>NC_074673.1:49822542-51085042 GCF_029448725.1 Salvelinus fontinalis
ACACATTGAGGCCATGTGATCATAAAGACTAGTAGTTTTACTGTCACACACAGACTCTGCCGAGGGCCGGTCCTAATGAACTCAGATCTGTGGTTTATTAAAAGCAGAGGGGGGGGCCTTGTTAAAAGCAGAACACCTCCAGAGCTGCAGAGCACAAGGGGCCCTGGCTCACTGCCTTCCCCAGCCACGCTGAGCCTTTTCTGGGGTGTGTGAGAGGGAAGAAGCTCCCCTATGGCTCACTGTCTGGGTCAGTGTCTCTGCAACCAGTCAGCGCCAGCGTAGAAGACGGGTCAGTGGGAACAGTTATAGTCTGGTGAAGAGGGAATATGAGCGAGAACTCTGTGACACGTTACGATAGAAAGAACGAGAATGAAGGAGATAAGAGGTAGATATAGGTGAGAGTGAAAGAGGAGAGAGACATGGAGTGGGAGGCGGGGGGGGGTAGCAAGTAGCTAGAGAAAAATAGATGACCAGTATGATTGAGTGATTTAGAGGAATGAAAGTGTGGAGAAAGGAAGGAAAAAAGATGTTGATAAACGGAAGAGGTAGCAGAGAGAAGCCGGTAGTAGGGACCCCAGGGATAGTGTATTGATCTAGGCATGATCAATGACCCAGCAATTGATCCCATAAACAGGTCAATTACAGGGGCCATCGTGTGTGTGTGTGTGTGTGTGTGTGTGTGTGTGTGTGTGTGTGTGTGTGTGTGTGTGTGTGTGTGTGTGTGTGTGTGTGTGTGTGTGTGTGTGTGTGTGTGTGTGTGCGAACACATTCGGGTGCGTGTGTATGTGTGTGTGCGTGCATGTGTGTATGCATACGTGTGTGTAAGTGTGGTCCCGTGTGGCTCAGTTGGTAGAGCATGGCGCTTGCAACGCCAGGGTTGTGGGTTCAATTCCCACGGGGGGACCAGGGTTCAATTCCCATGGGGGGACCAGGATGAATATGTATGAACTTTCCAATTTGTAAGTCGCTCTGGATAAGAGCGTCTGCTAAATGACTTAAATGTAAATGTAAATATGTAAGTGTGTGTGTGCGTACGAACACATGACTAAGATGGAAGAGAATGAGCGCGGCCACAGTAAGCAGTGGGCACTGACCTGTATCTGCTGCTGGAGAACGTTGATCTTATGCTGCTGCTGCAGGAGCTGCTGCTGCTGCCTCGTAATCTGGAGGGGCAGGAGTGAGGCACAAATGAGACACGAGTGAGAAAATGACGTTGACAAACGCCAGAAGAGAGGGAATAACACGCAAACATCCTTTAAGAGCTTGGGTTTTGAGTTTGAACATAGCAATCTGGGGGGACAGAGCAGAGTGAGACAAGGACGAGACAACAATTAGAAAATGATGAGATGTCAATGATGTGTTGGAGTGGACAAAAGAGGAAATACCGAGTGACACGCAAAAGGTGAGCGTTTTGAGTTTGAACATAGCAAGACTAGGCATACAAGACAGACAGAGTGAGACAAAAGGGATGAGATGATGGGAAAGAAGAGAATTTAAGCTTGAACAAATCTTTTTTTTTTACATTGGGTGACAGAAGAAAGGGCGGGATACTTCAGTGAGAAACATGAGAAGCAACAGGGGGGAAAGGGCTGAGACTGGGAGAGTCCAAAAATTTGACAAAGGCGGAAATATTGGGAGACAAGAGAGAACATAGCGGGTTATATAACCCAAATCAACACTGGCAGGAGCACGTGCTCAAGCGACGCTATCAGTCAACAGTGAAGCAGTGAGATTGACATGTTTACGACCCTGACTGACACACGCCTGCCTCCTCCTTGACTACCTGTCGCCAGGGGCGGAGCCTAGGCAGTGACAGACAGTTGCAATTATCCAAAAGCGGAGTGTATATTCACTCAACGAGAATACAAAACAGCTGCCCCATTTTTGAAAAGTTATTTGATATATATTTGTATTTATATAATTACAGGCTGTCCATTACGGGACGTCGCTCAACCGAACATGTGTCAGGATTCATTTAGGCAAGGCTTCTCAGTGGCGTCAATATAGGTCATTACCCCGTCATGTCTGAACAGCTAAATAGCAGGCCAATTTAGAAATCTGTCTATTAACCACACTCACTTTTCTTTTGTGATGGAATGTTGTCTCGTAATGGGGTGATGGGAATCAAGTACTTGTCCAAACATAATCTCCCTCCCTCCCTCCCTCCCTCCCTCCCTCCCTCCCTCCCTCCCCTCACACCTGGTCCTGCTGCTGACGGGCCAGCTCCATCTGTTGCCGCTGCTTCTCGATCTGCGAGGCGGCCAGTTTCTTCTGCTCATCGTGGGCCGCCAGGAGCTGCTCCCGCAGGCTGATGAGCTGGCCAATCATGGTGGAAAGCTGACGCTCCTTCTCCTCCAAACTCTCTGGGGTACCTGACGGAGAGAGAGAGAGTGGGGGTTAGAAGGATGGAGGGAGAAGGAGGGGGGGTGGAAATGTCGAAGAAATCGACGTCATAGAAGTGAGATATAAATGTATACATGATTATCTTCAATTTGTTATATTCCATCCATCTACAAGGTCTCCCATCTCTGAATCATGCCACTTGTGTTGCCCTGACCTCTACTTCCTACAGTTGGTCTGCATCCCCATGCATTCATCACTGCTTTCATCAAGGTACTTGACGACAATGTATCTCCAAGTAAAGAGTAATACCTTTCCCTTTATAAATTACATATGTATGCTATTGAATTGCAGGCTAATATCAATAGCTTTATCCAGATGAACAAACTACAGTAATAGCATAGCTACAATAAGCACAAGAGTGGAATATACTTGATGACTCTCTGTTCCATCTAGAGTAACTTGATTCCCCAAACGGCACCCTATTCCCTATGTAGTGCACTACTTTTGACCAGGGCCCATAGGGCTCTTGTCAAAAGTTGTGGACTATGTAGGGAACAGGGTTCCATTAGGGACGCACCCTTTATGAACCTCTTGCTGTACTGATAGAAGCCTGAGGACGGATGAAGCCCGGGGGGAATTGACGTCATCCACTACCAGTTTCAATATAAAGGAGCCTGACCCCGGGTTGTGTGTGGGGTTGTGTGTGTGTGTGTTTGTGTATAAGATGCAAGCGTTTGTGCATGCATGCATGTGTTTGTGTAAGCATGCGTGTAGGGTCTTGCCCTGAGGCCATGGATGGAGAGTGCAGGGTGGCCCTTACAGTAGCTGCATACTAACAGGCCCTTTATTGTAGTCTAGTGGAGCTGTATTGTACAGGAGCCAAGGCTGTCCCCTCTGCTACACACTAAGTATCTGTCCCAAAGTGCACTACTTTTGACTAGGGCCCCCATAGGGCTCTGGCCAAAAGTAGTGCACTATGTAGGGAATAGGGTGCCATTAGGGACAACACCTAGGTCTGCATATATCAAAGACAACTGTTTCCTCTCTACATTTTTTTTCGCTCACTTTCTCGGCTCTCTCACACTCCTCTCTTCCCTTGTTTTCGCCAATACTTTCCCAAAATGAACTTGTATTTTCTCTGGCCGATTCCTCTCTTTCGTTTGTATGCTCTTCCACTTTTCCTTCTCCTCCCTCCCTTCTTCCACTCTCCCTGCTCCCCCTTTTATCACTCTTATCCTTTCTTAATTCAAAGTGCTCTGTTTCCAATGTCGTTATATTCTCATCTAAGTAAAAAAACACAAGATGAATGCATGTTTGCTCACTGCTCAAATATACTATTTCCAACAGCTAGTAGAATGTAACCAACAGAAAGGCTAGCACTGGCTAGCAGAGAAGGCTAGCAGAAAAGACTAGCGGAACAGTCTAGCATTGTAGGCTAGCGCTGACGCTAAATGGTTAATTAGCCATGCTAGTTCTGATGCAAAATTCATCTTTCAATTCAATAAAACTTTATTTATCCCCTCAGGGGTAATTACAAAAGGCAAGTCAGTTACAAGTAAATACATTAGGACAAGGTCCAATCATATCAAACACAGACAGCAAATCTCTGATAATGATGTTTCCGCCAGGCTGCATAGAGATCAACCAAGGGGCTGCACGTGTGACTTAGGCTCAATCCCAATTACCCCCCCCCCCCCCCCCCCCATTTTTGAGTGTCCCTTGGTGGGGGAGTGGCACTCATAACAGAGCAACTAGTGGAGAGCTAAATAAGGCCAATGGATACTGCCAATGGATACCACATTTCATTGACCACGAGCCTTGTGTTTTTCACAAAGCCTGTACTGGCGACAGTAGTAGGTTTCCATATATTTTTCATGCGACAAATACGTACTTACTACCATATGAGCAACAACTGAGAACAGCAGAACAACAATGTGCCCGTAAGCCGCAGACCACACTACCTACCATTAGAGAGTTCTCATCTGTATTCTTTGTAGCTGTTTACATACCACCACAGTCAGAGACTGGCAGCGCGCCTAGTATTCGGGGACTTTAATGCAGGGAAACTTAAATCCGTTTTACCAAATTTCTATCAGCATTTTAAATGTGCAACCAGAGGAAAAAGAACTCTGGACCACCTTTACTCCACACACAAAGACACATACAAAGCTCTCCCTCGCCCTCCATTTGGCTAATCTGACCATAATTCTATCCTCCTGATTCCTGCTTACAAGCAAAAATGAAAGCAGGAAGCACCAGTGACTAGATCAATAAAAAAGTGTTCAGAGGAAGCAGATGCTAAGCTACAGGACTGTTTTGCTAGCACAGACCGGAATATGTTCCGGGATTCCTCCGATGGCATTGAGGAGTACACCACATCAGTCATTGGCTTCATCAATAAGTGCATCAATGACATCATCCCCACAGTGACCGTACGTACATACCCCAACAAGAAACCATGGATTACAGGCAGCATCCGCTCTGACCTAAGGCTAGAGCTGCCGCGTTCAAGGCTAGCTGCCGCTAACCCAGAAGCTTATAATAAATCCCGCAATGCCCTCCGACAAACCATCAAACAGGCAAGCGTTAATACAGGACTAAGATCGAATCGTACTACACCGGCTCTGACGCTTGTCGGATGTGGCAGGGCTTGCAAACCATTACAGACTACAAAGGGAAGCACAGCTGAGAGCTTCCCAGTGACACAAGCCTACCAGACGAGCTAAACTACTTCTATGCTCGCTTCGAGGAAAATAACACTGAAACATGCATGAGAGCACCAGCTGATCTGGAAGACTGTGTGATCATGCTCTCTGCAGCTGATGTGAGTAAGACCTTTAAACAGCTCAACATTCACAAGGCCGCAGAGCCAGACGGATTACCAGGACGTTTACTCTAAGCATGCGCTGAGCAACTGGCAAGTGTCTTCACTGACATTTTCAACCTCTCCCTGTCCGAGTCTGTAATACCAACATGTTTTAAGCAGACCACCATAGTCCATGTGCCCAAGATCACTAAGGTAACCTGCCTAAATGATTACCGACCCGTAGCACTCACGTCTGTAGCCATGAAGTGCCTTGAAAGGCTGGTTGTGGCCCACATCAACACCATCATCCCAGAAACCCTAGACCCACTCCAATTTGCAAACCACCCCAACAGATCCACAGATGATGCAATCTCCAATGCACTCCACACTGCCTTTGCCCACCTGGACTAAAGGAACACCTATGTGAGAATGCTATTCATTGACTACAGCTCAGCGTTCAACACCATAGTGTCCTCAAAGCTCATCACTAAGCTAAGGACCCTGGGACTAAACACCTCCCTCTGCTACTGGATCCTGGACTTCCTGACGGACTGCCCCCAGGTGGTAAGGGTAGGTAACAACACATCCGCCACGCTGATCCTCAACACAGGGGCCCATCAGGGGTGCTGTGCTCAGTCCCCTTGCTCAAAGTTGAATTGGAACACTACTCCGAATCTACGCGGCTCGTGGGATCTCGCAAAATGGAGAGGGAGGGCTAAGGGACGGAATTGGGATTGAGCCTTCAGCTTTCCAGTCAGCAGTCCCCCTAAACACTTGCCCACATACACACACTCACACACACACACATACACTACCGGTCAAAAGTTTTAGAACACCTACTCAATGAAGGGTTTTTCTTTATTTGTACTATTTTCTACATTGTAGAATAATAGTGAAGAAATAAAAACTATGAAATAACACAAATGGAATCATGTAGTAACCAAAAAAGTGTTAAACAAATCAAAATATATTTAATATTTGTAGCCACCCTTTGCCTTGATAGTTTTTCACACTTTTGGCATTCTCTCAGCCAGCTTCACGAGGTAGTCACCCGGAATGCATTTCAATTAACAGGTGTGCCTTCTTAAAAGTTCATTTGTGGAATTTCTTTCCTTCTTAATGCATTTAGGCCAATCAGTTGTGTTGTGACAAGGTAGGGGTGATATACAGAAGATTACCCTATTTGGTAAAAGACCAAGTCCATATTATGGCAAGAACAGCTCAAATAAGCAAAGAGAAACAACAGTCCATCATCACTTCAAGACATGAAGGTCTGTCAATATGGAACATTTCAAGAACTTTGAAAGATTCTTCAAATGCAGTCTCAAAAACTATCAAGTGCTATCATGAGGACCGCCACAAGAATGGAAGGCCCAGAGTTACCGCTGCTGCAGAGGATAAGTTCATTAGAGTTACCAGCCTCAGAAATTGCAGCCCAAAGAAATGCTTCACAGAGTTCAAGTAACAGACACATCTCAACATCAACTCTTTAGAGGAAACTGTGTGAATCAGGCCTTCATGGTCGAAGCTGGTTGAGAGAATGCCAAGAGTGTGCCAAGCTGTCATCAAGGCAAAGTGGCTATTTGAAAAATCTCAAATCTCAAATATATTTAGATTTGTTTAACACTGTTTTGGATACTACATGATTCCACATGTGTTATTTCCTAGTGTTGATGTCCTCACTATTATTCTACAATGTAGAAAATAGTAAAAATAAAGAAAAACCCTTGAATGAGTATGTGTTCTAAAACTTTTGACCGGTAGTGTACACACACAATTGGTGTTGGACAATCAACCTACTCAATCACCCCCACACACACACACACACAGACACACACACACACACACACACACACACACACACACACACACACACACACACACACACACACACACACACACACACACACACACACACACACACACACACACACACACACACACACACACACACACACACACACACACACACACACACAGTACATACCATGACGTACTGCACTTTTTTCTTACTATGGCTGGTTGTCCCACCTTCACAAACGTTAAGTCTCTGTGGATAAGAGTGTCTGCTAAATTTATTTTTTATTTATTTATTTTACCGTTATTTTACCAGGTAAGTTGACTGAGAACACGTTCTCATTTGCAGCAACGACCTGGGGAATAGTTACAGGGGAGAGGAGGGGGATGAATGAGCCAATTGTAAACTGGGGATTATTGACTCAAATGTAAATGCAATGATGATGAAATGAATATGTTTGTGGCGGGAGACCCTGTTCCTCTTGCCAAAAAACATCATCATCATGTCAAAAGGTACTCCTGTGTGTGTCAGCTTACTGCAGTCCACGTTAAGACTAACCTCCCTTCAGTAGCACACAACAAAAAGACCCTGACACCTAGCCCACGTACCATCGCGCCACATCACAACAAAAAGACCCTGACACCTAGCCCACTTACCATCGTGCTGCATCACAACAAAAAGACCCTGACACCTAGCCCACTTACCATCGTGCTGCATCACAACAAAAAGACCCTGACACCTAGCCCACGTACCATCGCGCTACATCACAACAAAAAGACCCTGACACCTAGCCCACTTACCATCGTGCTGCATCACAACAAAAAGACCCTGACACCTAGCCCACTTACCATCGTGCTGCATCACAACAAAAAGACCCTGACACCTAGCCCACGTACCATCGCGCTATATCACAACAGAAAGACCCTGACACCTAGCCCACGTACCATCGCGCTACATCACAACAAAAAGACCCTGACACCTAGCCCACGTACCATCGCGCTACATCACAACAAAAATACCCTGACACCTAGCCCACGTACCATCGCACTACATCACAACAAAAAGACCCTGACACCTAGCCCACGTACCATCGCGCTACATCACAACAAAAAGACCCTGACACCTAGCCCACGTACCATCGCGCTACATCACAACAAAAAGACCCTGACACCTAGCCCACGTACCATCGCGCTACATCACAACAAAAATACCCTGACACCTAGCCCACGTACCATCGCACTACATCACAACAAAAAGACCCTGACACCTAGCCCACGTACCATCGCGCTACATCACAACAAAAAGACCCTGACACCTAGCCCACGTACCATCGCGCTACATCACAACAGAAAGACCCTGACACCTAGCCCACGTACCATCGCGCTACATCACAACAAAAAGACCCTGACACCTAGCCCACGTACCATCGCGCTATATCACAACAGAAAGACCCTGACACCTAGCCCACGTACCATCGCGCTACATCACAACAAAAAGACCCTGACACCTAGCCCACGTACCATCGCGCTACATCACAACAAAAAGACCCTGACACCTAGCCCACGTACCATCGCGCCACATCACAACAAAAAGACCCTGACACCTAGCCCACGTACCATCGCGCTACATCACAACAAAAAGACCCTGACACCTAGCCCACGTACCATCGCGCTACATCACAACAAAAAGACCCTGACACCTAGCCCACGTACCATCGCGCTACATCACAACAGAAAGACCCTGACACCTAGCCCACGTACCATCGCGCCACATCTGTCACAAGTAACACAGTGTTTCAACTGGGAGCCGAGCTGAGGAACTCTGTCTCAGATTATGTGCCCCGTTTTCATATGAGCTCACCTCTTCAATACATGTGAGTCAATGAAGCTCAACTGCACAGGTTCCTTCCCAGCCCCAAATGTTGATCGATAAAAAACAAAACAGCACAGATTAAAAACCCAAGAGTGGTACAGGAGACTGAATTTAAAAGACACTTCTATCACAGATTTGTCAGGCAGACAGGAAGAAAAATCTGGGAAAATATTATCAGATTTGTCCAGGCAAAGAAATTAAAATAACCTAACGTAACCTACCTACCTACCTACCTACCTACCTATCTATCTATCTATCTATCTATCTATCTATCTATCTATCTATCTATCTATCTATCTATCTATCTATCTATCTCAGTGGTTAGGCCCCGTTCCATGTCAGCCATTAAGAAGTGAGTCGGCCGTTTGAAATTAATCACAGTGTTTTGGAGAGAGAACACAGCTGGTGGAACAGAGAGCGCTCTGTGTAGAGAGAGCGAGAGAGAGTGTGTGTGTCTGTGTGTATGTGCATTTGTGTGCATGTGGAGAGTCCATATAGTCGCTTCCTGTGGAGTTGGGGGATAGACCGGCATTGCTTTCCGCTGGGTGCAGATAGAAATGTAGTGAATAGAGCTTACACGATTCCTTATTCTACATGTCAGAGAGGCATATCTGTTCTACACTACATATTTCTATCTGAATGTTCCACAGCGTTGTGCCCTACTGAATGCAGCCCACATATTTGCACTGTGTGGGAAAATACCATAATGTTGCTCCCTCTGATGGGACGAGGGTTGTAATTCAGGCACCAAATGGAATAACATTTACTGAATCATGGAGGGTCTACCTGATCTTGTCCAATAAGAAACACTAGTTTTCATTTTGCTACATTTTACACTCATGAATATGACTCAGGTTTAAGGCTATATGGCCAGCAACGGCAAGCGGTACCGGAGCGCCAAGTCTAGGTCCAAAAGGCTTCTTAACAGCTTCGATCTACCCCCAAACCAGACGACTCCTGAACAGCTAATCAAATGGCTAGCCAGACTATTTGCATTGCCCCCCACACCCCCACTCCCTATTTTATGCTGCTGCTACTCTCTGATTATTATCTATGCATAGTCACTTTAACTCTACATACAGTACATGTACATATTACTTCAAACACCTCGACTAACCTGTGCCCCCGCACATTGACTAGGTACCGGTACCCCCTGTAATATAGCCTCACTACCGTTATATAGCCTCACTACTGCTGCTCTTTAACCATTTATTTACATTTTTTAATTTACATTTTTTTATCCCCTTTTGTCCCCAATTTTCGTGGTATCCAATCGCTAGTAATTACTATCTTGTCACATCGCTACAACTCCCGTACGGGCTCGGGAGAGACGAAGGTCGAAAGCCATGCGTCCTCCGAAGCACAACCCAACCAAGCCGCACTGCTTCTTAACACAGCGCGCATCCAACCCGGAGGAGCGCCTCCAACCCACATTGGTGCGGCCGCACCAGTGTGTCAGAGGAAACACCGTGCACCCGCCCCCCTCGGTTAGCACACACTGCGCCCAGCCCGCCACAGGATGCTAGGCCAATTGTGCATCACCCCACGGACCTCCCGGTCGCGGCCGGCTGCGACAGAGAACCATTTGTTATTTTTAACATATCTATTATTTACTTAACACTTATTTTTTTTAAACTGCATTGTTGGTTAAGAACTAGTAAGTAAGCATTTCACTGTAAGTACACTGTTGTATTCGGCGCATGTGACAAATAACATTTGATTTGAACTGCACGGGAGAGAGAGCGTAAGTGAGAGATAAGAGGGAGAGAGTATACATGAGGAAAAAGGGAGAGGGAGAGAGATGGCTTCAGCTGCTTAAACATGAGAGTTGAAGTGAGGAGGCTCAATGTCAATCCTGTTCCCACTCAGGAGTGTTTCTGTGCATTTTTTTAACGCTTTCCACTGAGGAAATGCCTGCCATTTCTAAGGGGCCAATCTAAATGACGCTTTCAGAGTGCCGCTAAGAAGGAGCAGATTGATGAGGAATGAGAGGGCCGGACTCAGATAGCTCATCATGGGTGAGTCCTAAATGGCACCTTTACTGCATTCCCCACATAGTGCACAACTTTTGACCAGGACCCACAGGCACTATGTAGGGAATAGAGTGCCATTTGGGACACATAGCCGTAAAGTTAAAGCCAGGAGGGTTTAACCAGCGCATATAAATGTCCAGAACGTGTTGTGTAGCATGTTTCTAGAGTTTTGTATGATTATTCAGCTGGATATCTTTTTTTTTGCCTGTGGTTTATAATAATTTTATCAGATGTTATAAGTGTGCCTGGACAGAGCCTGCAGTCACTCAGACACTGAGGAGGCCCGGAATATGGTGAAATAAGGGGGAACTGTTTCAAATCAAAGTATTCCTGTCCAATATGGATGTGTGTGTGTGTGTGTGTGTGTGTGTGTGTGTGTGTGTGTGTGTGTGTGTGTGTGTGTGTGTGTGTGTGTGTGTGTGTGTGTGTGTGTGTGTGTGTGTGTGTGTGTGTGTGTGTGTGTGTGTGTGTGTGTGTGTGTGTGTGTGTGTGTGTGTGTATCCCACATAATCAAGGCTATAAAACACTCTGTAAAACATATTGTCATCTCTGTAAGTCAGCTTTCATACAATGCACAGCCTCACAGCCAATCCTATAAGCATGTATAGAATGGATGTTAACCTATAACCGCACTGAAGCACTTTTTTGATTTATCCATCAACATGCTGTGGGTCTTAATACGTAGACCTTGTGCCTCGCCAACTAAAGGACGATGATGCGTTTTCACTCTGTGTGTGTGTGTGTTTGTAGGGGTCAATATAACTGTGTTGTATTTGAGGGTGTGCTTGTCTGTAGGTCTGTGTGTGTGTGTGAGAAAGAGAGAGAGAGAGAAAAAGCATAATTGATATGGTATTCAAGTTTGCAACCCCTAAAGTAGATCCCGTCCGCTTAAACGGGCCTGTGTGCAATTCTACGCATCGCTCCTCCACCTGTGTATATTCACAAGCTAGTACTTCCTGATCTGAATATTCACATAATATTTATTCATTAATGTGAGTTTGAATTGAACATGACACGCTAAAATTTGTTTAGCTTTCCTAGCCCCGTGCTCAGATTTGCTTTCTTTGCATATCAGACCAAGTGAGAGGGCCAAGCTTCAGTCCCACATCACACACAAACCATCACATGCACCAACTGACACTCACGAGTGCTTGATTGACTATTATCTGAACAATGTTCTTTTCATTCTTTGTTTGTTTGTTTCCCACCATATTATGTCTTTCTCTGATAAGCTACACAGGAATGGAATAAAAATAACCCATATTAATTAATTAATTACTGTAGATTATGTAGATTTAGAAATAAAGTTCATTAAATACCTTGCTAACATCAGATAACGTTCATATATTGGCCATCTCTGAGACTCACTTAGATAATTAATTTGATGAAAAAGCAGTAGCAATAGAAGGATATAACATCTACAGAAGAGACAGGAATGCCCATGGGGGAGGTGTTGCTGTATATATTCAGAGCCATATTCCTGTAAAGCTTAGAGAGGATCTCATGTATAAAGGTGTTGAAGTGTTGGGTTTACAGGTTCACCTGCTTCATCTACAAATCAGCAGGGCTAGACAATCTGGACCCTCTCTTTCTAAAATGATCAGCCGAAACTGTTGCAACCCCTATTACCAGCTTGTTCAACCTCTCTTTTGTATCGTCTGAGATCCCCAAAGATTGGAAAGCTGCCCCGGGTCATCCCCCTCTTCAAAGGGGGAGACACTCTAGACCTAAACTGTTATAGACCTATATCTATCCTACCCTGCCTTTCTAAGGTCTTCGAAAGCCAAGTTAACAAACAGATCACCGACCATTTCAAATCGCACCGTACCTTCTCCGCTATGAAATCTGGTTTCCAAGCTGGTCATGGGTGCACCTCAGCCACACTCAAGGTCCTAAACGATATCATAACCGCCATTGGTAAGAGACAATACTCTGCAGCTGTATTCATCGACCTGGCCAAGGCTTTCGACTCTGTCAATCACCACATTCTTATCGGCAGACTAATCAGCCTTGGTTTCTCAAATGCCTCGCCTGGTTCACCAACTACTTCTCAGACAGAGTTCAGTGTGTCAAATCGGAGAGCCTGTTGTCAAGGACCTCTGGCAGTCTCTATGGGGGTGCCACAGGGTTAATTTATCGGGCCGACTCTTTTCTCTGTATACATCAATGATGTCGCTCTTGCTGCTGGTGATTCTCTGATCCACCTCTACGCAGACGACACCATTCTGTATACTTCTGGCCCTTCTTTGGACACTGTGTTAACTAACCTCCAGACGAGCTTCAATGCCATACAGCTCTCCTTCCATGGCCTCCAACTGCTCTTAAATGCAAGTAAAACTAAATGAATGCTATTCAACCAATCGCTGCCTGCACCTGCCCGCCCGTCCAGCATCACTACTCTGGATGGTTCTGACTTAGAATATGTGGACAACTATAAATACCTAGGTGTCTGGCTAGACTCCTTCCAGACTCACATTAAGCATCTCCAATCCAAAATGAAATCTAGAATCGGCTTCCTATTTCGCAACAAAGCCTCCTTCACTCATGCTGCCAAACATACCCTCGTAAAACTGACTATCCTGCCGATCCTTGACTTCGGCGATGTCATTTAGAAAATAACCTACAACACTCTACTCAGCAAATTGGATGCAGTCTATCACCAAGCCATCCGTTTTGTCACCAAAGCCACATATACTACTCACCACTGTGACCTGTATGCTCTCGTTGGCTGGCCCTCGCTTCATATTCGTCGCCAAACCCACTGGCTCCAGGTCATTCATAAGTCTTTGCTAGGTAAAGCCCTGCCTTATCTCAGCTCACTGGTCACCATAGCAGACACCCACCCACAGCACGCGCTCCAGCAGGTATATTTCACTGGTCACCCCCAAAGCCAATTCCTCCTTTGGCCGCCTTTCCTTCCAGTTCTCTGCTGCCAATGACTGGAACGAATTGCAAAAATCACTGAAGCTGGAGACCCATATCTCCCTCACTAACTTTAAGCACCAGCTGTCAGAGCAGCTCACAGATCACTGCACCTGTACATAGCTCATCTGTAAATAGCCCATCCAACTGCCTCATCCCCCTACTGTTACTTATTATTTAGCTCCTTTGCACCCCAGTATCTCTACTTAAATGAGAACTTGTTCTCAACTAGCCTACCTGGTTGTATAAAGGTGAAATAAATAATAATAAAAACATCTAAAGCCTCAACTATTGGAGTGCTGCTATAGACCACCAAGTGCTAACATTCCTTAACTGGATAACATATGTGCAATGCTTGATAATGTGTGTGATGTTAACTGAGCGATCTATTTTCTAGGTGACCTGAATATAGACTGCTTTTCATCAAGCTGTCCGCTCAAGGGGAAGCATTACACTGTAACCAGTGCCTGCAATCTGGTTCAGATTATTAATCAACCTACCAGGGTGATTAAACAGTACAGGAACTATACTTTCACTTTATCATCCACGTGTATTAATCACATTTTTACCAATGCTGCAGAACTCTGCTCCAAAGCTGTATCCATACCCTTTGGATGTACAGTCCATAATATAGTGGCCATATCTAGAAAAGACAAAGTTACAAAGGCTCGGCCTACAATAGCGTGTAAGAGATCATGCAAAATGTTTTGCACTGATTCCTATGTTGAAAATGTAAAACATATTTGTTGGTCTGATGTGTGTAATGAGGGGCATCCAGATGCTGCACTTGGTGCATTTATGAAATTGTTTCTTCCTGTTATTAATAAGCATGTTATTATTAAGAAACTGACTGTTAGAACTGTAAAGGCCCCGTGGATTGATGAAGAATTGAAAAGTTGTATGGTTGAGGGGGACGAGGCAAAAGGAGTAGTGAAAAAGTCTGGCTGCACAAACTTACTGTGAAATTGAGAAACGATGTTACACATTTTTTTTTTAATTAATAAAAAATTGTATTATGAAACCAAGATACATTTTATAAAGTGATGGGCAGAAAGACTAATTCAACTCCATCATTCATTGAATCAGATGGCTCATTTATCACAAAAACCTTTTGTTGACAATTACTGTATTTACTATTTCATTGGCAAAGTAGGCAAATTTAGGAAAGAAATGGCAACAATAAACTGTGAGTCATCATATTCATGCATAAAATACCTAATAATGAATTTTGTAATTTGAGTGTCGGGGAGGTATTGACAATTTAGATAGCAAGCTACTGAGGATGGTAGCAGACTATATTGCTACTGCTATTTTTTACATCTTTAATCAATCTTGTAAAAAATGAGAAAACATTTTTTATCCTCAGACCTGGAGGGAAGCCAAAGTAATTCCGCTACCCGAGAATGGTAAAGCATTCTTTGATTCTAACAGCCGACCAATCAGCTTACTGCCGACTCTTAGCAAACTTTAAATGTTTTATTGTTTGACCAGATACAATGCTATTTCTCTTTCCGCATGCGTATAGAGAAGGGCACATATGTACTTCACTAACACAAATTACTGATGATTGGTTGAAAGAAATGGATAATAAGAAGATTGTGGGAGCTGTAATGCAACCTTTGAAATTATTGACTTGACTTGTGTTATGACTTTTCAACCTCTGCCATATTGTGGATTTAGACCTGTCTATCTAATAGAACACAGAGGATTTTTCTTTAATGGAAGCTTCTCTAATGTTAAACATGTAAAGTCTGGAGTACCGCAGGGGCGCTCTCTTGACCCTCTACTCTTTACTATTTTTACTAATGACCAACCACTAGCATTAAAACAAAGCTTGTGGATGTTGATGATTCAACACTATACATATCAGAAACCACAGTTAGTGAAATCTCTGCAACCCTAAACAAAGAGTTGGAGATAGTTTTAGAATGGGTGGCCAGTAATAAACTAGTCCTGAACATCTTCAAAACAATTGTATTTGGTACAAATCGTTTCCTAAATTCTAGAACTCAGATGAATCTGTTCACGCATAATGTGGCTGCTGAGCAAGTTGAGAAGCCTACATAACTTTGGATTGTAAACTGTCATGGTCAAAACATATTGATTCGATGATTGTAAATATGGGGAGAGGTATGTCCGTCATAAAGAGATGCTCTGCTTATTTGTCACCACACTCCACAAAGCAAGTCCTGCAGGCTCTAGTTTTATCTCATCTTGATTATTGCCCAGTCATATCGGCAGGTGCTTCCATGTAGCCATGGCTCTATGTAATATTGTGCGCCTCCCACAGTCTGTTCTTGACTTGGGGGTTGTGAAGAGACTTTTGGTGGCATGTCTTGTGTGGTATGCATGGGTGTCCAAGCTGTGTGCTAGTAGTTTAAACAGACACTTCGGTGCATTCAGCATGTCAATACTTCTTACAAAAACAAGTAGTGATGAATTCAATCTCTCTTCCAATTTGAGTCATGAGAAATTTACATAAATAATATTAATGTTAGCTGTCCATGTACATTTAAGGGCCAGCCGTGCTGCCCTGTTCTAAGCCAATTGTAATTTTCCGAGGTATCTCTTTGTGGCACCTGACCAGGACTGAACGGTAGTCCAGGTGCAACAAACCTAGGGCCTGTAGAACCTGCTTTGTTGATAGTGTTGTTAAGAAGATAGAGCAGTGCTTTTTTATGGACAGACTTCTTCTCATCTTAACTACTGTTGTGTCAACATGTTTTGACCATGACAGTTTACAATCCAGGGTTACTCCAAGCAGTTCAGTCACCTCAACTTGCTCAATTTCCACATTATTTATTACAAGATTTAGTTGAGGTTTATGGTTTAGTGAATGATTTGTCCTAAATACAATGCTTTTAGTTTTTTTTTAATATTTAGGACTAACTTATTCCATGCCACCCATTCTGAAACCAACTGCAGCTCTATGTTAAGTGTTGCGGTTATTTCACTCACTGTAGTAACTGACGTGTATAGTATTGAGTCATCCGCATACATAGACACACTGGTCTTGACATTAGTAAAGACTGAAAAAAGTAAGGGGCCTGGACAGCTGCCCTGGGGAATTCCTGATTCTACCTGGATTATGTTGGACAGGCTTCCATTAAAGAACACCCTCTGTGTTCTGTTAGACAGGTAACTTTTATTCACAATATAGCAGGGGGTGTAAAGCCATAACACATACGTTTTTCCAGCAGCAGACTATGATCGATAACGTCAAAAGCCACACTAAAGTCTAATAAAATGTCTAATAAAATACCAATACCAAAAAAATACCAAGTACATTTACCCCACCTCATTTATAGGCTCGTAAAAGTTATTGCTGATGCATACAAACAGAAAGTGGACAGCTTTTTTGAACATGTACTGGTTGGTTTTGTCACGTGATGGTCACATGTGTCCCAAACCATTACAAGCAAAGTAATGAAATGGTATGGGTGTTTAAATGTTAGTGGTAAACTGTTCAGCTAAAACTGTGTAGAAATATTTCCTCAATGACAATATGATTACATTTGGCATGATCACTTAGTACTGATTTTCAATATCAGCCCACCAGGTACTAGATTTCACAACCTCTGGATTTGGGGGTATACTGATCTTTCTGCTGCGCCACAAACACTGTAGAATTTCATAAGTCCCCTACACATTCATTACCTATAATGCATCTCTGCACTCAGCAAAAGAGTGCCAACTGCACTGCTATTTTAGTAACCAGTTAATCTGACTATTCTCTAATCTGACCTATTTCAGAAATTTAAATGAGGGTTTTCATGTTAGTTGTCTAATATTGGTGGGGCATATTATTCCGTTTTAATGTTATTCCCGAGTCACTGTGATAAACATCATAGTTTTTCTTCAGTGTATTGTTAACAGAGCTGAGAATGCACTTTGAACTGCAAAGTGTAGGAATAGGCCTGCAGCTGAAATCATTAATTGACATGGTGGCGTAGCAGGAAAATTGCAACACTGTGAAGCAAGAGGTTGTGCGTTTGAATCCCATGTGAGTACATGTTAAATAATAATTACTCTATGAATAAACATACACAATGTCATCGTGGGTCAAATATGTATGTTAAAAGCACTGTGGGTGTCCCAAGTATTGCCAAGATACAAAGAGCTGTGACTGGATCAGTGTTTCACCAATCAGGGCTTTGATGGGCTTAGCAACAAGTAACAAAGGGTGATAGGTAATCAAACTAGGGTGACCATGGCCTGTGTAAAAAAAAAAAAAATTGGGCGGGGAGAATTTTTTTTGCAACCATCAGGTGACGTCCCCGGGACAAAGCGGGAAGTAGAAAAAAACTTCCAGGGGACCATGACACAACATCCTGACGACTTTAGTTGACCATTTCGTAACGGCTCATTATTATCTCACAACTTTAGAGAACGTTCCCATATAGCTCATTAGGTCATTAACTAACGTTTTCATAGGAATGTTCCTGTGTTGTGCAAGAAATGTTTCTAATATACCATTCCCTTAATGTCAAATATAACTTTCCCAGAACGTGGTTACAATGTTATCAGGACATAACATATTAATGTTCTAGACACGTTAAATGAGAACGTTGCTCTTCACAGATGAATCCTAGTTTCAACTGTACCGGGCAGATGGAATCATGTGGGCGAGCGGTTTGCTGATGTAAACGTTGTGAACAGAGTACCCCATGGTGACGGTCAAGTTATGGTATGGGCAGGCATAAGCTACGGACAACGAACACAATTGCATTTTATCGATGGCAATTTGAACGCACAGAGATACCGTGACGAGATCCTGAGGCCCATTGTCGTGCCATTCATCCACCACCACCACCTCAAGTTTCAGCATGATAATGCTCAGCCCCGTGTCACAAGGATCTGTACACAATTCCTGGAAGCTGAAGATGTCCCAGTTCTTCCATGGCCTGCATACTCACCAGACATGTCAACCATTGAGCATGTTTGGGATGCTCTGGATCAACGTGTACGACAGTATGTTCCAGTTCCCGCCAATATCCAGCAACTTCGCACAGCCATTGAAGAGGAGTGGGACAACATTCTACAGGCCACAATCAACAGCCTGATTAACTCAATGCAAAGGAGATGTGTTGCGTTGCATGAGGCAAATGGCGGTCACACCAGATACTGACTGGTTTTCTGATCCACACCCCTATCTTTTTTAAAGGTATCTGTGACCAACAGATGCATATCTGTATTCCCAGTCATGTGAAATCCATAGATTTGGGCCTAATACATTTTTTTCAATTGACTGATTTCCTTATATGAACTGTAACTCAGTAAAACCTTTGAAATTGTTGCATGTTGCATTTCTATTTTTGTTCAGTGCATATCTGAATGTAGGTATACATTTAAGATATACAATATATAACACCACCATTCCATTCATTAAACTCTGACCTACCAGTACCATCACCCACTTGTCCATACCTCCACCATCCAATGCTTTTAGAATTGTCGGAAGTAGTGAACGAGTGTACATTTCAGGAGAAAGGAGATATTATTGGGACGCAGCCCGTGAATAACAGCCGTCTCACCTTTGACCTCACCTAGGAGCTCGCTGGAATTCAGTCTGTCCCTCCTGTCTTTCCAGTCCCTGGACAGAAGTGTCTCCACACAGGTAGACTCTACGGAAGGAGAGAGGAACACACAAGTCAAACACACAAGTCAGTAACTTGGTTCTTTCAAACAAGGCACATGTTATACCCTAAGCAGAACGCAATGGGAACTAATACACCACTCTGAATCTTTCAATGGGACTTTTTTGTGTCTCTGAGGCAAGACAAGAATATTGTGCTTAGCCTTCATCTCGATGCACCCAGTTTTAAACTTTTCACCCGACATAACCCCTAAGAGGCTTGTGTGTGTGTGTGTGTGTGTGTGTGTGACTGTCTTGTGTGTTCGTGGATACATGCTTTTGTGTATCTGTGTGCATGAGTCTATCTTCCAGAGGTCCTATCACAGTCGTAAACCCAATGAGAACAGTTTCATTCCTCAGTGAGATCGGAGAAGTCTAGCAGTCAGGATGGCATTTTTCGCTTCCAGTTTTCAAAAAAAACCAAAAGGCTTTCTAGATAATACATTGTTAAGTGGACAATGGCTCATTTGTGAGACTTGATCCTAACAAAAGGACCAGCATTCATAAGCATATGAGCATTGTGAATGGCTTAATGTTTGGTTTGAGAGGTTTGTGCGTGTAGGCTATTGTGGTCATGAGGCCCTTGTCGGGGGAACACAACTTACTTAGCATGTGTCTCAAATGGCACCCTATTCCCTATGTAGTTCACTACTTTTGACTGGAGCCCTATGGGCCTTGGTAAACAACAAAAATAATTGCACTATATAGGGAATAGGGTACCATTTGAGTCATACCCTCATTCAGTCCCATTAAAGCCTAGCATGTTTACACTGGATTATGATTATTGTCAATAAGTTCACGCTGCACGGGATCAACACGAACAACGGTCGACAAAGCGAGGCAATGGATGTGTCCCAAATGGTGCCCTATTCCCTACATAGTTCACTCCTTTTGACCAGGGAATAGAGTGCCATTTGCAGCCCATAACAAACAGCAGCGGAACGTAAACGCTTACAAAAGAGGTTTTCAAAATGTAATTCCAAAAGCCTTTCCCACCCTGTATACTCAAAACAGGGAATTTCCAAAACTGATTCCTAATAACAAGATAGTTGATACAATTTTGCTGTCAAAGTCCTGCGTAATTTATGGATTGTTTGTCATCTAGCCACTAGGCAGATAGCCTACTGGTTAGAGCGTTGAGCCAGTAACCGAAAGGTTGCTGGATCGAATCCCTGAGCTGACAAGGTAAAAATCTGTTGTTCTGTACTCTGAACAAGGCAGTTAACCCACTGTTCCCTGGTAGGCCATCATTGTAAGTAAGAATTTGTTCTTAACTGACTTGCCTAGTTAAATAAAACATTTTTTCTCAAACTGAAAGTATGCCTAGCTTGATATGTACTGTTTATATTTGGTAGTAATTTTAACTATTTACAACCAAGGGAAGAGAATGTCTTTCCCTCACTATGAGAGAAACACACACAGTCTGCTAGGCTTCGCATAAAATAGAATTAGAGGGAGGATTTATTGACTCACTTAGAGAATAAAATACAATCGACTAATTCTACTCTACATCCGTGCTTCGACGCTGTACGAGGGAAACGCGCGTGTTTGTGTGTGCATACCTGCACTGTAAGACTGTTCTGTAATCTCAACAGTAAAACACTGTAAAATGCACAGTAAAATGCTGTACATGTTGTTTTACAGCATTAATGCTGTAGATAGCACTATATTATGGGAACAATGCTGAAAAGTACTGTTATTAACTGTAATTGGAAGAATCTTGTAAAAAAATGCTATTTTTACAGTAACAGCTTATGCCTACTGTAGATTCAAATGATCAGTTTCAGGCACCAACCTCATGCTGTTAGGTGACACATGAAGCTCAGACTATTTTTGTAAATATCTTCTTGAAACGGCATATTTTCAGCAGCTGGTGGGTAGGTACCTTGACTTGTTTATACGTCTCTTGATTGCTAGCCAACGTTGAATTACTGCATGTTTTCTTAGCTAACCTAGCAAGATGGCTAACATTTGAGATAGCTAGCGCAAGTTGATACAAGCCATTTCAGTCTGCTCGTAAACATCTCGCTGTGAGACCTAGAAAAAAGAAGAAGATAATAATCGTTGTGATGATAAGCTTTTAGATACACCTCTTAATGCCATAGAGAATAAATTGAGCGCAGATTCGTGACCGTTATGTTTTTACCATTACTACAGGGAAAATGGCTTGTTTCTAGCAGTTCAAAAGATATTACCCATATTATTACTGCTGCAACGTTTTTTCCCCCAGATTGACGGGACGCATTCTACACATGAACCAAGCCATGGGCCGTTGAAACTACTCGCAAGCCGCTAAAGTCGATGCTAATGACCAGTGCACCGGTGTCGTATTGAGGTGCCTGCCGACCTAAGGTGCTTGCCACACTGGGCAGCTGTAACACAGTGTCGCTGGCAGTAGCTAGTAAAATGGCCAATTGTTTATATTATATTTCAAGTAGGAAAACAGCCTACATAATAAATAACTAATATTGGTAGCCATCTAGATGTCACCATAATAGAATCTACTGAATGGGGAGAGCATGAACGGCAACAACACCGGGACACAGTGACCTTAGCAACTGACTTGCTAAGGACTGACAACTGACAGCTGTCACAACTCCGTGTGATTTGAATCACTCTGCTCTCAGCTGTGCGACATACGTCATAGTTTTGCAGGCCAGGAGTGTCCGTATAGCCTCTCCCTGCTAACCATTTGTTCAATTTAAACAGCACTGTCTCATAATGTGACAGTATTAGCTAAACCTGTTCACTTTACTAGTAGAATGCAAACGTTTGGTGGCACGGAAAGAAAAGAAAATGTTGCGCGTCTGGTAAAATAAGCCTCGATATTGTGAAGGCTATTGCAATTTTTTATTAGTTAGCTAGGATTTGAAGTAGGTCTATATAGCGGTCTTATTTGTATTTGTTCAACGACTCAATTGATGTCGTATGGCTGTACAGGAAGATGAACCCTGAAGATGGGACAAAGTGCTTGACAAGGTGGCCCAGAGGAAGCCAGCTGTTCTCAACCACTGCATTGCCACATTCTATCAAGAGCTTACAGAGTTTGAATGAAGTCCTCTAGTGAGCTAAGTACACACACGACACCAGCTTGATATGTCCCTTGTCCCCTGTCTTTTTACCCACAGAGTAACATCCCTGGTGCTCTCGGTCTCTCATTCTATCCTTTCTTTTTTCTATGTTTGTCCTAGGGGTGAAAAGAGCTGACAAAATCCGAACTGAGGAGGATTGTAATGGAGACCCATGAGGAACAGCTAATGCCGTGCTGACTTCTCTCTCCTGGATGCTCTGCTCCTCAAATGGAGTTGCCCCTGATCATAGATCTAGGATTGTACCCAATCCCAATTCCAACTCCCTCTCTCGCTTTGTCTCTCTCTCCCCCACAGAATATATTTTTTAGATTTGTGTTGTAACGATGCTCTTATTTGGTTACATATGTGTTAACTGTTTATACTTCTATTGTCAATTCTGTTGTTTAATTTGTTGTTCATGCTGTTACCAATTTGAATAAATACATTTTATGTACAAATGTAATTTTTTCTTACATTTTGATTTCAGTAGTGCTGAGCGATTAGTGCTTTTTAAAGTTGGTTTCTGTTCCGGTTCTATTATTAAAACATAATCCCTGATTTCGGTTTTGATTATTTGGGTTGAATGCTGTAACACAAAAAAACAGTCCCATGATGGTAGTGACTGCCCATTACTCACTTATTGACCATCATTGATTCACATTACTTTAATAAAATATTTCAGTGGTGTATATAACAGTTGTTTTATTTGATGACTTTATAATTGAATTCCAAGTCATCGCATCTCTATATTTTGTAGTTCTTCAAAGTAAATAGGGGATACTTTTATGACTGCTGAATACCAACTATCAATCACTTAGATCATGTATTTTCAGGTAGAGATACCTTGGGAAGCAACAGCTGCTCTCTATATCACCTCACAATTGTGCATTCTTCTGTCTCCTCCATAACAGGCGTAAAAAACACAGACCAGACAAGTAGATTTGCAAAGGATTATGGTCATTGTAGTTAATTACCACATTTGATCCACTAAACTATGTAGAATATTTGCCTGCTGAAAACTACAACTCCCTACTACATCGCCCATACATCGCCCAGCTCAGGCTGGATCTGATTCTTTAGAGAAACTGCAATTTGCGCATTGAGCTCACAAGAAAAATAAAAATAATTTAACCAACTTAGGCCAACCAGTTGTTTAAAAAACGAAATTGTGGTTAATCGCTCAGCACTAGGGAGAATGTCTGTACGTTTACAGCATTACAGTATTGAGCTGGCAACTCTGGTGCCAGTATAATGCTGTACATTGAAAGGGAGAAGTTTTACAGTGTATAAATTAGATGCACACGCATGTGTGTGTGTGACGGTTATCCACGATGTATAACCCTCAAACTGATAAACACATCTGAAAAGAGAAGGAGGAAGAAAGAGCAAGAGGCAGAGGAATGGAGAGGAGAAGAGAGGAGGAAATTATGTGTTTAAGCCTAGATGGGTCTCTATCTCTCCCTCCTTTCTTAACCCTACAGAATGGGGATCAAGTGCTGTTTAGATTGGGGACTGGATAAAAATTCCACACTCACTCTCCTTCCCCTAATAGAGGGGATATTCAAATGATGAACAACTTGTGAACAAGGTCCAGAGAACTGAGGGAGAAGGGGAAGGATGGAGAAGGGGAGAGAGGGAGAATAGGAAAAAGGAGGGGATTGAAGAGGGAGAGTAGAAGGGAAGAGGACGAAGAGGAAGGAGAGGAGTGAGTGGGGCGAGAAGAGGTAGGAAAAGAGGAGAGGGGAGGAGAAGAAAGAGGAGAATAAGGTGGGAGGAAAGCCCCACGGTGCTTCTATTGGGTGCTAAACCACACAGACAACGCTGTCATTGTAAATCTGTGGAGACCAGCCAGCCAGCCAAGTATCAGAGATTGTGTTTGGTGTAAACAGACTTTTTATCACCTGGCTGTCTCAGCGTTGTGCCAAAAGCAAGTGTTTATGGTGTTTAACAGAAACCCCAGGCGTGTAATGTTGTGCGGCAGGCAAGCGTCAACAGTCATGGAGGGAGGACACTGCCAGGAGTTTAGGAGTCGAGCCTGTACTGTCTACAGTAGCCTAGCATGAGGTCACCACTTGGAAAGATAAGAATGATATCTCTCCTCTCTCTTTCCCTTGCTTTCTCTCATGCACGCACGCACGCAAACACGCACGCACGCACGCACGCAGTTGTCCTAACCGCTAATTTAAGGTTCGTTTTTTTTTTAAATCCTCCCAATGGTTATTAATGCATGATACCTACAGCACTGAAGCTTAAATAAGAGAACCATCGAGATCCCCCACCCAAGTCTAAATCAATCAATATACACGAATGAGCAATATCAACTCTTCTTCCCGCCCACAGCAAATGGAGTGGGTAGAGCAACGAATTTACAACGTTCGCTCAGCTACCATCTACTGTTAGTCCACTTCTTATTTAGGAGGGCGGATCAGACACATGCACTATACCTAGTTCAGAAGGGGGGGGGGGGGGTCAGTACCCAATGTTGCACTGCAGTTGGAGAGAAGGAGAGAACGAGAGAGAGCGAGAGTAAAGCGAGAGGACAGAGAGTGAAGTGAGAGGCAGAGAGAGAGAGAGAGAGAGCAGCTGGGCTGAACAGCTGGCCAGGAGGATTTATGTCAGAGTGAAATAAAACTCAACATATGTCCAAACACAAGAGAGGCCAGAGAGGAAAGTAGAGATCCTCTCTTTAGCACATACAGCACAGTCACTAACATACAGTACACGCACACACAAACACGCGCACACACACACACACACGTGCTCCCCCCGAGATACAGCCACAGAACCTATAGCAACCAAACTTCACACACAGCTCTGTTCTGTCTCACACACACAAGTAGCCTAAGGATTCAAGTAAATGTGTGTACTGAAGCCAGCTAGCCACTACAAGAGCTCAGTGCTGTAAAACCATTAGAGTCCGAGTCAGATGTGTGTTGTGTGTGTTAGCGCCGTGTCCATTACAGAGACACTATTTTCATCTGTCAGATGACACCTGCTCTGCCTCTCTCTCTTGTTCTAGCTGCCAGCCACGGGCTCCAGGGAGAAGTGTCTCCTAGGTACAGCTCTAGGGTCAGCTAGCCATCCCCAATCCTAACCTTAACCATTAGTGGGAAAAATACAAAACCGATCCAAGATCAGCATCTTGGGTGAACTTCACCCTGGTCCAAACGTTGGCCATGGTTGGAGAATGCCTGCATGCTGCTCCTTCAGAGAGGGTGGATGGTGGCTGGTTGAAGGGGGTAGCAACATACTAGCCTGTATGACCTGATCAACTGACCAGCATCTGACCCGCAAGCTTCGACCACATAGCCATTCTCACTTCCACTCTCTTCATGTTCCAATTCGTTCTCCCGAAGTACGCACTTGAAACCCGTTGGATTTGGTATATGAAGGGAAGTGAAAAAGTGCCCAGAAAAGTAGAAATGTGGGGAATTGGGACGCGCACACAGTTTCCTGGACTAAAACGGCTGCTGTGCTTCCTCCCGTTGGGTGCGGCTACATTGGCAGTTGCAGATAGAAATGTTTTGTATGGAGCTGACATAAGTCCATAGTCTACACGACAGAGGCAAATCTGTTCTAATACCGTACAGTACATTTCTCGCTGAACCTCCTGTAAAGTCGAACCCCAGTGAACGAACTTCATCCTGTTCTGGGTAGACCTCAGTTATTTGTGTGACAGTCACGGCGTCAGTTGTACAGTAGCCCAATTATAGTATGAAGAAACTTAATACTGCGCTTTTAACCGTCAACTTAGAACCCAGCCTCGACTTATACAGTAGGGTCCAAAATGATTAACAACCTTGATAAAAATGGGTGTCAAGGGTGTCAATCATTTCGGACCCGACAGTATACAAGCAGACGCTTGTATCCTAAGCGACTTACATTCATGCGTGCATACATTTGACGTACGGGTAGTCCTGGGAACGGAGCAAAACCTTTTTTTCCCCCCAATGTATTTGATACCGTTCCACTCATTCCGCACAAGTCAATGAGCCCGTCCTCCCCAATTAAGGTGCCACCAACCTCCTGTGCTACCAACTGAGCTACCAGAGGACCAGAGTACTTGCTTATCACACCTGGAGTCTCTCAGTGCAAATACAATTCAAAAGAAAGAGAACGTCTCACCCCTGTCATGTTTCAGAATACCTCACCCCTCCGCACTCATCCAAAAAGTCCATTGGATTCGGTTTGCACTTTAGTCGTGATTTGAGGAAACCCTATCCCCAACACCATGTGAGGCGGAGACACAATAGAAGTGTTGTTGTGGGGGGGGGGGGGGCATAGGGTAACAGGAGGTTGGGGTGGGAGTGGTTGGATTCACAGGGGGTAGAAGAGGTGTTGGGGGGGGGGGGTCGACAGCTGAGTGCTTTCGAGAGTGAGAGGCCGACCTAGTATGTCTGCCCACAGGCCCCCACCGCTGTCGACGCATCCGAACAGGGAGAATCCGAGGGGTTTGGAAAGACATCCGAGGGGCTTGGAAAGACATCCGGACGCACAGAGAGAGAATAGCACACAAGAACGTCACACAAGCAGCTGGTTCATTATATATCATCTGTAATGGGGGGCGATTATCAAACCCACTCACAGACACTGTTACTGCCTCCCGCTCTTTAAAACAAACTCTGAACCACTATACGTTGTGTATTTTATGCCACATGCTGAATTTGAGGCCTGCTACTCTTTGACAATTTGGGGATACAAAATGTCTTTGGTAAAAAAAACAGTTGTTTCAAAAAAAGACAAACATGTTTGGTGTATTTGAGGGAGTTCTGGTCTACCTCAGGTACTCCAGGGAGGTGTGTGGGGGACTGGATGAGGTCTATCAAAAGGACCATATGATCATTTGGCCAACTGCCAAGCTGTGGAAAAGGCTACTGGGCATCCCGTGGCTTGATGTAGTTAAGGCACTCTGCCACAGATCATTACAGCAGAGATCCCTCTTCATTACGGGGAAAACAGGGAAACAGACGACTATATAGAGATGTGGAGGAGGATGGGAAGAGGTACAATCACACAAACTTGTTAAATACACACACTCAAATGTATGTATGCACACACACACACACAGACACAGACACACGCAAGCTGCCAATCCTATAGAGAAGGGCAAACGCAGTGGCAATGCGAAGCCTCGAGTCAAATACCTTGTATAATTAGCCTATAGGCTTAACCCTTACCCTGACCTTATTCTCTCTGCACCACCACTACCTACCACTGTACCAGCACTACTACCACCTGCCTGCACCCACACAAGCACCAACATGCATACACACACAAACACACACTTCACATATTAGAATGTGGGTTACTGTGGGTTCCACAAAGGATTACTGTTCATCCAGATGACACTTACTCTCGGCTTTACCCCCCCCCCCCCCCCCCTTATGATGAGGCTGTGTCGCAAATGGCACCCTATTCCTTATATTGTCCACTACTTTTAAAACAGAGCCCTATGGACCCTGGACAAAAGTAGTGCACCACATAGGGAATAGGGTGCCCTTTGCTACTCGTAAGGGGGGGCGGGTAATGCCCATAAGGTAACACCTAAATGGGATATGCTTTATGAGAAAAGAGGATTATGATATGAGAAAAGATGATTGGTCTATGAAACATAATGAATCCTAAGTGAGGAAAAGTAACTGCTAGCGACATGACTGGTACAGTTGTAAAGAAATAGAAGGGTACGAGCAAAAGGTGACTGAATAGGAGTGCTTAATTATACAGATTGTCAGGCAGGCTAGACGGAATAGTTGCACACCTCTTTTTAGAGAGTTATTTCCGGATACACTGAAAGACACACACACACACACACACGTGTACACAGACTAAGGCTGTCCCCGGCTAAAAAAAATCTTTGTAGACCAAGATTTTTCTGTTCTTTCGACCAATCAATTGGTCGGCATCTTTAAACGTGTATTTTTTTCCATATATAGACATATATAGATGCATTTGAATAAAATCACCTATATGCATTGAGCTTGTCTGATGCTTTAAGCTCCAATGTCCAGTTTCTTGACAACAAGGTTGATGAAATCCGAGCAAGGGTAGCATTCCAGAGAGACATAAGAGACTGTAACGTTCTTTGCTTCACGGAAACATGGCTCACTCGAGATACGCTATCGGAGTCGGTACAGCCAGCTGATTTCTTCACGCATCGCGCCGACAGAAACAAGCATCTTTCTGGTAAGAAGAGGGGCGGGGGGTATGCCTTATGATTAACGAGACGTGGTGTGATCATAACAACATACAGGAACTCAAGTCCTTCTGTTCACCTGACTTAGAATTCCTCACAATCAAATGTCGACTGCATTATCTACCAAGAGAATTCTCTTCAATTATAATCACAGCCGCATATATTTCCCCCCAAGCAGACACATCGACGGCCCTGAACAAACTTTATTTGACTCTATGTAAACTGGAAACCACATATCCTGAGGCAGCATTCATTGTGGCTGGGGATTTTAAGAAGGCTAATCTGAAAACAAGACTCCCTAAATTCTATCAGAATATCGATTGTGCTACCAGGGCTGGTAAAACCCTAGATCATTGTTATTCTAACTTCCGCGACGCATATACGGCCCTCCTTTTGGAAAAGCTGACCACGACTCCATTTTGTTGCTCCCAGCCTATAGACAGAGACTAAAACAGGAAGCTCCCGCGCTCAGGTCTGTTCAACGCTGGTCCGACCAATCTGATTCCACGCTTCAAGATTGCTTCGATCACGTGGATTGGGATATGTTCCGCACTGTGTTAAACAACAACATTGACGAATACGCTGATTCGGTGAGCGAGTTTATTAGTAAGTGCATCGGCGATGTTGTACACACAGCAACTATTAAAACATTCCCAAACCAGAAACCGTGGATTGATGGCAGCATTCGCGCGAAACCCAAAGCGCGAACCACTGCTTTTAACCAGGGCAAGGTGACCGGAAACACGACCGAATACAAACAGTGAAGCTATTCCCTCCGCAAGGCAATCAAACAAGCTAAGCGTCAGTATAGAGACAAAGTAGAGTCACAATTCAACGGCTCAGACACAAGAGGTATGTGGCAGGGTCTACAGTCAATTATGGATTACAAAAAGAAAACCAGCCCCGTCGCGGACCAGGATGTCTTGCTCCCAGACAGACTAAACAACTTATTTGCTCGCTTTGAGGACAATACAGTGCCACTGACACGGCCCGCTACCAAAATCTGTGGACTCTCCTTCACTGCAGCCGACGTGAGTGAAACATTCAAACGTGTTAACCCTCGCAAGGCTGCCGGTCCAGACATCCCTAGCCGCATCCTCAGAGCATGCGCAGACCAGCTGGCTGGTGTGTTTACGGACATATTCAATCAATCCCTATCCCAGTCCGCTGTTCCCACATACTTCAAGATGGCCACCATTGTTCCTGTTACCACGAAGGCTAAGGTAACTGAACTAAATGACTATCCCCCCATAGCTCTCACTTCTGTCATCATGAAGTGCTTTGAGAGACTAGTCAAGGATCATATCACCTCCACCCTATCTGTTACCCTAAACCCACTCCAATTTGTTTACCACCCCAGTAGGTCCACAGATGATGCAATCACCATCACACTGCCCTATCTTATATGGACAAGAGGAATACCTATGTAAGAATGCTGTTCATTGACTACAGCTCAGCATTCAACACCATAGTACCCTCCAAACTCATCATTAAGCTTGAGACCCTGAGTCTCAACCCCGCCCTGTGCAACTGGGTCCTGGACTTCCTGACGGGCCGACCCCAGATGGTGATGGTAGGAAACAACATCTCCACGGCGCTGATCCTCAACACTGGGGCCCCACAAGGGTGCGTTCTCAGTCCTCTCCTGTACTCCCTGTTCACCCATGACTGCGTGGCCTTGCACTCCTCCAACTTAATCATCAAGATTGCAGACGACACTACAGTGGTAGGCTTGATTACCAACAACGACGAGACAGCCTACAGGGAGGAGGTGAGGGCCTAGGAGTGTGGTGTCAGGAAAATAACCTCTCACTCAATGTCAGCAAAACAAAAGAGATGATCGTGGACTTCAGGAAACAGAAAAGGGAGTACCCCCCTATCCACATCGATGGGACAGCAGTGGAGAAGGTGGAAAGTTTTAAGTTCCTCGGTGTACATATCACGGACAAACTGAAATGGTCCACGCACACAGACAGTGTGGTGAAGAAGGCGCAACAGCACCTCTTCAACCTTAGGAATCTGAAAAAAATGTGGCTTGTCACTGAAAACCCTCACTAACTTTTACAGGTGCATAATTGAGAGCATCCTGTCGGGCTGTATCACCGCCTAGTACGGCAACTGCACCGCCCACAACCGCAGGGCTCTCCAGAGGGTGGTGCGGTCTATACAACACATCACCAGGGGCAAACTACCTGCCCTCTAGGACATCTACAACACCCGATGTCACAGGAAGGCAAAAAGATCATCAAGTACAATAACCACCCGAGCCATTATCTGTTCACCCCGCTTCCATCCAGAAGGCGAGGTCAGTACAGGTGCATCAGAACTGGGACAGAGAGTTTGAAAAACAGCTTCTATCTCAAGGCCATCAGATTGTTAAACAGCCACCACTAGCACAGAGAGGCGGCTGTCTACCTACAGACTTGATATCATTGGCCACTTTAATAAATGGAACACTAGTCACTTATAAAAAAGGCACTTTAAGAATGTTTACATATCTCACATTTCTCATCTCATATGTATATACTGTATACTGTATCCTTCACTATCTATTCTTTACTATCTATTGCATCTTAGCCGCTCTGTCACTGCTCATCCATATATTTTATACTTATATATTCTTATCCCATTCCTTCACTAGATTGTGTGTATTAGGTTTTGTTGTGGAATGTGTTAGATATTAGGTTTTGTTGTGGAATTGTTAGATATTACCTGTTAGATATTACTGCACTGTCGGATCTAGAAGCACAAGCATTTCGCTACACTCGCAATAACATCTGCTAACCATGTGTATGTGACAAATAACATTTGATTTGATATGTAATGGGGAATTGATATACACTATCAATCAAACTCAAAGAATTCACATTATGAAGTTATGAAACAATGAATGTGCACAAATTGGCGGGAGAGAGCGCATTCTGGAGAGAGAAGGGCATTGTGCATCTGGGCGCATGGTCAATCCGACGTCTGCATTTGCCATGCAGAATTTACGGGGATATGGCCTCAGCAGAAGTCAGGGCTTTCATACTTCTTGCGCTTCGCGGAGCAGTCCAGACCTGTTGTCAAGGAAGTGAGTTTGTGTTTATACAGGAAGCACCGCCGCCACCTACCATCAACCAACCATGTCAATGAGGAGCTATACAGAGCCCTGTACATTGTTACAACATTTGGGAGGCGGATGGCGATGCGGTACAGAGTTCGATTTGGCCTCTGCATGCCTCTGGAGGCTCCGCAATTGCGTCACACCCTCCATATGGAGCCTCCGACCACATTTTCGGATCAAGCATAAATTTGCTTTTAATCTAAGCCTCCGTAATGGATTCGTTCACTGAGATTGGCGCAAATATATATATATATATTTGTTACTGCTCGACTAAAACAATCTCGGTCGACCAACAGCCTAACGACCAAACAATCGACCAGTTGACTAATTGGGATCAGCCCTAACACAGACACATGTTTGCGCGAGTGCACATGTACACACACACTCTCTCTCTCTCCCTCTATCTATCCCAGGAACAATAGTGCCAAGGGAAAACCCGCTCTGCGTTTTGAGTGGCATTGACAGAGATGCTGAAATGGCCTATCATCGCTGAGAGAGAACAAAGTGGAGAAGCACACAATGAGTCTATTGTCACAGACAGGGGTTAAGCAAAGTTGGACTCCTTTGATGTTGCCCTCGAGCTGGTTAAGCCATTAGATGTTGTGATCGGATCCCCAGGCCTGCGATGCCTCCCAAATGGCACCCCATTTCCTATATAGTGCATTATTTTTAACGAGGGGGTAATAGCGCTCTGGTCAAAGTAGTGCACTATATATGGAATAGGGTGTCATTTGAAACACAACCCACGGCTGCAGGCAGAGCTAGCCTAGGCTAAACTAGCTGTGGAGATATGAGAGTCTGTTGGACCACACAAGAAAAATCATTGCAAGGGCCACAATTAGCCGTATACCACCCCTTACGGAAAAACCACATGACTTCACAAGACATTTCCACATGTTTTGCACATGTGAAAACATTTGTTTTTGGAAATGTCACATGTGAAGTGTTCCAAAAACACGTTTTCACATGTGAAAGGCCCGATTTATTGGCAAGAATATATTACTGCACTTCGATAAAAGTTGCCCGGAATCAAGTCAATATTTGTGCGATTATCAACTAAAAAGTTTAAGTGCAGAGGGACACTTGACATTAAGGCCTAGAGTCAATGAGATCAAGCGTAAACACTCGATAGCTGACAATAATGAGGATTTCTAGGTGTAGATTACATATCACATTCCAGTGTTCCAACTTGTAAGGCTACAAGGGATTTCCCTTAAAGCAGCTCTATGCAGCCAATGGCAATTTCTGCTTCAGGTATAATGCCAGAAGACACTTGTGGATTTGACAGCTCTAACGCAGTTCCAAAACAATCGCTATGTGGGTGTCCACTAGCGTGGATATGATATAATCTTGCCCTAAAAGTGCATAAATACTCTCTGGATTTGAACTTGCAACAATTTGTCAGCATGTGGGAGAATTCAGAGCTCAGGGATGATAGACATGTTTCCTACTAGTAATTAACAGTTGGAGGGTCATACAAGTGGATTTTTGCCAGTCCTATGTGGTAAATTCCCACTTCCCACTAGGTACAATCATTACTGCACTTTGAAATATAGGTGGGGCATTGTGCTGGCGGGGGCTCATTAGCATATGTGGGGGCATGGTCTATAATATGTTGTATTTGTGCCAACCTTCAGTGGAAATGTTGTACCAGTTTAAGTGGTTTTATCATTATGTTGATGAAGGTTGAGCACCTCTTTTGACATTGTCAGTACTGCAATCTTTGTTTAAACTTGTGACAATCAAGAGCTGCACTGTGAAGAGGTTACTGTGCATTTCTAGTAGCTTAATGGAAGTTGGTTCACAGAAAGTTAATGTTTAATTTTCAATAATTTATGGACATCTAATTACAAGTGGGTTATTGCTAATCCATCACACTCACTAACTTGATGGTCTGGAAGGGAAGTGAGTATTACAATTACATGGTGACTAGTCATAAATGAGCTATTGTATGGTTCTTTGGTATCACATGCACTTGTCAGCCTTTTAACAAGGCTGCAGAACTGACAGTGTACAAGCTTAATGTTTATAAACAGAGCATATTAATTGGGATAACCTTCCCTTATGGGAGACCGAAAAAAAGCTAGCTGAAAGCCACGCCTGCAATCTTCTGATAGGCTGGTGCTGTTACAGTATGCTGCCAATCAGCAAGTGATGTGCATGTTGTCAACAGAAGAGTCAGTGAAGGCAGAGTAGGTTATTGTCAAGATTGCTGGTGGCAGCAAGTTACTGTGACTTTTAAAATAACTTACTGCCAAGTAGTTTCCAGTTAAGAAATGAGTAATTCACAGCAACAAGTTGACATTAAGTTGACATTAAGTTACTGGAACATTCATATTAATAACCTCTTCACAGTGCAGCTTAGTGCTGCTCATTACCGACACATTATCTTACAACATTTGCAGAATGAACAGTATCAAAGGATTTGCATTGGCATAACTATCAAACACTTAAACTGCTACAACACTTCCACTGACGGTTGGCACAAATACACATATTTCACCACACCTCCAAATATGCTAATGAGCCCCACCAGTATATTGCCCCCACCTACCAAAGTGCAGTGATGATCGTGTCTTATATTCCAAATATTAGGTAGAAAAATGTCCCATTATACCTACATGTTGACAACTGTACCATGTGAGTTCATTGTGCACCTGTAAAGTTAACATTTTACCTTGTTGTACCCCAGGTAACGACAATGTAGTACACCCTAACCCTACCCTTGTTTTTTGAGAGTGTGTTAATACACAGTATGTTCCATGCAATTCGTATGAACCTGGTGGCACTGCAGATACATTGACGCACTCCCAACTAAAATGTTCAAATCCCCAAAGAATTAATGTATACTCTACGTCAAGTGTCCCTGAGCACTGCTAGTTTTATGTTGGTGGTGATAATTGGACAATTATTTACTTGAATCTGGGCAGCTTTTAGCAAAGTGCAGAAGTGCATTCTTGCCAATAAGTATGTGGCCATATATCTTTCACACTCACAGATCTGGTGGTGTAGCTGCACTATAGCAGGACATTTCTCTTTGCTAGCGACCAAGAGGTTATGAGTTCAAATTCCATTTAAGGCTGAGTCCCATATGTGGTCACAGTACAAGATTGTACAGTAATTGAAATCAGAATACAGCATCATACTGACATTTTATAGAAATAACACCTTCAAGTTGTTGTATTTACACAACCGTTCAAAAGTTTGGGGTCACATAGAAATGACTGGTGTTTTGCAGGAGTGATGGTTGCTGATAATGGGCCTCTGTACACCTATATAGATATTCCATTAAAAATCAGCCGTTTCCAGCTACAATAGTAATTTACAACATTAACAATGTCTACACTGTATTTCTGATCAATTTGTTGTTATTTTAATGGGGGAAAAATGTGCTTTTCTTTCAAAAACAAGGACACTTCTAAGTGACCCCAAACTTTGGAATGGTAGCGTAGGTGTCTAAAATGATGAATAGTTGTTCTTAAAAGAGAACCCTTCAAAAAGAAAAAAGAAAAGAAAGAAAAGGATACAAAAGTACAGTAGTTTGAGAAATGTGTTTCTGTAAAGAGATCGGTACATAGCAGCACTTCAATCCACATCAATCTAGATCTATATGTTTATGGCTGCATTTGAGTTTGTGGAGAGATGTTCTCAGAGCCAATCAATGCATTCATTTAGAAGGGACTGCATCCATCTCTCAGCATTAGTGATGTATTGATCTCCTGCTCTCGTTAGCCAAACACATTGAATGAAATGAACCCAACTATTAAGCTCAATGGGAATGGTCAAATGCCAAAAATGTAAATACAACATCATCAACAATATTTCATGTACGAGTGAAGGAACTGAAATTCTAAGGGTTACAGTACAGTGCCCTGAGGCATCGTCGCTGTAATTCATGTCATCGTGATCTCAAACTTCAAAAAGGGAGCTAAAACAGAAAGATGTTACTTGTAGCCAATGGATGGTTGAATCCTAATCTACAACACAGTGTTTGGGTTATTGGTTTTTCTAATTCATTTTGCCTTGGCTAAGTGCTCTCAGTGCGATCAATGTGACTGGTGGGTCTCTGGGGACGACAGTCTTACTAATTAGGAGTGAAACAATAGGCCTGTTTTTTATTTTTATTAACAACGTACCATTACTGTATATTTCACCATGTTTTGATTATATGAATTCATTTAATTTTACACATAGAATTCTGTTAACTACTTTTTTGAGTATTAAAATATACTTACTGTATATTACCCTTACACACAAACGTAGATACACACACACACACACACACACACACACACACACACACACACACACACACACACACACACACACACACACACACACACACACACACACACACACACACCCATAAACACACACACACACAAACACACACACAGTCAAAGCTGCTGTTCTAATATATACTATTGACTTCACTACCCACTTTATATTTTTAAATACAGTCTATTATTACATTGCATATGACCTATTCTATTACTTCCACTAGTTGTTTTTTTCGACTTGATTATTGATGAATGTACTGCATTGTTGAGGGAAATAGCACATAAGCATTCCCCTGCACCTTGTATACCTACTCTTGAGTCAAACTCCACGTGGCCATCTAGTCAAAGTCATTCGGCTTCTCCAAAGCTCTGATGCTGCTGATGGTCATTAGTAACCTATCAAACTTGCTAACTGCCTGGTACTCAGCACTCTATTGTACCTCAAATCGCTCTGACGTCAATACAAATGTGATCGAAAATCTAATCACACACTTCATGAGAGCCCATGAGCTCATGTGGACCAACATTTCTCTAGGCTATGCAATTTCACACATATATTATTTAGTATGTAAAGACAAGATTAAATCAAGTATAGTCTGATGGGTGACAATATTAGCCTATCACTTGTGAATTATATGTTATCACTTGTGAATGATGCCCAGTTTAAGGCAAGAAAGAATGCCTTTTTTTTGTGACGTTTTCTAATCATAGTCGCACACCTCATGTAGCCTAGCCCATAGGCCTATATATGTTTTGATAAGGTTTGTATCACAACTAAAGTGGCCAAATAACTTCAAAGTTAAGCACATTAATCCGCTTTACCAGTGGTGTAGAGCCTAACTGCCATACATAAGCAGCGTGTGAGCTTCAAGTTTGGGGAAGATCATTTTAACCATAAAAATGCACCTTTATCATAAAAGCATTACATGCATAATCGCATTTACGGTCACTTTTGATAATGGTCTTTTCCGCTGATGGAACATTCAGGCTTATAGCCTACTGCCGGGTGCGCATTGCTGTGCTTATAATGTGAAGAAATAGCCTAATAGTTTATCAACATTTTAAGCTAAACGTTGTGTCAGCCTCATTGCGTAAAAAAGCTTTTGGGATGCTAGTGGTTGTATTAATTTGGGATCTATCGCATCCCACAACTGTCCCAGAGTATGTTTGGAATATTTATTTCTCGCACAGAATAGAGTAGGTAAACTTTTGTACAATGGGGGATAGTAGATTGACAAAGGCTAGTGCTTTTGCTGTCCATTAGGCTACTCATCTTGTTGGCTGACAAAAAGTAAATGTGGACAGTTCTTCCAATATCTTCAATATGCACCTTGGAATTGAATAAGGACGTGGGCAGTTGCATCCCGGATGTGTCTGTCTTCACTTGTAGCCTGTGAGAAAGACACGATCACGTGTTGGAAAGCCATGTGAGTGAGATGAGAGGTGCTTTGGAGCAAACAGCACTCAGGGAGAAGGGCTGCAAAAGGCATGGATTTTTTTAGGGTGCATTATGGCCACACAAAGGGGAAATTAAAGGAATTATCAAGTGCTTCTCAAAATGTGAATAAGAGAATGACGAAGTCTGTACAGTCTGCGCAAAAAACCAAAGCAGAGCTCATGACTTTCAAGTGACGTTTTTCAAATCATCATTAGTCGCATCATGCAGCCTTACAATGTATTGAAAATCAAAACATATAGCCCAACGTTTGTAGAACCATTAAAGTTACATGAATAACTCTAAATTATACATAAAGGAGGACCTATTTCTTCATTAACACTCAACACAGAATAGCCAAATGTGCTCACTCCCTCAAATCGTTTGGAGAAAATATCCTTTCTATTTTATTTAGCTATGTTCAATTGTATTCTTCATACTATAAAATAATGTCAAATAATGCCGCGGAATTCTAAGCAAATCTTGATAAATGAACTAGTGTAGCCCACAACCATATGGCATAGTTAGTTCAGGACCTAACATAAGGACAACTCAGAGTATGCTATTCTGTTCTTCTGAAATAGCATGTTTCTTTGGACCTGTCTAAAATAAATAATTGATTTATTCTGAAGGTGTAAGCTATATTACATGGATTTATTAGACTTTTTAAAATGTAGATGTTCCAAAGGTCTATATCAGTGGCTTGTAGGCTATGTGTAGAAGCCAGGAGATGCTAAATGTGTTTACATTAATTAACGGTCAATTACCGTGAGACCGACAGTTATTTGCTTGACAATCACCGACTGGCAAAATTTTGTGACCGCCACAGCGCTAGGTGAGACCATAAACTGCTCATGTACATAAACATTATGTGATACATTTGACTGGATTTTGATTGGTTGATTTGATACACCCTCCATATGTATTTGGAGAGTAGATTTAAGATATTAGGGTATGAATTATTTATTTGAGGGTATTTTCATAAATGTGCAAAAAAAATAAGCCCTTTATGTATTACAGTCGTCAAAAGTTTAGTATTTGGTCCCATATTCCTTGCACGCAATGACTACATCAAGCTTGTGACTACAAATTTGTTGGATGCATTTACGGTTTGTTTTGGTTGTGTTTTGGATTATGATTTGTCTGATATGAGCTGAATGGTGAATAAAGTCGTGTGCCATTTTGGAGTAACTTTTATTGTAAGTACGAATAGAAGATGTTTCTGAACATTTCTACATCCAAGTGGATGCTACCATGATTATGGATAATCATGAATGAATTGTGAATGATGATGAGAGAGAAGATTACAGAGGCACAAAGATGATATACTCCCCCCCCCCCCCCCCCCCCCCCAAATACTAACCTCCCCTGTTATTGGTAATGGTGAGAGGTTAGCATGTTTTGTTGTAGCCTCTGAATGGCATCTCACTCATTATTATTCATGATTCATTCATTTCTTAATGATGGCATTATCAGGATTACATTTAGAAGTGTTCAGAAACATCTTTTCTACTCACTGAAAAGGAAAACGTGATGGATTCTCCAGTCACCGTGCGGACAGGACTGTGGATTCAGGGAAATCGAGAGGGAGAGGGGGTATGTCTCTCCATTAGTATATACCTGATGGTAAAATGCAGACCGTTCTACCTCCCAAGAGGTTGTTATCGTGACTGTTGTATATATTCCACATCAGGAGAACAACAAGCTGGCGCTTAATGAACTGCAAAAGGACAATATAGGAACATGGCGGAATCCTATTACACCGGCTATAATACTCAACGCATGCAGGGGCTACAGTCCATTACAGATTACAAAGGTAGACCTAGTCGTGACCAATCCAACGACGCCTCTCTACCAGCGAACTCAAAGCATTTTATGCAAGTTTTGACAAAAACAACACCGAGCCGTGCACGAGGGCACCCACCGTCCCAGAGAACTGGGTGATCTTGCTCTCCGAGGCCAATGTGAGTAAGGTTTTCAATCTGGTCAAAACTTGCAAGGCCGCGGGATTGGACGGTATTCCAGGGCGCATTCTCAGAGCATGCGCAGACCAGCTGGTAGGCATCTTCATGGTCATTTTCAGACCTCTCCTTGTCCCAGTCTGTAATCTCCACATGTCTCAAACTGACCACCTTCATTCCTGCCCCAAACAACTCTAAGGCTACCTGCCACAACAACTACCGCTCTGTAGCACTACCATCTGTAATCATGAAGTGCTTTGAAAGTCTGGTCATGGCACCCTAGACCCATTCCAAATTGCATACTGCCACAACAGATCTACAGACGATGCAATCTCAACTGGTCTCCATAATGCCCTCTCCTACATGTACAAGAGGAACACCTATGTGAGAATGCTGGCTCACATCAACACCATTATCCCAGAAACCCTAGACCCACTCCAATTTGCATACCGCACCAACAGATCCACAGATGATGCAATCTATTGCACTCCACGCTGCCCTTTCCCACCTGGACAAAAGGAACACCTATGTGAGAATGCTATTCATTGACTACAGCTCAGCGTTCTACACCATAGTGCCCTCCAAGATCGTCACCAAGCTCGGGAAACTGGGACTGAAAACCTCCCTCTGCAACTGGACTCGGGACTTCCTGACGGGCCGACCAGGTTCTGAGAGTAGACAACACTTCCTCTGCCACGTTGACCCTCAAAACGGGGGCCCCCCAAGGGTGTAAGCTTAGCCCTCTCCTGTACTTCTTGTTTACCCACGACTGCGTGGCCATGCACGACTCCAACTCCATCATCAAGTTTTCAGACAACGCAACATTAACAGGCCGCAGTGGAGAGGGTCAAGAGCTTGAAGTTTCTCAGTGTCCACATCACTGAGGACTTATCATGGTCTTCTCACACCAGAGCAGTTGTGAAGAAGACATGGAAATGCCTCTTCTACATCAGGAGGCTGAAACAATTTGGCATAGGCCCTCAGATCCTCAGGAACTTTTACAGCTGCACCTGAGAGCATCTTGACTAGTTGTATCACTGTCTGATATGGCAACTGCACCGCTTGCAACCGGAAGGCCCTACAGACAGTGGTGCGGACAGCCCAGCATATCACTTGGGGCGAGCTCCAAGCCATTCAGGACGTACAGTGCTTTAGAAAGTATTCATACCCCTTGACTTATTCCACATTTTGTTGTGTTACAGCCTGAATTCAAAATGCATTAAATAAAATAAAATACATCTCACCCATTTACACACAAAACCCATAATGACAAGGTGAAAACATGTTTTTAGACATTTTAGCAAATGTATTGAAAAATAAATATCTCAATTACATAAGTATTCACACCTGAGTCCAAACTTTGTAGAAGCACCTTTGATTACAGCTTTGAGTCATCTTTGGTATGTCTGTATCAGCTTTGCACATCTGGATTTGGGGATTTTCTCCCATTCTTCCTTCCAGATTTTCTCAAGCTCTGTTAAGTTAGATGGGGATTGGCGGTGAACAGCAATCTTTCCACCGATTTTATATGGGATTCAAGTCTGGGCTTCGGCTGGGCCACTCAAGGACTTTCACATTCTTGTTCTGAAGCCTTTCCAGTGTTGCTTTGGCTGTATGCTTGGGGTGATTGTTCTGTTGGAACGTAAATCTTTACCCCAGTCTAAGGTCGTTTGCGCTCCATCAAGGATTTGCCTGCATTTTGCTCCATTCATTGTTCCTCTATCCTTACCAGTCTCCCAGTCCCTGCCACTGAAAATCATAAACATAGCATGATGCTGCCACCACCATGCTTTATGGTAGGGATGGTGTTAGATGGTTGATGAGCTCTGCCTGGTTTTCTCCAGACATAGCACTTTGCATTCAGGCCAAAGAGTAACATTTCTGCCTCATCTGACCACAACATATTTTGCCTTATGCTCTCAGCATCTTTCATGTGCCTTTTTGCAAATTCTAGGCCAGCTGTCATGTGCCATTTTCTCAGAAGTGGCATCTGTCTGGCCACTCTCCCATAAAACACAGATTGGTGAAGTGCTGTAGAGACTGTTGTCCTTCTAACAGGTTCTCCCATCTCAGTCAATGAACTATGTAGTTCTGTCAGAGTGGTCATTGGGTTCTTGGACAACAACACAACAAAATGTGGAATAAGTCAAGGGGTATGAATACTCTCTGAAGGCACTGTATATATTACCTTTAGTATAACACCATAAGAATTTATACCATAATTTTGACTTTGATACCAGGTTTAGTATCATGATTCTCGATACCATCACGATACTCAATGCTCAGTATGTGTAGATAATCCTTGCTACCACGGCTCTTTTGAAAGACATAATGTTAGTCATGGGGATCGCTAGCTAGCGAACATTAGCTTGCTGGCTCGCTAGTTAACGTTATGTGTATGATCTGTGTATTAATATTCATTTTTGGTATCTCAGAAATGCATTTACATTGTTAGTTAGTTAGCTACCTGCAGATTCATACACCAGCATTGCATGAATAGTGGCTAGCTATGACAATCCGTTTGTACTGTAGCTAAGGGTTGGCATTATGGTTCATTGTTTAGCTAGCTAGCTACATGTCTAAACAAAATATCCCACTTCACAAGAGATTGATTACATGACCAATCAAGTTAGCCAGGTGTGTCTGGGGGTGATTACAGCCCTCTATTGCATTTCATGAACATGTGTGCAAGTCTAGTGCCCCATTCACTTAGTGCCTGGAGTGTGGTTATAGTATTTATTTCACATGACTCATCAATTTAGACAAATGTCTGGGTAAGCATCATCTAATAAGTATACAATATTTGTATCTGGACACTTTCAAAGTCAGATTAAGATATAGGTCAAGGACTAGATAAAGTGTATTTTTACCTGGAGTTTTTCCCTTATTGTAGGCTACTACTTTCACCACTTTTAAACATTGGAATCTTTAGTTGTTTACTACAATACCATACTCACTCTGTTTAGCACATGGCCTCACATGTGAATCCCAAGAGGTGGGTGGGGCTAAGGCTTAAGAGGGTATCAACTTTCAAAGCAGAATTGTTTTCCTATTGTTCCTCAACTGCAGTTTATGATATACAATTTTGTAGCTCTGAGTCTCTACTTTTATCCAATGTAAGAAACACAATTTCTAATTTTGCTACACAAGACCGAATCGAGGCCGTGGGTCACATTTTTACATCAACATTTTTCAGAGACAGCCATGTATGCATTAATGAATCAATCATACAATCAATTTGACTTTGCATTTACCAATCTAACTACATAAGAACATAATGCTAATCATTTATTTGAATGGTAAATCTCTATTGATGAACTGGGTAATTCGAGATGTAACTTAGGCCTATTCACATGAATGCATATTCAATAGGAGTGTGAGCATTCATTGAGTTATTGAGCTTGTTTTGGCTGATTTCATGGGGCTACAGAAGACAATCTGTTTCCCTTCCATTTGGGACTTATTTTATTGTACTGATTAACCACATTTGCATAGAAGTAGCTTATTTTATAAAAGTGTGCGCTGTCTTTTTAACCAGTAATGAGGCCAAGAGACCGATTAAGTTAATTAATAAAGTTTTGGTGGCAATCAGCTTTGAAATCAGCATATTTTGTGTTATAGTTTGCATATTATCACAAACAAAGTGCCAGGGTAGTGAATTTATGATAGCTTCAGTTGTAAGCTAGCAAAAACAGTTAGTCTATAAAGCAGTACCGGTATCTTCTTGCCTTGTAAAGTGTTCTAGGCTGTATGGACATTGTTTTGCGAACAGTAATGAACCGTTTCAACATTTCTACATTCCGTGTCGCATTATTCAAGTGTGTTAACTTCTGTGCAGCATGAGTGGGGAGCTAACATGATCCAGCCCAGACTCCCGTGCAGGCTAAGTGGAGCAGGCACAGTGCTTTCACGCTAAAAGGGTGATATCGCCGTTTTCATGTTCTAGTATCAAAAACGTACAGAAGTCTCGGTATACCGTGCAACACTACTACCAGTCACTTTTTAATGTATAAACCCACCTCAACCACTCCAGTACATTGAATATGGTACTGGCACTGACCTGTATATCCTGGAATTCTCATGTTTCGAACTCACATCGCCATTCTTGTTTTTTTGTTGTTGTGTGTTTAAAAAAATATATTATTATTATCATCATCACTGCATTGTTGGGAAAGAGATCTCAAGGTAAGAATTTCACTGTTCTGTTTTACACCTGTTGTATCCTGTGCACGTGGTGAATGCAGTTTGAAACTTGAAAACACACACACGAATACGGTTCACTCACAGTAAAAAGACTTCAGCAGGAGTTCTTAAACTTTTTCAGCTCAAGACCCAAAATGAAAAAATTTCCTGACCCAAATCGTCCTCCATTGACCGAAATGAAGAACAAATTGGTTTTGATTATACACTAGATGCATTCTCATAACTTGCGACCCACCTCTTACATGCTTAGGGCCCACTTTGGGTCACGACCCATAGTTTAAGAAACCCTGATCTACAGTACAGAAGACATTGCAAAAAAAGCTGCGATGCCTTTGGCTATCCGGCTCTAGAGATCACTACTCTACACTTCACTATATAAATAAAGTGAAGCATTTAAGACGAAAGATCAGTGGGGCCTGTGATATCATGACAATTACAATGTGTAGCATAACAGTACAGAGAGTCAATAGAACTCCATAGCTTTGGGGAATAGGCACATGCAGGGGCATGTAATGGGAGTCAACCACTAGCCTGATGTGAGGTTTCACTTCTCACAGATCTATGATGTATGGGTGGGGGGAATTTGTCGCTCATTGAAAGGTTCAAAAGATCCTCCGAAGAGGATATGGACACAAAGTAAAGGCTGAACATACTGTGTTTACGCAGGCGGGCATGCACGCACACACACATAGCACACACATGTGCAAGAGAGTTCACACACATATGCACACATAGAGAAGAGGGGGGTTAAGGGAGATATCCTACCATCCTGTTCTGTCTTTGTCAGCTCTACTAGTTTCTTCTGTTTCAGTGTGTCCACCACGTCGGCCAGGCTTCCTTTGCGGCGTTCCGGGGTTCTAAAGGCGGATCCGCCTAGCAGCTCGCCGCAATCCTGGGAACACTCCTCAGGCTTTGGTGGAGATATAGTGTTATTCCGGTAGGAGTTCAAGGAACAGCCCTTGCTACTAGCATTGTCCTATAGGAACAAATAAAACAGGGGTGTTTTGGAATTAGTGGAATGACAATACTAGGACTTTTTCACTTTTCTTTAGTAGCTTATGGCCATTATTTCAACTAATCACTCACCACAAAGTTAAGTGTAACTTACAATCTATTTCTCTAACAACTTTTAACTTTTCATCACCTCTCTATTGATATCCCTAGACTAATGTCTGTGGTTGTTGTTGCTGTGGGTGTTGTTTAAATTGGTGCTTAAATCATGGCGATCATCTTCTTACAGCAGAATTTAGACTCGGACCAGGTTGCAAATCTAGGTATTGGCAGCCAGAGAGTGACATCTTGGCGCAGAGGGACTGGCATGGCAGTGGGGAAAGGTCAAGTTGAGATATATGTCCCAAATGGCTTCCTATTCCCTATGTAGTGCACTACCCATAGGGCTCTGGTTAAAAGTAGTGCACTATATAGGGACTAGGGTGCCATTTGGGACAGACAACATAACTCAGCGGTTTCGCAACAAAGACTGTCCCCTTCGGGCTTGTACCAAGAACACGGTTACGGATATCCCCTCCCTCCATCTTGTGATTGACGAATGCAACTCAATACAGAAGAATGACACAGGTCATACATACTGTGGGGCAAGGGTGAGAGGTACATTTTACAACTGTCATACATGGAGATAGCTGTCCTTTTCAGGTTAAAAAAACTAACTCTGACCCTACATCAAATAATCCCGCAGGGATGACTATGGCCATTTGGGGCGAGTGATTCAGCCATGCTTTTTGTAGGACTATGAGTTTTTGTAAGCAACTGATCAGTAAGCAACTGATCAGCTAACATATGTGACTCATTTCAGGAAACTAGGCGTATGTCGTGCGTCACTACTTCACAGGAGAGCGATTAGTACAGAAACTTTTTTTTAATCAAAATGTGTTTTCTTTTGGGCAGAAATGCCTTCAGGAACATGTGAACTTTCATGTGCCTTAATAACACATATTTATGCCATCTGTAAATATGAATACAATGTTAAATTACGAGCCAAGTTGGTTTAGCCACAGAAAAAGGCAGTAAACTTCCCGCTAGCCATGATTGGCTGAGATAATGAGTTCGGACCGGTCTGCCACGCTTCTGTCTATTTGAGCTGGTCAGTATGTGTAGGTAATCCTGTCTAACACGGCTTTAAAAAAGATATATCCCGTAGTAGAACTGCATAAGTGTTGCTCTCCACTTTCTGGAGGACCGAGTTTTGAAATCAGTGTAATTAGAGTATGATAGCTAAGGAGATGGAGAAAACACCTGTCTTTGGATAACATCTTCAAACTAAGGGCAACCATGGCATCCGTGACAGAGAAGGAGAAGCGTCCAGCCATGTATACGGGTAAGAAAATCTAGCTAGCTACATTTTCAGATATTACACGTTTCTAATTTTGTCAGAAAGTAATTTTCATTTCAAGTTAAAGTGTACTGTTGGCTAGCTAGCTAACATTAGCTGCCTCGCTAGCTAATGTTACATGAATGATCTGTGTGGTAATACTATTTGTATCTCAGAGCCAGTTGCTTTGCTAGTTATAGCCGAATGTTAGCTAACATTGCACCTGGTTGGTTAGCTACCTGCAGATTAGTGCAGGGTAGTAACGTCATGAGTTGGGATTATGATTCATTGTTTAACTAGCTAGCTACATGTCTTAACAAAAGACTCCACTATGCAAGTATCCATTTCAATAGAATGTTCATGATGTCACTGTGACACGACAGCTGTTGATAGACATATTTGGTAAATTCGCTCATAAATTGTTGCCAGCAGCACAGTTGCAGTTAGCAACACTCTGGATAACATAAAAACAGCCTAACTAGCTCTGCTAGGGCGAGTAAAATGGTCAGCGTGAGCTGTTCTCTCATTTGTGTCTGTAATTAGCTAGCCCACTTTAGCCAGTTAGCTTGGGTGCTAGACTGCTGTTAGGACAGAACGCTCGGATCAACCCTTAAAAATATGGATGGGGATGAAGCTTAAAAGGGTGTGAACGATGCTGAATGGGTGCACTTTTACTCCAGGGTAAAAAAACACAAATTCAAATGTTGATACATAAGATCCTATGGGCTTTGGTCAAAAGTAGTGCACTATATAGGGAATAAGGTGCCATTTGGGACGCACAAATACTGTTTGGTATTAAATGCACATTATCCATCAGTAGACACACTAGCACAGGTGGCCTGACGAGAAGTTTATTCCTGTATGTTTTCTCCTCCTCTTACAGAGCGGGGGGGGGGGGGGGGGGGGGGGGGATCTCCAAGAACTTTAGATGGCTTTGACAAACAGCGACATCTTAAGACATCCTTGAAACTGTTCCAAGAGGCATTTGTCTTAAAGAGGAAGATTCCTCTGTAATAGGGCTCAGTGACAGTGTGTCAATCTGACGGAGAGTGCGTGTGTTTGTGTGTGTCTCACTGTCTGAGTAGGGCCTATACTCTCCCAGTCCGACTCGGGCTGGCTGTCTCTGATTGGCTGGTGCTCCTCTGGGAGGGGTTTGCCGTGCAGAGGGGGCATAACTGGCTGGTCATGGCTTTCTCTGTCCTCATTGGCCCAGCCCACACTGTCCTGACCTATCGCTTCCTCTTCCTCTGTCGCCGGGGGAAACGGAGGTGTGGCTCGCTTGGAAGACATCATTCTATAAGGAAACAGGGAGAGGGAAAACATTTATGAATTTCCACAATATTCAGGCATATCTACAGTGTATCAATCTTGAAACAGATATGCACCCGCTGGGAAAAACCCAAAACAACCTCTATAATTGAATTCCAGGATTAGGGTGGATGACAGGATGATAGAATGCTCTCATACTGGAAGAGAAAGACAGAAAGAAATTGTGAACCACAGGAAGACTTCCTGGATTAAGCTGATGTTGCTGATGGCAGATCGCATGGAGATAAACACCCAAACTCTGATGTGGGTTATATCAGTGGTGTGACTCCATCGCCTACTGATTCCTAGAAGTCGAGTATTGAGGTCCATCATTAGGAAGACAATCACGACTACACTGCAAATCAAGTCTTTCTAGTGTGTGTTTTTTACACTTGTTTTTTTATAAAACTACTTGTTCCTGCCAAAACTAGCATCTGGATTTAAAAGCACTGCTGTGCAGAGGGGTTTCTCTGTCTTCTTCTCCAGTGCCCTCCCCCACCACCACACACATCCACCCACCCACACCGAACACCCATACCCATTTGAGATAGGAGAATCTATTAGACAGCCCAGCTAGCACATGTGGTTCCTTGGAAGTTGTGGGAATGTACGTTTTTGGTTTCACGTTGGTTGTGGGAACAAAGTCATATGTTTCCTGACCGGTAAAACTGTTCTGAGACAGAAGTGAAAATATAGCCTGTTCTGGGAACGTTTATTTTTTGGTTGCTTTGGAGGTTCTGAGAACGTTTTACTCTGGTTCCTTAAAGGTTTTTCTGGGACATTTTATTAATGCTCTGAGAATGGAATTTATAGGTTATTTTGAGTTTTTTGAATAACTTCGTTAAAGGTGCAATAAACCGAAATCGCTCTGCCATTTCCTGGTTGCTAAAATTCGAATTGTTCGCCTAATTTCACTTTATGTGACAAAACAAGCAATGCATAATGTAAAGAATCTTTGTACCATTTAAACCGCTGTGAAATATATTTTCAATAACCCAAAATGTATTTTCAGCTGTTTGAAGCTGGTGTACAAAACCGAAAGTAAAAGACGCAAAAACAAAACTTAAGAACGGGAAGTATAGAAATAGCGTGCTTAGAAAAGATCTATCGCTTATTAAACTTGCTTTCAATGAGAATGACATTCTCATTAGTCGCCCAAAAAGTGATATATTGCAGCTTTAAAACTTTCACTGAATGTTTCAATAAGACTGTTTATTTGGGATTAAGCACAGATAGGACAAATGGAAATTCATTTCCTTAGCCATTAATCATGCAAACATATTCATTTTTTATTGTGAAAGGCATTAGGAATATTCAAAACTATAATTGTCTGTTGTGTATCAATGGAATTACTGCGCCACCAGGTTGGAGCTAGCATGCAATGTTATTGTTTTTTAATTAATTAAAGCTGTCAATTTTTGTCTATTCAAAAAGAACCCATTTTATAAGGAAACAAGCACTCATTAAGACCAGGTGTGGCCAATAATTGGGCATGGCCAACACACCTGAACACACTTACCAAGATAGAGGATAGAGAGAGTTTTGTTGATGCTGAAAATGGAATGTATACGTTTTTAAATAATATTCTTTGAACGTTCTCTGATTGTCATTAAAGTTTTCTTGTGTTTTTTTTATGGAATGTTTTCTTAACGTTCTCTGAACAATTTGACAACCTTATCGCTGAAGTACTGGAATTCACACAGAAGAACATTGTTTCTTAAAGTTCTCTGAACTATTTGAGAACATTCCCAATGTCAAACCAGTTGGAGAACATTCCTAGAACATTACCAAACTTGAAATTAAATGTAATCTAACCATGTTTGAACTTTTAGGAAATGTTCTGTTAAAGTAATGAAATATCAAGAAAATACAGTGGGCTTGATTCAAGTGGCCTTCTGTGTAAACCTATATTTCCTAACGCAAGGCCTCATGTCACCACCTGACCGTGCCAAGTCAATAAATCATTTGCTGCAATTACTTTACACACAAACCCCCTCAAAACTATTGTTAAGTGTTGACTGCCAATACAAAAGCTGCACGCAAATTCTCCACTCTTCTCCCAAAGTGTACATTTGCACACTTACTGTCATGGATTTAACAATGGCGTAACGCTTACACCGATCACATGATATCAAATCCATGACAGGGAGTGTGCAAGCGCACACTTGGGGAGAAGGGTGGCGAATTGGGCCTCAAGCCAAATGGGATTATAAAGTGGGAACATGAGAGTTGTGTTTCACGCCGAAGACAATCAAGCCCAAAGATTCTATGAAGTAGAACAGCATTAGCACTCCATAAATCACACAGGATGGTTTATCTTTGAACTATTCTGTCTCTCAGGCCCTCTGACACGTAAATCCAACCCTTACTCAAATATCTACACCGGAGAGAGAGAGAGAGAGAGAGAGAGAGAGAGAGAGAGAGAGAGTCAGAGAGAGAGAGAGAGAGAGTCAGAGAGAGAGAGAGAGAGACAGAGAGAGAGAGAGAGTCAGAGAAAGAAGGGGAGAGGAAAGTTGAGAAAGAAAGTGAACAAAATGGAAAGGGTAGAAGGTGTCCCACAGTAGCAGGTGTCTAGAAGCATATACACTGGATCAGAGGTGGACGTTCTGTAACTGTCAACTGGAGAAAATGATACATCATACGTTCTGAAAAGAAACTTTGGAGAGAGGGGGCAGGGTCAGCACTAGCATTGTGTGTGTTTGTGTGCGTATGTGTATGCTTGCATGTGTGTGTGCGTTCAAAGGGGTGTGAAATGGTTATGTGATTGTGAGCAAAGCCAAACTTGGACAGGAGAGGCTCCTTGCAAGAAGTCACACGGTCGTCCTTGCAAAGAAGCCATCTGACGCCAGCCCTGACCCGACCGTGACACTGACGATAGCATCGGTTAATTACCCCACCAAATCCATCTACTGTGTTCCTCTTTATTGCTATCATGCTCACTCCCTACAGGCTGTATCAGAACCGGCCGTGATTGGGAGTCCTATAGGGCGGCGCAGAATTGGCCCAGCGTCGTCTGGGTTTGGACGGTGTAGGTGCGTCATTGTAAATAAGAATTTGTTCTTAACTGACTTGCCAAGTTAAATAAAGGCTACATTTAAATTTAAAAAGGGAAAATTCACACTTTTTCAACAAAAAATGCATAATCTCCAGCACCACCGCAATGTGGTGTGAAAATGTGGGGTTCTATGTTCTGTAGTTAAAAAGATAAGTGTTTCTGATGACATCATCTGGAGACACTTATGACATCATCTGATGTGCATCATGTGATAAAACAAAAATATGAGCAGGCAAAGGTTAGTAAGCAACTGATATGGAATACACACTGAACCCAGGCCCATAGGCTAGCATAAAAACTGTACACAATCAACAACAAACCCAGTAGTATGCGCCATCTCCCAATGCCATTCAATACAATATCACAATGCTCCATGTAAGGAACCAGAGAGTCTGGCCCACCAGTCACAGTTAGCTATATGAACTTTCCAGAATAGAGACAGACAGACAGACAGACAGACAGACAGACAGACAGACAGACAGACAGACAGACAGACAGACAGAGTTCACATATAGACCCATATATCCCCTGCCTCTGGATAACAATCCAAATTTACTACAACCCTTCAGCGGCTAACACACCAAGCGAATCGATAAGCGTGTTGCTTATCGATTTGGGGGGGGGGGGGGCCGAGGGGTTGAGGAAAAAGGAGAGAAGAAAGAAGGTGGCCTATATTTAGCTGATAATATTGCCACCTGCTGTGTTCATGGGAGCTTAAGAGTTAGCTAGCTTCTTGGAACTGAGATTTCATATGGCCTGGAATGCCTGGACCTCATAAAATCGCTGCCACTGATAGTATCATCACGCAACAGACCCTGAGCTGTTTGTTAGTGTTAACGAGACCAACAGACCGTGTGTAGTTAGTTAGCATTAGCCAGACCCAATCATAGAAAATAGCAATCTCCATTGGCAATATCAGGCCCAGTATAATTGAGTGAGGCAAGGGTTTGGTTTATGTTCGATAAAGCGAAGAAGAAAAAAATATGATAGCAAGAATGCATTGCTGTTTAGTCCTCAAACAGACAGTATGGTCATCTAACAATAACAATTTTTCATCACTTCCGTTCAAATTATCGCAGGCTTACATTAAGGGCCATCAATGAAGAGCCCAACCATTGCAGATACATTATATATACAAAAGTATGTGGACACCCCTTCAAATGATTGAATTTGGCTATTTCAGCCACACCCGTTGCTGACAGGTGTATAAAATCAAGCTCACAGCCATGCGATCTCCATAGACAAACATTAGTAGTAGAATGACTTTACTGAAGAGCTCAGTGACTTTCAAAGTGGCAACGTCATAGAATGCCACCTTTCTAACAGGTCAGTTCGTATTTTTTTTTGCCGTGCTAGACCTCCCCTGGTCAAATGTAAGTGCTGTTATTGTAAAGTGGAAACGTCTAGGAGCAACAACGGCTCAGACACGAAGTGGTAGGCCAAAAGTGAAGTGATGGACAAATCTGGGTTTGTCAAATGCCAGGAGAACACTACCTGCTCCAATGCATAGTGCCAACTGTAAAGCTTGGTGAAGGAGGACTAGGCCCCTTAGTTCCAGTGAAGGAAATCTTAACGCTACAACATACAGTTACATTCTAGATGATTCTGGGCTTCCAACTTTGTGGAAGGCCCTTTCCTGTTTCAGCATGACAATGCCCCAGTGCACAAAGTGAAGTCCATACAGAAATGGTTTGTCAAGATCAGTGTGGAAGAACTTGACTGGCCTGCACAGAGCCCTGACCTCAACCACATCGAACACCTTTGGGATAAATTGGAACGCCGACTGCGAGCCAGGCCTAATCGCCCAACATCAGTGCCCGACCTCACTAACACTCTTGTGGCTGAATGGAAGCAAGTCCCCGCAGCAATGTTCCAACATCTAGTGGAAAGCCTTCCCAGAAAAGTGGAGGCTGTTATAGCAACAAAGGTGGGACCAACGCCATATTAATGCCAATGACTTTGGAATGAGATGTTCGACGAGCGGGTGTCCACATACTTTTGGTAATGTAGTGTAGGTTTGAATCTCCCTGATGCCATTTCATAATATTAAAATACATGTTTGCATGATTAATGCCTAAGGAAATTAATTTCCACGTGTCTTATCTGTGCTTAATCACAAATACGCTAGCAGTCTTATTGAAACATTCAGTGAAAGTTTTAAAGCTGCAATATGTAACTTCTTGTGCGACCAATGAGAATGCCATTCTCATTGAAAGCAAGTCTAAGAAGCGGTGCCCACATACTTTGGCTATAAGTGATGAAAGATGAACAGAAAATCAATAGTTGTACACAAATGAGCATGAATGAAGTACACTCCCATCTACACACACACACACACACACACACACACACACACACACACACACACACACACACACACACACACACACACACACACACACACACACACACACACACACACACACACACACACACACACACACACACCTCTACTCAACTTACCTTGATGCAATGGCTGTTACTATACATCTGATGAGGCACACAAAGAAAGAGACAGAGAAACCCCCAGAGACATCATCCTTTACTTCACTGTAAACTAAACATTACTACAGTTTGAGATGCCCGGAGGAAGCCTTAGGAGAGGAATGTAGAAATTGAGTAATTACAGTCGAGGCGGTGGCGGATATTTTCCCTGAAGTAGAGAATGTTCCCGCTGGGAGCCCAACAAAAGAATGACTCTGGCTTCCTGGAGAGACTCTGATGAGACCATGATGAGACAGTGGTTCTAACAATACACGCTATTCATTTTTTTTCACATGATTACCGGTCATGTGGCTCCAAACCGACTTGGCCAACCTAGGGCAACATCCCGAACGACCACGACACATTTCCAGGCAATATTTACACACTATTAGAGTATCAAAATCAAATTGCTTCTCTCGAAGTTGCATTCGTGTCTAAGAATTTTTCTCTGAAAGTCGAGCCAACGTAGCAAATGTATTGTATCTCCATGACACAAGAGTTTTCAAGATTGATAAGGAAACAGATCAGACACTGTGTGACCATGTCAATGACAGTCTGCCTTTTACCACTAGTCATGATGAGGAAATGGCTAACTGATATTCCACAAAAACAAGTAGCTGAAAGAAAACAGTCTTTCAATCTAATTTAGCTGCTGGATACAAAATAGCTGCATGTAGTTTCTTTCCATAATAAGGCCACGGGGGCATATTTTCTACTCACGGTTCTACATTAGGGGTGCTTCTGGTTAATGTAGTTTCTTCCATCTCTCACCATAGAAAATGTATAAAAGCCTTTTGGGTAATGTATTTCCAAAAACACACTCGCCCAACCAATATCAATGGACGTTGTTTTCCAGAGGAGGATGACAGTGGAGCATTTTTACTCCCCCCAAAAAGTTGAGGGTTATTTATAATCCCTTTGTGAGCTCAAGCAAAATAAAATGGGGGGGGGGTCAGAATTTGGCAGGAGTTCATCATTCACTACCTCTCCTGGAACATGGAAACCTGACTATTCCGGAGAAACAATAGGCCATTGTGGAGCGTGGAGGCAGAAGGACCTGTCCGTGACAGATGAGAGGTAGAGCGAGGGCCCCTCTTAGGAAAACAGCACACAATACACCATTCAGCAGCCAGAGTCCCCTCTGCCACTTGTGGAGTGATGAGGGCGGCAATAAAGGCCTCTGATTCGCCCAATTGGGTGTAAAATCTCCAGCAATTCCCGCTGAAGGGAGCTGAGGAAATGAGAAAGGAGAGCGAGAGAGAGTGAGAAAGAGAATTAAGAAAAAGAAGTCACAAAAAAGAGAGAAAGAGACCTTTCTGGATCTTCTTGGTCTCTTGGACAATCCCAATAAGCACACAAAAAAATGTTAGGTTAAAAACAACCAATGCTGGGTAAATAGTGGACAGAAAACAAGTTGGGTTATTTTTGACCCAGGTAGTTGGGTCACTTAGTTGGGATATTGAGCTATGATCCAACAGGTCAAAATACTAGAGGTGTGGCTTAGTAGTGGTGTGGATTTCAGTTCTTTTTGGCCACCTGTGAGAGTAAATGTCATTCCGATTCATCTATTCTATTGTATTGTCAACACATCTTAAGGTTGAGAACTGACACCTTTGTAGCTTAATGAGGCTTGAACAAGTTGAGTTCCTCAAGTGCCTACGCTTATCCCAATGTTGGGAAAGTTTCCACTTAATTATATTTAAATAATAATGTTTTTAATAATATATATTCAAATATTGAAGGCAAATTTACATTTGCAGTGTACAAACATAACATGAACAGGAATTACATTTACTCTCACGGGTGTAATTGATGTTCATCCTGATAAATTTGTACACTGCAAATAAAAATATTCCTTCTCATTACATATTTGAATATAACATTTATAACATTATTTAAATAGTACAAAGTGGTAACTATCTCAACATTGGATATGCATAGGCACTTAAGGAACTCCAACTTTTGTGTAAGCCTTATTAACCCTTTGACACGTGCTAACAAACGGGTGTGATCCTTCTATAGGGGTCTCTGCAACGTACACTCAAACCGGTGTGATCAGAACGCTTATTTAGAACGTCCAGTTTTGATTGACGCAACAGTCAGCGTTTGAGCGGATAAAAACATGTTGCACAAACACAACCCGTACAAACATATGTCCTGAATGTGACCAGGTTATTTTTGGATGCAATGTTCAGACACTCACAGAAGGAGCAACAGCATAACATAGTCATCCAAACCGGTAAATGTAGGCTACGTTAGTCCTAGCGCTAACTGAGGAAACGTAACACAAGCGGTCATAGTTAGCTAACTCTTGGCTGACAGAAACCACAATATGAATTAGCTAAAAGCAACTACTATTTACAACTAATCGAAATAATTGAGTAAAACACTCTCTAAAAATGTAAAGTAATCCGACAATGGGTAGTTTGGGTGCGCAACCATGTTTTTTTCCCCCCGCGTCAACCAAAGATGAGAAGAGGAGACAAGATGACTTTGGTCTGTTTGCAGTATGTATATTGAAGGGGGTGTGTCGTCGACGATTATTCACTTCCCTTCATTCGCTTCCGGAAGTTTACTCGAAAGATGAGTGAACCATTCCTTCACCTCATTATAACATCTTTGGTCTGACATACGATTATGTGACACCCAGAATGCATTGTATATTCTCAGCAAAAATGGCTCCACACATAGCTGGCAAATAACTTAGCATTAGCTCATCAGAATCAGTACAACCTATTTTACAGGGGCCTCCCGACTGGCACCCTAAGGGGGCCAGGGTTCAGCGTCGTGCGGGTTAGGGGAGGGTTTGGCCGGGGGGCTTTACTTGGCTCATCGTGCTCTAGCTACTCCTTATGGCAGGCTGGGTGCCTCCAGGCTGACTTCAGTTGTCAGTTGAAAGGTGTTTCCTCCGACACTTCGGTGCAGGTGTTAAGGGTAGGTGTTAAGAAGTGCGGTTTGGCACGTCATGTTTCGGAGGGAGCATGACTCGACCTTTGCCTCTCCAGAGCCCGTTTGGGAGTTGCAGCGGTGAGACAAGTTCATGAAAAAAGGAGTAAAATACAAAAATATGTATGCAATAATCGGAATGCATTATTTGTCACCAGTACTTGAACGTGAATAAAACTGTAAATACATTATGCTCCATTCATACATACATACATACATACATACATACATACATACATACATACATACATACATACATACATACATACATACATACATACATACATACATACCGTATGCTACAGTAGAAATGACAATACGATATACAGAAAATAAGGCACTTACTTTGATAGGAACGCACACATGTCCAAAGTTATTATTTGTAAGGAAAACAACAAAGGCAATGCGAGCGCCAGCCAGAAAATGTGCCACGGGGGAAAAGTTTGTGCAAGACCACGCAAATGTCTGCATACTTGATCTGCGGAAAAATTGGGGAAGTGCTTGGGCTCTCCTCAAGAGAAGTTTGTCCGGCTCAGTAAAGCCTAAAACATATTGTCCGCAACAGTGAAACGGGCTACTTCTATGTGAATTAACGAGGAGGCGGAACACACCACAATTCAAACTGTTGTCAGAAAATAAAAACTTGTTTGAAAATTTGTTGAAACATAGCCTATAGATAATTAGCAGGCAGCACGGGTTAACTGTGCTGTTGTGTAACAATCACATTTTGGAACAGTGAGTGCATTCTGACATCACGTGCATAAATCAACTCACGCTGGGGGCGACCATTAGAGATATTTGGACAAATGTGTCAGTACTCATACACCCCCCCCCCCCCCCCCCCCCCCAATGTGTGTTCTGGTCCAACAGGCTAAGCTCTACAAACCGTTCTAAACATAATAGGTCCTCTTCTTACTACCGTGTTCCCCCCAGAGTGTCTGAGTGTGCATCCAAAATAGGATCCTATTCCCTATATAGCGCACTACTTTTCCCATCTACAGTGCACTATACAGGGAACAGGGTGCCATTTGGGATGCAGCCCAGATCCATAAGTTGCCCATTAGTCCGTTTGGTCCCTCGTTAAATGGTAATTGAGAGGCCCAAACAGAGGCTACTGTCATTCACATACGTTGGAATGCAGACACACACACACACAGACCCGGCTTTCTCCATAGAGATTCTTTAAATTCTCCCGAAATACAAAAATTCACTAGCAACCAATCAGCCGCACCGAAAACGGGCCAATTTTGAAAGCTAGCGCCCTAATGACAAGAAAAGCAGTTGTGTTTCCTGTCATTCTATTCCCATAAATGGATTTCTCTGGGAAGGGGGTGGTGCTGGAGGAAATGTACTTTAGCACTGTGTCCATTATGGGGTGACTCTCTGGGTAGCTGCATGGCGGCTTACAAGTAACACTACAGATACACTGCACTGTGGCATTTTATTAGATGCAACTGGGGGTACTTTCATGACACATTGAAGGAACTTGTGAAGCAAGCAGATATTGTGTATGGCGGATACGTCAATTGCTCGAATATTGTGCATTTGGTGATAGGTCAATGAAACACTTAAAAACCACAGGAGTTGCATTCATCATTCTATAGGTCAATGGAAAGTTGGTGTATAGTCAACAGTGTGTTTAAATGGGACCTCTATGTATTTACCTCATTGGTAAAGGAGTTCCGACCTATCGCAAGGACCAATTCATCTGGCCCCTAGTGAATGGAGGGCCTGGTCGACAGTGTGTTGAAAGCTGACAGCTTGCAGGATGGGTGGCAGGGGAAAGTGAATGGCTGCTGAATCAATACTTGGTAGCAAAGTCCACATTCTATTTAGAGTGCTGTATGTGTATTGTAATAAACCCGGGGCTGTGTCAATCATCTCAGAGTAGGACTGCTGATCTAGGATCAGGCCCCCCCCCCCCCCCCCCCCCCCCCCAACCACGGTATCTTATTAATTGTGATCTAAAAGACAAAACTGCTCTGGCCCTCAGGGATGCCAAGTTCGAATTCTATTTGGAAACCTAATTTTACCCACCCGAGACGGTGTTTCCTGTTGTTCTGCATTTCAAAACACATTTTCTATGAGTATTATTCTAGTTTTAAAAGTGTGCATAGCCTGAAATTGTGAATCACATCAAATGGACACCTTGGTCTGGCACCAGCATGTGGATTCGTAGTCTTCTAAAAGGAAAATCTCTGTGAAAATAGACTGGAACCCTTGAAAAGGTTTAATTACTGAATCGTTCGTTTTTCCTCACTCACACGTGCCCTCTGATACAGGGGTCTCTCTGTGCTAGTTCTCCCGAAGTCAGGCTGAACCTAAACCGCAGACCCCCCGAATTCAGGAGTGGTCTTATTGACCAACACTCTCCCTTGCGTTTTTATCTTTCTTGGCATTGGAACACACCCATGTGTGTGTGCAGGCCTGTGTGTGCAGTATAATGCTCTGTCTGGGACTGGGACTGTACACACCCAACTGTCCCATACGTCCCTTAGAGGCTTCAAAAGTCAACACAAGTTGCAGCTTCCTCAAAACAAAGCAGCACTCCTTCCCCTTAACTGTACACCCAGAACTAACATCAACAACATGCATGAAAGTCTTTCATTGAGGTTGAGGGTTGAAGAGAAATTGACTACCTCTCTTCTAGATTTTTTTCAAGAAACATTTTGTGCGTTGAAAATGCCTAACCCCTTGTATAATCTATTTGCATACACTTTGAACAGACATTGCAAACCCCACCAGACATACCACTATGGGTTTCTTCAGGGTATGCAGAACAAAAACAGATTTAATGTGTCGCTCAGTTATGTATAGAGCCATGTCATGGTGGAATGCTCTGCCACCACAGGTTACTCAGGCAAAAAGCAAGTTTAGCTTAAAAAAAACATATTGTATCACTCTCCTATAAGTTAACTGTATATAAGAATATGAATATACAAATAGTGTGTAAATAGTATATTTGTTGTGTCTTGGTGTCTTTCCAATATATAAGTATTTTCTTTTCTATACAGTGAGCTCCAAAAGTACTGGGACAGACAACAGATGTGTTGTTGTTTTGGCTCTGTACTTCTGCACGTTGGATTTGAAATGATACAATGACTATGAGGTTAAAGTGCAAACAGCTTTCATTTGAGGGTATTTTCATCCATATCGGTTGAACCGTTTAGAAATTCCAGCACTTTTTGTACATAGTCCCCCATTTTAGTGGATCAAAAGTGTTAGGACAAATTCACTTATATGTGTATTCAAGTAGTAAAAAGTATTTGGTCCCATATTCATAGCATGCAATGAATACATCAAGCTTGTGACTACAAATTTGTTGGATGCATTTGCTGTTTGTTTTGGTTGTGTTTCAGATTATTTTGTGCCCAATAGAAATTAATGGTAAATAATGTATTGTGTCATTTTGGAGTCACTTTTATTGTAAATAAGAATAAATATGTTTCTAAACACTTTTACATTAATGTGGATGCTACAATGATTACGGATAAACCTGAAACAATCATGAATAATGATGAGTGAGAAAGTTAGACGCACAAATATCATACCCCCAAAAAAGACTAACCTCCCATGTTATTGTAATGGTGAGAGTTTAGCGTGTCTTGGCGGTGTGACATGTGTGTGTCTGTAACGTTCTCACATATCATTGTTCACAATTCAATCAGGATTATCCGTAACCATGGCAGCATCAACATTAATGTAGAAGTGTTTAAAAACATATTCTATTCTTATTTCCAATAGAAGTGACTCCAAAATGACACTATCATTACAAATCATTTCAAATTCAAAGTGCTGGAGTTACAGAGCCAAAAAAACAACTAAAAAATGTTGCTGTCCCAATACTTTGAGCTCACAAAAATATAAACACAACATGCAACAATTTCAAAGATTTTACTGAGTTACAGTTCATATAAGGAAATCAGTCAATTGAAAATAATTAATTAGGCCCAAATCGATGGATTTCACATGACTGGGAATAGAGATATGCATCTGTTGGTCACAGATGCCTTAAAAGAAAAGTCAGGGAGGTGATCACAAAACCAGTCAGTATCTGCTGTGACCACCATTTGCCTCTTTGCCTCACATAGAGTTGTTCAGGCTGCTGAACGTGGCCTGTGGAATGTTTACCCACTCCTCTTCAATGGCTGTGCGAAGTTGTTGGATATTGGTGGGAACTGGAACACGCTGTCATACACGTTGATCCAGAGCATCCCAAACATGCTCAATGGGTGACATGTCAGGTGAGTATGCAGGCCATGGAAGAACTGGGAGATTTGAAGCTTCCAGGAATTGTCTACAGATCCTTGCGACATGGGGCTGTGCATTATCATGCTGAAACATGAGGTTACGGCGGAGGATGAATAGCACGACAATGGGCCTCAGTATCTCGTCCCGGTATCTCTGTGCATTCAAATTGCCATTGATAAAATGCAATTCTGTTCATTGTCCGTACCTTACGCCTGCACATACCATAACCTCACCGCCATCATTGGGCACTCTGTTCACAAAGTTGACATCAGCAAACCACTCGCCCACACGACGCCATTCACGTGGTCTGCGGTTGTGAGGACGGAGGGACGTACTGCCAAATTCTCTAAAACAACATTGGAGGCGGCTTATGGTACAGAGATTAACATAACATTCTCTGGCAACAGCTCTGGTAGATATTCCTGCAGTCAGCATGCCAATTGCATAATCCCTCAAAACTTGAGACATCTGTGGCATTGTGTTGTGTGACAAAACTGCACATTTTAGAGTTGGCTGATATTGTCCCCAGCACAAGGTGCACCTGTGTAATGATCATACTGTTTAATCAGCTTCTTGATATGCCACACCTGTCAGGTGGATGGATTATCTTGGCAAAGGAGAAATACTCACTAATAGGGATATAAACAAATTTGTGCAACATTTTAGAAAAATATGCTTTTTGTGCGTATGGAATATTTCTGGGATCTTTTATTTCAGCTCATGAAACATGGTACCAACACTTTAGATGTTGCGTTTATATTTTTGTTCAGTGTAGATTTATGTTCAAGTTTTACAACTATATACAGTACCAGTGAAAAGTTTGGACACACCTACTCATTGCAGGGTTTTTCTTTATTTTTACTATTTTCTACATTGTAGAAACGCAAATGGAAAAAACGTATATGGAATCATGTAGTCACCAAAAAAGTGTTTAACAAATCAAAATATATTTAATATTTGAGATTCTTCAAAGTAGCCACCCTTTGCCTTGATGACAGTATTGCACACTCTTGGCATTCTCTCAACCAGCTTCATGAGGTCGTCACCTGGAATGCATTTCAATTAACAGGTGTGCCTTGTTAAAAGTTAATTTGTGAAATTTCTTTCCTTCTTAATGCGTTTTGTGATGTGTGTGTTGTGACAAGGTAGGGGTGGTATACAGAAATTATATGGAACATTTCAAGAACTTTGAAAGATTCTTCAAATGCAGTCGCAAAAAACCATCAAGTGCTATGATGAAACTGGCTCTCATGAGGACTGCCACAGGAAAGGAAGACCCAGAGTTACCTCTGCTGCAGAGGATATGTTCATTAGAGTTACCAGCCTCAGATTGCATCCCAAATAAATGCTTCACAGAGTTCAAGTAACAGACACATCTCAACATCAACTGTTCAGAGGAGACTGTGTGAATCAGGCCATCATGGTCGAATTGCTGCAAAGAAACCACTACTAAAGGACAGTAAGAAAAAGAAACTTGCTTGGGCCAAGAAACACGAGCAATGGACATTAGACTGGTGGAAATCTGTCCTTTGGTCTGATGATTCCAAATTTGAGATTTTTGAATCCAACCTCCGTGTCTTTGAGAGACGCAGAGTAGGTGAACGGATGATCTCTGCATGTGTGATTCCCACGGTGAAGCATGGAGGAGGTGGTGTGACGGTGTGGAGGCGCTTTGCTGGTGACACTGTCAGGGATTTATTTAGAATTCAAGGCACACTTAACCAGCATGGCTACCACAGCATTCTGCAGCAATACACCATCCCATTTGGTTTGTGTTTCGTGGGACTATCAGTTGTTTTCAACAGGACAATGACCCAAAACACACCTCTAGGCTGTGTAAGGGCTATTTGACCAAGAAAGAGAGTGATGGAGTGCTGCATCAGATGACCTGGCCTCCACAATCACCTGACCTCAACCCAATTGAGATGGTTTGGGATGAGTTGGACCGCAGAGTGAAGGAAAAGCAGCCAACAAGTGCTCAGCATTTGTGGGAACTCCTTTAAGACTGTTGAAAAGGCATTCCTCGTGCAGCTATTTGTGAGAATGCCAAGAGTGTGCAAAGCTGTCATCTAGGCAAAGTGTGGCTACATTGAAGAATCTCAAATAGAAAATATATTTTGATTTGTTTACTACATGAGTCCATATGTGTTATTTCATAGTTTTGATGTCTTCACTATTATTCTACAATGTCAAAAATATTAAAAATAAAGAAAAATCCTTGAATGACTAGGCGTGTCCAAACCTTCGACTGGTACTGCATATTTTTATGTATTTGCATGTTTTATGAGGACCCCAGGAAGAGTAGCTGTTGCATGTGCAGAAGCTAAATGGGAATCCTAATAAACTAAACTAAACACAACGCCAACTCAGACACACAATTAAGTACGTTACACAAGTTTAAGCCCATTGGGAGAACTTAACTTAACAGTGGGAGTGAACAGGGGACAATCCTATTACTCTACCACTACAAAAGCCTTGCCTTCTCTCAGAGGTACCTTTATGGACCGTCTGCTACTGACCGAAATGTAAATGCAATGAGTCAAACGGCTTATATAAATATAGAAGCCAAGTGGTGTTAGCAAAAAAACACTTCCAAACGAGAGTCTAAAATGTCATCATGATTATTTGATTAGAGTAATAGCCGAGTCTGTACTATAATGTGGTAGAATGGTAAATGTGTTATTAGCTAATTCAATTTGGTCTTAGCGACTGATATAGAGACGAGAGCGTGAGTATAGACAGTGATCAGGAGGCTGTCAGCGTGCGATTGCAACAGCTGCCTCCACACATATTTCAGAGAGACTGCATTAGCCCCGAGGCTAAAGACCAGACAAAGTGAGCTTCAACAAATCATTAGACATCTCCCTAAAGTTAGAATAATCACGAAGTGTTCATTGTGAAGCTAAATCAAAGATGTTATGTGGTGCATTTTGCATTTGTTGTCATCAGACACGCGTGCGCACACTCTCACACACACACACACACACACACACACACACACACACACACACACACACACACACACACACACACACACACACACACACACACACACACACACACACACACACACACACACACACACACACACACACACACACACACACACACCTATGTATCATTCAGGACCACAGAGGGCCACAGAGGACCCACGTCCCACTCAGTCAAGAGAGGGCAACAGATAACTGAAGTGGAAATATGTTCATTCTCACTGCTGCTGAGTTAAATCAGGTTATGGCTTTGTGTTGTTATTTGTATAGCCTTGGTGGAAAACACAAGCATTACATGACCATGACAACACAAATGTAAGGTCAATGGCGATACTACAGCGATGGTTACACTTTTTCACCACACTCTGTATATTAACCTGGAGCCAAATCCATGTTACGGGTGCATCTAATAGTACTGAGATAATCTGCAACAAGCATACAAACAGCTGGCTTTTCGATAGCTCTAGAGGCACTTAAACCTCAAAATCCTAGATTAAGACTGACAACAGGTCTTCACTGGATTGGGAATACACCTTCATTGTAGTCCCAGGCTGTCTCCTAGCTCTCCGCTCGCTTTGTTCTCCATGGAAAAAATAACACGATGACACTCCTAAGTCCGTTTGCGTCAAACATCTGTATTATTCACCACAAAACCTCTTTCTGACTGGAGATGAAACAACAAAAAATCTGTATTAAATTATTGAATAGCGTGAAAGCATAACGTCCGCAGATAGTCGCCCGATTTAACTCGGCTCTACGATTCGAGACGTTGTAAATCTGTTTTAGTTTTTATACAGTAAATAATGAACTTAGTTGGGGAATGAATAGTTTGACGCGAGGAGCGTCACAGGCTTTGCAGGGAACACAATACACAATTGGGGAGACCGATGTGTGTTTAAAGGACCTTGCTACAGAACCAGTCTGACAGTCCAAGACATATAAATGCATACTACGGGTAGAAAAATCAGGGCTAGAGTGAATACAGGCCCATAGCGTTAGAATATGGCACTGCTTTCTACCAAGAAGAGGTGTCTCACACACTTTCTTACAGGGGAGAGGAGACTCACAGGGAAACAAGCTCAGGTTCCAAACAGAGGCCCTCTTCATCACCAGTCACAGGCTAAAACGCAGACGGAGAGGAGAGAGCGAGAGTAGATGATGATGCAAATTCACTGATGGTGTATGTAAGCAGAGTTAGAATAGCGCTTGGATGACTTGAGGGCAGTGGAGGAGGGGAGGGAGGTCAGGGAATGCTGGGGTAGCAATCAGAGAAGAGACCGTAGCCCCTTAAATTGTTGTTCTCTCCCCTCCCAGAGCAGTTGTTGTCGGGTTGCAGGCACGTCAGCAGTGTTGCCTTGGCATGGCCAGCTGTCAGAATGCAAGCTAATCCTCAGAGGTATCCCCCCACCAGGCCAGGACATGGTATGGCCCCCGTCCCCCGCTGCTGTCCCCGCCTCCACCACACTGTCTGTCTGTCTGTGGGGCACATTAAATGTTAATTATGGGGCATCACGCAAAAGGCTGGCACAGACACACATTTAGATTTGTTAGCATAGACATACAGTACAGTACAGTACAGACACACACACACCCTCAAATACAACACAGATAGATCTACCCCCACAAACACGCCCACGCCCACGCCCCCGCCCACACATACACACAAAACACTTAAATCCTGCCTGGTTTTGAGAGGTGTACAGTAAATATTAAAATGGTAAACCAATCCATCCTACACAAGGTAGCCATTGTCCCATGTTGCCACGGACATTGTATAGGGAAAGGAAGGCGCTAATTTAGCTAATCATAGCCTTTTTATTCACATAGGGCTAAAACCTGAAATCACCATCAACATCAGCAAAGTCTCAAGGGCTTGTTTCATCAAAATATTTCCCATGTCCCACAAGGAAAATACGGCTTTTGTGTATTGAGTAACACCTGTGTTTCACTATGCGTATAAATAGGCTCCGTCTTTGTTGTCGACTCACTCTTTGACTGGAGCAACAGTCTTACAGCTGTTGGGATTTCTATCAAATTAAAGTTAATCATATTAACAAATCTCCTCTCTGGCCCTCATGGACATGGCGAGATGTGAGGAATGTCATAGATGGACTTGCGTCTCAAATGGCACCCTATTCCCTAGGTCGTGCACCACTTTTGACCTGGGCCCATAGGGAATAGAGTGCCATTTGGGACTCCTCCTTGGAAGAAAGACGTTCTTAAGCACTTTGTTTGCTGGCATTTATGCCACCATGTTGATGATAACGGGCTGAACTGGTCTTTACCTCTGAACTGCACTGAACTGTGTACAGCATCTCTGCTCAAATCGGCCTCTCTCTCTCCGATACAACTCTGTTCAACCCATCCCTCAATCCGTCACGCTGCTCTCTTTCGTCAGACTCTATTGCTCTCTCTATCCGTTCACTGAAGGCTTCTCTTGTGCATGTCAAAAAAAAGAAATGTCTATTTGTAAGGTATTTTTAAATTGTATTGAAAGATTTAGTTTAGATATGAAGATGGGGAAATAGAGGAGATGGATACAGCAGAGAAAGTGAGTGTCAGAACGGGGGATCCAACCGCTTCTTCCAGGGGCATTTGTGGTCCGGGTAATGCAACACTACCACTTGGCTTCTCTATCGAGGTTCTAGACATGTAGTAGTATTAAGCAGTTCATTAGTCAAGCGTGGCTTACTAACACTCACAGCTTGTCCCTAGGCGACCACCATATATTAGCCAACCATGAGTAGATTCAAATCTCCTGTGTGTGTGTGTGTGTGTGTGTGTGTGTGTGTGTGTGTGTGTGTGTGTGTGTGTGTGTGTGTGTGTGTGTGTGTGTGTGTGTGTGTGTGTGTGTGTGTGTGTGTGTGTGTGTGTGTGTGTGTGTGTGTGTGTGTGTGTGTGTGTGTGTGTGTGTGTGTGTGTGTGTGTGTTTGTGTGTGTGTGTCTGTGTGTGTGTGTGTGTTGTTTATTTGATTTATACCCCCCAAAACCTTTTGTGTTAGTGACGGAGGAAAATAAATGACCATACGTCAAAGGTCATTTACCACTACCTGTTCACCATTAACCATAGATGGTTATTGATATGTAAGAATGCTGTTCATCGATTACAGATCGGCATTTAACACCATAGTACCCTTCAAACTTGTCATTAAGCTCGAGGCCCTGGATCTCGACCCCGCCCTGTGCAACTGGGTCCTGGACTTTGACGGGCCGCCCCCAGGTGGTGAGGGTGGGAAACAACATCTCCATCCCGCTGATCCTCAACACTGGGGCCTCACAAGGGTGCATTCTCAGCCCTCTCCTGTACTCGATGTTCACCCATGACTGCGTGGCCTTGCACGCCTCCAACTCAATCATCAAGATTGCAGACGACACTACAGTGGTAGGCTTGATTACCAACAACGACGAGACGGCCTACATGAGGAGGTGAGGGCCCTCGGAGTGTGGTGTCAGGAAAATAACCTCACACTCAACGTCAACAAAACAAAGGAGATGATCGTGGACTTCAGGACACAGCAGAGGGAGCACCCCCCTATCCACATCGACGGGACAGTAGTGGAGAAGGTGGAAAGTTAAGTTCCTCGGCGTACACATCACGGACAAACTGAAATGGTCCACCCACACAGACAGCGTGGTGAAGAAGGCGCAACAGTGCCTCTTCAACATCAAGAGGCTGAATAAATTTGTCTTGTCACCGAAAACACTCACAAACTTTTACAGATGCACAATCGAGAGCATCCTGTTGGGCTGTATCACCGCCTGGTACGGCAACTGCACCGCCCTCAACCGTAAGGCTCTCTAGAGGGTGGTACGGTCTGCACAACGCATCACTAGGGGAAAACTACCTGCCCTCCAGGACACCTAAGCCCCCTGATGTCACAGGAAGACAAAAAAGATCATCAAGGATAACAACCACCCGAGCCACTGCCTGTTCACCCCGCTATCATCCAGAAGGCGAGGTCAGTACAGGTGCATCAAAGCTGGGACCGAGAGACTGAAAAACAGCTTCTATCTCAAGGCCATCAGACTGTTAAACAGCCACCACTAACATTGAGTGTCTGCTGCCAACATACTGACTCATCTCTAGCCACTTTATAATTAAAAATTGGATGTAATAAATGTATCACTAGCCACTTTAAACAATGCCACTTTATATAATGTTTACATACCCTACATTACTGATCTCATATGTATATACTGTACTCTATACCATCTACTGCATCTTGCCTATGCCGCACGGCCATCACTCATCCATATATTTATATGTACATATTCTTATTCATTCCTTTACACTTGTGTATATAAGATAGTTGTTGTGAAATTGTTAGATTACTTGTTAGATGTTACTGCACGGTCGGAACTAGAAGCACAAGCATTTCGCTACACTCGCATTAACATCTGCTAACCATGTGTATGTGACCAATAAAATTGTATTTTATTTGATAGTGTCTATTAAGTAGATAGTACAACAGTAAACCACTTAAAGGGACAGTTCAGCTATTTTACATATTTAGATTTCTGTTTCCTTATCTTGAAAGCAGCCACTTCTTGTCCGTAGACTGCTTTCCAAGGTAATTAAATATCTAAATATGTAAAATCACTGAACTTTCCCTTTAATAATACAATATTATGAATTACTAGTCACGGTACAGTGAGCAGTGTATGAAACAACCTGGAGCGTCACAATAATTTATTCCCTAAGCTTTTCCTTATACACGCCAGAGCCGTTTGCCTACCTAATCTCAAAGATATATCTGTTCTGTGTTTGTTTTACAGTCAGTTCAGTACCAGTGGTGCACAGGGCTCAGGCTAGTGTGGAGCTCTTCTGTTTCCATGCATCCCAAATGGCCCCCTATTTCCCATGTAGTGCACTACTTTAGGGCTCTAGTCAAACATAGTACACTATGTAGGGCATAGGGTGCGGTTTGGGACACAAGCTCCGTCTAATCCTGTGGTCCATTTATCATACTCTCCCTCCATTCTACCCTTTTCTTTCCCCACTGACAAACTGGTTGAATCAACATTGTTCCCACGTCATTTCAACCCCAAAAGAATCTATGTGATGACGTTGAATCAACACGGAAGACTGATCGGATTTGAAAAAAGTTGTCCACATGACATGGTGACATTTTTTTGTAGCTGCACGGGTTCTGTGGGTCAAACAGGAGAGCGAGGTGTACACATGGAGTGAGACTTGACCAGTGAGATAAAAATTAACACGCAAAAACTACTACTGGTGCGTATTCACATGGCATCCAAAGGTTCAGTTGGGAGCGAATAAAGAGGACTATGTCAAAGGATAGGATACAGTGGCATAAAGAGCAAGCATGGGGGGGGGGGGGGGGGGGGGGGGCATTTTCCTCTAGCAAACCTACACGCAATGTGAGTAAACGTAACGTTTTAAATAAACAGGAGATCTGATACTGCAGCTAGCGATTGCATTACGCGTACCGCGTGAATACCAAACTTCCTCCTCACTGATGTTGATATTGTCAGAGGAAGGTTACAGCATATTATAATTTCACTCGTTTGCACACAGAACAGGTGAGGAAAATGTCACCCTGGGACGTAAAAAAAAAACAATGTTCCCACTACTTCAAAATCCTAATTCGACCCTTGATGTCTCGTCTCCCTCTCTTTCTTGCTCTCTCCTCTCTCTCTCTCTCTTTCCTCTTGCTTGGCAGTCAGCAAGTTAGGCCAACGGCCACTGACGCAACCACTACTAAAGGACACCAATAAGAAGAAGAGACTGGGCCAAGAAACACGAGCAATGGACATTAGACCGGTGGAAATCTGTCCTTTGGTCTGATCAGTCCAAATTTGAGATTTTTGGTTCCAACCGCCATGTCTTTGTGAGACGCAGAGTAGGTGAACGGATTATCTCCGAAGTGTGTGGTTCCCACCGTGAAGCATGGAGGAGGAGGTGTGATTGTGTGGGGGTGCTTTGGCCGGTGACACTGTCAGTGATTTATTTAGAATTCAAGGCACACTTAACCAGCATGGCTACCACAGCATTCTGCAGAAATACACCCTCCCATCTGGTTTGCGCTTAGTGGGACTATCATTTGTTTTTCAACAAGACAATGACCCAAAACACACCTCTAGGCTGTGTAATGGCTATTTGACCAAGAATGAGAGTGATGGAGTGCTGCATCAGATAACCTGGCCTCCACAATCACCCGACCTGTACCCAATTGTCACGCCCTGGCCTTAGTTATCTTTGTTTTCTTTCTTTAGTTAGTTTTTTTTTTAAGGTTTTTTTATTTTACCGTTATGTTGACTGAGAACACGTTCTCATTTGCAGCAACAACCTGGGGAATAGTTACAGGGGAAAGGAGGGGGATGAATGAGCCAATTGTAAACTGGGGATTATTAGGTGACCATGATGGTTTGAGGGCGAGATTGGGAATTTTTAGCCAGGACACCGGGGTTAACACCCCTACTCTTACGATAAGTGCCATGGGATCTTTAATGACCTCAGAGAGTCAGGACACCCGTTTAATGTCCCATCCGAAAGACGGCACCCTACACAGGGCAGTGTCCCCAATCACTGCCCTGGGGCATTGGGATATTTTTTAGACCAGAGGAAAGAGTGCCTCCTACTGGCCCTCCAACACCACTTCCAGCAGGATCTGGTCTCCCATCCAGGGACTGACCAGGACCAACCCTGCTTAGCTTCAGAAGCAAGCCAGCAGTGGTATGCAGGGTGGTATGCTGCTGGCCCAGGGTGTGACATGGGGAATGTATGTGTTTTTGTATTGTCTAGGGGTTTTGTATGTTTAATGGGGCAGTGTCTTGTATAGGTGTTTGAATGTCTATGGCTGCCTAGATTGGTTCTCAATTAGAGGCAGCTGTTGTTCATTTGTCTCTGATTGAGAGCTATATTTAGGCAGCCACATTCATTGGGTATTTGTGGGTAACTGTCTATGTCTAAACGTTAGTAGCTTGTGTCTGCACTTTCGTTTTGTAGCTTCACGGTCGTTTGTTGTTTTGTTTAGTTTTGTAAAAGTGTTAGTTTCGTGTTTCATCTTCTCTAATAAAAGAAGATGTATTCGTATCACGCTGCGCCTTGGTCCTCTCTTCCACGTAAAGATGATCGTGACACCAATTGAGATGGTTTGGGATGAGTTGGACCGCAGAGTGAAGGAAAAGCAGCCAACAAGTACTCAGCATATGTGGGAACTCCTTCAAGACTGTTGGGAAAGCATTCCTCATGAAGCTGTGAATGCCAAGAGTGTTCAAAGCTGCCATCAAGGCAAAGTGACTACTTTGAAGAATCTAAAATATATTTAGATTTGTTTAACCATTTTTTGGTTACTACATCATTCCATATGTGTTATTTAATAGTTTTGATGTCTTCACTATTATTCTACAATGAGTAGGTGTGTCCAAACCTTTGACTGGTACTGTATTTTCTAATTTCCACAATGTTTCTTTAGACCTGCCAAAACAAATTGATAAAAGACTTGTGATGGACTTGAATGAGTCGTTTTTAGTTATTACTTACAGCACAGAGTAACATAAATTAATGAAAATGCTATTAAGTTTTTGTGGAATCGTTTTTTTTGTTGTATTTTAAATGTTACCTAAGACCTTTTTAAAAATAACCAAATTATTATTCTTCTGATAGCATATATGAAATGTATTTATTAGACTGCTAGAATGTTGATGCGTCATAGACTGAAAGTGTACAAAATTGGCCTTAGGCGTACATTTTTCACTAGGAATTTGTAGAATTATACAAAACATAGAGTCAAGTTTATCTAAGCAACTATTGTTATAATTTGACATGGATATATTCCCATGAATATTTATTCATGCAATTCATGGTTTACAATTGTTTATGCACTATTTATCATGCGTTGGTGCTTATGCTTGCGTATCTTGCTGGTTGATATGCAACTGATGCAGTATGCTAAAGGAGACGCCCGGAATGGTTCTCAACATTCTGTAGCGGGTACTTATAGGCTCAAAGGCCAGGCGGTTCTAATGTTAAGTCCATATTAGTCCACAGGTCAGGTGAACTTTCAGAGAACTATTGGAATAGTGTAAGGATTACTTACCGATTACGGGGGTTAAGTTCAAGTTCTTAGGTCTATATTTAGTTGGTGGAAACTCCATAGTGAAGAAGAGAGGGGAAAAAGACGAGAAAGAAAGCCTATTTGCCTTGTCAACCGTCCTGTTCTTAATCTACTCTGATCCAGTAGGAGGATAAATTAATTAGATCATTCTTAGTTACACACTCCGTGACCGGTTCAAAAAACACTCCGTGTACACACACACACACACACACACACACACACACACACACACACACACACACACACACACACACACACACACACACACACACACACACACACACACACACACACACACACACACACACACACACACAGTCCTCCCTAGTTTAATTGAACAGACAGGGCGCAAAGGCCCCCAAAGCAACATATAGGCTCTCTGACATCAAAAGAACCGTCATGCAATGGTAGGTGAAACACTGCACTAACCGAATGGAAAGAGCATTTCACCAAAACAAATACAATCTCCTGCCTTCGTGTTTTGACACTGCCTTGGTACAGATCACAGAGTGTACATAGTGTATTCTGAAGAAGAGTGACACAGATTAAATGCATCCACTTCAGTATGGCGAGAGTCTGAGTCCCCCCTTGGGGAGATATGTGTACTTTGACATATGTCACTGTGCATCTGAAGAAATCTGAGAGGATGAGAGAGGGGCGAGGCAAGGAAGGATGTTCGAAGGATGTCAGTCATCACTGAGGATAGGAATGATGATAATGAAGATGATGACGATAAAGACGACGATGATGACAATGGTGATGACAATAGTGATGACAATTAAGACGATGGGGATGACGATTAAGACGATGGTGATGACAATGGTGATGACAATGATGATGACAATGGTGATGACAATGGTGATGACAATGATGATGACAATGGTGATGACAATTAAGACGATGGTGATGACAATGGTGATGACAATGATGATGACAATGGTGATGCCGATTAAGACGATGATGATGACAATGGTGATGTCGATAAAGACGACGATGATGACAATGTTGATGACAATTAATACGATGGTGATGACAATGGTGATGACGATTAAGACGATGATGATGACAATGGTGATGACAATGATAATGACAATGGTGATGACGATTAAGACGATGATGACAATGGTGATGACGATTAAGACGATGATGACAATTTGCTCCTATCAATTGGCTTGGCAGTGAGCACAACAATGTACTTTGTGCCACGAACACTGGTACAGTAAGCAGTACGTCCTTACTCCGTTCTCCAACTCTCCGCTCCAGTCATACTCTCACCCTCCCCCTCCACCTCCTTTTTGTTATATATCTCTCCCTCTATCACCCCATCTCTCACTGCATGACCTCATGGAAGGAGGATCGCCCTAAAGCCACAGTGGTTTTTGAACAGACAAAAGTACTAATCTAGGGGAAGCTGCCGTCGCTTGTGGTTTGGAGGCCGAGAGGGGGAAAAAGTGACTAAGCCGCGTGGCTCCTTTCTTCTCTCCAGTCCTTCATAAACGGAGGGATAAAATAGAAGGAGATAATATTTAGAACAGGCCTAATTTCAATGGTAATATAAGTGAAAGAGGGATAGAGCTGGTGGTTTTGTGAAGAGGCTGTGGGATGAGGCTGGTGGATTCTCTCACTGGCTCTGAGCCGCTTGCTGATCCAGCCTAAGTTAGGAACCACATCCCGGGCCCAACCTATAGCCTCTCCATCTGCAACCAATGTGCGCATTCAAAACAGAACCATATGGACCTCAGGCGGGATAGTAACACGGACTCGCACACACACACTCCCTCTTGAGCTAGCGCAGACATCTGATACTCATTCACACTGCCAGCTAAATGGGTCCCTCATCACCACAGACTTGCAAGGCATTTCAATTGAAATATGTTTTTATTTGTGTGGCCTCTATTTAAAAAGAGCCTATAACATAACCTCCAAGTCAAACCGATGCAAAATGATAACTGAACTGAACTTCCACCCTGACCAGCATTGAGGAAGACTCGTCGAGTCTTGTTACCAAGTTTGCATTTGACCGAATACCAATAAAAAATCCCGATGAAGGCTAATGACCGAAACACGCTGGCTTTACTTTGAACAATAAAGAAGCACTTTCATCAACTTCTACTGTCCACCAAGAGTTGCTGAAATGTCTCTTCATTCAGTTGGCAACTGAATTGACGCACCTCGTTAGATAGCGAAGTCGCGGCAGTGTTCGCTTCCCTTCGACCAAATGGAAAGACAAAGTAGAAGGATGTGGAGGGCACTCAGTAGAACACAGCATATCGTTTGGTTTTAAGGGTGACACACCGGGGAGTAGGGCGAAGACGCCTTTAGACGCTGATCTTGGGACAGTTTTGAGTTTCAGCCACTAATGGCTAAGATTGGAGGAGTGGAAACTAATCCTAGATCTGTACCCAGGAGAAACTTCACCCTGGAGCGAGCCAAAGCAGCAACCTTAGAGGCCTCATTAACTTGTTAGCTCATTAGCTTACCACAAATCCATCCAAAAGGGTGCTGACTTGCCAGGTCAGTTCTCTCTGACTCTGATGAAATGACTGTCATTATAGACAGCGCTACGCTTTAACAACTGAGAAGCCAGGAGGGATATAGGACGTGTCCCAAGTGGTACCCTATTCCCTGTAGAATGCACAACTTTTGACTATGTCCCATAGGGCTCAGGTGAGGTCAAAAGTAGTGCACTATATAGGGAATGGGGAATAGCAATGGGGATAGCAATAGTTACAACTGTTTGGCCATTTGTCTGTCGTGAAAGAACACTATAGCCACATCCTAAATGGCACTCTATCCCCTATATGGCACACTACATTTGACCTGGCCCATTAGGCTCTGGTCAAAAGTAGTCCAGTATGTAGGGAATAGGGTCCAATTTGGGATGCAGCCCAGGAGGGATACAGTTCTTTCAAGAAAGACAAATTGCCAAACAAACAGTTGTAAGGAGTTCCTTGTGTCCTTCCTAAAAAACAGATGAATGCTGTCAAGATTCAATGAACTTTGATTTGCCATGAATGCACAAATAACACAAATAACGACATTAATGGAAAAAGGGTTATATCTAATAAGGATGGACTAAAGGGCATTTCATAGCTTTAACCAGTGCATTGCCAAGACCCATGGAGTAGGGACACAGGAGCATGATCTGACTTTGCAAGAACGGAGGCCGTACATGTACCAACCTTCTCATAGTAGGATTTCCATGTTATCCTATTCATTGTGATTTAAAAGCTTATGTGGGACAACGCAATGGCAAGTTATTACCTTTGGGGGGCGCCATTCCATGATTCAATGATTACATAACCCAAATTTGTATGCCATCTGTAATTGCGGAATTTTGTTTTGGTTTATCTCTGGTTGGTTTATCTCTCGCAGAGATAATGGATGGGCTGGACATGCCAAGAGATGAGTTTGGATTGGTCTGCCATGTAGCATGCTTCTGTCTATAACATGAGCTGCATGTGTATGTGTGGATAATCCTGTCTATGGCTGTTTTTTTAAGATATCATGAAGAACCTAACAAGTTTTGCTACTGCTCTCGACATTGCTGCCCTGAAGTTAATAGCCCTACCGACAAAGCTCAGTGGGAAAATGTTGCGATGGACATGTTGTGATGGACTACTTTCTGGAGAATGATCGTGCCATGCTGACTCTCTCTGACTCTGAAAAGGAATCAGACAATGAGGAAATCCCTGATTTAGTTAAAAACATTTTTCATTGAACCAGACATTATAGAGTCTTCTGATGACAATGGTGGGGTAGAAATGGTGTCGTCACGCAAGAAGTTGACCAAGTTTTGAAATCAGTGGAATGCCCGGTGGAAGCAGAGAGATGATTGCCAAATGCGTAGAGTCCAAAAAGAGAACACAGAAAGAAGGCTGTTGTATAAAACACCTGTCTCCGGATTACATCTTCAAGCTAAGGGCAACCATGGTATCCGTGACAGAGGGAGAAGCATTCAACCATGTATACTGGTAAGAGTCTAGCTAGATTTTCAGATATTATACGTTTCTAATTTTGTCAGAAAGTAATTTTAATTTCAAGTTAAAGCGTACTGTTAGGTAGCTAGCTAATGTTACCCGGCTGGCTCGCTAGCTAACGTTACGTGTATGATCTGTGTAGGAGCTCTAGTGGACGACAAGCCTAGTGGAATTCCAAGTTGGATGACCATTCAAATACATTTTTCCCAGTCAGAGTGTGTTTAATTCCCAAATTCCCAATTGTTTTGAACGCAGCATTAGAGTTGGGGATTATGGTTCATTGTTTAGCTAGCTAGCTAGCTACAGGTCTAAACAAAAGACTTCACTATGCAAGTAACCATTTCACTTTACTGTTTACACCTTCTGTAATTTTATTTGATATAGTGTGTGTTTACTTACCAGAGTGGGTAATGTGAAGCACAACATGACCTGCACCAAAGTCAGATCAGGATATAGGCCAAGGACTAGATAAAGTTTATTTTTACAACTACTTTTTTCTACTACTTTCACCACTTTTAGTCTTGAAAACTTTGGTTGTTTCCTACACTGTGAATCCTTAAAGAGGTGGGTGGGGCTACGGCTTAAAAAGGTGTGAACGATGCTGAATGGGTGTAGACAAAGAAGAGCTCTCCAGTAGGTGTACCAAAATATTCACAGGCCATTTTCTCAAAAGTGGAGTTACAAGTTTATCAACTTTCAAAGCAGAATTACTTTCTCGTTGTTCCTCAACTGCAGTGTATGATATTCCATTTTCCAGCTCGGAGTCTCTACTTTTAGCCACTGTAAAAAACACACTTTCAAATTTTGCTACATATGACTGAATCGAGCTGGTCGGTCAGGAAGAAACCGTGAATTGATGTCTGTCATGACAGGATTCATACTCTGTAATTGTGTTATGAGCCTTCATTTCTGTCCTCTTCCCGCCGTGTAATTCAATTGGAAAGGCAATTGGCATCTTAAAAAGATACGATAATTTAATTTCAAGTTTCCCGCTAAACCTGATAAAATTAGGATTTGGAGACGATTGATGCATTTAAAACTGAAGTGGTCTTGTTTCCGCCATGCCTCAGCTCTGTACTTCAAACAACATCAGAAGTGGAGACAGTGAGATCTAGGATAGGTCTGTATAGGTTAATGGTTCTTTCAGACAACCATCCTGGGCCTGTGCATTTCCAAATGTGGCAAAATCCAAAATGAAAGGAAGAGATAAGCACCGTGTTCTTTCCAGATTTGCGGTGCTTATGTTTTCCATACATTTTGGTTGAAGCTGCATCTGGTTAACCAATGGGCTGGGACGGGAACTCATCTTGACATTAGACTACGATGGAGGTTTGAAAACATCTGACAAACTTTGATTTTAGAGTGTACTATTCCTTTAACTCTCATTCATAACGGCCCTTCAAGACTTTCTCCAGGTGTAGACAATCTCAAAGGCCTCTCAACCAAATTTAAAGAAATAGAGGTGACTTTAACTTGACTCAAGTGATTTCAATGAATGAGTTAAGTGGTATGGCTAGGAGTACAACATGAAGCGCACACCTCGTTAACAACAAAGCCTTTGAAATGGAGCTCCCTGCCCTAGCCAACAAAGTAGACATGTATTCGCCTATCACCAAACAGTAAATCAGTAATGCCTGCCCAAGTTGGGGGCCAATGAGGATCAGGTACCTGATGACCTACTGTATATTGTAAACTCCCTCCCCCTCTGACACGAAGACAACTATTACTACAACTATAATTACTTTAAAAGTGTGATTAACCATTTGCCACCTTTCCTTTAACTTCTCCCATCTTTACATTTCATATGTTTCTCCTATCCCCCTGGCAAAACCATTCAAATCTATGACTTCAGTATTGCCGGTCTTAATTTGGGCTAGTGTTAACTGCAGCGACATTTGATTCTTTATTGCGAACAGAGATAAAGTCCATTAAAGGGCATACTGTAACAGAGCGCTGAAAGGTTCCTGGAGTGTTGCCTGCCTGTGTGTCTTTAAAAGAGGCCTTTTTACATCATACTGAATGCTCCTATTGAGTGAATACAGAGAAACACTGACCAGAGTAGTGGTCTACAACCGTATGAGGGAAGCTATCAAAGAAACCCTGTATGTAAACGATGAAGGCAAACTAACTGACACGCAAACAGTCAGGTACAGTTTGTTCAGATAAGCAAAAAGGCGTGATGGGCCGGCATTCAAAAAGATGTCGCATAAAGCATAAAACGTTTATTTTTTACATTTCAGAACCCCTCCAGATCATAAATCAATTGTCTATATAGCGGGTTGAATATTTCACATAATCTTTGTAAGGATTATTTTCATAAATTCAATCCAATTAGAATTTCCCCATTAAGAAATGTGTGTAGTTAGAGCTAATGGGGTTCCCATCGCTGTTCCAAAGGTCTGTAGGTGGTAATATTACTAAAATAGTTTTTAGTAAGCACTAGTTGCGCAAGCTCAATTATATAATGTACAGGTACAACGCTTTCCCGGTTGGAGAGGAAGAATATGAGAGCCTCTATACCTCCATCATGAGGAATATTTGTGTATAGCAATGAAACATCAAGAGTGACTAGCCAATCACAGAGGAAGAATATGATAAATAATCAAATTCTCTCCTTTATTATTTACTTAATAAATACCAACCAAAACAGAAGGACCCCTTGACTTCTTTCACATTTTGTTACGTTACAGCCTTATTCTAAAACAGATATTTTTTTTTATATATGGGGAGCATTGCTGCACAGCTATTTTCAGGTCTCTCCAGAGATGCTCAATTGGATTCAAGTCCGGGCTCTGGCTGGGCCACTCAAAAACATTCAGACACTTGTCCCGAAGCCACTCCTGCATTGTCTTGGCTGTGTGCTTAGGGTCGTTGTCCTGTTGGAAGGTGAACCTTCGCCCCAGTCTGAGGTCCTGAGTGCTCTGGAGCTGGTTTTCATCAAGGATCTCTCTGTACTTTGCTCCGTTCATCTTTCCTTCGATCCTGACTAGTCTCCCAGTCCCTGTCGTTGAAAAACATACCCACAGCATGAATCTGCTACCACCATGCTTCACAGTAGGGATGGTGGCAGGTTTCCTCCAGACGTGACGCTTGGCATTCAGGCAAAAGAGATCAATCTTGGTTTCATCAGACCAGAGAATCTTGTTTCTCATGGCTGAGAGTCCTTGAGGTGCCTTTTAGAAAACTCCAAGCGGGCTGTCATGTGCCTTTTACTGAGGAGTGGCTTCCGTCTGGACACTTTACCATAAAGGCCTGATTGTTGCAGTGCTGCAGAGATGGTTGTCCTTCTGGAAGATTCTCCTGTCTCCACAGAGGAACTCTGGAGCTCTGTCAGAGTGACCATCGGGTTATTGGTCACCTCCCTGACCAAGGCCCTTCTCCCCCGATTGTTCAGTTTGGCCGGGCGTCCAACTCTAGGAAGAGTCATGGTGGTTCCAAACTTTTTCCATTTAAGAATGATGGAGGCCACTGTGTTCTTGGGGACCTTCAATATTGCAGAAATGTTTTGGTACCCTTCTCCAGATCCTGTCTCGGAGCTCTACGGACAATTCCTTTGACCACATGGCTTGGTTTTTGCTCTGACATGCACTGTCAACTGTGGGACCTTATATAGACAGGTGTGTGCCTTTCCAAATCATGTCCAATCAATTGAATTTACCACAGGTGGACTCCAATCAAGTTGTAGAGACATCTCAAGGATGATCAATGGAAACAGGATGCACCTGAGCTCAATTTCGAGTCTCATATCAAAGGGTCTGAATACTTATGTTAATAAGGTATTTGTTTTTATTTTGAATACATTTGTATACAACACTGTTTTCACTTTGTCATTATGGGGTACTGTTTGTAGATTGATGAGAAACATTTTTTAAATCAATTTTAGAATAAGGCTGAAATGTAACAAAATGTGGAAAAAGTTGAGGGGTCTGAATACTTTATGAATGGACTGTACTTACTTTCAATGATAGCTATACTAGCATCACATCTATTGTCAATAAGCACTGGCATATACTATAATTAGACTCCTCTTTAAATTCTGCCTCCCAGAATTCACCTTTATTTACCAGTGGTGTAAAGCGCTTAAATAAAAATACTTAAATAAAAATACTTTAACTCATTTTTTGGGGTATCTGTATTTTACTATTTATATTTTTTATTACTTTTACTTCACTAGTTTACAACAAACAAACAAAAAGAGAATTTTTACTCCATACATTTTCCCTGACACCCAAAAGTACTCGTTAGATTTTGAATGCTTAGCAGGTGTCACGTTCCTGACCTATTTATGTTAGTTTGTTATGTGTGTTAGTTGGTCAGGACGTGAGGTTGGGTGGGCATTCTATGTTTTCTGTTTCTGTGTTGGTTTTGGGTTGCCTGGTATGGCTCTTAATTAGAGGCAGGTGTTTGGCGTTCCTCTAATTAAGAGTCATATTTAGGTAGGCGTTGTCACAGTGTTCGTTGTGGGTGATTGTCTTCCGTGTCTGTGTAATTGTTTGCACCATACGGGACTGTTACGGTTTGTTCGGTTTGTGTAGTCTATTGTCCTATTCGTGCGTTCTTCTTGTTTTATGTGAGTTCGTCGTATAGGTCTGTCTACACCGTTTGTTATTTTTGTTAGTTTATTCAAGTTCGTGTTTTTTCGTTAATAAAATGTCATTTCACTACGCTGCGCCTTGGTTCCCTCAATACTCCTCCTCTTCCGAAGATGAAGAGGAGGAGGAATGCCGATACAGCAGGACAGGAAAATCCAATTCACACACTTATCAAGACACTGGTCAACATCCCTGGTCATCCCTACTGCCTCTGAGTGTTGGAGTGTGACCATGGTTATACATAAATTAAAATTGATCCAGGAGGGGGTGGAATGCAGTAACCAAGAAGCTTGATCTTGCCATCTAGCTACTTAGCTAGCAAACCAAATGCATAGCTGGAGCCCTGAGCTAGATATCATTTATTTGACACATCTTAGATGTATTATACTTACACTAAACCTACAGTTACAAGCAGAAGCGTAGCACGCACCCCCCAGCGAGGGTATTGAAATTCATATCGTCGGTATTTCGATATACATATACATATACATATGGAATAAACTGTATATCGCCCAAACCTAACATTCATAAAAGGATGTTTCCCCATGGTAGATCACAAACCTCATGTAGCACCATAACGAAATGTACTAGCGTTGTATGCCCTCAGACTTCTAGGAAAAATGAAATAAATGTCTACCTTGCATTACTAGAGGAGTTATGTATACGTTACTGTGTTTCTTGCAATCAGATTTATAGTGGAAAAACATCCCATTTCTTGAAAGTACGCCTCGGAGAACATAAATCCGCTATCAGATGTCAAGATATCACCTCGCCAGTTGCGAGACATTTTCATAGAACAAAAACACTCTATTAATGAATTAAGTTGCGTCAGGATCTAGAGAAAGTTCCTCCACCACTCAGAGGTGATTACGACAACAAACGACTCCAAAGAGAAGCCACGTGGACACAGCAGTTCTCCAGTGTTAAACACTGACAGAGTGAAATTTAAACACAGGCCCATATGGGTCCACACGTTTCTGTGTTAGATTAACACACTGCTTAGTGTAAAGCTTTGAGTTACCAACCATGACTGTATTTGTTAGGTGACAGAGACTTGGTTTGTCTTGTGGCCTTCACCAAGTGAGATTCTAAGCAAATACGCTGTCATTAAACACAATACAAATATTTAGGGTCAAAAATCAATTATAATAAAAAATTTGACTTATTTTCTACTTCCCTTTGGCCTTGTCGATTTCCTCCAAACCGTTTCAAAAACTAATTAGCAGATTATTTAGCAACGTCCAGAATAAGCTTAACTTCAAAAAAGTGAACTCTCTCTTAAAAATGATGTCTTCCACAGTAGAAGTTAGAATAGCCTTAACACTTACCGCAGTAGAGAGACTTCAACACCCTCAGCTCACTTATGGGTCAGTTTTTGGATTCATGAACGTCACCTGAAAAAACAGCAAAAACAAGGAGGTCATCATTACATTGCGATTAAGGGGGTTAACGGGGGGGGAAATGTAAACACATATGGACAGCGTAATGATTACAAGGTCATATCTTGCACACATAAATGCCAATGTTATGTATTCAGTTTTCATGGAGTGTGAATTCCCACAAATGTTTTTATTGGACAGAGAAGAGATAGGAGAAGAGTGTGTAACGAAGGCAGCGGGTCACATTCGAACCCACGCTGACACTGGTAGATGTGCTGTAGGCTACAGCGCTGACTTCTAGTCCACGCGTAATTGCCACTTAAGCTGCTGTTGTTTTGATTGTAATGAGAAATATCTCATTAGGTTCTGTGTGAATGATCACGATTCGCTCAGTGTGTGCCCCTAAAAACGAAAAGGTCAGGGCATCTTTAATAAATGACGCTTATTCTAGTTGGTTATCTTACGTCTCCATCTCTAGCATAGTGCTGTGCATTTCTGTCCCCCCTCCCTTGCATATAGGCATGCGATGTGCGTTTTATACCTGCTGTCTATCCAACAGAGAGCCTATATGTGGGAGAGGCAGTGTAACGTAATGGTGCAACACACGGCACCACATGAACAGTAACACACATTGTATGCAGGCACACAAACCCGGAAACACAACATCACGATTATTGAACGCAGCTTTGAAGTTGGAAGCCTTGTCGTTACCTGATTACTGTTGACGCTGCTGAGGTAGGACATTTTGTCCTCGTAAACTTGGGAGGGAGAAGAAGGCGGTGGCACCCTATCCCCTATGCGGTGAGCTAGTTTTGACAGGAAACCTATGGGCCCTGGTCAAAAGTAGTGCTCTACATGGGGAATAGGGTGCCATTTGGGACACAGAGAAGATCGCTCACTAGCTACTTAGCTTCTAAAGAGCCTATTCTCCTGCCTGTGACTGTCAGTTACCGTGAGTTACTACGGTCAATCTTAATAGATCCACAAGCATCCCTAACTACCTGGGTTTGTGGCACGACGGCAACAAATAAATACAATAAAGCAGGAGCTGCTGCCTGAAAACTTCAAGGCCCAGTAAGGGTGAGACGACGGTAACAGGTAAGAAAATGGACAGACGAGCTCATTAGACACCTAATAGGAGAAAACAGGACTTTTTTGCTTTCCGTTGCGAAATGTTTTTAATGTCGATAACAACTAATTTCTGGGTAACAATTAAGTACCTTACTGTGATTGTTTTGAATTAAAATTGTGAAAAATAAACAAATAGTTTCTTAGCAAAGAGCAATTTCTTGAGCAAGAATTGTCCTAGGACTGTCTGGGAGTGGTCTGAGTGGGGAGGGGGAAACTGAAAATTTGCTGTTATTGGCCGAGAGGTTTGGAACTCTCTTTCTTATTGGTCTATTAAATAAGTTACCGCTTGGTGAAGTCAAAACTCCATCCCAACAAAACATACTGGTCTTTTCAAACAGCTCTTACACTAAAAGGGCATTATATCATCATTTTCACAATTGATCATTTTCACACAGTATTATTCCAACTCATATTGTGGAAATTAGTCAAATTAAGTTTTTTGACTGAACTGGGCCTTTAACCTGATATGTTGTATGTTCTCACCTTAGAGCAGTGTCTGTTGAGACCAAACTACAGGTACAGTAACTGACAAAATAAAGGAAACACCAACATAAAGTGTCTTAATAGGGCATTGGGCCACAACGAGCTGCCAGAACAGCTTCAATGCGCCTTGGCATATACTCTACAAGTGTCTGGAACTCTATTGGAATTATGCGACACCATTCTTCCACGAGAAATGTAATCATTTGCTGGTAGGAAACGCCGTCTCAGGCACAGCTCCAGAATCTCCCATAAGTGTTGAGATCTGGTGACTGAGACGGCCATGGCATATGGTTTACATTGTGCCCTGTGAATGGGGGCATTGTCCTTGGTTTTTGCTCTGACATGCACTGTCAACTGTGGGACCTTATATAAACAGGTGTGTGCCTTTCCAAATCATGTCCAATCAATTGAATCGAGATGTTTCTACTACAAAGGATAATCAATGGAAACAGGATGTACCTGAGCTCAATTTAGAGTCTCATAGCGAAAGATTTGAATACTTTTTTTTTGTTGCAAACATTTCTAAAAACCAGTTTTTTTTGCAAACATTTCTAAAAACCTGTTTTCTCTTTGTCATTATGGGGTATTGTGTGTAGATTGATGAGGAAAAACATTTATTTAATCCATTTGAGAATAAGGTTGTTCACGTAACAAAATGTGGAAAAAGTCAAGGGATCTGAATACTTTCCCGAATGCACTGTACATACTAAAGATGTGAACCCAATAATTTGGTAGGATGAAGTCAGGACAAAATTGAACGAAAATGGCATGTGAACATAACACACAGAGAGAGAGAGAGAGAGAGAGAGAGAGAGAGAGAGAGAGAGAGAGAGAGTCAAAACGGTCGAAACAAACATGCCTTTGATTCTACAATTTGAAGCTAATTGAGAACAAGGAAGAAAAAAAGCTAATACAGGGGCACATAAGATCTTTTATTCATGACTTAATCAAGAAAATGATTCTCTAGTAGAACCATATTATTTTCTTTGAGGGTACAATTAAGAGCATTTCCAACAAAAACAACCAGAACCCTTATCATACTAAACAATGACTTAGCAGAAAACACAACTACTGAGCTAGAATCATCCACTCATATCCCTGTTCCATGGAATAGAGTAAAGTTGCCGTTACTCTATAAAACTAACAATTTGGGTTATTTGGTAACCCAGCACTGGATTTATATTGGACAGAACACACACAGGGTTAATTTTGATGCAGCCAGTTGGGTTGTTAAGGATTACCCAAACATGGGATAATTTAACAATCATTCGATTTTTTTTACTCTCAATGGTCTTTTTGAATATAATCCTTAAAGTATTTCCAGGAGGCGTGGTTTATTACGGGTGTGGCTTTCAGCTAGATCTTATTGAGAGTACATGTCATGCATACCTCAATTCCCCCCAAAGATTTTAAAAAATGCATTTCACACAATCTTCTATAATATTAAGATTATTTATTACATAAATTATTATTACATTTATTACACAAGTTATACAATGGGTGGGTTGATTGCTGATTGGTTAAAACCGCATTCCAGCCGGTGTCTATTCCGCGGCTAAATCTATGATGTTGAAATGTTTATTTACTCTGTTCCATCTGACTGCGTAATCCAATGTCTCATCAGATAAGCAATTTATAAACTTGTTCTCTACTATAAAAAGCATCTAGACATTATCTCACATTTCTTTTAGACTAACATTCAGTTTTCAACAGCTGAGATTAGTATAAACCTTACTGTCTGTCTCTCCGACATTTGCAACTTTGTTTCAATACTCAAATTCGATCTCCAGTTGTCCCATAGTGATGAACGTGACGGGAGTCAGGACGAGACAGACAGGCAGGCAGTGTTTCTCAACTTGTTGAAATCATGAATCAGCTGGCATCGTTTTTTTACTTGGCTCATCGTGCTCTAGCAACTCCTTGTGGCGGGCCGCGGGCCTGCAGGCTGACCCTGGTCGTCAGCTGAAAGGTGTTTCCTCCGACACATTGGTTCGGCTGGCTTCTGGGTTAAGCGGGCGGGTTTGACGGGTCATGTTTCGGAGGACGCATGACTCGACCTTCGCCTCTCCCATTTGGGAGTTGCAGCGATGAGAATGGATCACAAATTTGATATGAAAAGGGGGGTAACTTTTTTTTAAAATTACAATAACCGTGATCATGCCCTTGAAGCCAGCTCTCAAAATAGTCTCGGGCCTAACAATACCGGTGCCAATATATCCTCCAAACACCGGCTTCGAGGGCATTATCACTTAAGTATTTCACCTTATTGTATCCCAACAATGGGATTTACATAGGCTTTCAGAAAACTCATACACTTCTGAAGCAACAAAAACATCAATGTTCAACCTTAACATTTGATGACAGTACAACAGAACAGATGAACAGGCAGGACATTTACTCTCACGGGTGGCTAAAAAGAACCATCTGAAAGCCACGCCCCTACTAAACTACGCCTCCAGTCTTCTGATCTGACCTGCTGGGTCATGTCTCAATAACCTACACGTAGCACCAATAAAGAAAACAACCCAACTAAGTGACCCAACGCCTGCAACCCAGCAGCTGGGTCAACCAAACAACCCAGATCTAGGAAGCTGATCCTAGATCTGTACTTAAGCGAAACTTCACCCCAGAGCCTGTTTCTGACTGTTTCACAGTCAGTTGCAGAACAGCCACTGCCACCCCATAAGTTATTCCATAATACCACAGAGTCAAACCCACCTTTAAAAAAAACCTTACACTAGGTCGGGATCTCTCAAGATCCGTTCACATTCTCTCGTTAGCTCGTCTGAACACGTTCCAGATATCTGCAGAACCAGTTATTCTAGCTCTCCATTCTCTCCTTCTCTTTTTCTCCACCGGTCCACACATCCTCGCCACTCTCCCATCTGCAGCTGGTGGCCTCAACACCTGGAGGATGCTGGGTAATCAGAAAGACAGCTGGCTACCCAGGAGAGGACAAGAACAAGCCACGGAACACACTTAACACACATGCGTGTGCACATTAGAGCACACACACGTACGTATGTGCACTAGCCCGCACACACACTTCACACGCACACACTTCTTAACATAAGTACCTTCATTTCACAGTATATGGCATGCGACATGCTCAAAAGACGTGTTCAGCCTCGAAGACATTTGCATGTGAGCACGCATGTGTTATCATGTTTTATATTTATTTGACCTTTATTTAACTCGGCAAGTCAGTTAAGAACAAATTCTTATTTTCAATGACGGCCTAGTGGGTTAACTGCCTTGTTCAGGGGCAGAACGACAGATTTGTACCTTGTCAGCTCGGGGATTCAAACTTGCAACCTTTCGGTTACTAGTCCAACGCTCTAACCACTAGGCTACGCTGCCGCCCCATGTGTGTTCATGTACATGTGTGTTTAAATAAATCTCACTGTGCAGGTCAGTGCTCTGTCCGAGGCGAGGGTGAGAGGCTCACGACCCTGTTATGATAACCTAATTAATTGAGTTGTATACATTTGCTCAGGAAAACACAGAGGTCTGACCCAGAGGTACCAGAATAACAAAAGACAGGCCTTCTTCTCAGAGAACATCCACCAGATCATTGAGTTACTGGGCCCCATCCAGTCCAACTCCGGCACAGATGGTGGGAGCATTGGGCAAAAAGTAAGGGTCCACACAAACATACACACTCTCCTGTGCACATAATGCACACACACACACACACACACACACACACACACACACACACACACACACACACACACACACACACACACACACACACACACACACACACACACACACACACACACACATACACATAAACCGACAACCAGTCTCTCCCCTCCACACATACACGTCCCAAGCACTTCCTAAGAACTGGGGAAAAGCTGCTACCTGTTTGGTAAGTGTTCTATCAGCTGTCAAATATTACTGTCCATGCTAGGCGAATATTCAGGCAGCTATAGAACATACCTGTTTGAGTGAGGATCTGGAAATGGTTCAATTATAGGGTAGCTATGAACCTGTTTGGCAAAATGTCAGGTAGTTTGTGAGATAATACCTTTCGTGAGTCAAGAGAGAGACATTGACCAACGAAAGACGGTACTGTGGTACAACCAGGGTAAATATGCGGAGAAATACACACATGGTGCAAGGCATGCAGTTGGACAAACACATGAATACAGTACATTGCCGGCACACCAAAACATCCATGTGTTGTCTCATCCCAGTTGTCAATTCTGCTCAGGAAAAAAAAAACAGACATTCAATAGTAGACAAAGAGACACTGTGAGACAGAGAGCATATCGATAACACTTGCAGCCCCTGAGCTTCGGTGTTGCGTTGTCAATGCATTACTAAGCACAGCACTACTCAAATACTGTTTTACAGCAGTGGTCAATTAAACTACAATAGAGATCAATTGATCCGGAAATGACGAGCTTAGGTCAGTGGATCCACTGAGCACTCACTGACGGTGCTACGCTCTCAGAAAGAAAGGATAAGATTTGTTCCTAAAGGGGTACAGCCACTTGTCACACTGTCCTTTGAACTTGTATTTACAGGTACATAATTGTACCCCAGTTTAGAGGTCGACCGACTATGATTTTTCAACGCCGATATTGATACCGATTATTGGAGGACCAAAAAAAGCAGATACTGATAAGTATTTGTAATAATGACAATTACAACAATACTGAATGAACAATGGAGACTTTTATTTTAGCTTAATATAATACATAAATAAAATCAATTTAGTCTCAAATACAAACAAATACAGTTGAAGTCAGAAGTTTACATACATTTAGGTTGGAGTCATTAAAACTTGTTTTTCAACCACTCCACAAATGTATTGTTAACAAACTATAGTATCTGTAATTTTTCCAACAATTGTTCACAGACAGTTTATTTCACTTATAATTCACTGTATCACAATTCCAGTGGGTCAGAAGTTTACATACACTAAATTGACAGTGCCTTTGAACAGCTTGGAAAATTCCAGAAAATTATGTCATGGCTTTAGAAGCTTCTGATAGGCTAATTGACATCATTTGAGTCAATTGGAGGTGTACCTGTGGATGTATTTCAAGGCCTACCTTCAAACTCAGTGCCTCTTTGCTTGAGATCATGGGAAAATCAAAAGAAATCAGACAAGACCTCAGAAAAAAAATTGTAGACCTCCACAAGTCTGGTTTATCCTTGGGAGCAATTTCCAAACGCCTGAAGGTACCACGTTCAGCTGTACAAACAATAGTACGCATGTATAAACACCATGGGACCACGCAGCCGTCATACCGCTCAGGAAGGAGTTGCGTTCTGTCTTCTAGAGATTAATGTACTTTGGTGCGAAAAGTGCAAATCAATCCCAGAACAACAGCAAAGGACCTTGTGAAGATTCTGGAGGAAACGGGTACAAAAGTATCTATATCCACAGTAAAACAAGCCCTATGTCGACATAACCTGATAGGCTACTCAGCAAAGAAGAAGCCACTGCTCCAAAACCACCATAAAAAAAGCCAGACTACGGTTTGCAACTGCACACCCCTGTGCATCACGGTTGGGGAAAAAAGATCGTACTTTTTGGAGAAATGTCCTGTGGTCTGATGAAACAAAAATAGAACTGTTTGGCCATAATGACCAGCATTCTGTTTGGAGGAAAAAGGGGGAGGCTTGCAAGCCAAAGAACACCATCCCAACCGTGAAGCACAGGGGTGGCAGCATCATGTTGTGGGGGTACTTTGCTGCAGGAGGAACTGGTGCACCTCACAAAATAGATGTCATCATGAGGACGGGAAATTATGTGGATATATTGAAGCAACATCTCAAGACATCAGTCAGGAAGTTTAAGCTTGGTCGCAAATGGGTCTTCCAAATGGACAATGACCCCAAGCATACTTCCAAAGTTGTGGCTAAATGGTTTAAGGACAACAAAGTCAAGGTATTGGAGTGGCCATCACAAAGCCTTGACCTCAATCCTATAGAAAAGTGGTGGGCAGAACTGAAAAAGCATGTGCGAGCAAGGAGGCCTATAAACCTGACTCAGTTACACCAGCTCTGTCAGGAGGAATGGGCCAAATTTCACCAAACTTATTGTGGGAAGCTTGTGGAAGGCTACCTGAAATGTTTTACCCAAGTTAAACAATTTAAAGGCAATACTACCAAATACTAATTGAGTGTATGTAAACTTCTGACCCACTGGGAATGTGATGAAATAAATAAAAGCTGATATAAAACATTCTCTCTACTATCATTCTGACATTTCACATTTTTAAAATAAATTGGTGATCCTAAGTGACCTAAGACAGGGACTTTTGTACTCTGATTAAATGTCAGGAATTGTGAAAAACTGAATTATAAATGTATTTGCCCAAAGTGTATGTAAACTCCTGACTTCAACTGTAAATAATGAAACATGTTCAATTTGGTTGTCACGTTCCTGACCTGTTTTCTGTTGTTTTGTATGTGTGTGATGGTCAGGGCGTGAGTTTTGGGTGGGCAGTCTATGTTTTCTGTTTCTATGTTGGTTTTGGGTTGCCTTGTATGGCTCTTAATTAGAGGCAGGTGTTTTGCGTTTTCCTCTAATTGAGAGTCATATTAAGGTAGGGTGTTCTCACTGTTTGTTTGTGGGTGATTGTCTCCTGTGTCAGTGTCTGTATGTTACGCCACACGGGACTGTTCCGGTTTTTGTTAGTTCGTTCGTTTTATGTAGTCTGTTTTCCTGGTTCATGCGTTCTTCACGTTGTATGTAAGTTCGTGTCCAGGTCTGTCTACATTCGTTTATTTGTTTTGTAATTATTCAAGTGTTTGTCGTGTTTTTCCGTTTTGTCTATTAAATCATTATGTATTCACAACCCGCTGCATTTTGGTCAAATCCCTGCTACTCCTCTTCGGATGAGGAGAAGGAGGAAGCCCGCTGCCCTACAGTCATGAGCTGCCTTACAGTCATGAGCTGCCCTACAGTCATGAGCTGCCCTACAGTCATGAGCTGTCCCTCAGCCCGGACCTGCCAGAGTCCCTCAGCCCGGACCTGCCAGAGTCCCTCAGCCCGGACCTGCCAGAGTCCCTCAGCCCGGACCTGCCAGAGTCCCTCAGCCCGGACCTGCCAGAGTCCCTCAGCCCGGACCTGCCAGAGTCCCTCAGCCCGGACCTGCCAGAGTCCCTCAGCCCGGACCTGCCAGAGTCCCTCAGCCCGGACCTGCCAGAGTCCCTCAGCCAGGACCTGCCAGAGTCCCTCAGCCAGGACCTGCCAGAGTCCCTCAGCCAGGACCTGCCAGAGTCCCTCAGCCAGGACCTGCCAGAGTCCCTCAGCCAGGACCTGCCAGAGTCCCTCAGCCAGGACCTGCCGCCCCTTATCCCGGTGCTGCCCCTTATCCCGGTGCTGCCCCTTATCCCGGTGCTGCCCCTTCATTTAGGTGGTTTTAGTTGGAGGGTGGTCATTGGGAGGGGAATACAGAAGCGGGGAGTGACTATGGTGGTGTGGGGACAGCGTCCGGAGCCTGAGCCACCACCGTGGTCAGATGCCCACCCAAACCCTCCCCTGGACTTTGTGCTGGTGCGCCCGGCGTTCGCACCTTGAGGGGGGGGTTCTGTCACGTTCCTGACCTGTTTTCTGTTGTTTTGTATGTGTGTGATGGTCAGGGCGTGAGTTTTGGTTGGGCAGTCTATGTTTTCTGTTTCTATGTTGGTTTTGGGTTGCCTGGTATGGCTCTTAATTAGAGGCAGGTGTTTTGCGTTTTCCTCTAATTGAGAGTCATATTAAGGTAGGGTGTTCTCACTGTTTGTTTATGGGTGATTGTCTCCTGTGTCAGTGTCTGTATGTTACGCCACACGGGACTGTTCCGGTTTTTGTTAGTTCGTTCGTTTTATGTAGTCTGTTTTCCTGGTTCATGCGTTCTTCACGTTGTATGTAAGTTCGTGTCCAGGTCTGTCTACATTCGTTTATTTGTTTTGTAATTATTCAAGTGTTTGTCGTGTTTTTCCATTTTGTCTATTAAATCATTATGTATTCACAACCCGCTGCATTTTGGTCAAATCCCTGCTACTCCTCTTCGGATGAGGAGAAGGAGGAAGCCCGTTACATTGGTTTTAAATAATCCAAAAACACAGTATTGGAGAAGAAAGTAAAAGTGCAATATGTGGCATGTAAAAAAGCTAATGTGTAAGTTCCTTGCTCAGAACATGAGAACTTATGAAAGCTGGTGGTTCCTTTTAACATGAGTCTTCAAAATTCCCAGTTAAGCCGTTTTAGGTTGTAGTTATTATAGGACTATTTCTCTCTATACCATTTGTATTTCATAGACCTTTGACTATTGGACGTTCTTATAGGCACTATAGTATTGCCAGCCTAATCTCGGGAGTTAATAGGCTTGAAGTCATAAACAGCGATGTGCTTCAAGCATTGCGAAAAGCTGCTCGCAAACAGAGGAAAGTGCGAACTGAGTAAATGCTTACGAGCCTGCTGCTGCCTACCACCGCTCAGTCAGACTGCTCTATCAAATATCAAATCATAGACTTAATTATAATATAATAAACATAAAGAAATACGATCCTTAGGTCATTAATATGGTCAAATCCGGAAACTATCATTTCGAAAACAAAACGTTTATTCTTTCAGTGAAATACGGAACCGTTCCATATTTTATCGAACGGGTGGCAACCCTAAGTCTAAATATTGCTGTTACATTGCACTACCTTCAATGTTATGTCATAATTATGTAAAATTCTGGCAAATTAATTACGGTCTTTGTTAGGAAGAAATGGTCTTCACACAGTTTGCAACGACCCAAACTGCTGCATATACCCTGACTCTGCTTACACTGAACGCCAGAGAAGTGACACAATTTCAGGCACCGCATTGATTATATGCAACGCAGGACAAGCTAGTTAAACTAGTAATATCATCAACCATGTGGAGTAAACTAGTGATTATGTTAAGATTGATTGTTTTTTTTATAAGTTAAGTTTAATGCTAGCTAGCAACTTACCATGGCTCCTTGGTACCTGCACTCACGTAACAGGTGGTCAGCCTGCCATGCAGTCTCCTTGTGGATTGCAATATAATCGGCGTCCAAAAATTATTATACCAATTATTATGAAAACTTGAAATCGGCCCTAATTAATCGGTCGACCTCTACCCCAGTTCATACCTCAGGTAGTGCCTTTCTCCACATGTACACAAGCATGCTTTTTGCCTTTATATAGTGCCACAGCAGTGACAAAGCCATTTGTTCCTTATGTACCTCTAACATAGACCACTTAAACTGGTACAACACTTCCACTCACAGGTGGCAGAAAATTATTATCTGAAAGCCACACCCCCACTAAGCCACGCCTCCAATATAATTTCCCTGGATACCTTGCCTATTTGTTAGTGACAGAGACATGGTTGGTGAATTCATTCATTTTCAGTCCTGTGGCCTTCAACAAGTGAGTTCCTAGGCACATATCATTAAAATGAAACAATGACAATACATTACATATCTCATAAGGCCTTTAGGTCTATTTGTACCCTAATACAGTGGCCTGAAACTCATGGTTTACAGGCCACATCAGGCCTGCAAGTAGGATTGCAAAATTCCGGTAATTTCCCAAAAATTCCCAGATTTTCAAAAAATCCTGGTTGAAGGTTTCCCTGCTTATTCCGTCCCGTTTCCATTAATCTCCCAACCAGGATTTCTGGAAAACCTGGGAAGTTTGGGAAAGTTACCAGAATGTTGCAGCCCTACCTGCAAGTCACATTATGCTGGCCTGCAAAGTGATATGTAATTCCAACAGTTTGAATTAGTATATATATTTTGTTATCTACCTGTAGTAGAGCATGTTGGGAACTATGATGATGATAATAATTATGGAAATGTGCCTTTTTCAGTACCACCCCAGTGACAAAGCCATTAGTTTATTTTAGGTGGCAAAAAAATCATAATTGTACCTTATGGTGGCTATTGAGGGTATTGAGGGTACACAAAAATAATTTGTACACTGGTAAACAGAAATGTACCTTCACATTGTACCCATTTTTTTGAGAGTGAGAATGTGATGATTGTACCTTTTATATTCAAAATTTGGGGTACAAAAATGGGGTACCATTATACTCTTTATCCGCACATGTACCGTAAAAGGTACCAAACGGTACCATGTGAGATCATTGTGTACCTCTGAATGTACATTGTGTATTTTTTGATTTTTTTACCCCAGGGAACGATACTGTACCTTTCTAATGTTCTGGTTGATGCCTTGTTTTTGTAGCCACTCTTTCACTCATTGAGAATGCAACCCCCAATATAAGGGGTTCCAAGACACCAGGGCTGTGTTCATTAGGACAAACTGTAGCAAAATGTTTTCAGAAAATAAGCCTTTTTTATATGGGTTTCAAATAGTATCTCCCCGTTTCGGGCTGCTTTCTTTTGTTTCGTACCTACTGAAAACGACCCAGATGTCAGTATGGACGAAAACTCCAAGTCGACACATTCATGAGGGGAACAAGGTAAGGGATGCCTTGCATGACTGAAATGCTATGGTGCTGGCGCACAAAAGACCCGGTTAACACTGAATTGACTTAACTGACAACAAGCATTATTGAAGCCGTCGTTAACATGAAATATTGCAGAGGTGAGGGGAAAGGGGGCAAGTGGCAACACATCAGTCTCAACCTCACCCTCGCTCGGTACACTTAGGCAAGATTACATTATGCTCGCTGCCATTGTTTCCCGGTTTTCAAGACAAAGCCTGTTCCACTCTGCAAACTCTCCCTGAACGTTGTAAAAACAAGGGTGAATGTCAGAGGGAGCCGTGAATAGGATTTCTCTTCTTTTGTTGGTATGCACAAACACGTCACTGCGTGAGAGAGAAGAAAGGAGGCCCTGCGAGGGAGTCGAGGAGCCCGACGGTCTTCGCATGAAAATACCTATCGTGAGAAGAAGTGCCTTCTTGGGCCTAGACAGAGTTCTCGGAAAACAGACCCCTGACAGACCCCGAAAGGCAGACCTATGAACTCGTAGAGACCGTACATGAAAAGTTCAACAGTCATAACATTACCAAAAGAGATATATACCACAGGTCCCAGAGTGGTCAGGTGTAAAAAGAAAAAAAAATAATCTGGGGCCCATAGTTTTTCCTGATCTGGTAACCTAACCAGGTAGAACTCTGGACCTTATACGGTATGACGTGAGTTTTTCTAATCAGGTCACATGTTTTTTTTTTATCCTGGAAAAACTCCTGGCCTCGAGGAAGATGAAACCTGTCAAACTGCAGCAGCCTTGTACTTGTTAATATGAATTATATTTCAAAGAAGGCCTAGGGAGGGTTCCTATGCACAGATATGGAGAAAGCAATATGATCGGACAATAAAACTCACATGCAACTGTAGGCCTAATTTTTAAAAACAAAACAGCTATTGTGTTTATTGATGCATTCCAGTTAATCATTTTGGATTGAAAAGTTCTAGGTAGCCTAGACAGCCCAAGTTTGAATACAAACCACATTTTTTCCCATTCACATTTTCTCACAAACAAATGGGCTATAAATACACCAGGGCTGTGTTCATTAGGACAAACTGTAGCAAAATGTTTTCAGAAAACAAGCCTTTTTTATATGGGGTTCAAATAGTATCTCCCCGTTTCGGGCTGCTTTCTTTTGTTTCGTACCTACTGAAAACGACCCAGATGTCAGTATGGATGAAAACTCCAAGTCGACACATTCATGAGGGGAACAAGGTGAGGGATGCCTTGCATGACTGAAATTCTATGGTGCTGGCGCACAAAAGACCCGGTTAACACTGAATCGACTGGTTGAAAAATGCCTTGCATGGCTAAACAAGGAGTTTTCTAGCTGAAGTGTATGTTCATTAAAAGTAGTTAAACCTACGCCCCAGTTTGTCATTATACAAGGAACAAACACAACACATAGAAGACTATGCAGCTGCTGTTGTTAGTAGCCTACAGGTGATCAAACTGAAAAATAGTAGTGTTTCCATGCAATACAGCATATCAGATCGCTAATGTTTAGGTGTATACGCAGGTATGTTTATGTAAGAGTTTTTGCTTGTGTCGGTCGGGAGTGATGTGTTATCACGCTTGCTAAATAAATACCGGAGGAAAGTGGCGAGCATGCCTTGAGCTTTGTGCATTGTGCCCGGCCCGCCCAACCCGAGATTTCTGTGAATCTGATTGGTCAAGCAAAGAGCCTGCAGCAGCACACCGATGTGAAAGATAGAGAAATTGTACGTGAGTTGACAAATCATGAGGCAAATCCCAAAACAAATTAAGCACTTTGCCCCTATTTTTAATGCTTTGCGTCGATAGATTTTAAGTGGTGTGGAGCTGCCACACCTGATTGGAAAGTGCTGTGGCAAATGCCGCCTCGCCGTAAGTTTTCTGGCGGCCCTGAACTTACAAAGTCGGAGAGAGAAAAACACAAAGACCTGACCTGTGTGGAGATATCGTAAGAACCCATGAAGGCGACAAAACACAGAACCAAGGGGACTGATCCCAGAGCAGTATCAGACCTCTAAAGATTTGACAGCACTGTATTGAACGGTTGCACAGCATCAACCTGATGTCGACTGTGTCATGGCCCCACCAACTATTTAAACTGTCAGGGCAATTAACATAGCAACTGGCGTGCTTTCTTTTACAAGGCCAGCTCAGGTCTATAATTAATTGCTGCCTGCGTAAAAGTAAATGAATCCAGTGGGAAACGGTAAGGGGGGGGGGGGCTTAATCTACGAGAGAGGGAAATGATTTAGTGGAGAAACACAAATCTATCGTATGATGGTACTCAAGGAAGTAGGTGTACAGTGTGTTGTGGAATTGAGATGGGAGAGTTAGACTAGTCTCTCTTAAAGGAATAATCAACTCAAAAACTATCTTTAGTTTTTTTTTTTCATTGGTCCCTTGTTGATACAGTCCCGAAATGTTTTGCGTGTCAGAAATCAAGTTTTCAAAATATAGGACTTATCAAAAGCAAACTGTAACTTGCCACATCATCATGATGATGCGTTTTGCATCAACTTGCCACAAGTTACTTTCATATGATTCAAAACGCATCATACTGTGACACTTTCTGTATTTTTGAAGTTCCATATCTTGAAAACTTGTTGCTGACATGTGGACTAATGAAACAAATACCAGAAGATTGTTTTCCTTTAAGTCAGGAAATGTCCAACAAACGTGCTCACTCCAAAAGTTCTCCTCGTCTTCACAGTGGGCTGCTGAAGCTGCTTTCTTAGATCAGGAAAAGGGTGAGAGCTGTTTAATCGGATCTTCATTGTCTCTTTACTGTCTCGTCTACCTTTTCTCCAGAGATAGGCTTCTGTCGTGCTGACCACTGCTTTAATCAAGTGAAATGCACATTCAGCAGAATGTTGAGGAGGTTAAACAGGAATGGTTGTGCTTGAGAAGGCATGGTTAGAAAAGAAGCAAAGAAAGATAGAAAGATACATATTGATCCACAACCTATCTGCTTCAGCTACCTTCGTCACTCCCACGGATCCTAATATTGTGCACGTGCAACGCGGTGACTTCTCTCCTTTTCGAAAGAAGACGAACTCTGAATCACAACCAATCGCCTTAGAACTTGAAGAGAGATGACAACCTGATTGGCATTTTGGCGGGGGGGGGGCTGTCAATCGCCCATGACAAACCTGCCTGTCAGAAAGCGGGTGTATGTGTTTTTTAAGTTGTTCGACACCATCGAAAGCACTCGTCGTTATTCTCTTTCATCTGGACCCCCAACTATAGAAGTGTGTCACGCGATGACAAACGAGCACAAGAACATACAATCATCTATGGCGGCTTCCATGACTGCTCTTATTCACAAATCTGTCTCATAAAAAGGTTGGCACTTAACCTTTTTCCGGTGTGCACCGTGAACAAAACAGGCACAGAATCCATTGTGCATTGAGACCCGCGGCACGCTGGCGCGGTAGAAACACACATGAACTTTAACAATGTATGGCACGAGTAGAGCCAGCAACACTTTAACAAACAGGCCATGGGTGCCACAATAGCGCCTTTATGACAAGAGCTTAAGTAAAGCAAATGAGATATTTCCTACAGCACGAACCCAGCAATAACAATTGACATCACAAGCCAGCCTATATTTGGCGTATTAAAAAGTGGGACCGTGTAAGCTCTGCGAAAAGGAGACTATACATGACCACAGCCTGCTGAGGCAGCTATTTTCCAGTTCTACTGAAGGGAGGCCCTTACAAAGGGAAACAATAAGTTTGGAGCCTTGAGAAAAGTTATTCTCCTCTGGCTACACTTGCTTCTAAATCAGCGTAAGTCCGGCAAGCCAGACCGACCAATCTCCCTCAATAAACCTATCAGTCCCGAGACTGACTCGGCTTTTCGTTAGAACTCACAGTGAAGTGTTTAACCATTTTCTTTTCAGGACAACCAGGGCTACAACTAAAACACAAAACACTTTGACATAAACAGTTGCAATCATCAATTTTCACAAATGCCCCCCCCCCCCCCCCCTCACTGGGAAATTAATATCCAACTAGTCAGTGTGGAGTTTTGAGTTTTTTGTGAGCTTATTATAACATTTCAGACACTATGTCCTGGGATTCCCTATGATCTTCTTTGTAGAAGAACCCCTTACCTTCTACCGACTCTTGTGTAGCTTGTGAGCGCCATAGAGCAAAATATGTGCGTTCGTGGGAGTTTCAGCTTTTCATCAATAGGTTTTAATAGTTTGTTGCTCAACCGTTCTAACATTACAGAAGTTTTTGTAAATATACTAGACCCCGGGGGTCACAAATACCGGTGTAGCTCAGCCACCGTTAATAACAGCCTGTATCTTAAAAAGGGTTAGAAGTCCAAAACTCGCCGGCGTTAAGGTGGGACTCATTGGGTTAACAACTCTGTGGTTGTAGGCGAGTTGGTTAGTGCCCGTCTCATGGCGAATGCTAACGCAAGGCTAGCGTTGCGGTTACTGCTGAAAGGCCTGGTAGCATGAGGGCTGCGTTAGCGGTGCTGACAGCACAACAGGTTGGTCCCGTGAAATGTCTGTAATTATCTTCAGATGGGCTGCTGTACACACCGCTACCGTTGCGAGACTAGAGGAGGGTTTGAGAAACTCTTGTCAGTGAACCTCAACTGCTATCGGTCATATCGTATACAGTGTGTTAGATTACATGAGGTCACATGCAGTCCTGCAGCAGTCAAGCCCAGTCAGTACTGGTGCCAAAGCCAATCTTCAATAATCCATCATCCAGAAAGAGTATGCCTCAGCAGCCCAGCGAATAGGATTCCTGCTTAAAGAAGGCTGTACAGTATACTGTATACAAATAAGGCATGTGAGAGAAACATATAGCCTAATACAAGTTTTAACGCTACATCATTGCTTGTCTCTTGAACGGTGTCCCATGGTTGGACTCTTAAAACACAGAATACCATGTTATACACCTCGTAACGCTCAATTGTATTTCACATGGAGAGATTTCAGGGTTGTCAATCAAAGCGTACTAGTGCATTTCTATTCTGAGTTTCCCGAACCCATCCCTTTCCCTGTGGCCCCCAAACAGAGCCAGTCTTACCATCCCTTTCCCTGTGGCCTCACTTCCCCTCCCTCCAAACAGAGCCAGTCTTATTGTGGGCCCCATCCCTTTCCCTGTGGCCTCACTTCCCCTCTCAGGCCTCCAAACAGAGCCAGTCTTATTGTGGGCCCCATCCCTTTCCCTGTGGCCTCACTTCCCCTCCCTCCAAACAGAGCCAGTCTTATTGTGGGCCCCATCCCTTTCCCTGTGGCCTCACTTCCCCTCTCAGGCCTCCAAACAGAGCCAGTCTTATTGTGGGCCCCATCCCTTTCCCTGTGGCCTCACTTCCCCTCTCAGGCCTCCAAACAGAGCCAGTCTTATTGTGGGCCCCATCCCTTTCCCTGTGGCCTCACTTCCCCTCTCAGGCCTCCAAACAGAGCCATTCATACTGTGGGCCCCATCCCTTTCCCTGTGGCCTCACTTCCCCTCTCAGGCCTCCAAACAGAGCCATTCTTACTGTGGGCCCCATCCCTTTCCCTGTGGCCTCACTTCCCCTCTCAGGCCTCCAAACAGAGCCAGTCTTACTGTGGGCCCAACTCTCACCACCACCTCATAATGACGACAGTTTGATTAAAGGCCTCTCTCCAAAATGGAAACCACGGGAACAGCCTGCGTCAACAGCTGCTGGCCACCGACCAATTAGCGTCGGCTATAGGGTCATGGGTGGATGGGACCACTGTCCTTCCCCTGGCGGTCCGACCACACACCCATTTCGGAGGCCTCACACCCCGAGCATTGCCGCCACGCCCCATTAGTAGCAGCCTCTGTGAGAGTGGTGAAGTGTGGGCTCATGGGAGTTGAAGGCTGGAGCATTTCATCCAGGCACCAAAATATGCTACACAACATCTCGACATGACCACATACTGTGACACATATCAATACATACAGTACACCCTGCTTGGGTGTGTGTGTGCAAGTGTGTGTGCGTGTGCTATGTATACGTGCGTGTATGAGGGAAAGCGTGTGTGTTCAAGTGTGTTATGCCAGTGCATCTGTACGTCTGTGGCGTGTGCCAGTTTCAGCAGCCCTTTCAGATTGTCAGAGAGGCTCATGGGAACTGCATGGGAGGCCAAACTTCAAACCCTCACCACAACATTTCAGCACATTTCCCTTTTTCAACCCCATCCAGAATAAGACAAACTGTAGATGTACAGTACGTCAATACCACGGAGAACAAATCACAGGATCTGATGAAAGAGTCAAAGTGTTTGTTAATTGTTTACTTTACTCTGATTGGAGGTTCAAATCCAGCTCTGCCAATAGGATTCACATTCATTAACTCAAGCTCTTAACTCAACATTTTTGCAAACCACTGTTAACGGTATGTTCTTAAACACAAACGGTAGTAACACTAGCAAAAACATGATAACTGGTAATAATTCTTAGACAGTCCCGCAGGTGGTCAATACTGTGGTGTGAAATGATCGAGCCAGAGGTCACGTGACCCAGCGACCCAAGAGAACTCGAGGTGACACACATATCCACCTAGAGGCAATGTGGCGCAGACAGACAGGCAAACATCAACACCGTCTCACCCTTTTGTTCGTCACGTCTGGTGTCAGCCTTTTGACCGTGCGTAAAGCACACAATGAAATGTGTGAGAGTGGAGTGTGGAGCCTAACAAAAGCTAGTCTGTTTTGTTATTTCATAAGGTGACTCGTTCACAGCTTTCTTCCATAGCGCGTCTTTTGTTTCGTGACGGAAGGCCATTTTCCTCCCTTGACACACCAGAAAGAAAGCCAGGCTTAACTTCATTATGATTTGTTTTCCATTTCGATCCAAATCAAGTGTTCATATTTTCCTAGTTTCCCTTGGTGCGTCCTTGCGACTGGGGGGGGGGGGGGGGGGGGGGGCGCTCGTGGAAGACAGCTTCGGGGATTGTAAGCTTCCTGGTCTGGAGACCATTCATAGCCTGTTTTAGAACCTGTTCATAACCCATTCATGTTGCAGGTCTCATCCTTTACGATTGCATGAACTAGTAGTTGAAGACGCTAAGCAACATTCTTGGAACTAAACCTGCTGCCGCCTTCTGCCTTCTAAACAGCTAGAGGTATTATTAGCCAATTACCTCCTAATTAAGGTTAATTAAGGCTTTAATGCACGTACTAAACTAACAAATCTCTGATGTAAAACAAGGTAAGATTAAATAAGGTAAAGTGAAAGACAAGAGAGGGAGGGATAGGAAAACATTGAAACATTACAAGAGGAAGTAAATGGGGGGGAGAGAGAGAGTAATAGAGCTATTGGACGTCAGCAAAACTGCTAGCCTAGCGGGTGTTCTTTCCCGCTGTGGTAAATCCTCAAGCCTTCCATAATAAACAAAGAATTTGCTGCAGTGCAATAAGAGGAACGACTGAAGCACAAGTGTCAGTCACTACTAGGCCATCTCACTCTGTCAACGATCCAAAAGTCAGCACTCCATTGGCTAAAACCAAGGAGACTGATCCAAAAGTCAGCACTCCATTGGCTTTTAAGGAGCCCCCCACCCCCCCAAAAAAAGGTCAGCAGTTTACTTGCAGTGTACATCCAGAGGACAGCTCCTTGACATGTCCTTTTGGCTGTACCACCAATGTTTAGAAGTCAGTCATCGAACAATCGAGAAAAGCCCAAGCAGAATTATGTTGTTTCTCTTTTACAACGATTCAGTCTTTTAAAAAACGTACGAATAAAGTTACAATGATGGGAGTTACAGACAGTACAGTGGCGAATATAAACATGGGACACTGATCTATTTTGCATACCCCATGCAAGTATCAGACTATGTGTTGCCTGGCCAAGCTGGATGCAATGGGAGATACAGTACATTGAATGGGCAGGTTCTCGGAGGGTGTTTGAGTGCCTCTAGATCTTCCTCAAATTCAAATATAGAACACAAAGCCAGTTCCACTGCTTTTTTGTGTATTATTCCCTTTAATCAGGGACTGATTTAGACCTGGGACACCAGGTGGGTGCAATTAATTATCAGGTAGAAGAGAAAACCAGCAGTACCTTGTATGTAGGGTAAGATTATTAGTTGTATTTTTTATTCATCATTGGATTGGCTTTGGGTTCCTTCATTGCTGGCTCATGATGTAATTTCCTGTGGGCTTCACATGGAATCCTCCAGGTATCATCTTTGACAAGCCTAAATAAACTGATGATTAAGACGGCTGCCGATCCAGTGGCTTTCTCCCTGTTGGGTGGTGGTGGAAGTCACGATTTGAAAGTTGTGTTGATACTGCCACGGTCCTTTTTTGAGGCCTGTTGTCTAAAACCACTCACTCAAAAGTACTGCTTTATTCACCCTATGCTGCAGCCTGCAGGTACAGCCCATTGCCACTGTTAGCTTCAGGAATGCTTAGAATATATTGGAGGATTCCCTTAAAGACAAGATGACCATGGGTTCAATGTTTTCAAAGGAGGACAGGGGGTGAAGGAGAGAGATAAGGGGATCACAAAAAGGAGAAATAAATGTTTTGGCGACTGGAGACGCAGGAGAACTACTGCTATATATTGGGGAACGGGGAAGTACTGATTTGATTGCTGTGGTGAGTTCAAGGGGCATGTTCGTGTACAATGTCTAATAGCAAAGTACATTTGGGGAGAGAGGCGCAAACACACTTAAGTGACTCTTGTAGAAGGGGGCCCACAGTTTGGGTTGTCATTATTACTGGTTTGTCAGGTATGATCCCATTCAGACTTATAATTGGATGGTGGGGGAGCAGGTTGTTCATTTGAGCCAGTTTGCTACAGCAGGAAAATAATCCTGTAGCAACAGGACATGTGAATTTAGGGATTATAATTCATGGACATTTTTGCCGAGTTTGGTATATTTTTTCGTAAGGGAAAATCAAGTCTGACACTTCAAAGTGGAAATTACAAACTTCAGAAGCCTGTTCATCAAATCAAATCAAGCGTTATTTATACAGCACATTTCAGACATGGAATGCAATGCAATGTGCTTCACAGAAAAAAAACGAATAAAAACAATTAACTACGCAACAAACACAAGAGGATAAAAAACAAAATAATGACAAACACTGAATGACTAAAGAGCACCCTAAGGAAAAGCAAAGTTAAAAAGATGTGTTTTAAGATCTTTTTAAATATGTCCACCGTTTCGGGCCCCCCTTCAGGTTCTCTGGCAGGCTATTCCAGAGGCTGGGGGCATAATAACTAAAGGCTCCCTCTCCATGCCTCTTGGTCCTAGGCTTTGGGATAGTTAAAAGACCAGTACCAGAGGACCTGAGGGACCTACTGGGTACATAACTTAAAAGCATGTCTGATATCGTGCACAATCATGGATTGATTTAAAAACCAATAGAAGAATCTTAAAATGTATTCTAAAACTCACAGGCAGCCAGTGCAGAGACTTTAAAACAGGTGTAATCTGTGCTCACTGTCTGGTCTTGGTCAGTACCCATGCTGCAGCATTCTATATGTTTTACAGTTGACCAATGGCTTTCTTGGGTAGACCAGACAGGATAGCATTATAGTAGTCACGCCTGCTTGTAATAAAAGCATGGATGAGTCTCTCTGTATCAGCCTGAGAGAGAAATGGCTGCACCTTGGCAATGTTCCTCAGATCGTAAAAACCTATTTGTCACATTCCTAATGTGTGATTTGAAATTGAGTTCCGAATCTAAAATGACATCTAGTTTTTTCACCTGGTGTTTTATCTTTATTGCCCGCGAATTAAAATGTGCGGCCAGATTCTCGCTCTGTGCTTTGGCTCCAACAATAAGTACCTCGGTCTTGTCTTGATTTAGTTGGAGGAAGTTGTGAGCCATCCAAGTATTTACATCACTAATACAGTCTAATAATTTATCTGTGGAGGCCAACCCACCTCTCCGGTCTGTCCAGAAGGACATCATGGTCAATAGTATCGAATGCAACACTTAAATCCAAGAGTACAGAGAGCTGTTTGGCATCTATGTCCGCTATAAGATAATGTATCACTTTAACTAAGTCTGTGTCTGTGCTGTGGTGGGCACGAAAACCAGATAGTATTTATTTATTTTTTAATACAGTTGGCACAAAATCATTTCGCTGTCTGAAAACCAATTTCTCCAGAATTTTGCTTAGGAATTGAAGGTTGGAGATTAGCCAAAAAGTGCTTACAGCTGAAAAATCTAGATTACCTTTCTTCATAAGGGGTTTCACCATATCAGTTTTAAGCAGTGAGGAAAGTGTCTGTGATTAACAATAGCTTGCACTTAAAACAGTTTTGAAGAAGGTGGTGGGGATAGGATCGAGAAGGCAGGTAGAAGGCTTAAGTTGTGATCACTTTCCTGAGCATGTCTGCGTCAGCCTGGGAAAATAAATCTATAGTGCCTTTGCGTGTTAGGTTAGGGCACATATCATAAAACTTCTCATAACGTCTTGCTTGACTGATACCTAGCTTAATGTTTGTTATCTTATCGCTGAAATATGCCGCAAACTTATCACATTTAGATTTTGAGGAAAGTTCACATAGGTTTGCGGGGGTGGACCATCAATGGTCGAGAAGAGCACACTCATACTATTCTGATTATTAGTGATCAACTTAAAAAAAATTGCCCGGTCTGGTATTTCTAATTGCCTTAATACAGTGCATTCGGAAAGTATTCAGACCCCTTGACTTTTTCCACATTTTGTTACAGCCTTTTTCTAAAATGGATAAAACATTTTTTTAAATCCTCATCAATCTACACACAATACCCCATCATGTCAAAGCAAAAACTGCTTTTAATACATTTTTGCAAATGAAATCAACATAAAAAAACTTAAATATCTTATTTACATACGCATTCAGACCCTTGAAATTGAGCTCAGGTGCAGCCTGTTTCCATTGGTCATCTTTGAGATGTTTCTACAACTTGATTGGAGTCCATCGGTGGTCAATTCAATTGATTGGACATCATTTGGAAAGGCACACACCTGACTATATAAGGTGTGTCGAGGCACAGATCTGGGAGTCCCAGATCTGGGAGTACCAAAACATTTCTGCAAAATTGAAGGTCCCCAATAACACAGTGGCCTCCATCATTCTTAAATGGAGGAAGTTTGGATCCACCAAGACTCTTCCTAGAGCTGGTCGCCCGGCCAAACGGAGCAATCGAGGGAGAAGGGCCTTGGTCAGGGAGGTGACCAAGAACCCGATGGTCACTCTGACAGAGCTGCAGATTTCCTCTGTCGAGACAGGAGAACCTTCCAGAAGGACAACCATCTCTGCAGCACTCCACCAATCAGGCCTTTATGGTAGAGTGGCCAAACAGAAGCCACTCCTCAGTAAAAGGCACATGACAGCCCTCTTGGATTCTCTGGTCTGATGAAACCAAGATTGAACTCTTTGGCCTGAATTCCAAGCGTCATGTCTGCAGGAAACCTGCACCATCTCCATGGTGAAGCATGGTGGTGGCAGCATCATGCTGTGGGGATGTTTTTCAGCGGCAGAGACTGGGAGACTAGTCAGGATCGAGGGAAAGATGAATGGAGCAAAGTATAGAGAAATCCTTGATAAAAACCTGCTCCAGAGCACTCTGGACCTCAGACTGGGGCGAAGGTTCCCCTTCCAACAAGACAATGAGCCTAAGCACACAGCCAAGACAACACAGGTGTAGTTTCGGGACAAGTCTCTGAATGTCCTTGAGAGAAACTCCCGAAATACAGGTGTGCCAAGCTTGTAGCTTCATACCCAAGAAGACTCGAGGCTGTAATCGCTGCCAAAGGTGCCTCAACAAAGTACTGAGTAAAGGGTATGAATACTTGTTTAAATGTGATATTCCAAAAAAAATGTTTTTGATTGGTCATTATGGAGTATTGTGTGTAGATTGATGAGATGTTTTTAAAAATGGGGAATAAGGGTGTAATGTAACAAAACGTGGAAAAAGGGACGGGATCTGAATACTTTCCGAATGCACTGTACATATGCCAAGTTTCTCTCAGAATCTCATAACGAACCTGCAACTTTGACTTTATCCACTTTGGCTCTGCTTTACTGCAATTTCTCTTTAATTGATTTGTTTCCTCACTCATCCAAGGGGCTCTCCGTTTGGATCGGGCATTTTTCAACCATACTGGAGCTATGGCATCAATGGTTGCCCTTTATTTGCTATTAAAGTTATCAACTAAATCATCACAAGAGGAAGGCAGAATAGGTTCCTACATTCAATAAAATCTGTAGCAACATCCGAGGTAAGGTAGCATTTCTTAATAACGCGTTCAGTATTACTCTGTGCTATGGGCAAAAACGTAGTAAAAAAACACACAGTGGTGATCAGATAAAGCAACATCAACAATAGAGGATATGTCAATAAAAAGCCCCTTGGTAATAACCAGGTCCAAAGTATGGCCGCGGTTATGTATGGGCCTAGTAACATGTTGGATAAAGTCCATAGAGCTCAAAAGATTCATAAATTCAATAGCCTTGAAGTCAGTCTCTTTGTCAACATGAATATTAAAATCACCCAATACAATGATTTTATCATAGTTCTCAAGGACAATAGACAATAGTTCAGAGAAATCAGTAAAGAAAGTGGGGAAGTGCTTTGATGGCCTATACAGGGTTCTGGCCAGCACTGGTGGATAACATTTAAACAGTACAGCATGATGCTCAAAAGACCTAAAGTCGCCAAACTAAATGTCCTTACAGCTGGGATCATTAGTAAAAATAGAGGCTGTCCCCCCACCCTTTCCCTTTTCTGATAGAGTATGAAAAGCTGTAGTCCGGGGGGGAGGCCTTAATAAGAGTGGCACTACAGCCTGAAGACAGCCATGTTTCAGTGAGAAACATGCAATCAACTTTGCGCTCAGTAATGAGGTCATTCACGAGAAAGGTTTTACTAGTGATTGCTCTAACATGTAAAAGCACAATGTGTGGGCCACTCTGCCCCTGAGGCATCTGCCTCGAGGTAACCAATGGAGTAACAAACAAATGATTAACGCTACTACAACGTTTTCTGACAGTCTCCAATCTATCAGAATGGTAGGAGATGACAGTTTGTATGAACTCACCAGGATGTGGAGTTAAAGGAACATAAATTAGGTTACTCACAATAACTATAGTGCCATTTCTACAGGAGTTAATATGCTTTCCAAGTCCTCTGTTGCATATTCTGACAGAGAGAACTGGAGCACTACCATACAGACCCTGTATGTCAGTCTCAAGAACAGTTTGCGATGTTACTGGAAATAATCCTGGAACCCCTGCGGTTAGGGTGAATCCAATCTCTTTTAAAAAGTGCTGGTTGCTCCCACAGCAAATCAAAGTTGTCACAAAAAGAGACATTCCTGTCGTTGCAAAGTTTGTTCAGGTACTCGTGTAGTGAAACGGGTCGGCTGAAAAGTTCAAAACCCTATCAGTAGGGGGCCAGAGATAATTATCTTCCCTGTGCCATCAGGTTGTTGACTTTGTTTGTAGTCCTCAGACTGCCTAAAACGAAGGTTGTTAAAACCTACGTGAGTGACAATGGTGTCAATATTGGAGTAGTTGGCCAGAAGAGGGACTTCCTGTCATGGACACAGGCTCCTGTGTGACAGTGGACCTTGGTCGGTCTACAGACCGTAGGCAGGCCAAAATCTCTCACCATTGAGCTGCCCACAATGATGGTGGTCATGATGGAATCCGATGGGGAAACGAAGAGGGGGAGCGGTTTGGGACTGCCTCGGACAGGGGGGATGGAGGCTTCAAGCCAGGCTAGCCTGACTCTTCGCACCAGCCACAGAGGATGGCGTCGGAAACCCCAGGAAGGTGGAGGATGGCCCGAGACCCTTCTGTTTTGAGTCACCAACCTGCTGAACTGTGGTGGTCGTGGGGGAGGGGCCACTGGGCGGCAGCCGGCTGTTGGTATACACCCAGGATCCATGCTGACTCCTGGGGGCTGGTAGGTCTGTCTCAAGCAGGGCAAAACTGTTTGATAGTTGGATCGGATCTTCTCGGATAGATGAAGGGTGGCCAGACTGCCTCCCCAATCCCCTACGCCTTACGAGTGTCCAGATTCCTATGGGCCGGGGAGTTGAGTTTAACGTCTGTCCGTTGGATTGGGACAGATCAACGCCGCCCGACTCACCGACAGCTTTGCTATATTAAAACAGATTTGGTTTGCCTGGGTCGGATCTTCTCGGTTGGTGTACTTAGAAAGCAGGTTATCCGGACCTCCCGAGTAGTGCAGTGGTCTAAGGCACTGCATCGTAGTGCTAGCTGTGCCACTAGAGATCCTGGTTAGAGTCCAGGCTCTGTTGCAGCCAGCCGCAACTGTAGCTATGATTAATGGTTCCGTATTTCACTGAAAGAATAAACGTTTAGTTTTCGAAATGATAGTTTCCGGATTTGACCATATTAATGACCAAAGGCTCGTATTTCTGTGTGTTTATTAAAATTAAGTCTATGATTTGATATTTGATAGAGCAGTTTGACTGAGCGGTGGTAGGCAGCAGCAGGCTCGTAAGCATTCATTCAAACAGCACTTTACTGCGTTTGCGAGCAGCTCTTAGCAATGCTTGAAGCACAGCGCTGTTTATGACTTCAAGCCTATCAACTCCCGAGATTAGGCTGGCAATACTAAAGTGCCAATAAGAACATCCAATAGTCAAAGGTATATCAAATACAAATGGTATAGAGAGAAACAGTTGACGTGTCATAATTCCTATAATAACTACAAACTAAAACTTCTTAACTGGGAATATTGAACAACTGGGAATATTGAACCACCAGCCTTCATATGTTCTCATGTTCTGAGCAAGGAACTTAAACGTTAGCTTTCTTACATGGCACATATTGCACTTTTACTTTCTTCTCAAACAATGTGTTTTTGCATTATTTAAACCAAATTGAACATGATTCATTATTCATTTGAGAGTAAATGGATTTTATTTATGTATTATATTAAGTTAAAATTAAAGGGTTCATTGTTCATTCAGTATTGTTGTAATTGTCATAGTTAAAAATATATATAAAAATCGTCCGATTAATCGGTATCGGCTTATTTTGGTCCTCCAATAATCGGTATCGTATCGGCGTTGAAAAATCATAATCGGTTAACCTCTAATACAAAGCTCTCTCTTTTAAACCTCCAATACACTAAAGTTTTTACATCTCCTCCATTGCAGAGGGTTCTCCTGCAACGGAATGATCAAATTAAGATCCGACTTCTGAAGAGCAGCACCCACAAAAGGATAGGTCATTACAGCCATTGAAAGTGAGCAGGAAAAAGAAAACTGGCAAAATGGGAAATCGGGTTCCAAGGTTATATGGTGGAGGGAAAATAGAAAGCAATTCAATCCACCCTCAACTGGCATTGTGGTTGAAGAACGTACAGGCCGTTGTACTTCAAGTGCTCATTCACTAGAGCTTCAACCTTTCTTTTTCAGCAGCAGGACTGCAATTTGGGTGTGTCGTACAGCCGCAGATAAGTATAGGCTGGCTAATATGTACTTACGAGATGGAGAGAAATACTTACGGCTAAATATTTAATGTCTGTTTGTACAACACATGTCCAATTTGGGTGCTGGTGTCCTTTGAAAGAGCTCAACAACCAATAATTATGACTTTCTGGCTCTGTCACTAACAAGAATAAAGCTTTCTGAATGACACCTTTAATCTCAAAACAACATGCAGAGGGGAAAAGTGCAAATGTGGACGTAATTTCAGTAATACACATATAATACATGTATTGTGTTTAGAAGCAGGATGCGCTTAATCTAATAAGGATAAGCCAAACAAAATTACAACAAAAGAACAGGGTCGGAATAAGGATGCAAAAACTAGTAACATTAATAAATATGTATTCATTAACAAATGTGTTTTAGTCACTATGAAGACTATTGTGTCTTAATGAAATACACCTGTGGCCATTTCTATGTTATTACCATGCTTATAACCATCAGCAAGGCTGCAGGCAAGCTGCTAATGAGTGCAGCCAATTGTACCAATCTCTAAGTAGTCCATAACTCACATTCTCACTCTCTCCCCCTCTCTCTCAGCTGTCAAACACCCTCACCTGTAAGTCGCCTGCAACCGTTTGCCCCTTTTCCTATTGCCAAGAGAATGTCACCCTAGATGAAAGAGAAAGCTAACAGGATCTACTCTTTCACTCTGCTGCAAATAGCAACTCATTTGACATCAGCATTTATCATATATTTTCTTAAAAGACAACTTGAGCCTTAAAAATGTACAAGTCACTTAGCACTATAGAATGAACCTCAAAAACTGTTTCAATGATTTTGAAGTTCTGATATATTCTGGTGACAAAAAGCTGAAAAGCAAAGTGTATTGAAGGCCAAGTGCAGAGAATCTAAAAAATATATATAATAACCATTGTGTCAGAAATATCATATAAAACAATCACAAACCAAATTGCATCTTAAGCTATATATATATATATATATATATATATATATATATATATATATATATATATATTTATATATATATATATATATATATATATATTTACATACACATACACACACATGCACTGTACACACACACACACACACATTTTCCATAAGCACAAAAAGCTTATTTCTCTCAAATCTTGTGCACAAATCTGTTAACATCCCTGTTGGTGAGCATTTTATTCTTTGGCAAGATAATCCATCCACCTGACAGGCATGGCATATCAAGAAGCTGATTATTACACAGATGCAATTTGCGCTGGGGACAATAAAGGCCACTCTAACATGTGCAGTTTTGTCACACAACACAATGCCACAGATGTCTCAAGTTGAGGGAGCATGCAATTGGCATACTGACTGCAGGAATGTCCACCAGAGCTGTTGCAAGAGAATTGAATGATCATTATCTACCATAAGTCACCTCCAACATCGTTTTTGAGAATTTGGCAGTACGTCCAACCAGCCTCACAACCGCAGACCAGGTGTAACCACGCCCCCCCAAAACCTCCACATCCGGCTTCTTCACCTGCGGGATCGTCTAAGACCAGCCACCCGGACAGCTGATGAAACTGAGGAGTATTTCTGTCTGTAATAAAGCCCTTTTGTGGGGAAAAACTCCTTCTGATTGGCTGGGCCTGGCTCCCAAGTGTGTGGGCCTATGCCCACCCATGGCTGTGCCCCTGCCCAGTCATGTGAAATCCATAGATTATTTCAGTTGATTGATTTCCTGATATGATCTGTAACTCAGTAAAATCATTGAAATTGTTGCATGTTGCATTTATATTTTTGTTCAATATATATATATACAGTACCAGTCAAAAGTTTGGACACACCTACTCATTCAAGGGATTTTCTTTATTTCTACTATTTTCTACATTGTAGAATAATAGGGAAGACATCAAAACTATGAAATAACACATATGGAATCATGTAGTAACCAAAAAAGTATTTAACCTCTCTTGTGTAGGGGGCAGTATTTTCACGTCCGGATGAAGTAAAAAGCCTGTTACTCATGCCCAGAAGCTAGGATATGCATATAATTGGTAGATATGAATAGAAAACACTCTAAAGTTTCTAAAACTGTTAACATTATGTCTGTGAGTATAATAGAACTGATATGGCAGGCGAAACCCCGAGGACACACCATTAAAAAAAAAGAAACTCAGCCTTCCACTGTATCCAATGGCTTTCATGTCTATTATGAGGCGAAGTCCTCCCAGATTGCAGTTCCTAGGGCTTCCACTAGATGTCAACAGTCTTTAGAAAGAGTTTCAGGCAGTTTTTTGGAAAAATTAGCTAGAAGTTTAAGTTTTTCTAAGTGGCTCCCATTTTGGCTGTAGTGTTTCCATGCGTGTGGGTGAAAGCGCGTTCTTTGTTATTTATCTCCGGTAATGAACATACTATTCTCCGTCTTAAATTGTATCGTTTATTTACGTATTAGGGTACCTGAAGTTTGATTATAAATGTTGTTTGACTTGTTTGGATAAGTTTATTGGTAACGTTTGGGATTAATTTTGTATGCATTTTGATGGAGGGAAACCGGTGGATTATTGAATGAAGCGCGCCAGCTAAACTGAGTTTTTATGGATATAAAGAAGGACTTTATCAAACAAAAGGGCAATTTGTGATGTAACTGGGACCTTTGTGCCAGCAGAAGAAGATCTTCAAAGGTAAGGCATTTATTATATCGCTATTTCTGACTTTCGTGTCGCACCTGCCTGGTTGAAAAATGTTTTTCAAGTTTTTGTATGCGGGGCGCTGTCCTCAGATAATCGCATGGTGTGCTTTCGCCGTAAATACTTTTTGAAATCTGACACGGCGGCTGGATTAACAAGAAGTTAATCTTATTTTGATGTATAATACTTGTATTTTCATGAATGTTAAATATTTATATTTCTGTAATTTGAAATTTGCGCTCTGCAATTTCACCGGATGTTGGCCAGGGTGGGACGCACCTGCCCATAAGAAGTTAACGAATCAAAATATATTTGAGAATCTTCAAAGAAGCAACCCATTGCCTTGATGACAGCTTTGCAGACTCTTGACATTCTCTCAACCAGCTTCATGAGGTACTCACCTGGAATGCATTTCAATTAACAGGTGTGCCTTGTTAAAAGTTAATTTGTGGAATTTCTTTCCTTCTTAATGCGTTTGAGCCAACCAGTTGTGTTGTGACAAAGTATGGGTGGTAGACAGAATATAGCCCTATTTGGTAAAATACCGAGTCCATATTACGGCAAGAACCACTCAAATAAGCAAAGAGAAACGACAGTCAATCATTACTTTCAGACACGGAGGTCAGTCAATCTGGAAAATTTCAAAGAAGTTTCTTCAAGTGCAGTCGCAAAGACTATCAAGCGCTATGATGAAACTGGCTCACATGAGGACCGCCACAGGAAAGGAAGACCCAGTGTTACCTCTGCTGCAGAGGATAAGTTCATTAGAGTTACCAGCCTCATAAATTGCAGCCCAAATAAATGCTTCACAGAGCTCAAGTAACAGACACATCTCAACATCAACTGTTCAGAGGAGACTGTGTGAATCAGGCCTTCATGGTAACCACTACTAAAGGACACCAATAAGAAGAAATTACTTGCTTGGGCCAAGAAACACGAGCAATGGACATTAGACCGGTGGAAATCTGTACTTTGGTCTGATGAGTCAAGATTTGAGATTTTTGGTTCCAACTGCCGTGTCTTTGTGAGACGCAGAGTAGGTGAACGGATGATCTCTGAATGTGTGGTTCTCACCATGAAGCATGGAGGAGGAGGTGTGATGGTGTGGGGGTGCTTTGCTGGTGACACTGTTGTGATTGATTTAACATTCAAGGCACACTTAACTAGCATGGCTACCACAACATTCTGCAGCAATACGCCATCCCATATGGATTGCGTTTAGTGGGACTATCATTTGTTTTTCAACAGGACAATGACCCAAAACACACCTCCAGGCTGTGTAAGAGCTATTATACCAAGGAGAGTGATGGAGTGCTGCATCAGATGACCTGACCTCCACAATCACCCAACCTCTACCCAATTGAGATGGTTTGGGATGAGTTGGACTGCAGAGTGAAGGAAAAGACATCAACAAGTGCTCAGCATATGTGGGAACTCCTTCAAGACTGTTGGAAAAGCATTCCAGGTGAAGCTGGTTGAGAGAATGCCAAGAATGTGCAAAGTTGTCATCAAGGCAAAGAGTGGCTACTTTGAAGAATCTTAAATATAAAATAGATTTTGATTTGTTTAACACTTTTTGGGTTACTACATGAGTCCATATGTGTTATTTCATAGTTGTGATGTCTTCACTATTATTCTACAACGTAGTAAATAGTAAAAAAATAAAGAAAATACCCTTGAATAAGTCGGTACGTCCAAATTTTGACTGGTACTGTATATACAATTAAAAGTCTCATTATTGCTTAAATATACCATGAGGTAAGGTTTAGCTCAAGCAGATGCAATATTTTTAAGAATGGGTTATTTTAACATTTATTTTCAGGCGCCTCCCTCATGTCAGCATAAGTCTGGACATGACAGGTTGTAGCCAATGTCTATCACCTACACTTTGACATGTAGGCTAACTATTTATGTACATTTACATGCACTTATGTTATTCTTAATTAACAGAATAGCTACTGTTTTTCAGTTTTCAAACCAATCAAATCAAATCAATTGCCTATGTTTGTTAATGGTCTTGGTACCCTAGCAGATGACCTTGGTGCCCTGGCAGATTGGGAACCTCTTGAAGGAAAATGGACTTGCCCCTAAAATCAAGAAATTCAAGGCCTGGGGCTAATCATAGCCTAATTATGAAATGACAATGAGTCACAGTTTTCTCAATGCACGGTTTATTGTGTTTTTTTGTATTACTTCTTGAAGGTATTTATCATATTAGGTATGTGTTTTAATAGGCCTAAATAGTTGGACATGTTAGCCTACACTTGGGGGCAGTTACAAGGCTAACCTATATGAACGTGTTTGATGGGACTGACATAATTAATAGGCTATAATGTAAAGGTTTAGTGTGAATGATGAGGACGGCTGTATTTGTGCGCAGATCATATAAGAAACGACCGCTGAAACGGCAAATGAACGGTCCATAACTAAATCCAGGCGAGCTACAGGTGCGCCGCGACTGTATGGTTGTTCAGACAGTGGATAGCACGTCCCGGGACAATGTGCTGAATTGGCTGCCTATTTATAAGTCTGCCATTTGAACGTGGACTGCACTCTAATGCCACTTTACCTTATGAGGGAACTTTAACCCACAGCACCTGCTCAAAACAAATTGGCATACGAGATCAACTTCACCCCAGCGAAGGTTCCCGTCGTCGGATTGTTTTTCAAACAGACACTCTCGCTTACAACGGGAATGTGCTTCTCAATTGGCTAGCTAGAGAGCACAGACAATTACACTTAAGATGAAGAATATAGGCACTATTTAAATTCGAGATAATGGATTTGAAATGTGTCCAAATAGCAATAAGGCTGCTCCATTTCAATTATATGCTAGATTAATTAGAAGAAAATGGGGTGGAACGTTGTGTGTCCTTCTTACCTGGATGTCACTCTCAGTGTCAACAAGTTAGAGGGATAAAAAAAAGGAAATCTTTGTGGCATTGATCCGGATATTACCACAATCCAGTGAATTTCCTTTTTAGTTGTTTTAAAACCGCATCACTGGCACGTGAATTCATTTTGATCGCCAGTGCGTGCGAGGGCTCTCTTTCAAAACGTTATCACCGGGCGTGCAGCACTCCGAGACGCATTATCTGAGAACTAAATTTAGGAAACTCCCTAAAGTAATGAGCTATCTCGCTTTTCCAGAAAGGCTATGATGCTTCAGTGCGCCTTGTCCTCCTACACCCTGACATGTAAACGTATCATTAAGTTCACCCCACGAAACCTCAACGAAACGTTCACTCTTCCACAAGATAGCCTACAAAAAGCCCATACTGTTAAGTGCAGGGCAGAACGTACAGTTCTAAATGTCAGTCGAAGTGTGTGAAGCATGACTAAATAAACGCTCCTCCTAAATCGCTACGTTCATATGACAATCAATTAAATGACATTTCGTAATTGTCCACATAATAGTTATTGTCTTGGCAATCATCTATAATAACAGCAAAGTCAAAAGAAAAGATATAGAGACAAGTAGTCTAGTCTATAGGCTACGCTACATGCTGTTTTCAACTTGAAAACGTTCACAAAAATGTTTAATGTTCAATGTAGGCTATAGCCTAGGCAATCAGAATTCCAATTGAGAACAACTTACTTCAAGAAGTTCCCCTTTCTTTGCACCGTGTTCTCGCTGGGACCAACGTCTTGTTTCTTCTGTATTGTCTCCCAATGGATCCGTTTTAGAACGAAGGGTTACGTCTATTTTAATTTATGACTCACCACGCATTCTTTTAAGGTCAGTTTCCATGACCCGAGAGAGAGTAAACTTGTGAGAGAGACATCCCCTACTCAGCACCGTCGACAATATTCCCATTTTCCAGTTGATTAGAACTGAATAAAATTCTTTCTGATTTGGACATGGCGCCGAAGTAAACCGAGCGCACAGTGAACAAACTCCGAAAGGCTCGGCATTTACACTTGAGGTGGTGGCCCTGTGGCCAGAAAAGCGCACGTCGTTTCGATGAATAGTAGCCGGCTACCACTATGTGGACGAACATGAAACTACCTCCTATTAAAATAGCCTACAATACCAACAGGCAGCTATCTTCAAGCTGCAGGGCTCGCTCGCAAAGTTAATGGGGAATGCAGAAAAAAGGACTTGTATTAAACGGATTGTGGGCCTATTACAGTGAAACGTGCTGACATAAACCAGCGTGCACGGAATTATATCACTTTAAACTACAGCCATCGTTTTACAATAAGCATTTTATAACACTTAGTTTAGCAAAGTAGTTCAGACTGAAACACAACGTAGGCACAATATTTTGTAAATGTAATATGCAATGACAAATACAATAGGCGTATGTTGCAAATCATTAGGCTACGTGTAATTTGTTCACTCACCAAACTCGCCTCAATTGACATTTTCTCTTTTAAAATAACATGTAAGTGTAGGCATAGTAGCCTATCAATCTCAATGATAAAACATTAATAACCTCTTAATAACCTATGATGCAGGGACTTAAGCTACACATTGGGAAGCAACAAACAGCCAAAGCAAAAGCACCACATTAATATAAATGTTCGGACATAGCAATAGGGCTATTCTTACCTTGGCTTGATGTATCCAGTCTGTGGGTATCACGTTGTATTATCAAAGGACAATGTTGTCTGTATCAGTGGAGAAAGCAATACAGGCAACTTGTGTGGCCATGGGCCACTTAAAACTCTGGTGCGCGAAGTGAGGTTCTCTTGAGAGGCTCTTTGGTAACTTTGTTAGCTAGTCAATCTTGGCTACCATAACTATTTTAAGCATTTCCCATCGTGCAACAATTTGAAAGTGAGGCGAAGTGAGTGAGTGTTCACTGTTGTCGTGCACGGAGAGTACTCCTTCTCCCTAATGGATGCAACGAGAGAAACTGACAATGAAAACATTGAGAAGGATCGAGCGAGAGAGAGAGAGAGAGAGAGAGAGCGAGAGAGAGAGTGTGTCAGGTTTTATAAATTGGTCTATTGGAATTTATATAATGATAATGATCATTTGTTTGCTTTAAAATACAACGACCACAGTGCATGAACTCGTTTGCTTTCAGTAAAACAAGTTTTGATGTTGGTTATTTTTAATATGCGAAGTGTTTAATCTGTTTCTTATATAAACCAAACGATTTGTCAAGGAAATCAGACTACCACCACTTTAGCAACGTCAATGCAACCAAACTTGCGTTGTCTAATGTCAATGCCTTTCATGGCACACATTCGTTGAGCGACTATCAAAAACAAATATTGGTTCCCGGGTGACTTGTTAAATTAATGACTTTGTATGACGCTGTTTATAAAAGATAAACAAATGAAGGCGTTTCACTTTTGGATCCAAATGTAATTCTATCAAGCATTAAGAATATCATGACATGTTGACCACATTGTTGCTTAAATGTCTGTTGAATAATTATAGCCCTATTTTAATAGAATGAAAGGGCTATTACATGATTAAATGTTTGGCTATATTCTAAATTAGTAACATTTCAAAAAAATGTATCTTAACGAATAAGACAAATATTTCAAAATGCATGCATGTCCACGATCAAAGCATTTGTAAATCAACCTATAGCCTATGAGCAATTATCGAATTTATATTAATTTGATATTCATATAAATTGGAAAATTAATTGTAGCCTATTAAAAACGGACATGTAGGCTTTATGGTTGTCAACCTATTCAATCAAATCTTAAAATACGAGACATGGGTTATTTATTTCCTTCAAAGATGATGGATTACTAGACTATTGATAGGGACATTTTGGAGTTGAAACTTTAAATATGAGTGCCTTTTAAAGATATGCCTGGTAAAATTGCAGACAAAAATGCAGTTACTCTTACGCCACCATGTGGTAAACGTAGACAGCTCAAACTCACCAGTGTGTCAACGATCACTGACTGCCAGTAATTTGGGAGTTACTGGCTGCCAGCATACTTGGGAGATGTATCAAAACGGTCAGTGCAATCTGGAATCCTTGGGACGCCCCGTACGCTAAAGTCTAACCTTAACCCCTATCCTTGTCTGAGACCAGCCACCAGGACCAGCTGATGAAATTGAGGCGTATTTCTGTTTGTAATGAAGCCCTTTTGTGGAGAAAAAAACGAATTCGGATTGGCTGGGCCTGGCTCCGCAGTGGTAGACCTGCGAATTCGAGCGCTGGAGAGAGGGAGCGGGATTAGGCGTGACAGGCTAGAAAATAACCATTACTAAACATATGAATATACAGTGAGCTCAAAGTATTGGGACAGTGACACGTTTTGTAGTTTTGGCTTTGTACTCCACACTTTGGATTTGAAATTATATAATGACTGAAGTTAAAGCCCCGACTGTCTGCTTTAAATTGAGGGTATTATCATCCATATCGGGTGAACCGTGAACCGCACTTTTTGTACATAGTCCCCCCCATTTAAGGAGACCAAAAGTATTGGGACAAATTCACATATGTGTCAGTTTGTCACGCCCTGACCTTAGAGATCCTTTTTATGTCTCTATTTTGGTTTGGTCAGGGCGTGAGTTGGGGGGGGGGCATTCTATGTCTTGCATTCTATGTTAATTTTTCTATGCTTTCTATTTCTTTGTTTGGCCGTGTGTGGTTCTCAATCAGAGGCAGCTGTCTATCGTCTCTGATTGAGAACCATACTTAGGTATCCTTTTTCCACCTGTGTGTTGTGGGTAGTTGTTTTCTGTTTTTTGTGTCTGCACCAGACAGAACTGTTTCGGTTGTTGTTTTTTTGTATTTCAGTGTTCAGTTTTTATTTAATAAATGATGAACACTTATCACGCTGCACTTTGGTCACCTTCTTCTTCAGATGGCCGTGACAAAGTTCAAGTATTTTTCTTGGTATGCCATTGTCACATATGTGTATTAAAGTAGTACAAAGTTAAGAATTTCGTCGCATATTCATAGCACAGAATGAACACATCAAGTTTATGACTAAAAATTTGTTGGATTAATTTGTGTTTTAGTTTTGGTTGTGTTTGAGATTATTTTGTGCACAATAGAAATGAAGGGTCAGTAATGTATTGTGAAATTTTGAAGTCACTTTTATTGTAAATAAGCATAGCATATGTTTCAAACACTTCTACATTAATGTGGATGCTATCATGATTACAGATAATCCTGAATGGAATTGTGAATAATGATTAGTGAGAATGTTACAGATGCACAAATATCATAGCCCCAAGACATGCTAACATCTCACTGTAACAGGGTATTCAGACCCCTTAACTTTTTCCACATTTTGTTAGGATATTCTAAAATTTATTAAATTGTTTTCCCCCCTCAATTTACACACAATACCCCATAATGACAAAGCAAAATAGGTGTCGATTTTTAGCAAATTTATTAAAAATATAAAACGGAAATATCACATTAACATATATATTCAGACCCTTTACTCAGTACTTTGTTGAAACATCTTTGGAAGCGATTACAGCCTCGAGTCTTCTTGGGTACACATGTATTTGGGGAGTTTCACCCATTCTTCTCTGCAGATCCTCTCAAGCTCTGTCAGGTTGGATGGGGTGTGTTGCTTCACAGCTGTTTTCACGTCTCTCCAGAAATGTTTGATCGGGTTCAAGTCCGTGCTCAGGCTTGGCCACAAGGACATTCAGAGACTTGTCCCGAAGCCACTCCTGTGTTATCTTGGCTGTGTGCTTAGGGTCATTCTCCTGTTGGAAGGTAAACTTTCCCCCCAGTCTGAGGTCCTGAGCGCTCCGGAGCAGTTTTTCATCAAGGATCCCTCTGTACTTTGCTCCGTTCATCTTTGCCTCAATCCTGACTAGTCCCTGGCGCTGAAAAACATCCCCACAGCATGATGCTGTTGCCACCACCACCACCATAATTCACTGTAGGGATGGTGCGAGGTTTCCTCCAGACGTGACACTTGGCATTCAGGTGAAAAAGTACAATCTTGGTTTCATCAGACTAGAGAAGCTTGTTTCTCATGGTCAGACTTTAGGTGCCTTTTGGCAATCTCCAAGCGGGCTGTCATGTGCCTTTTTTAATGAGGAGTGGCTTCTGTCTGTAAGTGGTTGTTTAATATCTTACAAAAATCTATTATTTAAAAGATTCCAGAAACAAAATTTCACCCTAACCAATTTAAGAGTTTAACCAATCTCTCATGCCAGATCTGTCAGATACAGCGTCAATACTATGAGACACATTCCTCTGACTCTGCAAGATTGCTAAATCACACCTCAATTTGAGGCAGGGGGGAAAAGGAGGAGGAACAGAGGGCTCCGGTTACACTTTCCTGCTCTCATCCAACCCCACGCCATCCCTCTGTAGTTCTCCTCTCTCTCCCAGAGGCATCGCACCTTTCCTCCCGAATTCCACTCCTCCCGAACACTCCCCTCCTCCCAAGCGGGCTCCTCTTCCCAATCTTTCTCCTCCTAAATGCCGTCTGCACCTGCTTTTGTTGAGACGGAACAGTGCATTCTTCACCACTTCGTTACGGAGTATACAGACAACAGGGTTGATATATGGAGGCAACATGAGCAACACCAGCAATGTGACATGCTGGATACTCTATTGCTGAGACAAGTGAAAGGACATAGTTTGCTCTTGTAGTAGTATAGAGGTTAGACAATAGATGAATGGCAGCAGCTGCATTACAAACATGCAGAGGTAGAAGGCTACAGTGCTACAGGCATAGTGGTTGTTTACTTGGCTTACCACAGCTGCTCTGCGTGCCACTTTGCACATGCATCCATAACCGGAGCAGATGTTGATGATTGAAATAGTCAAGACGAGGTTGAGAGGGCCGGAGAGCAGTACCTTTTCCTTCGGGCATAAAACGCATAGATCCTTCAACAATTGTAAGGTCACAGAACAGTCCTGCAGTGGCTTGGTTAACAGCACTTTGTCCCAGGTTGAGCAGGACATAGCAATCACTACCAACACTGCCACTCAACACCAGCTTTGCACCAAGGCAAGCTGCACACACCTGGAAGTCATTATGCTTAGTTAGTGGATGCTGTGGCAAAATAACACATATCTTTCTATCGCCATGAGGTTTAAAGTCATCTTAAGAGCTCATGAGGACAGCTGTCATACCACTCAAATGTGTTATGCACCATCAGCCGAAAACCACTGTGCGGCAGAGCAGAAAATAGTATGACAGAGTTAACGCTATGAAAAAGTTATGCAAAAGATTACAGATCAATACATTATTTAACAAGGCGCAGGATGGCTGTTCTCTAAGTCTCACCAATCCAATGAGTGCGTAGCTGTTCATGGCCAGAAAAGAGAATAATTTATGACAAGAGTCATAACAATTGAAGTTTTCCCTACAATAATGTGCCGGAAAAAACATGTAGATGGATCAAACATGCCTTGATCCTCTTCAACCATTGTCATGTTGAGAAGGCGTGCACTTACCATCAGGCTTCACATCAAAGGGCCTCATGATCACGGCATAATAAATAAAAAATAATACTAGAAATGACTTTTTTTGATTCGCTTGAGGCCCCACCCATGCTCTGCTCGAGTAGTAGGGCAATTCCACCAGTGGAGGCTCCTCACAGGAGGAAGGGGAGGATTATACTCCTCAGTGAAATTAAAATAGTGAAACATTAAAAACTACACTAAATAAAAATATACTAAAGATATTCATAAGTCACCAAATAATTGCTTAAAACACACTGTTTGCAATGAAGGTCTATAGTACCTTTAACAACACTTTCTGGGGTAACACCATGGTGTAGCCAGAGGACAGCTAGCTTCCGTTTTCCTTGGCTACATTGAATTCAATACAAAACCTAGGAGGCTTGTAGGCCTCACCCCCTTCCATAGACCTACATGGTAATTATGACCACTTCCGGAGGACGACCTCCAACCAATCAAAGCTTTTGGAGTATGAACTGACATGTTGTCCATCCAATTATAGGATTAGGATCAGAGAATGAACATAGTGTGTTGTATTGGGGTTGTGCCGCAGAGAATTATGGGGGAGTTCTATGTGTTGAGAAGCTTGGTTAGTTTTAACACCCTTTGTCGTCTCTGTGCATTCCGCGCCTATACCGTGGGTCTCCCATCCTCCTCAATTGTTCAAAGCACCAGCCTCCACTGAATTCCATGGTAACAGTTTAAATATTTTTGAAACACTTACTTGAGAAGCAGTGCAAGTTTGGTAACAGAATGACAGTAAAATGTCCCTGTTTTTTGTGACCACACTTAAATACCTACTCAGAACTCAGCTTAAAAAATGTCTACAGAAAGAATGAGGTGTCAGTTATGATATACCACCTTGGGTTTGAAAACATTTATTTTGGTTATTGAACTACTGTAAGTGAAGTGGATCAACGCCCGTAACAGAATAACACCATGAATCCTTGATCTGTACTATACAGAAATGCATAATTATAAATGTCATTCTCTTCATGGTGATATATCCTGAATAGGTACACAAAGGTAGAAACATGTAATATCCTTCTTTGCATGTTTGGGTATTATTCTACACACTGACTAGTATTATAATGTGCTCTGCCCTCAAACAAGACCAAATGTGTTTGTTCCAGACCGGGAGAGGCTATACGGACACACCTGGTGCCCAAATTGATGACATATGTCACGCAGCTGAGAGTCGAGTGGAAACGATTGAATTCGGTTCAGTTAGTCTTCCTGATGAGCCCTTCCCAGGGGTTTAATCATTAGTCCAACTACATTTACATTTACATTTAAGTCATTTAGCAGACGCTCTTATCCAGAGCGACTTAAAAAGGAGAGTTTCCATTGGACAAATTTAGGTAGGTCCCTTCCGGTTTCGTTTGCTTCCATTTATGAAACGTTTTGCAACAGAATGGGCATAATAACTAGGCTACCCCCCTGCTATAGTTAATGCTGGCTAGCTTGCAACAACAGTAGCTTGGCGCTAGTTAAAGTTTTGTAAGTGATGTCTAATACGATAGGCGACTTTTAGTATTGGTCACCATCTGCATGTCACTGTGACATGCCAATTATCTAACAAAACAACAAGCTGCATGAATGACCAGTGCAACAGTGTTGTATCAAGGTGCAATTCCCTCTGTTGCTTCCCACAGGGCAGCTGTATCACGTCGCTTGTGGTAGCTACGTGGCCAATTTGTTTAATCTCACTTGATCCCACAGAAATAACTTGTAATATTGGTTGAAACCATCTGGATGTCACCGTGATACAGTCTACTGCTCAATGGGGAGAGTTTGAGCTGCAACCTGGCAACACAACAACACGGGGCACAGTGTCCTTCGCTCCCGCTTGTCGATCTCTGCTGTCCTGCAGCACAGATTATCCATTATATTGACCAGATACTGTAGTGGCCACTAACAATGAAAATAAAAGTCTTAAAAAAATGGAAGGCAGTCGGAAGGAGGCGAGATCAGGTGGGACCATTCTAGCCAATGAGAGAACAGATACCCGTGTGGACAACAGGCACAATGGTTTCCATTAGTTACCACAGCCACAAAGTAAAATAGTCAATTTCGTAAAAATTTATTAAAACAAAAAGGTGATTTTTTGGGTTAAATTTAAGGTTAGGGTTAAGCATAAGGTTATCAGTGTGGTTAATCTAGGTTTAAAATCACATTTTATGAAGAGAAATTGTAGAAATAGTATTGGTTTATGACTTTGTGGCTGTGGTAACTAGTAATGACCAGGCATAACCCCGATATAAAGTGTTTTTTCTCAAAGTTGCCGGGATGTCACGTGTACTACTTATATCAGTACACTCGTAACAACCTAATCATTGTGACACTTAAATTTGATCAAATAAGCCACTCACTGCCGGTTGTTGATCAATGCTGTCCTGTAGAACAGACTAGGAGAATTAACGTAGCAGGTTAGTCAAATAAGGTTAAACTGTATCCCATCTAGACATGACCCCAAAACAAGGCCAATAATAATACCCAGTGTGCTTTCCAGTTCATTTTGGTATGTTGATTTTCACATGTTCCTTTTCACATATACATTTACATTTTGGTCATTTAGTAGACATTCTTATCAAATCAAAAAAACAAAGGGGGGGGAGTAGTATCAATGTAAATAGTCCGCACGCCCATTTGATTAATTGTTCCGCAGTCTTATGGCTTGGGGTAGAAGGTGTCAAAGAGAACAATCTATGACTTGGGTGACTGGAGTGTCAGGAAGCTTGGCCCCAGTGATGTACTGGGCCGTTCGCACTACCCTCTGTAGCACCTTACGGTCAGATGCTGAGCAGTTGCCATACCAGGTGGTGATGCAACCGGTCAGGTTGCTCTCGATGGTGCAGCTATAGAACCTTTTGAGGATCTTGGACCCATGCCAACTCTTTTCAGTCTCCTGAGGGGGAAAAGGTGTTGTTGTGCCCTCTCTACGACTGTCTTGGTGTGTTTGGACCATGATAGATCGTTGGTGATGTGGACACCAAGGAACCTGAAACTCTCAACCCGCTCCACTTCAGCCCTGTCGATGTTAATGGGGGCCTGTTTGGCCCTCCTTTTCCTATAGTCCACGATCAGCTACTTTGTCTTGATCACATTGAGAGAGAGAGGTTGTTGTTCTGGCACCACACTGCCAGGTCTCTGACCTCCTCCCTGTAGACTGTCTCATCGTTGTTGGTGATCAAGCCTACCACTGTTGTGTCATCAGCAAACTTAATGATGGTGTTGGAGTCGTGGGTGAACAGGGAGTACAGATGGGGACTAAGCACGCACCCCTGAGGGGCCCCCGTTTTGATTATCAGCGTGGCAGATGTGTTGTTGAATACCCTTACCACCTGGGGGCAGCCCGTCAGGAAGTCCAGGATCCAGTTGCAGAGGGGTCCTTAGCTCAGTGATGAGCTTTGTGGGGACTATGGTGTTGAACGCTGAGCTGTAGTCAATGAACAGCATTCTTACATAGGTGTTTCTTCTTTTTGTTCAGGTGGGAAAGGGCAGTGCGATTGAGATTGCATCATCTCTGGATCTGTTGGGGCAGTATGCGAATTGGAGTGGGTCTACGGTTTCCTGCGTAATGGTGTTGATGTGAGCCATGACCAGCCTTTCATGAGTGACTTATAGTCAGTGCATTCAACTAAGGTAGGTAAAAAACAACATATCAGTCATAGCAAAGTTAAACGTTTCTGTAACTGCTACTGCGAATGTTGTTGCTGTTCGGACTGGCTACTTGCAAATGTATTTCTGTATTTTAATTTCATTAAATACATTTCAAAATACAAGTATCTTGTAGTTTATTTTGATACATTGATCTTTATGGTATTTTGTAATTGTATTTTGTAATTTTTGCCCGTCTCTGCCTGTAACCCCTCTGCATTAAAATCTTGTAAACCCAAGTACTTCTCTGCAGCTGCCAGCACAACACCTATTTTATGTGATTTAAGTCGCAATGAACACTAAAAAGCCAACCTTACTAAAGATTTCATTTGTAGGCTGATCCCTCAACCTTGACCCATCTTCCTCCACTCTCTTCACTTCCTCAGCATACGACACCTTCTGTACTACTCTGACCTTGGCAACCTCAACCTGCTTCTCTCACACCGGACACTTCTGATTCCCATCAACATGGGCACCCCCACAGTTAACACATACCGCTTCTTTTGCCGGAACTACACATTCCTTTGTACCATGCCCTCCTGCACACTTCTCACATCTAGGAATCTCCCTCCTACACACTGCTGGATCATCACCATAAGCTTGGCATCTGAAACACCGCTGCGGGTTCGGAACAAAAGCTCTTACGCGATAACTGATATATCCTAACATGACTTTGTCAGGTAAAGGACTGACAGTGACTCTTCTGTTTCACCACGCTCGCCACCGGGTCTGCGTCGCACCAAACAGCAAGGCATCACAGACACCGGGAATCTTCAACTTCAGTTGATCCACCTCCACACCAGTAACCACTCCTTTAAATGGCACCCTGTTCCTGAGAGCAAAGCAAGTAACAGGTATTTCCCTCTGGACAGAAGAAACACAAAAAATAATCACAAGTCCACTTTGGGTTACCTTCACCAATTCAACAGTACCCAACTATTTTTTTCACCCTGACATCACATATGGGTCATCCAAAAACTTTCTCCAGTAACTGGACTAGATTCATCTTTATCTTGACCATTGGAGCAAGGCTCGAGCTCTGAGATCTTTCCCACACCTGCCACCTCAGGTACTTGATCCTTACTCTCTTCCAATTCACCTCCAGAGCTATTGGAGTATGTTTCATTCTGTTTGTACTTGACGCAAATCATCCTCGACTAACAAACTGAAATGGTTCACCCACACTGACAGTGTGGTGAAGAAGGCCCAACAGCGCCAGAAATTTGGCTTGTCAACTAAAACCCTCACAAACGTTTATAAATCCACAATTGAGAGCATCCTGTCGAGCTGTATCACCTCCTTGTATGGCAACTGCACCGCCCACAACCGCAAGGCTCTACAGAGGGTGGTGTGGTCTGCACAATGCATCACCGGAGGCAAACTACCTGCACCGATGTCAGCCAAAAATTTAATCAAGGACAACAATCACCCGAGCCACTGCCTGTTCACCCTGCTACCATCCAGAAGGCGAGGCCAGTACAGGTGCATCAAAGCTGGGGACCAAGAGACTGAAAAACAGATTCTATCTCAAGGCCATCAGACTGTTAAACAGCCATCACTAACAAAGAGAGGCTGCTGCCTACATACAGACTTGAAATCATTGGCCACTTTAATAAATGGATCACTAATCACTTTAATAATGCCACTTTAATAATGTCTACATATCGTGCATTACTCATCTCCTTTGTATATACTTTATTTTATACTATCTATAGCATCTTGCCTATGCCACTCTGTCATTGCGTCATCCATATATTTATGTGTCACCGCTGATCTGTTTTATCTGTCTTTGTGCTTGTCTCCACCCCCCTCCAGGTGTCGCCAATCTTCCCCATTATCCCCAGTGTATTTATACATGTGTTCTCTGTTTGTCTGTTGCCAGTTCGTTTAGTTTTTTGTGAAACCTACCCCCCCTTGCTCCTGTCTGTTCTAGTTCCTGTTTTCTAGTTTTTGCCAGTTTTGACCATTCTGCCTACCCTGACCCTGCCTGTCATTCTGTACCTTGCCACACCACACTGGATTATTGACCCATGTCTGCTCTGACGCCGAGACTGCCTGCCGTTCTGGACCTTTTGCACCCTATTTGTATTACTGACCTCTGCATGCCCTTGACCTGCTATTTTGCATGCCCCTGTACTAGTAATACACTTTTGTTACTTTGACACTGTCTGCATCTGGGTCTTACATGAAACGTGATAATATGTATGTATTCCTATTCCTTTACTTCAATTTGTGTGTATTAGGTAGTTGTGGAACTGTTAGATTACATGTTAGATATTGCTGCACTGTCGGAACTAGGAGCACACGCATTTCGCTATACTCGAAATAACATCTGCTAACCATGTGTGTGTGACCAATGAAACTTGATTTGATTTGAACACACAGCCAAAACACAGGAGTGGCTTCGGGACAAGTCTCTGAATGTCCTTGAGTGGCCCAGCCAGAGCCCGAACTTGAAGCCGATCCAACATCTCTGGAGAGGCCTTGAAAATAGCTGTGCAGCGTCACTCCCCATCCAACCTGACAGAGCTTGAGAGGATCTGCAGAGAAGAATGGGAGAAACTCCTCAAATACAGGTGTGCCAAGCTTGTAGCGTCATACCCAAGAAGACTCGAGGCTGTAATCTCTGCCAAAGGTGCTCAGTAAAGGTTCTGAATACTTATGTAAATGTGATATTTTTGTTGTTTTTTTGCTACAATTTCTAAAAACCTGTTTTTGCTTTGTCGTTATGGGGTTGTGTGTGTAGATTGAGGGGGTAAAACAACTAAATCAATTTTAGAACAAGGCTGTAATGTAACAAAAATGTGGAAACGCACTGTACTTCATCAGTTTAGTGCACCAGGCATGTCCGTATAGACTCGTCCAGACCAGACAAAATTTGTCCAAATCCTATACACCTGTACGTCTATGTCTAAGTTTGGACATCACAGTAGGGTGCAGTACAGCAAAGCAGAGTAGAGTAAAGCAGAGCAGTGGTTCTGAAAATGGGGTGCAGTGGGTCCACGGACAGATATATGTATTTGTATTTTTTATGAATATTACTAACAACAGAATAAAATACATTTGGCCTGAGTTGCAAAGAAAAAGACATATCTCAGATTGGCCAAAATAATTAAAGATTAAGATGGGCAATAGAACACAGACACTGAACAGAGGAACTCCGCCTAGAAGGCCATCATCCCGGAGTCGCCTCTTCACTGTTGACATTGAGACTGGTGTTTTGCGGGTACTATTTAATGAAGCTGCCAGTTGAGGACTTGTGGGGCGTCTGTTTCTCAAACTAGACACTCTAATATACTTGTCCTCTTGCTCAGTTGTGCACCGGGGCCTCCCACTCCTCTTTCTATTCTGGTTAGAGCCAGTTTGCGCTGTTTCTCGCATGGAATAGCCTTAATTTCTCAGAACAACAATAGACTGACAAGTTTCAGAAGAAAGTCTTTGTTTCTGGCCATTTTGAGCCTGTAATCGAACCCACAAATGCTGATGCTCCAGATACTCAACTAGTCTAAACAAGGACAGTTTTATTGGTTCTTTAATCAGAACAACAGTTTTCAGCTGTGCTAACATAATTGCAAAAGGGTTTTCTATTTCTGATCAATTAGCCTTTTTAAAATGATGAACTTGGATTAGCTAACACAACGTGCCATTGGAACACAGGAGTGATGGTTGCTGATAATGAGCCTCTGTACGCCTATGTAGATGTTCCATTAAAAAATCTGCCGTTTCCAGCTACAATAGTCATTTACAATATTAACAACGTCTACACTGTATTTCTGATCAATTTTATGTTATTTTAATGGACAAAAACATTTGCTTTTCTTTCAAAAACAAGGAAATTTCAGTAACCCAAAACTTTTGAACGATAGTGTAAATGCACTGTAATTTAAGCTTTAAAACGGCTAAGTTCTTTCTCTGATTCATGGCAAAATGTGTCGAATTGCAGGATATTAGCTTCATAGCTGCAACAACAAAACATTTCTCTGCTTCTTGATAAAATGTGTAGAATTGCTAAATTAGCTTGAAAACTGCAACATTTGCTCTTCCCAGGGCCCGAGACTTGTCCGGACATGCACTGACGAAGTCATAGTAAAACTCCTTGTATGTTATTTTTCATCTCACTTGAGTTGTGGATCCCTGATGAATTTGCTATCACAAAAGGGGACTCCGGCCCCAAAAGGTTTGAGAACCCCTGGAGTAGAGTTCAGTACAGTACAGTAGATATGTCTCGTTATATTTTATTTTAGTTAACCTTTATTTAACTAGGCAAGTCAGGTAAGAACATATCCTTATTTACGACCTACCTCGGCCAAACTCTCCCCTAAACCGGACGATGCTGGGCCAATTGTGCGCCACCCTATGGGACTCCCAGTCACGGCCGGTTGTGATACAGCCCGGGATCGAACCCGGGTCTGTAGTGACGCCTCTAGCACTGGGATGAGGTGCCTTAGACCGCTGCTCCACACTGTCCCAAAGTAGAGTACAATACAGCACATTATACTGTACTCTACTCTAGTGTGCTCTACTCCACTGAACTATACATTTCTTTACTGTACTCTACTTTACTGTCCTGTACTATACTCTACTCTGCTCTACTGTACTGTACGGTGCTCTACTGCAACTGTGGTTTGTGACTACGATGATTTCCCATTGTGCCCAATTGCTGCCATTCTGTTACAGATTTTATCGGTCATTCTGTTACCGATTTGGTAACAGAGTGACACGTGACACGTTCATCAAAATTGTTATCAGTGAAAACCCTATAACTAATTGGTAGGTCTACCTTTACTTGTTATTTCTGTGAACTTTCATAATCCTTCTTCCTCATGAGGGAGAGAAGCTAAAAAATATCTTAAAGCTATGTGAGTTTTTGGTAACAGAATGATAAGACACGAGGCAATATTTCAGATAGGCAAATTAGTTGGCAGGGGCTTTTTACATCAACATGATTGTGTTTTGATGCATTTCTAATACATTTTACTACTTTATCTAGTAATGTATGTTACGAACCCTGATGAGCTAAAACACAGTAAACACTTATCAAACTTCTTAACCTCCTTAGAGAAGGTCAGAGGAGGTCAGAGGAATGTTTCAAACTCCAGTGAATGGGGATTCTAAATATGGGAAGAACGCTGCGCTCTCAGAAAGACACTTGAAAATGTTCTAGCTCTTCCTGGAATTAGCATGTGAATGGGGGTTGTTCTTTTGAAATGCATCAAAGTGTTTACTGAATGTACTTTCAAATTGACCGAAGAAGTCCTTCAGAACCTTTAAAGAAAGGGGTTGTTTTCATGTAAGGATATACAGTTGAAGTCAGATGTTTACATACACCTTAGCCAAATACATTTAAGCTCAGTTTTTCACAATTCATGACATTTAATCCTAGTAAAAATTCCGTTTTAGGTCAGTTAGGATCACCACTTTATTTTAAGAATGTGCAAGCTTCCCACAATACGTTTGGTGAATTTTGGCCCATTTCTCATGACAGAGCTGGTGTAACTGAGTCAGGTTTAAAGGCCTCCTTGCTCGCACACACTTTTTCAGTTCTGCCCACCAATTTTCTGTAGGATTGAGGTCAGGGCTTTGTGATGGCCACAACAACAGCGTGACTTTGTTTTCCTTAAGCCATTTTGCCTGACTGATGTATTGAGATGTTGCTTCAATATATCCACATAATTTTCCTGCCTCATGATGCAATCTATTTTGTGAAGTGCACCAGTCCCTCCTGCAGAAAAGCACCCCCACAACATGATCCTGCCACCTCCGTGCTTCACAGTTGGGATGGTGTTCTTCGGCTTGCAAGCCTCCCCCTTTTCCCTGCAAGCATAACGATGATCATTATGGCCAAACAGTTCCTTTTTTGTTTCATCAGACCAGAGGACATTTCTCCAAAAAGTACGATCTTTGTCCCCATGTGCAGTTGCAAACCGTAGTTTGGCTTTTTTAGTGGCGGTTTTGGAGCAGTGGCTTCTTTCTTGCTGAGTGGCCTTTCAGGTTATGTCGATATAGGACTTGTTTAACTGTGGATATAGATACTTTAGTACCTGTTTCCTCCAGCATCATTACAAGGTCCTTTGCTGTTGTTCTGGGATTGACTTGCACTCTTCGCACCAAAGTACGTTCATCTCTAGGTGACAGAACGCGTCTCCTTCCTGAGCGGTATGACGGCTGCTTGGTCCCATGGTGCTTATACTTGGTGTACTCCCATGGTGTACTGTTGTTTGTACAGATGAACGTGGTACCTTCAGGCGTTTGGAAATTGCTCCCAAGGATGAACCAGACTTGTGGCGGTCTACAATTATTTTCCTGGGGTCTTGGCTGATTTCTTTTGATTTTCCCATGATGTCAAGCAAAGAGGCACTGAGTTTGAAGGTAGGCCTTGAAATACATCCACAGGCACACCTCCAATCGACTCAAATGATGTCAATTAGCCTATCAGAAGCTTCTAAAGCCATGACATAATTTTCTGGAATTTTCCAAGCTGTTTAAAGGCACAGTCAACTTAGTGTATGTAAACTTCTGACCCACTGGAATTGTGATACAGTGAATTATAAGTGAAATAATCTGTCTGTAAGCAATTGTTGGAACCGACTTGCCAAAACTATAGTTTGATAACACGAAATTTGTGGAGTGGTTGAAAAACAAGTTTTAATGAATCCAACCTAAGTGTTTGTAATCTTCCAACTTCAACAGTATATGCACTGCTCAAAAAAATAAAGGGAACACTTAAACAACACAATGTAACTCCAAGTCAATCACACTTCTGTGAAATCAAACTGTCCACTTAGGAAGCAACACTGATTGACAATAAATTTCACATGCTGTTGTGCAAATGGAATAGACAAAAGGTGGAAATTATAGGCAATTAGCAAGACACCCCCAAAAAAGGAGTGATTCTGCAGGTGGTGACCACAGACCACTTCTCAGTTCCTATGCTTCCTGGCTGATGTTTTGGTCACTTTTGAATGCTGGCGGTGCTCTCACTCTAGTGGTAGCATGAGACGGAGTCTACAACCCACACAAGTGGCTCAGGTAGTGCAGCTCATCCAGGATGGCACATCAATGCGAGCTGTGGCAAGAAGGTTTGCCGTGTCTGTCAGCGTAGTGTCCAGAGCATGGAGGCGCTACCAGGAAACAGGCCAGTACATGGAGGATACTGAGGTCATGATGTCAGATATTATGCAGGGAAATGTATTTTATTTAACCAGTTGAGATAGTTCAGAACGAGACAATTTCCCCAAAAATGTACTGTATGGAAGATAAGATAATGACCTATACCCATGGGGACATTTTGCTTGCAGCTCTGTGCACATAATTAAAAACACATAATCAAGCATAGACAAAGACATTTACAGACATTAATACAGATAGAAAATATGCAGTTCAGGAGCTATTCCATGATTCAGCTGTACGCTATGTACAGTCATGGCCAAAAGCTGAGAATGACACAAATATGAATTTTCACAAAGTCTGCTGCCTCAATTTGTATGATGGCAATTTGCAAATACTCCAGAATGTTAAGAAGAGTGATCAGATGAATTGCAAAGTCCCTCTTTGCCATGCAAATGAACTGAATCCCCCAAAAACATTTCTACTGCATTTCAGCCCTGCCACAAAAGGACCAGCTGACATCATGTCAGTGATTCTCTCGTTAACCCAGGTGTGGGTGTTGACGAGGACAAGGCTGGAGATCACTCTGTCATGCCAGTTGAGTTCGAATAACAGACTGGAAGCCTCAAAAGGAGGGTGGTGCTTGGAATCATTGTTCTTCCTCTGTCAGTCATGGTTACCTGCAAGGAAAAACGTGCCGTCATCATTGCTTTGCACAAAAAGGTATTCACAGGCAATGATATTGCTGCATATTTCTTTTTACATATATTTTATTTCACCTTTATTTAACCAGGTAGGCAAGTTGAGAACAAGTTCTCATTTGCAACTGCGACCTGGCCAAGATAAAGCAAAGCAGTTCGACACATACAACAACACAGAGTTACACATGGAATAAACAAACATACAATCAATAATACAGTAGAAAAATCTATATACAGTGTGTGCAAATGAGGTAAGATAAGAGAGGTAAGGCAATAAATAGGCCATGGTGGCAAAGTAATTACAATATAGCAATTAAACATTGGGGCCCCACCAGTACAGAGCTTGCTCAGGAATGGCAGCCGGCAGGTGTGAGTGCATCTGCACGCACAGTGAGGCAAAGACTTTTGGAGGATGGCCTGGTGTCAAGAAGGGCAGCAAAGAAGCCACTTCTCTCCAGGAAAAACATCAGGGACAGACTGATATTCTGCAAAAGGTACAGGGATTGGACTGCTGAGGACTGGGGTAAAGTCATTTTCTCTGATGAATCCCCTTTACGATTGTTTGGGGCATCCGGAAAAAAGCTTGTCCGGAGAAGACAAGGTGAGCACTACCATCAGTCCTGTGTCCTGCCAACAGTACAGCATCTTGAGACCATTCATGTGTGGGGTTGCTTCTCAGCCAAGGGAGTGAGCTCACTCACAATTTTGCCTAAGAACACAGCCATGAATAAAGAATGGTACCAACACGTCCTCCGAGAGCAACTTCTCCCAACCATCCAGGAACAGTTTGGTGACGAACAATGCATTTTCCAGCATGATGAAGCACTGTGCCATAAGGCAAAAGTGATAACTAAGTGGCTCGGGGAACAAAACATTGATATTTTGGGTCCATGGCCAGGAAACTCCCCAGACCTTAATCCCATTGAGAACGTGTGGTCAATCCTCAAGAGGTGGGTGAACAAACAAAACCCCACAAATTCTGACAAACTCCACGCATTGATTATGCAAGAATGGGCTGCCATCAGTCAGGATGTGGCCCAGAAGTTAATTGACAGCATGCCAGGGCAGATTGCAGAGGTCTTGAAAAAGAAGGGTCAACTGCAAATATTGACTCTTTGCATCAACTTCATGTAATTGTCAATAAAAGCCTTTGACACTTATGAAATGCTTGTAATTATACTTCAGTATTCCATTGTAACATTGTCACGTTCCTGACCTGTTTTCCTTTTTCTTGTATTTATTTAGTTGGTCAGGGCGTGAGTTGGGTGGGTTTGTCTATGTTTGATTTTCTATGTTGGGATGTTTGTGTTCGGCCGGGTATGATTCTCAATCAGAGACAGCTGTCAATCGTTGTCCCTGATTGAGAATCATACTTAGGCAGCCTGGGTTTCACGTGTGTTTTGTGGGTGTTTGTTTCCGTGTCTGTGTTTGTTGCACCACACGGTACTGTATCGGTTTATGCACTTCGTTTATTTGTTTTGTAAATCAGTTTCGTTATAATAAATCATTATGAACCTTAACCACTCTGCGTATTGGTCCGATCCGTCTCGCCTCTCCTCGTCCGAGGAGGAGGAAGAATATGACGATAGCCGTTATAAACATCTGACAAAAATATCTAAAGACACTGAAGAAGCAAACTTTGTCAAAATTAATATTTGTGTCATTCTCAAAACTTTTGGCCACAACTGTACACTATATCAGTACACTGTCATTCCCCATCTCACCCTTCAAAAAACATGTTTGTTTTTATCTATCCAGCTGGCAGCACGGTTGTCCGTGTTGGGGCTCGCTACCTGCCGACAAACACTAAAGAGGAAGACAACAAGGACGTAGAATTGGAGCGAGGTTTGTTTTGATTTTGTGCCAGACACAGTGAACTTAACACATTCAGTCCACTGAAAATGGCTAAACTACAGTCTATGTGAAAGAGAGCGACCTGGCTCTACTTATTCTACTGGTTTGTGGCCCACTGACACCATCCCCGGTTAGAGAGGAATAAGGCAGTCCAAGATTTGACAAACACAGGGAACTTTATTTACACACACTGAGGAAGACGAACATGGGGATGTACATGGGCATTGTCCTGTAAAAGGTACAGCGACTGAGAGATAATTAATATGCTGTACAGGAGATAAATGCACTGCATAGATATGTGCAGAGTGCAATAGAATGGGATAAGCTATGCATGAAGGAATGATAATGAATAGAACAACTGGAGCAATGGACTGCATCTAATAACCATGCATTACATAGTAACACAAGAGTCACAACTCATGCTAATAATAAACATGTCACCTAATAACATTCAATGAACACAGAGAAGCTATACCCGAATAAGCAACATAAATGGTAAGAAGAGCTAATATCAACTTTTGGCACGTACAGGATGTAGTACACACTTCCACAACACGTCCAGTAACAATAGTGACACAAACGTACGTGTTCTTCAAGCATCCCATGTACACAAGTCCACCCACGCTCACAGACCGAAAAAAGGCCGTTCAGCCAATATTTACTCACTTGGAGAGCTTGGGTCAGGATGGCTAGGCAATCAGGGCCCGGAGAGACTGCATAGCTGGAGGCGAGACAAATGGCTGTTGTCCAATTGTCTGAAGGCACGAGCTGGATGAGATATCGATCTCTCACCCGAGGGGGAAAAGGGGTGAGGATGACAGAGCTCTACCGGTGCAGCTCCAGAAAGCAAATAAACAAATGCGCACAAAACACAAAACACAGTGACATAGCGTCCTGTAGCGCCCTAGGCAGGGGGATTCTGTAACACGTTTTGTGTATTTGTTAATAAGCTGCCATATAGAGATTTTGGGGAAGTAGAGAGAGAAAGGGGTAGTGGATTACCGGGAGGAGAGCAATCTAAAGAGGAGAATGACCAACTACCAGCTACCGAAACTGCTGCGGATCACATCACACCGGAGATAACACTACATGTGGACTAGCAGTCGAACAACTCATTCCAAAATCATGGGCATTAATATGGAGTTGGTCCCCCCTTTCCTGCTATAACAGCTTCCACTCTTCAGGGAAGGCTTTCCACTAGATGTTGGTACTTTTGCTATGGGGATTTGCTTCCATTCAGCCACAAGAGCATTAGTGAGGTCGGGCACTGATTGTGGGCGATTAGTCCTTCCACACCGATCTCGACAAACCATTTCTGTATGGACCTGGCTTTGTGCACTGGTGCATTGTCGTGCTGAAACAGGAAAGGGCCTTCCCCAAACTGTTGCCACAAAGTTGGAAGCACAGAATCATCTAGCATTTCATTATATGCTGTAGCGTTAAGATTTCCATTCAATGTAACTAAGGGGCCTAGCCCGAACCATGGAAAACAGTCCCAGATCATTATTCCTCCTCCACCAAACTTTACAGTTGGCACTATGCATTCGGGCAGGTAGAGTTCCTGACGTCCTCCAAACCCAGTTGCGTCCGTCGAATTGCCAGATGGGGAAGCGTGATTCATCACTCCAGAGAACACGGTTCCACTACTCCAGAGTACAATGGTGGCGAGCTTTACACCACCACTCCAGCCAATGCTTGGTATTGCACATGGTGGTCTTAGGCTTGTGATTGACTGCTTGGCCATGGAAACCCGACGAATAGTTTGTGTGCAGACCTTGCTTCCGGAGGCGGTTTGGAACTCGGTAGTAAGTGTTTGCAACCGAGGACAGACAATTTCTACGCGCTACGCGCTTCAGCACTCGGCGGCCCCGTTCTGTGAGCTTGTGTCCTAACACTTCGCGGCAGCTCTAGCATGGCGGAAATTTGATGAACTGACTTGTTGGAAAGGTGGCATCCTATGCCACGTTGAAAGTCACTGAGCTCTTTCTTTGGAGATTGCGTGAATGGGTGCTCATTTTTATACACCTTTCAGCAACGGGTGAGGCTGAAATAGCCAAATTCACTAATTTGAAGGGGTGTCCACATACTTTTGTGTATATAGTGTATGTAGAATATACTCCCTCCAGTTCTCTCTGGCTGTCTCTGAGGAGGTTAGCCCTGTGCAGCAGCACTGTGAGCAGAAGGAGTGGAACTCCTGTCTCGAGATGGAGGACCCAGAGCCCATAGAGATTAAAGAGGAAGTCAGGACCACTCAGGAGTTAGGGCAGCTTCAAGGGCTGGAGGCTAACATTATGGAGTTCATATTTACTCCTCCCCAAAGGTGCAGTAAGTCAGGGTTCTGAGGGTGCTGCGAGGGCAAAAAACATTTAGCTGTAGTGACTGCGGGAAAAGCAACAACCACAAGGGAAATCTAACTGTTATTTTACTGACTCACAAAGGAGAGAACTTTTAGCTGCGGGTCCTGCAGGAAATCTTCAGACACAAATATAGCCTTAAAAAGCTAGCGACTCCCGCAGGAGAGACATTATTTAACTGTGCTGAGTGGAGGATACGTTTCAGACACAAAGTGAACCTGGACAGTCATTGCAGGATACAATGAAATTCTTAAGCTCCGAGCTCCAACAGTGCAGGTCAAAAGGAGAAGTGAATAAAAATGATAATATATAAATATCTACAAACAGTGGGGGGTGGGGGCAGTAGACATTCATAGGGGGAGCAGCAGCGGGGGGGGGGGGGGGGGGGGGGGTGAAAAGTGAATGAAACAATAATGAAAATAATCAAATATACAAATTTACAACTGTAACAATGATAAGTGTCCATTGGGGGGTGGGGGGCAGGGTAACATGTCAGTTGGGGGGTTTGGCTGAGAGTACCACCCTCTGTAGAGCTTTGCGGTCAATGGCGGTGGAGTTGCCATACCAAGTTCCGATGCAGCCCGACAGTATGCTCTCGATGGTGCTCCTGAGGAGCACTGCAAGGGCCCTCGGGGACAGGCCAAATTGGATTGATGAGTCGCAAAATCTGCCTCCATCACGGTGTCCGTGTGGTTTCACCATTTCAGCTCCTCAGAGATGTGTAGATGTGCACACCGAGGAACTTGACGTTTTTGACCGTCTACACGGCAGCCCTGTTGATGAGGATCGGGGCATGCCCAGCCTGGTTCCTCTTGAAGTCCACAATCAGCTCCTTTGTTTTGAGAGGTTGTTTACCTGGCACAACGCTGTCAGAGTGCCTACCTCCTCTCTGTGGGCCGTCTTGTCGTTGTTGGTAATCAGGCTTACTACTATCGTCAGCGAACTTACTAATGGAGCTGGAACTGTGTGAGGCCACGCTGTCGTGGGTATACAGGGAGTAGAGGAGGGGACTGAGGACACACCCTTGTGAGGCCCCTGTGATGAGGATCAGTGTGGAGGAGGTAATGCCTACCTTCATCACATGGGGACGACCCGTCAATATGTCCAGGACCTAGTTGCATAGGGAGTTCAGTCCCAGGGCTGTGAGCTTTGTTGTGCGCTTGGAGGGCACTATGGTACTGAAGGTCGAGCTGTAGTCAATGAACAGCATCCTCACACATGCATTCCTTTTGTCCAGATGGGTGAGGGCAGTGTCCATTGCAATGGCGATTGCGTCATCCATTGATCTGACGGGCAGTAGGTGAATTGGAGAGAGTTGAGTGTCTCGGGTAGGAGGGAGGTGAGGTGGTCTTTCACTAGCTTCTCGAAGCATTTCATGATAACGGAAGTGAGTGGTTGTCATTTAATTCAATTACTTACCCTTTCTTGGGCATGGGGATAGTGAACATCTTGAAGCAGGTGGGGATAATAGCCTGACCTGGAGAGAGACTGAAGATGTCAGAAAGCACAACAGCTAGCTGATCTGCACATGCTCTGATGGTACGACTGGATACCGTCTGGGCCGGCAGTCTTGCGAGGGTTAACATGCTTGAATGACTTACATACGTCCTCCGTAAGCACGTAGCCCTCGATGTCCTCAGGCAGCTCAGAGTCGTTATGCTCGAAGCATGAGAAAAATGTATTTAGCGTGTCCATTGTCCGCGACATGACTGGCTTTCTTTTTGTAATCCATGCATTTTTGTAGGAATCCAGTGACTGAGTCAGCATATCATTGATGTTATCCCCAGCGGCGCCCCGGAACATATTCCAGTCCACGTGATCAAAACAGTCTTGGAGCATGGATTCTGATCGGTCAGACCAGCATTGTACAGACCTGGGGCCTCATTTATTAACATTGGGTAGGCACAAAAGAAAGCGTACACCACTTTCTAAGCAAACTTTGGGATTTGTAAAAAACAAACTTGACGGAAGACTGCACAGTCCTCCACGGACACTTTGACCCATACGTACGCACATAAACTGGAGAAATGAGAAACTGTGATTGCGATGGCAGAAGGATGAAACTCGAGAAACACTTTGAAATTGATATCATTGTGTAAAATAAATCAAAATATTACCTCTCACGTTGTTACGTCCGTTGTTAGGAGACCAAGGTGCAGCGTCGTAGGCGTACATTTTCCTTTTATTTTAAATGACACCCCCCCAGAAAATAAAAATAAATAAAAACGAACGTAACGCTATATGCAGTGCAGAAAGCAACTACACACAAACAAGATCCCACAACTGAAGGTGGGAAAAAGGGCTGCCTAAGTATGATCCCCAATCAGAGACAACAATAAACAGCTGCCTCTGATTGGGAACCATACTAGGCCAACAAAGAAATAGACAAACTAGAATGCCCACCCAAATCACACCTTGACCTACCCAAATAGAGAAATAAAAAGGCTCTCTAAGGTCAGGGCGTGACACACGTATTATATATGAAGGGTTCCCTGGAATGCAAACACAAAACAACATGATTAAGGATAATAAATACAAACGGAGATATCTGTTTTTGCAAAAGAACCCCTCAAATATGTTGTACAGTTTATTGGGAATCATATTTAATTGTATCTGTAATTATTAAACAATACTTGCATGTTATGAAATGTATTCTCATGAATAATAAGGTGAACAGTAGGACAAATTACTTTCAACTGATTCCGGTTTTGATGCCTCAGTCAGGCAGATAGGAGTGCACAGTTTCATATATTGTTATCACATGTTTGTTGCGCAGAACTGTCACTGTGATAATGGCCTTGTCATTGTCAGTTACAATCAGGTTAATTACCACAACTGAAGGTGTTACACAATTTGGGTAGCTTTGACAATCAAATGGGTGGGTATAAAAAGGCGTGCAATTACAATGCGTTATGACACACAATGGCTGCTTTGGCACTGTTGGAAGATTTGGCGAATGGAAGAATTCGGAGAGAGCGAATTTTCAGAGACCAGGCTAGATTTACTAGCCAATGATGATGAGTTGCTTATGAGCCGGTTCCGATTACCAAGAGCTGTTCTCTTGGATCTCTGTGCTGTAGTGGGCCCAGCTCTACAGAGAAGCACCCGCAGAAACCAAGCCATGCCTGTCCCACTTCAACTCCTTGGCAACCTCGTTAATAGCATCGATGGTGTCTCTTTGCGTTTGCAGGACTGCATCTGTGAGGACACGGCCGCTGGAGTGTTGAGCCAGAGCTGGGCGCATTCAGCTCCTGCTCAGCTGCAACACCACCGACCCCGCTGGAACACACAGCGACTAAAAACAACAGAAAATGTCACAATTGTTTGTATAAATGAATGTTTAAACACAACTTGAATGCATTTGGTTTACTCTTTTCAAACGAGGGAATACTAATCCCATACCTGGATCATCCGGTGTGTCTTGCATGTCCCCCTCCGACACTATGCCACTCAGGAGGGATTCCCCTATAATACCGGCAAGTCGCTCATCAAGGGATTTGAGTGTTTGGTGTCCCCTTTCCCCTGCCCGTGGCACAAACACTTTGTCTGTGTAAGGCTATGCGCCTTTTGGCCTCCACTTTTATGTCGGACCACTTCTTTTTTATTTTTGAGAGGGACCGACCTTCTGAGCCAGCAGCATTCACAGCGTCTGACACATGCTGCCACTCTAACGCCTTTTTGGTATTTGTAGTGCCCACACTGTGTCCACCAAACAATATATTTTTTCTTGCTTCAACCTCCCATTCAAGAACTTCCATTTCACACGGGGTGAAATTTCTTTTCTTTTTTTAAGCTTTTCTGTCGGGATTTGCCATCATTGTCATCATGCAGTCAGTATGGATGAATATTAATTAGGGGCGTTCCACTGACTATTTATAGGCAACTATGGGCGTTAAAAGGGTGGGACAAGACGCTCGCTCATGTGCGCCAAATCTGGAGTTGATTGTGATTTATAAAGGGAAACCATAAATCAGAATATTTTTGTGCATAAGCACTTTCTTTGTTTCTTCCGTACGCCACCTTTTGATGTGAATCCTCCACACAGTTTTATAAATGAGGCCCCTGACCACTAGAAGGAACTTCCCTCAAGTCTTTGTTTGTAGGCGGGAAGGAGAAAAATGGAGTCATGGTCAGATTTGCCATAGGAGGACGGGAGAGAGCCTTATAACCTTATCGAAAAGGCGTGTATCAGTGGTCCAGAGTGGAATTTCCGCGAGTTGGACAGTCAATGTGCTGATAGTAATTTGGGAACAAGGACCTCCTCGACACTGAATGCTGCATCTGGGTACGCGTTCTTCAGTTTGTTCAGCGTTCAATGAAAATAATTTGAGAGCATTTTTGGTGTCGGTTTGGGGCGGGATGTACACCGTGGCGATAATCCCTGAGAACTCTCTTGGAAGGTAAAAAGGGTGACATTTAATGACCAAGTATTCCAAGTAGGGAGAGCAGAAGCTCACAAGTTCCTGTATGTTTCCATCACCCCACTTGATCATGTAGCAGACACCACCGCCTTCGTTCTTGCCAGAGAGAGCCCACTTCCTATCTGCTCGATGAACTGTAAAACCCGCTGATTGTATATAATCTGTTTGGATGTCAGTGGAAAGGAAAGTCTCAGAAAAACAGAGTATGTTGCAGCATCTGATGTCCCTCTGGAAGGAGTTCGTCAAGTTTATTCACTAATGATTGAACAACGGCGAGTAGTTTCCTCGGTAATGGAGGACGGGTCGCCCAGCATCTCAATCTCACTAAGACCCCTCCATGTCTCCCTCTTAGTCTGTGTCTTTCTTTCCTTCTCTCCGGTAGGAAACCTGCAGAGTTTTGTAGGTGCTTGAGGTGAGGCTACCACGTTCGTTGACGCCATCGTCTGTGACAGAGATATATCAGGAGTTGGTTATAAAAAGGCAGGATATGGACAACACTGTTAGGAAAGAAAATCAATTCTAGATCATTCATGTGGTAGGCTTCAGATATTTATATTTGTAAAACATTCTTTGTAAATAAACCGCCTGGTATAGCAACTGCTTGGCATCCGACCGTAAGGCGCTACAGAGGGTTGTGCATACGGCCCAGTACATCACTGGGGTCAAGCTTCCTGCCATCCAGGACCTATATACTAGGCGGTGTCAGAAGAAGGCCCAAAAGGTTGGGAAAGACTCAAGTCACCTAAGTCATAGACTGTTGTCTTTGCTACCGCACAGCAAGCGGTAATGGAGCACCAAGTCTAGGTCCAAAAGGCTCCTTAACAGCTTCTACCCCAAGCCCTAAGACTGCTGATCAATTAATAAAATGGCAAAACCCCGACTATTTGCATTGACACTGCTGCTACTCACTGTTTATTATCTATGCATAGTCACTTTACCCCTACCTACATGTACAAATTACCTCGACTAACCTGTTCCCCCGCACATTGACTCGGTACCGGTACCCCCTGTATATAGCCTCAATATTGTTATTTTATTGTGTTACTTTTTTATTTTATTTAGTAAATATTTTCTTAACTCTATTTTCTTAACTGCATTGTTGGTAAGGGCTTGTAAGCATTTCACGGTAAGCTGTACACCTGTTGTACTCGGCGCATGTGACAAATAAAATTTGACTTGATTTGAATTCGTGGTCGTTTGTTTTGGAATGTCTGTCAGGGTGATAAGAGAATTGTGAGACAGATATTATTGAAACATTAACCATTGCATACTTTTCAGTATAAATCAAAAACAACTAATTATCCAAACATCATGTCCTTGATTAGAATCAGGTGTGATAATGCTGGGCTAAAACTAAAACGTGCGCTCATGTACCACCAATTCATACTCCTTGGTAGGGATTGCACTTCTTTACCTTGACCACTAGAGGTTACTATGACCAAAGGAATCCCTCAGCAATGCATCAATTCATTTTATGACCGTTGTTTTCCAGAGTATCTGTTGTTTTACAAAGAAATTACCATGAAAGAGAGCATATCATGATTGATGTGGCCACATGGTGCTGTGGGGAATAGGTGTCATCTTTGTGCTCTTAATCTAATGAAAATGTGTTTATTTTGTTTTTCATCAGCATTCACTTGTTTGTGATTTTTTGTGCCATAACAAGATAATCAACTCTGGCTGTTATTACTTACCCCAGTAAATTCACTCAAAGGATGTTAATTCTCCTCTGAACTCATCTGGTTTGATCTACATCATCATCCTATCTAAAATCTGTTATTTTATGACCAGTAATTTTGCAATTGAACTGCAAGTGTACTAACTAATAATTGTTCATCTGAACTGTTTGCTGAAAGAAATTGCTGTAGGCTAGCGGGCACCTGCTGGTCCTACTAATGAAAGGCATCATTCAGGAGTCTTATTACCACTGGGAAAAGTCATTGTGTGGCTCTAAGCACCAAGATAATAGCAACTTTCAAGCATAATAACTCCAAACATTCACTGTTTATTCTTATAAAACTAAAACTTGTGGGCTAGTTGATGTTGGTTAGCTAGCAGCCTATAACAACTGCACCGTAGGTAGGTGTAACTGTATGGCAACTGCACCCCCCGCAACGGCAAGGCTCTCCAGAGGGTGGTGCAGTCTTCCCAACACATCACCGGGGGCAAACTACCTGCCCTCCAGGACACCTACAGCACCCGATGTCGCAGGAAGGCCAAAAAGATCATCAAGGATAACAACCACCCGAGCCACTGCCTGTTCACCCCGCTATCATCCAGAAGGCGAGGTCAGTACAGGTGCATCAAAGCAGGGACCGAGAGACTGAAAAACAGCTTCTAGGCCATCAGACTGTTAAACATATAGTCTATAAATATATATAGACTTGAAATCACTGCAAACTTCAATAAATTGAACATTAGTCACTTTAATAATGTTTACATATCTTGTATTACTCATCTCATATGTATATACTGTATTCTATACTATTCACTGTATCTAAGTCTATGCCGCTCTGACATTGCTCGTCCATATATTTATATATTCTTAATTCCATCCTTTACATAGATTTGTGTCTATTGGGTATCTGTTGTGCAATTGTTAGATATTACTTGTTACTGCACTGTCAGAGCTAGAAACACAATCCTTTCGCTACACCCACAATAACATCTGCTAAACACGTGTATGTGACCAATACCATTTGATTTGATTCAACATTTGCTAATCAATGAATTATGAAACTAGAGAGGAATATCACGAGGAGATGGCTCTAGGCTACCTACTGTAGGAAAGAGATAGTATGACAAGTTACAAGATGTGGCAGCCTTTCAGGTAGGATAAACACATTGCAGTTTTTTTTATTAGGTTGTACTGTTTTTACTTTTGATGACATCAGGCATTTTCAGGACCGTTTCTTCTTATTTGTTCTACAGGGTCGAAGAACCGCTGTTTTCACATAGATAATGGTATGGTGCTGGAGATGATGAATAGTATGTTGTATGATAAATTCCAATTTAAGTTTAAATGCTGTCCGTAATGTCTCTTATCCGGAGGTGTTGAGAAGAGTGGAAGTAAGGAGTAAGGTTGAAGATGTAATGATTGTAGGAGTAGAGACACAAGTTGATGTTCCTTGTCAACAGAGGGATCCTGACATGTTGCATGTTAAGAAGGGGGACTTAGTAGCGTTTATTACTTTGGTTATCAACTCCACAGTGCAAACGGAGAGGAAATGTGAGAAAATAGGCATCATTGTTAGTGCGCCTGAGCGTTTGTTCTGCAGAGGCATTACAAGGAATCCTGTTGATGAATGCTCTGTCCTCACATGCACCTGAGCCTGTTGTGATTTGAATGTGATTGAAGAAGTGGGATGGTTGTTTGATATATTTTTTGTATTATTTCGGATCACCAGCCCCTCTTCCCGCAATGGAATATTTTTAGTTTTAATACCCTGTACAGTAGGTGGCGGCAATACACCAATAGGTGTAGTCTGCCATAAAAACGTAAAGAAGATCAGAGCACTGCAGCCGGAAGTTCGAATTGCTTTGTTCCGGTCGGGTTCACACACTGCAGCCACAGGTCTTTGATATTTGTTGACAGTAGCATAGCTAGCCAGTCTGAACGACTATGTCAATATTTTTGACTTAGCCAGCTGAAGCATTGCTGTGAAAATGAGTTCTCCAGGGAATCGACACGGGACAAAAAGACCTGGCTCTCCAAGTGATGTAGGTTAACTGTATAGCTAGCTAGTCATTGAACGTGACTACCTTGCGGTTCAGGTAGCTAGCAAGGCCTGTCTTGTTGGCTTCACTAAAGAGAAGCATGTAGCCAACGTTAGTTATGCAGACAGTTTGCGTCCTCATAACTAACCCAACAAAGCCATAACTACAGAGTAAAACCAGTTATAAAAATCGTTAGTAAAACAGCTAGCCAACTTAGTTAATTAATTGTTAACAACCCCTAGTATAGAGAGCCACGTTACTGTACGTTAGTAACGTTAGTTAACTAACTTAGTCACCATGTTAGGTGGCCAGATTGACAGGTCATTATACTCGCCAGCCAGGCAATAATTAGAGATGTATTTTTGATAAACGAATCAACTCAATGCTGTTACTACTCGGCCTATGATGTAACTAGCTAACGTTAGATTAAGATGTGATTGAGCTAATTTGGCAGTTTGATCTTTGAGGCTACGGTGCAATAGACCTGGACTATATTCTGGGATCCCATTCGTTGTGTACTGTAGCCAATTCGGTGTTGGTTTCTTGCAGGATGGATCTACACCATGGGAAGCTGCAGATCTGGGGGACAATGAGAGAAAGCAGAAGTTTTTGCGGTTGATGGGTGCAGGGAAGGTTTGGTCATGTTCTATGTAGACTAGTACACGGTTTCCCACCCCATTTCCTCTGGACCACTAGGTGTTCACATTTGTTGTAGCCCTTACACTGACACACCTGGCTCAATGTAAACGAATCACCCAGCCCTTGACTAGTTGAATGAAGTGTGCCAGTTTAGGGCAAAACAAATCTGTAAAACATCTGGTGCTGGACAAATGTTTTTCTTGTGACTGTTACCTCTATTCCAGTATTAGATTGAGCCACCATTTTATTGTAGGCTACACCTTATCCATACAGCTTTGTCAATGGAGAAACAGAACTGTGATATTCCAGAATCCAATGTTTACTGTGTTTTGTTTCTGCAGAAAGAGCACACTGGACGCCTAGTCATTGGAGATCACAAGGCAACATCCCATGTCCGCAGTGGTGAGGAACACTCTTTGAATTATGTGTTAGGGTTGTCATGGTACTGGTATCTTGACAACTCTATTCTACACTCCGTTTGATCATCCTTTACTTAGGGATGTATCCATTTAATCTAATCTTATCCCATACCAATACAGTACTATTTCGGTCCAGATAGCACTGTATTGGGTATGATTGGTGTTTCACTAGCTTGTCCTCTGCAGGGGCTGAGGACAGGAGGATGAACTCTGAGCTGGAGCTGCAGTACCAGCAGGGGCTGGACGGGAAGCTGTCGGGCAGAAACAGGAGACACGTCGGCCTGGGCTTCAGTGAGGTGAGAGATCATGGAGCGACGGGTTGAACATCGATACAGAGCGTGCATGCCACTTCTGCCATAAGTTCCTGTTGATGATTGAGAACTGGTCCTAGCAAATATGGCTGACAAATTGTTACATTCTGATGCATACATCAACCTATGGTGTTGCATGGCTGAAGCGCAAGGTACTAAGAAACGCTTGTTTTCCTTTTCTGTTGCAAAACGTTTGTCCTAATGAACACAACCCTGGCCTGTTACAGCTAGGTGAGGCTAGAATGGCATGATTAGACCGTGATGTAATACTGATTGATGGATGATCTACATTTTGAGATCTTAGTTAGGGGCCGTGCTTCTTATTGGACCTGTATATTTTCAATTGCATGTAAGATTAATGACAGCAGATTAAGTTCCTCGACATCAAAATGTGTTGCTCTGTCTGTAAGACTGTTTGTGATTGGCTCAAGTCAGAGGCATGATTGCTACAGTCAATGTCATGTACACACCTGTGTGTTGCCCCAGACTTCAGATATTGTCTCTCTTCTGTTGTTCCCCCCCAGCCTGACCCAGCCCCACCTTCCCCACCTGCAGAGAGCCAAAGCAAAGCAGAGCAACCAGTCAGTCCCAAAGCCCCAGACAGCCCTTCGGAAAACCAGGAGTTACCGGAGAAATCCCCCTCACAGAGCCCAAACGGCAGGAGGGCAGAGCCCAGCGTAGAAGACAAACACAAAATGGCCTTTGTGAAGTCATCCTAAGAATGGGCGAAAAACAAAATCACTTTTTCTTATGTCGAACCACAGATTTGTAAATGCGTTCTTTTGTCTCTGAAGTACTAGATACTTGGTAACTTCGTGGTTTAAGAATGTTTTTTTATTTTTTTATGTTTCAACGCTGAGTCACAGGTGACTTAATTGTCGATTGAGACAGATTCTTCCCATTGTTTTTTTAGGAATTCCTAACCGGAAGAGGGACTGGTCTGACGTGCTTAATGGATTTGAGATGAAGCAAAAGCTTTAATTAAGTTGTATTGAATGAAACGGGGTTGAACCTATTGGCTCGATAGCTCTTTTACAGTCCTGTTCAATGTCTCACCATCAGTAATAAAAGGTACTTAATGACAAACTGAAGTGCCACAGTTCTCTCAGGTTCTGAATTCTGGGGGAGAAAATTGATGAGATAGTTCAACTACACTGAACAAAAATATAAAGTGTTGGTTTCATGAGGTGAAAAAGAACCCAGAAATGTTCCATATGCACTAAAAGCTTATTTCTCAGCATATGCAGGAATGTCCACTAGGGCTGTTGCCAGAGAATTGAATGTTCATTTCGCTACCATATGTTTCAAGTCGTTTTAAAGAATTTAGCAGTACGTCCATCCGGCCTCACAACCACGCCAGCCCAAGACCTCCGGCTTCTTCACCTGCGGGATCGTCTGATACCAGCCACTCGGACAGCTGATGAAACTAAGTATTTCTGTCGGTAATAATGCCCTTTTGTGGGGAAAAACTCATTCTGATAGGCCCTAATCTATGGATTTCATGACTGGGCAGGCCTAATGAATTTATTTCAATTGACTGATTTCCTCATATGAACTGTAACTCAGTAAAATTGTTGCATGTTGTGTTTCTATTTTTTGGTGAGTTCATTTGACATTTGACACATTGAATCCACATGGAGAGTATAACATAAAGTGAGAAAGACAGACACCATGTTTTGTTAAAACCTTTATTTCAATAAAACACCAGTATGGTTTCTTTCCTTTTTAAATGACACAATACAGTTGATTGGCCAAAGCATTAGGTTGCATTGCTGAGCTACAAAAAGTAACATTTGGTGCAAGCTTCTTTAATTACTCAAAATAAATATCTCTATCTGCAACCTTAGAAAACATTGCTTTGAACTTAATTTCTGTTGAAAATATAGACCACACTGCAAAAAAAACAGCTAATTATTCTCCATTGCAAAAACTAGTAGGTGTTAATAATTACACACACGCCATAAAAGTGCAAAAGCATGTAAAAACAACTCCAATTCAACCTTAACATTAAGTACACGCAGTGTGGTTTCAAATAACTCCTTTCGGTTCTTTAAAAAAGCATCTTGTTTTAGCGCTAATAAAAAGCCTAATACAAAATCACTTCACTTTTGTCAGTGAACTCCACAGTTTTCATCCACACGGAGGTCCTGTTGGCGTCTATTAGTCAACGGTCAGTCAGAGCTCAGCTGAGCTTTGGCTGAAATGAGGAAGGGGGGAGGATAACACTCATGACATTGAAAATACAGACTTTGTGAAAGACTCTTTGATGTCTTCAATCTATAGTTAAACCCATCTTTCTAAAAAGCCCAAGTATTATCCAAACGTGTTCGTGTGGAAACAATGAGGCAAAACCTTTCCACATTCAAAACACACGAGCCAAGAACATTTGGACGCGAAAAGCAACCACACTTCAGAAAAGCAACCACCAAAACACCCAATCTCGTGAGAGCAGAAATGACACCTAAAGACTACAGTTATGCCACCACAAACATCACAGAGGCATCTTAAGGTCACGACACTCAGAGGAGATGCGGTGTACCTTCACTAGATCTGTTCATCTCCCCAGCATCTCGCTCTCTGCACAACCAGGGACAATGAGAGAGGGTCCGGTTACTGTGCTGTAGGGTGAAGTTGCCCCTAGACACTGATCTTGGGTCAGTTTTGCATATTCCCCATTAGTGTGTTAAGGTTATGATTGGGGGAGGGAAAGCTGATCCTAGATCTGTACCTAGGGAAACTTCACCCCGGAGTGTGCTGTACCCTTCACAGACTATGTGTGTACTTGCACACTCAAGTGTCATAGAATTGATGTAAGCATTGGCTGGAGGGAGTTTCCACCATTGATAAATCCATACGAGAAAGTATGCAAGTGCACAAGGGAGAATCAGGATGCAGGCTCTGCCTCACACATAATAGTAAGTCTAAACAGTTTCCTGTGAACTGGTTTGGATTCTCTGAAGGGAGGCTATATATCAACAGCACAGTGATAGCTTAGGTTTCCTGCCTGATATTTACAGTGCCTTCAGAAAGTATTCATACCCCTTGACATATTCCACATTTTGTTGTGTTACAGCCTGAAATCAAAATGGATTTAAAAAAAAATACAAATAACTCACCCATCTACACACAATATCTCATAATGACAAAGTGAAAACATGTTTTTAGGAATATTTGCACATTTATTCAAAATGAAGTACAGAAATCTCATTTGCATAAGTATTCACACCCCTGAGTCAATACTTTGTAGAAGCACCTTTGGCAGCGATTACAGCTGTAAGTCTTTCTGGGTAAGTCTGAGAGCTTTTTCCACAACTGGATCGTGCAACATTTGTGCGATAAAAAGTTAATTGCTTTGCCACATTTTTTGCAGTATTACTTTAGTGCCTTGTTACAAACGTGATGCATGTTTTGGAATATTTTTATTCTTTACAGACTTCCTTCTTTTCACTCTGTCAATTATGTTAGTATTGGGAGTAACTACAATGTTGTTTATCCATCCTCAGTTCTCCTATTACAGCCATTACATTCTTAAAACTGTAATTGTTTTAAAGTCACTATTGGCCTCATGGTGAAATCGCTGAGCGGTTTCCTTTCTCCCCAGCAACTGAGTTAAGAAGGACGCCTGTCTCTTTGTAGTGAATGGGTGTATTACTACACCATCCAGAGTGTAATTAATATCTTCACCATGCTCAAAGGGATATTCAGTGTCAGCTTTTTTTATTTTCTACCAATAGGTGCCCTTTTTTGCGAAGGTCGAATCTGTGTTTGAAATTCATTGCTCGACTGAGGGACCTTACAGATAATCGTATGTGTGGGGTACAGAGATGAGGTAGTCATTCAAAAATCATGTTAAACACAATAGTTGCACACATAGTCCATGCAACTTATTATGTGACTTGTTAAGCACATTTTTACTCCTGAACTTATTTAGACTTGGCATAACAAAGCGGTTGAATACTTATTGACTCAAGACATTTCAGCTTTTCATTTGTAATTAATTTGTAAACATTTCTAAAAACATAATACCACTTTCACATTATAAGGTATTGTGTGTGTAGGCCAATTAATTTTTTTTTGTGGAAATTTAATCATCTTTAAATTCAGGCTGTAACAGAATGTGGAAAAAGTCGAGGGCTGTGAATACTTTCCGAAGGCACTGCATAGGAATATTAAAGGAGTCTCTGTTCACGCCAATTTAGAATTGGGAGAGTTTTATGAAAGAATTCATGGTTATGATGGGATTAAAGATACTGTAGGCAAGTTCAGTGGGAAAAGGGTTTGTTTGTGTGTGTGTGTGTGAGTGCGCACGCGCAGTACACAGAGTCACCTATGAGTGTGTGTGAACTGGGCGGTATGCACATTTGCAGTGTGCGTGTTTAAAGCATGTGCATGTATAAGCTGACCTGTGAACTGCTTGCTCTTAACGGAGGCTTCCGAGGCCAAGGCGTGGGACACAGTCATGATCCTCTCCTGCTGCCGCATGGCTAAGTCCAAATCAGTGAAGTTCAGTGGGACAGACACGCCAGACGACGGGTGAATGTTCTGAAAACTGACACACACGGTGGGAAGGGAAATAAACACCAGGGAAAAGAGAGACCGAAACAAAGGAAAACACTGAGGGACAAAGGAAATCTGCGTCCCAAATGGCACCATATTCCCTATATAGTGCACTACTTTTGACCAAGAGTGTAGGGAAAAGGATGCCATTTAGGATACAAATGATTATTGCGTCAGCTTTTTTTGTAATGGGTTCTAGAGCTTTTGTAGTTTGCTTAAGGTTCAAGTCAGAACCCGGTTTTTCAGAACCCATGTTTTAATCCGTACAATTTTATCAAATCCGCCACAGCTCACCCAACACAGGATCCAGGGACCCATGAGATGGGGCATTATGATGCTTGCGATACCGTTAATGTTTTCCTTTCTAGGTAACACTTTCTTTGGATAGTCCATCTGTAGATGCTCTACAAACTATCTACAGACGATCAGTAACATGTCATCTGCACGTTGTAATGATGAAACACAGTGGAGATGCTACTGAAGGACTAAAGGCATTCTGTTAAAATGCTGCTGATGGTCTACAGATTGCTGAACATCCATAGATGGACTATAAACTACCTTGTTGAAAATGATGTGATATACTGTTGCTACTGAAAGGCCCAAGACATGCTGTTGAAATTATGCTTATAATCTGTAGAGCAGGGTTCCCCTGGCGGCCCGGCCCGAGACATAAGACTGTAAAAAAAAAAAAAACAGCAAATCAGCGCCAAGTCATTTTAATTTTGGAAATCTGTTCCAAAGTATTTCCACACATAATAGAAAGATATATGTGATTGTATAGAAATGTAAGCAAGGTTCAAAATCATCCTGTTTTAGTCAAATGTTGTATCTGTTTGGGCTCCTTGAAGTCAATTTGCGGTCTACAAATTGTACGCTTGGATTGCGTCCTACCTGACAGGTCGCTCCTACCAGGTGGCGTGGCGAGAATCTGTCTCCGCACCACGTGCTCTCACCACTGGTGTCCCCCAGGGCTCTGTTCTAGGCCCTCTCCTATTCTCGCTATACACCAAGTCACTTGGCTCTGTCATATCCTCACATGGTCTCTCCTATCATTGCTATGCAGACGACACACAATTAATCTTCTCCTTTCCCCCCTCTGATAACCAGGTGGTGAATCGCATCTCTGCATGTCTGGCAGACATATCAGTGTGGATGACGGATCACCACCTCAAGCTGAACCTCGGCAAGACGGAGCTGCTCTTCCTCCCGGGGAAGGACTGCCCGTTCCATGATCTCGCCATCAGGGTTGACAACTCCATTGTGTCCTCCTCCCAGAGTGCTAAGAACCTTGGCGTGATCCTGGACAACACCCTGTCGTTCTCAACTAACATCAAGGCGGTGACCCGTTCCTGTAGGTTCATGCTCTACAACATTCGCAGAGTACGACCCTGCCTCACGCAGGAAGCGGCGCAAGTCCTAATCCAGGCACTTGTCATCTCCCGTCTGGATTACTGCAACTCGCTGTTGGCTGGGCTCCCTGCCTGTGCCATTAAACCCCTACAACTCATCCAGAACGCCGCAGCCTGTCTGGTGTTCAACTTTCCCAAGTTCTCTCACGTCACCCCGCTCCTCCGCTCTCTCCACTGGCTTCCAGTTGAAGCTCGCATCCGCTACAAGACCATGGTGCTTGCCTACGGAGCTGTGAGGGGAACGGCACCTCCGTACCTTCAGGCTCTGATCAGGCCCTACACCCAAACAAGGGCACTGCGTTCATCCACCTCTGGCCTGCTCGCCTCCCTACCTCTGAGGAAGTACAGTTCCCGCTCAACCCAGTCAAAACTGTTCGCTGCTCTGGCACCCCAATGGTGGAACAAACTCCCTCACGACGCCAGGTCAGCGGAGTCAATCACCACCTTCCGGAGACACCTGAAACCCCACCTCTTTAAGGAATACCTAGGATAGGATAAAGTAATCCTTCTAACCCCCCCCCCCCCCCCCCTTAAAAGAGTTAGATGCACTATTGTAAAGTGGTTGTTCCACTGGATATCATAAGATGAATGCACCAATTTGTAAGTCGCTCTGGATAAGAGCGTCTGCTAAATGACTTAAATGTAAATGTACAAATGATTTGGAAATATGTTCCGGCCATCTGACCATACGCTCAAGAAAACAATTGGCCCGTGGCTGAAACTAGTTGATGATCCCTGCTGTAGAGCATTTACAGATGGACTATCCAAATAAAGTGTTACTCTTTTCTCAATAAGGAGTATTGATATAAAACAAATATATTATTATCGCCGTCATCATCCTCATTGTATCAACATGAACTGAATGGCTGAAACTAAGTCAGTAGTACTTGGATTTGGCCAGGATGTTTTTGATGCGTTCTGCTCTGCGTTGACGATCCTCCATCTCCTCCTGACTCAGAGGCTCCTCAGGGTCTGACTCCACATAGCGCTCTGGGATAGACACTTTTTGGGGCTTGGAAAGCTACATAGACCAATCATAGTGAAGATGTCCAGTCAACCAACCAATCCGTACTCAGGCTTAGAACAATATACACCAATCATCTGTTTAGGTGGTCACACTGTTGGGGTTAGATAAATGTATACTTTGCGGTTCTGTATAGTTACGAGGCTCCATAAAGGCAAGGTTATGTGATTGTAGTTGAAAGCATCAGTTCATTGTATGTGGTGAATGGGAAGTAGTATGAGTGCAGCAGGCTACAGTCTTTCCTCTAATTCAAAACCATATACGACTGCATAATATTAAAGGGGAAGTTACGTATTTTATAATAAAAAAACAAACAAGCATGGATTACAGTTTCTCCAGGCTCATAGACTACTTTCAGAAACCACCTAACATTAAGTTTTAAAATACTGAACTTTCTCTTTAAACCACTTGAGTACAGATGTAATATTCAACCAATAATGGAGAGTATTGATAGGAGAATATTCGGCGCCAGATCCTGATTGGCCATCGGTGAACGTACCTCACGACTGAGATCCAGGTCGTAGTCGAGGGGCTCAATGTCCATCTCCCTCATGGGCATGGCCATCATGGGCATGGCCATCACCGAGAGCCACTCGTCTGATTGGATCCTCTTTTCCTTCAGCTCGCTCCGCCCCTCGTCGCTCTGGCCCTCGGCAACCTGTCGCTCTTCCACCTGAGCTTTCTGCTCCAGCTGCAAATCAAAGTCCTCCTGCTCTTGCCTCCACTAGGGGGAGACAGACACAACCATTACTTTATCTGACCACTAGTGGAGGGACAAACAACAGTTACTTTGTCTGACCACTGGGGAGGACAAACAACAGTTACTTTATCTGACCACTGGGGGGGGGACAAACAACAGTTACTTTGTCTGACCACTAGTGGAGGGACAAACAACAGTTACTTTATCTGACCACTGGGGGGGACAAACAACAGTTACTTTATCTGACCACTGGGGGGGACAAACAACAGTTACTTTATCTGACCACTAGTGGAGGGACAAACAACAGTTACTTTATCTGACCACTAGTGGAGGGACAAACAACAGTTACTTTATCTGACCACTGGGGGGGGGGGGGGGGGGGGGGGAAACAACAGTTACTTTATCTGACCACTAGTGGAGGGACAAACAACAGTTACTTTATCTGACCACTAGTGGAGGGACAAACAACAGTTACTTTATCTGACCACTAGTGGAGGGACAAACAACAGTTACTTTATCTGACCACTAGTGGAGGGACAAACAACAGTTACTTTATCTGACCACTAGTGGAGGGACAAACAACAGTTACTTTATCTGACCACTAGTGGAGGGACAAACAACAGTTACTTTATCTGACCACTAGTGGAGGGACAAACAACAGTTACTTTATCTGACCACTAGTGGAGGGACAAACAACAGTTACTTTATCTGACCACTAGTGGAGGGACAAACAACAGTTACTTTATCTGACCACTGGGGGGGACAAACAACAGTTACTTTATCTGACCACTGGGGGGGACAAACAACAGTTACTTTATCTGACCACTGGGGGGGACAAACAACAGTTACTTTATCTGACCACTGGGGGGGACAAACAACAGTTACTTTATCTGACCACTGGGGGGGGGGGGGGGGGAAACAACAGTTACTTTATCTGACCACTGGGGGGGACAAACAACAGTTACTTTATCTGACCACTGGGGGGGGACAAACAACAGTTATTTTATCTGACCACTAGTGGAGGGACAAACAACAGTTACTTTATCTGACCACTGGGGGGGACAAACAACAGTTACTTTATCTGACCACTGGGGGGGACAAACAACAGTTACTTTATCTGACCACTGGGGGGGACAAACAACAGTTACTTTATCTGACCACTAGTGGAGGGACAAACAACAGTTACTTTATCTGACCACTGGGGGGGACAAACAACAGTTACTTTATCTGACCACTGGGGGGGACAAACAACAGTTACTTTATCTGACCACTGGGGGGGACAAACAACAGTTACTTTATCTGACCACTAGTGGAGGGACAAACAACAGTTACTTTATCTGACCACTAGTGGAGGGACAAACAACAGTTACTTTATCTGACCACTGGGGGGGACAAACAACAGTTACTTTATCTGACCACTAGTGGAGGGACAAACAACAGTTACTTTATCTGACCACTGGGGGGGGGACAAACAACAGTTACTTTATCTGACCACTAGTGGAGGGACAAACAACAGTTACTTTATCTGACCACTAGTGGAGGGACAAACAACAGTTACTTTTTCTGACCACTAGTGGAGGGACAAACAACAGTTACTTTATCTGACCACTAGTGGAGGGACAAACAACAGTTACTTTATCTGACCACTGGGGGGGACAAACAACAGTTACTTTATCTGACCACTGGGGGGGACAAACAACAGTTACTTTATCTGACCACTGGGGGGGACAAACAACAGTTACTTTATCTGACCACTGGGGGGGACAAACAACAGTTACTTTATCTGACCACTAGTGGAGGGACAAACAACAGTTACTTTATCTGACCACTGGGGGGGACAAACAACAGTTACTTTATCTGACCACTAGTGGAGGGACAAACAACAGTTACTTTATCTGACCACTAGTGGAGGGACAAACAACAGTTACTTTATCTGACCACTGGGGGGGACAAACAACAGTTACTTTATCTGACCACTGGGGGGGACAAACAACAGTTACTTTATCTGACCACTAGTGGAGGGACAAACAACAGTTACTTTATCTGACCAGTAGTGGAGGGAAAAACAACAGTTACTTTATCTGACCACTGGGGGGGACAAACAACAGTTACTTTATCTGACCACTAGTGGAGGGACAAACAACAGTTACTTTATCTGACCACTAGTGGAGGGACAAACAACAGTTACTTTATCTGACCACTGGGGGGGGACAAACAACAGTTACTTTATCTGACCACTAGTGGAGGGACAAACAACAGTTACTTTATCTGACCACTGGGGGGGACAAACAACAGTTACTTTATCTGACCACTAGTGGAGGGACAAACAACAGTTACTTTATCTGACCACTGGGGGGGACAAACAACAGTTACTTTATCTGACCACTAGTGGAGGGACAAACAACAGTTACTTTATCTGACCACTGGGGGGGACAAACAACAGTTACTTTATCTGACCACTGGGGGGGGGACAAACAACAGTTACTTTATCTGACCACTAGTGGAGGGACAAACAACAGTTACTTTATCTGACCACTAGTGGAGGGACAAACAACAGTTACTTTATCTGACCACTAGTGGAGGGACAAACAACAGTTACTTTATCTGACCACTAGTGGAGGGACAAACAACAGTTACTTTATCTGACCACTGGGGGGGACAAACAACAGTTACTTTATCTGACCACTGGGGGGGACAAACAACAGTTACTTTATCTGACCACTGGGGGGGGACAAACAACAGTTACTTTATCTGACCACTAGTGGAGGGACAAACAACAGTTACTTTATCTGACCACTGGGGGGGACAAACAACAGTTACTTTATCTGACCACTGGGGGGGACAAACAAGAGTTACTTTATCTGACCACTGGGGGGGGGGGAAACAACAGTTACTTTATCTGACCACTGAGAGGGACAAACAACAGTTACTTTATCTGACCACTAGTGGAGGGACAAACAACAGTTACTTTATCTGACCACTAGTGGAGGGACAAACAACAGTTACTTTATCTGACCACTAGTGGAGGGACAAACAACAGTTACTTTATCTGACCACTGGGGGGGGGACAAACAACAGTTACTTTATCTGACCACTAGTGGAGGGACAAACAACAGTTACTTTATCTAACCACTAGTGGAGGGACAAACAACAGTTACTTTATCTGACCACTAGTGGAGGGACAAACAACAGTTACTTTATCTGACCACTAGTGGAGGGACAAACAACAGTTACTTTATCTGACCACTAGTGGAGGGACAAACAACAGTTACTTTATCTGACCACTAGTGGAGGGACAAACAACAGTTACTTTATCTGACCACTAGTGGAGGGACAAATAACAGTTACTTTATCTGACCACTAGTGGAGGGACAAACAACAGTTACTTTATCTGACCACTAGTGGAGGGACAAATAACAGTTACTTTATCTGACCACTAGTGGAGGGACAAACAACAGTTACTTTATCTGACCACTAGTGGAGGGACAAACAACAGTTACTTTATCTGACCACTGGGGGGGACAAACAACAGTTACTTTATCTGACCACTGGGGGGGACAAACAACAGTTACTTTATCTGACCACTAGTGGAGGGACAAACAACAGTTACTTTATCTGACCACTGGGGGGGACAAACAACAGTTACTTTATCTGACCACTGGGGGGGACAAACAACAGTTACTTTATCTGACCACTGGGGGGGACAAACAACAGTTACTTTATCTGACCACTAGTGGAGGGACAAACAACAGTTACTTTATCTGACCACTGGGGGGGACAAACAACAGTTACTTTATCTGACCACTAGTGGAGGGACAAACAACAGTTACTTTATCTGACCACTAGTGGAGGGACAAACAACAGTTACTTTATCTGACCACTGGGGGGGACAAACAACAGTTACTTTATCTGACCACTAGTGGAGGGACAAACAACAGTTACTTTATCTGACCACTGGGGGGGACAAACAACAGTTACTTTATCTGACCACTAGTGGAGGGACAAACAACAGTTACTTTATCTGACCACTAGTGGAGGGACAAACAACAGTTACTTTATCTGACCACTGGGGGGGACAAACAACAGTTACTTTATCTGACCACTGGGGGGGGGACAAACAACAGTTACTTTATCTGACCACTAGTGGAGGGACAAACAACAGTTACTTTATCTGACCACTAGTGGAGGGACAAACAACAGTTACGTTATCTGACCACTGGGGGGGACAAACAACAGTTACTTTATCTGACCACTGGGGAGGACAAACAGTTACTTTATCTGACCACTGGGGGGGACAAACAACAGTTACTTTATCTGACCACTGGGGGGGACAAACAACAGTTACTTTATCTGACCACTGGGGGGGGACAAACAACAGTTACTTTATCTGACCACTAGTGGAGGGACAAACAACAGTTACTTTATCTGACCACTAGTGGAGGGACAAACAACAGTTACTTTATCTGACCACTGGGGGGGGACAAACAACAGTTACTTTATCTGACCACTGGGGGGGGGGGGGAAACAACAGTTACTTTATCTGACCACTAGTGGAGGGACAAACAACAGTTACTTTATCTGACCACTGGGGGGGACAAACAACAGTTACTTTATCTGACCACTGGGGGGGACAAACAACGTTTACTTCATCTGGTTGATTTTCAGAGGCAAAATAAAAAGTATTTTTTACTTATTATTTCACACTAAGAGACAACACAACACCAGCACAGATTGGACCACCCTGTGTAGAACGTCATGTAAGGTATATTGTATCTGGAGCTGATTTCACAGCACAAATCCTAGTCCCATGAGGACGGACAGCTTCTGTGTTGTGGGGACAAATTAAGTCTTGAGGAGTGAGGACCATGCATCCGAAATCTTGTCTTTCTTGTCTTCTGCACTGTCACCATAGGAAGTCCCTACGGTGTCTCCATTCCACCACCAGCAACTTCATTGCATTTAATTGTTTCCAGGATTACCAGAAAGAGGATTTAATTATTAGATTAATGACAGCAACATAAAATACCAACCACCAAAAGGATACTGATTAACCTGTTACCACACACTCACACATACACACATTTTCTTTTCCAAAACACATACATAAACGCATTTGTGTTGTGAGTAAATATCGGTTTGTACTGTATGAGTGTATTTGTGTGTGTGTCCTAGCTCTCAAACCCATGCATGCATCATTACCACTCCAGTGCGTGTAAGCCTCCCATGATGTGAGGAGAAAGTGCATCACATGCGTTATTGTGCTCACCGGACAGAGGAAAACCACACCCCCCCTGGGAAAATACATACATACATATTCATCAAACCCCCGCCAAAATGGAAACACACAGCCAGAGGTGATAATTTTTTTTTGAAGCAAAATTATTTTATTCTCGAGCGCAAATCTCTACATCGGAAAAGAACAGGCGTGAAGGAGCTGTGCGTTGCCTCTCAGTATAATTTAGCATTCTCTAGTGTCTCTAGTGACTTCCTTTCTCTGTGCAATTTTTGTTCATCCTCGCCGCTAAAAATAAATCAATTGGGATGGGTAAAAGCAACATGGTGGAATTTACACCTGCATTGACGGTAAGCTGGCGGCAGCCATTTTACTTTTCCCCTCTCCTGTCCTTTCATTTGCAGTGAAGCAGAACAAATAGGCTAATACTCTCTCACTATGACCTTGACCGTAGAAGTAGGCCGTAGTAGCGATCAACCACGGTTAAGTACAAAAGTCTTTGTTGTAGTAAAAAAAAAAGAAGAAAAAAAGCTGTGATAATGTCGATGTGGCAGAAACTAAAAACTAAATGCTGCGAATAAGTGACTGTTTAGTGTGTCATGGTGGAATAAAATAAATTCAAATGACCAAAAAGAGGGAGCCTAAAATCTCTGGCTATTATGGCGAAGCGTTACAAAATGAAAGTTAGTAACCAGCAGGAGTTGGTATTGCCAAATGTTAGTAGGAGCTTGGGAGCTTGGGAACACAAGGGTCGATGGCAAATGTAGTAAGGAGTTTCAGGGTATTGATGAACACAGCAATCTGGTTAAGATTGTGTGTTAGATCATATATTAGATGGTTAATTAGTCTTCGTAAGGTTGACTCTCCTAGGTTGGCACGCACAAGAAACCTCAAACAGACGTAAGACAACTATCTGAAAGCTGATTTAAATGGGATTCTGTGGTAGCCATAGCAATAAGACAAACACGGTGGGAAAAGAGGCTGCAGGTGAATTTTTTGAGAAGAGGAATGATTATTCACCAGGAACTAAAGGCACTTTGATTTCATTCCATTCATATCATTTGAAAGATGGAGGGAGGAGGGCGGTTTGATAATGATTTGTGCCACTTCCCACCGAGTTGATTTGTTCAAATATGGTACACATTTCCCCATCCCCATTTTATCAAATCTCTATAAAATATAATTTTACAAATGTATAGGCTACTGAAAATATCCTTCAGTAAATAAATACTAATGTACATGTAGTGTAAATGTACAATGAAAGGGCTTTTCTTTTCTCGTGACAGAGAGAGAGGGAAGGCAGAGCTATGCCTGTAGCCAGTCCCCCTCTTCTTCTCCTTGATATACATTCAGTGTGTGTCAGTGAGGTACCACACGGGGGCACCAGTGATCAGGTAAACTCAACCCATACACCTTAATATGGGGAACAGCTCTGTCTCACAGTCCCATTTTTGACAGATTTCCCCTCCCCTACTCTCCCAAGCAGCCTCCACCACGCACAGTCCAACCACTCTATAGCCCAGCCAGCCACGGCTTTGTCCCATCCAGTCCCACTGGCCCTTAGCGTGCTAGCACGATGCTAACGCTTACTCATGTTAGTGCCATTGGTTACACATGGGGGAGAGGGTGAGTAGGGGATGTTAGCATGTTAGCATTTGCGGCAGCGCCTATGTGGGGGGTTCGGCGGGGGCGCGACAGTGGCAGTGGTCCCTGCTTCTGCTGCGGGGGTAACGTACTGAGCCCAGGTCAGTGGAGGAGAGAGCCCTGGTGGAGGAGGTACGATGAGCAGCGTTGGAGTGGCGTTCTCCCTGGCTGAGGTTCCTCTTGCGCTCGCGCACCAGGGCCCTCTGGTGCCTCTTCATGCGCTCCAGCTGCTCCTCTGCGCTCATGCGGCCCCGGGGGGCCTGGGCCAGAGGCTGGGGCTGCTGGCCAGAGGAGTAGAGCTGCTCCAAAGCACTCTTAGGTCTCTCCTGGGACAGAGAGTATGAGAGAGAGAGAAAGAGAGAGACAGAGAGAGAGATAGACAGAGAAAGCGACGGAAAGAGGGAGGGAAATAGAGAAAGAGAGATAGAGGGAGAAAGAGGGGGAAAGAGAGAGGGAAAGAGAGAAAGAGAAAAGGAGAGAGAGAAAGAGAGCGAGATAAGGATAGGAGAGAAAGAGAGAGGTAAGGATAGGAGGAGAGAGAAACACAGTGAAAGAGATGAGATGGGTAGTGACATAAGGGTGTGATATGAAGAGGGGTAAAGGAAAGTAGGAAGAAAGAAAAACAACAATGAATCCTCAACACTAATTCCTCTTCAGTCTCAGGATAAAGTACTAAACGAAGCTCCCAGGTTAGTCGAGTTAGGCGTATGCTCCACAGCTCTGTGGTGTTTGTAGCGTATGTGTAAAGGACAGACCGGTAGGTTTGTCGAGCCCCCGCGGACCTCTGAACAGAGTGCCGGACGTAATTTGCAAACCGATTCTATGACAGCCAGAAGTCGCCAACGGAGGGTGGTCCCTATAACACACCGCGCAAACAGCAAGCAAAAAAAACGAATCGGCCCAGTGCTGTGCAGACAGACAATCGGTCTGGTGAATGTTTTCCTGAAGAAGAAGAGGTTACTGCATGGCTAATGTCACCTTATTCCCTACATAGTCTACTACGTTTGACCAGAGAAAAATAGACCCTGGTCAAACGTAGTGCACTACATAGCAAAAGGGTGTTATAATCTCCACCCGGCACAGCCAGAAGAGGATTGGCCACCCCTCAGAGCCTGGTTCCTCTCTAGGTTTCTTCCTAGGTTCTGGCCTATCTAGGGAGTTTTTCCTAGCCACCGTGCTTCTACACCTGCATTGCTTGCTGTTTGAGGTTTTAGGCTGGGTTTCTGTACAGCACTCTGTGACATCGGCTGATGGGCTTTATAAATAAACTTGATTGATTGATTTGGATAAAGCTCATATCTCGTACCTTCCCCTGTGTCGTGACTGGTGACTCACCCTTCTTATTCCCTACATAGTGCACTCCTTTTGACCAGAGCAGGCTCTGCTTGGTGACTCACCGTCTCTGCAGAGGCGGCCGCCCCTCTCCTCAGGGTCACGTAGGAGGAGATGTTACTGGACTGGTTCAGCCTCGGCGATGAGCCCGACAGACCTGCTACGGACAGGAAACAGGAAACACTGTTGTGGTATGCCTGGGGGGGGAAACCCATTCTGACACAGCACCACTGCCCTGAAGAGACACGGAGTGGCAAAGAGTGCAATGTCAGCATAACACAGGTCTGAATGGCAGGCTAGCTGATGATACCTTTGTTTGGGAGGGTCTGGTAGCCCCCCTCAGACCCTGTGCTGCTCTGGCCCGTCCCTGGCAGTTCTGGTTCACTCAGGTATGACCGCAGCTCCACCTGACACGCAATCATACTGCAGTTGTCACAAACTAGATCAGCGAGGTTTGAGGCAACTTATTACTCAATACAATACATCTTGAGCTCAATGAGGTTAAGGCTGCATTCCATTTCAAAATGTCGTTGCCTTTCCCTCAACCCTCATTCCATCTCCTTCAGAGACGACTGGAAAGGCGTGTTAGCCACTCATTCCCGCTATGTTGCCTCTTCAGTTCTCTCAGAAGCATGAAGATTAGTGAGTGAGGGAAGAGGACAGCTATTTGGAATAGAATGCAGCCTTTTTGCATCTCCTCAAAGTGACATGGGTCAGTAGGATTTCAATGATGAGGGCGTTAACACGGCTGAGTGACAGTATGATATCGCCCTGTAAAACCGGCTTCGATGACGATAGCTGAAAACAGCAGTGTTTTTGTTGATACCGTAGGTGACCGCAATGGACCGTTCAACTTTACAAACGGTACCCGATAAAAGCACTGTTGTACGCGCAGCACACACCTTCGTAGCACAACAAAGGCTCGTCTTAACAATAAATAACAAAGTAAGTGTAAATAAAAGGCTTGTCCTGACTTTAAAGTCTCCGTTGACACACCCTCCGCACTCTCGGTCTCTCTTCCTCTCGTCTGACTGGCGTTTGAGCCCGCGGACCGACGTGTGTCGTACTACCACCGACGCCTCTTTGGGGAGGGGTGGGATGGCGGGGGGCGGGTCTTCATAATCGTAAAGGCTGGGCAGTGGTGGTCTGGGAGGAGCCTCATCTTCTGCCTGTACCAGAGCCACACCCATACAGGAAGTCAGTCACAATTGGTACTTATTATCAAGTACCTCAAAGCTCATTGGAGGAAGAAACCTGAGGGGGAGGGACCTTGAAGCGGGAGGAATCAAGGATTTGTCAGCTGGTAACGCTTTCAGACAACCCCTGATTAGAAGGGAGTCATTTTACTCAGGGCTATCTAGGTTTCATATTCAGCTTTACTGTTAAATGTGTTTTATGTATTCTGACCCTTCACAGCACCGGTCAAGTGTTCTCAGCTCATTTACTTAAAAAAAAAAAGAATCGCTTTGCACAGTAGTTCCAAACCCACACACTTTTGACAGCTTGACTTTGATGGAACACATCCACTCTAACGCAGGACTAACTGCTGTTATTATTAACCCACTGTGGTCCATGTATAGGTTTACATCCCCCAGCAAACCCAGATTTACAAACTCAACTGCCACTCACCCATTTTGGCACGGGGTTGTGAGGCAGCGTGTAGGAGCTGCGAGGGGGGGGCCTAACCTCCCCTACGGGGGGCGTCGCGCTTTGCGAAGGCACCTCAGGGTCCGACACTGAAGCCACTAGTTTCCTCTCTGGAGAATAGAAAGACACAGGCAAATGAAGACGTGCAAATACACACACAGGCGACAAATGAAGGTATGACTGACCTCTGTGCTTGTTTGTCTGTCATGGTTAAGTGTTAGGATATGGAGGTAGTTTGGTGCAGTTGGTTTCGTAACTAATGGTATGGAGAGACTAGATTCGTCTTTTTGCTATGGAAAACTACCATAGACGTTTGTCTCCCATGTAGTGTTTTGTAGTTAGGAATTCCCCCAAGGGAATGAATAAAGTTGTTTGATCTGAATTGAATTGAGTAAAATATGATAAAACACAGTGGGCGGGCGTGGATGTCTGGACAGTTGGTGATTTCTCCCACCTGGGTTCTGCACCGAGTCGATTGTGATCTTGTAGTTTGCTTTGCTGGAGCTCAGTCCTGCCATCACGTCCTCTATCCTCCACAGCTCCCGCTTTATCTCTGTTTTCTCCTGCTACACACACGCACATCTTAGCTGGTTCCTACTGTGCTATACACACACACACACACACACACACACACACACACACACACACACACACACACACACACCAAACAGGCTTTTCCCAGTAGACCCACCCCATCTACAGTACACGCTTCAAAACAGTGAATAACAACTCTATGTTCTGTTCACGTCTACACCTGTGGACATTGTCCCCATCGAGTGGAATAGCAGCACTGCACAGCACTGAGGTGCAGTACCGGCTCTGACCTGAGGGGTGGCGCTGTGGTTCATGTGTGCCTGTAGCACGGCCCTCAACTGCTCCACAGAGCTCTCCAGCCTGCTGTAGTCCTCCCAGGCCCGGGCCATCTCCTACATATAACATGAGGCAGCAGGGGAAGACAGAGTTTCCGTAAACATATACAGTGGAATGGCCAGAACCACACAGAAGACCATACATCCACATCTGCATTGCTTGCGGTTTAGGGTCTTAGGCTAGGTTTCTGTATAAGCACTTTGTGACATCTGCTGAAAAGGGGTTTATATATACATTTGATTGACTCATTGCTACCTGACCCGAGCTCCAACGGGCCCCGACGTAGATTGGGTTAGGGCTGGGTGGGACCTGTTTTTTCATCAATAACCAGGGTACGGGCAGGGCTCGGGCATCACTAAATTGATCAGTAACATTCTGAAGTCATTTGCTCGTGCTCTACTAGGCAATACAGTCACATCTGACTAAGATTATAACACAGTGCTTCAACCTCGTCATAATACAAGAGAAGGAGAGATGATTCCACAGAAAATAATAACGTTCCTTGAGGTTTGTTGGAGTTTAGAGTGACGAAAGCTAACAGCTAACTGCTTTCTCATGTCTCTTCACTGAGCAGAGTAAGCGGAGCCGTTGCCATGGATACTCACAGACTCCCCGAGGCGTCATGAGCAGCGCGCATGCAGAGCGACCCGCGTACAGCGACCCAGTGACAGACAGAGAAGAGCAGCTAATGGATTTACTAATGTAATAAGTTATTTCTGATTTCGGCCCGGGGCCTTAAATTTGGCAGAAGCAATGGGGCCAGGGTAGGGCAGGGCTTAAACATTGCGGGCATGGGTAAGGCTCAGGCTTAAAGTTCATGTGTGTCTGATAATCTCACCGTGGACGCGCTGGAGATCTCGGCCCTGATGTGCACCACGTCCTCCTGTAGGAGTCTCTGCTGGTAGGCTATCTTCTCCAGGTGGGTCGCCTGGTCTCTGTACAGCTCCATCTGTTGGTGGGACACGTCCAGCACCGACTCCAGCTTGTCCTGATGGGTCAGGGGTTAGGAGGTCAATATCAGAGACAGCAGGGTCAAGTTCAATTCCAGTTCAACTCGGGAAATGCACACAATGATGTCAATTTTGTCAAAGTGGAAGAAAAAACAAAATAAAACCCTTTAAATTGGACTAATTTTATTTTTTTTACCTCACACATTGACTTGACATTGATTTCTTGGCTGATAAATTGAAACGGACCCAAATGCAGTGAGACACAGATGAGTACAGAGATGAAGTGTCAGTACCTTATCGTCCTTCAGTGAGCTGATCCGGACCTCCAGATCCTTCAGGGTCTTGTCCTGCTCACATAACCGACTGAGTTTAACCTGTAGGCCAGGGACAGATAGAGAAACAGACAGACAGAGAGACAGCGAGAGAGAGAGACAGGGCTGTTACAGACCAATCTTTCCTACGGTTTCCTACAGTGTGTGTGTGTGTGTGTGCACGTGTCACTTTCCTCCATGTACATGTATATCCTCCCCCTCTCGCATCGCACCTGTTTGTGTGTGTGTGTACGTGCCTGAAAGTCTACCTGTGTAAGTGTGTCCGTATCCCTCTCTCCTGTCTCATTAGCTGATAATTATGCAGAGCAAACCCTTCACGCAAATACGCCACATCCCACGCTACCCTTTTGAGTCCTCCTAATTAATCCCCGATTAAGGGTGCGTCACCAACGGCACCCTAGTTCTTATACAGGGCACTACTTGGGGCCCTGGTCAAAAGGAGTGCAATGTATAGGGAACAGGGTGCCATTTGGGACACACAGTTAGAAACCCATGACACATGACAAAGGATGGATCAACTGATTTTCATTTCTCGATTTGTGGAAAACGGTCATCTCAGGAGGATAGTAAAGATCACAAACACAACCGCTCGACGTGAACAAATAGTATTCCATCAAATTAAAGCTGTTACATACAGTTGCAGAATAATTGTTTGTGGTTTTGAAAACGAGAGAAAATAGCTAGATTAAGTCGCATGGTATCTTTCGAAAGGCACAAAACATACGCATAGTGTTTATGTTCCATTTGCCATTATGCTGAACGCATCATTTATTTGCGGTGATGACTTCACGCGCAGTAATATTGCTTATTTGACGCCATGAAATATTCAGTGCGGATAGGAAAAACCCTGCACTCCTTATAAATTGTTAAAGGGCAAATGTGCGGAGCTGTCAACGCTACACTCTTCAACTCCTTTTAGAGTAGTTACACTCTGAAAGGAGAACAAATTGATTTAAAAAAATGCTAATATAGAACTGAAAGACTCACGACCTCATACATTTTTCTCTTGAAGTTGAGGTAAATAGCCCACTAAATCCTAGTTGACTCTTATTTTATTATTATTTTATTAGATGTATTAAATTTGTATCACTCACTCTATGGCTGGGGGCAGTATTGAGTAGCTTGGATGAATAAGGTGCCCAGAGTTAACTGCCTGCTACTCAGTCCCAGTTGCTAATATATGCATATTATTAGTACATTTGGATAGAAAACACTCTTGATGTTTCTAAAACTGTTTGAATGATGTCTGTGAGTATAACAGAACTCATATGGCGGGCAAAAACCGGAGAAAAAATCCAACCAGGAAGTGGGAAATCTGAGGTTGGTCGTTTTTCAACTCATTCCCTGTTGAAGATACAGTGGGATATTGGTCATGTTGCACTTCCTAAGGCTTCCACTAGATATCAACAGTCTTTAGAACCTTGTTTGATGCTTCTACTGTGAAGTGGGGACAAATGAGAGGGGAATGAGTCAGAGGTCTAGCAGAATGCCTTGAGCTCGTGACGCTCGCTCACGTGAGAGCGAGCTCTGTTCCATCGCAATTCTACAGACAAAGGAATTTTCCGGTTGGAACATTATTGAAGATTTACGTTAAAAACATCCTAAAGATTGATTCTATACTTCGTTTGACATGTTTCTACAGACTAATGGAACTTTTGGACTTTGTCTGCTCGTGCGTCATAAAGTTGGATTACTGGGCTGAACGAGCTAACAACAAGGAGGAATTTGGACATAAATTGACATTATCGAACAAAACAAACATTTGTTGTGGAACTGGGATTCCTGGGAGTGCATCCTGATGAAGATCATCAAAGGTAAGTAAATATTTATAATGTTATTTCTGACTCTGTTGACTGCACAATATGGCGGATATCTTTTTGGCTTGTTTGGGCTTTGAGCGCCGTACTCAGATTATTGCATGGTTTGCTTTTTCCGTAAAGCTTTTTTGAAATCTGACACAGCGGTTGCATTAAGGAGAAGTATATCTAAAGTTTCATGTATAACACTTGTATTTTCATCAACATTTATAATGAATATTTCTGTAAATTGATGTGGCTCTCTGCAAAATCACCAGGTGTTTTTGGAACTACTGAACATAAACATAACGCGCCAATGTATACTGCAATTTTTTTGATATAAATATGAACTTTATCGAACAAAACATACATGTATTGGTCAACATGAAGTCCTATGAGTGTCATCTGATGAAGATCAAAGGTTAGTGATTAATTCTCTCTCTATTTCTGATTTTTGTGACTCCTCTCTTTGGCTGGAAAAATGGCGGTGTTTTTCTGTGACTTGGCATTCACCTAACATAATCGTTTGTGGTGCTTTCGCCGTAAAGCCTATTTGAAATCGGACACTGTGGTGGGATTAACAAGAAGTATATCTTTAAAATGGTGTGAAATACTTGTATGTCTGAGGAATTTTAATTATGAGATTTCTGTTGTTTGAATTTGGCGCCCTGCACTTTCACTGACTGTTGTCATATCGATCTCGTTAGCGGGATCTCAGCCATAAGAAATTTTAAGGGTCTATGGTAGTCAGTGTATCAGTCTCATCTCTGTACCTACCCTTCCAGAAAAGTTTGAAGCTAAAACTCAAAATGTCCTTAGGAACAAGAGATGGAGTGAAAATGTTGTTGAGGGTTGTGGGGTGGGAGAGAGAAAGAGCGAGTGTGTGTGTGAGTGTGCGCATTTGTGGGGGTGCATGTGTGAGCAATGCGGAAAACTGCTCTGCTGTGATTCTCGCTCATACTCACATCCACGTCACTCTCGGCTACTCTGACAGGTCTTGTTGCTTCTTTCAACGTCTGACTTCCAACCACCTTGGGACCAGAAAAGAAATACATGTTCAAATGGTGTTGCTCTGTGTACACTCAGTGGCCAGTTTATTAGGTACACCACCTTGTTCACCAAAATGGTTCGCTCCGACAGACGGTGAGTCACGTGGCCGTGGCTATATAAAGCCAGCAGACAGGCATCCCGGTTCTGTTCGATTGAACGTTAGAATGGCCAAAAACAAGTTACCTAAGCGACTTTGGGCGTGGTGTGATCGTCGTTGCCAGGCGCACCGGTTCCAGTATCTCAGAAACGGACAGCCTACTGGGATTTTTACGAACGAAAGTGTCTAGGGTTTACCGAGAGTGGTAAGACAAACAAAAAAACACCCAGTCAGCGGCAGTCCTGTGGGTGAAAACAGCTCGTTGATGAGAGGTCAACGGAGAACGGCAAGAATCGTGCAAGCTAACAGGTGGACTACAAACAGGTAAACAACAGCGCAGTACAACAGTGGGGTGCAGAACGGCGTCTCGGAATTCACAACTTGTTGATCCTTGTCACGGATGGGCTACTGCAGCAGAAGACCCCACCGGGTTCCACTCCTATCAGCTAAAAACAAGAAGAAGCGGTTCCAGGGGGCACGCAATCACCAACACTGGACAATTGAGGAGTGGGAAAACATTGCCTGGTACGACGAATCCCGGTTCCTGTTGCGTCATGCGGATGGTAGAGTCAGGATTTGGCTAAGCAGCATGGGTCCATGGCCTGGTGTCAACGGTACAGGCTGGTGGCGTTGGTGTCGGGAATGTTTTCCTGGCACACGTTAGGTCCCTTGATACCAATTGACCAACGTTTCCCTGCCTCGAATAATTATAGCTGTGTTGGAAGCAAAGTGGGTCCGACCCGGTAATAGATGGTTAGGGTGTACCTAATAAACTGGCCCCTGTTCTGGTAGGGATATTGCCTGTTGATGATACTAAAAAGTTACACTGAAAGCACAATGAGAAAATCAACCGTGAACCAACCATGATGACTTAGAGAAAGTAAGAAAATAGCCATTGACAAATGCAGCCTATATGACACAGAGACAAAGAAGCTCTTTGCATGAACGCCACTCAAGACAATGCCCATTGATTACATTTATTTTATCTCCATAGATTTTCATGTCCCTGTATCACAAAAAGATGGACAACAAACCAATTTTAAAACAAAAATGGAATGAGACACTGCTAGGCTACTCCTTACAATAATCCCAGTGTAGGAAATACATAGATTTGTACAAATATATATTTTTTGGAATTCCTAGAGTATATTCTGAACCAACTGGGTTTAGGGTAAACATGCTGTGTTGTACTGGGGATATATCAAGGAGATATGTTTGATAGATCAACAGGAGGATGGTGCAACCGGCTAGCTTTTCAACCCCCGAACCAACCACAGCCACCACAGCACACGCACTGCAGAGCCATCCCAGGCCAGGACCACCAATCACATCACAAAGGAGCCGAGCGTCAGGGGTTACAGAGGGGTCAATGCCAAGCCAGTGCCCACACACAGCCATGGACACAGAAACAGTGTTTTTAAGCGATGGGATGGTCTCCCTCGTAAACATGTATACATACACGCTCATGCGCACACACACATACAGTGTGTCCACAGTTCTTACGTTCCATAGTGGCCCGAGAGGCCCGGCGGTGCAGTGCAGTAGCACACTGTGAGCCGTGAGGATGAACGGCTCTAAACTTTTGATCTGTGTCAAATAGGAGATGGAGAGCCACTGTTACAAAATGGCTGCCGTTCGCTATGAGCAAGTTAGCAATTTGACGATTCATTTGAATATACTCGTTTGTATACCAACTGTTATGTCATTTATTTTTATTACCCCTTTTTCTCACCGATTTCGTGGTATCCAATTGGTAGTTACAGTCTTGTCTCATCGCTGCAACTCCCGTACGGACTCGGGAGAGGCGAAGGTCGAGTGCCGTGCGTCCTCCGAAACACGACCCAACCAAGCCGCACTGCTTCTTGACACAATGCCGGCTTAACCTGGAAGCCAGCCACACCAATGTGTCGGAGGAAGCACCATGCACCTGGCGACCGTGTCAGCGCGCATGAGTCCGGCCCACCACAGGAGTCGCTAGAGCGCGATGGGACAAGGACATCTCTGCCGATCAAACCCTACCCTAACCCAGACGCGCTGGGCCAATTGTGCTCCGCCCCATGGGTTTCCTGGTCACGGCCAGCTGCGACAGAGCCTGGACTCGAACCAGGATCTCTAGCCACTCCTGCATAGTCTTGGCTGTGTACTTAGGGTTGTTGTCCTGTTGGAAGGTGAACCTTTGCCCCCAGCCTGAGGTCCTGAGCAGGTTTTCATCACTTTGCTCCATTCATCATTCAATCGATCCTGACGAGTCTCCCAGTCCCTGCCGCTGAGAAAAATTGCCATAGCATGATGCTGCCAGCACCATGCTTCACTGTAGGGATGGTGCCAGGGTTCCTTCAGACGTGAGGCGTGGCATTCAGATCAAAGATCTGAGTTCAATCTTGGTTTCATCAGACCAGAGAATCTTGTTTCTCATGGTCAGTTTTTAGGTGCCTTTTGGCAAACTCCAAGCGGGCTGTCATGGGCCTGTTACTGAGGACTGGCTTCCGTCTGGCTACTCTAACACAAAGGCCCGATTGGTGGAATGCTGCAGAGATGGTTGTCCTTCTGGAACGTCTCCCATCTCCACAGAGAAACACTGGAGCTCTGTCAAAGTGACCATCGGGTTCTTGGTCACCTCCTTGACCAAGGACCTTCTCAACCGATTGCTCAGTTTGGCCAGGCGGCCAGCTCTAGTAATCGTCTTGGTGGTTCTAAACTTCTTCCATTTAAGAATGATGAAGGCCACTGTGTTCTTGGGGATCTTTAATGCTGCAGAAATGTTTTGGTACCCTTCTGCAGATTTGTGACTCGACACTATCCTGTCTCTAAGCTCTACTTACAATTCCTTCGACCTCATGGCTTGGTTTTTGCTCTCGCATGCACTGTCAATTGTGGGACCTTATATAGACAGGTGGACTCCAATCAAGTTGTAGAAACATCAAGGATCATCAATGGAAACAGGATGCACCTGAGCTCAATTTCGAGTCTCATAACAAAGGGTCTGAATACTTATGTAAATAAGGTACGTCTGATTTTTATATTTTATAAATTTTCTCAAATTTAAACCTGTTTTCGCGTTGCCATTATGTGGTATTGTGTGTAGATTGATGAGGGGAAAATGATTTAATACATTTTAGAATAAGGCTGTAACGTAACAAAATGTGGAAAAAGGGAAGGGGTCTGAATACTTTCTAAATGCACTGTATGTACAGTGCCTTCATTCCCCATTTTGTTGTTACAGCCTGAAATTTATGTTTTTTAACCATCTACACACAATACTCCATAATGACAAAGTGAAAACTTTGAAATTGTAGTACATTTATTAGATTTTTCCCCCAGAAATCTCATATTTACATAATTATTCACACCCCTGAGTCAACACGTTAGAATCACCTTTGGCAGCGAATCACCTTTGGCAGCGAATCACCTTTGGCAGCGAATCACCTTTGGCAGCGAATCACCTTTGGCAGCGAATCACCTTTGGCAGCGAATCACCTTTGGCAGCGAATCACCTTTGGCAGCGAATCACCTTTGGCAGCGAATCACCTTTGGCAGCGAATCACCTTTGGCAGCGAATCACCTTTGGCAGCGAATCACCTTTGGCAGCGAATCACCTTTGGCAGCGAATCACCTTTGGCAGCGAATCACCTTTGGCAGCGAATCACCTTTGGCAGCGAATCACCTTTGGCAGCGAATCACCTTTGGCAGCGAATCACCTTTGGCAGTGATTACAGCTTTCTGGGTAAGTCTCTAACAGCTTTGCACACCTGAATTTTACAATAAAATTCCTCAAGCTCTGTCAAGTTGGTTGTTGATCAATGCTAGACAGCGATTTAAGCCAAAACTGTAACTAGGCCACTCAGGAAATTCAATGTTTTCTTGGTAACCAGCTCCAGCATACACTGAGTATACAAAACTTTAAGAACGCCTGCTCTTTCCATGGCATAGACTGACCAGGTGAAAGATATGATCCCTTATTGATGTCATTTGTTAAATCCACTTCAAATCAGATGAAGCGGAGGAGACAGGTTAAATAAGGATTTCAAAGCCTTGACACAATTGAGACATGGATTGTGTATGTGTGCCATTCAAAGGGTGATTGGGTAATATTTAAGTGCCTTTAAACGGGGTATGGCATTCGGTGCCAGGCTTGTGTAAAGAACTGCGACGCTGTGTCAAGAATGGTCCACCACCCAAAGGACATCCAGCCAACTTGATACAACTGTGGAAAGCATTGTCGTCAAAATGGGCCAGCATCCCTGTGGAACGCTTTCGACACCTTGTAGAGTCCATGCCCCAACAAATTGAGGCTGTTCTGAGGGCAAAAGGGGGTGCAACTCAATAATAGGAAGGTGTTCCTAACGTTTTGTACACTCAGTGTATTATATAGAGCCAACATATCAATAAACTGGCAGTACATGTATCAGTGTGTGTGTGTCTCTCCCCCACTCCCTGCTAAGCATCACTGGGACCAGAAGACCAAGGGACCACGCTGCCTGTGCTGGGACCAGCTACGTCCTAGTATAACACTAAGGGTCCATAATAAACAGTTTATTAGGCATTTACAAACCATTTATTCCTCAGTACTCCGACATTTGTAAATATTAGTAAGCTAGTTATTCACGCATACATTTCTTTAAAACATCCTGTGCGCTTGTTCTTTTACCAAGTTTGCCGTTTTGTTCATTCCCATTTATGCCGTGTCATTCTCAGCTCCACCCTGAGATGCAGGGTGTGTTGGTCATCCAGCGAGTAGTAAGGTGAGTGTGTTAATGATAGAGAGCTTTGGCCAGGCTTTAGGCCTAGCTCCAGGGTGAAGTTTCCCCTAGGTACAAATCCATGATCAGCTTCCCCTCCACCAATCCTAACCTTAACCATTCGTAGGGGGAAATGCAAAACGGATCCAAGATCCGTGCCTAGGGGCAACTTCACCCTACTCTATTTGAGTAGGCCTACACGAGAGGGGGAAACACAGGAGAGAAAGAGGGATGAGGAGATAAAGGGAAACAGGAGGAGAGAGAGAGAGCGTTCCCACCTTCAAGTCTAGATACTCCAGGTCTTTCTTCAGTTGCATGTACGTATCGTCAACCTTCGGCGTGGAGTGGAGAGATAAAGAAGAGTCAATCAAAGCTTGACGGCATTACAGTATGGCAGCGTACAGGATTTTGACAGGTATACGCTTCCATATTATAGATCTAACTGTATAGTGGATATTAGTTGCCGAATGAGTCACTGATAATACATATGATTATATAGCGCTACTCATTAACGTCAAATCTACCATGATGTGTAATAATAATTACTTGTCCGTTCTACTATAATCATTTATAATGATCCATAATGGATTAGGAATTAAGGGTGAGATGGTTGTAAGCCTATTGTCAAGAATATGCTTTTGGATGATTGCCATCTGTTAGGCTTGTTATAAGATGAGTAAAATATCAAAAACGGGCAAAACGTTAATGTTGTCATACAAAACACGCATGCACACACACACAGAGAGAGAAAATGTATGCATTGGCACATTTAATTTATTATGAGCTTCTCAATGTTATACCACCAGAGATGCAAGACGTGCACATACAAAATGGAAGCACACTTCAAGCAGCCGCTCCAAGATCACAAGCCCAAAAACGGCTCCACTTTGAAGCAAACTAGCAACATCTCAGCCAAACAAACTTAAAAAAGAAAACACTGAAAATAAGCGAGAGACATCAAAGTCCAGGCAGATAAAAAAAATGGAACTGTATCTAAAGCCAACCAGACAGTCTTAGTCTGGGATGACTGCACTGAAGCTAGCTAGCACAACATGACATGCTAACACACAATCCGGCGCTACAACACAGCCTAACTTGAAGTGCAAAAACCCCCTCTACAGGCTGCTATGGCCTTAAAGTCTTGTTTGATAAAATGCAACAACTGAAACCAGAACTATTCTGGGTTAGAGACGAAGAGAAACTGAAATGGTTATTTAGAAAATAAGTGTTCCTGGTTGCAAATTTTGTTTTCAAAGGATGGAAGATACTGTACGTCAAGATAAGCTACATCATTGAAATAGCAGGTTTCTGTTTAGTTTTTCATTTGTTTTTCTTTTTCGTTTGAATGTATACATGTGCAGTGACTTCCAAAAGTATTCAGACCCCTTGGATTTCTTCACATTTTATTCCATTACAAAGTGGGATTAAAATGGATTTAATTGTCATTTTTTGCCAACAATCTACACAAAATACTTGAATGTCAAAGTGGAAGAAAAATTATATCTTCTTTTAGATAAATACATTCAGGAAAAAAATAACTCAAATATAGTCGTTGCATAAGTATTCAGCCTAAATTAGGAGTCAAATTTGGCTGAACAAATCACATAAATTAGATAGACTAATAGCGGTGGACATGATCTTTGAATAACTAAGTCCTCCTCTGTCCCCCATACAGACAACATCTGTAAGATTCCTCAGTCAAGTTTTGAATTTCAAGCGCAGATTCAACTACAAAGACCAGGGAGCTTTTCGAAAGCCTCATAAAGAAGGGCACTGATTGGTAGAGGGGTAACAAGAACAAATCAGACATTAAGTTATTAATTATGCTGTGGATTATACTGTATATTAAACCACCCAGACACATCAAAGCCACGGTCATCCTTCTGAACTGAGCTGCAGAACAGGAATGAAACTGCTCAGGGATGTTACCATCAGCACAACGGTGATTTTAAAACAAGCTACGCAGTTCAATGTCTGTGATGGTAGAAAACCTGAGGATGGATCAACAACATTGAAGTGATTCCACAATAATTACCTAAGTGACAGCGTGAAAAGAAGTATACAGAATGAAAATACCAAAAACATGCATCTTGTATGCAAAGACACTAAAGTAATACAGCAAAGAAACACAGCAAAGGAATACACCTTTTGGCCTAAATGCAAAGCCTTATGTTTGGGGCAAATCCAACACATCGGAGTAACTATCTCCTTATTTTCAAGCATAGTGGTGGCTACATCAATATGTTGGTAGGTGTGCTTGACATCAGCAAATACTGGGGAGTTTTTCCCAGGATACAAAGAAACAGAATGGAGCTAAGCACAGGCAAAATCCTAGAGGAAAACCTGCTTTAGTCTTCTTTACAACCTACAACAACAAGGCCAAATCTACACTGGAGTTGCTTACCAAGAAGACAGTAGATTTCCCTGAGTAGCCAAATTACAGTTTTGACTTAAATCTGCTTGAAAATCTATGGCAAGACTTGAAAATCGTTGTCTAGCCACGATCCCAAACATCTTGACAGATCTTGAAGAATTTTTAAAAGAATAAAAATGGGCAAATATTGCACAATCCAGGTGTGCAAAGCTCTTATAGACTTACCCAGAAAGAATCACAGCTGTAACCGACGCCAAAGGTGTTTCTAACATGTGTTGACTCAGGGAGCTGTATACTTATGCAAATACTATATTTTAGTTATTTAATTTCTATTCATATTTAAAATACTTTTTCTTGCACTGTGACATTAGAGATTATTTTGTATAGATTGTTGACAAAAAAAAATGACATTTCAATTTTAATCCCATTTTGTAACAACAAAATGTGAAGAAATCCAAAGGGTCTGAATACTTTTGCAAGGCACCGTATATAAATGAGTATAATTTCTGCGTGCGTATATGATTCATTTCTTTGCTACTGTGGATAGTGTGTTTTATAAGCTCATTTGGACTGGGCATCTTGAAGATGCAAGACACTATAATAATGAAACAAATCAAAAAAGCATAGAAATGGACTATGGCGGCCAGCCAGCACAGGCCAACGCTCACAAACAGCCATGCCCAGGTTGAGCTCACATTGGTGGGGTAAAGAAGACCAGGCGTACTGGGGGCCCCCACCTGGCTGCTGCTGCCGTGGCCCATGGGGCCTGAGGGGCCCAGGAAGGGCCCCAGATAAGAAGGGCCGGAGGAGAAGAGAGGGTTGTTTTTGGTGGTGAGGAAATGGGGGCCAGAAGGGGTGTAGTTGAAGTGCTGCAGCTGGGTTAGCGTGTGGTGGCGCGCGGCGGCCATCTTTGCCTGATGCCTCCGGAGCTGAATGAGCAGGAGGGTGAGCTCCTCAGGCTGCGTGTGTAACAGTAGTGAGTCCCTCGGGGGACAGAGGGAGGGAATGGGGGAATTAACTCAACACCCCAATACAGACAGAGCGCTCAACGGTTAGCAAAGATACTCAGAGCTGTATAGAATCTATATAGTTAGGTTGAACTGGTCGGTCATGTTAGCACCAAAAGTTCAATGCCATTTACATTCAAACAATGCAATCTTACTGGAACGCTAGGGAAAGTGGAGACATCACAAAAGTCTAACTGTAAATAGTAGTGGAGACACCAGTTTTGGAGGCAGTGTTACGCTTGCTAGCAAAGAAAGCTGTACAGTAGATAACTAGCTAAAATGTTTCACCCCACAGTTAGCCAGGTTATTTAATTATTTAACTAGCTGAAGTTATGTAGAGCTAGTTAGCTAGTAAAAGGGTGCAGGAGTGGTGGCTAAAGTAACACTTGTGTCAATAACGTGACAAAAGAAACGTGCGTTTCCAGTTGTGTTTACTTTTTACAGATTAGGACGCAATCCCCTTTCCAAGTGTTTTTTTGTCTTGGAACTTTTGATACCAACACGGCAGCCATTCAAACATCTGTATCTACACTGAACAAAAAAATGTACGCAACATGTAAAGTGTTGGTTCCATATTTCAAGAGCTGAAATAAAACATCCCAGATATGTTCCATATGCACAAAAAGCTTAACTCTCTCAAATGTTATGCAAAAATTTGTTTACATCCCTGTTGGTGAGCATTTCTCCTTTGCCAAGATAATCCATCCACCTGACAAGTGTGGCATATCAAGAAGCTGATTCAACAGCATGCTCATTACACAGGTGCGGGTGCACCTTGTGCTGGGGACAATAAAAAGGCCACTAAAATGTGCAGTTTCGTCACACAACACAATGCCACAGATGTCTAAAGTTAAGGGAGCGTGCAATTGGCATGCTGACTGCAGGAATATCTACCAGAACTTTTGCCAGAAAATGTAATTGTGAATTACTCTAGCATATGTGGCATTACGTCCTCCCAGAAAATGTGGCATTACGTCCTCCCAAACGTAGACCATGTGTAACCACGCCAGCCCAGGAACTCCACATCTGGCTTCTTTACCTGCGGGATCGTTTGAGACCAGCCACCCGGGCAGCTGATGAAACTGTGGGTTTACACAACCAAATAATGTCTGCACAAACTGTCAGAAACAGTCTCAGGGAAGCTCATCTGCATGCTCGTCGTCCTCAGCAGGGGCTTGACCTGACTGCAGTTCGGAATCCTCACCGACTTCAGATGGCAAATGCTCACCTTCGATGGACACTGGCACGCTGGAGAAGTGTGCTCTTCACGGATGGATCCCGGTTTCAACTGTACTGGGCAGATGGCGTCGTGTTGGCGAGTTTGCTGACGTCAAAGTTGTGAACAGAGTGCCCCATCGTGGCAGTGGGGTTATGGTATGGGCAGGCATAAGCTATAGACAACGAACACAATAGCATTTTATCGATGGCAATTTAAATGCAGAGATACTGTGACAAGATTCTGGAGGCCCATTGTAGTGCCTTTTATCTGCCGCCATCACCTCATGTTTCAGCATGATAATGCACAGCCCCATGTTGCAAGAAACTGTACATCATTCCTGGACGATGAAAATGTCCCAGTTCTTCCATGGCCTGCATACTCACCAGACATGTCACACATTGAGCATGTTTGGGATGCTCTGGATCAAAGTGTACAACAGCATGTTCCAGTTCCCAACAATATCCAGTAACTTCGCACAGCCATTGAAGAGGAGTGGGACAATATTCCACAGGCCTCAATCAGCCTGATCAACTCTATGTGAAGGAGATGTGTCGTGCAACATGAGGCAAATGGCGGTCACACCAGATACTGACTGGATTTCTGATCCACGCCCCCATCAATTTTTTTAAGGTATTGACTTTTAACAAATGTTGTTACGTTACAGCCTTATTCTAAAATATATTAAATTAATGTTTTCCCTCACAATCTACACACAATACACCATTAATGACAAAGCGAAAACAGGTTAAGACATTTTTGCTATTTTATAAAACATTTTATAAAACATTTCTAAACAGAAATACCTTATTTACATAAGTATTCAGACCCTATGCTATGAGACTCGAAATTCAGCTCAGGTGCATCCTGTTTCCATCGATCATCCTTGAGATGTTTCTACAACTTGATTGGAGTCCATCTGTGGTAAATTCAATTGATTGGACATGATTTGGAAAGACACACACCTGTCTATATAAGGTCCCACAGTTGACAGTGTATGTCAGAGCAAAAACCAAGACATGAGGTCGAAAGAATTGTCCGTAGAGCTTAGAGACAGGATTGTGTGGAGGCACAGATCTGGGGAAGGGCACCAAAAAATGTATGCAGCATTGAAGGTCCCCAAGAACACAGTGGTCTCCATCATTCTTAAATGGAAAAAGTTTGGAACCACCAAGACTCTTCCTAGAGCTGGCCACCCAGCAATCAAACTGAGCAATCGAGGGAGAAGGGCCTTAGTCAGGGAGGTGACCAACAAACAAAAAAGCAGCAGAGTTATTATGTGGAGACAGGAGAACCTTCCAGAAGGACAACCATCTCTGCAGCACTCCACCAATCAGGCCTTTATGGTAGAGTGGCCAGACGGAAGCCACTCCTCAGTAAAAGGCACATGAGACAGCCCGCTTGAAGTTTGCCAAAAGGCACCTAAAGGACTCTCAGACCATGAGAAACATGATTCTTTGGTCTGATGAAACCAAAATTGAACTCTTTGGCCTGAATGCCAAGCGTCACATTTGGAGGAAACCTGGCCCCATCCCTACGGTGAAGCATGGCGGTGGCAGCATCATGCTGTGGCAATGTTTTTCAGCAACATATTCTGGGAGACTAGTCAGGATCAAGGAAAAGATGAGCAGAGCAAGGTACCGAGAGATCCTCGATGAAAACTTGCTCCAGAGTGCTCAGGACCTCAGATTGGAGCAAAGGTTCACCTTCCAACAGAACAATGACCCTAAGCACACAGCCAAGACAACGCAGCAGTGACTTTGGGACAAGTCTCTGAATCTCCTTGAGTGGCCCAGCCAGAGCCCGGACTTGAACCTGATCAAACATCTCTGGAGAGACCTGAAAATACCTCTGGAGCGATGTTCCCCATCCAACCTGACTGAGCTTGAGAGGATCTGCAGAGAAGAATGTAAGAAACTTCCCAAATACAGGTGTGCCAAGCTTGTAGCGTCATACCCAAGAAGACTCAAGGCTGTCAAAGGTGCTTCAACAAAGTACTGAGTAAAGGGGCTGCCAAAGGTGCTTCAACAAAGTACTGAGTAAAGGGTCTGAATACTTATGTAAATGTAATATTTAAGTTTTTTATTTTTAATACAGAAATTTCTCTTAGTTATTATGGGGTATGGTTTGTAGATTGATGAGCGAAAAAAAACAATTTAATCCATTTTAGAATAAGGCTGTAACATAACAAAATGTGGAGAAAGTCAAGGGGTCTCAATACCTTCCAAATGCACTGTATCTGTATTCCCAGTCATGTGAAATCCATAGATTAGTGCCTAATGAATTCATTTCAAATTGACTGATTTCCTTATATGAACTGTAACTCAGTGAAATTGTTACATGTTGTGTTTATATTTTTGTTCAGTGTATATCGGAAACCTGAAATGTGTATGGAGCAGAATGTTGCTGATTCACATCCCATCCCACATCCCATCCTTGTAAAGTACTGTAAATTAAGCTAATTGCAAAGTGTCCATGTTATTCAGGAAAACTGGATCTTTGACTTCATGTAGTAATCTAATACAACATGCTTGGGTTGTGACTGAGTGTGTGACTCCATACCGTTTTCCCGTGAAGGCTGGGAGCGCTGACCGTGTGTGTGATGTAGTTGGAGGGAGGCATGGACCGTCTCTCGATGGTGGCAGCCTGGCCAACACAACCCACACACACTACAGTTAACAGTCTTAATCTGCCATTATTACCTCCGCAAAATACTTTCAGAAAAATGAACATAAACCTGCTATGACACATTCAAGTTTCCTTCCCTTTCGTCTTACCTTGAGTAGTTGAGACTTGGCTCTTCGGGGGGACCCAGCCACCGGCACGTCCAGTGCATCCCTCTCCCCCCGGGGCATTACCACCACCCGGTTAACGGGTGTGTGGGGCCTCCGTGGGGGGGACAGGGCCCTGGAGCTCTGGGGGCCCGGTGGGCGGATGTCGGAGGGGTCTGGGGGTACCGACACACAGCGGGGAACCTCAGAACTGGGTCGCGGGGCCGAGGGGGGCACCGTGGAGGGGGGCCTGGGCCCGAAGGGGTAGTCCGGGGCAGGTGTGTAGAGGGGGGCGGTGGGACTGCCGTGGCGGAACTGGTGGCGCTGCTGCCACTCGTAGAGCTGCCACACGGTGCCAGGCCCACCGATGCCACCCCCGTCCCTGGCGCAGGTACCCTGGGGGTCTGAGGGTCCGAGTCGGAAGTGGCTGAGGCGGTCCTGTGCGTATTTGTACTCCCCTTGGCGCGCGGCGGTGGGGGGGCTGCGGCGAGGGGTCTTTGGCAGCGTCTGGTAGGCCTCCAGGCCGATGAACTTGGGCTGAGTCGGGGGGCTGTGACGGGGGAGGGTGCCCCCTCTTGAGGGGGGGCTATGGGAAAGAGAACAGGGAAGAGGCCGGAGGTCAGACAAAAGCAAGGCTGTGAACTTTGTATCATTGTGTTGCTGATATACATTTGACTGGCTTAGCAGGGTCGGAGTACTGTGCTGAACGTAAGCCTTATAAGGCTTTGAGGGACGCTATGCGTAAATTATTCCAAGAACCCCACTAGAGGGAGATATTGGCTATGAGCCCCATGATGTACTTGCAGTATATCAACTATACCTAAACACTGAAACCGCTTACCTAGTAGAATGTGTGTGTGTGTGTGTGTGTGTGTGTGTGATAAAGTTTGTGTTTGAATATGCACCACAATAAACATATGCGAGTGTGAATGCTCATGCTGTGCACGTGTATAAGTTTAAAGTTGTATTAGTAATAGAGTATGTACGGGATACGTATGGTACTCATTGTCTAACGAAATGCTTATAAGAGTAGGCCAATGTGTTTGAACTCAAGATATGAGTGTCTATGTGTTTGTAATTATATGCCATTTGAATGCACAGTGATAAACACCTAGACGAGTGGCGGTGTGACCTGTGAACCGTGACCTTTACCCTTTGTGCTCGGCCTTCTGCACCTTGACCCAGTGCTCCACCTGCTCCAGGGCGCTCCTCCTCTGCACCTGCCTTTGAGTGTCAACCACCTGTGGGGCCAGCGTGGCCCTCTGGTACGTCCCCGTCCCCATCCCGTTGGGTTCTGGAGTGGGTGTTCCGTTCCTCAGACAGGCCCCGGGGGGCAGGGTGAAGGCGCCGCGCGACGGGGCACGTGATGGCGCCCTGGAGGGGGGCGCGGATGTGGGTGCGGAGGCGGAGTCTGGAGGTAGGGAGGGAAGGGAAGGGAGACTGCTAGGAGGGACGGCGTCCATTTCAATTTCCACGCTTCCACCGCCGAGGGAAGGAATCTTGGAAGTGATGGGATTGAGTGTGTCGTTCCGGAAGCTACGGCGCTCCTCGGTTTCTCGGATATCGGCAGGTTTGAGGATCACTCCATCGCTATGGAGATGGAGGTCGGCTCGGGGTTCACGTGAGGTCTTTGTGTAGTTGTTGACGTGGTTGGTTTGGGGGACACCCTTGCGTTCTGACGTGTTGGGCATTTCCGATTTCCCCGATGTTTCCGACGGCCTAGGAAAGGAACAGAACGGGAGATGTTTTGGCTCTCTATCTCAACACATAGGAACAACAGAATTATTGACATTGCCATTGTATCAGGACAGTAACTAGGGTTGCAGAATTCCAGTAACTTTCCCACTTATTTTGTTTCCTCATTTTTCATACCTCTAACCTCTCACAGAAGTTAATGTTAGATATTACTTTTTGTAATTTACTAGAGAATCATTATTTCATCCCTTCATATCGCCAATCACAACCAAGTGAAGTGTTAACATTAGCATAGCCTAACATGAATGAAAGGCCCATCAAAATAGGATATAGGAACATAGCCTCAGCTACAGGGAAAATCAGGCTAATTCCATCTAAATGAAGAGAACTGGGCTACTAAGCGTTAGCAATTAGCGTAGCCTAGCCTCCTGGGTCTCTCAGGCTAGTTAAACTGACAGCCACTTGTGTAAAAATAGCTCAGGGGTACTGTCTAATGGACTGGCAGGAATGAGCAGTCAAATTTGCGACGATGGACACAATCACTTCCCTCCGATGATTTGAGCTTCTCATTCATCAAATACAGCGTTCCAGGACCGTTTAGTCATAAGAGCCACAGTGAATTGATTGGCTATAACACACATCCCGCACACACAAGGTGATAAACGTACAGTATGTAGCACACAGTGGGGTCATTTAGCAGCGTGGCTCAATCTGATGGGTCCATACTTCTGAACATTAAAATTAAAATCGTTGACATAGTTGTGCGTGATAGTAGGCTACATGTTAGCTTTTCCCATCCCGAAAACCTGGCGCACTTAGCCTTAGGACAACAAGACCAGCTGGACATGATTATTTCCTGGGACAAACTCTTGCATCTGCCAATTCCAAATGTTGATGTAGTTGGATGTGACTGAACACTTCGTCATGGAAGCGTCCCAGAAGTGAAAACGGCATGGTCTGCTATTCTAAGCTACTGAAACACACACTAGATTTGATCTGGACGAACAGCTCACAGTGTCAGTGAGCATGGCTCCCGGTCATTTTGGGGCGTTTTGCGGCAAAGTTCAAATCCCAGGACGGATCGTTTTTCACCTTTGAAATGTTGAATTGCATTTGCTGCGATAGTCTGTTTCGAAGGGAAATCACAACCATTGTAAATGAAGATGAGAAATCTATTTAATGAGGAGCTTCATGGAGTGTCTCTTGCTGACGAACACAAAGGCTACAGGGCTGTAATGTTCCCGGAGCGACGCTCCGCCACCTCTCAGAATGGTGCTTGTTTAGTGAAGTTTAGATCAAAGCTGAATCAATGTCTCACAAGATCGCTTAATGATTATTTAGTATTCTACGTAGGCCTCACATACCGAATATAGTAGCATAATGTTACTGTTATTTCAATGCACAATGATTAACATTGTGCATTCAAATGGCAGTAACAAACATTACATTTGTTTGTAGGCTAAACGTTTTATATGCATTAGAATAATCATCCACTTCGTCACATATGCATTATATAAAGTCGAGCATCGAGGACCAGCAGTGAACTTCTTTTTCTCCTTAACATAAACGCTTGAAGCGAGGGGGCCTCAAACCCATGGTTACTGTACCCCGAAGATTCTCAGTCAACTGCCTTACCCGTATACCCCACCTGACAGTGATGATAATGGAGGAACATGGCAGCTATATGAAAAGACCAGAAGGCTCTTCAAAAAAAAAAAAAAATCCACACTGTACGATAAACTTAAACATTGTATAGACCTTCTTTATCTATGCTAAATCAGGAAAGGGCCTTCCCCAAACTGTTGCCACAAAGCTGGAAGCACAGAATTGTCTAGAATGTCATTGTATGCTGTAGCATTAAGATTTCCTTTCACTGGAACTAAGGGGCCCAGCCCAAACCATGAAACACATCCCCAGACCATTATTCCTCCTCCACCAAACTTTACAGTTGGCACTATGCATTCGGGCAGGTAGCCGACTCCCGGCATCCGCCAAACCCAGATTTGTCCATCAGACTGCCAGATGGTGAAGTGTGATTTATCACTCCAGGGAACGCGTTCCCACTGCTCCAGAGTCCAATGGTGGCAAGCTTTACTCCAGCCAACGCTTGGCATTGCGCATGGTAATCTTAGGCTTGCGTGCAGCTGCTCGACCACGGAAACCCAATTTATGACGCTCCCGACAAACAGTTATTGTGCTGACGTTGCTTCCAGACGCAATTTGGAACTCGGTAGTGAGTGTTGCAACTGAGGACAGATGATTTTTATGCGCTGCAGCACTCGGCGGTCCCGTTCTGTGAGCATGTGTGGCATACCACTTTGTCGCTAATGCTCCTAGACGTTTCCACTTCACAATAACAGCACACAGTTGACCAGGACAGCTTTAGCAGGGCAGAAATTTGACTAACTGACTTTTTGGAAAGGTGGCATCCTATGACAGTGCCACATTGAAAGTCACTGAGCTCTTCAGTAAGGCCATTCTACTGCCAAATTGTGTCTATGGAGATTACAGGGCTGTGTACTCGATTTTATATATCTGTCAGCAGCGGGTGTGGCTGAAATAGCCGAATCCACTAATTTGAAGGGGTGTCCACATACTTTTGCATATATACTGAAAACGTGTCTTTTTAGCGTTAGTAGCCTAGTAAAGAATGTGTCATGCAATATTGGCACACTACACTTGTGACAGACCAAGCCGAACAAAAGTAAACCTTCAATTTAGAGGTTTCAAATGTCCCTCAAGGGCCAAGTTGACCTATTTTATGAAGTGCCATTGGTTGGTGGATTTAAAGTCTAAGATCTTTGATTGGCCGGTGCAGAATTTGTTAGATGAAATAATCTCTGCCAGCTGGTCTTGTTAGCACAGTGTGCCAGGTTATCTCATGGGAACAGCTAACATGTAGCGTTGTGTCACGTGTAACTTCGTCAACGATGATGTAGATTTTGAGACGGTTTAACTTTAAACTTGTTTTAATGTTTCCAAGTATGAACCCAATATGTTTGCATTCATTCTGTCTATATCTTATATCCCAATATTTATCACATTTTGCCCCTAGTTTTCAACGGACACAAAGCCTCTGACCACAGTTCCACTAAATGAGATACCCTAGTCTAGACAGCAGGCACAGCATGAAGGCCTCGGTCTCTGTTAGTTCCTGTAGCGTAGTGAAGCGACCTGTCACACGCCTGCTATGTGTGTAGACCCACCTGGTTTGACAGGAAATCGGAATCCTTCACAACACCACCGCTACCTGGGCCTCATCAATCTCTGTCTGATACACACTGCCTCGCTCTCTCTCACACACTCTCTTTCACTATCAATCTTGTCTGTCTTTGTCTCCGTTCGTCCGCCCGTGTGTGTCTGTCCGTGTTTGTCCGTATGTCTGGGCGGACAGACAGACGCGGGTGGTAAACTAGGGGCAAAATGTGATAAATATTGGGATATAAAATATATAAGATATACACATAATTAATGCAAACATATTGGGTTCATACTTGGAAACATTAAAACAAGTTTAAAGTGTCTCAAAATCTGCATCATCGTTGACGAAGTTACACGTGATACAACGCTACATGTTAGCTGTTCCCATGAGATAACCTGGCACACTGTGCTAACAAGACCAGCTGGCAGAGATTATTTCATCTAACAAATTCTGCACCGGCCAATCAAAGATCTTAGACTTTAAATCCACCAACCAATGGCACTTCATAAAATAGGTCAACTTGGCCCTTGAGGGACATTTGAAACCTCCAAATTGAAGGTTCACTTTTGTTCGGCTTGGTCTGTCACAAGTGTAGTGTGGCAATATTGCATGACACATTTTATTACTAGGCTACTACCCAAAATACACGTTCACACATATACAGTATATATGCAAAAGTATGTGGACACCCCTTCAAATTAGTGGATTCGGCTATTTCAGGATGTCACCTTTCCAAAAAGTCAGTTAGTCAAATTTATGCCCTGCTAGAGCTGCCCCAGTCAACTGTAAGTGCTGTTATTGTGAAGTGGAAACGTCTAGGAGCATCAGCGACGAAGTGGTAGGCCACACAAGCTCACAGAATGGGACCGCCGAGTGCTTAAGCGCATAAAAATCATCTGTTCTCAGTTGCAACACTCACTACCGAGTTCCAAATTGTGTCTGGAAGCAACGTCAGCACAGTAACTGTTTGTCGGGAGTGACTGTCTGTCCGTCAGTGTCCGTGTCTGCCCGTGTCCGTCTGTCCGTCCGCCCGTGTCAGTCTGTCTGCCCACCCGTGCCTGCCCGTCCGCCTGTCTGTCCGTGTTTGTGTTTGTCCGTCTGCCCGTATCCATCCGCCTGTCCGTCCGTGTCTGTCTCTGCCTGTCGGACGGATGGACAGCCCGTCTGTGCGTCCGTCCGTGTCCGTATTGTCCGTCCGTCTCTTTGTCTGTGTGTGTCCGTCCATCCCCATCCGTCTGTCCGTGTCCGTCTGTGTGTCTGTCCGTCTGTGTCTCTCACCCCCTCTTCTCTTCCACATATCCCCCTCTTTCTCGCGATCTCTGATCAGCCCCCCCGTCTATTATTTTCTCTAGTCTGTCCATCGCTTTTCCCACCATCACTCTCTTCTTCCATCTCTCTATGTTATTCACTTTCTCGCCATCCTTCTCACAGCATAGTTAGGCATCTGTCATAAAGTCTGTGAAACTGTACTATTGTGTGTATATGTATGTATGTATGTATGTATGTATGTATGTGTGTATGTGTGTATGTGTGTGTGTGTGTGTGTGTGTGTGTGTGTGTACCAATGCAATCTGACAGCAGGCTGAGTGGCATCATGGAGCAAGGCTGGCACAGACACAGCATCACAATGCACTCTCTGCTGCAAGGTCACACAGGCATGCACAAGCGCTCACACACACAAATAGCCCTAGAGATTGCAGCTCTGTTTCTCAGCGCTGCCTATCAATGAGACTGACAGAATGGCAAACACAAGGAAACTCATCTCTCTCCCCAGACAGATATATTCAGACAGACAGACAGACACACACACTTCAAAATTGCCACAGCTAAGTAACATGTACCATTCACAATACAATCTCGGTCAGATGGGTAATTGCCCAATAAAATATAACCAACTGAACAGTCCCAAAAGTGCAAACTCAACCCACCCCTTCAATTTATTAAAGCTAAATCAAGCAAACCTCCAATATTTCACATGTACATGACCCAGGTCTGGAGTGGCAGGTTGACAGACAGAGAGGTTAGGTCCAAGGCAGCGTACCTCTTGGCTTCATGGTGAACTTTCCCCTACGTACAGTAGCACGGCCCATCTGAGAATTACACCTCTTCGCCATCCTTTGGCTGTGTTTGAGAAGTGGATCATCTATTTGTCAACTAATTGCCACTTCACTGATTACTTTCAAAATAGAAACGGACAATATTCGTACGGTTACACGTGCACACCACCTTTTCTCCTGGCCTTTACTATTTGGGGAAAGTGTGAAGATATCTGTGTCAATCGCGCAATTTTTGATCTTTCCCCTACTGTCAAATAAATATTCATTGGTTAATTCTAATGAGACGATGTTCACAACATGTGGAGACATTTTAGTACGAAACATTTCTGCCTTGTTTAATATTCTAGATGACATGTGGGGTACAAATTCTCTTTGGGGTGGTAACTTAGAAAGAGCTGGTTAGACAAAGAGTCATTTCTTGCTCATTTATGAATTTGTCCCTATATGCAAATTGGTTGTTATTTTCAAACGTTATATTTCTAGCAATATAATAGCAAAACATATGAAAAGGGCCATATGTGGTTTAAAAAAGTTGGCATGAATCACTTAACGAAGAAATAATGTCATATTTCACATTAAATTGAACACCTGAAGTCACACCAAAATGTCTGGATTCCATTCATTCCCTGTCTCTCATTGTTCATTTGCTATAATACAGTCAATATAAATCCATTATTTGATGGATTTTTTATTTATTTTTAATCTATAAGAGTTGAGTATCTTACTCCATTACGCAGCCGTTAGATTTATGAGAAATTGATTTGGGACCCTTTATCAATTTTGACGACCGTTGCGCCCCCGATCCGAACCTTAACCATTGGCGGCGGTAATGCAAAACTGACCCAGGATCAGTATCTAGGGCTAACTTCGCACTGCACCTACCTCTTGAGGCTGTCGGTTTGGTTCTGCATCAGCGCCGCCTGGTTCATGGCCTTCATCCAGCCGTTCACGTCCTCCTGCGTGTCGGCGCTGAAGAAGTACGTCCGCATGCCGCCGTGCTCCGCCTGCGAGTCAATCACAGTGCTCCGGTTGTAAATGTACGAGCGCATGCCCGTGTGGTTGGCCTATGGGAGAGGAGAGGGAGGGTCAGACTGAAGAAGAGTGATGGACGTGGTGTCTGGCCAATGGGGTAGATAGCAGGGTTGGGGTCAACTGAGTTTTGAATTGAGTTATTTCAGGTGAATTTAAATGTAATTCAAGAAAAAAAATGGTCTACTATGAACTGAATTGAGAACTGAATTGACCCCAACTATGAAAGAGATAGATAGAGAAGTGTTGAACAATTAAGAGAAATAGGGACATGTCTGCCCATGGAGACAAACACATTCAAGTCAGCCAATAGAGAGAACAAAATAGAGAGTCAAATCAGCATTAGCCAATAGGAAAAGAGACCTATCTGTGTTGGCCAATAGAAAAACAGAGATACCAGCCAAATAGAGACAAAAGAGGCCAGCCAATAGAATAACAGAGAGAAGCGACAGAGTACTCCAGCCAATGGAGAAGGAGAGAGACATCCATACCGACCAATAGACACAGTAGCATGAGTGACATAACACGAATGCAAAGGTCCAATCCAACCCACGACAGAGGGCAGTGTAAGCCAATCAACAACAAGCAAGCATAGAAGGAGCCATTGTGATAGAACTTCAACCATGACATTGCTATTTTCAACATGCTCGTGAATTGTTTGTACTAGGCCTACTCTATACTTGTTTATACAAACTTGTCTTATGCTTGTCTCTATGAGGTGTTCTGATTCTCCACACTTTTCCCCAAAGTGTGCACTTGCACACTTCCCATCATGGATTTAACAATGGTGGAAACCCCCCTACAATAGTCAACGAATACACCATTCAAATGCTTTTAAAATCCATCCCAGGGAGTACGCAAGTGTATCCGTTTGGGAGAAAGATGGAGAATCAGCACGCAGTCCAAATCTCTATGACCGAGGTAAGATTCTCCCAGCCTTCACCCAGAAGTGTTCACTCGTTCACTCCCTCTCATGTATTTCCAAGCATTGGTTTGACGCAAGCACGGTTGGAGGGAGACTCCACCATTTTCCTTCCACCAGCCCATTCCTTTTGGGGGTAATTACTGGATTGTAGTCTATGAAAAAGCAACACCAATATTTCAAGAGGCAGCTTTCGTTAGATCGGAGACGGCTATTACTGGCATTGCAAAAGGCAATTGAGGCAATCACTCATGCCACCGCCATTATGTAACAAATGAGAGCCAATCTATTCACTAGCAAACCAAGCTGAAGCAAACCGGCTGAAATGGAGAGGGACCTACCTGAATTTGTCCAATAAGAAACGTTGGTTTCCCTTTCTCCCGTAGCAAAACGTTTTGCTACAGTGTGTGCTAATGAATACACCCCTGCCTTTTTGTCTTATCAGAGTCCAGATCCAACTAAAACCCAAGAATCCCAAATGGCACCCGTTTCCCTATTAGTCCACGACTTTTGACCAGGACCTTGGTCAAATGTAGTCGACTGTGTAGGGAATAGGGTGCCATTCGGGACTCATGGGTTTAGTTGGATCTAGACAAAGCAAGGTAACAGATTGCCAAGCAGGTGTGAAATGGGTGTGAGTTCTTCATTTGAGTGTTGGCATCTTTTTTTGATTTTGCCCGACTCGATGTTTGATACAAACATGGCTTTTCAAGTTGAGGCATGGGTGTTGTTCGTGGCGTGAAAACCCCTACAACACTATACACACACACACACACGTGTACAGCACAGGAGGCTGCTGAGGGGAGGACCGGCTCATAATAATAGCTGGAATGGAATACCACCAAACACATGGAAACCACGTTTGATGTGTTGGATACCATTCCATTGATTCCGCTCCAGCCATTACTACGAGTCCGTCCTCCCCAATGAAGGTGCCGCCGGCCACCTGTGCTGTACACACATCCATGCACACACGTATTCCCACAAACACACAGACAGACCGTGCTGCTGCAGGATGGCCGGGTGTAACAGTAAGCCTCTTGGCCCCAGGCAGTGGTTGGAGAAGGTCGGGCCAGAAGGCTGCCTCTACCCCCTGGGGAGGTGTTTAAATCTCCTCCCTGGCTGGTCTAAGGTTTGGCCTGTAGTGTACACTGTGAAGTTGCCCCGAGACCTAGGATCAGCTCCCCCTAACCTTTAACCATCAGTGGGGAAACTGACCTGAGATCAGCATCTAGAGGCAGCTTCACCATACTCCGTACACTAGAGTGTAGCAGCAGAAGGCCTGGCGTAGCTACTGGCAAGGTCGCGCGTGCGGGGGGGGGGGGGGGCGATCAGACTGCTGCTGTGTTAATCAGCTGTCTAATCACCCCTCACTCACTCTCCAGCGAACTGGACAAGCTGCTCTCTAATATAGTTCTATATCATGGTCGGATGTACGTGCATGCCATACGCGCACCCACCCCCTCTATCAACCTATCCCGACAGCTACCGTGTCACTGTAATTATCCAATACCTGCCCTGCCTTTTCAGACCAATGTAAGAATGTGCAGACAGTGCCTGGTCTCTTATAACATTCCTTACCACAGCCTCATAGCAGGGAAGATGCTGTGTGGGATATTCAGTGCACAGACCGCCACACCTCCACAGAGAATGCACACTACTCACCCTGGGCAAGTCTCCCCCCCCCCTCGGCTCTCCTCCTCAAAAATAGCCAGCCTGTACTCCCAGACAGGAAGGCTAACAATAGCAGCAGTCCTCTTATTCCTCTCCCCAGCCCCTCTCAGACACGCAGGCTTTTTAAAATTTTGTCCCGTCTATTCAAAGCCTTCTTATTGTGCTTTCCAGATAAGCCTGGGGGGGCCTGGCCCAAATGGCACCCCATTCCCTACACAGTGCACTACTTTTTACCAGAGTCATATCAAAAGTAGTGTACTATGTAGGGAATAGGGTGCCATTTGGGAGGTAGCCCTGGCCTCCAAGCTGCGATAACACAGACCCCCGAACTCTCACGTGGAAATACTTTTACAGAAATAAACGCTCAGAATGAACGCACGACTCGCACGGTACGTTCTCTCTGCTTTGGGGAAACCATTGGCATAATGGAAATAGGAACTATATTCTGTATACCAAGTGTTGCTTAACGACTGTTGGGAGGTTATTAGCCTGGTGCCAATTCTGTTTGTGCCGTCTTGACAACTCCTACTGCTCGACTATCCCCTTCGGGTTAAATTAGAAAAAATAAAATAGGAGTCAGCAACAAACAGAATTGGCACCAGGCTAATAACCTCGAACAGCCGTTAAGAAAGTTATTATACAGAATATTCACATCCTCAAGCAAGACGGCACAAACACTAGTTAAGCACCTTGACATGCATCCCCTGCGAGAAATGTGCTCTATAAAGAAACGTTTCATTTGAAACCGATCTGGGACCAGGCTAGAAGGTTTTAAGTGCATTCCAAAATAGACTGCATAAGAGGAACATTTTTTATTTCACTTAAATAAAATCAATCGATCTACCTCCACGAGTGGCATGCTGGATATGAGGCAAAGCAGAGTTAAGCCGACACACATAACCAGAGGCACGAGTGAATGAGATCATACAAGACAGAGAAGACAGATAAAATGGAGGGAAACCACAACCATATCCAAAAGGCACACCACTCTCAAAACATGCTCCAAACCATAACAAATATACACGGCGCTGTATATATTTTGCCTTTTTCCAACCACACACTGAAGGTAAATGACAAGGCAAAAGCAGTAGCTGTAGTACAAGTGGTCGAGAGGTCAGTACCTATTTATGAGTGGACGGTGCACTTGGGTTTCATTTGGACGACCTCGCACACTCGCAGGGTCCCAGCGAGGCAGCCCACCAATAGGAACAAGAGAGGGAACAGAGTTCAGCGAATAGGGGTGGGGGGGTACCAGCCTTCTAGCTAGATTGGTTGGCTCCAACGTGGAGGGGCGGGCTGGGAAAGTGAGGTTTTAACCATGGGGAAACATCTTTTGGGATGAAGTAGTCAGACGAAAACAGTACTAACTCACTGTAGTGGTGAATGGTTGCAGCACAAACAAACTAAACAGGTGACATAAAACACACACACACCACTCTAGAGAGACACTGGAGAGTGGTCCTGACAGGGTAGGGTTACAGGTATCGACGGGGGGGCAGTCCTCCTAACATTCTCCCAACTCTTCCATGGCAGTAACAGAATCTCAGTTTCAGGCAGTAGGAAACACAAGCTAGCCATTCTCAATTGACCCCTGCCTCTCCCTCCGCCTCACTCGCGCACGCACACGCATGGCAGTGTGACAGACTGCACAAGAGTGCAGCAGCTCAAATATAACCTGTGTCTCTGATAAGGGCTTAGAGTAGATTACCAAGCCATTCCACAGTCAATCCTAAAATCGCCAGCCCAAATCTCCACTCTGCATTCAATTACATTTGGCCTGCTAGAGTTTAACTGCAAACTGAGTCCTATGAGCCTTTCTCACTGCATCAGTTGAGTCAACAGTAGAGTGAAAAGTGAACAACAAAAAACACCACCAGATGAGGCAGAAACTATAACAGGACAACTGGACAGCAGTGTTTCTAGGGTTGCCAAATTCCAGTAACTTTCCCCCAAATTTCCCAAGTTTTACAGAAAAGGATTCCTGATTTCCTGCGTATGCCCTACTGATTACGGGCCAACTGGGACTTCTGGGAAAACCTAGGAATTTGGGGGAAAGTTACCAGAACTTTGCAATCTTGCTGGGTAACACCAAGACTGCACCGTTTCGTTTCAGCCCAACACAAGCACTAGCAATAGAGTAGAATCAGGTGTTCTTGTATTGGGCAAGAAACCATACGCAACCGTAGAACTACTATTGAGAAACACTGCCTTTTTAGGGTCAGGGTGGTCTGGTTAGGGAGGAAACATTGAATCAACATTGAAATAACATTGAATACATGTCATCAGCCACAGGGGCGGAGATTGGAGGCATTACAGGGATTTTTCTGCCATTGAAATCCTTGAGCGTTTTTTCTGGCCACCAAAATCCAAACAGTGTAAAAAATAAATGCTTTCAGTATAAACTGAAACGACTAAATGAAGATAAAGTATGTATGAAAAAAATGACCTATATATTTTCTTATAATATAATCTTTGAAAACTAACAATAACCAAAATAAAAGCTAGACAGTCAGGGAGAATTGATTTTGTCATTATGTTTGAGCGATAGAACACAGCCTTAGCCACAGCAAAAGGCATAGAATCGCAGGAAATCTTCTTTAAAACTGCTACATTTTCTCTCAGCTCCATGGAAAAATTTGTACAATTGCAGGAAATTGGATATTGCAGGAAATTCTCCACACCGGCAAGATTGGGGCCACTGAAATGTTCACTAAAATCCCTGCCACGCCCACCACCTAAGCCCCTTTTTGAACCAGGAAAAGAAAACCTACATTACTAGGAGACCGACTGGTTGTATCAGTCACTGACTGGCCTATATTATACGACCAGCCAGGCCTACCGTCTGTCATACAGTCAATAGACTGAAACCTAAACCCCTATTGGCTCTGCATGACAACAGAGGCAAGGCTGTATATGTAGGGCGGAAAGGAAACGTCACGGATCCACACTGGCTTCCTGTGGGAATGAAACCACTAGCAGAGGACATTAGAGAAAGATGTGGGTAATCTAGAACCAACAGATATACAGCTAGCACCACAGTCTCTGTCACTTGTATACAGGGCCTTCAGAAATAATTCACACCCCTTGACTTTTTCCACATTTTGTTGTGTTACAGCCTGAATTTAAAATGGATTACATTTAGATGTGTTTTCAATGGCCTCCACACAATACCCCATAATGTGAAAGGGGAATTATGTTTTTAGAAATGTTTACAAATTAATAAAAAATGAAAATCGGAAATGTCTTGAGTCAATAAGTATTCAACCTCTTTGTTCTGGCAAGCCTAAATAAGGTCAATAGTAAAAATGTGCTAAACAAGTCACATACATTAGAAACTTATAGGACTCATTCTATGTACAATAATAGTGTTTAACATGATTTTTGAATGACTACCTCATCTCTGTACCCCACACATACAATTATCAGGTCTCTCAATCGAGAAGTGAATTTCAAACACAGATTCAACCACAAAGACCAGGGAGGTTTTCCAATGCCTTGAATATCCCTTTTTTCATGGTGAATTTATTAATTACACTTTAGATGGTTTATCAATACACCCAGTCACTACAAAGATACAGGCGTCCACCCTAACTCAGTTGCTGGAGAGGAAGGAAACCGCTTAGGGACTTCACCATGAGGCCAATAGTGACTTTAAAACAGTTACAGTTTTAAGAATTTAATGGCTGTGATAGGATAAAACTGAGGATGGATAAACAACATTGTAGTTACTCCACAATACTAACCCTAATTGACAGAGTAAAAAGAAGGAAGCCTGTGCAGAATAAAATATTCCAAAACATGCATCCTGTTTGCAACAAGGCACTAAAGTAATACTGCAAAAAATGTGGCAAAGCAATTCACTTTTTGTTCTGAATACAAACTGTTATGTTTGGGCCAAAGCCAATACAACACATTACTGAGTACCACTCTCCATATTTTCAAGCATAGTGGTGGCTGCATCATGTTATGGGTATGCTTGTAATTTTTAAGGACTGGGGAGTTTTTCAGGATAAAAAAGAAACTGAAAGGAACTAAGCACAGGCAAAATCCTAGAGGAAAACCTGGTTCAGTCTGCTTTCCACCAGACACTGGGAGATTAATTCACCTTTCAGCAGGACAATAACCTAAAACACAAAGTTAAATCTACACTGAATTTGTTTGCCAAGAAGAATGTACATTTTCCTGAGTGACCGAGTTACAATTTTGACAAAAATCTACTTGAAAACCGGAAAATGGTAGTCTGGCAATGATCAACAACCAATGACAGAGCTTCAAGAATTTTGAAACGAATAAACGGCAAATTCTCCACAATCCAGGTGTGGAAAACTCTTAGAGACCTACCCAGAAAGACTCACATCTGTAGTTACTGCCAAAGATGATTCTAACATGGATAGACTTTTTTTTCTTATTTAGAAATGTTAAAATTTTTCTTCCACTTTGACGGAATATTTTGTGTAGATCATTGACAAATTTAAATTTATATTAACCCTATTTTTTTTTTTTTTACAACAAACAAGGGGTGTGAATACTTTCGGAAGGCACAGTAGCTCTATGGCATAGGCGGGGAGTCCTAAATGATATACTGTAGTATTATACCTATAACATGTCTGTAGAGAAAACCTATGGTTGGAGGCATTGTGGAGAAAATACCTTTCTAATTAAAAAAAATTGATATATTAATTTAGTAGACAAGCAAATTAGAAAGTTAAAAAGCGACCAATACAGAGAATCCAATTTGATCAACGACCTATACATTAGGTGGTGTCAGAGGAAGGCCCCCCCCCCCAAAAAAATAGACTGTTCTATCTGCAACCGAACGGCAAGCGGTAGCGGAGAGCCAAGTCTAGGTCCGAAAGGCTCCTCAACAGCTTCTACTCCCAAGTCATAAGACTCCTGAACAATTAATAAAATGGCCACCCGGACTATTTACATTGCCCCCCCTCCCTCCCGTTGTTATTACACTGCTGCTACTCGCCTGTTTATCTATGCATTGTCACTTTACAAATGACCTCGACTAACCTGTACCCCCGCACATTGACTCGGTACCGGTATCCCCTGTATATACTGTAGCATCATTATTGTTATGTAATTATCTTGTGTTACTTCTTTATTTGATTTTACTTTAGTTTATTTAGTCAATATTTTCTTAACTCTATTTCTTGAACTGCATTGTTGGTTAAGGGATTGTAAGCTATTCAATACCTGTTGTATTCGGCACATGTACCAAATAAAATTCGATTTGATTTGAAATCCTCAATAGCCAATAGAAAGGGAGGATGGATGCAATTAAACATCTGATTGGCTTCTTATCCAGAATATCATCAATCATTGATTGACAGAATTCTCCCTGTGAGCATAGTGACCTCACGGTGATGCAATGCCTCCAAGCCAGCGGCTGGTCAAATAGAAGTCAATGTGAAGCAGAGAACCAATTCATATTCAGTCCATAATCTATCAGTCAACAAGACGCTGGTGAGTAATAAAAGCAATAACGCTAGTTATATTTTAACAGTAGGAATAAATGTCGCGTCGCTTACAAATATAAAACAGTTAAACAGAGACAACATAAAGCCGTAGAATATTACATTAGTCAAATGAACCAACAAAAAAATACACATTAAAAACACTACACGTAAGACCTGTTGAGAGGCGAACTCGGAGTCTTACCTTGAAGGCGTACTTTCGGCTGATGTGGTCCTCGGGCTCCACGGCTGAGACGACGTAGCTGGGTAGAGGAATACTACCCAGGACTGACTCCTCCCTGCTGTCTGTTAAGGGAGGGGAGGGGGGAAGAAAGAAAGAGAGACAAGACAGGAGAGACAAGACAGGAGAGAGAAAGAGAGATAGAAAATCGAGAGGAAGAAAAGAGAAAGAAAAGAGAGCTCAACCACAGTAAAATCACAGTGCATCTGAGAAAAGCGGAACACAACCAATAAATGACATGCCACTAAACAGGTCTATAGATGGAGTGCAAACAGTACAGAAATCTACCATAAAAGCAATTAGTACCCTGAAAACTCAAATCTCTCCTGGACAACTTTTTAGCCTTAACATTCTCCTACAGCAATGAAGGTGTACATTTGGAAGTAACATTATATTTGACAAATTATCCTCCTTGGCTAATATAACGAAACATAACAGCAAACCAAAAATAATAGAGAATGAAAAATGGTTTGATAATGATTACAAAAATCTAAGAAAGTAATTGAGAAATATATCTAATCAAAAACACAGAAAACCAGACAACAAAAATATACACCTTCAATATGGGGAAACACTGAAGCAATACAAACCTTAAGAACAAAAAAACACCCGCTCATTAGAAATCACCTGGATGGAATTGAGGAATCCATAGAATCAAACCACTTCTGGGATAACTGGGATAAATTAAATAAATTGGCTATCCAATATGGTGATATGTGAAGAAATCACTTTGCAAACCTCTACAGCAATATAACAACGAGCCCATAACAACAATATATACAAGAACAATTACAAATAAGAATCTTATGGATACCTCAATTACAGAACAATAATTAACTGTACACTCTCCAACACAAAAAGGCCTGTGGTGCGGACGGTATTTTAAATGAAATGATCAAATATACAGACTACATATTCAAATTAACTATACTCTTCAACATTATCCTCACTGTAGGTATTTTCCACGATATTTGGAACAAAGGATTGATCACACCAATCTATAAAAATGGAGACAAATTTGATCCAAATAATTAGAGGAATTTGCGTTAACAGCACATTCTCTGCAGTATCATAAATAGCAGACTACTTAATTTCCTTGATGAACACAACGTCCTGAGCAGAAGCCAGATTGGATTTCTAACAAATTACCGCTTGACAGACCACATTTATACCCGCCACACTCTAATTGACAAACAAGTAGACCAAAACAAAGGCAAAATGTACAAATTTTTCGGCACAACGGTATTTTTTTAATAAACTAATACAAAGTGGTATCGGAGGGAAATCATACACTAAAAACAAACGTGCAGGTCAAATTGGCAACAAGCAAACAGACGTCTTCTCTCAGAGACGTGGAGTGAAACAGGGCTGCTCAATAAGTCCAACACTATTTAACATCTACATGAATGAATTGGCAAAAAAAACAGTAGAAGAATGTGCAGCACCTGGTTTCACCCTACCCGACGCTGAAATCAAGTGTCTGCTGTACGCACGTGACCTGGTGCTGCTGTCTGCCGCTAAGGAGGGCTTACAGCAGCATCTAGATCATAGGCACAGGTTCTGTCAGACCTGGGCTCAGACAGTAAACCTAAAATAAAATACAAATATAATGATATTCCAAAATAGGTCCGGAAATCAGGATGACAAATATAAATTCTATTTGGACACTGTTCTATTTTGAACACACCAAAAAAAACGACACGTATCTAGGACTAAATATCAGCGACACTGGTAGCTTTCACAGGTAGCTTTCACAGGTAGCTTTCACAGCTGAGAGACAAAGGAAGAAAAGCATTCTATGCTTTAAAATAGAACCAATTGCTCTAAAGGGTCACGAAGTATGGGGTCCACTCTCCAATAACAAATTCAGCAAATGGGACAAATCCAATCAAAATACTGCATGCTGAGTTTTGTAAGATTGTATTGCAAGTGCAAAGAAATACTCAAAAAATAACACATGTAAGAGCAGAATTGGGCCATACAACCCCCCCCCCTCTATTCGAAATGAAGAAAAAAAAAGCCATCTAAAATCAAGTGACCCTAAAACATTTCATCACTCAACCCTACAATGTCAAGAGATTAAACCAGAGAAGAGTTCCCTCAGTCAGCTGGTTCTGAGGCTCAGTTCACTAACCCAAACCAACCCCATAGAGTCTCAGGACAGCACTCAAATCTGGCTCAACCAAATCATCACAAAGCAAAAAAATATATATAAAAATCAAAGAAAGCTTCAATGCTATTTGGCTCTAAACAGACAGTAACATGGTAGCAGACTATCTGACCACTGTGACTGATAGAAGAACTGAGGAAAACACTGACTAGCTACAGACTCCGTGAGAACAGTCTGGCTATAGAGACTGGTCGTCACAGGCAAACCTGGCTGCCCAGAGAGGACAGGCTGTGCTCACTCTGCTCCAGGGGAGAGGTAGAGAGCGAGCTGCATTTTCTATTCCACAGTGACAAATACTCAGACCGAAGAGAATCTTTCCCAAAATGATCATTCGGTACAAAGAATTTGAAACTATAAAATGCAATCCAATATTTATTGAGTGAAAAGGCAAAATGTGCAGCTTAGGCCACAACCTGAGGAGAAGCCACTGAAAAGTGCAACGTCAATAATATTTCCCATTTAGTTTTGTTTAGGCTTTCACGCCACGTCATGTTGAAAATGGTCTACTACTTGCTTTAATGTATTGTTATTTTCATTCATATCGTTGTTGTAGCTGCTGTTAATTGAAAACCCATTTCCACAACTGCTACTATTATTGACGCCTTATTGCCGTTTTTTTGTTATATGTCTACTTTGACAATGTAAGTCATTTAACTTGCTATGTCAAGAAAGTCTACTGCATTGAGAGAGAGAGATAGACAGAGGAGAAACAGAGATACATAGAGAGAGAGAGAGGGGTGGGAGAGAGATGTCACTTACGACCCACTAATCATTTTGGATAGTAAAAAAAACTCCCCTCCCCCGACACCCATGTGGCAGTACTCTGTCAAACCACTAACCCCCCCTTATCCAAACTGGCACTACACTGCCACTCCACAAAATCGATCTCCGCCCATCCAGTTGGCATTGGCCGGGTTCATACCACGGCCGTCCTCTGCCAGGTTTGGCATCAGTGTCATGCCACTGTGTGCCCCTTCTGACACTAGAGCCTGGTCATATCTTAATTAGCTCACACTGCTATAAATAAAAAGGGACAACTCTCATGGGGGGAGTGTTTCCACCGCTGCACATTGTGACAGAGTGCTAGAATTTGTGTGTGTGTGTGTGTGTGTGTGTGTGTGTGTGTGTGTGTGTGTGTGTGTGTGTGTGTGTGTGTGTGTGTGTGTGTGTGTGTGTGTGTGTGTGTGTGTGTGTGTGTGTGTGTGTGTGTGTGTGTGTGTGTGTGTGTGTGTGTGTGTGTGCGAAAACATGTGGTCGTGTGTGTGGTGGATTGGAATGTTTGGTTGATAAGTGAAGGCGGGGGTGGGGGGGGGGTTGGATTAAAGAGTAATTGGTTAAAAATAAATTCAAGGAGCTTTGGAGGAGAAATTCTCCACATGGGGCCTCGTCCTTTTATCTGCCCACACATACACACCTTAACGCAGAGAAATGAACAGATTAATAGAGCGAGAAACAGGGAAAGAGTCGATGGCGGCCGAAATAGACTTGGAGTAAAATGGGAGTAGGATGAAGATGAAGAGAGGGGAGAGAGAGGGAGAAAGATGGAGGAAGAGGGTGAGAGAGCGGGGGAAGGAGTAAAAGTGAAAGAGTAAGTGAGCGAGAGGGGGTTAGACAGCAAGAGAGTGACACAGGGAGAGATAGTGAAGGCGAGAGAAAAATGAAGAGCGAGACCTCGGAACACAGATTAACCACTGATTAAACTTCTGGCTCCCTCATCAACTCCAGACATTCTGGTTCCAATCTCTTACATAACGCTCTCCTAACGTTAAGGCAACATTGAGAATGGTTCAGATGTGGGACAGTGTCTGGGGTTCAGGAGAGTCCGTGTCCCAAATGCCACCCTATTCTCGGAGTAGTGCACTACTTCTCCTGTATAGTTCACTACTTTTGACCACAAGTATAGTACTAAACAGGGCACAGAGTGCCATTTGGGACTCACCCATAGACTACCAGGGGTCTGGAATGATGAGCGCTCGTTGGCGTCGCCAAGATGTGGCAAGAACAAACACGGTGAGATTAAACCAAAGTACAAAGTGTAATGAGTATCCGTGTGGTTTATTTCCAGGCTCGTTCGGCAAACCCTTTCACTCACAAGGCCCAGCCAAGATCCCAGATTGCCGTCTAGTCTCGAGAAAGGCCCTTTTATGAAACCTTGACTATAAATAGCTTCCGTTGTTCTCCAATTTGGCCTCTCTTCTATCTCAGCCAATAGGACATGATGATGTGTTCAAATCAGATCAACATCATCCCAGTTTTGCTCTGTACTGGAAGTAGTCCATCTTGAAAACTTTACCGCTGACTTACAATTTAGATTTTTTTGGGTGTGTGTGTGGTGGGGGGGGGGGGGGGGGGGTGTATTAACAGTGGACAAATCGAACAAAACTGTCCTACGCTCACATCTTAGTGCCAGGTCAGCGGCAGAGGAAATATGCCTATGAGGTCATTAAGCCTACACTTACAGCACGAAAATACCACGTCGCATCTCCCCTACACACACAAACCATCTCACCTTTATAGTAGAACAGGCAGTAGTCAGCCAGCACAAACCACTTCCTCTTCCAAAGCCTCATTCCAGAACGGTCCTGTAAAAGAAGGCGAAGGAGAAGTCAGGCCTACACTCCTTTATTGGCCCCGCGATGCCTGCCATCGCTTTTCAAACACACTTGCAGCCAGGGGAATGATGAAAGATAGAAGGGAAAAACACACTTCAAAACAGATCACACACACGCCACACACAGTAATTAAGTGCTGCCTGTTTGAATCTTTTCCCTGGTAGGAAGAGCGTGTTCATGTCCCCATTGTCATGATAGGGAGTTTGTTTTGGAGGAAACTCATTTGGTGTTTGAATAGTGTTCCCTCAGAAGTGAGTGTGTGTGTGGTGCGTGAGTGCCTGAGAGAGAGAGAGAGAGAAAGAGAGAGAGAGAGAGAGAGAAAGAGAGAGAGAGAGAGAGAAAGAGCGTGTCTTTCTATGTGGGTGTTTGTGTGTTTCCACCGATAATGCGTGTCTGTCAGTTAAAGATATTTGCATTGTGCTTCTGTTTTCTCTTAGAGTTTTATAAAAATGTGACAGTGCTGGATTTTCCCAGTTCCAGCGAGGGCAAAGTCACATCCATCTACCTGGCAGACATAAACAGGGTTCAAAGGTCAACCCTGGAGCTCATTAAAACACTGTGTGTATCCCAAATGGTACACACTACTTCTTATTTGGTGCCCTACCTGTGACCAGCTCAAGTAAAAAGTAGTGCACTACATATGGAATAGGGTGTCATTTGGGACTGTGTACAAAAAAAACGTATACAATATGTTCCATACACCCAGCTACCAGTTTATCCAATCATGTTGTCCTACAGAAACCTATCTACCAATGAGCTCTATTCTATGAGTCTCTGTGTGTCTCTACTAACCAATCGACAGTATCCTGTAGATTCCGCAGACCTTTGTGTCAACCGATGAGCTTTGTAATCAGAGTTCCTGTTGACCAATCAACTGACAGCCTGCACACCCATGTCTATCATCTCCATTGGCTTGCTTGTCCCACTATCATCCAATCAGTATTGTCCTACAGATACCTATCAACCAATGAGCTCTATCCTGTTTTTGAAAAGCAACCCAATGCATGTCCATGTGATGTGTCCATGACCTCTGTTGCCATGGCAGCCTATGCAAGTACTTCCCAAACCTCTCCTTAGGGGTTGGGAAACACTGATAGATAGTGTGTGTGTGTGTGTGTGTGTGTGTGTGTGTGTGTGTGTGTGTGTGTGTGTGTGTGTGTGTGTGTGTGTGTGTGTGTGTGTGTGTGTGTGTGTGTGTGTGCACGTTCGTGCGTTTCAAGTTTCATTAGCCGTATGTGCCTTCGAGCGTGTTGGTATGCATACGTGTGTGTGTGTGTGTGTGCGCATTTCAAGTTTCATTAGTTGTATTAGGTGTGTGCGCCTTTGTACGTGTAGGTACGCATACGTGTGTGCGTGTATGTGTTGTGTGTGCATGTGTGTGCATGTGTGTGTGTTGCTTACCTGTTTGTAGAGCCATCCTCTCACCACCACGGGGACGTCGGGGTTCCTCTTGATGGACTGCTCTCGCTTCCCAAAACTGTGCACCCTCCCACTGGACCTGGAGCCCTATAGGACACACACATCCAGCATACTGGTTAGTTATTTCAACTTTGACCTCACCAGCCCTTACAATTTAGCTTCTACTGTTCTATCCTCAATTTCAAAATCATACTTGAAAAGGGGACACAGATCTTTTGATTTCATTGACTAGACAACTAAAAAGGTGCACGCGGCCATGCCAGTACACGACGGTCTCTTGTAGGAGAGTTGGAATACGTAGCATGATACAAAAGAAGAAATGCTGTTTGCTCGTAAAGTTAGATTATTTTTTTAAAGTTTCACGTCACACATTTTACATTATGTTCTGATTGGTTGACCCAATGCAATCAAATGAAGTTAGATTTTTAAGCAAGCGCAAAATTTGTGAATATTTGGGACAATAGTTTACCATAAGCCAAACTCTCACCCACATAAATAACAAGTGAAGAAAAAAAATGACTCCCATGAGTTTTATAGTAATACACCTCGGGAGGAACCATTTAGGGGGTGCTGGGCATTGCTCTTCTGACTAACCAGGAGGTGAGAGTTCAACTAGGTCTGACATGGCCGTTAGGGCCCATTAGCTGCTGGTAATGGTCTACAGCGGTAGTGATCATGAGCATATAGTTACAGCTGATGAGGTTATAGAGGTAGCCTATAAACAATCAAAATAAAGAAAGTCGCACACTCCACGTGAAATCTCCCAGCAACTTAATTGGTATTTAGGGTCAGACCCTGACTTTCTTTATTTTGATAGTTTCTAGTTTATTTGCCGTTAGTCAGCACCTCCACACAAACTATTTTCTGGGTGTGCGCCAGCTCATGTTATTTTTATGTTATAGAGCAGGGGTGTCAAAGTCAAATGGACGGAGGGCCAAATAAAAAATTTAGCTACAAGCCGAGGGCCGGACTGTTCGAATGTTCATTGAAAATTTTTTAAATGACGCATATAGTCTAGTGAACCTAATTGAACCTACTGAAAACCTAACAAATATATTCCAATATGATCTGTAATAGCTGTCGCTTTCCTCATCCTCAGATGAGGTGAGGAGAGAAGGATCTTCTGACCAAAATGCGGAGTCCGGGAAATATGCCATCTTTATTTATTAATAACGAAAACTGATGACACGAAAACAAGCACTTTCAAAACTTACAAAATAACAAAAAACGACGTAAAACGGAACCTGAACATAAACTTACATAGACAAACGTAAACTCACGAACAGGAACGTTACATCAAAATACACGAACAGCCAAACAGCTCCGAAAGTGAATAACATCGAACACGACGAAGACATCACAGGAGACAATCACCCACAAACAAACAGTGAGAATGCCCTACCTAAATATGACTCTTGATTAGAGGAAAATGCAAACCACCTGCCTCTAATCAAGAGCCATACCAGGCAAACCGAAACCAACATAGAAACAGATAACATAGACTGCCCACCCAAAACACATGCCCTGACCAAAAACACATAAAAACTAACATAAATAGGTCAGGACTGTTACAGTACCCCCCCCCCCCAAGGTGCGAACACCGGGCGCACCAGCACAAAGTCCAGGGGAGGGTCCGGGTGGGCAGTTGACCACGGTGGTGGTTCCGGCTCAGGACGCTGTCCCCACACCACCATAGTCACTCCCCTCTTCTTTCTACCCCTTCTACTGACCACCCTAACACTACCTCCCCCTAAATAAACATCTAGCACCGGAACAAGGGGCAGCACCGGGACAAGGGGTAGCACCGGGACAAGGGGCAGCACCAGAACAAGGGGTAGCACCAGGATAAGGACCATCACTGGAATAAGGGGCAGCACCGGGACAAGGGGCAGCACCGGGACAAGGGGCAGCACCTGGACAAGGGGCAGCACCGGGACAAGGGGCAGCACCGGGACAAGGGACAGCACCGGGACAAGGGGCAGCACCGGGACAAGGGGCAGCACCGGGACAAGGGGCAGCACCGGGACAAGGGGCAGCACCGGGACAAGGGGCAACACCGGGACAAGGGGCAACACCGGGACAAGGGGCAGATCCCGGCTGAAGGACTCTGGCAGGTCCTGTTTGGACGGCTCTGGCAGGTCCATGCAGGCTGACGGCTCTCGACGCTCATGGCAGACTGACGGCTCTCTACGCTCATGGCAGGCTGACGGCTCTCGACGCTCATGGCAGACTGACGGCTCTCTACGCTCATGGCAGGCTGACGGCTCTCGACGCTCATGGCAGGCTGACGGCTCTCGACGCTCATGGCAGACTGACGGCTCTCGACGCTCATGGCAGACTGACGGCTCTCGACGCTCATGGCAGACTGACGGCTCTAGACGCTCATTGCAGGCTGACGGCTCTCGACGCTCATGGCAGGCTGACGGCTCTCGACGCTCATGGCAGGCTGACGGCTCTCGACGCTCATGGCTCTCTGACGGCTCTGGCTGCTCATGGCTCTCTGACGGCTCTGGCTGCTCATGGCTCTCTGACGGCTCTGGCTGCTCATGGCTCTCTGACGGCTCTGGCTGCTCATGGCTCTCTGGCGGCTCTGGCAGATCCTGTCTGGTTGGCGGCTCTGGCAGATCCTGTCTGGTTGGCGGCTCTGGCAGATCCTGTCTGGTTGGCGGCTCTGGCAGATCCTGTCTGGTTGGCGGCTCTGGCAGATCCTGTCTGGCGGGCGGCTCTAGCGGCTCCTGTCTGGCTGACGGCTCTAGCGGCTCCTGTCTGGCGGATGGCTCTGTAGGCTCATGGCAGACGGGCGGCTTTGCAGGCTCATGGCAGACGGGCGGCTTTGCAGGCTCCTGGCAGACGGATGGCTCAGATGGCGCTGGGGAGACGGATGGCTCAGATGGCGCTGGGGAGACGGATGGCTCAGATGGCGCTGGGGAGACGGATGGCTCAGATGGCGCTGGGGAGACGGATGGCTCAGATGGCGCTGGGGAGACGGATGGCTCTGGCCGGATACGGCGCACTGTAGACCTGGTGCGTGGTGCCGGAACTGGAGGCACCGGGCTAATGATAAGCACCTTCCTACTAGTGCGTGGAGCAGGGACAGGGCACACTGAACTCTCAAAGCGTACTCTATACCTGGTGCGTGGTACCGGCACTGGTGGCACCTGGCTGAGGGCACGCACCTCAGGACTAGTACGGGGAGAAGTGACAGTGTGTACAGGACTTAGGAGACGCACAGGTGGCTTAGTGCGTGGGGCCGGAACTGGAGGCACTGAACTGGATACACGCACTATAGGGAGAGTGCGTGGAGGAGGAACAGGGCTCTGGAAATGCACTGGTAGCCTAGTGCGTAGTGTAGGCACTGTAGGTACTAGGCTGGGGCGGGGAGGTAGCGCCGGAAATACCGGACCGTGCAGGCGTACTGGCTCTCTTGAGCATTGAGCCTGCCCAACCTTACCTGGTTGAATGCTCCCGGTCGCCCGCCCAGTACGGGGAGGTGGAATAACCCGCACCGGGCTGTGTAGGCGAACCGGGGAAACCATGCGTAAGGCAGGTGCCATGTATGCCGGCCCGAGGAGACGCACTGGAGACCAGACGCGTTGAGCCGGCCTCATGACACCTGGCTCAATGCCCAATCTCGCCCTACCAGTGCGGGGAGGTGGAATAACCCGCACCGGCCTATGCACACGTACAGGAGACACCGTGCGCTCTACTGCGTAACACGGTGTCTGCCCGTACTCCCGCTCTCCACGGTTAGCCTGGGAAGTGGGCGCAGGTCTCCTACCTGCCCTTGGCCCATTACCCTTTAGCCCCCCCCCAAGAAATTTTTGGGATTTACTCACGGGCTTTTCGGGCTTCCGTGCAAGACGTGTCCCCTCATAATTCCGGTTCCTCTCTCCGGTAGCCTCCGCTCTCCTCAGTGCCTCCAGCTGTTCCCATGGGAGGCGATCTCTACCCGCTAGGATCTCCTCCCATGTGTAGACACCCTTTCCATCCAGAACATCGTCCCATGTCCATTGCTCCTTCTTCTGTCCCTTACTCCGTTTATTTTTCCCATACCGCTTGGTCACATTTTGTTGGTGGGTGATTCTGTAATAGCTGTCGCTTTCCTCATCCTCAGATGAGGTGAGGAGAGAAGGATCTTCTGACCAAAATGCGGAGTCCGGGAAATATGCCATCCTTATTTATTAATAACGAAAACTGATGACACGAAAACAAGCACTTTCAAAACTTACAAAATAACAAAAAACGACGTAAAACGGAACCTGAACATAAACTTACATAGACAAACGTAAACTCACGAACAGGAACGTTACATCAAAATACACGAACAGCCAAACAGCTCCGAAAGTGAATAACATCGAACACGACGAAGACATCACAGGAGACAATCACCCACAAACAAACAGTGAGAATGCCCTACCTAAATATGACTCTTGATTAGAGGAAAATGCAAACCACCTGCCTCTAATCAAGAGCCATACCAGGCAAACCGAAACCAACATAGAAACAGATAACATAGACTGCCCACCCAAAACACATGCCCTGACCAAAAACACATAAAAACTAACATAAATAGGTCAGGACTGTTACATGATCAGATAAATAAAGCAATATTTTCTTATGGCTCTGTCAGTAATCTTTAATTTTCAACAGACACAAAAGACAAATTTCCTTTATATAAAAATCCCCATAACATGAACATTAAATGAAAGAAACCGGTATTCAAGGCACCATCAGTAGCCTATATTTTCTATTTTAGCAAAAGTGGGCTAAATTTACTTCAAAGAAAAAAACAATAATAGCAATTTTCTATCATCCACTCAACTGAAATATTTTTAAAATATAATTGGATTGAAATACAATAAAATAAAGTGCAAAAATCTATTAATCAAAAACAACACTTTGTTTAAGGAGAAGTAACATGCAGTGAAAACAAATATTAAACTTTAACTTTTAAACTTGAACTGAGTAAAAACTCTAAATATGTGATTGCACAGTAATGTTCACTTGTTTGAGGTTGAGGGTGATACTTGGTGGTGTCCCATCTTTTCCACAAGTTCATCAATGTTCGGGGTAAGGCTCTGAGCTGAGGAAATCCTCAGAATTGAGTGGAGGTGTTCAGCAGTAAGTCGACTTCTGTGTGATGTTTTGTTCAGGTTCATCAAAGAAAACAGTTGTTCACACAGGTATGTGCTGCCAAACATAGACAACGTTTGAGCAGCCTGGATGCGCAGCTGGGGCATTGTGTCGGGGAGGAAACGGGCGAACTCCGCAGCACCCACTGCCGCATATTTTGCCCTCAGTGCATCATTGCATTGGAGGTCAATCAACTCCATTTGGAGGTTTGGTGGTGAGCTTTCCACGTCAACAGCAAATGGGTTACCGAGCAGTTCCAACCTGCTTTTTTGTGCTTCAAAGTCAGCAAATCGGCGTCGAAAGTCAGCGGCAAGCATACCTATTTTATCAGCCAACTGTGCGCTCGGGAACGCACTGGTAGAGAGCTTCTCTTTCATGGTCTGGCAGCTGGGAAAGTGGCTCAAATTTTCTTTCCGCATCTGCGTCTCCCACAGAGTCAGTTTGGTTTTAAATGCCTTCACTGTACTGTACATATCAGAGATGACATGATCCCGACCCTGCAGCTGCAAGTTCATTGCATTCAGATGACTCGTAATGTCACACAGAAAAGAGATTTCACACAGAAACATTTCGTCTCGGAGTTGTGTTGTGTCTTTCCCTTTGCTGTCCAAGAACAGACAAATCTCCTCACGAAGCTCGAAACATCTTTGAAGCACCTTTCCCTGGCTTAGCCATCGCACCTCTGTGTGATAAGGCAAATCACCATGCTCCGTTTCTAACTCCGTCAGAAATGCCTTGAACTGGCGGTGATTCAAACCTTTGGCTCTGATAAAGTTAACTGTGCGCGTGATGATGCTCATTACATGCTCCATTTTCAAGGCTTTACCGCACAACGCTTCCTGGTGTATGATACAATGATAAGCTGTCAGCTCACCTGTCGCGTTTTCCTCTTGCATCTTTTCCCGTATCTTCGCCACCAGTCCGCTCCTGTGTCCACACATCGCAGGTGCTCCGTCGGTTGTCAAACCCACGAGTTTTTCCCAAGGCAGCTCCATCTCATTTACACATCTTGACACCTCTTCATACAAATCATGCCCCGTAGTTGTGCCATGCATAGGACGTAAAGCCAAAAACTCCTCTGTCACGCTTAGGCTGGAGTCCACTCCGCGGATGAAAATTGACAACTGGGCAATGTCAGAAATGTCGGTGCTCTCATCCACAGCCAAGGAATATGCAATGAAATCTTTTCCCTTTTTCACAAGCTGCTCTTTTAGATTGATGGACAACTGGTCTACTCTCTCGGCAATGGTGTTTCTGCTCAGACTCACATTTAAAAAGAGTTACCTTTTTTCTGGGCAAACTTCGTCACAAACTTTAATCATGCAGTTTTTGATGAAATCCCCCTCCGTAAATGGCCGGGCTGATTTAGCGATCTCTTCTGCCAAAATAAAACTGGCCTTGTGATTTGGCTTTTTTGAACAGAGCCTGTCGAGATTTGAGGCCTCGTTTTAATTCCTCTGCCTTTTGTAGCCTTTGTTCCATGTCCATATTCTTGTTTTTGTCCGCGTGTTTCGTTTCATAATGTCGTCTCAGATTATACTCTTTCAGTACCGCCACACTTTCTCCACACAGAAGACACACAGGTTTTCCAGCTACCTCCGTGAACATATACTCCGACTCCCACCTTGTTTGAAACCCCCGGTTCTCAGTGTCCACCTTCCGTTTTGCCATTTTTGATGGGTATCTGAAAGTTAATTTTACTGTGATGCTGACGACTGCTGTGCCAATAAATATTGAAATGAAGCAGCCTACTGCTCGGTGCGTCACCGTTGCATTGTGGGAAATGTAGTATTGGTGCGTGTAAAAGATCTGCGGGCTGCCGGCTTGCTGCGGTCTGCGGGCCGGTTCTAATAATAAATCAAGATCATCCCAGGGGCCGTAAAAAACCTTCTCGCGGGCCGGATGTGGCCCGCGGGCCTTGACTCTGACATATGTGTTATAGAGGTAACCGTCAACAGGACAGCTTGTGGAGGCTGAATGATGCCCTCCGGGTTGCGTGTGTCTGTGTGATCCCCTCCGTTGGTGAAGATCGATTCGTCGGCCATTAGTGAGACACAGCTGCTGGGTAAGGGCCATGAATCAACCACACATGCGCCACACACACACACAAGTGGAAGGTTGACGATACCAACATACAGACACAATACATTCATGGAAACACACAGACACGTATGCACACACAGACACGTATGCACACACACACGTATGCACACACACACGTATGCACACACACACACACACACACACACACGTATGCACACACACACACACGTACACACACACACACAACTCTAGGGCTGTCCCTGACGAAAAAAATAATAATCTTGGTCGAAAGAGTCATCCTATTCTTTCGACCAATCGACGGGTTGAAATGTTTAAATACGTATTTTTCCATATATAGACAGACACACGCTTGATTGAAATGCATTCCAGGTGACTACCTCGTGAAGCTGGTTGAGAGAATGCCAAGAGTGTGCAACGCTGTCATCAAGGCAAAGGGTGGCTACTTTGAAGAATCTCAAATACAAAAATATATTATGATTTGTTTAACACTTTTTTTGGTTACTAAATGATTCCATATGTGTTATTTCACAGTGTTGATGTCTTCACTATTATTCTACAATGTAGAAAATAGTCAAAATAAAGAAAAACCCTTGAATGAGTCGGTGTCCAAACTTTTGACTGGTAGTGTATGTGGATGATTTATAGAGCCAGGCACATTTAACAGTTAGGCAATTGAAAATAGACCTAATTTCCTCTCTCCTCAATTTTCTTAGACAATTAGGCTAAGGCAAGGGCTGTTTCCTTGTCTCTGCTGCCTTCGCTGCATTGTTCTCAACCCCAACACGCTGGTTAACTTTGCTATTATGCACATAGCAACATAGGGAAAGGCCCCATATTCTACGGCGCACTGAAGATTGTTTCAGAACCACGGACAGCGACGGTATCCAACGCGGGGGAAATCGCATTTGTTATAAAGTAATACTAGATTTATTAGTGTTGTACCATTATTTTTGGGGATAAAATATCCATTTACAATTTCAGTATCACGTCTTAGAATTATGGACTGTGCCATTCCCTTGGCCTCCGCAATGGATTAGTCCACTGACACAGGTGCGAATCAGACAGCTGTCTTGTGCGCCATGAAAAAAAAACTAAAATAGTGACCGCTCGACTAAAGAGATCTCGGTCGACCAAATAGGGTCAGCCCTATCACACGCACCAGCCACAAGTCATACATACAGTACATACAAACAGAGACAGACGGACAGCAATTCACATGCTTAAAGTTCCTCAAATGCATTCACATACACACACACCGAAGCATTAATGGAATGTGCCACATTCAAATATAGTCTGGGTCCATCTGTTGATGGGATGGACGTGATTTAACTCCGTGGAGCTGTGTATGCATGCATCCCTATGACCTGAATTATAACCTACTACTCAGTACTGTAATGAACCACTGAAGAAAAGGGAGCGAAGCGTATCATTTATGCAGCATGGACCGCGGTACGACATGTGCGTGTGGGGGGGTGGGGGTGGGGCCGTCGTTGACCGACACCTCTTGACGTCAGAGTTCGACGTCATGTGGTCCCTCTCCGTCCCCTCGCTGAACTGCAACACTCGTCATTCCAGTACCTTAATTGCAGCGTTAAACGAGCCTATCAACATCACAAATCACCTAGCAAAGCCCCACTCAACTCCCCTGGCATGTCAGTGACATGACGTGAGGCAAGCCGTGTGTGTGTGTGTATAGAGTACACTACAGGCCGTGACGTATCCTGTACCTTACACACACCACCTCCCTCACACACACACACACACACACACACACACACACGCCACCTCCCACACACACACACACACACCACCTCCCCCCCACACACACACACCACCTCCCACACACCACCTCCCACACACACACACACAGACTCCCATCATTTCTATCCCAAACCTGAGCAGGGTGTTACGGCTGAGGGGTTTGGTTTAACTGGCGGGATGTGACGGCTACAAGTGCTTTAGTGGCGTTGTGGGAAGCTCAAGGGCGCTGGCGCTACAGCTGGTGGGAAGGTGTCTAATTACACGATTATAAGAACCACTGCTGACCAAGCGTGGAAGGTAGACACTAAAACGGCAGAAGAGCTGTCACAACAGATTCCCTTGTCTACGTAGTGTAATATAGTCTATTTTAAGGCCGGGTAAACTCGTGGAAATATGGGAGTGATATTGGTGCCAACAGAAATGTAATTTGTTGGCACTTACTGTATATCACACCATACAATAGTGTCTCTAATGTAAGATTCAGTTTTTGTCAGTGAAAGGCTATAGACTGCGCATTCGGAAAGTATTCAGACTTCATTTCCCCCACCTTTTGTTATGTTACAGACTTATTCTAAAATGTATATTTAAAAAATCCCCCTCAATCTACACACAATACCCCATAACGGCAAAGCAAAAACTGGGTTAGAATTTTTAAAATTAATTTATGGGGGAAAAAATTGAAAAAAAACTTTACTCAGTACTTTGTTGAAGCACCATTGGCAGGAATTACAGCCTTGAGTTTTCTTATGTATGACGCTACAAGCTTGGCACACCTGTATTTGGGGAGTTTCTCCCATTCTTATCTGCAGATCCTCTCAAGCTCCTTCAGGTTGGATGGGAAGCGTCGCTACACAGATATTTTCAGGTCTCTCCAGAAGAGGTTGGATCGGGTTCAAGTCCGGGCTCTGCCTGGGCCACTCAAGGACAGAGACTCAGAGACTTGTCCCGAAGCCACTCTTGCGTGGTCTTGGCTGTGTGCTTAGGGTCCTTGTCCTGTTGGAAGGTGAACCTTTGTCCCAGTGAGGTCCTGAGCGCTCTGCAGCAGGTTTTCATTAAGGATCTCTGTACTTTGCTCTGTTCATCTTTCCCTCGATCCTGACTAGTCTCCCAGTCCCTGCTGCTGAAAAACATCCCCACAGCATGATGCTGCCACCAACATGCTTCACTGTAGGGTTGGCACCAGGTTCTCTCCAGACATGATGCTTGGCATTCAGGCCAAATAGTTCAATCTTGGTTTCATCAGACCAGAGAATCTTGTTTCTCATGGTCTGCGAGTCCTTCAGGAGCCTTTTGGTAAACTCCAAGTGGGCTGTCATGTGCTTTTTACTGAGGAGTGGCTTCCATCTAGCCACTCTACCATAAAAGCCTGATTGGTGTAGTGCTGCAGAGACGGTTGTCCTTCTGGAAGGTTCTCCCATCTCCACAGAGGAACTCTAAAGCTCTGTCAGAGTGACCATTGGGTTCTTGGTCACCTCCTTGATCAAGGCCCTTCTCCCTCGATTGCTCAGTTTGGCTGGGCAGCCAGCTCTAGGAAGAGTCTTGGTGGTTCCAAACTTTTTCCATTTAAGAATGATGGAGGCCACTTGGGGACAGTCAATGCTGCAGAAATGTTTTGGTACCCTTCTCCAGATCTGTGCCTCGACACAATCCTGTCTCGGAGCTCTACGGACAATTCCTTCGACCTCATGGCTTGGTTTTTGCTCTGACATGCACTGTCAACTGTGGAACCTTATATAGACAGGTGTGTGCCTTTCCAAATCATGTCCATGCGTGTTTAACATGCGTGTTTGTGTTGATGCCATTAAGTGAATGTTTTCTCTTTTTTTTAAAGAATTTTTGCGTGTGCCTTTCCAAATCAACTCCATTGAATTGACCACAGGCGGACTACAATCAAGTTGTAGAAACATCTCAAGGATGATCAATGGAAACAGGATGCACCTGAGCTCAATTTCGAGTCTCATGGTAAAGGGTCTGAATACTTATGTAAATAAGGTATTTCTGAAAACCTGTTTCGCTAGGTCATTATGTGGTATTGTGTGTAGATTAATGAGATTTTTTTTATTTAAAAAAAATACATTTTAGAATAAGGCTGTAACGTAACAAAATGGGGGGGAAAGGAAGGGGTCTGAATACTTTTCCCAAATGCACCGTACACGCTACATACTCTTTGCAGTCTGTTTCAGTATGTATGTGTCTGCAATTTACTATGTGGTGACAATACCGTCACACTGCCTTGAAGAGTTTGAAGAGAAGAAATCTCTTTGACAAAGAATTGGGAACCATCCCTTTGACAACAGCATATGGGAACCGTCTGGCACAGACACATTGGTGCTTATTTTCAGGAATGCGAGCGACGAAACAAAAGTGTAATGAATACCTGTTCTAGCTCACCGATTTGTTGTTGTTGTTGTTGTTGTCTTAATGTCGTAACAGCACACACACAGAGGAAAAGCATGACTCATGCTTCTGGAAACTGATGCAGCGGTTTAGTGCTGATGTTCATCAGTAAAGCAAAGGATATTGCTTGATCCCTTATGGAGGGAGGGGGTGGGGAATGGGTGGGATCACCTGGGTTGCATCCCAAATGGCACCCTATCCTCTATACAGTGCACTACTTTTGTACTGCACTATAAAGGGAATAGGGTTACGGTGGCGAAAAGCTGTGGTCTCTCATCATGGTAACTGATGAGCCCCAGTGTGATGGATGCCCGATCCTCTCCCTGTGTGCCACATTCAATCATAGTCTGGGTCCACCTGTTGATGTGGTGGACATGATTTACCTCTGTTTAGTGGTGTGTGTGTGTGTGTGTGCCTAAGAAATAGAAGCAGTGTGTGTGTGTGTGCTCTCCCATCCTCTGCCAAAGAGAGGGAGATATGGAGCAAAAGAGAGAGAGCGAGAGAGCGAGAGAAAGGAATGAGCGAGAGCTCATTTCATGCTAATGCTACAGTAGCCTGTTCTCTTGGCTTTACGCAAAAGCCTTAAAGGAATATGGGGAAGGAATGCCACTAAGACCAGTCTTCAAAATGAAAGTTAGGTAGTAAATCGCCTTTCAAGCTATAAATGGGGCGGGGGGGTGAGGATCAGGTGTATCCCACCTGCGGCTTGAAATGGGCTTGACTGTTCTGCCGGGGTCACAGTAGAGCCTGGAGAGACGGCCCCGAGCTTGTTATGTTGAGCCACACACAACTTGTCATTCGTCAGACACCTGACACACAAACAGGCACATATTTTACACTTGACACACACAAAACGCACACACACACACACACACACACACACTCTTGCCCTGTCACATTCACCCTCAACCTGCACAATTCCATAAACACACAGTCCCCGTCTAATTCCGTCAGATCCACACGTCTAACTTTCCCCCTCGGAGGTCTGCGACATTAATTAATCCAGCCTCCTACGGGCAGACAGAAGCCCCCCTCCTCTCCACTGTCTGGTGGCTTTTAATGGAGGCTTGGTCAAAGGTGTGTGAGAGCAGCCCCCCTAGCCATTCATCATCGCCTAATGCCAGTCGTTAATTACTTTTCCCTATAAATAGTCCCCGACCGATAAATCGGTTGACCAATACTGTCGGCAGATATTAGCCATTCACAGAAATATTTGTATCGGTCTTTATTACACAGATAAAGAGCCGATATTATATACAGTGTCGGTCAAAAGTTTGGACACACCTACTCATTCAAGGGTTTTTCTGTATTTGGACTATTTTCTACATTTGTAGAATAATAGCGAAGACATCAAAACTATGAAATAACACATATGGAATCTTGTAATAACCAAAAAAGTGTTTAACAAATCAAAATATATTTGAGATTCTTCAAAGTAGCCACCCTTTGCCTTGACAGCTTTGCACACTCTTGGCATTATCTCAACCAGCTTCATGAGGTAGTCACCTGGAATGCATTTCAATTAACAGGTATGCCTTGCTAAAAATTAATGTGTGGAATTTCTTTCCTTCTTAATGTGTTTGAGCCAATCAGTTGCGTTGTGACAAGGTAGGGGTGGTATACAGAAGATATTCCTATTTGGTAAAAGACCAAGTCCATATTATGGCAAGAACAGCTCAAATAAGCAAAGAGAAAAAACAGTCCATTATTACTTTAAGACATGAAGTTCAGTCAATAGGGAACATTTCAAGAACTTTGAAAGTTTCTTCAAGTGAGGTCGCAAAAACCATCAAGCGCTATGATGAAACTGACTCTCATGAGAACCGCCACGAGAAAGGAAGACCCAGAGTTTCCTCTGCTGCAGAGGATACGTTCATTCGAGTTACCAGCCTCAGAAATTGCAGCCCAAATAAATGCTTCACAGAGATAAAGTAACAGACACATCAACATCAACTGTTCAGAGGAGACTGCGTGAATCAGGCCTTCATGGTCGAATTGCTGCAATGAAATTATTACTAAAAGACACCAATAAGAAGAAGAGACTTGCCAAGAAACACGAGCAATGGACATTAGATTGGTGGAAATCTGTCCTTTGGTCTGATGATTCCAAATTTGAGATTTCTGGTTCCAACCGCCGTGTCTTTGTGAGACGCAGAGTAGGTGAACGGATGATCTCTGCATGTGTGGTTCCTACCGTGAAGCATGGAGGAGGAGGTGTGCTGGTGACAATGTCTGTGATTTATTTAGAATTGAAGGCACAATTAACCAGCATGGCTACCACAGCATCCTGCTACGATATGCCACCCCATCTGGTTTGCGCACCTCCAGGCTGTGTAAGGGCTATTTGACCAAGAAGGGGAGTGATGGAGTGCTGCATTAGATAACCTGGCCTCCACAAATCACCCAACCTCAACCGAATTGAGATGGTTTGGGATGAGTTGGACCGCAGAGTGAAGGAAAAGCAGCTTACAAGGGCTCAGCATATGTGGGAACTCCTTGAGGACGGTTGGAAAAACATTCCAGGTGAAGCTGGTTGAGAGAATGCCAAGCGTGTGCAAATCTGTCAAGGCAAAGGGTGGCGACTTTGAAGAATCTAAAATATATTTTGATATCTTTAACACTTTTTTTACTACATGATTCCATATGTGTTATTTCTTAGTTGTGATGTCTTAATTATTCTACAATGTAGAAAATTGAAAAAAAAAAAAAAGAAAAGAAAAAAAGAAGATAAACACTGGATTGAGTAGGTGTGTCCAAACTTTTGACTGGTACATAAAATAAACAAATACGTATCCTCATTTGCAGTCATAAAAAATAAATAAAATTCAATGGTTTCCTGAAGAGGGCGCTCTACGAGCTGCTGGTTGAACATTATTCAGCCCTAGGTCACAATGTGAGAGAGATTAGGCATTGTGGTTTGATGGTGAGTAGCTTGCCACAGCCAGCTAATTTTTATCCACTGCCATACAGTAGATAAACAACTTTTTAGGTACAACTTAAAGATGTGTAAGTTGTACCTAAAAAGGTAAACTAAACTAGTTTTACTGCCATAGTTATAGAGGATATACAGTTGAAGTCGGAAGTTTACATACACCTTAGCCAAATACATTTGAACTCAGTTTTTCACAATTCCTGACATTTAATCAGGAATAAAAATAAAATTCTCTGTCTTAGGTCAGTTAGGATAACCACGTTATTTTAAGAGACTCCGTTCTTTACTGTGCGGCGCCAGTCAAGTTCATATAGACTAAACCATCCATCGTCTGTCACGTCACGATGTCGTCACCATCAACAACGGCAGTCAATCATCGTCGATAGACAAGGCTTTCGTAATATATACGGGATAGACATGGTATACATCGTACAGCGAAATGCTTATTTACGCGTTCCTTCTTGGCAATGCTACAATAAGACATAATTAAAGACAAGTAAATGGCTCAGTAGAATACATTTTTTAGCATAGGTATAATACAGGAAGGCCAGGACAGAAACAGAAACAGAAATGCTCCGTATCGTTCGTGCTTCAAAAAGATAACGTCATTTCAAAACGTCATGTCAAATTTGAGAGGATTGGGAGAGAATAAATCAATAAGGTTTTGGGACTGACCTTTGACCCCGAGGTGGTGTCCACGGTGGAGGTGGTGACGGCGGTGGAAGCCTCGCTGATGGTGCTGGAGGGCCGCAGGTCGGCTTGCTGGGGGTTTGACATGCGGCCGCCGGGCCTGGTGAGAAACAGAGACAGCAGCACAGGGTCACACAGAGCAGACATGACCGGGTGTGTGTCTATTAAGACACCTTCAGAGAGACAAACTGGGTGTGTGTGTGTGTGTGTGTGTGTGTGTGTGTGTGTGTGTGTGTGTGTGTGTGTGTGTGTGTGTGTGTGTGTGTGTGTGTGTGTGTGTGTGTGTGTGTGTGTGTGTGTGTGTGTACACAGAGTGTCATTGAGACACCCGGTAGAGGATGCGACTCCACACACACACACGACTCCGTTGACTGAGCACACACCCTGGAGGCCAAGGACAGAATGGTGTTCTGTGGAGATGAGCCCTTTTGTCTGCACTTTCACCAGAACAGCTCTCTTTCAAGCCTCAGGGCCCATGTTCCTAACAAGTGCTGATATCTAGGATCAGTTTCGCCTTTTAGGCCATAATGAATAAGTTTACATGGACAGGAGGGGACCTGATCTGAGACGCTTTATGAACAGGCCCAGGTTAGCAATCCTTGCACTCAATATCAATAAATATATGGGCATGCCGAATAATGTATCATTATTACTAAAAGTCAGAGCACAGGTTGACTTCATCAGAAAGGAATCAATCTAAAAGGTTCTTCATTGTCCTCTCTGACGGGGGTCCTCTACCCTTACACCTAATTTACACCTTCCGCTTCGTCCGCTAGGTTCGCTTAAACAAAAAGATGCAATCTGCACATGTCCCCACGGACTCCGAAATCTCTGCATCCACAGGACACTTTTCACGGGAGGTGTGCAAATGCGGACCCCTGTGTGGACAGGAGTGGAAGTTCAATTGAAGTCGAAAGTATAAATTGCCGCTCCCAACACAAAGGTTACCCACGGGGCAGTGCAATTCATCAAACGCCACAAATCTAGTTCACGCTATGATTTAATATTTTTCCAGTATTTTACAAAGGTTCCATGCTGAGAATAAATCCCTTTTCTCCCGGGTAACCTGGTATTTCCCGACAAAACCAGAAGTGTCATTCAAAAGCATTACAAAGCAAATAAATGTCTGGATTTTATTAGAGCTTTGATCAGCATGAAAATTCAAACCTGATACTACCTGAGCCTAATGAGCCCTATATTAAATACATTTTATGAGCCCTACATTAATGCAATTGAATGGGCCCAAGCCCAAAAAAGCCATTATCCAATACATAGTTCATTCGGAAAGTATTCAGACCCCTTCACTTTTTCCACATTTTGTTACCTTATTCTAAAAAAAAAAATTTTTTTTTTAATTCAGCAATCTGCACACAATACCCCATAATAACAAAGTGAAAACAGGTTAGTAGCCATTTTTGCTACTGTATACAGTTGAAGACGGAAGTTTACATACACTTAGGTGCGAGTCATTAAAACTCGTTTTTCAACCTCTCCACAAATGTCTTGTTAACCATCTATAGTTTTGGCAAGTCAGTTAGGACATCTACTTTGTGCATGACACAAGTCATTTTTCCAACAATTGTTTACAGATTATTTCACTTATAATTCACTGTATCACAATTCCAGTGGGTCAGAAGTTTCTACAACTGTATTGGAGTCCACCTGTGGTAAACTCAAATGATTGGACATGATTTGGAAAGGCACACACCTGTCTATATAAGGTCCCACAGTTGAAAGTGCATGTCAGAGCAAAAACCAAGCCATGAGGTCGAAGGAATTGTCCGTAGGGCCCTGAGACAGGATTGTGTCGAGGCACAGAAGTGTAGTAAAAAATGTCTGCAGCATTGAAGAAGTGTACTAAAAAATGTCTGCAGCATTGAAGGTCCCCAAGAACACAGTGGCCTCCATCATTCTTAAATGGAAGAAGTTTGGAACCACCAAGACTCTACCTAGAGCTGGCAGTCCTGCCTAACTGAGCAAGGGCCTTGGTCAGGGAGGTGACCAAGAACCTGATTGACAGAGCTCCAACATTTTTCTCCCTCTTTCTCCCTCTCTTGCCCACGCTGTACTGTGAGATTTACATTGTATGAATTGGAAATGAGCTCCAAGTGATTCCAGTGTTGGCCGACCATGTCTGTGTCCAGCCATTGTTAATGTGATCTGTCGCTCTGTCCATTCCAGAGCGCAGTAGTAGCTGTCGGATGTTCGAGGGCAGGAATGAGGGTGCACTGCTGTGGATTTGTGTGCGTGCGTGCGTGCGTGCGTGCGTGCGTGCGTGCGTGTGTGTGCATGCTCCAAGGACTAATAGGTAATTTGGCTAGATCTCTATAGTGGAGTGTTTCAGAGCAAAGCACACACACCGTTTCTCAATAAAGAAACTAAATCACAAGGATTTCCAGATATGTGACGGAACGGCTCGATCTTATGTAGCAAAATTTGAAATTGTGTTTTTTTTTTTTTTTTTTTTTTTTTTTACATTGGATAAAAGTAGACTCCGAGCTAGAAAATGGTATATCATAATTATGCTTTGAACGTTGATAAACTTCACATTTGCGGAAATGTCCTTTGCATGTTTTGGTACCAACTGGAGAGCTCTTCATCTGTCTACACCCATTCAGCATCGTTCACACCCTCTTAAGCTTTAGCCCCACCCATCTCTAAGGATTCACATGTGAGGTCATGCACTAAACAACCAAAGAGTTCAAGACTGAAGGCTGGTGTATACTACGGGTATGTTAGTACATTCAATCTGGAGTGCCAGAGTGTGCTCTGGGCGTTTGTAAACTCAGAGCGTTGTCAGATTGTAAACAGCAGTCAAGCACCCAAGCTAATTGGCTAATGTTGGCTAGCTACTTCCAGACACAAATGAGAGAACAGCTCACTCTGACCATTTTACATTCCCTAGCAGAGCTGTTTAGGCTGTTTTTATGCATTGGTGACTAATTGTACTGCTGGCAACAATTTAATTACGCTTTTTTGCCAACGTTTCCTGACACCGGCCATATTCAACGGGTGTTGAGCGTTCGCAAATTTGTCAGTTATTCTGCACTCTGGCACACAGACGAGAGAGCTCTGAAATCGGAGTAGATAGCCAGAGCGATATGATATTTACCAGCTACGTCTATCAACAGTTGTCGTAGTGACATCATGAACAGTCTATTGAAATGTTTACTTGCATAGTAGAGTCTCTAAGACATGTAGCTAGATAGCTAGCTAAACAATGAACCATAATCCCAACTCATAATGTTACTACCCTGCATGAATCTGCAGGTAGCTAACAAACCAGGTTCAATGTTAGCTACCTAACATTAGGCTATAACTAGCAATGCAAATGGCTCTGAGATATGAATAATATTACTACACAGACACGTAACGTTAGCTAGCGAGCTAACAGTACACTTTAACTTGAAATGAAAACGACTTTCTGACAAAATAAAAAATGAGTAATATCTGAAAAGGTAGCTAGCAAGATTATCTTACCGTATACGCTTCTCCCTCTCTGTCACGGTTGCCCTTAGTTTGAAGATATAATCCGGAGACAGGTGTTTTATACAACAGCCTTCTGTGTGTTCTCTTTTCGAATCCCTCTGCATTTTGCAATCAAACGCCATCATTTTCTCCATCTCCTTAGCTATCATAGTCCAATTCCACTGATTTCAAAACTCGGTCCCCCAGAAAGTGGAGAGCAACACTTCTGCAGTTCTACTACGTGATACCTTTCAAAAAAGCGGCATTAGAAAGGATTCCCTACACATACTGACCAGCTCATGTTATAGACAGACGCACAGACACTCCTCTGGGGTGTCTCTCATAGGATATGGATAGAGCCAACTCATCTGTCAGGAAGTGATGCGAGGTTGTGGGCGGCTAGCCAACTAGGCCATCACCTGAGAGAAATCCTCACCTCCTCCCACAATGTACTGCGCTCTGGGCCCCTATCCACAAAGCGTCTTTGAGTAGGAGTGCTGATCTAGAATCGGTCCATACAATCTTATTCATTATGACCTAAAAGACAATATTATTATAGCTTAGCCTTAGATCAGTGGTATTCATTTAAAAAAAAAAAAAAAATTGATAAGAGATTAAAATACAATGAATTCAAAATTGTGTTTATGTAAAAATCTAAATGTTGCCATTTTAAGGTTGTGTCATTAGATTTGTGGTGGGGTTGTGTGGGGTCGCCAGAAATTCTGGAGGGAAAAAATGGGGCCCCTAAAACAGTTTGAATACCACTGCCTTAGATGAACAATCAAGCAAAACCTTTGAAGCTACTAAAACTAGAAGATAAGTGTTAAAAACTAAAGGCTCAATCAATAATAGTGACTGAAATGGAGGCAAAACAAATAAAATAAAAGGAAAATACGACTTCATTATGCGATGTGAAACAGAAACTAATATAATCACTGAAACTAAACCTACAAATGCACAAGGAGACTCACGTAACCCTTCATTTCCATAAACACAAGAAACAAATAGTCAAATCTATACATCTGCACACACAGAATTCCTCAGCGCTTCGCTGTACAGAAACCTGGTAACGCAGATCTCGCCTCTCCATCTCTGACTCAGACATTTACTTTGTCGTCATGAGGGGAAGAAAACACTTAAGGGGTGCGCATCCCCAACGGCACCCTAGTGCACTACTTTTGAGCAGAGCCCTAACCTTTACCCTAACCCTATGGGCTCTGGTCAAAAGTAGTGCCATAGGGAATAGGGTGCCATTTGGGACACAGCCAAGGACTGGCACTTACGAAAGGCATTCTGCCAGGCAATCTAGGCAGCGACAGCCAGCTTTTCAGCACATTGGTTATTATCATCACTATGGGCCTCCTGAGAGTTGTCACCCTGGAATAAGGGACTTGAAGGGATATTCTTTCCCACAGGCTTTAGCTTATTTTCAACTTCCCTAAGGTGTTGTCATTTCCTCCAAAACCTTCTTTGAATTCGTTAGCTGGTTATTTAGCAAAGTCCAGAATGGCTAGTGGAAACGACAGTTACCAGGGTGCATTTCAAATATAGAAAATGATAACCAGCTATAGGGGCCTCGGCTTTGGCTCTCATTGCCGCCCCCCTTCAGGGGCAGACTGACGTGCAGCGAGGAGAAATGCACTGTGGTCACGTTTGTAGTGTAGTGTAGTGCACCCAAACAGGGGACGTCATTAGGATAGACAGTGGCAATTAAAAAATATATAATCTGGTGTGTTTGGGGACGTGATGTTAGGCCTAGATACTGTACAGCACAGGTGTCAAACTCATTCCACGGAGGGCCGAGTGTCTGCGGGTTTTCGCTCCTCCCTTGTACTTGATTGATGAATTAACATCACTAATTAGTTAGGAACTCCCCACACCTGGTTGTCTAGGGCTTAATTGAAAGGAAAACCCAAAAACCTGCAGACACTAGGCCCTCCATGGAATGAGTTTGACACCCCTGCTGTACAGAGTAGTTTAGGGGAAGGTATAGAAGGAACATCACATTAAAAGGAGACAACAAACTGCTTCAAAATGCCTCTTTGGTTCTGGAGTGCCACAATATCGCCACATAAAAGTCATCCACGACCCCATTCCTGATCTATCCAGAGAGCAAGCGTGTGTATAAATACTCAGCGTGAGGCCTTGTGGAGGTGGAAACACTCATTGCTCTCCCTCCCCATTCCCTGTCTGCCTGTGGTCCAGGTGTTTGAAATCCACCCTGTCGCTGCCATGGCGACAGTCAACAAAAGCATTGCCCTGCCCGGCGGGTCAGCGATCCCTCTTGTGAGCGAGTCATCACATTGCTAGCGTAGCTTTGCCCATCATCACCAGATACCATAGCAATGAGGGGGGAGAGAGAGAGAGAGAGAGAGCAGTTAAGAATCAGCAAATAACTGTTTGAGATACGGAGAGAGAGGAGTAATAGACTGATTGAAAAAGAGAGAATAAGTTGCAGACAGACGGACAAGCAGGTAGGCAGTCAGGCAGGCAGACAGACCGGACACCGACGCGAGACGCCAATCCAGCCTGATATAAAAATAAGAGGCGAAAACGTGTGGGCTCTTATAAGGTGTGAAGCCTAGACACTTTAGCCACTCCTGGGTCTGAGAGGCCCAGCCAGTCTCCCTTTAGACGCCAGTCTCCCTTTAGACGCCAGTCTCCCCAAGGCAATATTATAAGACCTTAGATGAGGTTTCAACTCGGCTTTGATGGTGATCTGTTAGGTGGTGCCTCTATCAAAGCAGTGCTGGAACAAGGATATGTGATCTAAAGACTATACCAGGCGTCTGAGCCCAGAGCAGAGGTCAAGATCCCTGCTGGTTTTCTGTTCTTCTACCTGATTAATTGCACACACCTGGCGTCCCAGGTCTAAATCAGTCCTTGATTAGAGGGGAGGAGTTAAAAATCAGCAGTGGAACCGGCTTCGAGGTCCAGATTTGAATGTCTTATATGAAGTAATTTGCACTTCATCAGCAGCCTCCACATCATATTGAAAAAAGCCTAAAATGTTGTGGGTCTGTGCTGTCATCTTTTACACTCAGTTTATTAGTACAGAGTCGGACCCCCGTTTGCCTCCAGAACAGCCTGAATTATTCGAGGCAGGGAAACGTTGGTCAATTGGTATCAAGGGACCTAACGTGTGCCAGGAAAACATTCCCCACACCATTACACCACCGCCACCAGCCTGTACCGTTGACGCCAGGCAGGATGGGGCCATGGACTCATGCTGCTTACACCCAATACTGACTGCCATCAGCATTACGCAACAGGAACTGGGATTCGTCGGACCAAGCAATGTTTTTCCACTCCTCAATTGTCCAGTGTTGGTGATTGCGTTCCCACTGGAGCGCTTCTTCTTGTTTTTAGTTGATAGGAGTGAAACCCGGTGTGGTCGTTTGCTGCAATAGCCCATCCGTGACGAGGATCGACGAGTTGTACATTCCAAGATGATGTTCAGCACACCACTGTTGTACTGTGCCATTGTTTGTGGCCCGCCTATAAGCTTGCATGATTCTTGCCATTCTCCTTCGACCTCTCATCATCGAGCTGTTTCCTCCCACAGGACTGCCGCTGACTGGATGTTTTGTTTGTCGCACCATTCTCAGTAAACCCTAGACACTGTCGTGGGTGAAAAGCCCAGGAGGCCGGCCGTTTCTGAGACACTGGAACCAGCGCCTGGCACCGACGATCAAACCACGCTCAAAGTTGCTTAGGTCACTCGTTTTGCCCATTCTCACATTCAATCAAACAGTCCCTGAATGCCTCGATGACTGTCTGCCGGCTTTACGTGCAGTAGCAAGATACGGCCACAGTCGTATCTTAAATCGCTACTATTTTTATTTCTGAAATGGTAATTGAAGCTCGCCTCCCATTCGTCATTCAAGTGCATAGGCGACGGTAGGGAAGGCTATCAGCTTGTCACCCACCACTTTGCAGTGTGAGCTGGAGGCAGTACGCATTTTGAATACATATACTGTGCTTAATTATTTGAAAACTGAACGTTTTACATCATATTGATTCAAAGTAGCCGACAGCAAAGCCGACCATAGAAACGTGGAGGCAATTATTTCATAAAGACTTCCTCGTATGCCATTGAAATCAGGATTTCTCTCCTGCTCTATTAGCTTTCATATCAACTATCTTTCGTTGTCCAGAAGCCAAAGGAACAGTCCGGGTCATATTAGCAACCCATCCTAGTAGTTGCATCTTTAGAGTTCCCCTCTTTCTAACAGAGATTTTCATCTCTGTCACCTGCTATCAGGTGCTCTGTTTAGAATGGTGTTTCCCTGGGAATTATATTTTAGCAAATGTTTGAAAATGTTGTTTTATTGGCTGCTTCATTACACGAGTTGCATGTTCTGTTAAAATGAATTACCATAATCTAAATGTGATATGTCATTCTGAGCACTGTGGGTGGTCACCCTAACGGGTTGTGCACCCACTGTATATAGAGGTCCAATACATTTCTGAAATAGCCGGCAAATTAAAATCTTCCCGGTCACATTGTCCGGCGCCACATTTTCCTGACGGAAATCCTGGACTAGCCCTAGTATAGAGCAAGACAGAGCAACGCCTGTGATCTATGTGGTAGTTTTACCTACTTTTGTTGAATGCACTGATTGTAAATCGCTCACCAAACTACAGGTAGTGCTAGGCTACATTGTATCCCACAATTCTCATGGCTGCGGCATTATAGCTTGCCTAGTTCCCCGAAACGTTTTCAAGGCTGCAGCTGCACTGAGACTCATTACACAACGCACCCACTGACACAAACACACACACACCTCTGGCCTGTTCCTTCTGTATGCAGTACTAGAGAGTGTGCATGCTGAGTGGCCGTGACACATTATCTGCGCGGCTCAAATGGGCCTCCACGCCCACATACTGTACCCGTTAATGAGACGGATCCATCAGAACATAGCAGGGGAATGTGCTCTCCTGTTATCTGCCAGACACAGGAGAGAGCAAGAGTGAGCTAGATCCGAGAGAGGGAGAAAGAGGGAACGAGCGAGATGGAGCGACTACCAGAGAGAGAACGTGAGACAGATTGGAGAGAGATATGGAGCGAGGTAGAGATAGAGAACAGAGCTCTACGTTGGTGAGTGTGTGGTGTCCGTGTTATTTGCAGCCAATGCAGTGTGTAGATGCAATGAGAAATTCAAGAAATAAGAAAGTTCTGTATGAACTCATGCTTGTCACTGTAGTTTTGTGTTGAAAACAAAATCCAAAATCTTTTTCACGGAATGACTGTGCACAACATTTACAATCTGTGTCATCTTGGGCCAAAGTGTTGGACCCTGACACAGGAGGGGGAAAACTGGCACTTTGTTCTAACCAAAGGTAGTCTAAATTCACTCATCTTTGGTCCCCCATTTAAGGTTAGATCACAGGAAGAGTGAAGACTTCTGACAAGCAACAACCAGAGAGAAAGAGGCAAAGAGAGAGAGTTTACTCTGTCCAAAATCTGTCCCAAAAAAATAAGACCATGAAATTAGGAATATTTGTAGAGGTCAATGAGAGTGTCAAATTTTCTATGTGAGGCTTATTTGATCGAATAGAAGTTTTATTTTATTTATTTTACCTTTATTTAACTAGTCAAGTCATTTAAGAACAAATTCTTATTTTCAATGACGGCTTAGGAACTGCGGGTTAACTGCCTTATTCAGTGGCAGAACGACAGATTTTTACCTTGCCAGCTTGGGGATCTTGCAACCTTCCGGTTACTAGTCCAACGCTCTAACCATTACGCTCTAACCATTACGCTACGCTACTTACGCTACTTGTTAGAGCGGTCACTTGACTATCTTGTCAATATAATAGAAAATCTTCAGTAAAACCAACTACAAGGTTCTACCAATGGTGCTAGTCTCCTTTCCCAAAGTTCACAGGTTTTTCAGAAATCCTGGTCGGAGGATTCCCAGAATCTGGAGGGGATAAGCTGGGAGGGTATCTTCCATCTGGGAATGATGCAACCAGGAATTAAGAAAAACCTGGTCATTTTTTTCAGAATCTCCTTGCACACAATTTCTGAGGGCAGAGCAACAAAAAAAGAGAAGACAGAAGAACGCAAAGAGAGAAAGAGAAATTAGAGCAAGAGATGGACAGATGCGCTGCGTTGTGTCATCCCACACCAGTACTCGGAGCTAAACTCTAAATCTGGCAGATTTTAAGGGGGTTTCAAGATGTGCAGATCATGCGCCTATAACACTAGACTTATATACCAGAGTTTGTAGGTCACAACTCATGAGCAGTTAGGGTGGTAAATCATAGCTGTACTGACAGTGTGCCATTTGGTTCACACAGTCAGGGTTAAGATGGCCTGGTAGAGGCCAGCTAAGGGTAAGTGGAATCTGGAGACCAGGCTCTGGACATTTGAGAGGGCAAATGGTCCACCCTTCCAACCTTGATGATCCATAAAGGGACTGAGAGAAAGAACATCCTATTTGGGTTAATGTACCACTCTGTTCCATAATCTCAGTTTCTAAACAACACTGGCTTTGCCTTTAACTTCACCCCCAATGCTGTATACACCAAACAACAACTACATATCTATAATCCAACAAAGCCAACTTTCCCAAATGTCAGCTTTCCCAACAGTACTGGCTTTTACCACTATTCCATTAATCCATAGATTGTTTCCCTGCTCCATATACCTTGACATATCTGGCCATCGCCACAATTCTTAGGCTCCTATCTACAGTCTTGAAATAATACACAGTTGGATTTACTTTGAAGATTGATATTTGTCTGAGACGCTGAATGAATACAGATACTTAAGCTCGGCATAGGCTGCGTTTTAGGTTTGCACACTCGTAGTTACAAATAGATGTATGCCATTGACATTCCTGAGAGGCCACAGGTCTGTTACTGACCATTACCAACTAGCATTCCAGCGATATTCTGAGACCCAAAAGTTCTCATCGCACAAAGGGTAGATAAAAGTAGATTAGTCACTCACTGTTCTTGGAGGATAAAACCAACGTTCTCCTGAGACTCCTGTCCCGTCACGGGGTGCCGGAACGTCGTGGTCCTCTGGTTATGGCTATGAGAGGAACAGAGGAGAAGAGAGAGGGAACAGTGGTGGGGAATGGAGGTAGGAGAGAGGGGGAAAAAACAGAGTGGAACAAATTTAGCATCCCTGGCTATCGAATCAGTCTGTGGTCATTGCGTTGGATTTTCACCCCCTTCCGCTCACATGTAGACACAAGCGGATCATTCTCTAGGGGCGTAGTGGGTTTCAAGCACCAAATAACCCCCTAGTCTCACCCCCCTGACTTTCTCAGGACTGTGTAGAATGTGTGGGGTGGCGGTGGCCCCCGTCCTGTACAGCTCGTATGATCTGGTCCTAAAGTGTCAGGCTCAGCACTAAATTCCGGACACACACACACACAGAGAGAGACAGAGAGACAGAGAGAGAAAGAGAGAGAGCGATAGAGATCGGTCAGGCCAGGCAAGGCCTTCATTGATTTCAACCTGGGGCCTGCGTCCCTAGGCTATTCCCGATATGTACTTCTGCACTACATAGGAAATAGGGTGCCATTTGGGACACACCAGGGCCCTCTATCAGGGGTGTAAATTCCATTGCCAAGGGGATAAACAAAGAGGGGTGGTGGCAGGGGGGCTGGTCAATAACACTTTGCTTTGGAAACCCTTTGAAGGTAAACGGCACCCAATGTGTTCCAACTATACACAGTCTACAGCATTCGACTCATCTCGTGGGAGCTTGCAGAGTGAGGGTGAGTTGGAAAATCAAAGTCACGGTCAAAGTTGACTGCCTACGATAAGGCTGATGACATTTATGAAAGTATGTAACTGACGCTAAGTGAATCAGTGAAGTTTATATTTGAATGAATTTTAAAAAAAAAAACATACAATCCACCTGCAGTGAAACCGCTCAACATTTGCATTACATCTTAGTCATTTAGCAGAAGCTCCCATCCAGAGCAGCACACAGGAGCAATCAGGGTGAAGTGCCCCGCTCGTGGGCACATCGACATATCCACCATCCAGTCCACTCGGGGGACCCGAACCAGCGAGTGTTGACATCTCATAGTCAAGTGTTGTCATCACAAAATAACTAGGGAAGAAATTTGTGTAGCATCTTCTGATATCGCAAAGCCAATCACACATACATACTAAGTTCAGTTAGTCTTCAACACGTCTTGTTGTTGCTTGCTATGTAGGTTAGGTCATGTTGTCAACAAGGCAGCATGGTGCATCGTCTAGAAACGTACATCCCTTTTCTATAAAATAAATGGTAGAATTTTCAAACAAACTATGAAGTTTCAAACTTCATTGGGAATGCAGATAAATCATTGTTATCAAAAGCAATGCCTTTTGCATGTGAACACAGAATCCTACTCCACGTGCTAAATCTAGCCTAGGCTACGTCACTTTTGTTTTGAGCCGACATCGCCGCAGGTTTTGAACGGGGCACCGGGCTCACACCGGGAGGCAGCCCGGTTCCAAAACGAATTCAATCACTTTTTACCCGGTACAAACTTCTTCCACCAGGATAACCCTGTCCAGATAATCAAATCCCCTCATAGCCTACTCAGACCACAACAGCTTGTGAAGCCTGTCCCATGAAAGTTTTAAATGTGCACCCACACTTACGATCTACACAACATTTGCATCTGAAAAAAGATCAGTGGAAAAATCTCTCAGTTCATCCATATAGCCAATGTATGAATCCCCAGCTACAACCTTTTTATAGAATTTTTATTTAGATGCACTATTGTAAAGTGGCTGTTCCACTGGATATCATAAGGTGAATGCACCAATTTGTAAGTCGCTCTGGATAAGAGCGTCTGCTAAATGACTTAAATGTAAATGTAAATGTCAGTCCCTTTCAGAACATAAAGGCAGATTTGGATCTTTAAGGAGATCGCTGACAAAAGTTGCAATTCGCAGAGCTTCGTCCCCAGATATCCCAGAGTACCAGGAAGCTCTAATGCATTCCTCCTCTTCCAGGGGTTAGGATGTAATCAGTTAGGCCCTGCGTACACCACCAAGGATGCATGCCAAATGGCACCCCATTCCCTATATAGTGCACTACTTTCGAACCAGTGCCCATAGAGCTCTGGGCAAAAGTAGTGCACGGTGCAGGGAATAGGTTGCCATTTGGGACACAGTCCAAGTGACTTAAAAACAAGCCTTGATAGGGCACACATCGCACAACACCCTCCCAATATATTCCCTCCATCAAATCCCTGTAGTTGAGCTGCTGCTGTCCCTGTACCTGTCCCTGTAGGAGCTGATGTGGAGTGACGGCTGAGAGCTCACTTCCTGGTTAAGGAAGGGAAAAAAGCACTTGAGTCCAATACACACAGGGACGTGTGAAGAGGCTGCTGTGCTGTTAGTTGTCTTGACAGAGGCCTGCATCCCAAACGGCACTAAAAGTAATGCACTAAATATGGAATAGGGTGCCATTCGGGACGCAAGCAGAGTTATGTTTCACATAGGAAAATACACACTGTGCTCTAGATACGAGTATGTCTCAGAGGACACTACTGGGGGTCTACCTAAGCATAGACAATTATCTTAGAAAAGTCTGTACTGCTGTCCATGCAGATAAGCATAAGTATTAGCGATATTGGCTGAACAGGAATTAATAATTTTATAGTCATTTAGCAATAGTGCTGTCCAGGGGATGGCAGTGGCACCCACCCTCCACAGCATTTTTCAGCCATGCGCTACAATGGCGACGTGGTCACAGATCCCCATCAAATTCAACAGCAAATGTAATGTTGCAGCGATTTGGGATGACCTCAGTGTATTACTTGTAAACAACCAGTGCCAGTCTCAGGGCCCATATGTGCAACCAGAGGGAAAAAAACTCTCGACCACCTTTACTCCACACACAGAGACGCATACAAAGCTCTCCCTCGCACACCATTTGGCAAATCTGACAATAATTCTATCCTCCGGATTCCTGCTTACAACCAATAACTAAAGCAGGAAGTACCAGAGACTCAATCTATACGGGCGTGATCAGATGACACGGATGCTACGTTACAGGACTTTTTGCTAGCACGTTTTGCTAGCACAGACTGTAATATGTTCTGTGATTCATCCAATGGCATTGAGGAGAATGCCACCTCAGTTACCAGATTCATCAATAAGTGCATTGACGACATCGTCCCCACAGTACGTACATATCCCAACCAGAAGCCATGGATGACAGGCAACATCCGCACAGAGCTAAAAGCTAGAGCTGCCGCTTTCAAGGAGCGCGACTCTAATCAGGACGCTTCTAAGAAATCCGGCTATGCCCTCAGACTAATCATCAAACGGACAAAGTGTCAATACAGGACTAAGATTAAATCCTACTACGCTCGTCCGATGTGACAGGGCTTGCGAACTATTACAGACAATAAAATGGGAAACCCAGCCGTGAGCTGCACAGTGACGCAAGCCTACCAGATGAGCTAAATTCCTTTTATGCTCACTTTGAGGCAAGCAACACTAAAGCATGTATGAGAGCACAAGCTGTTCCAGACGACTGTGTGATCACGCACTCTGTAGCCGATGTGAGCAACAGGTCAACATTCAAAAGGCCGCGGGGCCAGACAGATTACCATGGCGTGTACTGCGAGCATGCGCTGACCAACTGGCAAGTGTCTTCACTGACATTTTCAACCTCTCCCTGACCAAGTCTGTAATACCCACGTTTCAAGCAAACCACCATAGTCCCTGTGCCCAAGAATGCGAAGGTAAATGACTACCGCCCTGTAGCACTCACGTTGGTAGCCATGAAGTGCTTTGAAAGGCTGGTCATGGCTCACATCAACACAATCATCCCGGAAACCCTAGACCCACTCCAATTCACATACAGCCCCAACAGATGACAATCTCAATCACACTCCACACTGCCCTTTCCCACCTGGACAAAAGGAACACCTATGCGAGAATGCTGTTCATTGACTACAGCTCAGCGTTCAACACCATAGTGCCCACAAAGCTCATCAATAAGCTAAGGACCCTGGGACTAAACACCTCCCTCTGCAACTGGATTCTGGACTTCTTGACGGGCCGCCCCAGGTGGTAAGGGTAGGCAACAACACATCTGTCATTCTGATCCTCAACACTGGGGCCCCTCAGGGGTGCGTGCTTATTCCCCTCCTGTACTCCCTGTTCACCCACGACTGCGTGGCCAACCAATACTCCAACACCATTAAATTTGCTGACGACACAACAGTGGTAGGCCTGATCACCGACAATGATGAGACAGTCTACAGGGAGGAGGTCAGAGACAACAACCTCTCTGTCAATGTGAGCAGGACAAAGGAGATGATCGTGGCCTACAATAAAAGGTGGGCCGAACTGGCCCCATTTAACATTGACAGGGCTGTAGCGGAGCGGGTCCAGAGTTTCCTTGGTGTCCACATCACCAACAAACTATTATGGTCCAAACACACCAAGACAGTCGTGAAGAGGGCACAACAACACCTTTTCCCCCTCAGGAGCCTGAAAAGATTTGCCATGGGTCCCCAGATCCTCAAAAATGTCTACAGCTGCACCAGAGCATCCTGACTGGTTGCATCACTGCCTGGTATGGCAACTGCTCGGCATCTGACCATAAGGCGCTACAGAGGGTAGTGCGAACAGCCCAAAACATCACTGGCGTCAAGCTTCCTGCCATCCAGGACCTATATACTAGGCGGTGTCAGAGGAAGGCCCAAAAACTGGTCAAAGACTCCAGTCACCCAAGTCATAGACTGTTCTCGCACTGCTACCACACGGCAAGCGGTGCCGGAGCGCCAAGTCTAGGTCCAAAAGGCTCCTTAACAAGCTATAAGAAATGCCCCCCCTTTGTTTTTACACTGCTGATACTTACTGTTTATTATCTATGCAAAACCACTTTACCCCAACCTACATGAGCAAACTACCTTGACTAACCTGTACCCCCGCACATTGACTCGATACTGGTATCCCCTGTATATTGCCATGTAATTTTATTGTGTTACATTTACGTTTTTACTTTAGTTTATTTAGTAAATATGTTCTCTATTTCTTGAACTGCATTGTTGGTTAAGGGTTAAGGGCTTGTAGGTAAGTATTTCACGGTAATGTCTACACCTGTTGTATTTGGCGCATGTGACAAATAAAATTTGATTTGATTTGATTACAAAAGGGAAATCACTGTTTTTGCCTGCTCCTAACTTTTCAACTATAATGTGACCCATCCAATACAGTCATGGAAAAGCCCATTGACAAATGGTTCCAATCCTTTACAATGTAAATTGTCTGTTTCCCTCTACGTTAACGTATATTGAATCCACTTTAAATTCACGGTTAACTCTTTCGAATAATATTGTAGGGATCTCTTTGGGACCACCAGAGACGTTTTAGAGCACAGCTGTTCCCACCACACCATCTTCTGAAATGGATTAAATAAACTATTTCCTCCTCAATCACACAACACCCCATAATGACAACACGAAAACATGATTTTTTTTTTTTTTACATTTTGCAAATGTATTAAAAATTAAACAGAAACCCTTCGCTATGAAACTCGAAACTGAGCTCAGGTGCATCCTATTTTCATTGATCATCCTTAAGATGTTTCTACAAATTGGAGTACACCTGTGGGAAATTCAATTGATTGGACATGATTTGTAAAAAAAAAAGGCACACAACCGTCTAAGGTCCTACAGTTGACAGTGCATGTCAGAGCAAAAACTAAGCCATGAGGTTAAAGAAATTGTCCGTAGAGCTCAGAGACAAGATTGTGTCGAAGCATAAAGTGTACCATAAAGTTTTTGCAGCATTGAAGGTCCCCAAGAACACAGTGGCCTCCCTCATTCTTTCTAGAACTGGCCACCCAGCCAAACTGAGCAATCTGGGAAGAAAGGCCTTGGTCAGGGAAGTGACCAAGAAACCGATGTTCACTGTGATAGAGCTCCAGAGTTCCTCTGTGGAGATGGTAGAACATTCCAGAAGGACAACCATCTCTGCAGCACTCCACCAATCAGGCCTTTATGGTAGACTGGCCAGACGGATGCCACTCCTCAGTAAAAGGCACACGACAGCCCTCTTGGAGGTTGCCAAAAGTAACCTAAAGGACTCTCATACCATGAGTGACAAGATTGTCTGGTCTGATGAAACCAAGATTGAACTATTTGGCCTGGATGCCAAGCGTCACATCTGGAGGACAGTGAAGCATGGTGGTGGCAGCATCATGCTGTGGGGATATTAGATATTACTGCACTGCTGGAGCTAGGAACATAAACATTTCGCTGCACCTGAGATAACAAATGCAAATCTATGTACGCGACCAATGAACATTGATTTGGATATTTTGGGGTTGTTTCTAATAGGTTCCTGGTATTTTGAGGGTAGCTGTTTAGAGGAGTTTCTGGTTGTTTCTGGTATTTCTTCAATGGGCAGCTGTTTGGTATTTTGGGTTGTTTCTGTTCGTTTCTGGTTTGGGGTATTAAGTAAGACTACATACATGTTAACTCTTATTATCTGGCTTTGAACATGTTGTGGGAGTACCTAAACAGTGTGCAGTTGCAAACCGTAGTCTGGCTTTTTTATGGCGTTTTTAGAGCAGTGGCTTCTTCCTTGCTGAGCGGCCATTCAGGTTATGTCAATATAGGACTCGTTTTACTGTGGATATAGATACTTTTGGGCCTGTTTCCTGCAGCATCTTCACAAGGTCCTTTGCTGTTGTTCTATGACTGATTTGCACTTTCGCACCAAAGTATGTTAATCTCTAGGTGACAGAACACGTCTCCTTCCTGAGCGGTATGACGGCTGCGTGGCCCCATGTTGTTTATACTTGCGTACTATTGTTTGTACAGATGAACGTGGTACCTTCAGGCGTTTGGAAATTGCTCCCAAGGATGAACCAGACGTGTGGATGTCTACAATTCTTTTTCTGAGGTCTTGGCTGATTTCTTTTGATTTTTCCATTATGTCAAGCAAATAGGCACTGAGTTTGAAGGTAGGCCTTAAAATACATCCATAGGTACACCTCCAATTGACTCAAATTGTCAATTAGCCTAACAGAAGCTTCTTAAGCCATGACATCATTTTCTGGAATTTTCCAAGCTGTTCACAAAGGCACAGTCAACTTAGTGTATGTAAATTTCTGACCCACTGGAATTGTGATACAGTGAATTATACGTGAAATAATCTGTCTGTAAACAAATGTTGTAAAAATTACTTGTGTCATGCACAAAGTAGATGTCCTTACCGACATACCAAAACTATAGTTTTTTAACAAGAAATTTGTGGCGTGGTTGAAAAACAAGTTTTAATGATTCCAACCTAAGTGTATGTAAACTTCCGACTTCAACTGTACACCCTCCCCCCCGGGAAAGTATTCACTCATTTTCCAAATTTTGTTACGTTACAGCCTTATTGTTTTTTCCCCCTCATCAATCTACACACAATATCCCATAATGACAAAGCATAAACATGTTTGTAGATTTTTTGGCTATTTTATATAAATAAATAAAAAACTGAAATATCACATTTACATAAATATTCAGACCCTTCACTCAGTACTTTTTTGAAGCACCTTTGGCAGAGATTACAGCCTTGAGTCTTATTGGATAAAACGCTACAAGCTTGGCACACCTGTATTTGGCGAGTTTCTACCATTCTTCTCTTCAGATCCTCTCAGGCTCTGTCAGGTTGAATGGGGAGCATTGCAGCACAGCTATTTTCAGATCTCTCCAGAGATGTTAGATCGGGTTCAAGTCCGGGCTCTGGCTGGACATTGAGACCTGTCCCGAAGCAACTCCTGCGTTGGCTTGGCTGTGTGCTTAGGGTCGTTGTCCTGTTGGATGGTGAACCTTCACCCCAGTCTGAGGTTCTGAGCGCTCTGGAGCAGGATGTCATCAAGGATCTCTGTACTTTGCTCCATTCATCTTTGCCTTGATTCTGACTAGTCTCCCAGTCCCTGCCGCTGCAACCTCCATGCTTCACCGTAGGGATGGTGCCAGGTTTCCTCCAGAAGTGATCCTTGGCATTCAGGCCAAAGCGTTCAATCTTGGTTTTATCAGACCAGAGAATCTTGTTTTTCATGGTCTGAGAGTCTTTAGGTGCCTTTTGGCAAACTCCAAGCGGGCTGTCATGTGTCTTTTAGTGAGAAGTGACCGCAGAGTGCTGAAGCGCTTAGCACGTCTGTCCTAGGTTGCAACACTGACTACCGAGTTCCAAACTGCCTCTGGAAGCAACATCAACACAATAACTGTTTGTCAGGAGCTTCATAAAATGTGTTTTTGTGGCCGAGCAACCGCACACAAGCCTAAGATCACCGTGCGCAATGCCAAGGGTCGGCTGAAGTGGTGGAAAGTGGAAAGTGGAGCAGTGGAAATGCATTTTCTGGAGTGATGAATCACACTTCACCATCTGGCAGGCCGACGAACGAATCTGGGTTTGGTGGATGCCAAGAGAACACTACCTGCCCCAAGGTATAGTGACAACTGTAAAGTTTGGTGGAGGAGGAATAATGGTCTAGGGCTGTTTTTCATGGTTTGGGCTAGGCCCCTTAGTTCCAGTGAAGGAAATATGAATGATACAGCATACAATGACATTCCAGACAATTCTGCACTTCCTACCTTGTGGCAACAGTATGGGGAAGGACCTTTCCCGTTTCAGCATGACAATGCCCCTGTGCACAAAGCGAGGACCATACTGAATTGGTTTGTCAGCTCGGTGTGGAAGAACTTGACTGGCCTGCACAGGGCCCTGACCCAAACCACATCGAATACCTTTGGGATGAATTGGAACCCCTACTGCGAGCCAGGCCTAATCGCCCAACATCAGTGCCCGACCTCACGAATACTCGTGGCTGAATGGAAGCAAGTCCTAACAGCAATGTTACAACATCTAGTGGAAAGCATTCCAAGAAGAGTGGAGGCTGTTATAGCAGCAATGGGGGACCAACTCCATATTAATTAATGCCCATGATTTTGCCATGAGATGTTTGACGAGTAGGTGTCCACATACATTTGGTCATGTAGTGTATCAAAGGCTAAATAAGTTGGCTTTGAACAGCTGGTTACGTCACAAATGGCACCTTATTCCCTAAATAGTGCATTACTTTTGACCAGTGCCCATATGGTCCTGGTCAAAATGTATGCACTAAATAGGGAATAGGGTAACTTTCGGGATGCAGCCTCCTCTCTCACTGACGTCTCACCCAATCCTAAGTGGAGACATTTGTCTCCGTATCTACTGGCGTGAGACAGCTGGCAGGTTTGCGAGAGCCCCGCGCTGAGAAAGACAGATTGCTTCAAAACATCTATTTGGTGAGTGGGTGTGTGTTCAGTCAAAAAGGTCAGGTCTATTTAAAGGTTTCCAGATGAAATGTGTTTGAAATGCAGCGCGGAGGACAGATGTAGGGACAGATAGAGGGGAGGGGAGGGAGGGAGGGAGGGAGGGAGGGAGGGAGGGAGGGCGGTTGGTGCATTCTGAGGGACAGAGCGAGGTCATTCCCATTCAAAGTGCAGAGAGGTGTGTGTGTGTGCACGCATGAGTCGGTCCGTCTGTCTGTCCATGTATACGTGTGTATGCGTGTGTGTACATGCATTTGTTTGTGTGGGTATCAATGTGTGTGTATATAAGTTGGCGTGTGTAATGCGATGTGGGTGTCTGCGTACGTGGTGGCATAGACAGAGATTTAAAGTAGCCCTTTGAGTGGAGCTGCTATGTAGGCTCTGAATAAAACAGCTAATAATTATCCTTCCATCCCACACGCTGGGTTTTGTTAAAGAGATGAAGAGGCTCCGGTGTCATCAGAAGTTGAAACTCCAAACACCAGCACTCTCCTCCAAAAGAAAACTGTTTTAACGCAGACTTTGAACTATTGTTAAAGGCACAGATTGATTTCAAGAGTTGGGTAGTTAGGACTGGATATACAAGCCTCCACACACAACCATCACACGCACACCACATACAGCATGTACACATACGTACACACACGTAGCCTACATCTACGCACACAAGTAAACTGCATGTACACATACAGTGGGGTATTTAGTCAGCCACCAATTGTGCAAGTTCCCCCACTTAAAAAGATGAGGCCTGTAATTTTCATCATAGATACACTTCAACTATGACAGACAAAATGATGGAAAAAAATCCAGAAAATCACATTGTAGGATTTTTAATGAATTTATTTGCAAATTATGGTGGAAAATAAGTATTTGGTCAATAACACAAGTTTATCTCAATACTTTGTTATATACCCTTTGTTGGCAATGACAGAGGTCAAACGTTTTCTGTAAGTCTTCACAAGGTTTTCAGACACTGTTGCTGGTATTTTGGCCCATTCCTCCATGCAGATCTCCTCTAGAGCAGTGATGTTTTGGGGCTGTTGCTGGGCAACACGGACTTTCAACTCCCTCCAAAGATTTTCTATGGGGTTGAGATCTGGAGACTGGCTAGGCCACTCCAGGACCTTGAAATGCTTCTTACGATGCCACTCCTTCGTTGCCCGGGCGGTGTGTTTGGGATCATTGTCATGCTGAAAGACCCAGCCACGTTTCATCTTCAATACCCTTGCTGATGGAAGGAGGTTTTCACTCAAAATCTCACGATACATGGCCCCATTCATTCTTTCCTTTACACGAATCAGTCGTCCTGGTCCCTTTGCAGAAAAACAACCCCAAAGCATGATGTTTCCACCCCCATGCTTCACAGTAGGTATGGTGTTCTTTGGATGCAACTCAGCATTCTTTGTCCTCCAAACACGACGAGTTGAGTTTTTACCAAAAAGTTCTTTTTTGGTTTCATCTGACCATATGACATTCTCCCAATCTTCTTTTGGATCATCCAAATGCTCTCTAGCAAACTTCAGACGGGCCTGGACATGTACTGGCTTAAGCAGGGGGACACGTCTGGCACTGCAGGATTTGAGTCCCTGGCGGCGTAGTGTGTTACTGATGGTAGGCTTTGTTACTTTGGTCCCAGCTCTCTGCAGGTCATTCACTAGGTCCCCCCGTGTGGTTCTGGGATTTTTGCTCACCGTTCTTGTGATCATTTTGACCCCACGGGGTGAGATCTTGCGTGGAGCCCCAGATCGAGGGAGATTATCAGTGGTCTTGTATGTCTTCCATTTCCTAATAATTGCTCCCACAGTTGATTTCTTCAAACTAAACTGCTAACCTATTGCAGATTCAGTCTTCCCAGCCTGGTGCAGGTCTACAATTTTGTTTCTGGTGTCCTTTGACAGCTCTTTGGTCTTGGCCATAGTGGAGTTTGGAGTGTGACTGTTTGAGGTTGTGGACAGGTGTCTTTTATACTGATAATAAGTTCAAACAGGTGCCATTAATACAGGTAACGAGTGGAGGACAGAGGAGCCTCTTAAAGAAGAAGTTACAGGTCTGTGAGAGCCAGAAATCTTGCTTGTTTGTAGGAGACCAAATACTTATTTTCCACCATAATTTGCAAATAAATTCATTAAAAATCCTACAATGTGATTTTCTGGATTTTTTTCTCTCATTTTGTCTGTCATAGTTGAAGTGTACCTATGATGAAAATTACAGGCCTCTCTCATCTTTTTAAGTGGGAGAACTTACACAATTGGTGGCTGACTAAATACTTTTTTGCCCCACTGTACAAGTGAACGTGCACACAATCACACAACCCTGCCAAAGACTACAGAGTATGATGTATGATGAGTGAGTCCACTAGGTTGGATTACACATAGACTGCAATATATAAATACAGTTGGAGCTAGGCTAGCAACAGCAGCACGCAGGTTTATATGTTGGCATTTTCATCACAATAAAAGGTATCACTACAGTCAGTAGGCCCCTCAGCATGCAGCGGCTACTTCGTCATTGCGCTGACGCTAGTTAGCAATGGCTCCAGAAACTACGTTCAAACTGCACACAGAGATACAGTACCAGTCAAAAGTTTGAACGCACCTACTCATTCAAGGTTTTTCTTTATTTTTAGTATTTTCTACATTGTAGAATAATAGTGAAGAAATCAACACTATGAAATAACACATATGGAATCATGTATTTAGCAAAAAAAAGTGTGACAAATCAAAATATATTTTATATTTGAGATTCTTCAAAGTTACCACCCTTTGCCCCGATGACAGCTTGCACACTTTTGTCATTCTCTCAACCAGCTTCATGAGGAATGCTTTCCCAACAGTATTGAAGGAGTTCCCACATATGCTGAGCACTTGTTGGCTGCTTTTCCTTCACTCTGCGGTCCAACTCATCCCAAACCATCTCAATTGGTTTGAGGTCAGGTGATTGTAGAGGCCAGGTCTTCTGATGCAGCACTCAATCACTCTCCTTCTTGGTCAAATAGCACTTACACAGCCTGGAGGTGGTTTTTGGGTCATTGTCCTGTTGAAAAAAAAGTGATAGTCTCACTAAGTGCAAAGCAGATGGGATGGCGTATTGCTGCAGAATGCTGTGGTAGCCATGCTGGTTAAGTGTGCCTTGAATTCTAAATAAATCACTGACAGTGTCACCAGCAAAGCACCACCACACAATCACAGCTCCTCCTCCATGCTTCACAGTGGGAACTACACGTGGAGATCATCCGTTCACCTACTCTGCGTCTCACAAAAACACGGCGGTTGAAACCCCCCCAAAAATGATATGGTCTCATCAGACCAAAAGGACAGATTTCCACCGGCCTAATGTCCATTGATCGTGTTTCTCGGCCCAAGCAAATCTCTTCTTATTATTGGTGTCCTTTAGTAGTGGTTATTTTGCAGAAGTTCGACCATGAATGCCTGATTCACGCAGTCTTCTCTGAACAGTTGATGTTGATATGTGTCTGTTGCCTGAACTCTGGGATGCATTTATTTGGGCTGAAATCTGAGGCTGGTAACTAATGAACCTATCCTCTGCAGCAGAGGTAACTCGGTCTTCCTTTCCTGTGGCTATCCTCATGAGAGCCAGTTTCATCATAGCGCTTGATGGTTTTTGCGACTGCACTTGAAGAAACATTCAAAGATCTTGAAATTGTCCGGATTGACTGACCTTCATGTCTTAAAGTAATGATGGACTGTCGTTTCTCTTTGCTTTTTTGAGCTGTTCTTGCCATAATATGGACTTCGTATTTTACCAAATAGGGCTATCTTCTGTATACCACCGCTACCTTGTCACAACACAACTGATTGTCTCAAACGCATTGATAAGGAATGAAATAACATAAATTAACAAGGCACACCTGTTAATTGAAATGCATTCCAGGTGACTACCTCATGAAGCTGGTTGAAAGAATGCCAAGAGTGTGCAAAGCTGTCATCAAGGCAAAGGGTGGCTACTTAAAAATATATATATATATAAAATATATTTTGAATTTGTTTAACACTTTTTTGGTTACTACATGATTCCCTATGTGTTATTTCATAGTTTTGATGTCTTCACTATTACTCTACAATGTAGAAAATAGTAAAAATAAAGAAAAACCCTGAAATGAGTAGGTGTGTACAAACTTTTGACTGGTACTGTATAAAAACGGTATCCATTAATTAATTTGACTCTGGGTAAGTAGAAAAAAAATGGCATAATTGCAAAATTTCAAACTATCCCTTTAATGTAGCTACATGAAACTGCAATACAGCAAAATATACAGTTCAACTAGGCAGTACAACTACAGTACAGTACGACTAACTACTACAACTAATGTAAGGAATGCATCTCAACTCCCTTCAAATCGCATGATATGGGCTGGCACAATTATCGTATAACAGTGACAATTATGGGCAATAAATGTCAACTAAAAAAACAAGAAAATGTCTTAATACATTCATTTTAGGTGAAGGGGGCATTCAACTTTATATTTAAGTATAGTTTGTCAAATAGCAGCAATAGCTCATAATCATTTTACTAGCAGAGCGGAACAGTTCAAATGTTCAAAGCTGTCAAATCAGTTGTTTTTAAGATAGGGGTGTCACCAAAGCTGTGTTGTATTACTTTTGGTATGTCAATTTCAAAGATGCATTTTGCAAGGTAAAAAAAAAGTAAACTAAAATTACAATAACTGTTAAATCAAATTAAAAAGTGCCGAATACAGCAGGTGTAGACCTTACCTTGAAATGCTTACTTGCAAGCCCTTAACCAAGAATGCATTTTAAGAAATAGGGTTAAGAAAATATTTACTAAATGAAGTAAAAAATGAAAAGTCAATATAATAACAATAACGAGGCTATGTGTGGAGGTACAGGTTAGTCGAGGTAGTTTGTGGTAAAGTGACTATGCACAGATAATAAACATGTAGGTATTACAGACTCGGTCAGGGAGAGGTTGAAAATGTCAGTGAAGACACTTGCCAGTTGGTCCGCACATGCTCTGAGTACACGCTCTGGTAATCTTTCTGGCCCTGCGGCCTTGTAAATATTTACCCGTTTAAAGGTCTCACTCACATCGGCTATGGAGAGTGTGATCACACAGTCGTCCGGAACAGCTGGTGCTCTCATGCATGCTTCAGTGTTGCTTGCCTTGAAGCGAGCATAAAAAGGCATTTAGCCCGTCTGGTAGGCTCGTGTCACTGGGCAGGTCACGGCTGAGTTTCCCTTTGTAGTCTGTAATAGTTTGCAAGCCATGAGACATCCGACGAGCTTCAGAGCCGTGTAGTAGGATTCAATCTTAGTCCTGTATTGACACTTTGCTTGTTTAATGGTTCATTTGAGGGCATAGCGAGATTTCTTATAAGCGTCCGGATTACTGTCCCGCTCCTTGAAAGCGGCAGCTCTAGCCTGAAGCTCGGTGCGGATGCTGCCTGTAATCCATACCTTCTTGTTGGGATATATACGTACGGTCACTGTGGGGACGACGTCGCCAATGCACTTACTGATGAAGCCGGTGACTGAGGTGGTATACTCCTCAATGCCATTGGATAAATCCCGGAACATATTCCAGTCTGTGCTAGCAAAACAGTCCTATAGAGGAGCATCCGCGTCATCTGACCACTTCCATATTGAGCGAGTCGCTGGTACTTCCTGCTTTACTTTTTGGTTGTAAGCAGGAATCAGGAGGATAGAATTATGGTCAGATTTGCCAAATGGAGGGTAAGGAAGAGCTTAAGTATCCGTCTCTGTGTGTGGAGTAAAGGTGGTCTAGAGTTTTTTCCCCCTCTGGTTGAAATTAGGTAAAGCGGATTTAAGTTTGCCTGCACTAAAGTCCCCGGCCACTAGGAGGACCGCTTCTGGATGAGCATTTTCTTGTTTGCTTATGGCTTATACAGCTTGTTGAGTGCGGTCTTAATGCCAGCATCAGTTTGTGGTGGTAAATAGACAGCTACGAAAAATATAGATAAAAACTCATGGTAGATAGTGTGGTCTACAGCTTATCATGAAGTACCTCTACCTCAGGCGAGCAATACCTCGAGACTTCCTTAATATTAGACATCGCGCACCAGCTGTTATTGACAAATAGACGCACACCCCCACCCCTCGTCTTACCAGACATAGCTGTTCTGTCGATACACGGAAAACCCAGCCAAATGAATATTATCCGTGTCGTCGTTCAACCCCGACTCTGTGAAACCGTACATCCTTCGCGTTGGACTCATTAAAGAAAATAATCTTTGAGGTGAGTAATCACTGTTCTGATATCCAGAAGCTATTTTCAGTCATAAGAGACAGTAGCAGCAACATTATGTACAAAATAAGTTACAAACAATTGCAAAAAAAACACACAAAATAGCAGAGTTAGTAGCCTGTAAAACGGCAGCCATCCCCTCTGGCGCCATTACTACCACTTGCATTACAATGAATCCACAATTCAATTATCTTCACAGCCCTATGTACAACATTTACCAAAACTATAAAAACCTCCTACACACCTCCAAGAAAAGTTAAGGTTACTGTGCATCCTAGTAAAGCAAGTGTCAACTTTATTTCACAGTTAAGCTCACTGAAGCCATTCCCTCTTCCTCAATTACATTTTTGTCACCTAAATGAGAACTCTACCTCTTTTATCTCTTTAAAATCTCAATCAAATCCCAGCTAAAGCTAGCACTTCCACACCTGACTGTACTATCGAAATAGATCAATAATTAGCTTGTGTAGCTGCACTGCACAACCCTCTGAAGATCGCCTACAATACTGTATATGAGATCCAAGCAAAGCCCAAGCTCACCAAAGCAACTTCCTGCTACATCCTCCGAATACAAACTGCAACTCAGCTGAACTATGACAGTAACTACAGTTCTAGTGCTGTTTCAGAGCTGCTTCCATTTGTTTCCTTAGAGCCGGAGCCACTAGGCAGTTAGCTGCTACAGCTCGGGCATTGCCCCCACGGTCAATGTCGCCTCAGTATCCCAATAGCTCAGTTCCACCTTGCCCCCTCTCTCTCTCTCTGCCTCTCGCTCTCCCTAGATTGCTGGAATGGTGAGCACTTACAAAACGCAGAGCTTTTTTAAAAAATGGTTAAATGAAAGTTAAGGGTTAAATCAAACTGGACTCCTTTACCTGCTTCCACATGGCTACGGTTCTGGCTTTCACTCTGCTGGTCTGTGGGTGTGTATGAGCTATTCCTGTGTTTAGCGGGAGGGGGGGGGGGGGGTAATGTGCTATCCCAGTAGCTAGGTCCTGTCATAGGGAGGAGGGAATGGGGGGAATCCTATCTGACCCACACCTCGCTCTTTCGTTCCCTCACTCTCCCTCGTTGGCTTCCCAGTACGACTGTGAGAGGCACTACAGTGAGAGGCAGTGACACAACGTAGCCTTGCTCCAAACTACCACGGTCTCACGTCCCCGTATAGAGCGCAGGCACATGCGTAGTGCACGCGCACGCAGAAATACCATGAAACAAAATCAGATCTATGAGATAAACTAAAGTCTGCAGATGCCTACCAGAATGGGAACGTCAGAGAAAGCTATGGGTATTGGCACATGGAGAAAGCAGGCCCATTTATCAGTGTGGGCCGGCAGTGTGTAGAATTCTATCTGTGTCTGGCGGCACAAATCACTTTAATGAGGGTTATTAACCACGCAGGATGAGCATGGGCCATTAGACTGCTACACACGCACCATTATACAGCCATTTGACCATATCCTCTGTAACAAGCCTCTTCTGAAAAATCATATTTGAGGTGCTATTTTGGGACATTTGTTTTGCAGCAAACTCCAAATCCTTTAGGACTGGGCCCCTCAGAGGTACTTAGGAGTTCACCTCAAATAAATATCACCAGGTTGTCTTGGCGGTGACTTCAAAAAGCCTTTGTTGCAGAGAACAGGAAAAGCTAACGGTCAGTTTGTTCCTTTCATCTGAATCCACAATTTCAAACTTCACTTGGCCATCTGTTACGACGGAAATTCGTCTTCTGCTCTGCTCTCATCCACAATAGCAATGTGCGCGTAAACACAAACACAGACACATGCACGTGCTGTACACACACACACACAGTATTCCTTCATCTCGCCATGTTACCAAGCCTCCATATTCTTCTCTATACCAAACTAACTAGTATCTACTATTTTCTCGACTATCTCCGTTGTCCTTTCGATAAAGGAAGTATAACTTGTGGGATTGCTTTCAGCCTAGGGATTGACGTCATAGCCTAACCCTAACCCAGCAGCCTGATCGATTAAAGTGGTGTTTGGCATTGTGGCACACAGGAAAGCTTTTGTTTGGCCAGCTTGTAACCAGTGCCCCCTCTCCTGTTTCACCGTGGCCCTGAACAACAAGGGCATCTCCAGCACAAGAGAGGGGGAAGGGGGGACTCAATTCTGGTGACAGCCTGGCATCGACACCATGCCAGTGATAACGGGCATAGTCGGGGCATAGGCATCACTGACACCTGGCATGGAGTGCCTGCTGGCTATGATGTGACAACCTCGTGCAACATGCTGTTGATAGCGGAACGTGCCGACACTGAGGCGGCCATTTTGCATTGAGAGGTTTGTGTATTCCAACTCCCATTGTCTAGCTGGTGTGATATGTTTATCAACGGTGTGCTGACGCCACCAAAACAAGCAAGAGATCTGAAGTTCAGGTGTCTCGTGACCCCAAAATGTTGTTGGTTATGTACAAACTCACAGACCAAATAAGTATGTCTGCGGTCTAATGGCAGGTGATTAATCAGTATCCAACTTCGTAGGACTATGAAGCCAACTGAAAATAGCCATCTTTAGAAAATCCCAAATATGTCTAGCTGGCTTTGTGACATATGCCTCAGATGTTGGAGGGCCAGTAGGAGGCACTCGTTCCTCTAAAAAAAATATCCCAATGCCCCAGGGCAGTGATTGAGGAAAATTGCCCTGTGTAGGGTGCAGTCATTCAGACGGGACGTTAAATGGGTGTCCTGAATCTCTGTGGTCACTAAAAATCCCATGGCACTTATCGTAAGAGTAGAGGTGTGTTAACCCCGGTGCCCTGGCTAAATTCCCAATCTGGCCCTCGTACAATCATGGCCACCTAATCATCCCCAGATTCCAATTGGCTCATTCACCCCCCCTCCTCTCCCCTTTAACTATTCCCCAGGTCATTGCTGTAAATGAGAATGTGTTCAGTCAATTTACCTGGTAAAGTAAGGGTAAAAAAGTGTTATAAGTGTGTCTCGTCTCCAAAACATTGTGGATTACAAACAGACTCATAGACAAAAGGAGCAGGAAGGAACTTGTCTAGAGTAGAGAAGACTATAAACTTGGTCTGGATTGAGAGGGTACAAGGACCTAACCTATAGTTACTCCATTGGACTCTTCTTGCTCTGTCTCCAGGCTTGGCAGCAGCTAGCCTGAAATAGACGACAGTCTCCTCCAATGAACAGGTCGGACCTGACCCTCCGTTGAACTGTCGGCACTGTCTCAGAACACATGCACATTCCAAAATGCATTCAAATCGGATGTACTACCGCATATTCGCACATTGTTAAACTGCAATACATTGGAGGAGAACCGACTTGTGTATGTGTGCGACTGGGACGTAGAGGGAAACAGCTGGTTTTACAGCTCCAGCTCTAACATTAGAGGCCTGCTAACATTGCGTGAACATTTGTGTGAGTGATTTATAGTTTACACTAGACCACTACTTCCCTCTGGGTGTCAGTGTCAAAACACAGTGTTGTTAGACAAGGTCAAGGTAACGGAGGTGAGTATCAGGACAGGTCAAGTTTACTCAAGTAAAAACTGCCCGGTCATGGTTTGCTCATCTTGTTCACTTAATTGAGTTCACTTAAGAGAATTTCTCCTTGCCAAATTTTAGCAAGGTCAAGCTTATGTGCTTACATTAAGTTTTTCATGGGATGAAATTAACTTAAAACACTTGGTAAAGTTAACTTAAAATTAGTTCGGCAAGTTGTATTACTTTAAGCAGAGTTTCTCAAATCAACCAAATTAGCTTCAACACTCTAGCAAGTTCACTTTAAGAAGCGTTTCCTCAATCACTCAAACTTCCCCTGGAGTTGGACTGGTTCACTGATGAGCACAATTCTTTTCTCCGATAGCTATGGAAATTAGAGAGCTGGATGTTCGACCCTTGTCCACGCACAAATCAACGCGGCCATTTTGGAAGCCTGCTTCTGTGCCTGATTCGCTTCCATTAAACCCACTTGGAGATAATACAAATATTCACATTAGCATAAACACTGATGGCAGAGAGACAGCGTTGTGGCATTGTGTGATTGGGATGAGTGCGGTGAGCACTGAGAAGTATTAAGACTCGTTAGAGAAGAGCCTACGCCGACTCTAAAACCCAGTCTAGTCTACACATGGCAGGTTATGCATTCACTGCAAATGAGATATTTTCCCCCAACTGTAAGACTACTGAGGGAGGGAGGATTAGGGAAAGCTATCTCAGGAGTAAAGTGTATGTGTGTGTGTGTGTGTGTGTGAGAGAGAGAGGAAGGTTTGCATAAAGAACTAGGGTTCTGTTCATCTTCCTTCTGCATAGCTTGATAACATTTTCTCTGTCTTTTCAGAGTGTCCTGGTCCAGGGAAGTGACAGGGGACAGATGGTGGGTTTGAGAGAAAGTGATAGAGTGTGGGGGAAAGATGGAGGAGAGGAGGTAGAGTAAGAATAAATAAATACATCAAATTGATGGACTGAATGGAAAATGGGAAGAACCCAAAATCAGGATTTCACGTGTGACATTTCCACATGTTATGTACATGTGAAACCATGTGTTTTTGGAACACTTCACATGTGATGATATTTCACATGAAGTTTTACATAGATTTTCACATAACCTTTCATACAGTACCAGTCAAAAGTTGACACACCTACAACACCTTTATTTTTCCTATTTTCAACATTGTAGAATAACAGTGAAGACATCAAGACTATGAAATAACACATATGGAATCATGTAGTAACCAAAAAAGTGAGATTCTTCAAAGTAGCCACCCTTTGTCTTAACAGCTTTGCGCACTCTTGGCATTCTCTCAACCAACTTCACCTAGAATGCTTTTCCAACAGTCTGGAAGGAGTTCCCACATACTATGCTGAGAACTTGTTGGCTGCTTTTCCTTCACTCTGCAGTCCATCCCCTGCCACACCATCTCAACTGGGTTGAGGTCAGGTGATTGTGGAGGCCAGGTCATCTGATGCAGCACTCCATCACTCTCCTTCTTGGTCAAATAAATGCAAACCAGATGATGTGGGGGTGCTTTGCTGGTGACACGGTCTGTGATTCATTTAGAATTCAAGGCACACTTAACAAGTATGGCTACCACAGCATTCTGCACCGATACAGCATCCCATCACACCTCCTCCTCCATGCTACACGGTAGGAATTACACATGCAGAGATCATCCGTTCACAGACTCTGCGTCACACAAAGACACGGTGGTTACCAATAATCTCAAATTTGGACTCATCAGACCAAAATGACAGATTTCCACTGGTCTAATGTCCATTGCTCGTGTTTCTTGGCCCAAGCAAATCTCTTCTTCTTATTGGTGCCCCTAAAAAGCAACTAATCCCTTTACAAACAGCCTATGAGGCGTAGATATGAGTCAAAATTGACTACAAAGTGTAAATAGGATAATTTTGGTCATAAAGTAATTCTCGTCTAAAACGGAGTAAACCAGGGTTGGGTTTGGATTACAAGCATGTCAACAAATCATACCCCATTTTGCCAAGCTCCACGTGAAAATCGCCCCTCCGCCCACTTCGCTTCCCTTCATTGAATGGGTCACCGCTGTTTCATTGCCACAACCCGTTCAAAGGATCAAGGGCCCTATATGGGATTGACCATGCCTCCACAGCCAAAGTTATATGATTTGCATGACCTGTCGAAGGACCCAAGCTAATATGCGGAATAGGGGCTTCGAGTTCGAACCAAAACAAAAGTACCGATTCATGGCGTTTCTTTTAAAACCTCTGAAATTGACTTTTTAACATTTAACTTGAAATTAAATGACTTCACCATTCAGTGGGGATATAAACAAGTGCCCATGCTTTTAAAATATCAGTAACGTTCCGGAACAGTATAGATCCCTTTAGTTTCTGGTTCCGTGTATCAAATGATTTTGTCCTTTTCCGGTTTTGTTCCCTGAACCGGTTCCAAACCTTGATTCATACTCCTTGACTCGTTCCACATATTTAAATCAAATTGATATAAGTATTCACACCCCTGAGTCAATACATGTTATTAATCCACTTTGGCAGCAATTCCAGCTGTGAGTCTTTCTGGGCAAGTCTCGCAGAGCTTTGTACACCTAGATTATACAATATTTGCACATTATTATTTTTTAACTTCTTCAAGCTCTGTCAAGTTGGTTGTTGATCATTGCTAGACGGCCATTTTCAAGTCTTGCCATACATTTTCAAGCCAATTTAAGTCAAAACTGTAACTAGGCACTAGGCTAGGCTACAATTTGTCACCTGTGTTTGTTGGAAAGCAGACTGAACCAGGTTTTCCTCTAGGATTTTGCCTCTACTTAGCTCTATTCCGTTTCTTTTATAATAATTCATCCTTGGGCCTTGCCGATGGCAAGCAGATCCTTAACATGATTCAGCCACCACCATGGTTGAAAATATGAAAAGTGGTACTCAGTGACGTATTGTGTTTGGTCCAAACAAAACCCTTTGTATTCTACACTGAACAAAAAGAAAACGCAACATGCAACAATTTCAAAGATGTTACTGAGGTACAGTTCATATAAGGAAATCAGTCAATTTAAATAAATTCAATAGGCCCTAATCTATGGATTCCACATGACTGTGAATACAGATATGCATCTGTTGGTAAAAGACACCTTTTTAAAAACGGTAGGAGCGTGGATCACCATTTGCCTCAATGCAGCGTGACACATCTCCTTCGCATAGAGTTGATCAGGCTGTTCAATGTGGCATTTATAATGTTGTCCCACTCCTCTTCAATGGCTGTGCGAAGTTGCTGGGTATTGGCGGGAACTGGAACATGCTGTCGTACACGTCGATCCAGGGCATCCCAAATGTGCTCAATGGATGACATGTCTGGTGAGGATGCAGGCCATGGAAGACCTGGGACATTTTCAGCTTCTGGCAAAGACCTCACCTCCAGCCTCACCTCTAGCCTCACCAACGGTTGTCGATGGGTAGAGACCAGTATTAGGTTTCAACATAGGATATGTTCATTTGTCAGATATCACCTTTGTTAATAGAAGAGTGACTGTGTATGTGTTCGCAGATGCATTTATGGAGCCAGCACTTGGAGACTTGTCTAACATTGAAAATGGAGAGAGACCTGGCACTCAAATTCAGCATTTGTATTCTTGGCATATTACTCTGTAGGCTACTGACCTATTCTTGGCTTCCTCCGGGAATCTCTGGGAATCTATCAAATAGTGCACCTCTAACTTTGTACAGTACAAATGCAATTAGTAAAATCAGTCACACTACGAAATGCTACCAAATAAACCACAATTCAATCATAACACTGTGATTGTATAGATACAGACATATTATTGCATTTTTTCTGGTTTGTGCGAAATCGTTAAGAGTAATGCAAAACCAGTCCGCACACCACCAAGGTGAATTGGTTTAGTCTTGACTCTTGGTTGACAGTGTTGGGGGATGGGTAATGTATTGATGCTCGAGTGCCAAATCAACACAAATTTGTTCCTATTTGTCTTTGTTACTTCTTTTTGATATTTGTGTCTTATTTTTGTATGTATTTTTATTTTCTATATTTGAAATGTTATGATTATTTATATGTGTTGTTCTGAATGTCTGAATAAAAATGACAGTTAGCAGTGAAAAAAACAAAAAACACCATTCTGCACTAACAGGGCATTTTTACTTCGATTAAATGTCAGGAATTGTGAAAAACGGAGTTTAAATGTATTTGGCTAAGGTGTATGTAAACTTCCAACTGTATGTCCCTCCCAAAGCGGCGTCTCCTGTGAGTCCACACCAAGCGTCTCCATTTTATCAGCGCTAGCTGTCTCGGAAATTAGCTCCTTAATAAATATTTATGGAGGACAATTTGACACAATCCATCACCCAAATTGGAGTTTTCTTAGAAGGCGCCGCGGCACTAAAACGACGGTGAAGCGCTTCCAATCATATGAGGGAGATGGGGAGAGCTGGCTTCCATGAGAGGGATGAAGAGGATGGCGTTGGTGGTCTTGTAAATTCGAGGGGATGGAAGAACATGGCAGATCTTTTTTTTTTTTTACTAACTATGCAAAGACAACTGTAGTCCCCTCAGTAAACACAATGAATTGTTTCAGATGAATTACTTAGAACAGATGAAGAGTAACGTTAGAGTAGAGCAGAAAAATGTCCACACAATGTGGAAATATGCCTTGGGCTTCAAACTATGACATTGACGGACATCCAAAACATAAACAACATTAACAGCATCACTTCATCTAAACTTCCATCTCCCTCCCACTCCACTGGTACAACTCACCTCCGTTATGTCAAACACCCTCTATTTAAACAGGCTTATAAGGACGTGACCCTGAGAGTAGACATTGATTTACATGGCACTCAGACAGACAATGTATCTGCGTCCCAAATGGTACCCTGTTACCTATATAGTGCAGTACTTCTGACCGGGGGCCGTTGGTGCCATCTACCTTGTCATTTCTTATCTGATCTGTCACGCTGAGGCAAAGTTTCCCCCTATGTACAGATGTAAGACCAGCTTCCTTTCCCCCAATCCTAACCTTAACCAATAGTGGGGGAAATTCTAAACTAACCCCAGATCAGCATTTGTCCCAGCAGGGGTGGTGGACGGACAATCCTAGTGAAAACAAAACACTGATATGTAGTGAAAACAAAATAGAGATGAGGACACCGTATTCGAATAAACACCGCAATAACGTGAGAATGTGGAACTGGGTAACTGACTCCGGTCACACAGCTCAGTGGGAAAATCTCAGTGTGACAATTGGACCATAGTGTTTACACTGTTTGTTTAGACAGCTCACAATTTAGCTGGCTTATCTACAACATAGCAGTGACGCATGCCAGGTTAAAATGTGCTGTTGATCAAACATGCTTTAGGCTACTCCTGCAGGTCATTGAGATGACAAGATTATCCAGGAAAGAAATTCATCAAATCGTTTGTTCCAAAAAAAAAGTGGGCTCTGTCTCGTCCATGGTTTGACATGATACATATTGATTCGAAAGTGAGACGATACTTTTTCCTCTCTCAATGTCTCTCTCTCCAGATTGACTGCTTGTTGTGTACGCCTGTCTAAGACCCCATTCTCTGTCTCTCTCCCTACCGCTTATGCCTTGCTTTTCCCTTCCCTATCTCCCACCTCAACCCTCTCTCGATCCATTTGACTATCACTTGCTTTCCCTCTCCCTCCATCTTCCCCTCTTCCATTCCCATCCTATGCTTCTCTTCCTCCCCCTCCCTCTATCCTTTCCCCGTTCCCTCTCCTCCACCCCCTTAGAGTCTCTCTCCCTCACTCTCCCCCGCCGTGCCTCTCCCCCCTCCGTCTCAGAAAGACAGGGGGCAGCGCTCTGAGTTAATTGCAGCTGTGCAGAGAGATGCTGGTGGATTGTGATTCTCCAGCCCTGATGAGATGCTCAATCTGTGGCCCAAATGGCACCCTATTACCTACATAGTGCAGTACTTTCTACCGGGGCCCAAAACGCGGAGGTCAAAAGAAGTGCACTATATAGGAAATAGGGTGCCCTTTGAGACGCAGCGCTGTCTTGATTGGGGCCCGTTAGGGAGACATCAGGGATAATATGCCACAGCCACTATCGCAAAAAAAAAAAAAACGCAAAGCCTTTTCGCCAATCACCCTATATACAACAGCTGGAGTGCGTCCTACGTCTCAGTTGCCATCGGCGACGCCATGGGGCCAGCCGTGGCTTTTTGTTTTCCTTCTCTCCAAAGGCTGCTCTGGGACACTTGTTGCCATGGCGATCGGTGATGTGGCCGTACATACGGATGGATACACATTTTTTTTGATGTCATCGATTATAATAAACAAGAGCTCGGGGAGCAGTGATATTGAAAAGTGCCCTTTTAGTGAGAGAGGTTCAAGTGTTTACTAGTACATATGCTCTGCTTCCTCCAAACAGGTCTGAGTCACTGTATAAACACGGTATAAAACAGTTCTAGACCGGCGACTGGCTTGGCCTCCCGCTGACTGGAGAGCAGGGTTTCAGTCTGGAGACAACGTTGTGGGAAGGTTGTATGTAAAATAACCATAGGACCTCCACGCACACTCTCACCTAGCTCTAAGAAACATATGGTTCTCAGAACATTATGTGCTAGCTGGGTCATAAGAATTGCAATACGTATCAGCACCTAAGTATCGTGATAATATCGTTTTGTGAGGTCCCTGGCAATTACCAGCCTTATTATACTCAGCAATAACAGTTGAGAGAAGGTGGGGGGGGGGGGGATTTCTCAGAGGAGATGACATCCAAATGCATTGCTTTGGGGAAGCATTAAAACTAATCAACTAAACAAACGTGGCATATCAACGTTCCCGACACAGCTCCTCAATACTGCTCTGACAGTTAAACGAAGTCATCACACAGTGCATTCAAATTCAAAATGTTGCCTAGCGAGAGCTCATATCTATACAGTATGTAAACGAACGATCACGGCTCGTATGTGCATAGCGCTTTTCAGTACGTCTGAAACTGCTTTACGGGGTTCATTAACAGCATCAATCTCCTCCAAAAGATGGCACCTTTTTGCTATATTGCTAGAATTATTATTTTTTTTTCTTTAACACTCACTTTCAAACTACCACCAACACTACTAATCAGCATCCCAAATGGCACCCTATTCCCTTTCCCTATGGGCCCTGTTCAAATGTAGTGCACTACAAAAAGAAAATAGGGTGCCATTTGGGAAGCAGCATGGTACCTCTGTCCCATTCATACATTCAGTACTTGCTGGTTGTTTAAAGCATTGCGCAACAGATGGCAAGGCATCTAAACTGACCCATGGCCAACCAGTGGAGATTGAACTGCCCGAAGGCTAGTGCGAGAGCATTAGAGTACAGGACAACAACAGAGCACCTAGACTGACCTAGGATCTGTTATCGAGCTGTGCAGGAAACTGTTGAGTGTGAAAAACCCAGCAGAGTTGCAGCTCTTGACACAAACCGGTGCGCCTGGCACCTACTGCCATACCCCCTTCAAAGGCACTTAAATACTGTATTTTGTCTTGCCCATTCACCCACTGAATGACACACATACACAATCCATGTCCCAAGGTTTAAATATCCCTCATTAACTTGTCTCTTCCCCTTCATCTACACTGATTGAAGTGGAATTAACAGGTGACATCAATAAGGGATCATAGCTTTCACATGGATTCACCTGGTCAGACTCATGGAAAGTGTTCCTAATGTTTTGTACTCTCAGTGTATTGTTCATAGAAGTCTGCTATTGTTGGGTGGCATTGCTGGTGGTTGATGACTGAGCTCAGACTACCAGGTCAGTCACCCCTTTAGGTCACTGGGCTGAGTAGTTCAAAACAAGCAAAACCAGGAAATAGCCTTGAGCACCAACCAACCACCAAGCTTGATCAAATCCCACTCATTCATTCTCTCTAGGCCTGTGTAATGTTTTGCACACTCAGTGTAAATATATAAATCATTTTTTGCTACTGTAGGTAGCGTTCGCTAGCACTAGTTGACTGTACCTGCGCCAAAACGCCAGTATTTTTCATCCTTTAGCTCGTTCTCCATCTTCTTTTTAGATAGTGAGCCAACATGCTTTTAGCACTTTTATTTCCCTGACTGATCAAAACTTGTTTTCTCATGATCTCTCGTCTCTCTGTAGCAGACAAATAGTGAGCAATGTTTGGAACATCAAATCTCAAAACATATAAAATAGTGAGACCCGTCAGAATCCCCAGCTAGCACATTTGGTTCCTTGGAAGTTGTGGGAACGTACGTTTTTGGTTCTGGGAATGAAGCCATCACTTTCGTGACCATTTTGCCTGATCTGGCAACGTTACTTTGCATGTTGCAGGGAGGTTCTGAGAACATTTTACTATGGTTCCCTAAAAGTTTTCCAAGGAGGTTTTATTAACGTTCTGAGAACAGAAATGATAGGTTATTTGAAGGTAATTAAATAACGATCAGAGAACATGTTTCAATAATACTTTTAACCCTGCTAGCTTAGTTTTGTCTAACTGTTTTTAACTCCAAGCACAGATAGGACACATGGAAATTCCTTTGATTAGGCATTAATCATGCAAATACATTTATTTTTTCTATCCCTAAAATTAGTCCACGGCGCCACCAGGACGGAGCTAGCATGCCATGTTTTTTTTTAACTCATACAAAGCTGTTCTTTTTAGTCTATTCAAAAAAGACCCAATTTCTAAGGCAACATGCACTCATTAAGATCAGGTGTGGCCAATTAGTGTGCGCAGCCAGCACACCTTAACTCACTTAACAAAATTGAGGACAGAGAGAGTTTTGTTGACACCAAGAACGGAATTTATATGGTTTTTAAATAACATTCTTAGAACGTTACGACTGTGTTCTTGTGATTTTTATGGAACGTTTTATTAATGTTCTGAGAACATAACTTTAAATAGAACCACGAGGAAACCTGTAGAAATTCCCACAGAAGAGCATTGTTTCTTAACATTTTTGGAACAATTTGAGAGCACTACTTAAATTAAACCATGAGGAAACGTTATGTACTGAATTTCCCACCAAAGAAACATGGGGTTCTCAGAACATTATGTGCTAGCTGAGTATCCTTCAACAGTCTCAGAACATTGTGAGAAGGTTGTACGCAAAATATCCATAGGACAACGACACTTTCACCAAGCTAAGAAGCATAAGGTCTTCAGAACATTATGTTCTAGCAGCGTCGTATTAGTCGCAATACATATCGTATCGGCACCAAAGTATCGCGAAAATATTGTTTTGTGAGGTCCATGGCAATTACCAACCAACCAACTTTTTGTTGTTGTTTTTACCACCACTTTGCACAGTGACCCAAACTGCCCCCATGAAACTAAAGCTGAGCTATTGTCATGGTTGTGGACATGACAGAGGACAGATGTGGGGATCCCTGGTAGGGAGCGGATGTGCACCGTGGGACAGAGAGGAAAAGAGACATTGTCTAAATTTGATGCATGTGTCTACCTCCCTGCTTGGGGCTCTGTGCTTGGCTGCTGCTATTGTTCCCACCTGACTGCATATGAGTCATAAGTCACACAGGGAGAATCAGCAGCAGAGAGAAAGCTTGGGCTTATACTGAGAAACAGCACAGGCTCCTGAGGATGGATGGGTGGGTGTGTGTGTGTGTGTGTGTGTGTGTGTGTGTGTGTGTGTGTGTGTGTGTGTGTGTGTGTGTGTGTGTGTGTGTGTGTGTGTGTGTGTGTGTGTGTGTGTAAGAGATGTGACAAATGGACATATTTTCTTAACGTTTAAAAACAGCCGTTTTCTGTTGTTTTCCGTTAAAACAATAAGTAAAATTGATACAATTCTTTAAGATATCACAGTGCAGTAGCGCTGCTGCAAGCAATGGTTTGCACTAGGCCTATCTCTCTGCAATCAAAAGCAGTATCTCGTAGGCCTCCCAAGTGCGACGGGGAGCGGGAGTCCCATAGTGCGGCGCACAATTTGCCCAGCGTCGTCTGGGTTAGGTGAGGGTTTGGCCAGGGGGGCTTTACTTGGCTCAAGCAAGTCTCTTATTATTGGTGTCCTTTAGTAGTGGTTTCTTTGCATCAATTCAACCATGAAGGCCTGATTCATATAGTCTCCTCTGAATAGTTGATGTTGAGATGTGTCTATTACTTGAACTCTGTAAAGCATTTATTTGGGCTGCAAATTGGACTGCAATTTCTCACAAAGACATGGCGGTTGGAACCAAAAATAAAAAGATTTGACTCTTCAGACCAAAGGACATATTTCCACTAGTCTAATGTCCATTTCTCGTGTTTCTTGGCCCAAGCAAGTCTCTTCTTATTATTGGTTTCCTTTAGTAGCGACTCCTTGTGGCGGGCCAGGTGCCTGCAGGCTGACTGCGGTCGTCAGTTGAACGGTGTTTCCTCCGACACATTGGTCCGGCTGGCTTCCAGGTTAAGCGAGCACTTGTTAAGTGCGGCTTGGCCAGTCATATTTCGGAAGACGCGTGACTCAACCTTCACCTCTCCCGAGCCCATTGGGGACCTCCAGCGATAAGACAAGATCATAATCACAAAATTGGAGAAAAAAAATAATGTTTTTACTATTTTCTACATTGTAGAATAATAGTGAAGACATCAAAACTATGTATATGGAATCAAGTAGTAACCAAAAAAATTTAACAATTCAAAATATATTTTATATTTAAGATTCTTCAAAGTAGCCACCCTTTGCCTTGATGACAGCTTTGCACACTCTTGGCATTCTCTCAACCAGCTTCATTTCAATTAACAGGTGTGCCTTAAAAGTTCATTTGTGGAATTTCTTTCCTTCTTAATGCGTTTGAGCATTAAGTTGTGTTGTGACAAGGTAGGGGTGATATACAGAAGATAGTCCTATTTGATAAAGTCCATATTATGGCAAGAACAGCTCAAATAGGCAAAGAGAGACGACAATCAATCAGTCCGCCAAAGGAATGCTAGACCCATAGTTACCTCTGCTGCAGAGTTCATTAGAGTTACCAGCCTCAGAAATTGCAGCCCAAATAAATGCTTTACAGAGTTCAAGTAATAGACACATCTCAACATCAACTATTCAGAGGAAACTGCGTGAATCAGGCCTTCATGGTTGAATTGATGCAAAGAAACCACTACTAAAGGATACCAATAATAAGAAAAGACTTGCTTGGGCCAAGAAACACGAGCAATGGACATTAGACTAGTGGAAATATGTCCTTTGGTCTGAAAAGTCCAAATTTTAGATTTTTGGTTCCAGCCGGCATGTCTTTGTGAGACCCAGAGTAGGTGAACGGATGATCTCAGCATGTGTGGTTCCCACCGTGAAGCATGAAGGAGAGTGATGGAGTGCTGCATCCGATGACCTGGCCTCCACAATCACCTGACCTTTTAGGATGAGTTGAAATGCAGAGTGAAGGAAAAGTAGCCAACAAGTGCTCAGCATTTGTGGGAACTCCTGCAAGACTTTTGGAAAAGCATTCCAGGTGAAGCTGGTTGACAGAATGCCAAGAGCGTGCAAAGCTGTCATCAAGGCAAAGGGTGGCTGCTTTGAAGAATCTCAAATATAAAATATATATTGATTTGTTTATTTGAAGGGAAAAAAATAAAAATACACTGCTCAAAAAAATAAAGGGAACACTTAAACAACACAATGTAACTCCAAGTCAATCACACTTCTGTGAAATCAAACTTCCTGCACGGTGTTGGGCTGTAAGCACAACCCCCACCCGTGGACGTCGGGCCCTCATACCACCCTCATTGAGTCTGTTTCTGACCGTTTGAGCAGACACATGCACATTTGTGGCCTGCTGGAGGTCATTTTGCAGGGCTCTGGCAGTGCTCCTCCTGCTCAAAGGCGGAGGTAGCGGTCCAGCTGCTGGGTTGTTGCCCTCCTACGGCCTCCTCCACGTCTCCTGATGTACTGGCCTGTCTCCTGGTAGCGCCTCCATGCTCTGGACACTACACTGAAAGACACAGCAAACCTTGTCGCAGCTCGCATTGATGTGCCATCCTGGATGAACTGCACTACCTGAGCCACTTGTGTGGGTTGTAGACTCCGTCTCATGCTACCACTAGAGTGAAAGCACCGCCACCATTTAAAAGTCACCAAAACATCAGCCAGGAAGCATAGGAACTGAGAAGTGGTCTGTGGTCACCACCTGCAGAACCACTCCTTTATTGGGGGTGTCTTGCTAATTGCCTATAATTTCCACCTTTTGTCTATTCCATTTGCACAACAGCATGTGAAATTGATTGTCAATCAGTGTTGCTTCCTAAGTGGACAGTTTGATTTCACAGAAGTGTGATTGACTTGGAGTTACATTGTGTTGTTTAAGTGTTCCCTTTATTTTTTTGAGCAGTGTATATATAAAATGTATGCACAAAACAAATTTAGGCAGCAGGGATTTTATTCTAGTAGGGGATTGATTGTCTCTGCTGTAACCAAGAAGCTTGATCGTGCTTCTTGGTAATAGATAGCTGTAGCCCTGAGCTGGAGATAAGTTAACTATTTAAGATGTGCCAAATAAATTATAAGCTGTGGCTTAGCACGTACACCCGCAGCCCCTCACGCAAAAGCACACAAGTACACACACACACTTTACACCGGGCGTCCAATAATCATGGTCTTGTTATTCTTTCAATTTAAAAAAGCAAATAAAAAATATCACCCTGTTACAAATGATCAAAAACATTATCAGACAGTATCCCCCTGCAACATTTCTCCTACCATTACAAGTACAACATAAAAACACCAGAATAGGCTTTTTATTTAGGCAATATCAAAGTTATATACGCACTAATCTTCAATGTGATTAAAAACAGCTTCCCCCCTTGAACTTAACCAATCAGATCAGAGTTTGCTTATTGCTTTGCTGTAATGACTTTGCTAGTTCACTTCATAACTCCAAGTCCAATTAATCTGTGTTATTAATGAAAACAATTTAAAACAAATTGCTAGCCAGACAGTGGAAAATGTGGAGCAGAGACAAGCCGTTGTCTTTGCACCACCACCCGTGGAGTATCAGAATGTCTGCATACAAAGGCACATTATTCCCAAATATGCGAGCGGGCGAGCACTTGAATCCAGGCTACCCACAGAGCCCCTTGAGGAGAATCGGTCTTGTTTGTGTTCCGGCCTACTCCTGATTTACCATGTCTACTGGGTTGGGATAGACGGAGTTTGTCTCGTATCCATATTCTAGTGTGGGTTGAGTAAGAATACATTGGAAGGATTTGTTTAGACTGTCTCGTTTTAAAAATTAAGTTGGGACAGCAGTGTCGAACAACACAATTGCCTGGGTGCCAGTGTTTCTGCTGCATCCAACTGACCAACCACACACACCATCCTAAATCATGTTACTGTTAAAGGGTTTAAAGCTATCTCGCTCTCTTCTCCCACCCTCCCATCTGATCACATGAGCCTGTCCCACTCCTATTGACAAATACCAGTGTGCCTGGTCCATTTCCCCGTGGTGGGGGGGGGGGTTGGACTGAGTGCCGTTGGATTTCCGTTCTTAGAGGTCCCATTGTGGATTCTGAGATTGCACACAAAGACATCTCAGATTAGGCTGGGATTACAGTGCTGGTGCCCACACAGACATTCTGGAGTAAAGTGAGACCTACAGTATTCTCCTATATAGTTCTGTAAGGTCTTTAAACACATACACGCACGTGCACAGGCTGGAGCAGGTTTTCATCAAGGATCTCTCTGTACTTTGCTCCGTTCATCCTTGCTTCGATCCTGACTAGTCCCCCAGTCCCTGTCGCTGAAAAACACACCCAGAGCAGGATGCTGCCACCACGCATTACCGTAGGGATGGTGCCAAGTTTCCTCCAGACGTGACGCTTGGCATTCAGGACAAATAGTTGAAACTTGGTTTCATCAGACCAGAGAATCTTGTTTCTCATGGTCTGAGAGTCTTTGCCAAAAGGCACCCAAACTCCAAGTGGACTGCCATGTGCTTTTTACTGATGAGTGGCCTGATTGGAGGAGTGCTGTAGAGATGGTTGTCCTTCTCGAAGGTTCTCCCATCTCCATACTGGAACTCTAGAGCTCTGTCAGAGTGACCATCGAGTTCTTGGTCAGTTTGGCCGGGCTCTAGGAAGAGTCTTGGTGGTTCCAAGCTTCTTCCATTTAAGAATGATGGAGGCTACTGTGTTCTTGGGGACCTTCAATGATACAGACATTTTTTTGGTACCCTTCCGCAGATCTGTGCCTCGACACAATCCTGTCTCGGAGCTCTACGGACAATTCCTTCGACCTCATGGCTTGGTTTTTGCTCTGACATGCACTGTCAACTGTAGGACTTTATATAGACAGGTGTGTGCCTTTCCCGATCATGTCCAATCAATTTAATTTACCATAGGTGGACTCCAATCACGGTGTAGAAACATCAAGGATGATCAATGGAGGGGAAAAAATGTTGTTGTTTTTATAGCTCAATTTCAAGTCTCATAGCAAAGGGTCTGAATACTTATGTAAATGTAATATTTCATTTTTTATATATTTGCAAAAATGTCTAAAAACCTGTTTTCACTTCATCATTATTGTGTATTGTGTGCAGATTGTTGAGGATGCTCATCCCAGCATCTACCTGTGCCCTGGAAACCTCACTAGAAACCTTTCCGACAGTACAACTGGCCACATCCACAGCTCATAGGATCCATGGCACAGCAACTGGCATTTTGGCTCTTGACTTAAATAACAACTTCCATGTAAAACAGCACAGTTGGTAGAGCATGGCACTAGCAATGCCAGGGTCATGGGTACAATTCCTGCTGGAGCCACCCATATGACAATGTATGCACTCACTAATGTCAGGCAGATGAAAGGGTCTGCTAAATGGTATGTATTAAAGCTACATGGGGCATTCTCTGGGTCCTACCTGCTTGGCCTGAGACCCACGCAGGAGCACATACTCCACACACAGTTGGTTAGCATCTTGCGTCCTCACCTCCGTAGCTAACGGAACAGATAACAGGCTTTTGGTCCTTTCTAAAAATCCGGCTCTGGTGGTTTTGCTCCTTCAACAGGTTTGCTGAAGCAGCAAAGTCCATGCGAGAAGAACCAGAGATAGAAAACGCAGCACTGTCCGGGATGGTGTGCACTGCGCATCTAATTCAAATAATGTCTAAACAGCAGAGGAAACCATCCAAACAGACTGAGATGGGAGGGAAAAAGAGGAGATGGAGGGGGAATAACGTGCCACAGCTGGGTCAATGTATTAGATCAACTCTGATCCTCTCAATCCCAGCGAAGCATGGCACAGACAACATAATGAAATTGAAGCCTGGTACCACAGATTACATTCATGGTCAGTCACAACAGCTTTCAGGACTTTTAGGGGGGGGGGGGGGGGGGGGGGGCTCCCACTTGTTGTGAACTCAGTAGTGTCCCCAGATTGAACGTCGTCATCTTCCTCCTACGGAACGACATTTCAGCGCAATTTGAGTAATGTCAACATTGGCTCAAGTTACGATGTAGGAGATTGAAAATGTTAGTGGTGCCACACACAACATGGTGGTTTGGGAATTGCCAGGTACCGAATGATATGACGTTATCACGATACGTCTGATACGATATGCACTGAGATTGTCACGATTACGTTTGTATTGCAATTCAATATTACGATTTTATTGAGATTTTATGTTCTAAACAAATTGCTTACTATTTGTCTGCTGCAGAGAGACGAGAGAGCGTCAGTAAGCGAGTTTTGATCAGTCAGGGAAATTAAAGTGCTGAAACATGTTGACTCACTATTTAAAAGTATGGAAAACAAGCTACTGTTATAGGATGAAAAATACCGGCGTTTTGGCAACTAGCGCAGGTACAGCCTACTAGCAGTGGTGGGAACAGTACCCAATTGTCATACTTGAGTAATAGTAAAAGACACCTTAATAGAAAACAACTCAAGTAAAAGTGAAAGTCACCCAGTAAAATACTACTTGAGTAAAAGTATTTGGTTTTAAATATACTCAAGTATCAAAAGTAAAAGTATGAATCGTTTCAAATTCAAATGTAGAGATAGTAGTGAGTCCGCCAGATCAGCTGCAGTAGGGATGACCAGGGATGTTCTCTTGATAAGTGTGTGAATTGGTCCATTTCCTGTTCTGCTAAGCATTCAAAATGTAACAAGTACGTTTGGGTGTCAGAGAAAATGTATGGAGTAAAAAGTACATTATTTTCTTTAGGAATGTAGTGAAGTAAAAGTTGACTATAAATAGTAAAGTAAAGTACAGATACTTTAAAGTACTACTTAAGTACTTTACATCACCGCCTACTAGTGCAAGGTGCAGGCACCGCCTACTAGTGCAAGGTGCAGGCACCGCCTACTAGTGCAAGGTGCAGGCACCGCCTACTAGTGCAAGGTGCAGGCACCGCCAACTAGTGCAAGGTGCAGGCACCGCCAACTAGTGCAAGGTGCAGGCACCGCCAACTAGTGCAAGGTGCAGGCACCGCCAACTAGTGCAAGGTGCAGGCACCGCCAACTAGTGCAAGGTGCAGGCACCGCCAACTAGTGCAAGGTGCAGGCACCGCCTACTAGTGCAAGGTGCAGGCACCGCCTACTAGTGCAAGGTGCAGGCACCGCCTACTAGTGCAAGGTGCAGGCACCGCCTACTAGTGCAAGGTGCAGGCACCGCCTACTAGTGCAAGGTGCAGGCACCGCCTACTAGTGCAAGGTGCAGGCACCGCCTACTAGTGCAAGGTGCAGGCACCGCCTACTAGTGCAAGGTGCAGGCACCGCCTACTAGTGCAAGGTGCAGGCACCGCCTACTAGTGCAAGGTGCAGGCACCGCCTACTAGTGCAAGGTGCAGGCACCGCCTACTAGTGCAAGGTGCAGGCACCGCCTACTAGTGCAAGGTGCAGGCACCGCCTACTAGTGCAAGGTGCAGGCACCGCCTACTAGTGCAAGGTGCAGGCACCGCCTACTAGTGCAAGGTGCAGGCACCGCCTACTAGTGCAAGGTGCAGGCACCGCCTACTAGTGCACGGTGCAGGCACCGCCAACTAGTGCACGGTGCAGGCACCGCCAACTAGTGCACGGTGCAGGCACCGCCAACTAGTGCAAGGTGCAGGTACCGCCAACTAGTGCACGGTGCAGGCACCGCCAACTAGTGCACGGTGCAGGCACCGCCAACTAGTGCACGGTGCAGGCACCGCCAACTAGTGCACGGTGCAGGCACCGCCAACTAGTGCAAGGTGCAGGTACCGCCAACTAGTGCAAGGTGCAGGTACCACCAACTAGTGCAAGGTGCAGGTACCACCAACTAGTGCTAGCTAATGCTACCTACGTAGCTAAAAATATGTACTAAACAAAAATATAAACACAACGTGTACAGTGTTTGTCCCATGTTTCATGAGCTGAAATAAATTATCATATTTAAACACGTCAGCCCAGGATCTCCACATCCGGCTTCTTAACCTGCGGGATCGCATGAGACCAGCCACCTGGACAGCTGATGAAACTGTGGGTTTGCACAAACGAAGGATGTCTGCACAAACTGTCAGAAACCATCCCAGGGAAGCTCATCTGCGTGCTTTTCATTCTCACCGGGGTTTTAACCTGAGTGCGGTTCGGCGTTGTAACAGATTTGAATGGGCACCACTCACCTTCGATGGCCTCTGGCCTGCTGGAGTGTTCTGGACCTCGGTTTCAATTGTACCGGACAGATGGCAGACAATATCATTATAATAGTTTTCAAATATAATATTGCGATATGAAACTATTGATTTTTTTTCTCCCATCACTCAATGTGTCAAGACAAGACAGTTAATCAGCAACAGCTGGGCATACAACTAGTTTCACAAAATGAAGCACTTACAAAGTGTCATTCTCGTAATCTCCGCACCTAGAACCAAATCTGTCACAAGAGACTATGGTTGGTCTTTTCTCTTCTTTCGCTTTCCGTCTGCTATGTTTTTTGCCAGGCTGATTTTCTCAGAGAGACATTGGCAAAGAGCACAGCATCAGTAACTGTCTCGAACCAAACTCACATTTCCAACAAATAGGAATACATTCAATAGCAGAGCCCGACAAAACCCCTCAAATGCTCTAAAAATCACACCAGTACCATGGTAATAGATTTGGTTCTGGAGTTCTATACTTCATTCAAAACACACGTTTCCCATTTCAAAAGGGAGCAAGGAGGCGAGATTACCAGGTTATCACTGCAACTTTGTGGTTCAGACGTGAGAGATGGTGAATGGATAGGGCGATCCCCTGGCTTTCTGGTTACTCCTGTACTGCATCATATTGGATAGCAGGTTGTGGCATTGTTATTAAGGTGTGTGTGTGTGTGTGTGTGTGTGTGTGTGTGTGTGTGTGTGTGTGTTTGTGACAGAGGGATGAGCATAGGCTCCCAGACAATCTGCTCCCTCCACACCCCTGCTGTGACATCAAGACCAATCCATTTACAGTGCTGAGACCATGGGCTGCTGACAGCACAAACGCTGCTGGAGTACTGCCTGATACAAAAACTACTTGTACAGATACATACAAAAGTTAGCAGACACACACACACAATAATAGGCATGAAGACACTACACCATATTTAAGAATAAAAACGCAACACACCTAATACACAAATCACACACAACCTTCTTGATTAGTGTGTACTTAAAATACACTCACCGTGCCTGAATGGGGCTCTTCAGTCTAAGGATTAGGCGCCCAAATGACAGACGTTTCCTAAGTACTTCCTCAAACAGCCAGTGACACCGTGTCATCTATGTAAACAGAGAGCCGAGAAGGGGTGGAGGCTATCTGCGTCACGATGCACTTAATTGACAGGTGAGGAAATGATTAAACTAAGTCAGCCAGGTCCCGGTTAAAAATCTGAACTCATCATAAGGGACTGCAATGGCTTGCACGTCTGCGTACCCACATCCATACCCACACATGCAGTCAGAGCCGGCCCTAGTCTTTTGGAGGCCCCAAGTGAAATGTTGTTGGGAGCAAAACATTTTAGTGGCCCCCCTCTTGAGAGTGGAGAGAAAAAAAATCTATGTTTACTGCAATTCTATATTCATTTCATGCAATTCTACACATTTTGCCATGAGGCGGAGAGTAGAATTAGCAGTTTTACAGCTAATTTCCTGCAATCCTACTCATTTTGCCATAGGGTGGAGATAATTGTTTGCCATTTTGAATATGATATCTGAGTGACAATGACTAAAAAAAACTAAATGGGAGCCTACCGGTCGGAAACACGACCCATTATTACTACAGGCTTAGATAGCTGGCTAGACATGGGCTAATTGAGTGACAGTCAGTGACTGACATGGCAAAATAGGCAAACTGCTGATGCACAACCACATTTCGAGATTGCAAATTATGTATTCTACCACTCCGACGCTCAACAGTTGAGACACTGACAGGGGGAGGGGTGATTTATCCACGGGCCTACAAAAGGCCCAGTTCCCCATCCCTGATCTGTCGTATTGTGTTCAAGATATGAGTTAGATTGCTACCAATGAGGCCGTAAACAGTGCATCCCAAATGGCATCCTATTCCCTAAACAGTGCACTATATAGGAAATAGGGTGCCATTTGGTACACAGGCCTAGAGAGAATGAATGATTGGGAGTTGATCAAGCTTGGTGGTTGGTTGGTGCTCAAGGCTATTTCCTGGTTTTGCTCTATGGACTGAACTACTCAGCCCAGTGAACTAAAGGGGTGACTGACCTGGTAGTCTGAGCTCAGTCATCAACCACCAGCAATGCCACCCAACAATAGCAGACTTCTATGAACAATACACTGAGAGTACAAAACATTAGGAACACTTTCCATGCGTCTGACCAGGTGAATCCATGTGAAAGCTATGATCCCTTATTGATGTCACCTGTTAATTCCACTTCAATCAGTGTAGATGAAGGGGAAGAGACAAGTTAATGAGGGATTTTTAAGCCCTGAGACAATTGAGACATGGATTGTGTATGTCTCATTCGGAGGGGAAATGGGCAAGACAAAATACAGTATTTAAGTTCCCTTGAAGTGGGTATGGTAGTAGGTGCCAGGCACACCAGTTTGAGTGTGTCAAGAACTGCAACATTGCTGGGTTTTTCACACTCAACAGTTTCCCGTCTGTCTCAACAATGGTCCACCACCCAAAGGACATCCAGCCAACTTGACAACAGTGGGAAGTATTGGAGTCAACATGGGCCAGCATCCCTGTGGAACTCTTGACATTAGTAAAGTGTTCCTAATGTTTTGTACGCTGTGTATATTCACTATATCCAACAATATATACAGTGTTGGGGAGTAACTGATTACATGTAATCTGATTACAAAAAAAACTAACAAAATCAGTTATGTTACCATAAAAAATTGTCATCGGATTACAGAATGAAAAACGACTTTAAATTATTTATATTTTTTACTAGGCAAGTCAGTTAAGAACAGACACCTCACAAGTCCTCAACTGGCCAGTTGTATTGCTTCTTTAATCAGAACAACAGTTTTCAGCTGTGCTAACATAATTGCAAAAGGGTTTTCTAATGATCAACTAGTCTTCTAAAATTATAAACTTGGATTAGCTAACAACGTGCCACTGGAACACAGTAGTGATGGTTGCTGATAATGGGCCTCTGTACGTCTATGTAGATATTCCATAAAACAATCTGCCGTTTCCAGCTACAACATCAACAATGTCTACACTGTATTTCTGATCAATTTGATGTTATTTTAATGGACAAAAAAGTTTTTTCTTTTAAAAAACAAGGACATTTCTAAGTGACTCCAAACTTTTGAACGGTAGTGTACATAGGGGATATTTGGATGTCTGTGAATCCAGAGACGCAAAAAAATCAAGGCATATTGAAATAAGGACAGTGAAAAATCATTGTTGAGTCCCTTAAGATCCACAGTGTCTAAGGCAGGGTGCCCCAACTTGCGGCCCATGGGCCGAATTTGGCCCACGGGTGGTTTATTTGGCCCCCCACGTTTTCTGAGCAATTTCTTTTTAAATAACTTTTTTTTTTGTAATTTTCATTGTTGGACATAAAAGATTGTAAAAACACTAGGAAATCATCTCCAATTGATTTTAATTTTAAAAATCTGTTCAAGTATTCCCACATAAGCAAGGTTTGAAATGATTTTGTTTTAGTCAAAAATATCAGTTTGGCTTCTTGCAGTCAATTCACAGTCTACATATTATTTGTAATTATGTTCCAGCCCCCGGACCATCCGCTCCATAATTTTTTTAATCAGCCCTGTGGCTGAATCTAGTTGATGATCTCTGGTCTAAGGAGTACTGCCAGATTGCCTCTTTTTGTTTAAGTTGATGTAGGTCACCTCCTCTTGAGAAAAATGTGTTTGTGTTCTATGGTTACAAAGTGCAGGGAGGATGGTGACCCATGGTTGGCATCTATGCAGTGGTGCGCAATAGCATGGTCCGTGTTTTTATTACGAATAGCAGCTTATGTTCAGATGCAGAGTTTCAATGCTTGTTTAGTTTGACCAATAGAAGCAGCCCGCAGATGCATTTGAGAATGTACTGTATGTATGTGACATTTGTGGTCCGACAATTAAGGAACCTTTGGATTTGGCAGACTTTACCTGTTCTCGGGCGGTACATTTTTTGTTGTTGTATTGTTCGCCTTGTCACAGTGGCCACACTTGTAATTGACATTGGGCGGGCCTGGGTGTCACGCTTCTTGGGTAGCTGCATGCTGTGCGTAACGGAATCGGATAGATTGTGCATACGGCAACAACAAAAAATGTGAAGGGAAAATGTTGTGAACTCTCCTAGATCTGGATCATTTTTGAGGATGTTCCAGTGTTTCAGTACAATGGATTGGACACATGTATAGGCCTGTTCAATGACACGTATACCCGTGTTGCAGGAACCTGGTGAGCATATTAGCTTTGCGCCCGAACTCTATGTCTGTACTACTGTTAGGTCAAAGTTTTAGGAATTGCCTCTACTTTCTGCTTATGGTGTACCGAATGGTTACTGTCTGCGCATAAAAGTGTGTTCCTACTATGCGACTTGCGGAAGATAGTAGACGCCAGCTTGTTTTCTTTATTTTTGTAGATTGTAAGATCCAAGACGTACGTTTGTTGTAGCGCGGAGGCCCACCCGAACTGTTGTTAGCGAGTTGTATTGCTACTACATAATACATAACCATAAGCGTGGTGATATTCAATTCTTAGAGGTCTATAGAGAATAGAGATTGTTATCTGGCAGATGAGGAATGTGTGTGTGTCAGTCTTTTACCCCTCTGGTGATGAGAATTGATGGTGTTCATTTGAGAGCGGGGCACATCCGCAACAGTGTGATAAATGTAATGATGTCGTCATGGCTGGAGGGGGAATAGAGAGCCACAGTGACGATATCTCAGCCTTTCAAACTTTTATTTGGGAAATAGAACGTTTCTCTAATACGAGGAGGAGTCATTTTCATTACCTTAAAAAGACTCCAATCTCCGAGCTTTCCATCAAACCTGGGAATGGGTTTGTGCAATGATTCCAGATTTCTATGCAGTGAAACTGTGCTAGGATGTGGAGTCAACAGTGATGCTCTGAGAAAGCATGACGTGTAATTTAGAGAACTAGCAAATAGCAAGCATCTAACACTACAAGATTCATTAACATATCATGGCATATCCATGGGAATTCCGATATCAACATGGGTGACAAATATGAACCACCGTAAGGGTAACATATAATAAGCACATTGGCTCAGCCAACTATTTGTAGGATATCCCAAAGAGTCAACGTGTAATTTGAGTCCTTCCTAAACAAGTCCTTCCAGCCGTTCAATAGCACACACCCACAGCGTTGTGACAATGACCGAACCCAAAACAGCCTGTTCTCCTGGCTCTACTCCACCACAAACCGCAAAACCTCCTCAACTTCAGTCAGCCAGGAACAACATCACCCAATCTAAACCAGCCTGTTCTGCTAGCCTCATTGTTCATTCCAAATGTGTTTAAAATCGCCCCCCCCCTCAAAAAAAACTGCCTATTCAGAGACATGTTGTCCTCTACAAACCAAGAAGGACTCCACAACAAAAGCTAAACCACTTTGTTAACAACATCACATTGAGATTACCTAGCAACCGTGTCTGATCCAAATATCCCTGCAGCAAATGAAAAAATGCACAACATCCCCGGCACTAACACTCTACCCTAAAGGAACACCTCTGCTGTATTTCGAGGCTATAAAAAGCGGGCAGAAATAGAGCAGGATTGGTCTATTAGAAGTAGCACACACCTGCAGGAGGGTGCGTGGTAGAAGGGATGTCCGGGGTGAGGGAAGTGATTGCAGTATCCCGACTGGCTCCACATGATGCTTCTGGTAATCCACTCAGTTACTGCGGCTACCGGCTGTTGCTTCGGTTTCTATAGCTGCTGCAGACCTGCCCTCTTAAGACTTATTGTGGTGGAGTTACTTTAAAAAGCCTCTTCTGCTATTGTTCTATTTAACTTATCCATAGGGAGGGATAGACGGATAGATCGAGAGAACGAGAGAGAGGGTCAAAGCTTTAAGTGAAGGAGAGACCAGATAGGATAGAGCGAGAGGAACGCACTGGTGTGGTTAACACACCTGTGCCGTCATCCAGACACCCCAAAATCCTAGCCCCTGCCCAGACCCCACAACAATTCTCAGCAAGGTAGGAAAGGGGTGTGGCTGACCCCACCTGACATCACTGGGGAGACGTGTCTACTTCTAGCCTCTAACCAAAACATTCAGTCAAGTCAAGAGTCTCGGATGCCCCTCCCTAGTGTCTAACAGGTATCCCCAACAATCTGACACGTAAACTACGTGCGAGGTCGTCAGCGTGTATCGGCGAGCAATATCCCCCACGGTCTCTGACACTAAATCACCAGTCTCTCCCCGGTCTTTCTAGAGTGGATCCTCACTGTCTCTGGTACTAGCTGGATCAATTCAATGCGCATCTCCTCAGTCTGTGGTGAATAGCGGTAGTCCTGTCTCTCTCTATCCCGTATCGCCACTGTCCCTTACGTGTAGGTCCGGACAGTTTTGGCTGCATCTCTCTGGCGCTGTCTCTAATACATCTCTGAGGTAGTCATTACTAATTAGAAACTAGTCTCTCTCCCCTCAGCACCGGCTTTCCGCCCGGCTCCCGAGCCTCATGACACAACAGCACTGAGCGACTGAGCACACAGACTGAGAGAGAGAAAGAGGGGGTGGGGGGTGTCAGAGAGAGAGAGAGAGCGAGAGAGGCTGCTCTCCTTTTCCCGCCTCATGCTCATTGGCAGGATATGCACTGCTAAGAGAGAAAGAGTGCGAGAGAATGAGAAAAACAGTGAGAGTGAGTGCAAAACAAGAAGAGGGGGACCGATAGAGATGGATATAGATAGACCAATACTACTCTACCTCGTCTTGGCAGCAGTGTTGGTGGTGTGCCAGTACACAACTCCACTTCAACAAGGGAGTGACCACCACAGCCCAAATCTGGGAAAACTGACCGTTTCTGTATAGGTCAATGTACCGACCTGTAAAATCCTGATTTGTTTAAAGGACTATCGCTTGAGGACATAGATTTGATAGAAAGTGGATATATTTTTTGGTTGACGATAGTCATTTTTGTCCAAGATCCTATGCCTAACTATTGAAACATAATCATTTTGCAGGTCCAGATGTTTTTTGTCCGATTGTATAGTAAAAGTCCAATACTTTAGACTTGTAATGAACCGTGCAAACGGGAGGAACAGTGGATCTTTCAGTGTCCATGTTCTACTGAATATGCCGGGGCAAAATGACAGCGCAGGGGACTGGTCAGAAGGATGTTCAGGTGGAAATGTGTCCTGCAGAACACAAACTATTGTCTGTCAGACAGAATGAATGGAGCTGATAATTCTATTTCGAGCTGCAGTGTTCAGAGCACTCCACGCCCCTGAATATATCCACTCAATCCATTTAGTGGATGTGAATACAATGACCTAACTTCCTCTTGCTCATGTCCGCTCTTGCTCTTGGTACTGGATGGATTGCGTCCCAGATGGCACCCTATTCCCTACGTACGGTAGACTGATTTGACCAGAGCCCATAGGGCACTATAGAAGGAATTCATTGGCTGCCATTTGGGACGGAATTCAGCAGTGCCAAAAGCAAGGAAGGACATGAGCAACAGGAAGTTAGGTCACTGCATTCATATTCCCTAAATGGAAGATAAAGATAAAATCCACTGCCTTCATTTTCCCTCAATCCAAGATAAAGATAAAATCTAACAGGGTCGTTCTGGTGAACATCCACTTGGGGCAGTAGGACATCAAACTGAACATGAATACATGCAATTGTTTTACTACGGGGTGACTAATGAATACATCCCAGGGGACAATTGGGTTCGCTTAATAACCCTACTACATACAATGCAGGTAACTGTCAAAATAAAGGAAACACCAACATAAAGTGTCTTAATAGGGTATTGAGCCACCACGAGCCAGGACAGCTTCAATGGACCTTGGCATAGATTCTACAAGTGTATGGAACTCTATTTGAGGGATGAGACACCATTATTCCACAAGAAATTACATAATTTTGTGTTTTGTTGATGGTGGTGGAAAACGCTGTCTCAGGCGCCGCTCCAGAATCTCCCATAAGTGTTCAATTGGGTTGAGATCTGGTGACTAAGACGGCCATAGCATATTGGTTTACTGTATATCCTTTTCATGCTCACCAAACAATTTAGTGACCACTCGTGCCCTGTGGATGGGGCATTGTCATCCTATGGGGGCATAGCCATGGTAGGCAAAATAATGGCCTGCCCGGCATTTTTTCCTTAAGCATGATGGGATGTTAATTGCTTAATTAACTCAGGAACCACACCTGTGTGGAAGCACCTGCTTGCAATGTACTTTGTATCCCTCATTTACGCAAGTGTTTCCATTCTTTTAGCAGTTACCTGTACTAGAGGTCGACCGATTAATCGGAATGGCCGATTAATTAGGGCCGATTTCAAGTTTTCATAACAATCGGAAATCTGATTTGGCCGGATTTAAAAAAAACACTTTTTTACACCTTTATTTAACTACGCAAGTCAGTTAAGAACACATTCGTATTTTCAATGAAGGCCTAGGAACGGTGGGTTAACTGCCTAGGAACGGTGGGTTAACTGCCTTGTTCAGGGGCAGAACGACAGATTTTTACCTTGTCAGCTTGCAACCTTCCGGTTACTAGTCCAACGCTCTAACCACCTGCCTTACATTGCACTCTACGAGGAGCATGCATGGCAGGCTGACTACCTGTTACGCGAGGGCAGCAAGAAGCCAAGGCAAGTTGCTAGCTAGCATTAAACTTATCTTATAAAAAACAACTAGTGATTATGTTAAGATTGATTAACTACACATGGTTGATATTACTAGTTTATCTAGTGTGTCCTGCGTTGCATATAATTGATGCGGTGCCTGTTAATTTCTCATCGAATCACAGCCTACTTCGCCAAACGTGTGATGATTTTGCACTGTCGTTGCACCAAACCTAACCATGCCACCCGTTAGATAAAATATGGAACAGTTCCGTATTTCACTGAAAGAATAAAGTTTTGCTTTCGAAATGCTAGTTTCCGAATTCGACCATATCAATGACCAAAGGCTCGCATTTCTGTGTGTTATTATGTTATAATTAAGTCTATGATTTGATATTTGATAGAGCAGTCTGACTGAGCGATGGTAGGAAGCAGCAGGCTTGTAAGCATTCATTCAAACAGCAATTTTGTGCATTTGCCAGCAGCTCTTCGCAATGCTTCAAGCATTGAGCTGTTTACGACTTCAAGCCTATCAACTCCCGAGATTAGGCTGGTGTAACCAATGTGAAATGGCTAGCTAGTTAGCGGGGTGGGTAACGATGCTTCGAGGGTGGCTGTTGTCGATGTGTTCCTGGTTCGCTATACTGTTACACTGGCAACACTAAAGTGCCTATAAGAACATCCAATAGTCAAAGGTATATGAAATACAAATGGTAGAGAGAGAAATAGTCCTATAATTCCTATAATAACAACAACCAAAAACTTCTTACCTGGGAATATTGAAGAAAGGAACCAAAAAAAAAATATTAAAAAAGGAACCACCAGCTTTCATATGTTCTCATGTTCTGGGCAAGGAACTTAAAATTAAACGTTAGCTTTTTTACATGGCACATATTGCACTTTTACTTTCTTCTCCAACACTTTGTTTTTGCATTATTTAAACCAAATTGAACATGTTTCATTATTTATTTGAGGCTAAATTGATTTTATTGATGTATTATATTAAGGTAAAAAAAAGTGTTCATTCAGTATTGTTGTAATTGTCATTAAAAAAAAAAATTTTTTTTACATTTATTATAAATGGGCCGATTAATCGGTATCAGCTTTTTTGGTCCTCCAATAATCAGTATCGGTGTTGAAAAATCATAAATCGGTCGACCTCTAACCTGTACATAGTTCCTTGAACAATCCAACAGTCTTGTTTGTCTAAGTGTTACTCAGAGAGCATATTGAATCAGCGGCCTCAGGCAATTCAAACACCCACCTGTTATGTGTCATACATGACAGAGTAAGTCTGACACAATATGGCAGACAGACCGATTGATAGATACAGGTTATTTGTGTAGGGCAGAGAGAAGCACTCTCCGAAGGAGACTGGTGTAATAGTGTGGTTACGTCATGCTCCTGTGCCGTCGAGACTAGGGTGAGAATGGGAGGGAGGGAGGTTCTGTCTCCTGCTGTTTGCTTTTATGAAACTCAATTCCAGCCCAATTTCATCAGGGAGAGGAAACACTGCCTACCCACTCCCTCTTTACCTCCCTCCCTCTCTTTTTGTCTCTCTCTCCCCTTGTCTAGAAGCAGGTGGACAGTCTTTACCTGTGATCTTGCTCTGCCCACGCACATAAATAGAAGGGGTAAAAAAAAACATACTGGCACATGCAGTTTCTCTCTCACTTTTACGAACAAAAATATACATTTATTAAATAAAGTAACAATGGTGTGTGTAGTCAGTAGTGAAAGTGAGTGGATGCGTGCATAGATGGTGAGGGGTGTTGAGAGGTGCCAAAATAAATTAACACAAAGCCCCAAAATGCCACAAAAAAACAACAACAGTGTGTCTGTGTGGAGAGTCTCCTCGATGTATGAGGGAAAGGTGTATTTATCCCCGGGACACAACCGAAACTCAGGTGTTTCCGATTTCGGTGACGACCCTCCCAGCTCCACCCACCTATATCCTAGAAAACAAGAGCTGAGAGAAAGAATACGGCAGACAGAGTGGGAGGGTCGTCAGCGAAATCGGAAACACACACACACACAAACAGAAAATGTCCACCAGTGGAAGCTACTCAGAGGAAGGTGAAACATTTTTTTTTAAGTTATCCTTTTTAGATAAAACTATACCAAATAGTACCAGTCAAAAGATTGGACACACCTACTCATTCAAGGGTTTTTCTGTATTTTTACTATTTTCTACATTGTAGAATAATAGTGAAAACAAACTATGAAATAACACACATGGAATTACGTAGTAATCAAAAAAAAAATATATAGATATAGATATATATAGATATATATATATATATATATATATATAAATATATATATATATATATATAGATATATATATATATATATATATATATATATATATATATATATATATATATATGAGAATCTTCAAAGTAGCCACCCTTTGCCTTGATGACAGCTTTGCCCACGTTTGGCATTCTCTCAACCAGCTTCATGAGGTAGTCACCTGGAATGCATTTCAATTAACAGGTGTGCCTTGTTAAAAGTTAAGGAAAGAAATTCCACAAATTAATGCATTTGAGCCAATCAATTGTGTTGTGACAAGGTAGGGGTGGTATACAGAAATTATCCCTATTTGGTAAAAGACCAAGTCCATATTATGTTAAGAACAGCTCACATAAGCAAAGAGAAATGACAGTCCATCATTACTTTAAGACATGAAGGTCAGTCAATGCAGGACATTTCTTCAAGTGCAGTCGCAAAAACCATCAAGCGCTGTGATAAAACTGGCTCTCATGAGAACCGCCACAGGAAAGAAAGACCCAGAGTTACCTCTGCTGCAAAGGACAAGTTCATTAGAGTTATCAGACTCAGAAATTGCAGCCCAAAAAAATGTGTCACTGAGTTCAAGTAACAGACACATCTCAACATCAACTGTTCAGAAGAGACTGCGTGAATCAGGCCTTCATGGTCAAATTGCTGAAGAGAAACCACTACTAAAGGACACCAATAACAAGAAGAGACTTGCTTTGGCCAAGAAACATGAGCAATGAACATTCGACTGGTGAAAATATGTACTTTGGTCTGATGAGTCCAAATTTTAGATTTTTGGTTCCAACCGCCGTGTCTTTGTGTGACACAGAGTAGGTGAACGGATGATCTCCACATGTGTGGTGGTGTGGGGATGCTTTGCTGGTGACACTGTCAGGGATTTATTTAGAATGCAAGGCACACTTAATCAGCATGGCTACCACAGCATTCTGCAGCAATACACCATCCCATCTGGTTTGGGCTTAGTGGGAATATAATTCGTTTTTCAACAGGACAATGACCCAACACACACTTCCAGGCTGTGTAAGGGCTATTTGACCAAATAGGAGACTGTGGAGGCCAGATCATCTGATGCAGCACTCCATCAATCACCTGACCTCAACCCAATGGAGATGGTTTGGGATGAGTTGGACCGCAGAGTGAAGCAAAAGTAGCAAACAAGTGCTCAGAATGTGGGAACTCCTTCAAGACTGTTGGAAAATCCTTCCAGGTGAAGCTGGTTGAGAGAATGCCAAGAGTGTGCAAAGCAGTCATCAAGGCAAACAGTAGCTACTTTGAAGAATCTAAAATATTTAGATTTGTTTAACACTTTTTGGGTTACTACATGATTCCATGTGTTATTTCATCGTTTTGGTGTCTTCACTATTATTCTACACGGTAGAAAATAGTAAAAATAAAGAAAAAGCCTTGAATGAGTAGGTGTGTCCAAGCGTTTGACTGGTACTGTACATCTGTTGGTCAGATAAGTTTCTTTTTGAAAAGGTAGTGGCACGGATCAGAAAATCAGTCAGTATCTGGTGTGACCACCATTTGCCTCATGCAGCCCGACACATCCCCTTCACATAGAGTTTATCAGGCGGTTGATTGTGGCCTGTCGAATGTTGTCCCACTCCTTTTCAAATGGCTGCGAAGTTGCTGGATATTGGCGGGAACTGAAACACGCTGTTGTACATGATGCTCAACGGGTGGTGACATGTGTGGTGAGTATGCAGGCCATGGAAGAACTGGGACATTTTCAGCATCCAGGAATTGTGTACAGATCCTTGTGACATGGGGCTGTATATTTTCATGCCGAAACATGAGGTGATGGCAGTGGAAGAATGGCACTACAATGGGCCTCAGGATCTTGTCACGGGTATCTCTGTGTATTCAAATTGCCATCTATAAAATGTGATTGTGTTTGCTGTCTGTTGCTTATGCCTGCCCATACCATAACCCTACCACCACAGGGCGCTCTCTTCACAACGTTGACGTCAGCAAACCGCTCATCCACACAAAGCCATACACACTGTCTGCCATCTGCCCGGTACAGTTGAAACTGGGATTCATCCCCAAAGAGCACACTTCTCTAGCGTGGCAGTGGCCATTGAAGTTGAGCATTTGCCCACTGAAGTCGGTTACGACGCCAAATTGCAGTCAGGTCAAGACCATGGTGAGGACGACGAGCACGCAGATGAGCTTCCCGGAGTCAGTTTCTGACAGTATGTGCAGAAATTCTTCAGTTGTGCAAACCCCAAGATTCATCAGCTGTCCGGGTGGCTGGTCTCAGATGATCCAGCAGGTGAAGACCCCGGATGTGGAGGTCCTGGCCTGGCGTGGTCTGTGGTTGTGAGGACGGTTGGACGTACTGCCAAATTCTCTAAAACATTGGAGGCGGCTTATGCTAGAGAAGCGAACATTCAATTCTCGGGCAAGCGCTCTAGTGGACATTCTTGCAGTCAGCATCCCAATCGCACACTCCCTCAACTTGAAACATCTGTGGGATTTTGTTGTATGACAAAACTGCACATTTTTAAAGTGGCTTTTTATAGTCCAAAGCACAAGGGTAAATAGCATGCTGTTTAATCAGCTTCTTAATATGCTACACCTGTCAGGTGGACGGATTATCTTGGCAAAGGAGAAATGCAAACTAACAGGGATGTAAACAAATGTGTGCACAAAATCTGAGAGAAATAAGCTTTTTGTGCACATGGAACATTTCAGGGATCTTTAATTTCCGCTCATGAAACATGGTACACTTTATATGTGTTTATATTTTTTCTCAGAGTAGAAAAGTGGATTTGACAGCATAGCGCCACTTGCGTCATTACTGCAACAGTAGGGACTTAAGAATTTCATGTTCATCACTCACCACGTTCGGTCATCAGATGCTCAACAAAAAAAACGTATCTGAAAGACAAATCAATGCTGGAAGTTTTTCCTCGTTGCACCTGCATTTACAATGTATCTAATTTCTGTTTGTGTGATTGTTGGTTTAGCTTTCTGTAACTTTGTAGCAAGGACGGTCTGCATGTGTAGGAGCATATAGCGTCATGATTTCAAGGTGTTCCGATAACTTTTCCAACTGTCCCGTTATCTAGTTCTAATATCCATTCTAGAATGCCCTTCTAGCCAATCAGAAACGTGTATTCAACAAGTTAAGCAAAGATTGTTTATTTTATTCTTAAATCATAAAAAGGACCTGTAAACTGGCAGCCATTACTTTTAAAAGTTCCTTATTCAGAACTCGGGGCCCATATACATTTGATTCCAACAGTCAGGACATTACTTTGTGTGTGGGAATCCAATTTTTGGACTAAAATAGAATAGAACCCAGGCTCCCTAAAAGAGTGGAGAAGACAATGTAACACAATTTACCTGCGTCAGTTAAGAATGTTTATATGACAATACAATATGAGTACAGTATGATTTTCAAGAGACCGGGTCCAACCCAAATGGCACCCTGTTACCTATATAGTGCACTACTTTTGACCAGAGCCTATGGGCCCTGGTCAAAAGTATTGTTTTATATAGCGGACAGTGTGCCATTTGGGATGCAGACAAATTTTAACGGAATTAGAAAACTATTATATAAGAGACGAGCAATCCATTTGGATTAGATTAATTTCTGTCCTTCATCCAACAGTATGAGAAACTCTCCCTGACGAAAGGCATTAATTTAGTTCAAATGATAACCATCAGACTATTGTATTGAGAGGGGATTCAAATGGGGGTGATATGCAAATGTTTCACTTGTCTTGGTTTCCATGGTTGAGTCCCAAATGACACCCTATTCCCTTCATAGTGCACCATTTTTGACCATTACCAATTGGGCTCTGGCAAATAGTAGTGCATATGGAATAGGGTGCCATTTGGGACGCATGTAATGAAAGCCTGGAAGGCTAGAGAGAGCATTAATCTTCTCTTAGACGTATTACGAAGATGGTATCCAGGAAGCAGATATGCTTTACTTTCTTTTCCAACGCCGCTCCTCAGATTGCTTAAATTCAGAATCCCAAGGAATTTTTTACCTCCTTGAAATTCCCTGACACAGTGGATTTAACTCTACACCTGGTCCTGGGTAGAATAGCTAGCAATCCAGTCCTAAAATACATATAATTAGCATAGCTAACTAGTTAGCTCAATAGCAATAACAGGTTAGCCAAGGACCGCATTCTAACTTGACATATCTTGCTAACAAGCTAGGTTAGCTAGGTAGCATCAGCCAGTCTTGTATAAGATGGCGCCGACAGAGAGGGTTGCCTCGCTTCTAGTCCTTGGGAAACTATTGTTTTTTTATGTATTATTCTTACATTGTTAGCCCAGACAATCTTATGTCTTATTACATACTGCTGGGAAGAACTATTGGATATCAGTGCGACGTCAACTTACCAACATTACGACCAGGAATACGACTTTCCCGAAGCCGAACCATTGTTCACATCACCACCCAGGGCATTTGATCTGATCCCAGAGGCCGACCCAAAACAACATCGCCGCAGAAGAGGTAGACGGAGCGGCCTCCTGGTCAGACTTCGGAGGCGTGCACACCACCCACTGCTTCCGAGTATATTACTTGCCAATGTCCAGTCTCTAGATAACAAGGTAGACTAAATAACGGGCAAAGGTTGCTTTCCAGAGAGACATCAGGAATTGAAACATACTCTGTTTCACGGAAACATGGCTCTCTCGGGATATTTTGGCAGGGTCGGTACAGCCACCGGGATTCTTTATGCGTCGTGCCGACAGAAATAAACATCTCTCTGGGAAGAAGAAGGCCCGGGGTGTATGCTTCATAATTAACGACTCATTGTGTTATCGTAACAACATACAGGAACTGAAGTCCTTTTGTTCACCTGAAATAGAATTCCTCATAATCAAATGCCGACCATATTTTCTCCCAAGAGACTTCTCGTGGGTTATTGTCACAGCCGTGTAGATCCTCCCTCAAGCCGATACCACGACGGCCCTCTAGGAACTTCACTGGACTCTATGCAAACTGGAAACCATATCTTCTGAGGCTGCATTTATTGTAGCTGGGGATTTTAACAAAGCAAATTTGAGAACAAGGCTACCTAAATTCTATCAGCATATTGATTGTAGCACTCGTGCGGGCAATACACTGGATCACTGCTACTCTAACTTTGCCGATGCATACATGGCTCTCCCCTGCCCTCCCTTCAACAAATCTGACCACGACTCCATTTTGCTCCTCCTGTCCTATAAGCAGAAATTCAAACAGGATGTATACATGACGAGAAATATTCGGAATCCACGCTTCAAGATTGTTTTGATCACGCAGACTGGGAAATGTTCCGGGCAGCCTCAAAGAATAATATCGATTTATACGCTGATTCGGTGAGTGAGTTTATAAAGAAGTGCATTGGAGAGGTTGTACCCACTGTGACTACTAAAACCTACCCTAACCAGAAACCGTGGATAGATGCGGGCATTCGCGCAAAACTGAAAGCGCAAACCACTGCATTTAACCATGGAAAGATGACCGGGAATATGGCTGAATACAAACAGTGGTTATTCCCTCGGCAAGGCAATCAAACAAGCGAAATGTCGATATAGGGACAAAGTAGAGTCACAATTCAACGGCTCAGACACGAGACATATGTGGCAGGGTCTACAGGTAATCACGGATTACAAAGGGAAAACCAGCCACGTCACGGACACCGACGTCTTTATAACAAGCATTTCGCTACACTCGCAATAACATCTGCTAACCATGTGTATGTGACCAATAAATTTGATAACTGCTTTTTTAACAATTGTTTATAGTAGCACAGCGTGACTTCTGAATGAATTGAACACTGTTGCTTTGGTGTGTGGTTGATTTCTGAGGACTGTTGAGAACTGATTAGGTGCAGAGAACTGATTGACTATTTTATCTCAGCTTCATCTTTCGATGACTGAACCAAAGCCAATAGGCCCATCAGTTCTCCACTACAGACAATGGAAGGAAACTATTGGAAACTATTGGTCCTTGGCCCAACAGAGGGTCATTTCAAACTCTCCCATAGCAAGAGCACTGAGAATCCCCACATTGTAATGTCAACATTGCATTGATACATTCTGAGTATATATATGAGGACAGCTTATGGATGTAGCTTTGGGTTTGGTCTCAGTGATTCCACAGAAGTGTTTTTTTTTTGCGGAATCTATGTTGTGGTGTAGGGTGAAGTTGCCTCTAGTCTCGACGCTGATCTATGGTTTGTTTGACATTTGCCCCACCGTGGTTAAGGTTAGTATTGGGCAAACTTCACCTTGGAAACATTTTGGAGCATTTCTCACTACAATTATTGTCTTGTCATGTCATCCTGCTGTAGTCCAGTTGCAAGGAACATATCTGTCACTGAGATGGATAGGTGCTGGGCCTACCTCACCGCTGCAGTGAGAGAAAACGCGCGTGTGTGTGTGTTTAGTCTGAAGAAGTATCTGGTTCAGTAGACCTTTTTTGGTGGTGGTGGGGGGTGGGGGTATGTCTGTGCACACACACAACCCTGTTCAAAGAAACAGAGATTGGGAAGGAGGGAGGGATGAAGTAAGAGTGAGAGCGGGGAAGGATCGAGTTAGAGCGGGAGAGATAGTGCGAGAGTAAGATGGCGACCGAGAGAGAGAGAGAGAGCGGGGCTGTCACAAATGGCCTCCTATTCCCTATAAAGCAAATACTTTTTGACAGCCCTATGGGCCTGGTCAAAAGTAATAAACTGTATAGGGAATAGAGTGCCAATTGGGACGCAGGCAGGGTCTGCTGGGGGGTGGCATTCCTGAAATACCTTGCTGGATGTAACCTTGACAGCGGACAAGGGGAGAAGGCGAGGGGAGAAAGGCTGCTGTTGGACACTGATAAGCTCAGAGGCGTCATCACACTGGCCCATCACACCCACTGACATTATGATTCAGTCCAGCCCCCTGTGTGTGTGTGTGTGTGTGTGTGTGTGTGTGTGTGTGTGTGTGTGTGTGTGTGTGTGTGTGTGTGTGTGTGTGTGTGTGTGTGTGTGTGTGTGTGTGTCGCAAAGGCCCACCTTAACTGTTATTAGTTACTTATTATACACTGCTCAAAATAATAAAGGGAACACTTAAACAACACAATGTAACTCCAAGTCAATCACACTTCTGTGAAATCAAACTGTCCACTTAGGAAGCAACACTGATTGACAATAAATGTCACATGCTGTTGTGCAAATGGAATAGACAAAAGGTGGAAATTATAGGCAAATAGCAAGACACCCCCAATAAAGGAGTGATTCTGCAGGTGGTGACCACAGACCACTTCTCAGTTCCTATGCTTCCTGGCTGATGTTTTGGTCACTTTTGAATGCTGGCGGTGCTCTCACTCTAGTGGTAGCATGAGACGGAGTCTACAACCCACACAAGTGGCTCAGGTAGTGCAGCTCATCCAGGATGGCACATCAATGCGAGCTGCGGCAAGAAGGTTTGCTGTGTCTGTTAGCGTAGTGTCCAGAGCATGGAGGCGCTACCAGGAGACAGGCCAGTACATCAGGAGACGTGGAGGAGGCCGTAGGAGGGCAACAACCCAGCAGCAGGACCGCTACCTCCTCCTTTGTGCAAGGAGGAGCACTGCCAGAGCCCTGCAAAAGTCCAACCTGTATTTTTTTTCAAGTTTATGATTATTTATTGATTAGAATAGGTGCCTCTTCAAAGATTTCTCCCGACATTTTCTGGGCAGCTTGGCTACTTTTCTCATTGTATTGTAACCACGATTTGTGCCGCTAAATATGCACATTTTCGAACAAAACATATGCTATACAATAAATATGTTATCAGACTGTCATCTGATGAAGTTGTTTCTTGGTTAGTGGCTATTTATATCTTTATTTGGTCGAATTTTGATAGCTACTGATGCAGTAAAAAAATGGAGTAAAAAAAAGTGGTGTCTTTTGCTAACGTGGTTAGCTAATAGATTTACATATTGTGTCTTCCCTGTAAAACATTTTAAAAATCAGAAATGATGGCTGGATTCACAAGATGTGTATCTTTCATCTGGTGTCTTGGACTTGTGATTTAATGATATTTAGATGCTACTATTTACTTGTGACGCTATGCTAGGCTATGCTAGTCAGCTTTTTTACTGATGGGGGTGCTCCCGGACCCGGGATTGGGAGGAAGTAGAAGTTAATCTTTTTTTCCCCTTCTTTTTACAGTTATGACAGTTACATTTTTATGACGATCTTCATCCACAACCATCAGTTACGCGGTCATACGGTAATTGTGCCAGCCCTAAAGTCAAGAAAACTCATTATCATCTTACAGATGGCAGTATTTCAGTAAAAGTCAGATATTTTAAAAGTGGTTTATCGCAAGTCCAGACTCTAACCCACATTGGTGAGCATCCACACTAGGTGAAAGTTTATCGTTCTACAGTACACCTGTCAATCAACCGAGCAACGCATCCTACTAGGCCTATTAATAAAGGTGGTAACGCAAGACAATTCAGTGGCTTTCAGTGTGTGTTTATTGTCAGTGACATCTGCAAATAATACATGTACAGTACATAATAAAAAAAATAACACAACTCGTATGTAAAATGTAACAATTCAACAGTAAATGCCGTTTACCCTGCGCAACTCTTACAGCCTCATTGCTCAAGTGGTTTGCAAGTCATTTCCATTTTTCTAATGGTTGTCAATTCCTTTGGATCTTCTTTTTCACGGTGCTCATCTCTGTCTGGGCGGTGCAACTATTTGCAATGCATCAGTGCAATAATGTTATCATATCCGGCCAAAGTGATCACTCCAACGCACTTTCCCCTTTCCCCGACTGTAAATTTTGCTTATTTTAGTTTTTGGTAAAAAAATGATTTAAAGACAAAAAGACAAAAACCACCAGGGAAAAAAGGTGTAATTTAGACCTTCTTTAAAAGACCCCTGACAACTAATATCAACACTTACAGAAAACAAATATTTTCTCCCAAACTAAATGTAAGTTGAACAAATTCCGCTACCAAAAACCCACATCTTTAAGATATTTTCTAATTTCGCTCCCCCATGAGGGAGGATAACAAAAGTTCACACAAGTAACAAGTAAAGGTAGACCTACTAGTTAGTGTTTCTACTGATAATAATTCATAAAGAAACTTGCTAAGTGATTAAAACCATTAATTCTGTTACCAAAATTGTATTGGCTACAATGGGAAATCATATAGTCACAAACTGACACCGGGGATCCACGGATGTTGAAAAATAGTGGATATGTGTGTCACGGCCGTCGACTGAAGCAGACCAAAGTGCAGCGTGGTGAGCGTACATTTCTGTTTATTTAGGTAAATGTCGCCAACAAAACAATCGTGAAGCATAACATAGGCTATGATGCCTCTAACAAAGTCAACTTCCCACAACGAAAGGAGGGAAAAAGGGCTACCTAAGTATGGTTCTCAATCAGAGATAACGATAGACAGCTGCCTCTGATTGAGAACCCTACCCGGGCAAAACATAGATATACAAATAATAGAACATAGAATGCCCACACCAAATCACACCCTGACCAAACCAAATAGAGACATAAAAAGGCTCTCTAAGGTCAGGGCGTGACAATTTGGTCAGTCCGCCCTGGCCGGACCAAATCTGAACCAATCATAGACGTCTATGTTTCACAAGTTTGGACAGCACAGTACAGTAGAGAACAGTACAGTGAAGAAAAGTAGAGTACAGTGGAATTCAATACAGTAGAGCACACTAGAGTACAGTATAATATACTGTATTGTGCTCTACTAAACATATCTACTCTACTGTACTATAGTGTTCTCTACTGAGCCGTAATGTGAAAACAGACTTCTGTGATTGGTCTGGTCCAGACCAACCAAATGTGGTCTTGTTTGGGGGCGGAGCTAATTACATTAATAGCCAGCGTGTAGAATATGACCAAAATATGCAAAATAAGGATATTGCATATTTCTATCTTTGTGTACCTATTCAGGATACATCACCATGAAGAGAATGATATTAATATCCAGAATCATGCATTTCTATAAAGCACAGATCAGGGACCCACGTTATATTTCCGTTACCGTAATTCCATTACCGGATGTAAATCCACTTCACCTACTGTAGTTCAATAACCAAAATAATTGTTTTCGAACTTTGAGGTGTCCCGTCACAACTCTGCTTTAAATGTCTCCTCGTACACTCAAAGGACCGGCTTGGTATAGGAACAGTCACATGCAATCGCCTCTAAAGGACATCTAAAAGGATCAATTCATAAATAACCTAAGTAGCAACTACGACATGCGAGGTCTGCTAACAATACACAGACAATGTTCTGTTACTATTCTTTCTGGCATTGCCTCTATAGACTTGTATAATATTAACTGCAAAGGTAGACAAGCCATACTCGAAAGAAATGCAGTAGCCTTTATTCAGTTTTAGTTGACAACATTCAAATATCCCCTTAACTGGGCCTCAGGACTAAAAGAGCAACAACAATGTGTAAAATGTCCAAAATACACTGGGTTTAGTTTCACCTCACACCGACTGCTCTCACTGCCTAACAGAGCGAGGTTTACCATTACAATACACCCCGGGGAGGTCAAAAGTAGTCCCTTTGCTAATTGACTGCTTTTTCCTCTCCCTCTAAACCGATTCAGCCAAACACACACAGGGCTTTGCTGTTACTGCACAGTCCGATTGTGTGCCTGACTGCTAGACAGACTTGCCGACAGACAGGCTGGCTGAAAAACAGGCTGGCTGACAAACAGGCTGGCTGACAAACAGGCTGGCCGACAAACAGGCTGGCCGACAAACAGGCTGGCCGACAAACAGGCTGGCCGACAGACTGGTTGATACACAGAGTGACGAGCGAGTGGTGGCGTTGTTCCAAGCCATCTTTTCTTTGCAGTCACTGACAATGGATGGCTGAGTTGACGATTCCTCTCCACAAGACCACATTACACTTCTCACACGTGCCAACCCAAACCAAACTGTGTTGCCAGATGCTAGTGGCCTTGATGTTTATTTTGGACTTTTTTTTATTTATTTAACCTTTATTTTATCAGGGAGTCATACGGCTAACGGCTTTAATGAAGCGGCAGCTGCGTTCATATAGACGTCGCCATCTTGTAGGACCGATAGGAATGTCGACTGAATAATCGCTTTCTACTTTTTAGCGAGAGGCAGGACCTATTTCTATAGAAAAAGCCATTGTTTTATATGCATGATGTACATGCTGAAAACAGCCAACCAGTGCCCACGCATGAGACTACAGCAGATTATAGTGAGAGGTTCATATTGAGCTGCAAAGGAAACTGGCAAACGACTGTGACATGTAACCAGTTTAATGTGGGGGGGGGGATTTAAAAAAAAGATTGTTTCCTGTGACAAACTCAACGTTACATATGGCAATCCAGACACGAATGAAAAACAAGTCTTTCACGGTTAGACTTCACGGACATGGTCTTTACAGTAAAAGCGCGAGCTAAGGGACCACTAACTCAATCCTCGCCGCTGAATAATTCACATTCTTTTCAAATATATCAAATCACTCTCGCCCATAGCCGTTAGAGATCTAAAGTGACAGAGAGAGGTGGCTCAAGAGGACCTGCCACGGGAGAAAAACGTGACGAGAACAAAGTGTTCCTACATCAAACAAGAAGGGAAAAAAGCAAGGTTGTTCTTAGGGAAGTGGGTGTTTGGTGTAAAGATAAGAGATTCAACCCAACGTTGTAGTACTCAGAGTCGTGTTTTTCATTGAGAAGATCTAGATTTATCTTACTGAGACTTAATGTTTGTCACACATTTTGCTGCAAAGCAGGAAAGTCAACAGCAACTCCTGGTGGTGGGTCTGTGTGCAACTGAGCCCAACAGACGAGCTGTTTCTCACACAGAAACCATTGTGGTAACGTTGGATTATGGTTCCTTAAACATTACATCAGGGTCAAGGACGTACAGTAGGCATGTGACTTGGCACACTGGGACATAGCCATTCTACATCGGCTATATCTCTGAATTTCTCAACCCCCCCGCTCAGGGGACCACCTATGGTGTTGCTGGCCGGTCCTTCAAAATGCTTTTCCAACACCTATTTAGTCAGTTCTCAAGGGTTCGTTTCAAATGTAAGAGTTCCTGAAAAAGTGTTAGTTTTACTACAAGCAGTCCTCCAAGGAGGGGGAACCACAGCTTCCCAGTCTCTGGTAGAAATATAGTGGGTACATCCTAGACAGTGTGACACCAAATGGAATTTTCTTCGTCACACACACAGTTTACAGCGGGTATAAAAGGAGCGTCGAAATGCCAGGGAAGCACTACAGTGTAACCCGAGTTCCACAGAGACAGCAGTGATCCCACGTCAGTGAGCCTGAGAAACAGTCAAGACACCTCAGGGGCATAAACGTTGTGGAACCTTGCAGCTTGAAATGTCACGCCATGAATGGAGCTGAAGTGATTCCTTATTCTACATGTCAGAAAAGAGAGGTTTGTTACACACATTACATTTCTAAAAATCGGAACATTCAACAATGCTGTACCCTGCTGAACAGGCCTCTGGTTCTTACACTTTAAGTGCCTATCAGAGTCCAAAACGTGGAGGCACAGCAGTGTTCTAGAATATCGGGCTGTTGGCTTTCATACGATCCAAATTCTTAGCGCGGCTCAAGCAATTCCGGACAACTGTCAACACATTCAAATGAATAGACGATGCGTACGCAGTGCCGGTCTTGCGCGTTCGGGCTGTGCGTCCCCCATGGATGGTGGTTTCAGAGCCGTGTGAGCCCCGTAGCTACAGTGGGGAGAACAAGTATTTGATACACTGTGAGAGCCGGAATTCTTACTGGTTGGTAGGTGATCAAATACTTATGTCATGCAATAAAATGCAAATTAATTACGTAAAAATCATACAATGTGATTATCTGGATTTTTGTTTTAGATTCCGTTTCTCACAGTTGAAGTGTACCTATGATACAAATTACACACCTCTCCATGCTTTGTAAGTAGGAAAACCTGCAAAATCGCTAGTGTATCAAATACTTGTTCTCCCCACTGTATGTCACAACGGGATGCCGGACTATCGCGTCTCTGCGTCTATGGATGTCGAATAACACTTAAACGCTGCCACTACCAGCACTTAATTGTCCTGCGTCATAAGAAAGTAACACACAAACAGCACACACACAGTTACGCGGTAGACACACAACCTCAGTGACCCCACCTAAACACTGATGACACATGGTCGGACCCTGGTCCTGTGCCCCGTCGCTAAACAAGATTAAGAACTCACAACACCCAGGAGAGTAATCGTCCTCAGATACCTTGGGTAATCCATATCGTATTGCCTTCCAACAGTCAAAACAATTTCAATTTAATTTCCATCTCTCATATCTGAATGAAAATGTATAAAAGGCTCATTTCCTCCTCCTGATATCGTGGAGTTGATAAAACAAAAGTAAGGTTTTGAATTTAATTTCAACCCACTGTTTGATGGTGAATAAATAGCACAGTACGTGGAAGCGAAGTTAATAATCAAATGAGCACCATGGGACGTCAGCCTTAAGAGGCAGGCAGGAATACGCAGGGACGTTTTCTTATCACTAGTTTGGCAGTGTTGCGTTGTCTTTGCATATATATTGAATCCAGTAACCTGCAGCTATGTTCAGTAGCAGCAATTGTTTGATTGTAAAAATCTAAGTTATACATTTGACACAGTTTGATGGTTTAAAGCACGAGTCAAAATCCTTCCACAGAGAACTGAGTATCTGCCAGTTTTCGCTCCTCCCATATACTTGATTGATTAATTAAGGTCACTAATTAGTAAAAAAAATATAAATAATTGTCTAGGTCTTAAATGAAAGAAAAACAAAAACCTGCAGACACTAGGCCCTTCATGGAATGAGTTTGACATCCCTGGTTCGTAGGAATCTGGCCCTTGTCATCAATGATTTGCATGTTAAAGTTTTTCTGAACAGAAACTGTAGACATAGCTGAAGATCAGTCTCATAGCGATGCCCAGCCAACATTGCTGTATAATTTACCAGAGTCATTGCCATATCTGTGCCACACTAAAAAAAAGAGAACTGTTAAAATGAGCCATTTGATCCACATTTTCAAAATAATAAAATTTCTTGACTCAAATGAATCCCATTCAAAACGGCAGTTGGACAGATAATCAAATCACAGCTTGGATAATGCCGGTCTGTTCTATCCATCTATGGTCTATCAGACTGCTACGATGAGAGGGTATCCACCTGTTTTATGGGCTGGCTTGGGCGAGTGGGACTGGGGAAAGTGCTGCCACCCCGAATGAAGCCAATGTTTGCTTTCTGCGGATGTCGTTAGGGTGCGTGTGTGTGTGCATGTGTGCGATTGACTGTATGTATGAATGCATGCATGTATGTGTTTGTGCGCGCGGTTGACTGTGTACATGTGCTGTTAAAACAGAGTGAAGCAGATGTCAGTTCCTGTGGAGTGTGATGTACGACGGGTCATACCGCTACACCGCAAAACAAACCAGGCGTGATGTAACAAGCTGTAATGCAGCAGTTCATTCGCCTCGCTGCCCGGTCAATATCAATTCATTTATACTGTGTCTAACACTACTACTGGGTTGCGTTTAATGTAAAAAATGTAATAAAATTTTTAATTTGTCTGTTTTCTCCCTATGTCTGTTTTCTTCCGTTTGGTGCCTAAGGAACAAAACCCTGCTATTAGGGTTCGGCAAAACCAAATTAGAAAATAAATATATATAAAAATATAAAATACTGAATTAGGTGCCAATATAAGGAACGTATATAAAAAGGTGAAGTATTCTATGTTTACCTGGTGTTGCATATCAGATCCCATCTATCTACGCTAGCGATAGCCTTGGTTCGTCTTGGCCGCGTGACGTGACGCTTGACGGGAACCAGCTCGGGACCCGAGTCTCTTGCCGGGTCACAGCTAAAGCAGGTCCCCATCTCTCAACTATGCCTTAGAGAACAAACTAGTCTAATATTTCCCATGTAGCCTTCCCTCTGTTTTCGTCTCCCACACTCTTTTTTCCCCTCCTCTAAGTCCCATGCAGTGTTTGTCCTCCCTCTCATCCCCTCCCTCTGTTTTGCGTTCTCATCCTGTCTTCTGTCTCTTCCTCAGTCTTTGTCCTCTCACATGACACCCTCTCTCTCTCTCTTTCCACTCAGACTCAAAATGCTAAATGGTTTTGTGCCCAAGCACTATTTGTCACTTGTCATTTGGGTAACAGAATGCCTACTGTCTCCCATGGTGCAGCATGGACACTGGACAGATGTTTGGGCCACAACACTGCATCCATCTGCCATCTCTCCATCACTTCCTCAATCCCTCCTTTGTGTGTGTCCTGCTCCACTATCTGTGCTCTGTATGGTCAGACCCCCACACTGCTCAGACGAGCCCCTCTTGTTTGTCTATGGAATAAATCTCGATGAGCAGAAGTCACATGCCCTATGGGCCCAGGTCAAAAGTAGTAGGGTGCCACTTGAGACGTAGCCATGTAATGATGAACTGGAAACATCCACCCCCCATAGAATTATAATTACTAGAATGGGAATTACTATTCAAGTGGTATGAGGGAGGGGCTTTGAACCCTCTAGTAACTCTATTTCTATGGCCTGCGGCCCACATGACAATCCCACACTGCATGACGGAGACCCACGCTGGTCGGAACTACATTCATTTGATATACCCTTCAAGTCGCGTTGTTTGCATACACCTTGAATTAAAATGTAATGGCTCTATGGGCTAGACCGGATCCGCACCCAAGTCTAAAATAATCACATTCAACTTTCCTAATGTTGTGTAGGTGCTAAAGAAACATGGTTTGGGGTCAGAGCAATATGAGGCATAGACAAGAGATTTGCATGACTTCATATCAACATATGATTGGAAAATTCCAGTAACTTTCTCACAATTCCCAGGTTTTCCAGAAATTCTGGTTGGATTCTCTGCCTATTCCCTCCTGATTCCAAGCCGGGATTTCTGGTAAACCTGGGAATTTTGGAACCCTATTCAATGATGAACAAGATTTTTTTTTAAAGGGTTATCAACATTGTTGGTATACAATAATGCAATTGACCTCAATGCTCATTGCAGGGCCTTTGACACACTTGGAAATGTGTCCTGTGGTAGTGAGTCTACAACTGCATCCCAAATGGCACCCTATTCCCTATGGGCCCTGGTCAAATATAGTGCACTATATAGGGAATAGGGTGCCATGTTGGGACTCACACCAAGACCGCTCTGCTTTGTGAGAAGCAGTTTGCTTGATGCCTGGAAATAGAGCATGTTAGAGTTCAGGAGAGCAAAGCCAAAGTGCATGCACATGTTGAATTGGTTTTCTACTAGTGAGTGAGTGAGTGAGTGAGTGAGTGAGTGAGTGAGTGAGTGAGTGAGTGAGTGAGTAGAGGGAACATAGAAGAGTGAACAAAATTGGAATTACACTTTAAATGAGGAGGGAGGCAGCGAGAGACGAAGGTGTGTGTGTATAGAGAATCAGACAGGAAGCAGTTACAAAAGGCCCATTGGACTAATACTGTCACCCCTGAAAACAATTTGATGTATACTATAAAACAAGTGTTCCTGATCAAAATACTAAACTCACAGCAATGTTGATACGCACAGCCCTGGTGTAACGTGTTGTTAGTGACTGAACCATAGAATAACAGTATATTTTGGTAACCCTTCTTTCCGGATCGGCATCCATTCTTAGCATTCTTGATAGATGCAGTAGCCTACACAATGCTATTGTAACAGAGTGCAAAGGTGTATCATACCATGGCTGTCAAGTTCTACACACCTAACAACCCGCAAATACATGTTAAAAGCATGAATTTCACACTAGTAATACCAGCTCTGCTGGTTATTACAATATTGATGGAACATCTGTGGATATGTGGGAACCAAACAATTAATCCCCATTCAAAATCCTACTTTCCCGAACACCTAAACCTAATTCTAACCCTAAAATAGCATTTTTCCCTTGTGGGGACTGGCGAAAAAGTTCACGATCGTCCAAACTTTCTTTGTTTTACATTTACTGGCACACAAACACACGTACCAACATATTGCCTGTAGGAAAAAGGTAGACTTAATTAACTAAAACATTAAGTGGCAATAGTCTTTATCATTCATTACTTTATCAGATGCACACACACGACTGAGTGTAAACACACACCGACACATGCAGGGCCTCGTACCTGGCCATGCTCCCAACATGGTAAACAACCGCGCCCAGCCCGGAGACAACGTGCAAAGATCCCACACTGAGCTTGTGCGAGCGCGGTGAGACAGGTGTACGCAGCGTGACCAGATAGCTGGGTGAACATAAGAAATAAAGCCAATTCTTCTCTGACATCTGGGCTTTTTTTGGTGTGAGATCTATACAAAAAACACACACAAACACACGTATCCTTAAAAAGGCCATTCTCCATCTCTATGTGGAGAGGAACAAAGAAGCATTACATTTATACTGAACAAAAATATAAAAACGCAACAATTTCAAAGATTTTACTGAGTTAAAGTTCATATGAGGAAGTCAGTCAATTTAAATAAATTAGGCGCTAATCTATGGATTTCACATGACTGGGAATACAGTTGGTCAAAGATCCTTAAGAAAAAAAAAAGTAGGGGTGTGGATCAGAAAACCAGTCAGTATCTGGTGTGACCACCATTTGCCTCATGTAGCGCGACACCTTCACATACAGTTGATCAGGCTGTTGATTGTGGACTGTGGACTGTTGTCCCACTGCTGGATATTTGCAGGAACCGTAGCACGCTGTCAAACACGTCTATCCAGAGCACCTCAAACATGCTCAATGGGTGACATGTCTGGTGAGTATGCAAGCCCTGGAAGAACTGGGCCATTTTCAGCTTCCAGGAATTGTGTTCAGATCCTTGCGACATGGGGCCGTGCATTATCATGCCAAAACATGAGGTGATGGTGGCTGATCAATGGCATGACAATGTGCCTCAGGATCTCTTCATGGTATCTCTGTGCATTCAAATTGCATGCCCATACCATAATCCCACCGCCACCATGGTGCACTCTGTTCACAATGTTGACATCAGCAAACTGCTCGCCCGAACGACGCCATACACGTGGTCTGCGGTTGTGAGGGCGGTTGGACGTACTGCCAAATTCTTTAAAACAACGTTGGAGGCGGCTTATGGTAGAGAAATTAACATTACGTTCTCTGGGAACAGCTCTGGTGGACATTCCTGCAGTCAGCATGCCAATTGCACACGACCTCAACTTGCAAAAGATGTGGCATTGTGTTGTGTGACAAACCTGCACATTATAGTGGCCTTTTATTGTCCCCCAGCACAAGGTGCACCTGTGTAAGGATCTTTTTTTTCAGCTCATGAAACATGGGACCAACACTTCACATGTTGTGTTTATATTTTTGTTCAGTGTATATTGTAGTCCACTCTTTTCTCTGCCCACCCAAGACCTTGTCAGTCAGTCAAATAACTAAAATAAGTCATTCTAAGGCGCATCCCAAATGGCACCCTATTCCCTGTATAGTGCACTACATTTGATCAGACCCTATGGGTCCTAGTCAAAAAAAAACTCCAACAAAACTAGCCCTATCTGTCAACAATACACTTGTGTATTATCAAACAGAGCTGATAAAACAAGTTTTCTTTCAAATATATTACATTCTTTATACATTCATCCTCCAAGAGATAAATGATTCGTCCAGATGCATTTAAAACATTCAAGACTAAAATGGAAACTTGCCCCAGGACAAGGTTGAAGATGAAAGACTTCCATTTTAAGTTTGCAGTCGAGTTTACGAAATGCTCTACGGGTGCCAGTCAAACATACTTTTTAAGGGGTCAGGTTGGATTTGTACTTTTCAGCATCGAGAATCCGATCTCATTTTAAAGAAGTGTTTTTATCATTAGTGCACTGCACACACAGAGAGTTTGAGGGCTCAAACAAGTCTCCAGTGGGGCAGCATCCAAATGAATGTGTACATCACCACCGCTGCTACCAGAGACCCCAGCAGGCAACAACGGCGTCATTGTGCTGCCTCTCGCACCACACACAGAGACACGAGGGACCCAGGGCCGTTGTCACGACAGCACTACCAGGCTAGGGATATACTGGGATTAGTACAAACACCCACACGCCTCGGTTCAAATACTATCAATTATTTTCACATACATTCAAAGTACAGTACCAGTCAAAAGTTTGGACACCTTCTCATTCCAGGGTTTATCCTTTATTTTTACTATATTCTACATTGTAGAATAATAGTGAAGACAAAACTACACATATGGAATCATGTAGTAACCAAAATAGTTTTATACAAATTAACAGATATTTTAGTTTTAGATTCTTCAAGGTAGCCACCCTGCCTGATGAGAACTTTTGCACTCTTGGCATTTTTGACAGGTACTGTAAAGCATTCAGATATAAACTCAGCAAAAAAAGAAACGTCCTCTCACTGTCAACTGCGTATATTTTCAGCAAACTTAACATGTGTAAATATTTGTATGAACATAACAAGGTTCAACAACTGAGACAAACTGAACAAGTTCCACAGACATGAGACTAACAGAAATGAAATAATGTGTCCCTGAACAAAGGGGAGGGGGGGGGTCAAAAACAAAAGTCAGTATCTGGTGTGGCCACCAGCTGCATTAAATACTGCAGTGCATCTCCTCCTCGTGGACTGCACCAGATTTGCCCGTTCTTGCTGTGAGATGCTACCCCACTCTTCCACCAAGGCCCCTGCAAGTTCCCTGTCATTTCTGGGGGTAATAAAAGTAAAGTACTTGTTTTGAGCTGTGTATTTGAAAATACTAAAATACTCAGATTTGTTTTATAATACCAGATACTCAAATACACATGTACTTGAACCCAGGTCTGGGACACACACACCTGTGCACACAGTCACTTACGCACGCACGCCAGCGATACAGTGCATTTGGAAAGTATTCAGATCCCTCGACCTTTTCCACATTTTGTTAAGTTATCCTTATTCTAAAATATATATTTTTTTAAAACACCAATCTACACACAATACCCCATAAAGACAAAGTGAAAACAGGTTTAGTAAATTTTTTTTAAGTATAAAAAAAACTGAAATACCTTATTTGCAAAAGTATTCAGACCCTCTACGAGACTCAAAATTGAGCTCAGGTGCATCCCGTTTCCATTGATCATCCATGAGATGTTTATACAACTTGATTGGACATGATTTGGAAAAAGGCACACACCTATCTATTTAAGGACCCACACTTGACAGTTCATGTCAGAGCAGAAACCAAGCCATGAGGTTGAAGGAATTGTCCGTAGAGCTCAGAGACAGGATTGTGTCAAGGCACAAATCTGGGAAGGGGTACCAACAAATGTCTGGAGGATTGAAGGTCCCCAAGAACACAGTGGCCTCCATCATTCTTAAAATGGAAGAAGTTTAGAACCACCAAGACTCTTCCTAGAGCTGGCCACCCAGCCAAACTGAGCAATCAGGGGAGAAGGGCCTTGGTTAGGGAGGTGACCAAGAATCCGATGGTCACTCTGACAGAGCTCCAGAGTTCCTTTGTGAAGATGGGAAAACCTTCTAGAAGGCCAACCATCTCTGCAGCTCTCCACCAATCAGACCGTTATGGTAGAGTGGCCAGACGGAAGCCACTCCTCAGTAAAAAGGCACATGACAGCCCGGTTAGAGTTTGCCATAAGGCACCTAAAGACTCTCAGACCATGAGAAACAAGATTCTCTGGTCTGATGAAACCAATTGAGGTCTTTGGCCTGAATGCCAAGCGTCACATCTGGAGGAAACCTGGCACCATCCATACGGTGAAGCATGGTGGTGGCAGCCTCATGCTGTGTGGATGTTTTTCAGCGGCAGGGACTGGGAGACTAGTCAGGATCGAGGAAAAGATGAACGGAGCAAAGTACAGAGAGATCCTTGATGAAAACCTGCTCTAGAGCGCTCAAAATCTCAGACTGGGGCGAAGGTTCATCTTCCAACAGGACAACGACCCTAAGCACACAGCCAAGACAACACAGGAGTGGCTTCCGGTCAAGCCTATGAATGTCCTTGTGAGGCCCAGCCAGAGCCCGGACTTGAACCCGATTGGGGCTCCCGAGTGGCGCAGTGGTCTAAGGCACTGCATCCCAGTGCTAGAGGCTCACAAACGGCCGTGACTGGGAGTCCCATAGGGCGGCGCACAATTGGCCCAGCGTTGCCCGGTTTTTGCCGGTGTAGGCCGTCATTGTAAATAAGAATTTGTTCTTAACTGACTTGCCTAGTTAAATAAAGGTAAAATAAAAAACATTTTCATCTGGAGACCCCATCCAACCTGACAGAGCTTGAGAGGATCTGCAGAGAAGAATGGGAGAAACTCCCCAAATACAGGTGTGCCAAGCTTGTAGCGTCATACTCAAGAAGACTTGAGGTTGTAATCGCTGCCAAAGGTGATGCAACAAAGTACTGACTACTTATGTGATTTTTTTTTTTTATTTTTTTTTGATTTTTTTTTGCAAAAATGTCTAAACACCAGTTTTTGCTTTGTCATTGTGGGTTATTGTGTGTGCATTGTTGAGAGAGATTTTTTTATTTTTTATTATCCATTTCCGAATAAGGTTGTAACGTAACAAAATGTGGAAAAAGTCAAGGGGTCTGAATACTTTCCCGAATGCACTGTGTACTGAGATATACTGACACAAAAGCTTGAACGAACACACACACACAGGAAAGAACTGTCGACCAAGTCAAGGACAAGAGGCTGTTTTCAACCAGAGAAGATATTCTAGAATCCTGGGTAACTGTGTGTGTGTGTAAAAATCTTGAGCACATACCTACAGTGCACACTGTCCAGCTCTCTATCTGAAACGAGCGTTCATCAATCAGCAGAGCAACTATCTGCTAACTTTCGTGAATGCTAGGATCTAGGGCTATCATTATCCAAACTGCACCGTATTCCCCATATAGTGCATCACTTTTACCCTACAACCCTGGTCAAAAGTAGTGCACTATATAGGGAATAGGGTGCCATTTGGGTTGCAAACCCATCAAACTATTGGGATATAAGAAGAATAGGCTTCAATGACACCATGACAGGAGCATGTTTCGATTGGCTCATTAGCATGAATGAATCAGGGCTTTTTTACTTGGTCAAACACATTTCAACAAACTGAGATGCAGCAAGGCTTTCTGTAAATAGTTCAGTACATAGTACAGTAGTCCGTTGGGAACATAACACTATTCCATTACAGTACCGGTTTTTGGCTTGATGTGCTCTGCATGCTTTTCATCTTAGCTTCAGCAAACAGTACAGTAGCATGTACCTTCAGGTTGTGATTTCAGGTTAGGTTGTCTGATATGGTTTGCCCATGCCCCCCCTTACACACAAACAGTAAATAATTTGCCTGTAGTGCTGAATAAACCCCCCGAGCTCAGCACCACAACACAGACCCGGTGAGTCAGGCAACAGAAACAGTGAGTAACTCACCTCCCTCCTCCCCTATCTTTTCATCTATCCTCCTCTCCTGCCCTCTCCTCCCCCTCCTCTTTTCTCACTGTCCGTGTCCGAATATCCATACTAGCGTACCACTTACTTAAACTGCATACTCATTTCGGCGTTTGATCTAGCAGAATTCAGTCGTCTTTTCTGACTCACGTGTCTGACAACAGCTGATAAGCAGATACATTGACGCGCTGTACCAAAACGAAGGAATGGCAGGAATCAACGCAATCACACATTAGATGACATGTTGAGCACTTTGTTTTTTTACATTTCACACACTTTCTCCGCATACTATTTATGAGGCTAGTATGGGTATTTGGACACAGCCACTACATTCCTCAGGTCCCCTTTCTCCCGTAATCCTCAACTCTCCTCACCTACCCACTCCACTCCTCTTCAAATCCAGCCTTCTCTCCCTCTCTCCATTTTTTTGGAATCCCCTCTCGTTCACTTACGTCCATCTCTCCCTAGACAATGTGGGATCAATGACGCTCCATCAGTGTCACAACCTCACTGAACCCTAACCTCTTTCTGTTCAAGAAGAGCAATGGAAAGCAATTGAGTCGTGCTGCAGCTAAATGCACCGGACTGAATGTTCCTATTCGATATACAGTGCAGTGCTTTTGACCCGAGGCTTATAGGCCTTGGGTTGAAAGTAGTGCACTACATAGGGAATAGGGTGCCATTTGGGACGGACTCTTTGTTACAGGAAACATTTAACAGGTATTCCCCTGGCTATTCTCCCTCTTTTAATGCAAATACCCTTCTAATATAAAATATGAAGTCTTGTCTTTTTCAGACAGCAGAGGTTGTGTAGAGTGGGGTTTCACAAACCTGGTCCTGGTGCCCCACGTTTTGGTTTTAGTCCTAGCACTACACAGCTGATCCAAATAAACTCATTAGCAAGCACAGATGATTTGAATCTGCTGTGTTGTGCTAGGGCAAAAACCCAAAACATGCACCCAGGTGGGGCACCAGGACAGAGTTTTGGAAACCCTAGTGTAGAGGTTATGACCTGACCAAGCCTCCTCTCCACTGGGTTGCTATGAGCTCAGCTGACCCCCCTCTCCTCTCAACCTTGGAAATACCTAGCTGAGTCACAGCAGAAACCCCCTGCATCCCTTATTCTCACAGACAGACTGTATATGCCTGTATATACAGTGGCAAGAAAAAGTATGTGAACCCTTTGGAATTACCTGGATTTCTGCATAAATTGGTCATCAAATTTGATCTGATCTTCATCTAAGTCACAAAAATAGACTAACAGTATGCTTAAACTAATAACAGACAAATTATTGTATTTTTCTTGTCTATATTGAGCATCGTGGTTTGGGGCTGCTTTGCTGCCTCAGGGCCTGTGCAGCTTGCTATCGTCGACGGAAAAATGAATTCCCAAGTTTATCAAGACATTTTGCAGGAGAATGTTAGGCTACCTGTCCGCCAACTGAAGCTCAACCGAAAGTTGGGTGATGCAACAGGACAACGACCCAAAACACAGAAGTAAATCAACAACAGAATGGCTCTAACCAAAGAGACACCTTCTGGAGTGTCCCAGTCAGAGTCCTGACCTCAACCCGATTGAGATGCTGTGGTATGAGCTCAAGAGAGCAGGTCACACCAGACATCCCAAGAATATTGTTGAACTGAAACAGTTTTGTAAAGAGGAATGGTCCAAAATTCCTCCTGACCATTGTGCAGGTCTGATCCGCAACCACAGAAAACATTTGGTTGAGGTTATTGTTGCCAAAGGAGGGTCAGTCAACCTGTTATTAAATCCAAGGGTTCACATACTTTTCCAACCCTGCACTGTGAATGTTTACACGGTGTATTCAATAAAGACATGAAAATGTATAATTATAATTATATAATAATGTGAGAGTGTTTGAAGGGCGAGAACAAGCAGCCTCAGCACAACTAGCCCACTGGGAAGCTCTGATTCAGAGAAGAAATGATCACTCTTTCCAAGGACACCGAACCCCTCTTTCCCACCTTCCCTCCTTTCATACTTTCTTTTTGAACAGAAAATAGAAATATTCAAGTTTTACTCAAGTCGGTGCCAATCCAGACAGTCATGCGGTGCGTGTTGATTTGTTTTGCCGAGTGCAGTACAGACAGCAACTGAATACAAAACCATTCCTTCCAAAAACACACAGCTCGTCACACTGAACAAGGACACAGTATTTGTGACTCCAAAGCCGATGTTTCTTTCATAGAGTAAGACAGACGATTTACCGGTGACTCCTCTATAGGTTAATCACTCACACTACCAGAGATATATTTCAATCTCCCAGCTACCAGACAAGCAATACATGGATAGATAGATGGTATACAGCAGAAATGGCTGGTCCATAGGCCCTTTGTTGTCAAATAACTGAGCTGCAACGAAGAGTTGTCAAAAGAAAGTTCCACTAAAACAATGAAACATTCCACAACCGTGCATGGAGACCGTCCTTGGTTTGACATTTCCAAAGAACAAAAATGCAGTACAGTGAGCAAACTAACTCAGTTTGCCTGTTTTGAGCCCAAAGTTTTAAAAAAACAATTGCTTACAGAGCATCATCTTAACCGCCCTTTCTTTGGCTGCACACAAAAATGCTGCTCTTTGAACTAGCCATGGTATTTGTCCCAAATGGCAACATATTCCCTATAACGTGCACTACGTTTGACCAGAACCCTACGGGCCCTGGACAAAAGTAGTGCAGTACATTGGGTGTAGGATCCCATTTGGGACACTCACTGTCTATGAGACGAAACAAAGTCCTTTGTATCCTAGCCGTGACAAAAGAGCTGGAGCAAGCTGACCCTATATACTCGTGGCTTTTCCACAGGCCTACTAAATAAATCTTAGCTAGCGTAAGACCTGCATCTTAGTTAGCATAAGCCCTGCATATCCTCTACATGGCATAATAATGATACAACATGTCGTTATTAGTAAGCCCATATGGGCACCTAAAAAAGGTATATGACACTGAAACAAAAAAAATCAATCTTACTCAAAATAGCTAGCATTAGGCTACCACTAGACTACTGGCCTAATAGTGGAATCGGCAGAAGGCGTAAACAGCGCCACCGTCGCCCCACCACCAATGTTATTGTTGCAGAGCTGGGGAGTGGGAAAAAAATGGTGGGGGGAAAATTGCAATAGATACTGTGATGGGGGGGGGGGGGGGGGCTCGTTGTTAGCGGTAACTTCTTCGTTGTAATGTCACATTACGCTTTAAAATAATTCGTGTCATAACAACGTAGAATCTAAATGATTTACAACAAGTGTTACCACATGGTTTTAGCCTCTTTGATATCACAAGACTTCTACAATACTTGGCGTAGTCGTAAAGTTCCTCTTTGCCTGACCGGTCAAACTCACAGGAGGCAGTCATGACACACGGTGGCTTTCTCCACAGTCAAGGCCAGAGCGCCAGAAAAATGTTGCTTTGTTTTTGATACGAGGAATATAAAGTCTTAAAGTATGTAAATAGTCAATCTAAGACAATATTACAAAGAACAATGTTTCATGTAAACATCTATGTCAAGACCAGCCACCCAAGTGTGACGTTAAGCTAGGGTTGCTTCTTTGAAATATCACATCGTATCAGCACATGAGTATCGTGATAATATCGTATCATGAGGTCCCTGGCAATTCCTGGCTCTAGCGCTGCAGGTGGCAGCAGCATGCTATCGAATCCCAGTGCAGATGCTACATGTGGTTATTTGTTATATGCATAACAGCTGTATATTGCATCCTGAACGCCCAGAGCGACTGACGGCTTTAGGTCAAGTGGGTTTGATCAAGCAATTTTAGTAATAAATATACCGTTCTGAAGTTACACCGTTCGTAGTTAAACTTGTTATAGCGGTTGATAAGTCATTGATTACAATCTGCCAATTGTTGATATAAAGATATAGGGGATCGTAGCTATATTCAATCGAATTCACGAGTTGATTTAAAATCTTTGGTTGGTGTCTCGACGGATTTGTCCAAAATCGTGTGACATAAAACAGTACTTTTCTGTCCTTGCATTTATGGCAGTGTAAGGTGTCAGTATATCACATACTAAGCATTAAATCAGTTAAATTAGACATTGAACCCTGTAGGACTCCTGGATCTAGCGGTCAGAAATGCAGTGTAACTACGTAACTTTGTGTGTCTCCTCGTTACATGGTGAAAACAGTTTGTGGGCACACAAATCCAAAATAATAAATGCAATTGAAAAACCTAATACTTCTAACAGAAAGATACTTGATACTTAAAACCTAAATTGAAGCTGTCATTAACATGGTTCTTCAATAATGCATAATAATTGTGGTATTACATCTGGTGTTGAGCTGTTTAATTACACAGTGATATTTTCACACCAGGAAGGAATTATCAGAATGACAGGCAAGTGACGAACAGCTGTCGTGAGTGCACGCAATGCAACAACAGCCCAAGTGCTGGGGGAAAAAATGCATTTGCGAGGAATGTACAGAATATTTTGGTGTCTCATTCGTTATGCCGGTGAAGACAGTGGTGCCTGGATCCACGTTGGATCTAATATCCCTAGCGAATTGAGGTTGATCATCTGTTGTTGTCTGCTTGATTTACAGCAGGGTCTCGTTAGCTTTAACATTTTCTCGGTCCTAATACCAGTGCCAGTGTAACGGATGTGAAATGGCTATCTAGTTAGCGGGTACGCGCTAGTAGCGTTTCAATCAGTTACGTCACTTGCTCTGAAACCTATTAGTAGTGTTGCCCCTTGCTCTGCAGAGGCCGCAGCTTTTGTGGAGTGATGGGTAACGACGCTTCGTGGGTGTCAGTTATTGATGTGTGCAGAGGGTCCCTGGTTCGCGCCCGTGTCGGGACGAGGGGACGACGTAAAGTTATACTGTTACACCAAAATATCCTCCAAAACACCGGCTTCTCTGGCATTATCCCTTAAATAATGACAAATTACATAGCCTAGTGGGCTTATTCACAATGATGATCTGGTAATGAAATAATGACAAAAACATTTTGTTTTCCATGTTACACCGGCAACGTTAAACAACACAAGGGGCTTGAAGTAGCCTACTTGAACTTGGAGCTCAGAAATTCAAGTACTGGAATAGGCCTAACTTGAAAAATCAGACATTGTCAATTTGGTGCTTGAAAACACCTTGCAATTATTGTAGCCAATTTATAAGTTCTCCTGCTCCCTTATAATTATCAGTGACTACATTTTTGAATCTGTTTTTGTGAGAGATGTGGCCACTCGTTTGTTTCCACACCGCTTTAATTGAAGGGTGTTGCGCTACTCTGCTTCGGTAAAACTACGTGCAGTGAGGATGACAACATTGAATGTTGGCTTCAACTTGGCTTTCCATACAAATCCTTACATTAAAAAAAAAGGAACTTTGTTTTTTGGTCACTTTCTCATTATAAAAATAACGATGAGATTAATGCTACCTCTATTCATGGATTTATTATGTGTACCTGTGTCAGCCACATAGGTGATCGAAAATTCTCCATGCAGCCATCTAATCTATTTGGTCAGGGAATGTCAACATTATTCTCACATATTCTAGAATATAATACCGATTTGAATATCTAGGCCTTAAAAAAATAGAGGCAATGGCCTACTTTTTCTTTTACAATTTTTGGAAGCTTTTGGGGGAGGGGGTTCTAAACTCAGCATAAAAAAGAAACTTCCATTTTTCAGCACCCTGTCTTTCAAAGAGAATTCATAAAAATCCAAATAACTTCACAGATCTTCATTGTAAAGGCTTTAAAAACACTGTTTCCCATGCTTGTTCAATGAACCATAAACAATTAATGAACATGCACCTGTGGAATGGTCGTTAAGACACTAACAGCTTACAGACGGTAGGCAATTAAGGTCATGACTTATGAAAACTTAGGACACTAGAGGTCTTTCAACTGACTCTGAAAAACACCAAAAGAAAGATGCCCAGGGTCCCTGCTCATCTGCGTGAACATGCCTTAGGCATGCTGCAAGGAGGCATGAGGACTGCAGATGTGGCCAGGGCAATGAATTGCAATGTCCGTACTGTGAGACGCCTAAGACAGCGCTACAGGGAGACTCAACGGACAGCTGATCGTTCTTGCAGTGGCAGATCACGTGTAACAACACCTGCACAGGATCGTTACATCCGAACATCAAACCTGCGGGACAGGTACAGGATGGCAACAACTGCCCGAGTTATACCAGGAACGCATAATCCCTCCATCAGTGCTCAGACTGTCCTCAATAGGCTGAGAAAGGCTGGACTGAGGGCTTGTAGGCCTGTAGTAAGGCAGGTCCTCACCAGACATCACCGGAAACAACGGTGGGCACAAACCCACCGTCACTGGACCAGACAGGACTGGCAAAAAGTGCTCTTCACTGACGAGTTGTGGTTCTCTCTCACCAGGGGTGATGGTCGGATTTGCGTTTATCGTCGAAGGAATGAGCGTTACACCGAGGCCTGTACTCTAGAGCGGGATCGATTTGGAGGTGGAGGGTCCGTCATGGTCTGGGATGTGTCACAGCATCATCGGACTGAGATTACCTGCAATGACAACAATCTCAGTGCTGTGCGGTACAGGGAAGACATCCTCCTCCTCATGTGGTACCTTTACTGCAGGCTCATCCTGACATGACCCTCCAGCATGACAATGCCACCAGCCATACTGCTCGTTCTGTGTGTGATTTCCTGCAAGACAGGAATGTCAGTGTTCTGCCATGGCCAGCGAAGAGCCCGGATCTCACTCCCATTGAGCACGTCTGGCACCCAGTTCCTACATTTGAATATAAAAAATATAAAAATGTATTTTATCAAACTCTGGGACCCTCAGGATGACAAATCAAAGATTACTGAATGTAAGTACATTATTTAACTTCAGGAGGTGAATGTATCAAACCAGTTGCTGGGATAAAAGTTTTGTTGCGCACTCTTCTCAAGCACTGTATTTTTTCACTGTAATAGCTACTGTAAATTGGACAGTGGAGTTAGAATGACAAGAATTTAAGCTTTCTACCCATATAAGACATGTCTATGTCCTAGAAAGTTTGCTGTTACTTACAACCATTGGCTTGCCTGTTTTGCATGTTATTTTTGCATTAATAAGTGTCACATATCAGTTTGCAAACAATGTAAAAAAATATATATATATATCATTGAGTAAATAAAGCCGCATACAGACATGGTCTCTTTTCTGCTTTCTTGAGGAAGGCAGCTCCAAAATGCAGGTGTTTCAGCCTAGCTCAATGCTTTCTGTGGTGGTGAGGGAAGCCAGCAGAAAATAGGAGCATTGCCCCGTGATTGGCTCAGTGTTCTGTCACTCATGGGGACACTACATCACAGGCCAAGTCTAACTCCTTAGTAAGGGCAGACATCGAACATTTAAGCCCTTTGGGTCCTGCCATAGAGTTACATTACAAATCAAATCACATTTTATTTGTCACATACACATGGTTAGCAGATGTTAATGCGAGTGTAGCGAAATGCTTGTGCTTCTAGTTCCGACAATGCAGTAATAACCAACAAGTAATCTAACCTAACAATTCCACAACTACTACCTCATACACACAAGTGTAAAGGGATAAAGAATATGTACATAAAGATATATGAATGAGTGATGGTACAGAACGGCATAGGCAAGATGCAGTAGATGGTATAGTGTACAGTCTATACATATGAGATGAGTAATGTAGGGTATGTAAACATAAAGTGGCATAGTTTAAAGTGGCTAGTGATACATGTATTACATAAAGATGGCAAGATGCAGTAGATGATATAGAGTACAGTATATACATATGAGATGAGTAATGTAAGGTATGTAAACATTATATTAAGTGGCATTGTTTAAAGTGGCTACTGATATATTTTTACATAATTTCCATCAATTCCCATTATTAAAGTGCCTGGAGTTGAGTCAGTATGTTGGCAGCGGCCACTAAATGTTAGTGGTGGCTGTTTAACAATCTGATGGCCTTGAGATAGAAGCTGTTTTTCAGTCTCTCGGTCCCTGCTTTGATGCACCTGTACTGACCTCGCCTTCTGGATGATAGCGGGGTGAACAGGCAGTGGCTCGGGTGGTTGTTGTCCTTGATGATCTTTATGGCCTTCCTGTGACATCGGGTGGTGTAGGTGTCCTGGAGGGCAGGTAGTTTGCCACCGGTGATGCGTTGTGCAGACCTCACTACCCTCTGGAGAGCCTTACGGTTGTGGGCGGAGCAGTTGCCGTACCAGGCGGTGATACAGCCCGACAGGATGCTCTCGATTGTGCATCTGTAGAAGTTTGTGAGTGCTTTTGGTGACAAGCCGAATTTCTTCAGCCTCCTGAGGTTGAAGAGGCGCTGCTGCGCCTTCTTCACAACGCTGTCTGTGTGGGTGGACCATTTCAGTTTGTCCGTGATGTGTACACCGAGGAACTTAAAACTTTCCACCTTCTCCACTACTGTCCCGTCGATGTGGATAGGGGGGTGCTCCCTCTGCTGTTTCCTGAAGTCCACAATCATCTCCTTTGTTTTGTTGACGTTGAGTGTGAGGTTATTTTCCTGACACCACACTCCGAGGGCCCTCACCTCCTCCCTGTAGGCCGTCTCGTCGTTGTTGGTAATCAAGCCTACCACTGTAGTGTCGTCTGCAAACTTGATGATTGAGTTGGAGGCGTGCATGGCCACGCAGTCGTGGGTGAACAGGGAGTACAGGAGAGGGCTCAGAACGCACCCTTGTGGGGCCCCAGTGTTGAGGATCAGCGGGGTGGAGATGTTGTTACCTACCCTCACCACCTGGGGGCGGCCCGTCAGGAAGTCCAGTACCCAGTTGCACAGGGCGGGGTCGAGACCCAGGGTCTTGAGCTTGATGACGAGTTTGGTGGGGAATTTGGTGTTAAATGCTGAGCTGTAGTCGATGAACAGCATTCTCACATAGGTATTCCTCTTGTCCAGATGGGTTAGGGCAGTGTGCAGTGTGGTTGCGAGTGCGTCGTCTAAGGACCTATTGGGTCGGTAAGCAAATTGGAGTGGGTCTAGGGTGTCAGGTAGGGTGGAGGTGATATGTTCCTTGACTAGTCTCTCAAAGCACTTCATGATGACGTAAGTGAGTGCCACGGGGCGGTAGTCGTTTAGCTCAGATACCTATGCTTTCTTGGGAACAGGAACAATGGTAGCCCTCTTGAAGCATGTGGGAACAGCAGACTGGGATAAGGATTGATTGAATATGTCCTTAAACACACCAGCCAGCTGGTCTGCGCATGCTCTGAGGACGCGGCTGGGAATGCCGTCTGGGCCTGCAAGAGCCCTTCCAAGAAGGCTCAAGGTCATTGGCCACAGACAAAATGACGTCAAATCACATTATATGTACAGTAGCTTTGTCAACATCTTACCTAGCAGTCATCATCATGAATCAAGTCTACAATCTACTGGCAAATCCTTTTCAATCCTCGTCATATGAAGAGAAATAATGTAGAGAAATTATAGATAAAACGTATTGGTGCTCATGGGCCATTGGACATAAACATTACACAAGTTGCAAATCGCAAATTCAACAATGAGTGGTTTGGAAGGAATCCGTGGCTAACTACAAGCATTGCAAAGCAACCACTAGCCTGCTATTCAGTGGAGTGGCTCTGAGTTCCCACCATAAATACAGAGAATGCCAGACTTTGATGACAGCATTTGCCCACACAGGACTGCCGCACCACCTTCCTGTTAAGTGAGCACAAGGTGAGTCCAAAAATGTCTTGTAACATTATGCAGCTGCATAAATTATGTAATATGCTATGGAGATATGTATATTGTAGCTAAGAAAGTAATACTAAGTGTATGTTGTGTAGTAAGATATTAGTAGCCCATGTGCCTCAACCTAATAATTTGGTCTATTTTCACCAAGGCGGTATTGTAAACACATTGTTCGTGGCCGTATGTGCTTGTTTGCAGACTTTTTTTGTACAGCTTTGACAGTGCTACTGATAGTAGTGGTGGCGTTTGGCTTGCACGTGCAAATTCAACACAACATGCTATAATAGAATATATGTTATTTGACATGTATCTTTTTTGACACGCAAAGACCCAAACGGCGTTCAATGTGCCTCACCCTAATAATTTGGTCTATTTTCACCTCTTAATTTCACCTACTTTTCTAACATGGTGGTGCACATGAAGTCTAACCTGTTTTAGAGAATGTAATCAAATATAAGAGCTTTCATTGTCTGCATGCCCCCTTTATTTATCCTACGGTTCTGACTTGGTGTACAGAGAGAACACTTTAAGAATGGCCCATGTTGTGAATTCTGTCGCTGTACATTTCAAACGTGCTGAACAAAGTTATATTGAAGACATCCGTCATCGCTCGCTCATTATTGTCTTCGTCGAAATTACAGATTGCCTCTTATCCGCTTGTTGTCCCCTTATTCCATAGTTTGTACATCTCAATTGTCAGTAGAAACTACATTTGCTTAAGCAAGTCAGCCATATCAGCGATGTTCTTTTAAAAGGTAGTAAATTAGGCTGAATTAACTGTTTCGCTGACAGACAAGGCTCTGCTGATAGCCAGGTGTATCAGTGGTAAGGTGTTGGGACTGCTGTTGGTACAGCTTTATGTAGGCCCTAACAGTTTGTGAGCACCGTTTGTCACCGTTATTAGTGCAATTAATATATTGTTTAGTGTTGTGTTGTGTAGTGGCTTTGCTGGCATGCATCCCACATTTTTTGTTTTATTTTTTGCCCCACCAAGATTTACATGCTAAACTCGCCACTGCTTACAACGTCATTCTAGTCACATTACACACGTTAGCAACAACCGTCCCACCGATCCTACGGGGATCCTTAAGAGGTTTTTAAAGATTGTATAGACCTAGGCCTATGTTTTTGTATAGGTGGAGTTATGGGCCAATTTGCAGAAGTTCAGTTTTATTCCAATAAGTACACATGTGGAACTGCATAAAAAAATTATATCATTTTTATTTCAAACCATTTTGAAATGTTGATCCCAATGTCACACATTGGCCCAATTATTTGTAGAAAGACCCATACAGCTCTCCAAAGCCCCTTGGAGGTCTAAGTGGAGCCATTACCAACTTGCTCCCACCTACCCAGTGCCTTCAGATCTGCTAACAGGCTAAAGGAGGAGGCTAGGGGGACTTGGGTTTAGGGGGTGGGGTCTAGAAGTGCCATCTTTCATTAGAGATTGGCCCTGACATCTGCTACTCACTCCTGGCTGGGCCATCTGCATCCCCCCCAGTCCTTCTGTACCAACCATCCCTCCCCCAATAGGCACAGCCGGAGTTAAGATCCCTCTGACATTCCTGCGAGGGGTTTATCCCCTAGTTTTCCTCTTTCATCCCTAGGATTTGATCCCGCTCTGCCCTTGTAGCGCATGCACGATAGCAGACTCAAGGGACTCCTGAAGGGGCTCCGAGCAAGCTACCCCCCCTCCCCCATTTGTAGCCCCTGACATCCAAAGGGAGGAGAGGGGTGTATGTGTGTGTGGACCCTCCCCTGGAGCGTAAGCAGGACTATTCACCACAAACCCCAGGCAAATAAGAGTCTGGAGGAGTAACAGTTGAGACGGATATGAAATGTGGCCCAATGCAAACAGCCAGAGGCTAATTGTATTACAATTTGTGTTCATTATTAATCCTCTGTCATTGTATCATCCAAAGTGGTGGAGTACAGAGCCAAAACAACAAACATTTGTCCCTGTCCTGGTCCCAGGCTTGTTTGCACCTAATTGATTGACATTGGCCGTAGGAGTTGGTAAGACAAGACAAACAGACCTGGGACCAGGCTAGACCACACTACTCCTGAGCGAGAGAGAAACACAGTGAGAGGGCATTTCACCAGAACTCTCCCATGTCTGTGGTATGAGCAAGGCAGTTAACACACTGTTCCCCGAGCATCCCGAAGACATGGATGTCGATTTAAGGCAGCCCACCGCACCTCCCTGATTCAGAGTGGTTGGTTTAAACGCAGAAGACACATTTCAGTTGAAGGCATTCTGTTGTACAACTGACTAGGTATCCCCCTTTCATGTCTCTGAAGAGAATGCCAAAAATGGACAATAGTAAATTGACTGAGGGGGGAGAGTGGGGTTGTGTTATGAGAGCATACAAGAAATGGGGCGGATTAAGACACACACACACACACACACACACACAATTGATAAAAACAGACTGCACCGATCTAAGGGCATAACGGTTACTTTAAGTGGACATTCAGATCACAGGGGGAGGTCATAAATTACAGAACTGAGGGTCCAAAGACAATGAAAAACACATTCCATTGGAGAGAGCTCTTTGATATTGTAAAAAAAAAATATGTAAACATGTTCAGTCAGTAGCAGTGCCAGCCAGAACAAACACTGTTTGAGCCCTTGAGATGTTACAGAAACATAACCTTTGGAAATAGTCCTCCCCACAACTAAAATAGGATATTGGGATGGAATGGTGTTATACTTCACCTTGCTATTTTTCCACAAGATTCCCACTCATATGGAAGTTGTGTGGCCAGAGATGAGGCCGTACAAAGCTCAAACTCCCAGGGAGGAATAGTTTGAAGACAACACAAGTGGATGGATGTCAAAAGAGAGCTATAGGTGAGGTCCAGGCATCGGAAGTTTGCATCTTTCAGTATTGGAGTCTCATATATACACTGCTCAAAAAAATAAAGGGAACACTTAAACAACACAATGTAACTCCAAGTCAATCACACTTCTGTGAAATCAAACTGTCCACTTAGGAAGCAACACTGATTGACAATAAATTTCACATGCTGTTGTGCAAATGGAATAGACAAAAGGTGGAAATTATAGGCAATTAGCAAGACACCCCCAATAAAGGAGTGATTCTGCAGGTGGTGACCACAGACCACTTCTCAGTTCCTATGCTTCCTAGCTGATGTTTTGGCCACTTTTGAATGCAGGCGGTGCTCTCACTCTAGTGGTAGCATGAGACGGAGTCTACAACCCACACAAGTGGCTCAGGTAGTGCAGCTCATCCAGGATGGCACATCAATGCGAGCTGTGGCAAGAAGGTTTGCTGTGTCTGTCAGCGTAGTGTCCAGAGCATGGAGGCGCTACCAGGAGACAGGCCAGTACATCAGGAGACGTGGAGGAGGCCGTAGGAGGGCAACAACCCAGCAGCAGGACCGCTACCTCCGCCTTTGTGAAAGGAGTAGCACTGCCAGAGCCCAGCAAAATGTTCAATTACATGCTCAAAATGGCCAGAAACAAAGACCTTTCTTCTGAAACTCGTCAGTCTATTCTTTTTCTGAGAAATGATGGCTATTCCATGTGAGAAATTGCCAATAAACTGAATGTCTGGTACAACGCTGTGTACTACTCCCTTCACAGAACAGCGCAAACTGGCTCTAACCAGAATAGAAGAGAAGTGAGAGGCCCCGGTGCACAACTGAGCAAGAGGACAAATACATTATAGTGTCTAGTTTGAGAAACAGACGCCTCACAAGTCCTCAACTGTCAGCTTCATTAAATAGTACCCGCAAAACACCAGTCTCAACATCAACAGTGAAGAGGCGACTCCGGGATGCTGACCTTCTAGGCAGAGTTGCAAAGAAAAAGCCATATCTAAGACCGGCCAATAAAAATAAACAATTAAGATGGGTAAAAAGAACACAGGCACTGGACAGAGGAAGATTAGAAAAAAGTGTTATGGACAGCTGGATGCTGGAGGAGTGCTTGATGCCATCTGTCAAGCATGGTGGAGGCAATGTGATGGTCTGGGGGTGATTTGGTGGTGGTAAAGTGGGAGATTTGTACAGGGTAAAAGGGATCTTGAAGAAGGAAGGCTATCACTCCATTTTGCAACGCCATGCCATACCCTGTGGACGGCGCTTAATTGGAGCCAATTTCCTCCTACAACAGGACAATGACTCAAAGCACAGCTCCAAACTATGCAAAAACTATTTAGGGAAGAAGCAGTCTGCTGGTATTCTGTCTATAATGGAGTGGCCAGCACAGTCACCGGATCTCAACCATATTGAACTGTTGTGGAAGCCGCTTGACCGTACGGTACATAAGAAGTGCCCATCAAGCCAATCCAACTTATGGGAGCTGCATCAGGAAGCATGGGGTGAAATCCTTTTTTTATTTTAAATGTCATACAAACATGGTCTCTTTTTTGCTTTCTTGAGTAAAGCAGCTCCAAAATGCAGGTGTTTCAGCCTAGCTCAGAGCTTTATTTGGTGGTGGGGCTAGCCAGCCGAAAAATACAGAGCGTTGCGCCTATTGGCTCATTTTCTGTCACTCATGGGACAGTACGTCATCCCCAATTCTAAGGTTAGAGCTCAAAACTGTTAGCCCCTTGGGTTCTGCCGTAGAGTTATATTAGAAGTGCCCATCCAAGAAGGCTCAAGGTTATTGACCACAGATAGAATGACATCAAATCACGTTCTATCTACAGTAGCTTTGATTGGACCGATGTCAACATCTTACTATCAAAGTCTTAGCTAGCAGTCATCATCAGTTGTCATCAATTCGACAATCTACTGGCAAATCCTTTTTAATCCTTGTCATATGAAGAGAAATAATGGAGGAGAAATTATAGATAAAATGTATTTGTACATAAACATTACACAACAAGTTGGAAATCGCAAATTCAACAACGAGTTGTTTGGAAGGAATCAGTGGCTAAGAGTTGCAAAGAAACCACTAACGTTAGCCTGCTATTCAATGGAGTGGCTGTGGGGGTTTTTTCTCTCCCAGAGTTCCCACCATAAATCCCGAGAATGCCAGACTTTGATGACAAAATGTGCCTACAAAAGGACCGCTGTGCCACCTTCACAAGATGAGTCCAAAAATGTATTGTATGCTGCTGCATAAATGGTGTAACATGGAAGGGAGAAATGTATACTGTAGCTAAGAAATGAATACGAAGTGTATGTTGTGTAGTAAGCAGTTAGTACCCCATGTGCTTCACCCTAATAATTTGGTCTATTTTCACCTCTTAATTTCACCTACTGTTCTAACTTGGTGGTGCACAAATAGCCTATAACATGTTTTAGAGAAATGTAATCATTGAATATTGTAAGTGCTTTCATTGTCTGCTTATATGCCCCTTTATTTATCTTACGGTTCTGTCTGACAGCACATGTTCTGAAATCTGTCACTGTACATTTCAAAAAGTGCTGAACAAATAGTTATATTGACTACGTCCGTCATCGGTTGCTTGTTAATTAGATTGCCTCTTATCCGCTTGTCGTCCCCTTATGCCATAATTTGTACATCTCAATTGTCAGTGGAAACTACATTTGTTGAAGCAAGTCCGCCATATCAGCTATCCTTTTTTTTAAGGCAGTAAATGAGGCTGAATGTTTCGCTGCCAGACAAGGCTCTGCTGAAAGACAGGTGTAGCAGTGGTAAGGTGTTGGGACTCGGCTCTGCTGTTGGGACAGCTTTATGTAGGCCCTAATAGTTTGTGGGCACCGTTTGTCATCGTTATAGTGCAACCAATGCCTTGTTTGGTGTTGTGTAGTGGCTTTACTGGAATGATTCCCACATTTTTTGTTTTTTTGACCCACCAAGACTGACATGCTAAAATCGCCACTGGGTACAGTCAGTAAGTATTTTGCATTTGTGAAATTATTTTGATGTGATATGAAAGTAGAGGGATTTATGTTTCTAGAACCATACCACAATTGAGAATCAATTCACGTTTAGATAGAGTATTTGGCTGTTTTGGCTTCCAGAGCCAATTCGCCTATAAACAGAACATGTAAGATCCCTGGACTAAAGAGTAACGTTAGGTTCCTTTAGTCCATTATCGGGCTAGTTGTAAAACAACTGTAACTAAAGTATTTTAACCTATGAACACACACACCTGTGTCAGTAGGCTAGAGGAGCCATATTTTTTGCTCCCCTAGTAACCTCAACGGCAGTAGTGCGCTCAGGTACTTCGCCACAACATAATATAGTCGAATTCAATTGCTTTGACTTACTTTATGAAGTAGCTGGCCCCTTCGTTCGTGAAACCCTCTTCCCATCCTCGAGGTAAATCTGCAATGGGCGAGTAAAAATGTGCGTTATCTTCGAGGGTAGGCGCATTCCCTGAAAGTTTCGTGCATCATTAGGCTACCGGTATATCAACAACGCACAAAAGAAACCCGCTCTTCTGTGAAGTAGGCCAAACAGCATTAATAATCTGATACGAATGCATGCATACCTGACCGTATCATGTGTCCTGAATTTACAGGTTCGCCCGTTTTCGGATGGAGCCAAGCAGTTGTGTTCGTTTCATCGCTGCCAGAAAGACAAAACACCTGTTAAGAGGAAATAAACACTAGCCAAACGAACTCTCCTTAAAGAGCCAAAAAAGAACGACCACATTTCGCCTCGCCAAAGCACATATCCGACTCACTGAACGAAAAACACCCTGCCATCTCCGCAGACGCCGTAGGACCAGTGCTCAGGTAAGGTCTCCCGCCCGAGCGGCGCCGCCATGATCCCGGTATGAAGTCCTATTTCATTCCCTCTTCATGGAGTCTCCAGGGCACTCAAATCCAATGATCACCGCCAGGGCGAAGAGGCGAATAAAGGGGAGGGCTGTCAGCTAGGCTACTCAGTTGACGGAGAAGTACGTTTTCTGAGTAGCCTACTTTTGTCTGCCGACTGAATGAAAGTTACACGTAGTTGAAAACAAAAAGGAGCTTTAGAGTAGCGGCTTTGGTTAATTTAAGGTTATGTAGTTACACGTGTAAGGCAATTATTGCTCTCAAAATAGTTTTTCAGAGGCATTTTCTTATTTAACGCAGGGTCCCCAAGGCAATCGGTGTATTGCAATCTATACTGAACAAAAATATAAATGCAACATGTAAAATGTTGGTCCCATAAAAGATGGCAGACATTTTCCGTGTGCACAAAAATAATATTTATCGCAGATTTTGTGCACAAATTAGTTTATATTCGTGTTAGTAAGCATTTCTCCTTTGCCAAGATAATCCATCCACCTGATAGGTGTGGCATATTAAGAGTCTGATTAAACAGCATGATCATTACACAGGCTCACCTTCTGCTGGGGACAATAAAAGGCCACTCTAAAATGTGCAGTTTTGTCATACAACGCAATGCCACAGTTATCTCAAGGTTTGAGAGAGTGTGCAATTGGCATGCTGACTGCACGAATGTCCACCAGAGCTGTTGCCAGAGAATGGAATGTTCATTTCTCTACCCTAAGCCACTTCCAATGTTTTTTTGAGAATTTGGCAGTATATCCAACTGGCTTCACAACCGCAGAGCACGTGTATGGTGTTGTGTGGCCAAGCGGTTTGCTGATGTCAATGTTGTGAACAGAGTGCCCCTTGGTGGAGGTGGGGTTATGGTATGGGCAGGCATAAGCTATGGACAACAAACACAATTGCATTTTATAGATGGCAATTTAAAAGCACAGAGATACAAATACACAGTGCCTTTTATCCGTCGCCATCACCTCATGTTTCAGCATGATCATGCACAGCCCCATGTTGCAAGAAACTCTACATCATTCCTGGAAGATGAAAATGTCCCAGTTCTTCCATGGCCTGCATCCTCACCATACATGTCACCCATTGAGCATGTTTGGAATGCTCTGGATGGACGTGTACGACAGCATGTTCCAGTTCCGCCAAAATCCAGCAACTTCGCACAGCCATTGAAGAGGAGTGTGACAACATTCTACAGGCCACAATCAACAGCCTGATCAACTCTATGCAGGGAACCAAAAATATTTGGACAAATGTGGATGCTACCATGATTACGGATAATCCTGAATTAATCGTGAATAATGAGTGAGAAAGTTAGAGGCATACTTATCCAGGGGCTCAACTTTGTTTTTAGAAGTAGGGGGGACATCAATTAAATTTTTATTATGCAGTCGGATAAACACTCCAAACAGCCTACCCGACCTTCTCGGAGGCGTCCACAGGGTCCTAAAGCACACCGTTGCCTCGTTTTGTATCACATTCCAATGATAAAACTGGGGGGGGACAAAAATGCAATTTCAAAATGTGGGGACATGTCCTCCCCTTCCCCAGTGAAAGTTGAGCCTCTGTAAATATCATCCCTCCCACCAACAAAATGCTAACTTCCCCTGTTATTGGTGCAAGGTTAGCATGTCTTGGGAGCAACATTACCTCTAAATTGCGTGTGCGCACTGGCACCGAGACTACTGCGCAGCTCTCCCGGGACTGCCTCACAGAAATATCAGCCCACATAGAGAAGCACTAGATTGTACTTCACAAAATCTTCTAGAGTAGTGCTCACCAACTGGTCGCTTACCTGTTTTACATGTTATTTTAGCATTAATAAGTGTCACATATCAGTTTGCAGACAATGTAAAAAAATTAAAAATGTGAGTTAATAAAGCTGCATACAAACATGGTCTCTTTTCTGCTTTCTTGAGTAAAGCATCTCCAAAATGCAGGTGTTTCAGCCAAGCTCAATGCTTTCTGTGGTGGTGAGGCAGCCAGCGGAAAATACGGAGCGTAGGAGTTGGTAATGTTCTCTAGTTGCTCCATGATTAGCTCAGTGTTCTGTCACTCGTGGGGACAGTACGTCAGTACGTTCAAGCCCTTTTTTGTGCAATTAATTTATTGTTTAGTGCTTGTTAGCATGTAAATCTTTGTGGGGCCACATTTTTTATAAAAAGTGGGACGCACGCCGGCAAAACCACTACACAACACTAAACAATAAATGAATTGCACAAAAAAGGGCTTGAACGTACTGACGTCCTGTCACAGTAAAGGGAAACGTTGGGAAACGTTTATAGTGTTAACAGGGAACGTGTTCTGCGGTTGTGAAGCCAGTTGGATATACTGCCAAATTCTCAAAAAGCTTCCTATTTCGCAACAAAGCATCCTTCACTCATGCTGCCAAACATACCCTCGTAAAACTGACTATCCTTCCGATCCTTGACTTCGGTGATGTCATTTACAAAATAGCCTCTAACACTCTACTCAGCAAATTGGATGCAGTCTATCACAGTGCCATCCGTTTTGTCCACAAAGTCCCATATACTACCCACCACTGCGACCTGTATGCTCTCGTTGGCTGGTCCTCGCTACATATTCGTCGCCCAACCAACTGGCTCCAGGTTATCTATAAGTCTTTGCTAGGTTATCTCAGCTCACTGGTCACCATAGCAACACCCACCCGTAGCACGCGCTCCAGCAGGTATATTTCACTGGTCATCCCCAAAGCCAACACCTCCTTTGACCGCCTTTCCTTCCAGTTCTCTGCTGCCAATGACTGGAACGAACTGCAAAAATCACTGAAGTTGAGCATCAGCTGTTAGAGCAGCTTACCGATCGCTGTAGCTGTACACACCCCATCTGTAAATAGCCCATTCAACCAACTACCTACCTCATCCCTATATTTGTTTTTGTTTTTCTGCTCTTTTGCACACCAGTATTTCTACTTGCACATCCTCATCTGCACATATATCACTCCCGTTTAAATTTCTAAATTGTAATTACTTCACCACTATGGCCTATTTATTGCCTTAACACCTTACTTCATTTGCACACACTGTATACAGATTTTTCTATTGTGTTATTGACTGTATGTTTGTTTATCCCTAGTGTAACTCTGTGTTGTTTTTGTCACACTGCTTTGCTTTATCTTGGCCAGGTCGCAGTTGTAAATGAGAACTTGTTCTCAACTAGCCTACCTGGTTAAATAAAGGTGAAATCATTTTGTTTTTAAATAAACTACTCAGCCCATACTCTACACAGACCAGTGCGGCATAAACAATCAGAGCTGCAGTAGGCCTATATGCAAATAGACCATTGCCATATATGGATCTGTGCCATTTATTGAACTGGACTGTGTTTACAGACTGAGCGGTTGTGAGTATATGCGCTTGATTTGAGATCAAAGTGAGAGCTGCATGTAGCCACGTCTGCACATTTTGTTCATACCCTTTGCTAGTTAGTGGGTTATTAGCCCAGTTATATATCATTTGTCGTCAGCAATAAGGAAGTGATTGCTTCCTACAAGAGCACAAAACATATACATTTTTAGACTTTGAAAAGCGAGTCAGGTAAAGAGCTTTTTTTTGTCTTAAAGGGACAGTGTTTTTGAGACAGGTTTGAATAAGCTAAGAAGCCAATAGGCAGAGGGTAGCATCATTTGCTTGATTCTCTGTAATAATGGTATGGGAATAATAATGCATTTAATTTTGTATAGTGTTTTTTTGCATCAAACAACACAACATTTTCAGTCACCTCCTTGTCTGAAGGACAAGTCGATAAACAGGTTCATGTCAAGCCATGCATGTTTTGTTTTTTTCAAAGTCTCATGGAATGTAGGCCTACATTGAACACCACACATTGGCTGCTACTGTAGGCTGAATGATAGAACAGCTATTTCCATGTTAAAATGTTATGGGATGCATTTTCTCAATTGTTTTTTTACGGTAGGCCACTCTGGTAGGCCTACAGTATGACCAAATAGCCACAGTAGCCTACTTGACCACTGTTAGTTTTATCTTAAAGCAGATACAGCCTCAGTGTTCACAGTAAACGCGTGCTGGAAGTTGCACAGAATTTTCACAACGTTCAAGTTTGCGCTCAGCAGAACTGAAATTTGCTCAGTGAGGAAAACAGTTAGAGGGAACATTGCTTGGGGGTATGATCTTTGTGTCGGAGTGTGCCCCTCGAGTATCGGAGTGTGCCTCTGGCTATCCATAAATTAATATAACAAGAAAATCGTGCCGCCTGGTTTGCTTAATATGAGGAATGTGAAATGATTTATACTTTTACTTTTGATGCTTAAGTATATTTAGAATCAAATACTTTTAGGCTTTTACTCAAGTAATATTTTACTGGGTGACTTTCACTTTTACTTGAGGCATTTTCTATTAAGGTATCTTTACTTTTACTCAAGTACAATGGTGGGAAAAGTACTCAAGTGAAAGTGAAAGTCACCCAGTAAAATACTACTCGAGTAAAAGCATTTGATTTTAAATGTACTTAAGCACAGTGGTGGGAAAAGTACTCAATTGTCATACTTTAATAAAAGTGAAAAGGAAATGCTATACATCAAGGTCCTTTATATTAAGCAAACCAGACGGCACATTTTTCTTGTATTTTGTACTTTATTTACGGAAAACCAGAGGCACACTCAGACATAATTTACAAATGCAGTATTTGTGTTTAGTAAGTCCGCCAGATCAGAGGCAGTAGAGATTACAACGTGTTATATTGATAGGTGTGTGAATTGGAACATATTGCTGTCTTGCCTAATCATTTGAAATGTTACGAGTACTTTTGGGTGTCAGGGAAAATGTATGGGAGTAAGAAGTACACATTTTATTTAGGAATGTAGTGGAGTAAAAGTTGTCAAAAATATAAATATACTGAACAAAAATATGAACGCAACATGCAACAATTTTAAATATTTCACTGAGTTACAGTTCATACAAGGAAATCAGTCAATTGAAATGAATTAATTAGGCCCTAATCTATGGATTTCACATGACTGGGAATACAGATAGGCATTTGTTGGTCACAGATGCCTTAAAAAAGGGAGGGGTGTGGATCAGAAAACCAGTTAGTATCTGGTGTGACCACCATTTGCATCATGCAGTGCGACACATTACCTTTACATATTGCATAGAGTTGATCAGGATGTTGATTGTAGCCTGTGGAATATTGTCCCACTCCTCTTCAATGGCTGTGCCAAGTTCCTGGATATTGGTGGGAACTGGAACACGTCGTACACGTCAAACATGCTCTATGGGTGAAATATTTATTTATTTATTTATTCACCTTTATTTAACCAGGTAAGCTAGTTGAGAACAAGTTCTGTGGCTTTTATATAGGGAGTAGAAAGTAACATGGCCTTTATATAGGGAGTAGAAAGTAACATGGCCTTTATATAGGGAGTAGAAAGTAACATGGCCTTTATATAGGAAGTAGAAAGTAACATGGCCTTTATATAGGGAGTAGAAAGTAACATGGCCTTTATATAGGGAGTTGAAAGTAACATGGCCTTTATATAGGGAGTAGAAAGTAACATGGCCTTTATATAGGGAGTAGAAAGTAACATGGCCTTTATATAGGGAGTAGAAAGTAACATGGCCTTTATATAGGGAGTAGAAAGTAACATGGCCTTTATATAGGGAGTAGAAAGTAACATGGCCTTTATATAGGGAGTAGAAAGTAACATGGCCTTTATATAGGGAGTAGAAAGTAACATGGCCTTTATATAGGGAGTAGAAAGTAACATGGCCTTTATATAGGGAGTAGAAAGTAACATGGCCTTTTTATAGGGAGTAGAAAGTAACATGGCCTTTATATACGGAGTAGAAAGTAACATGGCCTTTATATAGGGAGTAGAAAGTAACATGGCTATATACAGGGAGTTTGTGTGTTGAGATGTCAGCAGGGGTGAAAGTAAGGCGGTCTGGTGCGGCATCCCGGCAAAAGAAATGGTGTGGGTGCCGGTAAAACGTGAGCCTATCACAATTAATACAACCTGCCCAAAAAACTATAGGCTATTAACACAATTATTGAACATTACTGCATGTCAGTCCAGAAGGCTAGGGGAAGCTAATCTTTCCTTAAAGTAAATTGCCAAAATTCTATAGCCTAATTAGCTTAATCCTGTCTATAGCCTACAGTCGGAAGTGTCAGCAATTGGGGCAGCGTGCGCTGCAAAGCAGCGTGCGCTGCAAATACCAAAATAGATGATTGGTGAGTTGCGACTGTCAGTGAAAAGCAGGGGGACCCAGCCAAACATGTCGCGATATTTAAAAATACAATTGTGGAAAAACTGTTTGGAAAGCAAATGGCTGTTGGTGTAAAGACATGACAATGAAAAGTCTCCAATCTGTCATTTAGTTATCAAAGTTCTTAATTTAATTGAGCAAACAGTCTTATTGTGTTACGGCGTTCCTCTCTCTCTTCATAAGAAGAGGTGGAGTAGTGATCAAGCCAAGGCGCAGCGGGTTGTGAATACATGATGATTTATTAAATAAACAAAACAGACAAAGATGAAAACGAACTATACTTGATATAACTAACAAAATAACAAAACGATGTAGACAGACCTGAACAAACGAACTTACAAATACACGAAGCACGCTGACACAGGAACAGACTACATAAACGCACGAACAAACCGAAACATTCCCGTATGGTGTAACATTGACACAGACACAGGAGACAATCACCCACAAACAAACAGTGAGAACACCCTACCTAAATATGACTCTTAATTAGAGGAGAACGCAAAACACCTGCCTCTAATTAAGAGCCATACCAGGCAACCAAAACCAACATAGAAACAGATAACATAGACTGCCCACCCAAAACACATGCCCTGACCTAAACACATACAAAAACAACATAAAACAGGTCAGGACCGTTACATATTGGCACCCGCAGAGAACATCGGCCATATCCCCAGTGTGTTCATATTCACTTTTGTTTATTTTTGGACCATCATTTCCTCCCCCTGGGTTAGATGGACTTTATATTGTATTTTTGTCTCCCCTTTTCCGAGGCCAATTATATGGATCTGACAACATGGTTTTTGTTGATCTGTTGTCAGTGTCAGCAGAGTAGGCCATCCTGTCATTTTTGCAGTATAAAGTATGTGTGGGCACACTTGGGTGTCCCATACCGGTAAGACATTACATCTACTTTCACCCCTGGGTGTAAGTGTGTGGGTGGGTAGAGTCCAGTGTATGGGTAGATAGAGTTATTGCAGAAAAAGGCCAGTGTAGATAGTCTGGGTAGCCATTTGTATGGCTATTTAGCAGTCTTGTTTAGAAGTCTTATGGCTTGGGGTTATAAGCTGTTAAAAATACCCTCAGACGAAAGCTTGTCAGTCTGCACTTTTACCTCATAGTCATTGTATAATTTCAAATCCAAAGTGCTGGAGTACAGAGCTAAAACAACATAAAATGTGTCACTGTAAAAAAATACTTTTGGACCTCACTGTATCAAACGAATACTCTACTCTAGCCTTGCTTCCAACTAGCAATTGCCCGTCTCCCAATCAAATGAGTTGGCACTACACCATAGTTAAATTTACTCAAATTGGTGGGAGAGGCCTACAATATTAGCCAGTCCTTCTGAACACACACACACACACACACACACACACACACACACACACACACACACACACACACACACACACACACACACACACACACACACACACACACACACTCAAATTGGTGGGAGAGGCCTACAATATTAGCCAGTCCTTCTGAACACACACACACACACACTCAAATTGGTGGGAGAGGCCTACAATATTAGCCAGTCCTTCTGAACACACACACACACTGAGGCCTCGAGGAGTAAAGGCGGCTTGTAGAGCTTTTGGAGTTGATGCGACATGGCAGCAAATTCAAGATACAAGAACGGTTTGCTATTATAGCGGATGAAGGAGCGGAAAGAGCATGGAGAGGTGGATATGGACAGCGAGGAAGAAGGTAAGGAGCCGAGTGTAGAGGGAAGCGGTGTGGTCAGGAAGATTGGCCTTAAGTACCAAAAATGACCTGCGATGGCAGGTGTGGTGAAAACCGCAGAGTTCTGGCCTTGTCCCGATGATGACAAGGATGATTCTGACACAGGGGGAGTGAGATGTATTTTTTTGCCTTCTAGCTGATCCATATAGGGTGTCACCATGGGTGGAGAAGAGGTTGGGGAATGTTGACCCGGTGGAGAGCGTGGTGAAACAGAGAAAACATTTTGTTTTTCTCATGCTGAGTTTTGACGCAGACGTCTTTAAACTGACAAAGTGAAGGTAGGATGTGTATGTTAACGCACAAGAGCTTTTTGGTCCCGAACCCATTAAAGGTGTTTTATGTGCCAAGCTTACGGTCATGTGGCAGCAGTGTGTAGGATGGAGATTCCTAGATGTGAGAAATGTCCAGGAGAACATGAGACAAAGGAATGTGTAGTATTGGTGGAAAAAGGTGTGTGTGTTAACTGAATGGGTACAAATCACATCCATTGCTGTGGTAGTGGCAGCTGCAGAGAAGTATTTGGTGCACGAGATTTCACTGCAGAAGAGTTACAAGCTGTGTTGAGCGATAGTGTCCTGTCGTCCCAGGCTGCCGCCCCTGGTGTAGGATCAGATAGGGCCAAGTAAAGGAAAAGTGGTGAGGTTTTAATAGGTGTCGGGTTAGTTGGTAGTTTGTCATTTTGTCATCCCTTTTCCCCTTCCCTTTTGTGTCACAGTGTAATGATCACACTCCAGAACAGTAGGCAGGAACACAGGGCTAGATAAGAGAAATAGATGAATAGGGAGGTTGGGACCGGCCTCACACTCCAGTACAGTAGGCAGGAACACAGGGCTAGATAAGAGAAATAGATGAATAGGGAGGTTGGGACCGGCCTCACACTCCAGTACAGTAGGCAGGAACACAGGGCTAGATAAGAGAAATAGATGAATAGGGAGGTTGTGGCCGGCCTCACACTCCAGTACAGTAGGCAGGAACACAGGGCTAGATAAGAGAAATAGATTAATAGGGAGGTTGTGACCGGCCTCACACTCCAGTACAGTAGGCAGGAACACAGGGCTAGATAAGAGAAATAGATGAATAGGGAGGTTGTGACCGGCCTCACACTCCAGTACAGTAGGCAGGAACACAGGGCTAGATAAGACAAATAGATGAATAGGGAGGTTGTGAACAGCCTCACACTCCAGAACAGTAGGCAGGAACACAGGGCTAGATAAGAGAAATAGATGAATAGGGAGGTTGTGACCGGCCTCACACTCCAGAACAGTAGGCAGGAACACAGGGCTAGATAAGACAAATAGATGAATAGGGAGGTTGTGAACAGCCTCACACTCCAGAACAGTAGGTGGCGGTGTATGCACCTTTCAATTGGTTGCAATCCGCCAATACAAATTTGAAGAATCACACACACACTCCTCAAACATTTAATTGACACACTTGACTGCTGCAGGTGAAACGGTTGAAAACATGGTTACTATGGCAGGATATGAAAACTGACTAAAAACAGGGCTTAAAGATCAGACCCTTTTTTTAAATTTTCACCTAAAATGACATACCCAAATCAGGACCTGAAGCAAGGATATGCATATTCTTGATACCATTTGAAAGGAAGCACATTGAAGTTTGGGGAAATGTGAAATTAATGTAGGAGACTATAACACATTAGATCTGGTAAAAGATAATACAAAGAAAAAAACATGTGTTTTGCAAAAGAAAGGCCATAATGTACTATTCCAGCCCAGGCGCAATTTAGATTTTGGCCACTAGATGGCAGCAGCGTATGTGCAAAGTTTTAGACTGATCCAATGAACCATTGCATATCTGTTCAAAATGTTGTATCAAGACTGCCAAAATGTGCCTAATTTGGTTTATTAATATATTTTCAAGCTCATAATTGTGCACTCTCAAACAATAGCATGGTGTTTTTTCACTGTAATAGCAACTGTAAATTGAACACTGCAATTAGATTAACAAGAATTTAAGCTTTCTGCCCACATCAGATATGTCTATGTCCTGGGAAATGTTTTTATTACTTACAACCTTATGCTAATCACATTACCTTACGTTAGCTCAACCATCCCGCAGGTTATAAGTTATAACGCGTTAGTTGCTTACTGGACCCTGGCAATCTGTGTGAAATGTTAACTAGCTAACGAACTAACCACTATCTGTTAACTAATGTTTTTCCTCTACAGTATGTGGTTAATATTCAGAATGAGAGAATTAGGTGAAAATTAGTTGTTGCTTGTTAAACAAGTGGATTCAGGGATCAAATGGAGCTGGAGCTGGGCCTGGCTTATGCTGGATGCCACTATAGAGGTGAAAGGAACACCACACACTTTCCCTCTTTCTCACTTTTGCTGGCACATTGTAGAACAGATGTCCACAGACAGAAAGTGTACAATGTAATAATGTGCAGTGTAGCCCAAAGATATTGTTTTTGTTGTGTTGAACTTGACAGTAACACGTGTGTGTGTGTGTGTGTGTGTGTGTGTGTGTGTGTGAGTGAGAGAGAGAGTGAGGGGGGATTATAATTGCTTTTGCTCAGTGAATGTTATTTTTGCACACATGTAGCCATGTGCACTTGATCGATGTCTATAGTGGCCACTATAATAGAGCAAAAATAGAATACCTGTTTGTTTCATTCTATTTCTACTTCAAGATGTTTTTTTCCCAAGTGCAATATTTGGATGTGTGTGTGGTCACAAGCGTTCTATTATAAAGGCTGTCATGGCTAACTGCAATATTAGTGCATTGTTTTTTTCTCAAGACTTGAGTGTCATTTGCAGTAAAGTCTAGGAAACAAATAACATTGGGTTGCTTTCTTTACATTTTTTAGCTGTGAGTTAGGTTCACATTAACCACTTTTTATTTTACACACAGAGACTGATCATATTATTTGTTGTTTAATTAGTTAAAACCTACATTTCCCCCTAGCAGGGATTTTTTGCATGTTTCAGTGCAACAACAGAAAAGGTCACCTTTTTGGGCCCTCACCAGTTTGCATCCCTGCAACTTAGAATCATAGAGAGTTGAGGAGAAACATTCACACAGACTTATTTGCCTATAAATTGTATCATTAAAATAGTCTACTGGACTACATTTTGGGGACGCGCTCCTCCTGGAATGAGCAGTAGGTGAGACAACAGGTCTTTATCACGATGAGACATAGTGTGAGACATTGGTTGTGTCCCAAGTGGCACCCTATTACCTACATAGTGCACTCCTTTTGACCAGAACCATATACGCCCTGGTCAAAAGTTGAGCGCTACATAGGGAAAGGGTGCCATTTGGAACGCAACCATTTCTTAGATTCATGGCCCCTCATGTTAGCCCTGTCTTTTGGCCCCCCTGTCAAGGAATAAAATATGTTTGTTTCTTTACACGCAGACATGTACAATAGTCCATCGCAGTGCTAGCTGTGCCACTAGAAATCCTTGTTCGAGTCCAGGTTCTGTCGCAGCCGGCCACAACCAGGAGACTCATGGGGCGGCGCACAATTGGCCCAGCGTCGTCCGGGTTAGGGGAGGGTTTGGCCGGCAGGGATGTCCTTGTCCCATCGCGCTCAAGCGACTCCTGTGGCGGGCCGGGCACAGTGCACGCTGACACGGTAGCCAGGTGTACAGCGTTTCCTCCGACACATTGGTGCGGCTGTCTTCCAGGTTAAGCGGGCATTGTGTCAAGAGGCAGTGCGGCTTGGTTAGGTTGTGTTTCAGAGGGCGCACGGCTCTCGACCTTCGTGTCTCCCGAGTCCGTACGGGAGTTGCAGCAATGAGACAAGACTGTAACTACCATTTGGATACCACGAAATTGGGGAGAAAAGGAGTAAAAAGATAACAATAAAATAAAGACATGTACAGTAGGCTACATGAGCCCCTAGGCAAGTCATAAGAATTGTATTGGCTTTCTTTCCGTATATCCACGGCACAATTATTGTCACCTCTGTGAATTTTATGTTCGCTTTAAAACAATTTTGTGGTATACTATGAATTTCCCATGAGTTAGAATATACACAACAGCGTTAACAATTGGCCATATACAGTTAAGTACTGTACATAGAGCCCAGAGAACATAGCCTAGAAAGACAAACCGCTTGTTTTTAGCCGTGTGTCAGGAAGCATGAGGCCATCTAATTGAGAAGGCCTGTGTCAGCTTGTTGGTGAGGACAAGGTAACTTGCTTTTTCCATCATACTGTTTGTGACACATGCAACCTGATGAAACAAAGTCTGGAAATGAAAAGGTCCAAAATATCATTATCATCCCAAGTAACTTTTTTTTCTCCCTCCCATTTGTCATTCTCTGATTCTCACAGCTGAGGTCATTGCTTAGCAACAGCTCACTGGTGCTACATGACTGAATCCCAGAGTACATAGCAACTCTTTCAGCCTTTTATTCTGTCTCTCTTTCGCTCCTTCCCCAGTGCCGGTGAATTAAAGGCAGGGTGAGTACAAAAAGGTCTTCTAACCTTTACCCTGTGTTGCGGTCTGTGTGAATGAGTTGAGACGAGGCAATCTGTGGCTTTTGATTTCCTCTCTCCTCTCCCCTGTTGGGTTGCGGTGGGCAGCAGCATTCACACAGGCGCAACAACAAGAGAAACGCCTGACACGGCGAGATGGGATCAAGGGCAGAGAGAGGTTATGGTAGCAATGGAAGGCAAAGTCTTCTAATGAAAGTGTGTGTGTGTGTGTGTGTGTTCTACATCCTTGTTGTTGTGGCTCAACTAAGGGACAGAGGGCCGACCCCCTCATCCATGACACTGTGAGGTGGACATTAGAATAATGCTTAGCTCAACAGTGACGTATCTAATCCTCACACACACACACACACACACACACTCTCGATCCTCAGCAGAGCCCAATGAGCTGCCCTTATGGGAATTCAGGTAGAGAGGCTTTCATATTCACCCATGTCTCTGCATCCTATCCTTTAGTGGGACATTAAAACATTTGGCTAAACTCATTTGTCATTTAGATTAGGCCTAGTCAGTGGTGTAAAGTACTTACATAAAAATACTTTAATGTACTACTTCAGTTGTTTTCTGAGGTATCTGTACTTCACTACACTGAACAGAAATATAGACGAAACATGTAAAATGTTGGTTCCATGAGCAGAAATAAAAGATCCCAGACATTTCCCATAAGCACAAAAAGCTTATTTCTCTCAAATGTTGTACACAATTTTGTTTACATCCCTGTTAGTGAGCATTTCTCTTTTGCCAAGATAATCCATCCACCTGACAGGTGTGGCATATCAAGAAGCCAAATAAACAGCGTGATCATTGCACAGGTGCACCTGTGTTGTGTGACAGAATGCCACAGATGTCTCAAGATTTGAGGCCTCACAACCGCAGAATACGTGTATGGCGTCATGTGGGCAAGAGAGTTTGCTGATGTCAACGTTGCGTACTCAGACATTTCACCCAATGAGCATGTTTGGAATGCTCTGGATTAACTTTCCAGTTTCCAATATCCAGCAACTTCGCACAGCCATTGAAAAGGAGTGGGACAACATTCCACAGGCCACAGTCAACAGCCTGATCAACTCTTATGCAAAGGAAATGTGTCGCACTGCATGAGGCAAATGGTGGTCACACCCAATACTGACTGGTTTTCTGATCCACGCCCCTCCCTTTTTTTAAGGTATCTGTGACAAACAGATGCCTATCTGTATTCCCAGTCAGGAAATCCATAGATAAGGGCCTAATGAATATATTTTGAGAACTGTAACTTAGTAAAATCTTAGAAATTGTTGCGTGTTGCGCTTTATATTTTTGTTCAGTACATTTATGGATACTTTTACTTTTACATTCCTAAAGAAAGTAATGTACTTTTTGCTCCATACATTTTCCCTGACACCCAAAAGTACTCGTTACATTTTGAATGCTTAGCAGGACAGGAAAATGGTCCAATTCACACACTTATCAGGAGAACATCCCTGGTCATCTCTACTGTCTCTGATCTGGTAGACTCACTAAACACACATGCTTCATTTGTAAATTATGTCTGAGTAACTGCAAATAAAAAAACAAATTATACCACCTGGTTTGCTTAATATAAGGAATTTGTATATTTTAGCAATTACGTTTACTTTTGATACTTAGGTATTTAAAACGAAATACTTTTACTCAAGTAGTATTTTACTGGGTGACTTTCACTTTTACTTGAGTCATTTTCTTTTAAGGTATCTTTACTTTTACTCAAGTATGACAATTGGTTACTTTTTTCACCGTTGGGCCTAGTTTGCAACACGGAGCAATTTTCTTCCTGGGAAATGAACATGCAGTTGAAGCGTACCATAAATGTAGATCGTTCAGTTTGGCCTGTGGGTGCTTGCAGGACACGTGTTTTTATCAATTGTGAATAATAATGTCTCATACTGTTTTGTGGAGTTGTTCCCTCAGGTCTTTAGTTTGACCCCTTATCTGCATTGAGTTATTTGGAAAAAGGTGAATGCAATGTCAGTGGGGGGGGGGGGGGGGGGACTAGGAGAGATGAAGTGCTGAAGACAACCAACATTGTAAAGGCAAATGCTTGTCTGAAGGTAAACACACATGACACCTGACACTAGGAACAGGATCAGGAAACGAGAGCGACTAACCGGTTTGTTTACCCCCCCCCCCCCCCCCCACCCTCACTGAAGAGACAAATATCCTGAAGTTGTGAATCGTATACTGTATGTCCCTGACAATAACGTAGTACGACTCTAGGGATGAGGTCTCTTTAGATATCATTAGTATAAAACGGGAATACAGTATGTATGTACAAATATGTATTTTTACTGTGTATAAAATACTATATTTATTATACAATACACATGTGATGAGGTAGTCTGAGTCTCAGATCGGTTTGTGCTGTCTTGCCAAGCACAACCAGATCTGGGACTCGGGCAAGGGATCATAGAATGACATATACTGTAGAATCCCTGTGCTAGGGATGAAGAGCACTCAATCGTTTAGCTTCTTGGGAAAGGTTTTCCAGAACATTACAGTTTTTTTTTAAGCTCTTGAACCTTTGTAACAAAAGTCAGGACGGTATTGTCTGGCTGCTGCCTGGATTCCATTACACGGTGTCCATCAATTAGAGAAGAAAAGAGGGAAAATGAATGTGTGTGAGTAAAAAGAATAAGGCTTTTAATTCGACTAAAAGCAGCACTTGTATAGTGAGCTTGTGCCTCCACATCAAGACATCACACATCCAAGACAAATGAAAGTCAAGTCCATTTGTGGGCTTCAACAAAAGGACCGCTCGCAGTAGATGGGAGTGTGCCTTTATGCTGGACGTAGTGTATTACTTTTCCATCTTGCTCTTTTACCTGCTAATTAGTCATTCGTTGTAGTGTCTTTTACTTGTCTGAAACGTGCTTATGGATTAGCTGGGGCAGTTGGCGTGCAGTCCGTTGTTAGAAACAGAGTCGGTTGATTGGTTGGGCCAGAGGGCTGTCACTTAAAGTATAATTACTGTACATTTGTCAGGCAAGTATTTCTCAATACGGCACGAATGGTTTGAATGGTGCATGATTACGTTATATGATGGCCAATCAAATCAGTTGGGAAATGATGATACTTTCTAACTTTATCCAAACCAGTGCACATTGCATTCAGGAAAATGAATAATTAAAACATGAATCTTATAATCACTATTCAATCTATAGGAAACTTGTTTCCTGCTGAAGTAATCCAGAACTAATCCAGGCACTGTTTGTTTAATAAAATCGTAAAATCGTCCATTGCTTGGACAAGCTTCAGCAAGGATCTCAGAGAGAGAGAGAAAATAATCAAATGTGAGAGAGGGAGAGAGAGACCTGTTTGATAGATGTGGATTCTCTATTATCCAATAGTTGATTTTCTACACTATCAACATTCTAGTACAGGGTAGGGTTCAGTATGGGACAGCTTGGTATAGAAGCTAGTGATATCAGGAGAGTCTGGGGGCCTTAACCCACCTCCACAACTTCGCATCAACAAAACCTTTGGCGGTATTTACTTAGATGCTCGGGTGGCAAAAGCATTTCAGAGAATTGAATAGCCACACAAACACACGCGTGCATGCACACACACACTCTCGGCACACACTTCCCTATTGTCTTTTATGTAAATGTGGTGTGAATAATGCATGCCTTTGCTCCATGGAAGCACTTGCAACTTGCGTAACAGTGAAATCTCCCAGCAGCCCTGAAGGAACCTTTTCCTTCATAGTGCACCACAGCCCAAGTAAACACTTTCTACCACATCGCTAACACCGATAGTTTGATGCTGAACTGTGTCTGTAGAAAACACCATCTCTCTATTTAAAATAAACTGCACTCTACTATTTTCTGGCTGTTTTTATAAGCCGTTAGCAAAGACCTAGGGAACGTTACTGTTATGTAGCGCTTCACTTGTTGGTTATTGAAAGTGAAGCAACCCCTTTGTGTTACTCTGATCCCCTCTGCTGGCCTTTATATGTCATGCCAGTCGCCCTGCACCTGATGTAGATGCCCCTAGACGCTGACCTCGGATCAGTTTAACATTTCCAGTTGCGCATTAATATTGTCTCGATGGCGATATCGGGATTTCGATTTGTTCTTCAAAAGCAATTTGCGGGCCAGAAAAAGGGCAGTTATTTGAAAACGTGTAGGTCCATACATACTTTCTATCTAGTTTTAGACGTTCAAACGCGGCCTGGAGGGATTTTTTTTTAAACCCAAAATAATAATTTCTGCACTAACAGGCAAAACCCTTCTACTACTTAAATGTGCATTAGAATATTTATTTTTATCACAATAACTACTAGTATAACAGCCCTTGCTGAAGTTGCTTCCATTGACAGTTGACACAATGGAAGGCATGCTCTTGGAAGCTGAGGAGTTTGTGTAATCACTTAAACCTGGGTTGAGGGGCTCAGTGAATGTGGATAGAAAAGGGCTTGAAACTTAAAGGATAGGTGTACATTGAAATAGATTCAATTTGTATTGCACAAGCTTGACCATACAAAAATACATAATAACACAAGTCATTTTTTAAACACATTATATACATTGTGTACAACAAATCCGGAACCCTTTATTAATACTGAGTTGCACCCCATTTTGCCCTCAACATGGACTCTACAAGGTGTTGACTCCAATGTTTCCCACAGTTGTGTCAAGTTGGCTGGATGTCCTTTGTTGTGGTGGACCATTCTTGATACACACAAGAAACTGTTGAGCGTGGAAAAACCCGACAGTTCTTGACACACTCAAACTAGTGTGCCTTGCACCTACTACCATACCCCGTTCAAAGGCACTTAAATCTTTTGTCTTGCCCATTCGACCTCTGAATGGCACACAATCCATGTCTCAAGGCTTAAAAAGCCTTCTTTAACTTGTCTCCTCCCCTTCATCTACACTGATTTTGAAGTGGATTTAACAAGTGACGTCAATCACCTGGTCAGTCTATCGATGTCATGAAAAGAGCAGGTTTTCCTAATGTTCTTGTACACTCTGTATTTTACAGTATACAATGGGTCATATGACCAATGGGTGAGTGTTTGTTATATTGTGTTGTTGTTGAATCCTCATTACTTTAGAAGATGGATGAAGCCGAGGAGGATCCGGGCCAGTATTCATAAAGTGTCTCAGAGTACTAGTAGGAGTAGTGTGTACTTCCCCAGGCTAAGTACCAGAGGTGTGGACTCGAGTCAGACTCGAGTCACAAATATGATGACTTGCAACTCGACTTTGACTTTAACACCAATGACCCGTGACTTAACTTGGACTTGAGCCTTTTGACTCGGAACTGACTTGATACCCTCCCCAAGCCCAAATATAAAAAATTATGCTATTAAAAAAAGTGTGCAGCGCATCAACTCTTAATTTAACAGATTACAGTTTGGATCGGACAGCAGCCAATCAAATTGTGCCAGCTGAGAAAAGGTTGCTCGTGGCAGTGCAGAGGAACGTCGGCGAGTGAATTCAGATGGAGCCCTTGGAAAGATGATACCCCAAATTATTATTTTCGGATATAAAGACGCTGTATCAACAAAAAACAGATTGCAACTTGCAGAACATGCGGGAAGAAAATGACAGACTGAGGCGCACCAACTTCCAACTTTGTTCGACATTTGAAGCTGCACAAAGAATGGTAAGTCGTGGCTAATATAGCCGACAGCTATATCATTCATAACTTTGCCAGTGTAGCATGTTGGCTAACGTAACGTTAAATCATTATTTTTTTTTATTTTTTTCCCACCTTTATTTAACCAGGTAGGCTAGTTGAGAACAAGTTCTCATTTGCAACTGCAACCTGGCCAAGATAAAGCATAGCAGTGTGAACAGACAACAACACAGAGTTACACATGGAGTAAACAATAAACAAGTCAATAACATTGTAGAAAAGAAAAAAAAAGAGAATCTATATACAATGTGTGCAAAAGGCATGAGGAGGTAGGCAATAAATAGGCCATAGGAGCGAATAATTACAATTTAGCAGATTAACACTGGAGTGATATATCATCAGATGATCATGTGCAAGTAGAGATACTGTTGTGGAAAAGAGCAGAAAAGTAAATAAATAAAAACAGTATGGGGATGAGGTAGGTAAATTGGGTGGGCTATATACCGATGGACTATGTACAGCTGCAGCGATCGGTTAGCTGCTCAGATAGCAGATGTTTAAAGTTGTTGAGGGAGATAAAAGTCTCCAACTTCAGAGATTTTTGCAATTCGTTCCAGTCGCAGGCAGCAGAGAACTGGAAGGAAAGGCGGCCAAATGAGGTTTTGGCTTTAGGAATGATCAGTGAGATACACCTGCTGGAGCGCGTGCTACGGGTGGGTGTTGCCATCGTGACCAGTGAACTGAGATTAGGCGGCGCTTTACCTAGCATAGCCTTGTAGATGACCTGGAGCCAGTGGGTCTGACGACGAACATGTAGCGAGGGCCAGCCGACTAGAGCAAACAGGTCGCAGTGGTGGGTGGTATAAGGTGCTTTAGTAACAAAACGGATGGCACTGTGATAAACTGCATCCAGTTTGCTGAGTAGAGTATTGGAAGCTATTTTGTAGATGACATCGCCGAAGTCGAGGATCGGTAGGATAGTCAGTTTTACGAGGGTAAGTTTGGCGGCGTGAGTGAAGGAGGCTTTGTTGCGAAATAGAAAGCAGACTCTAGATTTGATTTTGGATTGGAGATGTTTGATATGAGTCTGGAAGGAGAGTTTGCAGTCTAGCCAGACACCTAGGTACTTATAGATGTCCACATATTCTAGGTCGGAACCATCCAGGGTGGTGATGCAAGTTGGGCGTGCGGGTGCAGGCAGCGAACGGTTGAAAAGCATGCATTTGGTTTTACTAGTGTTTAAGAGCAGTTGGAGGCCACGGAAGGAGTGTTGTATGGCATTGAAGCTCGTTTGGAGGTTAGATAGCACAATGTCCAAGGAAGGGCCAGAAGTATACAGAATGGTGTCGTCTGCGTTGAGGTGGATCAGGGAATCACCCGCAGCAAGAGCAACATCATTGATATATACAGAGAAAAGAGTCGGCCCGAGAATTGAACCCTGTGGTACCCCCATAGAGACTGCCAGATGACCAGACAACATGCCCTCCGATTTGACACACGGAACTCTGTCTGCAAAGTAGTTGGTGAACCAGGCAAGGCAGTCATTAGAAAAACCGAGGCTACTGAGTCTGCCGATAAGAATATGGTGATTGACAGAGTCGAAAGCCTTGGCCAGGTCGATGAAGACGACTGCACAGTACTGTCTTTTATCGATGGCGGTTATGATATCGTTTAGTACCTTGAGCGTGGCTGAGGTGCACCCGTGACCGGCTCGGAAACCGGATTGCACAGCGGAGAAGGTACGGTCGGATTCGAGATGGTCAGTGATCTGTTTGTTGACTTGGCTTTCGAAGACCTTAGATAGGCAGGGCAGGATGGATATAGATCTGTAACAGTTTGGGTCCAGGGTGTCTCCCCCTTTGAAGAGGGGGATGACCGCGGCAGCTTTCCAATCCTTGGGGATCTCAGATGATACGAAGGAGAGGTTGAACCGGCTGGTAATAGGTGCTGCGACAATGGCGGCGGACAGTTTCATAAATAGAGGGTCCAGATTATCAAGCCCAGCTGATTTGTATGGGTCCAGGTATTGCAGCTCTTTCAGAACATCTGCTATCTGGATTTGGTTAAAGGAGAAGCTGGGGAGGCTTGGGCAAGTAGCAGCGGGGGGGGGGAGAGCTGGGGGGGGCGGAGCTGTTGGCCAAGGTTGGAGTAGCCAGGAGGAAGGCATGGCCAGCCGTTGAAAAATTCTTGTTGAAGTTTTCGATTATCACGGATTTATCGGTGGTGACCGTGTTACCTAGCCTCAGTGCAGTGGGCAGCTGGGAGGAGGTGCTCTTGTTCTCCATGGACTTTACAGTGTTCCAGAACTTTTTGGAGTTAGAGCTACAGGATGCAAATGTCTGCTGAGCCTCCACACAGTCAGTCAGTGCGGGAACGTGATCATTGCACCCAAGATTGAGCTACAACTGGCTAGGCAGTTGGTAGCCTAAATCCTGCCTGATGTTACTGCTGTTCCAAAGCCATTGACATATGTTAGCCTACTGTAACCACACACACTGCGTGTTTTAAGGTTGGGCGATTGTGTACAAGCCTACATCGCCCGATTGCGCCCCATAGCGATCCTCGATAGTCGATCGCTATTGGGGGGGGAGGGGGGGGTCTTTCTTATGGCTACCCATGTATTTCCATGGAAATATAACGTTTATTTGGAAAGTAATAAATATATTTTTAAAAGCATTCATGATTTGCGTAAATGTAATATACTAACTATTACTCTTGTTCAAAATATGAAATAGTATTACATTTGGTGAAGAGCACATTATGACTTGTTTAGGACTCGAAACTCAAAGTTTAGGACTTGAGACTTGACTTGGGACTTGAGTCTTCCTTGTGACTTGTAAAACAATGACTTAGTCCCACCTAAGTACATACTATTAGAATAGGGATGTGATATTCAGGACATCTGCCACTGAGATCTGAGATCCATACAGGCTATTTTGTTTCCTCCTGTTTGGACAGTGAAAGCAGCTTTCCGGCTCTGAAAAGTAAGTTTCCCAATAACAGTAACTAGACATCCGCTCTGCTGGGCTGGGATGCCCTTCCGTCCTCCAATTCTGTCACCAGTCTCTGGCCCATGGACTTAATCTAATGGAGTAAACAGAGGAACAGTGGGAAAACAATACAGACCCACTGACTGAAATATACAGTTGAAGTCGGAAGTTTACATATACTTAGGTTGGAGTCATTAAAACTCGTTTTTCAACCACTCCACAAATTTCGTGTTAACAAACTATAGTTTTGGCAAGTCGGTTAGGACATCTACTTTGTGCATGACACGAGTAATCTTTCCGAACAATTGTTTACAGACAGATTATTTCACTGTATTACAATTCCAGTGGGTCAGAAGTTTACATACACTAAGTTTGCGTGCGAAAAGCGCAAATCAATCCCAGAACAACAGTAAAGGACCTTGTGAAGATGCTGGAGGAAACAGGTACAAAAGTATCTATATCCACAGTAAAACTAATCCTATAACGACATAACCTGAAAGGCCGCTCAGTAAGGAAGAAGCCACTGCTCCAAAACCACCATTAAAAAAGTCAGACTGGTTAGGAACTGCACATGGGGACAAAGATCGTACTTTTTGTGGAAATGTCCTCTGGTCTGATGAAACAAAAATAGAACTGTTTGGCCATAACGATCATCGTTATGTTTGGAGGAAAAAGGGGGAGGCTTGCAAGCCGAAGAACACCATACCAAACGTGAAGCACAGGGATGGCAGCATCATGTTGTGGGGGTGCTTTGCTGCAGGAGGGACTGGTGCACTTCACAAAATAGATGGAATCATGAGGATGGAAAATTGTGGATATATTGAAGTAACATCTCAAGACATCAGTCAGGAAGTTAAAGCTTGGTCGCAAATGGGTCTTCCAAATGGACAATGACCCCAAGCATACTTCCAAAGTTGTGGCTAAATGGCTTAAGGACCACAAAGTCAAGGTATTGGAGGAGCCATCACAAAGCCCTGACCTCAATCCTATAGAAAATGTGTTGGCAGATCTGAAAAAGCGTGTGCAAGCAAGGAGGCCTACAAACCTGACTCAGTTACACTAGCTCTGTCAGGAGGAATGGGCCAAAATTCACCCAACTTATTGTGGGAAGCTTGAGGAAGGCTACCCGAAACGTTTGACCCAAGTTAAAAAATGTAAAGGCAATGCTACCAAATACTCTTTGAGTGTATGTAAACTTCTGACCCACTGGGAATGTGATGAAAGAAATAAAAGCTTAAATAAATCATTCTCTCTACTATTATTCTGACATTTCACATTCTTAAAATAAAGTGGTGATCCTAACTGACCTAAGACAGGGAATTTTTACTTGGATTAAATGTCAGGAATGATGAAAAACTGAGTTTAAATGTATTTGGCTGAGGTGTATGTAAACTTCCGACTTCAACTGTAATGCCAACAAAGGTCTGAGGGAATGTCACCCAGACAGACCCTCTTCACAGTGGCCGGGTGAGAACTCAAAGCGCTCACCTCAGTGTCTTCAGTTTGCAGCACGGATCCTCCAGTAAAGCAGAGATCAGCTTCACTCCTGATTCACCTGGGTAGTTCCAGCTCATATTCAGTTCTCTCAGATGTGAAGGGTTTGACCTCAGAGCTGAAGCCAGAGAAGCACAGCCTTTGTCTGTGAATCCACACTCCGACAGCCTAAAATAAAATGATCCTTTCATTCTTCAGTTCAGGCCACACAGAGAAATATAGCATATATTTTCTTCTTTGCAAGTTTACATCAAAACATGTTTTATTATCACATAGTTTTGTACTTGAGTTGTCCATTATAAGATACAAAATAGGGACGTTTGTGGTCTATTGTGAATAGCTGCTGTATTAAGAACCAAGGCGGATAACTCTGACAGGAGACCTTACTTTAGCATCCCCAGTTTACAGTGTGGATTCCCCAGTCCAGCACAGAGCAGCGTCATTCCTGAATCCTGCAGCTTATTCTTACTCAGGTCAAGCTCCCTCAGACTAGAGGAGTTTGAGCTGAGAGCTGAAGCCAGAGCTTGGCAGCAGTTCTCAGTAAGTTTACAGGTATTCAGCCTTGTGGGGGGTGGGGGGTGGGCGGGAGAGAGTAATACATTTCAACATTGCGCTACAGAAGGAAGGCAGGGCACACACAATCACCTATGATTTTCTACAGTTATTCACAGTTGTGCTATAATGGCCCCAACACTCACCTCAGAGTCTTCAGTTTGTGTGGCTCCTCCAGTAAAGCAGAGATCAGTTTCACTCCTGAGTCACCTGGATAATTGCAGCTCAGGTCCAGCTCTCTCAGGTTCGCGGGGTTTGACCTCAGAGCTGAAGCCAGAGAAGCACAGCCTTCCTCTGTGACACTACAACGTGATAGCCTGCAGGGAGGAGGAGGATAGCGCTTTGTGTCTGCTATGTGTGTCACTTTTTAAAAATTATTATTATTTATTTTTTTACCCTCTTTTTCTCCCCAATTTCGTGGTATCCAACTGTTAGTAGTTACTGTCTTGTCTCATCGCTACAACTCCCGTACGGGCTCGGGAGAGACGAAGGTCGAGAGCTGTGCGTCCTCCGAAACACAACCCAACCAAGCCGCACTGCTTCTTAACACAGTGCGTATCCAACCCGGAAGCCAGCCGCACCAATGTGTCGGAGGAAACACCGTACACCTGGCGACCTGGTCATCGTGCACTGCGCCTGGCCCGCCACAGGAGTCGCTAGTGCGCGGCGAGACAAGGATATTCCTACCGGCCAAACCCTCCCTAACCCGGACGACGCTAAGCCAATTGTTCGTCGCCCCATGGACCTCCCGGTCGCGGCCGGCTGCGACAGAGCCTGGGCTCGAACCCAGAGTCTCTGGTGGCACAGTGATCCAGTGCACCACCCGGGAGGCCCTGTGTGTCACTTTCTGAGGAATGACATTATATCATGTCTCAAGAGGTTCCTTATTGTCAAAAGATTGACCATTGTGTGTTGAGTATCATTGAGCTGTAATGGGACCAACACTCACCTCAGTGTCTCCAGTTTACAGAGTGGATCCTCTAGTGCAGCAGAGAGCAGGCTCACGCCTGTGTCTCCTGGATTACTCCCACTCAGATCCAACTCTCTCAGGTGGGAGGGGTTTGACTTCAGAGCTGAAGCCAGAGAAGCACAGCTTTTCCCAGTGACTCTACAACCGGAGAGCCTGCACAGAGAAATAGTTAAAGAGTGACAATTTAAAAACCAACTTCTTTGGTTGAAAACAGCATATGTGGCATCAATATCAAACATTTATTCTAGTGTCAAAATTGACTACAAAGTGTAAATATAATTGTTTTGGTCATAAAGCCAGTCTAGTGCAAAACAGAGATTTGCAAAATGAAGGGTACGTAAAACGGTTTTCCTTGGGTTGGGTTTATCTCAATCCTGCCCACATGCTGGCAGCATCCAGGTAATCACCAATATTTACAAACTTCAATAGCTCCAAGTTTCAATGACTTAAAAACCTCAAACCAACTATAAATTGAAGAAATTCATATGCAAATATTGAAAGCATTTAAAGAGAACTAAAAGGCGTGCAACATGAAAATATTGTCCCATTTACATTGTGAAATGTATCGACGGTCCCTAACTATCCCCACAGATTGGCTATCCAAAGTCGAACCAATTTTGCCACAGTCACACACCAGCCGGCTGAAGCTAATTGGCAAAAGAAGTTGGCCTAGGCTACTTCGAGACACAAGATCTGGTTAGACTGTTTCAGGTTGTCTAGAAGGGTGAGCGACCGTAACTGTGTACTGTTTTGGCCAAGTGATGTACAAACTCTTCCCATGTGCAAACACACACACAGGAGCCACCCACATCAAAGCACGCCTCCAAGACCCAAATCTCATTCTGTAGCATTTCCTAATAAGTAGGATTGAAATGGAGGCTAAATCAGTTCAGCCCCCCCTTTTTTAAATACACTGATCCAGCGCAAGGAACTGAGAGTGGAAATTGCGGTTAAAGTGTGTAAGAATATAATGTCCCAAATAAGACGAAGCAGTGAATGACAAAAATGACTTTACCTCAGTGACTCAAGTTTACATTGTGGACTCCCCAGTCCAATGGAGAGCAGTGCCACTCCGGAATCCTTCAGGTCATTTTTACTCAGGTCCAACTCTCTCAGACCCGATGAGGTCGAGCTGAGAGTTGAGGCTAGGGCTTTGCAGCATCTCTCAGTGAGGTAGCAGTAAGTTAGCCTGAGGGAAAATGATAATACTCAAATTAGTATAGCTTCGAATTAGTATTGTTTCTAGAGCAGCTAGAAACTAAATGTATAAAATTATTATGGAAATGTCCATACTATATTATGTTTGAAAATATGACTACATGCAATATCACTAATAAGGCTTTCTCAAGCTGCTCCATGCAAATGGTCTTATTTTCCCAACTGATCTGTGAGTGCATCTTTATTTGGTTATTACTGATCTATGTATGATGAGCGGTAGTGTATGGCAGTACTCACACAGCTGTTCTGGAGGCTTTGACCACCGGTAGCATCCTCAGAAGACCCTCATCTGATCTGGAGTATTTTCTCAGCTCAAACACATCCAGCTCCTCTTCTGAAGTCAACACCACAACAACCAAAGCTGACAACTGTGCTGGAGAGAGATCTTCAGAGAGACTTCCTGAGCTCAGGTAGCTTTGGATCTCCTCCACTAGAGAATGGTCATTCAGCTCGTTTAGACAGTGGAACAAGTTAATGCATCTCTCCAATGAGGGATTCTCCCTGATCTTCTCCTTGATGTACTCAACCGTTTCCTCATTGGTGCGAGAGCTGCTTCCTGTCTGTACCAGTAGGCCTCTTAAGAGAGTCTGATTGGACTTCAGTGAAAGGCCGAGAAGGAAGCGGAGAAACAGGTCCAGGTGTCCATTGGCACTCTGAATGGCTTGATCCACGGCACTCTTGTAGAGGTCGATTGTAGGTGTGGACTTAGATTGCTGTTTCAACATTAGATTTCTGTTGTTGTTCACAAAAGAGAGAAACACGTATAAAGCAGCGAGAAACTCCTGAATGCTAAGATGCACAAAGCAGTATACCTTCCCCTTGTTCAGCCCACACTCCTCCTTGAAGACTCGTGTGCACACTCCTGAGTACACTGATGCTTCTTTGACATCAATGCCACACTCTCTCAGGTCTTCCTCATAGAAGATTAGATTGCCCTTTTCCAGCTGTTCAAAGGCCAGTTTGCCCAGTTTCAGAATTATCTCTTTATCCGTGTTCCACTCTGGATCTGTCCCACTTCTCCCAGGATATTTCTTGTTTCTTAACCTCGTCTGAAAGATCAGAAAGTGAAGGTTCATTTGTGTCAGCGTCTTGGGGATCTCTCCACTCTCTGCACCACCCAACAGCCTCTCTAGAACAGTTGCTGCAATCCAACAGAAGACTGGTATGTGGCACATGATGTAGAGGCTCCTTGATGATTTCATGTGCGTGATGATTCTGCTAGCCAGGTTCGGAGAATGGATTCTCTTCCTGAAGTATTCCTCCTTCTGTGGGTCATTGAACCCTCGTACCTCTGTCACCTGGTCAACACAGTCGGGAGAAATACGATTGGCTGCTGCAGGTCGGGATGTTATCCAGAGGAGAGCATTAGGAAGCAGATTCCCCTCGATGAGGTTTGTCAGCAGCACATCCACTGAGGTTGTCTCTGTGACATCCCTCAGACTGTTATTGTTCTGGAAGTCTAAAGGAAGTCGACATTCATCCAGACCATCAAAGATAAAGAGAACTTTGAAGTCATCATTAATTAATATTTCGGATTCTTTTGTATCCTTGAAAAAACAATGAAGAAGTTCTACCAAACTGTGTTTTTTCCCCTCCATCAAATTCAGCTCCCTAAAAGGAAGAGGGAATATCAACTGGATGTCCTGATTAGCTTTTCCCTCGGCCCAGTCTAGAATGAACTTCTGCACAGAGACAGTTTTTCCGATCCCCGCAACTCCTTTTGTCAGAACAGTTCTGACATGTTTGTCTTGTCCCGGTAAGAGTTTAAAGATGTCATTGCATTTGATAGGTGTCTCTTGTGTTGCTAGTCGCCTGGATAGTGTATCAATCTGTCTCACCTCATGTTCATTGTTGACCTCTCCGCTTCCACCTTCTGTGATGTAAAGCTCTGTATAGATCTCATTGAGAAGTGTAGGGTTTCCTTGCTGTGCTGTCCCCTCAAACACACACTGAAACTTTCTCTTCAGCTTGGATTTGAGCCTGTCGTCAATTTCTGCCATAGACCCACAGCTGAGGACAGGAGACTCTGATCTCTCCTGTTGAAGCCTGTCAAAGGCAAAAATAGAAAACACTGTTTTCAGCTGGAATAAACAGCAATTGGTTCCTCTGAAAAAATATACACCTGTCTGTATATCTAAGATGCCTGACTCAGAATGTAGTGGTGGCAGGGCCGCCGGCAAACATGTTGCAAGCTGGCAAATCCAGAACAAATTCAGGAAAGCGTAGAGTGTTATATAGAGCCCTTATTGCATGGAACTTCCTTCCATCTCATATTGCTCAAATAGACAGCGAACCTGGTTTCAAAAAACAGATAAAGCAACACCTCGCGGCACAACGTCTCTCCCCCATGTGACCTAGATAGTTTGTGTGTATGCATTAAAATGTAGGCTACACGTGCCTTTATTTTTTTTAATGTAATTCTGTTCTTGTCTATTGATGTTCTGTATTATTTCATTCTATATTATGTTTCATGTTTTGTGTGGACCCCAGGACGAGTAGCTGCTGCTTTTGCAACAGCTAATGGGGATCCTAATAAAATACCAAATTCCATTTGCCCCAGGACTTTTCTATCAGGTGGGGCAGCGCATCACCACTTTAGATGCAGTTAAATAAAAAATATTCATGCAAAACCATTAAGAGGGACAAAGTACGTTTTTTTTAAGGCTGATTTGCCTCATGATTTCTACACTCGCGCACAATTTATCAGCCATTCACATCGGAGTGCTGCAGGTTGTGTGTGTCTTGATTACGGAAATCACGGATCACACGGGCCGGGCACAAAGCATCTCTAGCAAAGCTCAATGCGCAATCTGACATGCTGTATTGGATGAAAACGAGATAATGTAGGCTATTAACAACAGCAGCCTACTATACACCCTGTCCATCGGCGGGCGTGAAACGTTATGTATTTACAGTGCCTTCAGAAAGTATTCGTACCCCTTGACTTATTCCACATTTTGTTGTGTTACAGCCTGAATTCAAAATGGATTCATATTTTTTTTTTCTACACAGTAGCCCATAATGACAAAGTGAAAACATCGTTTAGGATTTCTTTTACAAATGTATTGAAAATGAAATACAGAAATCTAATTTACATACAGTACCAGTCAAAAGTTGACAAACCTACTCATTCAAGGGTTTTTATTCATTTTTACTATTTTCTACATTGTAAAATAATAGTGAAGACAGAAAAACTATGAAATAACATATGGTATCATGTAGTAACTGTAATGAACATGAGGGGAGACAGAGAGCTGGTTTCAAGCGCAGGGCGCAGCAGGTGTTTATTGCGAAGGACCACAGGAGGAGGCAGGTAGCTGGGTCCAGGGGCAGGCAGAAGGTCATACACAGGGGTCCAAAAGGGCGACAGTATAGGCAGGGAAAAGTATAGTAACGTAGTCAAGGAGATCAGGCATTAGGTTGATAACAGGAAATCCGAAAGTACAGGCAGGGAATAGGCAAAAAGGCAACGTTAGTGAGGCAAGCCAAAACTATCATACACGTGAGGAGTAGATCACTGGAAACCCAGAAAGATGTGTCTCACAAAACAAACAACACCTCACAGTGATGGGATGCAAAGAACTGAACTAAATAGTGTGTGATAATGACATACAGGTGTGTGAACAGGTGATTAGAATTCAGGTGATTGGGATCTGGAGAGTGAGCTGCGTTCAGGGGATATAGGTGTTTGAGAGTGCGAGTTGGAAGCAGATGTTACAGTAACCAAAAAAGATTTAAACAAATCTAAATGTATTTGAGATTCTTCAGAGTAGCCACCCTTTGCCTTGATGACAGCTTTACACACACTCTTGGCATTCTCTCAACCAGCTTCACCTGGAATGCTTTTCCAACCGTCTTGAATGAGTTCCCGAGTGGTGCAGCGGTCTAAGGCACTGCATCTCAGTGCTAGAGGCGTCACTACAGACCCTGGTTCGATACCGGGCTGTATCACAATCGGCCGTGATCGGGAGTCCCATAGGGCAGCACACAATTGGCACAGCGTCGTCCAGGTTAGGGGAGGGTTTGGCCGGGGTAGGCCGTTATTGTAAATAAGAATTTGTTCTTAACTGGCTTGCCTAGTTAAATAAAGGTTAAATAAAAAAAACATTTAAAATATGCTGAGCACTTATTGGCTGCTTTTCCTTCACTCTGCAGTCCAACTTATTCCAAACCATGTCAATTGGGTTGAGGTCGGGTGATTGTGGAGGCCAGGTCATCTGATGCAGCACTCAATCACTCTCCTTCTTGGTCAAATAGCCCTTACATAGCTTGGAGGCATGTTGGGTCATTGTCCTTTTGAAAAATATATATTGTCCCGCTAAGTGCAAACCAGATGTTATGGTGTATCGGTGCAGAATGCCGTGGTAGCCATGCTGGTTAAGTGTGCCTTGAATTCTAAATAAATCACAGACAGTGTCACCAGCAAAGCACCCCCACACCATCTCAGCTCCTCCTCCAAGCTTCACGGTGGGAACCACACATGCGGAGATCATCCGTTCACCTACTCTGCATCTCACAAAGACACAGTGGTTGGAACCAAAAATATCAAATTTGGACTCATCAGACCAAAGGACAGATTTCCACCGGTCTAATGTCCATTGCTCGTGTTTCTTGGCCCAAGCAAGTATCGTCTTCTTATTGGTGTGCTTTAGTAGTGGTTTCTGTGCAGCAATTCGACCATGAAGGCCTGATTCTCCTCTAAACAGTTGATATTGAGATGTGCCTGTTACTTGAACTCTGTGAAACATTTATTTGGGCTGCAATCTGAGGTGCAGTAAACTCTAATGAACTTATCCTCTGCTGCAGAGGTAACTCTGGGTCTTCCTTTCCTGTGGCGGTCCTCATGAGAGCCAGTTTCATCATGGTGCTTGATGCTTTTTGTGACCGCACTTGAAGAAACGTATTGACTGACCTTCATGTCTTAAAGTAATGATGGACTGTCGTTTCCCTTTGCTTATTTGGGCTGTTCTTGCTATAATATGGACTTAGTCCTTTACCAAATAGGACTATCTTCTGTTTACCTATCTACCTTGTCACAATACAATTGATTGGCTCAAACGCATTAAGAAGGAAAGAAATTCTACAAATTAACTTAAGGCACACCTGTTAATTGAAATGCATTCCAGGTGACTACCTCAACGAAGCTGGTTGAGCGAATGCCAAAAGTGTGCGAAGCTGTCATCAAGGCAAAGGGTGGCTACTTTGAAGAATTTTAAATATAAAATATATTTTGTTTTGTTTAACACTTTTTTGATTACTACATGATTGTGTAGTAAAATATGTTATTACATATTTCTGATGTCCTCACTATTATTTTGCAATGTAGAAAATAGTAAAATACAGGACAACCCTTGAATGAGTAGGTGTGTCGAAACTTTTGACTGATACTATATATGTGTGTTTGTCTTTTTACCCAAAACATGCAAACACTATCAGTTAGAATTCATAGCAAGCTGTGTCGTGGAATGACATTCATTCTGATGGGATGGGTGGCCAAAAATAAATGAAAGCCACAGCACAAATATGACCGCATTGAGACATAATGTCACTGTGCTTCGATGGCTATACGCACCACGCCACTGACTACTACAAGTGTTCATTTATCAAATAAGACGGCTCATAATCCAATGCCTTTATCACAGTCAACACACCTTTATTTTAGCTTTAATTAGCTAACGTTTTGCTGCCTCATGGCAAAATGTGTAAAATAGCATGAGCTTAGCTATAAAACTGCACATTTGTCTCTCTGTCCCATTGTAAAATGTATTGCAGGAAGTTATCATGAAGAAATAAACTAAACAAGGGTTACCTGGAAGTGTACACATAGATCTTCTCAGATATAGGTTTTGTGTATGTGTTAAGATATTTTATCAAGGTTTAAGATAAATGATTAAATAATTCTACCCAGAAACTTAACCATTAGGATTAGAGGTTATGTAGCATGTACAGGGGGAGAAAGGAATGTCTGTGTGTACCTGAAGAAAACTAAATGGATCATTAACCTATGTTTGAACCGACTAAGCTATAACTCTGTGGAGATAAGGAAAGACAGCAAAAACCTCTCTAGGTTTTCCGTATCTGGGGGGGGACTGGAACTGTCAGCTAAGTGGTAATAAACTGTGGTGAGACTTCAGGAGATAATCCAGATTAGTGTGTATGTATGTGCGTTAGTAATAGAAGGGATAAAAAGAACGGTTTTGTATATGCACGTCAGAGCTCTCTCGAGAATAAACGCTATTGATTAATTTCTAAATTTCTAAATTCTTAGAAATGGACAGAGTGTTTGCTTTATTATAATTAAATTGGTTAATGAACATATAGGAAACAAATTCCTTAATCAGTATGTTATCATTTGTGCTTAATTAGAAGAATTGAGGGTAACTATAAAGCTAGCATCTCACCTTTGATCTGTAAACGCTTCATCACAGAACTTCATTGGTTGCGTCATAGACCGATCACTCTTCATGGACACACAGCTGGGCACAGGTGAGACTGATCTTATCTCTTCTCGCTGCTGCTTCAACCTTTAAGAAACAGTGCATCTCAATGACAGCAATGCAGATGATGTAGGGCTGTCTGAAACGTGGGTGAGTATCTACTATAGAGATTGAAAGAGAGCCCACCTCCTACCTTTGCCATTTATCGATTCTGTGACAGCATGGGGAGCACCATTGAGGATACATATGCTACCTACTGTGCTGGAGTGTGTGTGTATAGTCTGAACACAGATAAAGCCAAGGTTGGTGATTTACTGCCACCTGCAGAGCTGAAATGTTTGCTCAGGAGTAGAATTCATTGGCTGATCCCTCCTGCTGACATGGATGGAATTCTGTGATTTACCCATAGGAAATCCCACCATGTTGACTACTTTAAAATGGTGTAAGCCTTCAATAACACTGCCCATGCTAAAACAGGATTTTTGGCAAGTGCGCCCTCTTATCAATCTCTGTAGTGTCAACATACAGTATGTGTCATGTGAATATGCCAAAAAAGTACATGCACACACATTCTTCTCTAACCTCTTAGCTTCAAAAGGTGTGGGGTGGTCTGTAAGGACACTCATTTTGGAGGTGGAGGCCTCCTCTCTCTCCCCAGAGAGACCTGTTTTGCAAGCCATGCCCCCTTTCCTATGGGACAGACCAAGTCCGTCCAGGACTAACTTCTGACCATATCAGCTGACCTGTGAACGAACACAGACATCATACATTATACACACACACCACACAGTTAGTGGCAAACACAAGCTGTGTCAAATAACTACCATGATACATACAGACACAAATGAACAATGTTAAAGGTCCTGCACAGTTTTCCTATTTCCCAAGTAAAATAGCACTTTGAGTGACCAAAACATCACCCATAATATTTTTTTCCAGATGTAATTGCTCGGAATTTGAGAAAATGTCCCTTTCTCTCATCTCTAACTTTCAGTTAGGCTGAAGGACCAGTCTGAGTTGGCGGGGAGCTAAAGGATTGACCGTTATTTGAAACGTTTATGTCAAGCAACTTGGACGCAATGTCTTGATCATCTCAAGCAAGTGTTGATACACAAAGCAACTCAAACAAGATTAAAATTGTACGCAACATCCAACCCTGTCATACATTACATCATATAGTTTCACAAACTTCAACAATTATATATATTTTTTTAAATCAAACTGCTTGGTTATAGTAAAAGCATCAACATAGACAAAATGCTGGCTGTACAATTTAGTTAGCTAGCCAAAATGAAATTATCAGCACTGTTTTATCATGCTAGCTGGGTCGTTCCACCAATTCGGTGCCTTTTGAGAAGTGTAAGAAATCAAAGAAAACTTTTGATTTCACGTCATTTTAACATTTTGTCATAAAGAGCACATGTTCAACTTCATTAAAAGTTTTTCTATCTCTAAGTTAAAAAAAAAAAAAAATACTATAGTAATTACCTTTTAAATTCCAAATAAAGTAACAGGGTTGACCGTAAAATGTTTGACGATTTAATCATAAATCAGCCATAAATCACCTTGTGACGGAGAGAATGGATCTTGTTGTGTGCAACAAACAGGGAGTGGCAATTGAATGCATCATTTTTTACAAATTGTTAAAACACTACTGGCCTGTCTATCTATGGGTATCAGGGTTGACGTGGCATGCTCGACCCACTCAGTTTTACACCAGAAAATGGCCAAAAAGAGTAAAACCAGCTCACCTGCTTTTACACAAGGATTTTGCTATTAGATGTTTGATGTTTCTTTGGATTTTTTTTTTTTAAGGAATAGTTTCACCATATTAAAAGGAGAGTTCAGTTTACTTAACAGTGTTGACCTTAAAATTAGGAACAGATGTAAATGAATCACTAATCACATTAAATAAAGAAACATCTTTAGAAATTACTTTGTCAAAGCAACAAAATAACTAGGGCTTTACAATGATGGTGAAATTTGAACAATTTTGGGGATTAAATGTGTTAGAATCGTCCTAGAAGTGACACAGGGTTGACGGAGAGACATGTCAAAACGCTGAATTTTGGAACTTTAGCAAGTCTTTATTCATATATATAAAAAAATCTGATTTATTGAATTCTCCATCTGGTCTATATTAAAGGGCAATTAATTTCATATAACAGGCTTTTACAATTCAATATTGGTGTACAATTTCTACCTAAAATATCAGAGGGACATGAGGGGTTCGGATTTCTAAACATTGAATAATATTAAACATCAGTTATGCTAGAGACATGAGGGGTGCCATAGCTGAGGGTCTACACCAGAAGTTAATGGTTATCTGTAGGGGGAAGGTATGTGATGGGTGTAATTAAGCTTGGAATGTCATTTTGTAATATGGGTGAACTATCACTTTAATCGAGCATCTGACGCAATGATGCAATATTTTAGTTATGGGTTTCTGAGATTTCCATTGGTGTATTAATACTCTTAAAATGTGTGGCTAAATGTGATGTCACATCGATTCCCAATAAGCATTACGCAATAAGCAATTTTCCATACTGTGGTCATCCATTTTTTAATCTGGTTTCATCGTAATATCATCCATGATTTTGACTGTTCAGGACTTTTAAGTTAACCTTTAAGGAGATTATAATAAACAGAAATGTTCACACAACCACATCATGACTATGTAAAAAAAATATCCAGAGAAATCACTTCTAATAATCGTGACACCATACTGCCTTTACTCCCGGAAGCCTACTCCGTCGAACAGTGATCAGTTAAATGTTTATTGTTTCTGTCAACTAAATAATTTTACTTACGGTTTTGTCTTCTCTATGGCTAGCTTTCAATGTTTTCCATTACCTCTCTGCCGTCTCAAAATGGATCCTGCCTGGTCAGCCGGAGAGAAAGTTATGCTTCTGCTTTCACTTCATGTCCTGACATGAGTGAGCTGTCAACACAATTAAGACACACGATCGCACAGCTATGGCTAAATTGACTTCTTTCACAAACTCTACAAACATTGGATAAAGTCTGAAAACACTATACAGTGTCAATAAGACTACTACAATGGCGGCTACAATACTTTCTGTGGCTCATTTTGGTTAAATTAAGAGTTTGTTTGTTTTTGTTGTTTCCAAACTAAATTTGAACCATGTTCTTGAATGTACACTAGAGAGCAGTATTGCTACAGCGCTGCACTGTAAAACACCAGCAAAGTAGAGCGCACAGAAAATCTGTTCCACTTTATATATGGAGAAAACCTTTTACTGTGACCTACCGGGTTAACGTCTCCGCTGTTTTAGTCCGTTGGCTCGCACGTTGTAACAGCGTGAATCGAATATGTGCGCATGCGCAGATGTCTTGCATCTCGCTCATCACAATATCTGCGGTGTTGCTTGTGGCAACTTCATTTCGCTCAGTCAACCTTTAGTTGAAGTAAATCATAGTTCAGATCCATGATTGACTGATATTGGGAGGGGATGGTGAGAAAAAGAGAGGGGTATGTGAGTAAACAGAAGAGAGGAGAGGACAGCAGAGAAGAAGAGAGAAGAACAGGGGTGAGGGGGTGAAAAGGAGAGCGTTCCACTTATTTATTGTTTTAGATTATAAAGAAATATATAATATATATAAATATAAATATAGTACCAGTCAAAAGCAAAGCTGTCATCGGGGCAAAGGGTGGCTACTTTGAAGAATCTCAACTATAACATATATATTTTGATTTGTTTAAACACTTTTTGGTTACTATATGATTCCAAATGTGTTATTTCATAGTTTTGATGTCTTCACTGTTATTCTACAATGTAGAAAATTGTAAAATAAAGAAAAACCTTTGAATGAGTGGGTGTGTCCAAACTTTTGACTGGTAATATATATATATATATATATATAATATATAGCCACCAGGGGGAGACTCGTCGAGGCCTGGTGACAGACGGATCTGATCTACATCACGAGGCGATGGCTCCATCTGCTGGACGTGCCAGGTCTCGACGGGGTCTCCGGCCAGGACTAGTTGGGGCTGATGGGGAGTTGGTGAATAATCAAGGGCTGATTTGCTTACCAGCTGTATAAGTCCCATAAAGCTGCCAGTAGGGCAGCACACAGAAGAGAGAGTGGGGGAAGAAAGGACTCCCGTATAGTTGGAGGCGGTTGCAGAGGTAACAGGAGTGAGTGCAGTTTTGATCCCGACAGGATACAGCAAGACCCAGAGCCCAGAAGACGGTATCCCGGAGAGGGTCTCATGGGGGAGACCTATCCTTTTCTTTTTGATTTATTATTTTAATAAACACCTTTGAAACCGAGCTAATCCTACTCTGTCCGGGTCTGATCTGTGTAAAAGTTTTGACCCAACCCCCTTGTCTGCCACTATATATATATTTTAACAGTTAACACATTTATAATTTGTCAGCATTTCAGAAATCTGCTGATTGGCACAAACACACACACACACACACACACAGGATTACACAACTGTCTTGTCTGAACACCGTCTATGATACATGATACATGATACAGGGGCTCACTCCTACACAACCCACTCTGTAACCTGTAAAACAAACAAAGAGTTCTTAATTAGTTAAATACTGTTAAGGTTCTTAAGGATATTGTGTCCTTCCCAAAAGTTTAGCGTTGAGCATTGGCAGTTCCTTGGTATTTAAACATATATGTATAAAAAACTGAAAAAGACAATGTTCAGTGCTTTTTTTAACCAGAAACATCAGAAATCATATGCATTTGCTGGGTTTTAAATCAAAACCAGAATGGAAAAATAAAACGACTCAATCCAATGCTTAAATGAGGGGTGCTATTGGTGCACAGAGCAGGGTAGAGCAAGGTTTCTTAAACTATGGGTCAGGACCCAAATGTGGGCCCTGGGTATGTGAGAGGTGGGTCGCAAGTTATACATTTATAATCACATATAATAAATACTGTTTCTTCTTAATTTGGGTTGTTGGAAGACAGTTCATTCCTAATTTGGGTCTCGAGCTGAACCCCTGAGGTAGAGAATCAGGACATAACACAAAGCATGTCTTATGCACACAAAGGTGATGAGAGATAGAATGCTGTATTGGTCAGAGAGCAGACTGGGAGCAGGACCTCAGCAGAACCCTGACCGGGAAAGACGGTCACCACCTGGGCCAAACTATTGTAACTAACCGACCGTTGGTGTACTTTGTAAAAAACATTTTGCCAGTCTACTTTCTGTGTAGCAGTGACATTGGTTGTGATGGCAGTGCGTCAAATTCATCTTATCTTCATCATCAAAAGTCTCTGCACTCACAATGACTAATGCAGGGATGGCCACTCTTTCTGTACATGTTCCTGCTCTTGGAAGAGAAACTTGTGTTGAAGGAATAAGAGATGCGAAAACAGAAGAAAAGTAGGCAGCTTGAACTGGACATCAAAGATCTAGCCAAACTAGTGCCCTCAATGTTTAAAAGCAGTGAGGAGAGGAGCGACATGAAAGCTCCCACTAGGATGGACTCAACAAAAAACCTCAGGCCTCAATGGCTAACACTGAAACAAAACCCAAGCTCCTGTCCCATACTCAGAATTTGCAGCCTAAGGATAGGATATACACACAGGAGGACCAAGGACAATATTAATCCTCCTCCGGACCTCATGACTCTCTTAGGCCTCCGGTCCATGTCTCAATCAGACCCCCAGAAATGTTTGGGCTCAACCATGTATCTGTCAAAGCCCTTGATTCCACCAGTAGACTCAGGCCTCTTTAACCCCATAAGTCAAACTCTCCTAATGCTATCGGAAAATACACCGCATGCATGTAGTATGATCTTGATTCCACCAGTAGACTCAGGCCTCTTTAACCCCATAAGTCAAACTCTCCTAATGCTATCGGAAAATACACCGCATGCATGTAGTATGATCTGGTCACTCAGGGGAACAGTGTTCAAAAGAAAGGAAATGCGCAAGGAGAAGATCACCTTTCTACAGGAAGATGGATCTATTCTGGCTGCTCATGAGTTGCAAAAAACGTTCAATAAATTCTGTTGTTTCCCAGAAAATCTGGTTGGAGAATTCCAGATATCCTGCTTTTTTCCTTCTGATTCCGTAAAAAAAATTGGAATTTATTGAAAGTTCCCGGAATTTTGCAACGCCAGACAGACATACAGTGCATTCGGAAAGTTCAGACCCCTTCACTTTTTCCACATTTTGTTACATTACAGCCTTATTCTAAAATTGTTTTTTTTTTTATTATCCTCAGCAATCTACACACAATACCCCATAATGACAAAGTGAAAACAAGTTTTAGAATTTTTTGCTAATATATTCAAAATAAAAAACAGAAATATCTTATTTACATAAGTACTCAGACGCTTTGCTATGAGGCTCGAAATTGAGCTCAGGTGCATCATGTTTCCATTGATCTCCCTTGTGATGTTTCTACAACTTGATTGGAGTCAACCTGTGGTCAATTCAATTGATTGGACATGACTTGGAAAGGCACACACCTGTCTAAAGAAGGCCAATTTCATTGCTTCTTTAATCAGAACAACCGTTTTCAGCTGTGCTAACATAATTGCAAAAGGGTTTTCTAATGATCAATTAGCCTTTTTAAAATGAAAAGCCTGGATTAGCTAACACAACGTGCCATTGGAACACAGGAGGGATGGTTGCTGATAATGGGCCTCTGTACGTCTATGTAGATATTCCATTAAAAATCAGCTACAATAGTAATTTACAACATTAACAATGTCTACACTGTATTTCTGATCAATTTGATGTTATTTTAATGGACAAAAAATGCTTTTCTTTCAAAAACAAGGACACTTCAAAGTGATCCCAAACTTTTGAACGGTAGGGTATAAATATCTATATAAAAAATAAAAAAATGTGAATCACATTTTTATTTGGCATAACCCCAACGGCATTGCGTACCCCAGTTTGGGAATACCTGTTCTAGATGATTCTGTGCTTCCAACTTTGTGGCAACAGTTTGGGGAAGGCCCTTTCCTGTTTCAGCATGTCAATGCCCCCATGCACAAAGTGAGGTCCATACAGAAATGGTTTGTCAAGATCGGGTTTGGAAGAACTTGACTGGCCTGCACAAATCCTCAGCCCCATTGCACAGCTTTGGGAGGAATTGGAACGCCGACTGCGAGCCAGGCCTAATCGTCCAACATCAGTGCCCAACTTCACTAATGCTCTTGTGGCTGAATAGAAGCAAGTCCCCGCAGCAATGTTCCAACATCTAGTGGAAAGCCTTCCCAGAAGAGTGGAGGCTGTTATAGGAGCAAAGGGGGGGACCAACTCCAAATGAATGCCCATGATTTTGGAATGAGATGTTCGATGAGCAAATGATCAAATGACCAATTAGTAGAAAAAAGATCAGAATTGGACTGCCTGTGTAAACACAGCCTAAGGGTCATAGTGTGAAAATAGGTAGGCAACTAGATTTATGTGGAGAATAGGTGAATATTGAAGTGAATGAAGGGACTTTTCTGCAAGATTATACAGAAAACTGACAGCCTGGTATTGTGGAGATTAATGGACTCATGTCAGCTCTATACATTACATTTCTATCTGCAGCGTTGTGAACTTTCACTCCACTGAACACTCCCCAGGTGACCACACCCTCCCTGCTTTGTAGGCACGTCACTACAATCTGAGACCGAAAGCCTTTTGCCTTTACATGGAACGGCCGTGCCCACAAAAGGCATTAAATATAGATGTGACACATTCATTCAAGTTATTGACACGATCCGACTTCTGTGTAGCTATAGTGACAGAGATGTAGGTTTGGTTGACCTCACACAGGAGGGTCAAAGTATACCTCCCACTAAAATAATCACACCAACTGAAGTTAAATTCTGATTCAAGTTATTTCAATTTTAAGTAGACATTTAGTTATGGGCTTTCCAAAGTCCCAATCTCACATTTGTATGCTTTTGAAAATTCCAAATCCAAAGATGAATTACAGACCATTATAGTTATGGTGTCAAACAGGTTGTTTATTAACTACAGTATGATCACAAATACCATCTGTTAATTATTTTAGTCCTAAATACACCACTTATCTGTATAAAGATGAACATTTCAAAATGGTACAAATTCAAACACTTTAAACAAGCACAATAGGGCATTAATAAATTACATTGTAAGGCATACAAAATAACATTACATACATTCATGATGAGGTTAATAACTATATCCAATATAAAAACCAGTGCAACAGTGTTGAGGTACAGTGCAGGTAGAATTTGATGCCAAATCCTATTGGCCTAGGACCACCATCTTTTCATTATAATTGACCTAAAACCATGTTTCATCGCAACCAATCAAAAGTTCTCATTAGGAAGGTATGGTAAAACATTTAGAGCTCATGGACTGGTATTGAATGGGCTGATGTTGAAGTGCTTAGCAAATTTGCCCGAATCGTGTCTCTGTGTGATTTACTGAAGCAGTAACCAATGGCCTGCTCCGTTTCCTGGATCCTCTTTCGGAACCGGTCTCTATCGCGGGCTAGTTCCTCCCAGGGTCCTTTGCGAGACATCTGCTGGGCAAAGGGCCAAGTATGCATCACATGGACCTGGACAAGTGGTGAGAACCGCACCTAAAGTACACAAACAGGTACACACGTGTCAGATGAGAGCATTTGACTGCAGTGTTGGGAGACAGTCACGCAACATTAACTGGAAGTGAACTCTCCACTGACGCATGACTCTCACATCACATGACAGGTTTAGTCATTACAACTTCTGTTGCTTAACAACAATAAACAAGGGCTTGGGTTAGCACATAAGTAAGCCTACAATGTGTACGAGGTAGATAAGTCATTGACTGACCTCACCAGCAACTATACGACAAGTTACATTAGGGCGATTCCACACTAACGGGAGCAGGAAATATATTTTTGGTAACTCAGATTGTTCTAGCAATTCTCACATGAAAACTTCATTGGGAGGAAGGCTGTTTAATATGCTTTTTACATTTGTATCCCAAACAATCTGTACATAATACAGACATCGTGGTGGCATTATACTCCTTATAGTGTGCTCTAAAACATGGAGTATGTCTGGATTCTGAAATTGTTTACATTTATTCAACATTAAAAATATTAATCTCAAAACTACCCATTTTATTTTGTTCATTTTAAGACATCCTTTGGAACAATATACTCTACAAGTACATCACATTTCCAGAAGGGGCTCTCTGCTAATGCTGAAGTTATGATACATTTCATGAGCATCATCAACAAACACAGTGAGTGGTAAATGGATTCAAAGTGAGCTACATCTGCTGGTGATTTGCTGAATTCACAATCCTAAAGGAGGGCTGTGATTGGTTAATGACCTATAACTTCACTTTCTATGTATAAAATGGATTATAACATTAAGAAGTACAAGAAAGCCCACTCTGGAAATGTGACATGTTTAAAGAGAATATTGTTCTAAACAATGTCAAAAGTTATCTAAATCAAAATAGTGTAGCTTTGAGATATTCATATTTAATGTAAAATAAATTAATGTGATTTTTTTCTTTTCAGAATCTAGACATAATCCATATTCGAGAGCTCACTATAAGGAGTATAAATGACACCAAGATGTTGTCGGTTCACAGGTCTTAAAAGGAGGCATGTAATAAGTCTAAAAAGGGCCTAAAATGGCCATTCACGATTCTCTCAAAAACAGTTTGTGATACAAATGGAAGAAGCATATCAAACATCCTTTCTCGCCCAATTAAGTTTGTGAAAATTGCCAAAACAATCTAGAATATCGAAAAACTATTTGCGCTCCCGCTAGTGTGGAATCACCCATTACCCTTTTTATATATTTGTTTTGTATTTCTGAGTAAATAAGTGGTTCCCCCTTACTAATATTAAGTTTCTAATATTCAAGTATTATGAACTGCATGTCTTGTTTGTTCGTGTTTAGCCAATATGTAAACTTGAGCTATTAATAGTACATAATGTTTGGTTGCAAATGTTTATATGGGCGACATGGCCATGTATCATTTTTAAGGTGGTAAAACTAGAACTATAGACTGAGGGATGTAGAACATGGAAAACTAATAACCTTTTTCAGAGGGTGGTTGAACTTCTCCTGAGGTTGTCCTTGTCCTCCTGTTACTTTAGCTTCAGGTCTCCTCCAGGGCACTAGTGTAGTAGCTGGGTGGTCATGCTGATTTAACTGTCTCTTGGGTAGACAAGGCTTTGTGTGCCTGGTTGTTTGGAAGCTTTTGGCCACAACGTCCCTCTGCTTACCCTGGCCAGGTGGTGTCTGTGTGGGACAGGTCTGTGGGGTGAGTGGGTCTCCAGTGCTGAAGGCAGGTGGCTCTGTGGTTGTAGGGGAGCTCTGGAGGCAGGCACGGAAGTTCAGAGGGTGGTAATGGTCTTCATTTTGGGAGCAGGACCTCCATAGCTGCTCCTCTGTGTCATCAGAGGAGGAAGGGCCAGGGGTCTCACTGTCAACGATGTCAGAAGAACATGAGGTCAGGACTGAGGCCCTTTCAGCCTCCTGGGAGTGTGTAAGTGTTTTGTCTGTGTGAGGGACTGAGCTGGCTACAGATGCCGTGAAACACAGGGGGTTGTATGGGTCGACGGGGCTGGTGAAGAGCTCCCAGAGCCTCTCGCTCTCCTCTTCGTCCAGGTCTGCGCACGAACCATCAGAACTCCCCCAGCTGCTTTCGCTATCTGAACGACTGGTCCAGATGTTCAAGCCACCGAGGGTCTCTTGAAGTTCTTCACCCGGCCGACTGGACAAGTTACAGTCAAGGCCGCCGCCAAATTGATCTTCACTTTTTGTTTCCCCCATATTGGAGCAGCTTGAATTGCAGAGGGGGAAAGAGAAGGGCTTGTAAGGGTCGCTGGAGATGGCCAGGGACTCGCAAAGTGCTTTACTGTCCTCACTGTCAAACGCTCCACGGTTTCGGTCATCCTCTTTACCCCAGTAAACACTCAGATCATCTTCGGTGGTGTCATGTTTGGTTTTGAAGTCAAACGCTTTCTCCTTGTTGTTGCGAGACATTTCATCCAAGCTGGAGCTACAATCAGTGCTGCTCACTAACAGGTTACAGTCACCTGGAAAGCCCAGTTTCCAGCTGGGGTGGTGTCCAAGGTAAAGTCCATAATCGCTATCCATCCTGGCATGGGACACAAAGTCGTCCACCAAACTGCAGTACATCGCCTCAGCCTGTAGGCTGGACAGAAAGGCCCCTGTGTGGGAATTTCCAGAGACAGAGTTGATTCTTAGGTGAACTTCAAACCTGAACATATGGAAACCTGTTGAAGAAAAAAAAAAAAAATAGGTTAGGCTACCTATATAATTTGCCAAAACGTCCCTCTTTTTGCCTGATTAACCAATAGACTGTATGGATTAAACAATGTACAAACAAATTGTTGACATGTCATACCAAATATGGTAAGTGGTTCTTTGTCCGGTATTGTTATTTGGACAATAACTAGCCTACCAACCCATTCTCCCCTCCATTTTTTATAAAACAAGGTCATTAATGAACTTGTTATATTGTTACTGTCGCCTATTTTACGGTACCAGGTCAAAACAAGTTACAATCCGTGCGACCAGGGTCACATTTCCCCACACATACAAAAGGAAGTGAGCTTTCTGTATCAATTATTTTTTTTTCGCCAGGTAGGCTAGTTGACAAACAAGTTCTCATTTGCAACTGCGACCTGGCCAAGATAAAGCAAAGCAGTTCCACACATACAACACACAACAGAGTTACACATGGAAATGAACGTTACTGTACCTGACAAGAAACTGTAGTAAATGACAGGGACCAACAACCGTAGTTGTTCCCACTGTACGGTCAGTATATGCATGATCCACGGTAGGAGTGCCATACCACCGTCGCCAAACCTCTCCATCGCAGTTCGAGGAGAACTAGTCGAAGAATTGATGCCACTTGATGCCATTTTAACTCGAGCCATGTCTATGATTCGAAGAATTATCCTCACGTATTCTGATATCGCTCGTCGAAAACAACTAGATTAATCTCCCTCGTCAGTTGTCGTACTGTATGAAAAGGCTTCATTTCCCCCTTAAGTATTACTTCTACGTATATAAAATATCTCAAATGTTGACTAGTAGTGCAGGCATATTTTCAGTTGTGATGTTGTAGTAGAGTGAATGTGGAACGATTGCGACGACACTATCCTTAAATAATCAAGTTCGCGTCGTCATATCATGCTGTGATTGGACACGGAAGCGTCAGTCACATCCAAGTACCTCCTCCTCATTGTAAACGCACCCTCCACTCACGTGTTTCAGTGACGCATGGAAAGTGCATGGAAAGTTCCAGTAAATTCCCCTTGGTTTCGTCTTTAGTTCAGTTTAAAATGACGTCACAATAACACAAATAAAAGCTCCCACTACATGTCCATATTATGCCGACATGTAATTAATTGAGACGGCTACATAAAGACATACAAATTATTCTCAAAAATGTCCTCATTAAATAAATACAAGACAAATAAATATTTGAATCCCAATTATTTATTTATCCAAAGCGTGATGATGATTATGCCACCAAAGCAGAAGCTGTCGAGGACTCGCTGTAGAAGAAACATAAAAGAAATGATTAGAGACAGGAAAACGCAATAATACTCTCACAAACCAAAAGTGTACCACCAAACCAAGCATGAAGAGAATACAAATAACTGCTTTGCATTTCAATTTACAACACAAATCAGGGCACCTCACTTCAACATTTTATTTATTTAAATAATGACTCACATTCTAATTGGTTATATTTGACCCAAGATCAGACAACCCGGAAAAAAAACCATGGTTAGAGTGTATAATACAGTGCTATATGAAGGGGACTGGCAGAGTTGGCAGTGCAGCCACTCTGATAATTGACCTCCAGCATTCCTCTGGCACAACAGAAATATCTCAGCTCTTACAGGATAAAGAGCAGGACATAGAATTGTGCAGGAGTCATAGCGACCAAATTAAATGGCATAGACAGAGGTCTGGTACAGTAATATAATGGACATGTTATGAAGCAATTTGAGCTTAATTAAGTATGGCAGACTATGTTTGCCATACAAAAGAGCAGTAATTGTCTTTACTGGTACATACTACTTCCAGTTGGGAGCAAGTACTCTCTTGGTCTTGTAGTAACGGGCCAGTCTGTGGATCCTGCTCTCGGTGAGAATCAGGCGGAACTTGGCATCTTTGTCCTGCAAAAAAACAGGGGTACAGACATTAGCATCTCTAGAAACAAAGTATCTTAACAAGCTATTCTTAAAGAGTGCACACATGACTCATCCCCACATGCAGTACAAAAAAACCAGACCCAGACAGGAGAGGGCTGTCCCTGATATGGCTCAAAGCTTAACATCTTGTGAGAGACAAAAACGTGTTTACATCGGTCGGCCTACTTTTGACGATTGTGCGATGGGGGTCACTTCGGCCATCAGATGTAAATATACTGAACATAAATATAAAACGCAACATGCAACAATTTCATTGATTTTATTGAGTTACAGTTCATATGAGGAAATCAGTCGATTGAAATGAATTCATTAGGCCCTAATCTATTAATTTCACATGACTGGGAATACAGACATGCATCTGCTGGTCACAGATACCTTAAAAAAGGAAGGATGTATTTTCAAAGTGTTCCATCAGGGCCCATGTCATGTGAGCCTGCTCACCTTTCTGTTCCTCTCCAGATGCTTCCTGACAGCCACAGCCTTCTTGATGAGGTGGTACAGGTCCTCGGGAAGATCTGGAGCCAGGCCTTTGGTCTTGAGGATCCTCAGAATCTTGTTGCCGGTGACAAATCGCACCTGGGCCACACCATGGGAGTCCCTCAGAATGACACCTGGACAGAGAGGGGGAGGAAGGAAGGGACACAGAGTCAACTGGACAGTCAAGAGAAATTACCTTAATCATGGTTGGATACCTGTCTGTTTGGCATGACACCAAAGCAGTTTGCCCATGAGAAAACAGACAGGGACCCCTGTTAGCCTAAATCCAGCTTTATTCAGAACTCACCCAAAGATGACAATTCAACAACAATGAATAGATAAAGCTATCTCATTCATGGACCGTCAGCTGGTATTTGCTATTGTTGCACTTACCAATCTGAGATGGGGTCAATCCCTTCTTGGCCAGCTTGAAGATCTGTTCCTTGACATCATCAGATGTCAGCTTCAGCCACTGGAAGAGAACACCATAAGAGTGTTATGCCATTGAAGGCCGGAGCATGATGAGGAGGGCTGACTTTTCATCCGATGATCACCTCACAGAACCCAGACCGCAAACGGATATGAAAATGTACATTAATCCAGGCTCGGAAGGATAGCTACTCCCGATTATAAGGAGTACACTGACATCATCCATGCCTGGATTGACAAACCTTTTCATATACACTTGGAGTCTGGGTTCAGCGAGCAGACCAGGATATGAGCAATCTAAGCTCCAACCATTGTAACGCCTAGCCACATTCTGTAACTCGGTGTGTGAAGCTCCCGTACGGAGGTAATTATTGGCTCCATACTCACCAATTACAGAAGAATTTCCACCAAACTAAATTTAGCAGTACTTCCTTAATAATTTCAGAAGGCTCCGGTGGCTTATAAACTCCTGTGGCTAGTTGCCCATGAAACCAGGCAATCAGAAAATGTAGAGTTGTTTAATTTATTTTTTCCCAATATGCACAAATCAAATAATATACATGCTGTCATAATTTTCCCCCAAATCATCTCATTGATCAAGACAGGTGGGTGTCATTCTGCCCGGGGAACAGTTGGGGGTTAACTGCCTTGCTCAAGGGCAGAACGGCATATTTTTCCACATTTTTTTTTTTTGCATTTGTTTACTCTGTCCTCTAGTGACATTTATTTGGATACATCCATAACAATGAGCTAATGAGGCACGATTTACTCTTCTAGGCAAATACTGAAGTCACCAAAAATGTGAATATTATCTGGGCGGTCTCTCTATAAAAGTCGCTGACCGTGCCTCCCGGGTGGCGCAGTGGTCTAGGCCACTGCATCGCTAACTGCGCCACCAGAGTCTCTGGGTTCGCGCCCAGGCTCTGTCGCAGCCGGCCGCGACCGGGAGGTCCGTGGGGCGACGCACAATTGGCCTAGCGTCGTCCGGGTTAGGGAGGGTTTGGCCGGTAGGGATATCCTTGTCTCATCGCGCTCCAGCGACTCCTGTGGCGGGCCGGGCGCAGTGCGCGCTAACCAAGGGGGCCAGGTGCACGGTGTTTCCTCCGACACATTGGTGCGGCTGGCTTCCGGGTTGGAGGCGTGCTGTGTTAATAAGAAGCAGTGCGGCTTGGTTGGGTTGTGCTTCGGAGGACGCATGGCTTTCGACCTTCGTCTCTCCCGAGCCCGTATGGGAGTTGTAGCGATGAGACAAGATAGTAATTACTAGCGATTGGATACCACGAAAATTGGGGAGAAAAGGGGGTAAAATGTATTTAAATAAATAAATATTAATTAAATAAAAGTCGCTGACCGCACACCAATACACAAACTATCACAAAAGTAACAGCTAACCCCTTTATTGTAAATAAGAATATAATGTTTCTAAACATTTCTACATTAATGTTGTGCGTCTGTAAAAAGCTACAGACGCACAAATATCACAACTCCCAAGACATGCTAACATCTCACCATTACAATAACAAGGAAGGTTATCATTTGGGGGGGGGGTGATATTTGTGAGTCTAACTTTCTCACTCATTATTCACGATTCATTCAGGATTATTCACAATCATGGTGGCATCCACATGAATGTAGAAGTGTTTAAAAACATTATATTCTTATTTACAATAAAAAGGGTCAGCTGTTTGAGTGATAGTTTGTGTATTGGTGTGCGGTCAGCGACTTTTACAGAGACCGCCCAGAATTCTCTGTGCCATTTGAGACACAAAAGGATAGCTGCGTTCTAAGACCTGCTATCTCCAGCGCATATGACAAAATTAACAGTACAAAACCAAAGATATGAATTATGCAATTGATCTTGTGTCGTGTTGACTACAACCTTTTACTAACATCACCAGTCTGAAGTAAAAAGGATGTGCAATTCTCCCCAATTCAATGTGGTCAAAACGTCAGCTTGCAGTAACACATACTGTCCACATGCTGGAAACTAGCGTAATAATTCAATATCTTAATTTAGGATGATAGTTAATGAAGCAAGATTTTTTCAATAATCACACATTTCTCACTAGTGGAACCATTTTGAGATTACAAAAATGCTCTTATGCACAATTTAACCGGGCGCACTAGAAAGAACACCCATATCTACAGCAGCCCATTCATTTGACTTCCCTACAATCAGGTAGGTGTCCACTCACCTTCTTACTGAAGGCTTACTTACCAGTCTTATGTAGACACTAGCTGCCTACATCCACTCGTATAGTATACAGCAGACCAATATTGACCCAACAATACTGATGAACCGTTGTACTTACAGTGGGGACACTTCGCCTGTAAGGCAGCGCCGACTGGGACAAGCCCTTTCTGCAACAGAAATGGCATTCACATTAGTTGGGCAATTTCTAAGTAGCTAAAATGGCAGCAAACATGTTGAAATTTTTGTGTGTGTGGTGCAATTCATTGTTGGCTACAAATTCAATGAACCGACCGAGATGGTGATAAGACTCAAATACTAACGTTAGTAGGATGTTAGTTCACGTAACAAAATCTGGACGCTGAGCGAGAATACGGTTTGATTCTGGTGCTCACTTTATTAATCATGATATTGTGGTGGATATTCAACACCAGGGACACCTGGAGTCAATATTCAATGACTCACTATTTATTATCAGTTAATTGTAGAGGTTGCAACAAACACATGTACAAGTCTGTCACAAGCTCCGCCAGGGCGGTCCCTTCAGTCCTCTTATATACTGCTATATAAAAAAGCTAAATAGGCATTGTTCATAGGGTTGGTTCCTGCAGGTGACTGGTTAACCAAGAAACTGAGCAATGTCTCCCATCTTAACTTCCAGAACATATTCTAGCAGTTCTGCTAATTGGTCTGACTGAGGAGGAGGTCACAGTCACCTGCACGAACCAAGATAGAGTTAGAGAATATACATACTGTATATAATTCAAGGCTATCTACAGACAATACCATTTTATTAACTGAATTAAATGTAAATCTTTTTTTCACAAAAATCTTCCTTAATATGTTGTGAATAACAAAATTGTGTAAATGTCAGTGTTGTCTGATAAACCATTTGTGAGCATCTGATTCGGGGGAGCTACTCAATCAGAGGGGTCAGAGCGGTTTGACGCTTCTGACAACCACTTTTCGGGCTCTCCTGAAAATACTGCTTTCACATTAGTCAATTTCTGTAGGTGTTATCGTGTTCAATCAAACTATTAGAGTATCAACTCGAAGAAGACGTTGACTGACTTCTGCAAAAATCGGCTGAGTGAGAATGTAAGCAACAAACAAGCATTCACCTACACTGTGACCATATACAAAAACGTATTATCACTACAAAGCTCAGGTTCTTGGTAGCATTTTAATATGCTGCTATAAAGATTTCATTCTGAATTGTTGAAACGATCATAGCTTTACCGCGAGTAGGTGGCTAACAAGCCGTTTAGCTAGTTGGCTAACATTAGCTGAGGGAGAGTGTGCCGTTTTCTCAAGACTCCCTCTCTCGCACGATTTGGTGAAACAAAAATTCACTTGAATCAATTTAAATCTCAGGACTAATTTGATATGAAGCAATTGAAACTATGAATCGAGAAACCATGCAGTTTATTAGGCTATAGATGAAATAAATTAGGATGAACGTCACAGGGTGGTGAAAGGGCATGGTGATCTTGATGCTCCTTTCCAATAAATAGGGGGGTCTTATTCTGGTGACATGATGATCGATGCTTGACTGCCATTTGACAAATAAAGATATTCTTGCTCCTATCCATAATATTCTCATCATGTAGACGTTCTGCGAGCTGTTGGATAGAGAACATGTGCCAAGACCAGAGTAGGCACATTTGCTATTTAATGCAACAGTTTTGTGACAAAACTATCAGAGGCGTTGAAAATGCAATGAAATGAAAATTTGAGTGAAAAATTACATTTTGTCCATTTGGTGGAAACACTGGTGGGGAAATGCGTATATTTTCATTATGCAGGTTTTACAATATTCGTATGAAAATCTGTCACCAATTAGATGGAAACCTAGCAATTGTCAATGATTTTATTGCATACAAACATTAAATATGTGCATAAATTAACATCAAATTTGCATATGTTTATTTCATTATATTCCATTTTAACATGCTCATATTATTGTATAACCCCTGAAACTGTCATGTTGATAGGACATTCCTTTCTTGAGATATGTTTCATAAGGGATGCATTCCATGGAAAATAATGAACAACGTGGAAGGTGTGTTCCACAACGCGCTAGCGGAGTGGAACTGACCTTCCACCCAGGGGAGTTGTATTATTTTCCAGAAAACGCATAGAGCCCCGAGTTGATTATCCCTTTTATACCATGGCTGTAATTTAACACATTTGCCACTAGAAATTTACTCACTTGCTTGAAGAAATAGGTTCAACATCCACTGAAGTAGCTAGCAAGTTTAGATAGCTATAGTAGTTGCCATGGTAACCAAACAAACGCGCTAGTTTAGCTAACCGAATTTAGTCTTTACATATTATTATTTTTTTTTTTTACTATAGCCATTGAATTCTACCGTGCAAATATACCAAGCGTTATATGGAAATAATGCACGCTTTAGAACACTCTTAAAGCCAATCAGAGAGCATTGGCTAACAACTCCATGGTATAATTAAGTGATAATGTCCGAGAAGCCGGTGTTTGGAAGAAAAACGGGTGTTGTTCGTGGAGGGCCAGCAAACAATGCCAATATATCCTCCAAACACCGGCTTGTTGGAGACCAAATTTGAATATGGAAACAGACAGTTTATACAAATTTCCGCTGTCAAAAACGAAATATTGAGTCTAAAATTAATGTGAGAATGTCTACATGCTTTTTATAATAGTGGAGATCAACTTCCCTGCCTGGGCTGATGAGACAGTGGATTGCGCAGTCAGATGGAACAGAGTAAATATGCATTTTAACGTCATAGATTTAGCCGGTGATAACTTGTGGAAAAGACACTGTCTGAAATGCACTTTTAACCTATCAGCATTCAGGATTAGACCCACCCATTATAATTAAGCTATAAGGCCGAAGGAGGTGTGGTTTATGGCCAATATGCACGGCTAAAGTCTGTTCTTTCAGCCAATCAGCATTCAGCTAGGGCTCGGAACACCCAGGTCATTTTGGTGCTATTTTTGGAAAAGGCTTTGCCATTAACCTATGCCTCCAACACTACTCAGCAAATTGGACGTAGTCTAACAGTGCCATCCGTTTTGTCACTCTAAAGCTCCATATACTACCCACCACTGCGACCTGTATGCTCTCATTGGCTGGCCCTTGCTACATATCAGTTGCCAAACCACTGGCTCCAGGTCATCTAGAAGTCTTTGCTAAGTAAAGCCCCGCCTTCTCAGTTTACTAGTCACCATAGCAACACCCACCCTGTAGCACACACTCCAGCAGGTATATTTCACTGGTCATCCCCAAAGCCAACTCCTCGCTGCCAACGACTGGAACGAACTGCAAAAGTCACTGTAGCTCAGGGGTGTCAAACTCATTCCACGGAGGGCCTAGTGTCTGCAGGTTTTTGGTTTTTCCTTTCAATAAAGCCCTAGACAACCAGGTGTGGGGAGTTCCTAACTAATTAGTGATGTTAATTCATCAATCAAGTATAAGGGAGGAGCGAAAACCCGCAGACACTCGGCCCCCCGTGGAATGAGTTTGACACCTGTGCTGTAGCTGGAGACTTATCTCCCTCACTAACTGTAAGCATCAGCTGTCAAAGCAGTTTACCAATCGCTGCACCTGTACACAGCCCATCTGTAAATAGTCCACCCAACTACCTAGTCCCCATATTTTTTTGTTTGCTCTTTTGCAACACAGTATCTCTGCTTGCACATCTATCACTCTAGTCAGTGTTAATACTAAATTGTTATTATTTTGCCACTATGGCTTATTTATTGCCTTACCTCCCTAATCTTATTATTTGCACACAATGTATTTACATTTGTGTTATTGTGTTATTGACTGTACGTCTGTCTATCCCATGTGTAACTCTGTGTAACTGTTGTGTTTGTCGCACTGCTTTGCTTTATCTTGGCCAGGTCGCAGTTGTAAATGAGAACTTGTTTTAAACTGGCCTACCTGGTTAAATAAATAAAAATCTGACCACACTGTGCTTCTGAGTCTGTTGTGTCATTTGGTATGCTCCGTTCAGCCATAAAAGCAATGTTTATTTTACCACTATAACACCCTAACGTTAGCTAAAATGGCACCATTGAGACAAGACTAAATTGAAAAAACGGAGTTAGATAGCTAATAACGTTATAAGCTAGTGATAAAGTGTTTGTGTGGTGGATACTTCAGCTTTCTGACTTTACATCATCCCACAGAAATGCAAGGAAGTGTGTTGGCTAACTTACGTTAGCTAGCGGTTACCAGAGTTATACGACTGGCTGTAACTAGCTTGTTGCCGGCTAAGTTAGCTTGCTAAATGGGGCAATGTTCAAACTCTTAATTTATTGGGACTGGGGCAATTTAGACGGTTCAATTTGGATGTCATGTGTACACAATATATTCTCATTGCATAAATTGTAAATATATTTCATAACTGATGTTTAAAAAGCTGTTTTGTACGGTGAAAATAAAGCTTACCCGGGAGCGTGCATGCGACCCATAATAGCAGTAGAGAAAGAGAGAGCCTTGGATGGCGGGTCGTTCGTGAACCAACAGCTCTTTTGGTGAACATTGGGAACCGAGGGAGCCATTCATTTGGCTCACTGATTTGCATACTGTTAATCAAAGATTTTTATAACTAAACCTCATTGTTCACTCTGTGCTGTTAATATTGATTTTTGAGCTCCAGATATCTATTATCTGGATATAAATTATAAAAACATTGTCTGAAGATGGTAATTCCTCAGTGCAGCAACAATATGGTGAAGGTGTTTTTTTTTTCTTTTTTACGGGCAATCTAATAATTTGATCATGTAAACATTTATTTTAACTCACGTTTCACGATCTGATATAACGGTAAGCAACGTTTTAGGCTTTAAATTATAGATTTAGAATTTGTTCATGGTTTTAGGGCAATTTCTAAGCATTACTGAACGAAGAGCCGTTTGGGAGCCAAATGAACGACTCTTAGGTGAACAGAGCAAAATAATCCGGCTCTTTGAAAATATTCGGAATGAACATGAATGCCTCCACGCGATTGAAATAACAATTTTGCGCCTGCGTGGGAAATTACGTCAAATGCGCTTGAGTAGAAGAAAGCCACAATCCCGCACTGTTTTCAGACAACTGAATTGCAGCCCCGCCACTAGATTGGCTGTAAAGGTGAGCGATGGCGCTAGAGAAACAACCATTCTCAAACATCCTTATATTTTCGGTCAAATGTGGGGTACTGTTTTTGGGGGGGCTGTCATAAGAATGCTTTTCACTGACTTTTCCAGCTAAATAAAACTCCTGAACATCTAATCAAATGGCTACCCGCACTATTTGCATTGTTCTCCCCCCGTTTTTACGCTGCTTATCTGTTTATTATCCATGAATAGTCACTTTACCTCGACTAACCTGTACCCCCGCACATTGACTCTGTACCGGTACCCCCTGTAATATAGCCACGCTACTTAGGTTTTTTCCCCCTCTATTTTTTACTGAAGATTTATTTTAGTAAATACTTTAACACGTATTTTTCTCAACTGCATTGCTGGTTAGTAAGCATTTCACTTTTAGGTCTAAACCGGTTGTATTCAGCGCCGGTTTAGTGACAAATGACATTTGATTTGAAAAAGAGACCATCAGGTGCATAGAAATACAATGATCAATGACAGTCAATATCACTGATTCGATTGGCCCTTTGCCAACATAAACAAAAAAACACAATGAACGTCAGTCTTTGTTCAAAAAACATTTAATTTGCTTTAGGAAAGAAGGGATTACAGTACACACCGATTCATTCGGGTTAAGGTAACCAATTAAGAATAAATAACTGGCCATGTTAATAATACAAACTCAGCATGTTTTTATTTTATTTTTACAGTCATTAAAATAGTGGATCAAGTCACTATTTGTCTTTGTTGATATTCTCTTTAAAACCCCTCCAGGATAAATTCATTATTTCATCTTTAGTTTTGTAGTTGGCTCAGAGGAAGCAGCGTATCTCTTGCCCTGGATGTCTTTCCCTTTTTTTTGTCCATATGGCTCCAGGTCAAGTTACCCCTATAGCACAGATCTAGGATCAGCTTACCCCACCCCAAATTCTACCCTTAAACAAATAGGTGGCAATATAACATCTGACCTTAGATCAGTGTTTAGAGGCAACCATATCCTACACCATCAAATGCACGACAAGAGTGTTCGTGATACAAATCCCGAAAAGGAGTCAAGTAATTACCATTAAAAAGACATGGTGGTGTGCAGACAAGTTGGAGCTGATCGTTCCAACACCTTCTGATGCTAGTCTTGAACCCTGCTCACAGTGGAAGAACTGTTGACATTATTTGACAGAATAGATTTCTTTTTCAATTGGGGTATCACAATTTGTATCAAATATACTGTGATAAGGTTAAAGTGGAGCGTAGTAGAGATTGTGAACACAAACAAGGCACCCTGTTCGGTTCCCCTTTGGAAGAGTGGTTTGCCATCATCATCAGTTCTTTTGGCACGTGATTGGGAAACACAAGATCACTCTCTTTCCTGGAGTCTGGTTTGAGACGGACACATCCCCAGACATTCTCAACTAGCTTAGCAGGAAACCAGACGCTTCCTATTTGTCTACGTAGAAAAAAGTTAAATGTAAAAATGAACCCCTTTTTAAAAATAAATGTGTCAATCTATATACTCTTCTGAAAGTAAGCCATTTTGGTCCTCTAATGTCAAAATGTACAAAACATTACAGCTCTCGTGTTATAGTTTAGGAACAAACAAAATAAGTGGAGATTGTTTGCTACGATGAGAAAACAACCATGATTAGTGAGAGTGAGAGAAAGGCCCCACACCCAGAAACAACCCCTAGCCTAGCCCCTATCCCTTAGGCACTTGTGTAGATCTGAAAGGTCGGTGCTACAACCATATTGCTTATAATTCTTTAGGATCTACATGAACGGCCTTCGGGGGTAGGAGGGGTTTCTGGACAGGGTCAAAGAGAGGTTGGGAATGAGGTGAGCTTGAGGAGGAAGGGGGTGGAGTTTAGAAGCACCCCCCCTGGGGGTGGCCAGTTCCGTTGCCCTTATATGGGTGTATCTCTGGAGTTTTTGAAGAGGTGAGAAGTGGAGTTGTTCCCAGGTGGAGTCGTCTAGAAGTAGGGCACGGCGGTCAGCTTGTACCAATTGACCGTCTCCTTGCTGAGGTCGAAGTCCTTGAGTTTGAGCGTGACGCCGCCCAGGTAGCAGTTCTCTCTCAGCGACTCGGCACTAAGCACGCTCAGTTGCAGCTCCCGCAGCCCAAGGGTCTCCTTGCTATAGCCACTGTACACCAGCTAAGGAGGAGGTAGTCAAAGCAGTTAACACGAGTTGGCAGCAATTTGTATTAGTTAGCATTCGTCACAAAGACATATGAGGAGAACAGTTACAAAGTGACAGTCGGGGAGGACACAAAGCCGTTAGCTATGACAATTTTCTACGGTGGCCTAATGAAAATGTGCCACACTGATTTCACTCACCATTTCGTTGAAAGTGGGGTTCCTGGTCTTCCTGGATATCTTTGTTTTGCACTTGGAGGTTTTGTGGGGGTCTGGGAGCAGGTAGGTTTTCACATAAGGGTTAGGGTCTGTCCCCTCCTCAGATACCTATAAGCAGGCAGATGGACATGGGCATGCTTAGTGGAGCATTAACTAAGGCCAAACTGAGGATTCACATATGTAATTCAATCCATACAATTGTATTTATCCCATCAGGGGCAAATAAATGGCCCTTGAGATATGTAGGGCTAAGGATACAGGTATCAATTAATTATACTTCCAAAAATGTGAGTTGTGCGCTAGTTAGGATTGGGCCCTGTGAGCCACCCTACTCACCAGGTCTCGGATGTGCATGACCATGATGAAGAGTGTGCTGTTCCTGTAGGAAACAGACAGCTTCACCTCCCCCTCCACTCTGCCTGAGGTGGGACTCAATGGTGGCGCATCTGCAGGACAATTAACTCTTTCAAAACTGTAGCTGGCTACAATGGCTATACATATCAAATCAAATGGCTACCCGGACTATTTTTGTATTTACCCCCTCCCCCCATTTATTTATTTTTACGCTGCTGCAACTCTCTGTTTATTATCTATGTATAGTCACTTTACCTCTACCTACATGTACATATTACCTCAATTACTTTGACTAACCTGTAACCCCGCACGTTTATTTAGTAAATATATTCTTAACTGCAATGTCGGTTAAGGGCTTGTAAGGAAGAATTTCACAGTAAGGTCTACTACATTCGGCGCATTTGACAAATAAGATGTGATTTGACGTATACACAATAGGACTCAGATTTACCTGGCGCTTTGGACATCGCCTCGAATCCTTCCGTCTTGTCGTCTCTCGCGATCGGATGGAAGAATGTATAGATAAGATCACACTGATAAAGAGAGAAAATATTGGGAACCCTTTATTTGGATACTCTGTAGAGCATCCACAAATAGACTAATCAGTAACCTTTCTACTAACTCTAACCCACCTTAACCCTTATCCTAACCCTAAACTTAACCCTAACCGTAGGAAGCAATTTCTTATCAAACGGATAGTAGGACCATCTGTAGAGCACATACAGATGGACTATCCGGACTACCCTAAAATGTGACCAAAATAATGAGTGAAAATGGAGTGTTTTGGGCTTTTATAACTGTGTGTGTGTGTGTGTGTGTGTGTGCGTGCGTGCGTGCGTGCGTGCGTGCGTGCGTGCGCGTGTGTGTGTCAATCACCTGGGTGACCTCTGTGGAGCTCCTCAACAGGTTGTGGACATAGCTGTTGAGCTCAATCTTCCTCTTGGCCGCCACGTCCTTGATGTGTGTACGGCCCAGCACCATCCTATTAGGGAAGCTAGGGAGGGGACGGGGAAAGTTTAGTGCACTAACAAGAAGAGGTGCATTTGTAGTAGAAGTGTGGGATACACTTTTGGGGGTGGAAGGGAAGCTTCACCCACATACAATGTAAGGGTCTTCGAGTTAAAGCACAAAAGAAAAATGCTAATCGTTCTCAATATTATTACTGTTGTTGTAAAATCTGAGGTTACCTTTGGCTTTCTAAGGTCATTTATGGCATACTTTCAAAGTGTTTTTGGGAACAGGGTGCTGCTATACCACTTCCAAACACTATGAGCAACACCTACAAAATGTGGGTTCTCCGAAAATGTGCGTGTGCACGGGTGTGCGTACCCTGGCAGCTTCCACAGAGGGAAGAGGATGCACAGTTTGTTGTGGAGCTCCTGGAACTCGTCGAAGGTGCGTAAGAGAAACTGGGCCTCGCTCTGCCCCTCTCGCAGGAGTCTCACCACATACGTCTACAGGAGGAGGAAGACGAGGGGGAGGGAAAAAAATAGGATTTTAGCTTATCTTGTTTAGAATGACATTCATGTTATGACTTCTCGATATGTAGATTTATTCAAACTCTTGATATGCCAGATATGTGTTCTTCTGGTATCCCTTTAGGGCAGCTTTGCCCGGTCAGTGTAGCAGTGAGACCAATGAACACATGTACATCTATGGTTGGAGACTCACGTAGTGCTTGTCGGGGTTGTATCTCTTCTGGAAGGAGAAGATGGAGGCGTCGCGGATGCGTCCCTCCTGCTTCAGCGTGTAGGTCTTGGGGGAGAAGGAGAGGATGGGCTCGCCGTTGGACGGCAGGCCTGAGAAGCGCATCTGGGCCAGGTTGTGGATGAAGAAGTTGAACTTGGTGGCCACGCTGCCCAGGCTGGTCTCAATCAACCTGGAGGGAGGGAGGTAGGGCGGGAGAGTGAAGACAAAGGGAGTATGTTTTTTGAATGATACACTATTAGCTGTGTTTCCTGCTTTGCCTCTGTGAAAATGACTGAAAAGAGACTGGAGGTAAATGGAAGAAGAAATTGATAAATAGTAGCATTTCACATGAATGTTTTAGGATTGCAACTGGGAGTTCTATGGCGTTGGTGATGACATTGTTCCGCCACCAGCTGGGCATTGTGGGGCAGTCGCTAGTTGCAAATCAAGTATAGCGCTGCATTCATTATCACTGCTGAAACGCAATAATAAAATAAAAGTTATATTTCATTTGTGGCTCCTGGTCGCCTTTTCACATCGGTCGTTCAAGCGTAAGCCATTCAAGCTACTAAACATAGTAAGGCTTGAGGACGTATTCTTGTGCCTTTTGCATTGGGAGGCTGAATAACGACTGTGGCAGGGGCTCAGAGAGGAGCGGTGCACCATGTTCAAAGCTATTCATAAAAGACTTGGTGGGAGAACAACACACTTTTACAGACAGTACCTGGTGAAGAAGATGGTGGCCTCAGCGTCGGTGGTCTGGGGCTGAAGCGCGTCATACACGTACTTAAGGTCCTGAGCTCCAGTAAGCTCTGGTAGGCCTGACAACGTCATCTGTCAAATCGCGCACACATACAGACAAAGACACACACACACAATTACAATCCATTAATGTACAGCGAAAGGACTTACTAACAAAAGACTATTAGAAACCGATGACTTAGGGAAGGTCATACTGTAACAAGGGAGCTTTGATTCACGAGGCTAGAATAGAGCATTTGAATCGCGACGGTACACTCAATAAATTCCTTAGACCAAGAAGAGGGCCATCACCAAGGCCTAACAAAGGGCATTACCCAGGCAACACCAAAGTAACGTCACACTTTGAGGGGGAAAAAACGATTTACAAACACACTTTGTGCCCCATCTATCTGAAAGTGGTTCTGTGCACCTTGGGTTCCATTTTTGTGAATTATTTGTGATGCCAAACTTAAATGCCAGGTGAAATCCTAGAAAAGGCCAATGCAGTTATTCCACATCAACTGTTTGTGCCATCTTGCCCACTCCTATGGTCATGTTAAAATGTTTACCATGACAACAACCATAGCGATATCACAAACTGATCTGGAACCAGGACTTGACTGCAGAGCCTTATCTTACCAGTGAGAGCAGGTTGAGGAAGAGGCCTGAGTGTTTACGGATGAGGTTGTAGGCCTGGGAGCACAGGTCCACAAACAGCTGGAAGCGACTGGTGGGCCTCTCCCCCCCGTTGATCACGTAGGCCATGTCAGAGGTCAGCACGAATGGAGCACGGTCCCTGGAAGAAGGGGCAGGGGAGAGAGAGAAAGAGAAACGCTTACTAAAACATGGGAGACGGAGAACTTAAAAAAATCAACAACGCACGTGTCATGTAGCCTGGTTAAAATCACGTTCGGTCTGGCGTAACCAGGCGACATGGCACGTTGTCTGGCACAGGTCTGAATCAGAACACTGATTTGAAAGACTTGACCAAAACCAGCAGACACTGGAGCGCAAGCACAGTGCACAAATGTTATCTTTACATTTTCTCGTTACATGTCAATAAAGCTTTACTCCTAATAGTGAGGAAACAGACTTTTTCTAAAGAGAGGGAATAGGTTAGCGAGAAACAGTTAAAAGGTAGGGGAGAGAGTGCGCTGGAGGAGCAGTGGGTCAGATTTGAACCCATGCTAGCATTGGAGGCAGATGTTTAGACTGCTAGACCACCCCAGGCCACAGCGCTTACCTTTTGAAGCTGCCGAACATCTGGGCGTGGCCCAGGAACTTGCCGAAGTCGATGTGGAACATGTGACCGGTGGAGCGCAGCATGATGTTGTCGTTGTGGCGGTCGCAGATACCCAGCACGTAGGTGGCCACGCAGCAGCCCGCACACGAGTAGATGAAGTTCTCCGACGCCTCAAGGGGCAGAGAGGAGGAGTGAGACACACATACCATTTTCACACTATCGTGCAGACCCAAACCAGTCTGCGCGGGCATGGATATTTTCTTTTAACATTGTCCTCTTCAGCAAGGTTCCAGCAACTCTGGTGGATGTGTAACCGGGCCGGCTCAGTACAGCTCAGTTTGACATTGCTCGAGTCAGCGCAGTGTAAAAAGTCCTACAGTATTTGGTTCTCCCTCTAATAAGCTGAATCATCACTAGAGATCTGAATACTGAAATTGGGACTTCTCAGCCAATTAGTGCAGTGATAAAGGAAAAACCTGTGTGTAACATGCACATTGCATGCAGACGAGAAATAAACAGATCATAATATCGCCACTTCTTCATCTTCTCAACCTCATCCTCTGTCGGAGTCTGGGTCCAAAGATTAAAGGGTCAAGTTTAAGGGTCAGACAGTTACCTTCTCGTACTCATCCTCAGCAGGGTTGTACTTGCGGAGCCACTCTGCCAGGGGCTTGTCCTTGAAGGAGCCCGTCACGCCGTACTCCACCTGGATCTTCCTCAGGGTGTCTGAGGACGGCACCAGCTCCACCATACCTGGCAATACACACACAGCACCACAACACACACACTCCGTCACAACTACAGACACGGCATGAGTATGCATCGAATTACAATTAGTAAACCGGATGTGTGTGTTGTGAATTCTAGTGTGTATTAGTGCCTTTGTCTTTGCCAGTGGAGATGCATTTGAAGTTAACTATGCGCAGGTCCAGTCCCTCCTGAAGCCAGATGCGGTCCATAATCCGGATCATCTGCAGAGCCAGCATGTCCTGCCGCAGGTCCTCTCCCACCTAACACACATGTACAGTCACGCACGTAGGCAGGCAGACACGCACGTAGACACGCACACAGGCAGGCAGACACGCACACAGGCAGGCAGACACGCACACAGGCAGGCAGACACGCACGCACACAGGCAGGCAGACACGCACGCACACAGGCAGGCAGACACGCACGCACACAGGCAGGCAGACACGCACGCACACAGGCAGGCAGACACGCACGCACGCACACAGGCAGGCAGACACGCACGCACGCACACAGGCAGGCAGACACGCACGCACGCACATAGGCAGGCAGACACGCACGCACATAGGCAGGCAGACACGCACGCACATAGGCAGGCAGACACGCACGCACATAGGCAGGCAGACACGCACGCACATAGGCAGGCAGACACGCACGCACATAGGCAGGCAGACACGCACGCACATAGGCAGGCAGACACGCACGCACATAGGCAGGCAGACACGCACGCACATAGGCAGGCAGACACGCACGCACATAGGCAGGCAGACACGCACGCACATAGGCAGGCAGACACGCACGCACATAGGCAGGCAGACACGCACGCACATAGGCAGGCAGACACGCACGCACATAGGCAGGCAGACACGCACGCACATAGGCAGGCAGACACGCACGCACATAGGCAGGCAGACACGCACGCACATAGGCAGGCAGACACGCACGCACATAGGCAGGCAGACACGCACGCACATAGGCAGGCAGACACGCACGCACATAGGCAGGCAGACACGCACATAGGCAGGCAGACACGCACACAGGCAGGCAGACACGCACACAGGCAGGCAGACACAGGCAGGCAGACACGCACACAGGCAGGCAGACACGCAGACACGCACACAGGCAGGCAGACACGCACACAGGCAGGCAGACACGCACACAGGCAGGCAGACACGCACACAGGCAGGCAGACACGCACACAGGCAGACACGCACACAGGCAGACACGCACACAGGCAGACACGCACACAGGCAGACACGCACACAGGCAGACACGCACACACACAGGCAGACACGCACACACACAGGCAGACACGCACACACACAGGCAGACACGCACACACACAGGCAGACACGCACACACACAGGCAGACACGCACACACACAGGCAGACACGCACACACACAGGCAGACACGCACACACACAGGCAGACACACACACACACAGGCAGACACACACACACACACAGGAGGCCCACACAGACCAAGACTCACGTTAGTTAGAATATTTATAATTAGGTGGGTGCTTATATTTGTCCTATTTCCCAGATGTACAAGCGTGTATTCATGTGTATTAATATGCATGTGTGACATGGAAATGTGTTTGTTGCAGCCAGGGTCTGCCATTCTCAACGCGAGCCTGGAACAATTAGGGTTAAGTGACTTGCTCAAGGGCACATCAACAGATTTTAACCTTGTCAGCTCGGAGATTCGAACTAGCGACTTTTTGGTTAGCGCTCTAACCGTTAAGCTACCTGCCACCCCTAAGTTATCATCCACAGAGACATATTTTATTCTTATTCAGAGTTTCTTTCCATCTGTGTGTCAATGTCTGGTCAAGCAAAGGCTTCCCTACACATTCTATTGACAGAGCCCTATGTTGTGTTATTGTCATGCCACCAGGTGGTGCTGTTTTAACTACGAAACCAAAGACGCGATGCAAACGAGTGTAGTAACTGATCTCTTTCCTATGTTGGAAAAAATGACACTTAAAGCAGCAAATCAAAACCAAGGGAACTCTTTAGAATGTATTCCTGCATTCCTCCATGCTTCAAACACTCCCAAAGCAATGACTAACTGTTCATTAATTCATGCAGAGAACGGCTCGAAAATGTGTCGAGGTATTTCCAGTGACATGTCAAGTACAACTAAGTATTACACCTCTCATAAATTGCTTGTTCATGGAACTTGGATGTGCCTATTTCATTGAGTCTGGCGTCACAGAAAAATAATCTAGTAGTCTAATCTGTCTAGGAGTGCTGATCTAGGATCAAGTCCCCCTTCTTACTTATTATGATTTAAAAGGCCAAATTGCACTCCCAGCCCAGCCTCCCACCTTGAACATGACATTGATCTCCTCTCCCAGAGGGTCAGCGTTCACCAGGGCCAGCTTCAGGGGCACCGCATTGGAGTTGAAGAAGGAGCACGACTGTACACAGACACAGAGAGACGGAACGAGAGAGGGGAGAAAGAGTAGAGAGAGGGGGGAGAAAGAAAGTAGGGAGAGAGGGAGAGAGAGAAAAAGAGAAAGAGAGAAAAAGAAAAAGAAAGAGAGGATAGAAAGGGGAGAGAGAAGAGAGAGTGCCTGTGGTTAGTTATACAAGCCTGCCTTGGCCATGGGAGCACTGGCCTGCTTTTGGGAGACAAAGGGGGGGGGGGGGGGGGGGATTTTATTCAGTGAGGGGGCATCGCCTTGGATTGTCTGGTACGAGATTGGGGTCAGATACAAAGGTGAGCACAACACACACTAACAACACATACAGATCATCGCATATACAAAATGCACACGGGACACAAAACACACACACGCATCCACACACACTTGGCCAGCTGTGAGAAACATGGCGGGGGTGTGCTGACGGAGCACAACGCTCAGTCAGAAAGGAAAAGGGGAGTCGTCGAGGACAGGGAAGAGCATGCCTGCATTCTTACACACTTACAGTAGATGTACAGGCCTAGATCGTGTATTCTAGTCAATGGCCTCTTACAAGAGGTGGTGGAGGGGTAACTAGGAAGTAACTAAAGTGACCTGTAGGTTAAGTGCCAGTTAGCATTTGGATGGTGGAGGTTATGACAGCTTGATCAGCCACTTGGACAACTAAGTATGGGTCATAGTGAAATGGCCATTTGTTGTTGAAATTGAGGAAATGATGCTGATCAGTTGACATGTCAGCCTCCAGTAAGTGATGGACCAAACAAGTAAACCCATGGTCAAATGGGAATTTGCTGAGTGTATGGTCAAACTTTGAGCTGGTAACAGATCCGTTTGTGCCGTCTTGTATGACAATGACCATAGGAAACAGACGTGGGACCAGGCTGGTCGTGCTTTGGGTCACTGTTTCCATTGTTGGACAATGGACGTACCTTGATGTTGAGTTGTTTGGCCTCCAGGCTGGGGCTGAGGGGCAGTCTGCAGCTGTTCCTCTGGAAGAAAGACTGCACCCTCTCCAGACCTTCCTGGAGCACCACCTACACATACACACAAATAGTTGAATTAATGTCAAGCCTTCACGGTTGAAATTATGACGTAAAAAATGGGCACTTAAACATAACTGGTAAATAACTGGTACCAAATTGAACATAAGTAGTTAAACAAGGCCTCCGGACCATAACTAAAAACAAGATTTTATTTGTATTTTACCTTTATTTAACTAGGCGCAGTCAGTTAAGAACAAATTCTTATTTTCGATGACGGCCTAGGGACAGTGGGTTAACTGCAGAACGACTGATTTTTACCTTGTCAGCTTGGGGGATGCGATCTCACAACCTTTCGGTTACTAGTCTAACGCTCTAACCACTAGGCTACCTGCCGCCCCAATAGCAGACTGTAAAATAAAGTGTTATCAAGCCCTTTTAGAGGCTTGTGAGATATAGTAGATAGTATTCTAGTAGTGTGTGTGTGTGTCTGTCGGTGTGTGCTCGAATGCCTCCTGGCCCTCTCACCTGTCGTGCGTAGCCCCCGGCCTGCCGGACCTTCTCGGCCAGCGCCCCCAGCAGAGTGACCAAGCGGGTCTGTTTGTCCAGCTCGGCCCGGAGGCCGGCCCCACACAGACAAAGCAGGGCCCCCAGCACCTGGTCGTACCTCCGGCCAAACGCTGGGTCCTGCACCGCATCCCTCAGTAGCCTGGTGGGGAGAGTGAGGGGAGTATAATGGGATCGGACAAACCAGGGTTGTGTTCATTACGCACAAAACTGAAGAAAATGGACTTAAACCAGGAGGGACTACCTGGACTTGTAAGAAAGAACACAACCCTTTTTCAAAATGCTTTCAAATGTTTTCCATTCCGTGCCCTAATGAACAAGACTCAGTTCATATTTCTGACAACCTATTGCGGCATTTGAGGGAACCAGCGACCTTGCGTTTATGGAGTACAAGGATGAAGTTTCCCAGCCTAGACACCCATTTAAAAATCAGTTTCGGCTACCTCCTGTTCCATAAAAGTCTACATTATACCACTTAGCAGAGGCCGTAGTATATCTATGCACAAACTATGCTATTCTATATACTATGCTTTATAAAACACACACACACTACTAGAACACTACTTTCACAGTCCCCAGGTCTAGAAGAAATTCAAGGAAACGTACAGTATTATACAGAGCCATGAGTGCATGGAACTCCCTTCCCTCTTATAAAACGCAAGTGAACAGCAAATGTGGTTTTAAAAAAACAAAGCAACACCTCACGGCACAACGACACTCCCCCATGTGACCTACTTGTCGTGTGTATATACTGACATCAGGGTTTATTTTATTTAACTAGGCAAATCAGTTAAGAACAAATTCTTATTTACACTGGCGGCCTACCCCGGCCAAACCCTAACCCGGATGGCGCTGGACCAATTGTGTGCCGCCCTACGGGACTCCCTATCACGGCCGGTTGTGATACAGCCTGGAATCGAACCACTGAGATGATTGTTTTCTCAATGACATTCAAATCAGCATTGAAAAAAGGCGCAAGTTTAAGTTTCTTCCACCTGAGCAAGTCTGACCACAAATCAGAGACTACTATGATGACACACCAAATGTGTTTGATGGATCGCGGGAAAAGAGCAGGAATAGGCTTTTATAGGCTACAGTCCAAGCTGTCTTCCAATGGTGCGACTGCTGCCGGCATCCAAAGATTATCCACCTTGAATAAACGCTTGGAGGTAAGGATGACAGCAGTGTTGTAGACTACGGCGATACGGATATCACTTATTATTGATGTGAATCACACTGCTCATTTAGCTATTTGCGCCTTACGGATTGTGGTTGTTGTGGATGAATGATCACAAATCTAAATGTGTATTTGAACCCAATAAATGTTTGAATTCAAGAAGTTTAAGCTGCCAATCAATCATTATTTTTGGAAACCAGTTGACAGCCAGTGAAAAATGCGCTCTGGCAACAGCTGCATAGTGCGGATCCCAGCCTATGGAATAAAAGTGGCTATTGCTCAATCTAATTCATGCTGATAAATAAATAATGGACATACTCAAACTCGCACACTTTTTCTGATAGACTTAAAAAGGGACTATCTGTAGTTGCTACATCCATTTTTGGACTTGTAAATTACATGTACAGTACCAGTCAAAAATTTGGACACCTACTCATTCCAGGGTTTTTCTTTATTTTTACTATTTTCCACATTGTAGAATAATAGTGACGACATCAAAACTACGAAATAACACATATGAAATCATGTAGTAACCAAAAAAAGTGTTACGCTATGATGAAACTGGCTCTCACAAGGTCTGCCACAGGGAAGGAAGACCCAGAGTGACCTCTGTTGCAGAGGATAAGTTCATTAGAGTTACCAGCATCAGATATCGCAGCCCAAATAAATGCGTCACAGAGTTCAAGTACAAGACATCTCAACAACTGCTCAGAGGAGACTGCGTGAATCAGGCCTTCATGGTCGAATTGCTGCAAAGAAACCACTACTAAAGGACACCAACAACAAGAAGAGACTTGCTTGGGCCAAGAAACAATAGCAATGGACATTAGACCGGTGAAAATCTGTCCTTAGTCTGATGAAACCAAATTTGCGATTTTTGGTTCCAACCCTATGTCTTTATGAGACGCAGAGTAGGTGAACGGATGATCTCTGCATGTGTGGTTCCCACCGTGAAGCATGAAGGAGGTGTGATGGTGTGTGGGTGCTTTCCTGGTGACACTGTCTGTGCTTTATTTAGAATTCGAGGCACACCTGCAAAACAGTCTCAATGTCAACAGTGAAGCGGCGACTCCAGGATGCTGGCCTTCTAGACAGAGTTTCTCTGTCCAGTGTCTGTGTTCTTTTGCCCATCTTAATCTTTTATTGGCCAGTCTGAGATATGGCTTTTTCTTTGCAACTCTACCTAGAAGGTCTGCATCCCGGGGTCGTCTCTTCACTGTTGACATTGAAACTGGTGTTTTGCGGGTACTATTTAATGAAGCTGCCAGTTGAGGACTTGTGAGGCCTGTTTCTCAAACTAGACACTAATATACTTGCTCTCTTGCTAGGTTGTGCACCGGGGCCTCCCACTCCTCTTTCTACTCTGGTTAGAGCCAGTTTGCGCTGTTCTGGGAAGGGAGTAGTGCACAGCGTTGTACGAGATCTTCAGTTTCTTGGCAATTTCTCGAATGGAATAGCCTTAATTTCTCAGAACGAGAATAGACTGATGAGTTTCAGAAGAAAGGTATTTGTTTTCTGGCCATTTTGAGCCTGTAATCGAACCCACAATTGCTGATGCTCCAGATACTTAACTAGTCTAAAGAAGGCCAGTTTTATTGCTTCTTTAATCAGTACAACTGTTTTCAGCTGTGTTTTAACATAATTGCAAAAGGGTTTTCTAATGATCAATTAGCCTTTCAAAATAATAAACTTCGATTAGCTAACACAACGTGCCATTGGAACACAGGAGTGATGGTTGCTGATAATGGGCCTCCGTACGCATATGTAGATATTTCATTAAACAAATCAGCCGTTTCCAGCTACAATAGTCATTTACCACATTAACACTATTTCTGATCAATTTGATGTTAATGTTATGGGGGAAAAAATTTGTCTTTCTTTCAAAAAGAAGGACATTTCTAAGTGACCCCAAACTTTTGAACAGCAGTGTATGTAAATTGTAAAGTGTGTCTGTAATGTATTTTTCGTTATGTGTCGGACCCCAGTAAGATTACCCGTCGCCGAATGGGGCTACTAATAAATAATTAAAATCAAATACCAGAGATCTCCAACTGGTGGTAATTTTATTTACCCCCCACCAAGTTTTCTGAATAATTATTTATTTGTATTTTCTTGGTACATAAAAGACTGTAAAAACACCAAGAAAACAGCTCCAAGTTACTTTCATTTTGGAAATCTGTTCCAAATTATTCCCACACATCATAGATATAAAGTTTGAAATTATGTGTTTTATGTTTTAGTCAAATGTTAAATCTGTTTGGGCTTCTTGCGGCCAATTTGCAGTCTACAAATGATTTGTAATTATGTTCTGGCCCCCTGACCATCGGCTCATAGCAGTAGCAGTAGGAGTAGCAGTAGGTCCCTGCTTTATACTATACCCCTAGTTTCCTCAGTAGGTCCTTGCTTTATACTATACCACTAGTTTCCTCAGTAGGTCCCTGCTTTATACTATACCACTAGTTTCCTCAGTAGGTCCCTGCTTTATACTATGCTATACCACTAGTTTCCTCAGTAGGTCCCTGCTTTATACTATGCTATACCACTAGTTTCCTCAGTAGGTCCTTGCTTTATACTATACCCCTAGTTTCCTCAGTAGGTCCCTGCTTTATACTATGCTATACCACTAGTTTCCTCAGTAGGTCCCTGCTTTATACTATACCACTAGTTTCCTCAGTAGGTCCCTGCTTTATACTATGCTATACCACTAGTTTCCTCAGTAGGTCCTTGCTTTATACTATACCCCTAGTTTCCTCAGTAGGTCCTTGCTTTATACTATACCACTAGTTTCCTCAGTAGGTCCCTGCTTTATACTATACCACTAGTTTCCTCAGTAGGTCCCTGCTTTATACTATGCTATACCACTAGTTTCCTCAGTAGGTCCCTGCTTTATCCTATGCTATACCACTAGTTTCCTCAGTATGTGTAGACCAGGGCTTAAAACTAACTTTTTAGTCTATCAACCACTGTGACAGGTATATTAAAAAATATATGGATTAGCATGGTTCTAAAACAAGAAATGTATTACTAGTAAGAAGTGATATTGTTTGATTTAATACTTAAATACTCTGTGACCTGAGTCTTTAAACCAAAATATCATACAAAAAAACCTTTAAGGTTACCTTGGTAACAGGGCCACCCACTCCGGTTGTCAATGTGTCTGTAAGAATCTCACTAGTAGAGGCCTACAGTCACTTTTTGCTAGCAGTGGAAGCAAACTCAAACATTGACAAGCAACCATAGCTTGTGAACATAATGTAAATAGCCAAGAAACACAAAGACTCACTTTCGGGTAAATTAAACCAACTAATATGCCTGTGCGCATTGCTTCCAAAAACACATTTTTCAGCACTTCACTCACAGTGCTCACAGCCCCTCAGACAGGCAGTGTTGCTTTGCATGGTGGGATAGCTATAACGTCAGGATTCAGATTTCTTTGTACATTACCAGATATGAAACAAAACGGCAGAAATACTTTGAAAACAGCTACTGCAGCATTTATTTAGCTATAAATCAGAACTTGCACTTGTGCCCATACTTGACTATTTTTATGAGCTGCTCGCACTGTATATCCCTGAGCGTGACCACCTGCCAACAAGGCTGGTGAATTCTACATTCTTACCCGCCAATGCCAAAAATTTATCCGCATTTGGCTGGTGGCCAGTGTTAATTTTAGGGCCCGGTGGAGACTCACCAGTACAGGTAAAGGGTGATGTTGACGTTGCCCTGTGCTCTGGACAGCAGGAATATCACCAGGGCGTTATTCAGGTGACACTCAAACTTCAGGGCCTGAGAGAGCGACAAGGACACGGAAAAGGATAAGTGGTTGAGAAAAGCATTCAGGGTCACTAACAAATTGTTTACCTGTGTATGTGTGTGTGTACTACAGACTGTTCACCTGCACTAGCTGAGGCAGGTAGTCGGCCAACTCGTCATCACTGCTGGATTCGATCCAGCTGACAGCCACACTCCTCACCTCTGTGTCAGCAAACCTGCAGGACAGAGAGACCAAGACAGGCAGGTCAAACTTGAGTGTGACCTTTAACCTACATACTCACGTAAACGTCAACTCGCACACCCCCCACTTTACACATACGACTTATCTACCGCAGGTTTCTATTGACCACTGCTTAAACTCTAGCTTTGCACACTCAAACTTAAGGAGTGTGTGTGTGTGTCTGCTTCTCTGTGTGTGTGTGTGTGTGTGTGTGTGTGTGTGTGTGTGTGTGTGTCTGCCTCTCTGTCTGTGTGTGTGTGTGTGTGTGTGTGTGTGTGTGTGTGTGTGTGTGTGTGTGTGTGTGTCTGTGTGTGTGTGTCTGTGTGTGTGTACACCACACGTACTTAGAGTCGAGCAGCTCCAGAGCACAGACGGGTTGGAGTGAGGGCCAGTTGTGGAGTAGGGCGTGAATCTCAGCTATGCTGCCCCAGTCCCAGCTGGGGGCGCTGGCCAGCACCTTGGGCAGGCTGTGGGTGTGAGCCCGGCAGTGGTGCCGCTGGTCCCACAGCAGCTGGCGGTCAGCCCGCGTCAACCTGGGGGTGGGAGGGAGGAGGAGAGAGAGGGGGGTGATACGGTGAGTCAGAACATAGACCACTGCTACCGCTGACAGGGTTCTCACAACAAAGACCCTACTAGAAATCACTTTCTTCAGATTCTATACGTAATTTATGGTCATCACCATCTGGGTCATGTTCAGTTAGGCACGAAAACCAAAAAAAGGGTCTGAAGCAAAGTCAAATGGGTTGGAACTATCCATACATGACAAGTAAGAAGCGCTTGTGTTTGTTTTCCGTTGCAAAACATTTTGCTACGGTGTGGTAACGAACACTATAAATGAACGCTATACGATAGACGGCAGTGCAGCACTCTCTTGCCACAAATCCTACCAACAGCTCATATAATGCTCATCCCCTCTGATGGCATATTACTGCATAGGTCATGGGGACACCTCTAGGTCCCACGTTATGGTTTTTGCCCTAGCACTACACAGCTGATTCAAAGAATCAAAGCGTGATGATGACTTGGTTATTTAAATCAGCTGTGTAGTGCTAGGGCAAAACTAAACGTGCACCCGGGGGGGGGCAGGACCGAGTTTGAGAAACCCCTGATCTACAGACTATGCCGTGGACAGCCTTTCAGGTTAGCTACACTCTTGTTCTGAGATAACCTTTAGGACTCGGAAATACAGCCTAACAAAACAGAAGGCAAAACCATGTGGTTATAATCGGAGTAAATGAGAGAAAGCTCAGAGAAAGTAAAAGGGATTAGCGCTTTAGAAGAAATTGCTCTCTGTGGAGGCTGGGAAAAGGGTAATGAATCTGGCTGGCAGCCTGGGGTGGGTTTAAGTGGGCATTTATATGCCCACAGTTAAACGTCTGGGGAAACAGACACTGGAATGAGGACAGACAGCCATCTATGGTCTGGGAGGACTGCAGAGTCATTTGGGGATAAAGCCTTCGTAAGGCCCTACATAACACCATTATAATAATGACATAACAGTTGTCATAATGGCAGCTGGTGTCAGCTTATGACAAAGTTATGACACAAACTGTTATGAACCTTCCTTCATAAGGCCCTACATATCACGATCACAATGACATAGCAGATGTCATAAACCGTGAGAGACTAGCGGCCATGACGGTTTATGACAACTGCTGTGTCATAATTATGATCGTGATATGTAGGGCCTTATGAAGGAAGGTTCATAACAGTTTGTGTCATCATAACTCATGTATTATATCATGACGACAGACACAGTACCCGAAGGTAGAGGCTCGGCTGCAAAGTTTCTCCACCCGGCGGCGCAGGTCAGGGTCCAGCTCCTCCAGGGTGTTGGGGTCAGGGCAGGGGCTCTCCTGGGGCCCCACGTAGAGCACGTCCACCACTGGGCTGGGGAAGTCGACCTGGAGGGGGGAGGGGGGGGGGGGGGGGGGGGGGGGGTCATGGAATGGTTAGGCAGACACACAAACGTGCATGGGGACACACACATTAGGACACCACAAAATGGGAAATGTGTTTGAGATAGGGGAGTGTAAGAGAGACTTTGGGTCCTGTTTGAAGTACTTTTAAAAGAAAACAAGCTTTTTCTTCAATTTCCTTGAGGTTAAAACTGATCTAACATGATTGAACAGGTGCTTGGCTTCACCTGTCCAATTGTGTTGAATCACTGATTGCTTTGAAAAAGGAGGGAAGATTTGCATTTGAACAGGACCTACACATAAGAAAATCGCGGAACATCGACTTGGACGGGAAAGCACGCTCTAGTAATTTTCTATGGGTACATTATTGCTGTTTAGAGTCGTGGAGTCACCTGCAGTATGATCCTCTCGGCCAGGTTCTTCCTCCGGATCCCGGCTGCAGCAGAGGCAGCCTGAGAAGAGGTCCACAGACACAGCAGCTTGGTTCCCCTCGCCAGCACCCTGGAAAAACACACGCGTAAGCATTAACATGCATAGCAACACACAAAGCACCCCAACATTCTGAATCCCCAATAGACAGCTATTTACACAATCAACTCTTGAAATACACTCATTCAAATGCCATGCAACACAACAAAACACACAAACAGCAATTGCACAGTCAACCACACTACTAAATGTGTTGCGCATCACCGTCGGAAGTCAAATAGGGGCAGGGAGACTTTGCCCAGCACTTCTGGTCCCTTGCGCTGTTTATTGGAGTCCGGGGAGCCGCTGGCGTTCTGGTTCAGGACCCCAAAGAGGGAGAGAGTCAGCATTGACTCCAATGGAAGCAGGGCCACCGCCATTGGAAAGTTGATCCTGGAAAGAGGGAACAGAGTGAGAATAAGAGGGGAAAATGGAGTGGGAATAGTGGTGGAAAATGGAGAGGGATTGGAGTGAGAATAGTGAATAAGTATGAATGTGCATAGCTTGTGAGTCTGTATTCCCACTAGCCTGTGACTATATTCTTAGATCATCATCATACTGTTTGCGGCTCAGTTGGTATGAGGACTCAATTCCCGTAAGGATCACATACAAAACAAGTACAGTATCCCTCACTGTCCTGCAAGATGCTTTGGATCAAAGTGTCTGCAAGTGGAATCTGCTATCTATTACTAGTAATTGTATCCAGTGATAGGCTGAACAACACACTGATTATGGGTAACAACAGACCTCGCCTTTAATGTTATCATGTCATGGCTATCAGTTTGTATTATTGTCATGCTATGTACATTGTGTTGGAGCCTGCATGACAGAAGCGAAGAACATTTGACCCTAGTCTACATTTTGATCCTAAAGAGGCACATCATTCAACATAAACACTACTATAACTAGCCATTGTATTTCACGTACATTTCGTCCCATTTAATGTGGTAGAAGAAGCTCTTGTAGGTGGCCACTTTCTTGGACTGGATGGGCTTGAACAGGTTCCTGCCGTTGTGAGTCAAAGCACACATCAGATAGTACTTCTCATAGCTGCAAAAGAAGGGAGGAAGAAATGAACAAATTATGAATGAACAAGTTAAACTCCCATCCATGTACACAGAGAGAATAGACTCTTGTCCATAAAACAGTCGTCCTCTGTACCTAATAAAGCCACACTAGTGCATTCTTTAATACACTACTAACAGAGCTCTCAGAACCATTTATCAAATGCAGATTTTGTTAAATTGGCTCCTCTTATTTAAACAGTTCCATGTCTTTCACATTATGAAAGACATTGCATTTTATGAGCACAATACCAGGCAGTGAACCATTTGGGATTCCAAAATATTTCTTATTTCAATGCCATGAGTCTTGTGCTTCGACACAGCATGGTATGCATGCCTCCACTGTCGCTGGTGACATGATGCATCACTGTGCCTACAGATGGTGTGTGTGTGTTTGCATGTGTGTTTGTCATAGGACGCTAGCCACAAAAGAGCAAAGCACTCAAGCCATGATGACGAGGGACGAGTCCAGCCATGCAATCATTTTGGAACACAGAGTAGCTGTTAGTTCGGGACTAAACATTTTCAGGGGAACACTTCTGGCCTTGTGTTATGGGATAAATATTTTCAGACCTCCTTTGGTATGGTGCTCAAAAATGTTTTCCATATCTCCTAAAAATAGCTCTTGGACGAGGCCATATGGATGACGGGCAGAAAGAAACAGCCTGTTATTAACCAGATCCTCTCTTTTTGAAGCGGTCGTCTGCCTAACATAAAAATACTTGAGTCCTGGACGGCGTTTTACAGTGGCATTTTGGACCTGGATCAAGCCTGGATCTTTTTTCATTCGGCACCAAACGGAAAAAAATGACTGAAACGGGGAGGAACTACCTAGCCTTGTCCAATAAGAAACGCACATTGTTGTTTTCCGTTGCAAAACATTTTAAAACGCTTTCTGTTGTGAACCATATTGAACACAACCCTGGAGTGAGAGTCACAAAATGTGCCACTCCCCAAGTCCCCAAGTCGTGTAAGATTATGCTCACTGAATGGAAAGGTTGGCTCAAGTCTATTCCAGACAGAAAGACACCATAAATAGATTAAAGCCTTGGTGGAATTGGATACCGTGACGGAGGAAATAAGACACGGAGAGAAACAACGGAGGAGAAGACAACAAGAGTATCAATTCTGAGGCCAAGTCCTTCTTAAAAAGGTGGAAACTATAGTCTCAGGTATCTTCCTCACTGCAATCCAGAAAACGTAAAATGGTATATTGGATTGGGGTTACACACACCTGCTGACCCAGACGGCGGGGATGCCGTGCATGGCGAACAGGGTGAACTGCAGATGGTCCGTGGTGCCCGAGGCCTCCTTGCTGCCACGCCCCTCCGCAGCAGACTCCCCCTCGACATGCTGGGAGTTGGAGGGGTCGGGGGAAGAGGTAGAGGAGGCGGCGGGGCAGAAGGAGCGCAAGTAAAGCTTGGCCAGGTCGTAGACGGCTTCCGTCAGGAAGCCCATGCATTCCTCCACAGGGCTGAGGTGACCTGGATGGGTCAGAGGGTTACGTTAGCGCAAAGGATTTGAACTGTTTTTGTTGTTGATTTCTGGAAGCAGGAATTGCCCCACTGTGTGTGATTATGGACTGATCAAAGTCATATTGCGGAGTCAAACTTTTGATGTGTGTGAAAAGTGACTTGTTGTAGCACTCACCATTTGCTGAGGATTTGGAGCCCACCTGAGATAGAAAAGTACACAGATATGATAACTGCTAGAATTCCATCTCCTGTTAAACTATCCTACGCCCTTTCGCTGCAGTGAGACAGATGTGTATGTCTGACAGCTATATATCAATATGTCTGTCTGTGAGTGAGTGAGTGAGTGAGTGAGTGAGTGAGTGAGTGAGTGAGTGAGTGAGTGAGTGAGTGAGTGAGTGAGTGAGTGAGTGAGTGAGTGAGTGATCGGTAGAAGTGACGTGACCAACCAATAGACATACAGTACCAGTCAAAAGTTCAGACACACCTACTCATTCCAGGGTTCCTCTTAATTTTTACTATTTTCTACATTGTAGAATAAGATGTCAAAACTATAAAACTATGAAGATGTCAAAACTATGAAATAACACATATGGAATCATGTAGTAACCAAATAAATATTTTATATTTAAGATCCCTCAAAGTATCCACCATTGGCCTTGATGACAGCTTTGCACACTCTTGGCATTCTCTCAACCAGCTTCATGAGGAATGCTTTTCCAACAGTCTTGAAGGAGTTCCCACATATGCTGAGCACTTGTTGGCTGCTTTTCCTTCACTCTGCGGTCCAACTCTTCCCAAACCATCTCAATTGGGTTGGGGTCGGGTGATTGTGGAGGCCAGGTCGTCTGATGTAGCACTCAATTACTCTCCTACTTGGTCAAATAGCACTTACACAGCCTGGAGGTGAGTTGGGTCATTGTGCTGTGGAAAAACAAATGATCCCACTAAGTGCAAACCAGATGGTATGGAGTATCGCTGCAGAATGCTGTGGTCGTCATGCTGGTTAAGTGTGCCTTGAATTCTAAATAAAGCACAGATAGTGTCACAAGCAAAAGCACCCACACACAATCACACCTCCTCCTCCATGCTTCACGGTGGAAACCACACATGCAGAGATCATCCGTTCACCTACTCTTCGTCTCACAAAGACATGGCGGTTGGAACCAAAAATCTCAAATTTGGACTCATTAGACCAAAGGACAGATTTCCACTGGTCTAATGTCCATTGCTCGTGTTTCTTGGCCCAAGCAAGTCTCTTCTTATTGGTGTCCTTTAATAGTGGTTTCTTTGCAGCAATTCGACCATGAAGGCCTGATTCACGCAGCCTCCTCTGAACAGTTGATGTTGAGATATGTCTGTTACTTGAACTCTGGGCTGCAATTTCTGAGTCTGGTAACTCTAATGAACTTATCCTCTGCAGCAGAGGTAACTCTGGGTCTTCCTTTCCTGTGGCTGCCCTCATGAGAGCCAGTTTCATCATAGTGCTTGATGGTTTTTTGCAACTGCACTTGAAGAAGCGTTCAAAGTTCTTGAAATTTTCCACATTGACTGACCTTCATGTCTTAAAGTAATGGTGGACAGTCGTTTCGCTTTGCTTATGTGAGCTGTTCTTGCCATAATATGGACTTGGTCTTTAACTTCTTTATGATAGGGGGCAGCATTTTCACTTTTGGATGAATAACGTGCCCAGATTGAACAGCCTCCTACTCTGTCCCAGATGCTAATATATGCATATTATTATTAATATTGGATAGAAAACACTCTGAAGTTTCTAAAACTGTTTGAATGATGTCTGTGAGTATAACAGAACTCATATGGCAGGCAAAAACCTGAGAGAAAATCCAAACAAGAAAAGAGAATTCTGAGGCTGGTCCATGTTAAACTCATCGCCTATTCAATTCCCTGTAATATATGGATCTGTTTGCACTTCCTATGCCTTCCACTAGATGTCAACAGTCGGTAGAACGTTGAATGAAGTTTATACTGTGTTGTGGGGCCGGATGAGAGAGGAATGAGTCAGTGGTCTGGCAGATTGCCAGTTCCTGGTCATGCGCTTTCCTCATGATATCGCCTTGCGTTCCATAACTTCTACACACATGAAGGAATGCTCCGGTTGGAACGTTATTGGATATATATGATAACAACATCCTGAAGATTGATTCTCTACTTACTTTGACCAGTTTATTCGACTTGTAATATAACTTTATGAAGTTTTCCTCCGACGTTTGCCTGCATCTGCGCGAGCGTTTGGACACGTGTACTACACATGCTAGCAAAAGTAGCTACTTGGACATAAGTAATGGACATTATCAAACAAAACAACGATTTATTGTGGAGCTAGGATTCCTGACAGTGCATTCTGATGAAGATAATCATAGGTAAGGGAATATTTATGATGTAATTTCGTATTTCTGTTGACTCCAACATGGCGGAGAAATGTTGTTAAATCTGAGCGCCGTCTCAGATTATTGCATGGTGTGCTTTTTACGTAAAGTTTTTTTTAAGATCTGACACAGCAGCTGCATTAAGAACAAGTGTATCTTTAATTCTGTGTAAAACATTTATCTTTCATCAAAGTTTATGATGAGTATTTCTGTTATTTGACGTGGCTCTCTGCAATTTCTCTGGATATTTTGGAGGCATTTCTGAACATGGCGCCAATGTAAACCGAGATTTGTGGATATAAATATGCACATTATCGAACAAAACATAAATGTATTGTGTAACATGATGTCCTATGAGTGTCATTTGATGAAGATCAAAGGTTAGTGATTAATTTTATCTCTATTTCTGCTTTTTGTGACTACTATCTTTTGCTGGGAAAATGGCTGTGTTTTTCTGTGGCTATGTACTGAGCTAACATAATTGTTTGGTGTCCTTTCCTCGTAAATCCTTTTTGAAATCAGACATGTTGGCTGGATTCACAACATGTGTAGCTTTAATTTGGTATCTTTCATGTGTGATTTCATGAAAGATTGATTTTTATAGTAACATATTTGAATTTGGCGTGCTACATTTTTTCTGGCTTTTGGCCAAGTGGGACACTAACGTCCCACATATCCCAGAGAAGTTAACTAAATAGGGCTATCTTCTGTATACAACCCCTACCTTGTCACAACACAACTAAATGGCTCAAATGCATTAAGAAGGAAATTCCACAAATTAACTTCAACATGGCACACCTTTTAATTGAAATGCATTCCAGGTGACTACATCATGAAGCTGGTTGAGAGAATGCCAAGAGTGTGCAAAGCTGTAATAAAGGCAAAGGGTGGCTAATTGAAGTAACTCAAATATAAAATACATTTAGATTTTTTTAACCTCTCTTGGGTACGTGAGACGTTAGCGTCCCACCTCTTCAACAGCCAGTGAAACTGCTGGGCGCCAAATTAAAATACAGAAATACTCATTATAAAAATTCAGAAAACAAAACATATTTACATAGGTTTAAAGACTAACTTCTTGTGAATCCAACCACAGTGTCAGATTTTAAAAATGCTTTACGGCGAAAGCATACCTTACGATTATTTGAGAACATAGCCCAGAAGACAAATCATTACAAACAGTAACCAGCCAAGTAGAAGAGTTACACAAGTCAGAAATAGAGATAAAATGAATCCCTTACCTTTGATGATCTTCATATGGTTGCACTCAGCAGACATTCATTTACTCAATAAATTCCTTTTGTTCGATAAAGTCTCTTTATATCCAAAAAAACTCAGTTTTCTTCAGTAATCCACAGGCTCAAACGCATTCAAAACAGGCAGACAAAATCCAAATTGTATCCGTAAAGTTCATAGAAACATGTCAAACGATGTTTATATTCAATCCTCAGGTTGTTTTTAACCTAATAATTGATAATATTTCAACCGGACAATAACGTCGTCAATATAAAAGGTAAACAAGAAAGGCACTCTCTCGGTCGCGCGCATGAAAAAGCTCTGTGACACTTTAGGGTCCACTCATTCAGACTGCTCATACTTCCTCATTTTTCAGAATACAAGCCTGAAACAATTTCTAAAGACTGTTGACATCTAGTGGAAGGCATAGGAACTGCAATTTGAGTCCTAAGTCAATGGATACTGTAATGGCATTGAATAGAAAACTACAACCCCCCCCCCCCCCAACAAAAAATACTTCCTGAATGGATTTTTCTCAGGTTTTCGCCTGCCAAATCAGTTCTGTTATACAGACACTAGACACTATTTTAGAGACACAGAAACTATTTTAACAGTTTTGGAAACTTTAGAGTGTTTACTATCCAAATCTACCAGTTATATGCATATCATATCTTCTGGGCCCGAGAAGCAGGCCGTTTAATTTGGGCATGCTTTTCATCCAAAATTCCGAATGCTGCCCCCTACCCTAGAGAAGTTAACACTTTTTTGGTTACTACATGATTCCATTTGTGTTATTTCATAGTGTTGATGTCTTCACTATTATTCTACAATGTAGAAAAAAGCAAAAATAAAGAAAAACCCTGGAATGAGTAGATGTGTCCAAACGTTTGACTGGTACTGTGCCTTTATATATTCATATGATGGTTAGACATCATTGGACCCACCTCTGGCGAGCGTGTCCTGGGGAGGTTGACAGAATGCTTAACCCTTCTCACTGCTTCGGTGATGGCCTGCGTCTCCACCTCGTCCAGGGCACAGCAAAGGTTCTTCACTGTCTGCACCACCCGATCCACCGTCTTATATTGGGTGCTCTGTGGTGGAACAAAGTCATTGTCAAGTGTGTGTGTGCGTACACAATCTCTGTTCAGTTAGTCAACAATTCAAAAGTGATTCTTGAAACAGATGTGCCATTTCTAGAGCACATGTCATCCAGGAATTTATAGGCCTGTCGCAAGCATGTGTGAACTATACACATGATGAACAACCACTACTCAACGCCTGATAGCAATTTTACACCACAACCATCACAGACATCCGCTATCACAGAAACATTTAGGGTCTTCAGTGCAGTGTCAAAGATGTGAATTAACTTCATAAGCTACCTCATTCTGCAGGCAGATATTGACTTGATTGTGATAGCCTTCCAGATAGTCAGCCAGGCCTTGTCTGAGAGAGAGAGAGAGAGAGAGAATTATCCAATCACAGAAATCTCAGCCGTTATCGGGAATTCTAGATGGCCATGTTTGGCCTCAGACAATGGCTAAGATGACGCGATAAGGAGCAGAAAGAAAGGTATGTTCCTACCTGGTGACGTTCTCCTTGAACGGCCTCTCCACTTGGCCCAAGTGCCTCTCCAAGTCCACCTGAGAGGTGTCGTCTTCCGCCTGCGTGCACACAACAAACCATGACATTTCACTGCGGCCTCCCTCGAATCACACTAGGGTTTCAAAGTCGGCTCATTTCTGGAGTGCAGTTCGACAAGCTTTTGATGAAAGGTCTTAATATGATTGCATCTTACCGTGAACGACGTCACTGTTGAAGTGAACACGCTTTTGAAGTATATAGGAAGAACCTTGAACTTACAGGCCTGACACTGCTAGGTTTCAAATGGCGTGTGTCGGTCTTACCAATAAGGTCAGTATTTCTTGAATGTTTGCTTTAACAAGGTATTTATGATAGCCAGCCTGTCTGCCCGTCTCCCTGCAAGTCTGCCCGTCTCCCTGCAAGTCTGCCCGTCTCCCTGCAAGTCTGCCCGTCTCCCTGCAAGTCTGCCCGTCTCCCTGCAAGTCTGCCCGTCTCCCTGCAAGTCTGCCCGTCTCCCTGCAAGTTTGAAGTTTTCTTTTCTGGACATCTGTCTGTCTATTTCATTAACTTTCCTCCAGGCCTTTGACCTTTAGCTGGTCTTATTCTACTTTTGAGCTTTAAACACACATCAAAGTGCTACATCACTGATTGGTAGGTTGGTTTGGGTCTTACCGTTCGTGCCAGATCCCTTCTCATGGTGCTCTGAGAGAGCAGCTGGAGCTTGATCTCTGCCTCCCACTTCCTGCAGTTCTGTACGTACTCGTGGCTGCCCAGGCTGTGCTTACTATGGAGAGGACACAGGGCCACAGGTGGTCTAAGGTCAAATTTGATATCAGGGTCTTGTCCATTAGGTACCAAATAGAAGGAAACAAAGGGACAACCTGGATTTGGTCCAATAAGAAATGCACAAGTTTGTTTTTATTTCAAGAAGTTTACAAAGGTTTCCCGTTGCGTGCCCAAATGAACAACACCTAGCAGTTATAGCATTATGCTCGGAACATTGTGAGGAATGAGCCCAGTTCCGTTTCAGCACTTAGCCCCAAGCCCTTACCACCTTTCCTTTTGGTGTTCATAGATGTAAAATTATGGGAAAAGGGACGAATCAGCAATATGGTAGTGGCTCCAACTAGCCTTCCAATAGGTTATGATGGAAAGTTCGTCATCTGGTTTCCACCTAATCTAACCTTTCAAATCAATGGTGTTGAATGGTGAGGAAGTAGGCCAAATGGAACTAGGCCATAGTAATTCAGATTTATCGGTTAAGGCCGTTGGTGTACACAAGGACATTAAACCCAAGAGTAACTTAGAACTAAACACTTAAAACCCACTTAAAAGTTAAAGAGTTCCAATGAATCTAAAGGGCCAGAGGGGGACCTGACCTGAGAGAGATGCTATGCTTAGCAGGGGCTGGGAGCAGTGGAAACATTCCAGGACCTTCTGAGGGCTTGCCAAGACCAGACAAGGCCGGGAGAGTACAGATAAACACACTGGGGAATTTGTAGCTTGACACAAAGCGAAACTGACCCAAGTCTCTAAAAATGTAGTGCATGCAAGCAACACACACAGAAAGACACACACATGCTACGTGGGTCAACTATTTGATCACCTGCAGCCTCCCGCAATTGTTAATAACCCATTCGTAACCGCCTGACTATATGTGATAAAGTGAAAACCTGAGGCCCGCACCCAAACTATTTTGTTGTCTAGGGCCTCCCGGGTGGCGCAGTGGTCTAGGGCACTGCATCGCAGCGCTAGCTGCGCCACCAGAGTCTCTGGGTTCGCGCCCAGGCTCTGTCGCAGTCGGCCGCGACCGGGAGGTCGGTGGGGCAACGCACAATTGGCCTAACGTCGTCTGGGTTAGGGAGGGTTTGGCCGGTAGGGATATCCTTGTCTCATCGCGCACCAGCTACTCCTGTGGCGGGCCGGGCGCAGTGCGCGCTAACCAAGGGAGCCAGGTGCACGGTGTTTCCTCCGACACATTGGTGCGGCTGGCTTCCGGGTTGGAGGCGCGCTGTGTTAAGAAGCAGTGTGGCTTGGTTGGGTTGTGTTTCGGAGGACGCATGGCTTTCGACCTTCGTCTCTCCCGAGCCCGTACGGGAGTTGTAGCGATGAGACAAGGTAGTAATTACTAGCGATTGGATACCACGAAAATTGGGGAGAAAAGGGGGTAAAATAAAAAACTATTTTGTTGTCGGGGGTGCAGGATTTTTTTAAAGCTCAATTTAAATATGCCTATTTTTCTGCTTATAATTTTCAACACTTTGGTAGACTATTTGTTAGTTAACTTGTCTATAATTAGATACATGCATCTTCTCTTCTATCATTACTTGTTGGCCTAGAATACTAAATAAACCCTTGCTCACCAGAAAATATGTCATACATCGATAGAACGCATGCTTCAATCTAGTTGACATTGGTCAATTTCTCATTCATCTCTTCTTCTCTCCTGCAGCAAAGATGTTGAAGGACCGTGGAGAAAATGCAATAACAAAACAAAAAAATGGGAATGAGTTTCCATCCAAACATCCGTTTGACAGGTTTTTAAGGGAATTAAAAGCTGTGAAAATGACCCAACATGTTTCTGATAAGATTTCAGTTTGGCTTGGATGCATATTTTATGTGGTTGTAATACTAAATCAGCTTTTATAATGCTGATAAAGATAGCAACTTTACAGACGGTCCCTAACCACACATTCATTCTCTCAAGATGCTGAAATAAATAAATATTTCTCCACTCCTGTTCCCGAGTGAAAATGTACATTTGGTGTATCATTTTACTGAAAAAAAACTGCTTAATGCTGCCGAAGTTAATAGATTAGGCTATGTGAGAGGTTATAGACCTACAGTCAGCGTCCGGACTTTAGTTACTATTCCATTTAACCCATCTGAACAGTACAGTTCCCTTGACGTACCATACTTGAAGTCCCCGTCTTGTGACTGTCGAATTTGTATAGCACCTCACAATTCACACAACATATTTCCCAAACATTAGCCTACTGTTCTGGCCCTCCCTTCTCTTTATTTTCAACCTCGCTATTTTCCAGTTTTTTTGTATTTTTTTTTTTTTAAATTGAATTCAACTCCAACATTGTCCTTTTTTCCCCCTCAGTGGATCGAAGTCAACATTTTCTACCTAAGTTCCCAAAAGCACTTGGCAATGTATTTGGCACGCATACAGTTAGTCCCTGAAGTTTAGGCTTACGCACTAACGCTAGAGATAAATAATGGAATAAAAACCTCAATGTAGCCTAGGTATGAATTGCACAAGAATGAAACATTTATAATACAGAGTTAGCTTTATTCAACCTGCACGTCACCCACGCACCCCATCAGCCGCACAATATTTCACCACCCTAAACCTGTCCGGCCCAGTGGATATAACTGCGGGTTATGAGTCAACCCGACACATCACCAACACACACACTTGACCTAAGAGTATTTATGCCAAAGAAGTCTTTAAAACAAAACCTGCTTTTGCACAACCCCTCTGTACTTAATTAGTAAAAGCAGCCCCTGCCCTCTTGACTGTTGCTTTTGCAACAGAACTGGCAAAACGGCCAAAAGGAAACATTTTCCTAACACAATTAAAGACAAATGGCTCCCTGCTTGAGGAATGTTGGCAGTGAGCTTGTTGATATTCTTGTTTAATCTCGCTCCTCTTCTCCTCTCTCTGCGAGGGCAAGAGGACACTTAAAGGCAGGATTGTGGGAAACGCAGGTGTCAGCGTGGGGTTGTGTGCCAGTGTGTGTGTGGTTGTGTGTGTGGGTGTAGGATTGTGGGAAATGTGGAGGCCAGGGTTTTACATTTGTGTGTGTGTGTGTGTGTGCTCACTTTTGCAGCACCTCCTCTTGGCCGCAGACCTTGAGGACGTAGCTGCCGATGTCCACCTGGTTGAGGTCGTCGTGGACCCAACACAGGGCTTGCATGATGAGGAGCTCTACATGAGAACTCACTAAGGGAGGAGGAGAAAGGTGGGGAGAGTGAGTGAGAGTTACAGCAAGCACAATGGCATACAAAGTCTCCTGTTCAATTTCTTTAAAAGTTCATCCTTCCTTCCTCCATTCCTTGAAGGAATCATTGATTAGACAGGTGAACACAAGGACACCACCACACTAATAAAGCAAGGTGCCGTTTGTCCACCTCTAGGCCACAGGTAGGAGAAGAAGAAGCAGCCAGATTCTCAATAAACAAGGAATCAAGAGCTTCTGATCCACCCAATAAAGTGATGATTTCAAGTCCAAGAGGCCCGACGGAACGGTCAGAAACTATCGCTGATGGAAAAGGAGGAGTCAATAATTGGCCAGATAGCAGTTTCATAAAACAATATCGCAAAGATCCTCTCAGATAGGATTACAGTGTGGGTGGTTCAAGTCAAACTATATTCATACCTAACCTGGTCCGAGATCTGTATGTGCCGTCTCGCCCACTCCTAGTCACTGGCTTGACAATGAGCGTATATGAGTTGGCAAGATGGCACAAACAGATCTGAGACCAGGCTAATTTGATCTCCCCTATCTTAATCGAATTAAAACGGTTCAGTGAATGATCTCAGGCTGCATTACGATACTGTGTTATTGGAAAAGCCTTATGTTCGTATACATGGGCATGTTTCCTGGGAAATATTTGGCGGAGAATGAAACGTGTGTATGTGACTGTGTGCACGCATGTGTAACCTGACACAAAACAGATTGTTCTGCCACTTCTAGAAGGGGGGGGGTTCTTGGTTTCTCCTCCGTTTGATGCCAGCACACACACACAGACCACCCTGGGCTCTCCAGCAATAACAACCCCACACCCTACAGAGGAATGGACTGGACTTAGTATTAAGGAAACAATACTAGAAGGCCTATTGGTGAATTTAGAGAGCGTTATGATTGGTCACATCTTGGTAGTGGGTGGGTGCTGTGAGGTGGCTTTCTAAGGATCCCTGTCAGGCTAACTGGTCAACAACTGAAGAGAGGGCATTTTGGGAGCATGTTGCCAGAGCTGTTTGTGCTGTCTTGCCTCTTATGGTCATTGGAGGATGCAAGACAGCAGAAACAGATCTGGGACCAGGCTGGGATTCCAGAGAGTGTGTGCTGAAAAAAAGCCCTCTTGCGTGTCGCTACGAACTCACACATGGTGCTGGAATGTTTGCGACTTGCGTGGTCACACACGCACACGAACGTAGGTGCTTAGGGGCTGGGTCTGGTCTAAAGCGGGAGAATCGAATCAAACGTTATTAGTCACGCTCAGAATACAGCAGGTGTAGACCTTACAGTGAAATGCTTACTTACAAGCCCCTAACCAACAATGCAGTTTTAAGAAGAATACCTAAAAAAATAAGAAATAAAGTAACAAATAATTAAAGAGCAGCAGTAAAATAACAATAGCGAGACTATATACAGCGGTACAGAGAACGTGCAGGGGCACCGGTTAGTCGAGGTAACTGGGGTAATATAAACACGTGGGTAGAGTTATTAAAGTTACTTATGGACAGATAATAGTAGAAGTAGGAGCAGTATAAAAGAGGGAGGGGGGGCAATGCAAATAGTCTGGGATGCCATTTGATTAGATGTTCAGTAGTCTTATGGCTTGGGGGTAGAAGTTGTTTTGAAGCCTCTTGGACCTAGACTTGGCGCTCCAGTACCGCTTGCCTTGCGGTAGCAAGGAGAACAGTCTATGACAGGACTGGTGTCGATGATTACAATACTAGTCTCGAAACACAGCAGGATTCTAGCAACTCGTTAGCTTGCACTTGAATACCCAGCCAATGAGTGACGTCAATTGAGGGCTCACATCCAATCAGCCGCCAGGAAGGGGCCAGGTCCTGGGCGATCCTGCCAGGGCAAAGCAGAACCCAGACATATTACCTCAGCACCAACGGGGACAGGAACAACTGCATTCTAGCTGTTTGGGGTTTTAGGCTGGGTCTCTGTACAGCACTTCGAGATATTAGCTGATGTACGAAGGGCTATATAAAATAAACTTGATTGATTGATTTCTCATCATCAATACAGGGAATTTAAACAACTCCATTTCTGCATTTTACTGTCTACTTCTTCATCAGATTTAAAAAGGCACTTAAAGAGAAAAGAAGAGAGCAACATAGCAAGAGAGAGAACATAAGGGAAAGCAAGACAGTGAGAGCGAGAGTATGATGGCAAGAGAGATCAAAAGACAAAGAGAGCGGGGCATTTCAGATCAGAGAACTGCAGCAGACAGAGCTAAAAACGAGGGGTTTGACTAAGGTGACATCCAACACACTCAAAGCCACCAGACATCCACCTCAGCCAGTTCCCTGGGTTTCCTCTCTCCCCACGCCAAGGTATGCAAGGAATCTCTAACCTAAATCGTGCAGTTGAAGATTCTAGCCTAAGAAAGAACTAATTGTTTTTTTTCTCCCCGGTAACAGAAGCTAGCTCGGCTCTGTCTGGCTGTTAAATACAGTAAGAGTGTCAGAGCAGAGCAGAGAAGCTGTAACAGTAGCAGTTGGGGAAAGAGTCATCTGGGAATGCGTTTTTGTTCACCCCCGGTAGATTTTTCCACACGCCAAATTTAGGAAGCTGGTGGAATGTGGGTGGAAGTGGAACAGAGGGGCCTGCCTGAGGACCGAGAGAGAAACGCGACAGATTACACAAGAAAGAGGGAAAGAAAATATTTTCAGCCTGCTCTTGTACCTCCCCGTACACTCCCCCCCTCCTAAAAGGGAGAGAAGGCCATTGTTCCTGTGTGCCGACATACAACCCTGGCTTTTCCCATTGTGGCCAATCGGGGGAATCTGTACTGTACAGCGAATCAGGCCTGGCTGTACAGTACATGAGAAAGAAGAGGCAGCATGACCAGTTGGTGTGGTTACAGAGAGACTGGGTTAGTGGGACTGGCCACACACACAGAGGAACGAGCAAGCAATACCAGTTTGGTTTTAAAATAAAAAAGCAATTAAGGATAGATAGAATCCACACACAAAAGGCTGGTGTTGATTCGCTGCCAGGACCCAGGGAGTTCAGAGCAGAATCCATTAGAGAACTTGGTCACAGGGGGCCAGGCCAAGAGAGATCAGTGACTGGCATTGGAGGGGTGGATCCAGGGGCGGCGCTACGAACCTGGGGTCAGCCAATGACAACGCACCCCCAGAGATCAAACCAAAAGCCCAGTGGGCGAATGAGTGAACATAATATAGAGAAGCCCTTTGGCCGACATAGCTGCTACAGGGCAGTGGCACAACCTTTTATTTGTGAGGAGAGGGAATGTGGCGTGTTACCACAAAAAAAAAGAAAAAAAAAAAAAAAACTCTGTCCCAAATGCTGCTTCCTCCTTTGGACCTCTGGACCAGTATTCTTATCTGACATCTGAAGAGCTCTGTCTTTTTTTTTGCAGTTGGGTTAATTAGACTTGGGAGAGCTCCATTCTAAAGAGGCCCCTTGATGTCATTGCATGTAGTAATAACCTACTTTTATGGTTATAAAGGCATCTTAGCAACCAGCCTGCACACCCAGGGTCGAGGACACTGAGCACCTCTGTATGGGTTAGGGTTGCAACAGTTTAGAAACTTTCCCAAAATCCCTCGGTTATCCAGAAATCCCATTTGGAGGATTGTGTCTCCACGTGTTCGGTCCTGAATCCTGGAATTCTCCAACCGAGGTATCAGAATTTAGCAAGCCTAGTAAGGGTGTTGTGATATGTCCTTACCATCGCAGGTGAAGGTGACAGGCTCCTGGGACTCAGAGATCTCGATGGACACCTTGACGCTGCAGCCGTTGTCCCCTCCCCCGTCCCTCTGGGGGATCACCGCGCTCAGCACGTACCCCGGGTTGGTGTGGAGGTCATCGTGGGCAAACTTTGACCTCAGTCTGAAAAAAATAAATAATAATCAGCCAATTGAAATCCAGTACGTCACCTTTACATAGAATTGATTCTCTACTTTTTATTGCCTTAGTTTGTAAATCTCGAAGTTAGCTGGCCTATTACACATGCATAAACTAATAGATAACGGACTGACTCAATTCCTGTGATTAGTTCTCCTACTTAACTTCCCCCTCCCGTACGGGATCTAAAGTTCTTCTAAAACTCTTCTGCTTTGGTGATATTTGCTGCACATGTACTGTGTTTTCTGCCAATAAAGCATTACTGAATGGAATTGAATAATTACTCAGGAACTAATGTATTGATGCTTACTGAACTGTCATCGAGATTACTCTCAATTGCCTCTATACTTCTCATTTACATGTGAAGACTCTTCGTGATCTATAACGATGGCTTTCGCATTAGGGATGGGGGTAGATGGGGCAGCTTTTACACTGTGTGTGCGTGTATGGTGTACTGCTTTGTTGGTGATGTTATGTCACCATGCTGGAGAGCAATTTCCAGAGCAAAGCTACATCACCACTCCACCCAGAGGACTGGAGTGAGGCTACACACCCAGTCACACAAACATGCAATTACAGCACACACACAGTACTGTGCGTGCACACACTCGTTTGCGTACACTCACACAGTACTAAAGTGTGTGCTCAGAACACACACACATACTGAACACACACACACAGCTTACATTGCTACGTCTTCACAGAAGGCTACAACTTCTAGGTTCTGGGCTTCCTTTTCCTCCAGGGCAGTGTACTTTGCCAGTGCTTTCCCACTTCCCTTGTCGTGCTGCGAGACAATGAGACAAAGCATAGGGGACAAAATGGTGAGCAAAACAAGAAGAAGCAGCTGTATGAGCCAACCTCAATTGAGGAAGTGTATAGGTTTACTGGTGTTAAATTAATATGGAACTGGAATTAAATTGGTATTCGTTTAGGAAGGTACACATTAAATACAAAAAGTACAATTGCAGTAAGACCTTAACACCTAATTGGACCTACGCACGTATACACTCACCGCCCCCCCCCCCCCCCCCCCCCCCCCATTCACATAAATGGATCGCTCCTACAGACAAGTGAGTCGCGAGGCCGTGGCTTGCTGTATAAAGCAGGTAGACAGGCATCGAGGCATTCAGTTACTGTTCGATTGAACGTTAGAATGGGGAAAAACAAGTGACTGAGTGTGGTATGATCGCCGGTGCCTGTTGCGCTGGTTCCAATATCCCAGAAAAGGCCGGCCTACTGGGCTTTTCACGCACGACAGTGTCTAGGGTTGACAGAGAATGGTGCGACAAACAAAACACATCCAGTCAGCGGCAGTCCTGGGGGCGAAAACAGCTCGTTAGTGAGAGAGATCGAAGGAGAACGGCAAGAATCGTGCAAGCAAATAGGCTGGCAACAAACAGACAAATAACAGCGCAGTACAACAGTGGAGTGCAGATCGGCATCTCGGAACGCACAACTCGTCGATCCTTGTCACGGATGCAGGAGACCACCACACCGGGTTCCACTCCCATCAGTTAAAAACAAGATCACCAACACTGGACAATTGAGGAGTGGAAAAACATAGACTGGTTCAACGAATCCCGGTTCCTGCTGTGTCATGCTGATGGCAGAGTCAGGATTTGGCATAAGCATCATGAGTCCATGGACCCATCCTGCCTGCTGTCAACGGTATAGGCTGGTGGCAGTGGTGTACCGCCATCCAATCTGCATCAACTGCGTGATGCCATCGCATCAGCATGGACCAACTAACCTGTGGAATGTTTTCGACTTGAAGAATCCATGCCCCGAATAATTGAGGCTGTTCTGGAGGCTAAGGAGGGGTCCGACCCGGTATTAGAAGGGTGCACCTAATAAAAACTGTCCGGTGAGTGTACATTTGTACATTATACAAACTGACGGAGGCTCGATTAATTTAGTCCTGTGCATTGTGCTAAGTAAGTGAGGTGTATGCAGGCAGCTAAAATAGCAGACACATTTTGATATAAGTAAGTGAGGTGTATGCAGGCAGCTAAAATAACAAACACATTTTGATATATGAAAGCAATGAATCCCATCAAGTGAATTTTTCCTATTGGGGAAAAGGTAAACACACACACATTCACACACACACACTAAATGGGCCCCTCTAGGAATTGAGTTCAGAGATTCCTGGATGCAGTGAAAAAGCTGCCGGGAACTGGCAGGAGGAACGCCCCATAATTTGACTAACTAGTTGGGGCTAAGAATGTGTTTCCTGTGCAACAGGAAATTACTAGTTAAAATCCCGCCTCTTCTCCCTGGTCTGCTGTGAGTCAGCAGAAAAGCACACACAGGCGTTGGAATTCAATGACATCACGATGCACACAGAGGAAGACTTTGATTCTGCTCTGAGGGAACAGGGAAGGGTTACAAAAATGCCTGATATGTAGAGTAACTTTCGTGTGTTGTTACTTGTTGCAGACATTTGAAAACAAAAACGCATGAAACAAATGTGTGATTTTTAATGCACTTATGAAAAGTGAAAAAAATATATATATTTTTCACCAACATAGCACAGCTTTTCGGGGCATACTGCACAGGATAGCTACCACTGTCAAAGTAACTGCACTTCTTGACCCATTCTACACTTCAGTGACTCGTACGCTGAGGTTTATGCAAAATACAGCCATCTAAACATTATCTACACACACTTCATGTGTTCTACTCTTTTCCCCAAACTTCTGGTGTTTCGTGGTGAAAAACTGAATGGGTCGAGCATATCACGTCAACCCTATTAGCCATAAATAGACAGGCTAGAAATATTTTAACAATGTACATGTTTTGGTGAAGCTGGCATTTAATTGTCCTCCCTATTGCACACAATGAGCTTACATTCCCACTGTCACAAAGAGACTCATGGCTGATTTAAGATGAAATCGTCAATATTGTGATGATCACTTACTTTACTTGGCACTTACTACAGACACTGATTTATTTAACCTCTTGCGATAGGAAAACATGTTTTTTTTATTAAGTTGAACATATGCTCATCATGACAGAATGTAAACATTTTGTGAAATAACACAGGTCATTTTTGTTCAACAAGCTACACTACCCTAAAGGGACTCATTTCGTGGAACTACGCTTATATTAAAAATAAAAAAAACACAACCTCATTTTAACACCCACTGATCGACACAGCCTACACACACACACTTCATGGGGGAAAATGTAATGTTAGTTTTGTTTTCAGAAAAAGTCACATCTTTACAGATGTTTTATGTTAATAGGATGTCATGACTGTGTCTATTTGTAATTGCTTTCATGAGAAATACAACGTTAATGATATATCGCAACATATCAGTTTGCCTTCTTTATGTTTTGTCATTTTCGGTGGCCAGAACAAAAAGAGAGAGACAACGACGACGGGAGATTTAGCATTATTTTATGAGCTACTTTGCTCAGCTTAGCGGTTCCTATAAAAACTTCACTCCACAAGCAAAGGCATCAGGGTTGTGTTCATTAGGCACCAAAAGGAAGAAAACGGACTTAACTAGGGAGGGACTACCTGGACTTGTCCAATAAGAAAATGCTAATTTTTTGTTGTTTTCCATCGCAAAGCGTTTTAAAACGTTTTCCATTGCGTTGCCTAATCAACAAGACCCATTTTACGGAGAACCCTTACAGAGACGAACACATTCTTGTTTTGACATAAAATATCACAAAACTGATACATATCTACAAATCAGTGTGTTTGTAGCTCTGACACGGCTGAGATGGCAATCTCTCGCTCTCCGAGAAAACTTGTACATCCCAGCTAGCCAGGTCTCCAGTTGGCAGGAAAAGAGTGAGAGGCATTAGCTGTGTTCGTGTTTTGAGACAAGATCCTTTCATCGAAAACAAACACGCAGAGATAATCCAATGAGGCGGAGATGATCACACACACACACACACACAGGACAGACACCAGGCTGTACAGTTACACAGGCCTGTCTTTGTTTTCTCCATTTCATCCTCTGAGCAGCTTTTAATGGGGGGGGGGGGGGGGGGGGGGGGGGTACTGGAGCCTGAGGGGATGGGTAGGGCCCATGTGACTCACACCATTCACGTCATTCATCTGTTCTGGTTGGCTTTGGTCTAGTCACCCTACTGTTCTGAGTCAGGTCCGGTCTGCTTAACAGCTCCTCTGTCTTGGGTCTGTCTTAAACTGGTACAGTACACCACTTCATGGTCCAAGGCTTGTGCCGGTCTGCTGCCTGTATATACAGTCCTAGAATGGTACCTACTTCACTGGCCCAGATTTTTAGTGGTTTGCTAATACTGTAGACTTCCATTGACATGAGTCTATTCTACTTTCCTCAACCTTACACTGACTCAATGCACACTCACTGGACTCTACCCACACACTCCAACACACACACTCGTTTAAGTAACCTTATTGGGTAACCCCCTAACCCCAAAACCTAACCTTAATTCTACCTTATCCCTAAACCCCCTAGAAATAGCATTTGACCTTGTGGGGACTAACAAAATGTCCCGGTAGTAGAAATCAAATCAAGCATTATTTATACAGCACATTTAAGACATGGAATACCACAATGTGCGTTACAGGAAAATACAAACAAAAAAACTATTAAATAAAGCTGAAATATTTACTACACAACTTACATAAGAGGATGAAAATAAAATAAAAACAAAAACTGAACGGCTAAAAAACACCCTAAGGAAAAGCAAAGCTAAAAAGTGTGTTTTAAACAAGTCCACATGCTCACTCACAACTTCTCTCCACATACAGTGCATTCGGAAAGTATTCAGACCCCCCCCCTTGACTTTTTCCACATTTTGTTACATTACAGCCTTATTCTAAAATTGATTAAATAATCCCCCCCCCCCTCAATCTACACACAATACCCCATAATGACAAAGCAAAAACCTTTAAAGAAATTTCAGCATTTTTTTTTTTAATAAAAACAAAATATCACAAAATATCACATTTACATAAGTATTCAGACCGTTTACTCAGTACTTTACAGCGATTACAGCCTTGAGTCTTCTTGGGTATGAAGCTACAAGCTTGGCACACCTGTATTTGGGGAGTTTCTCCTATTCTTCTCAAGCTCTGTCAGGTTGCAAGGGGAGCGTCGCTGCACAGTCCGGGCTCTGGCTGGGCCAGTCAAGGACATTCAGAGACTTGTGCCAAAGCCACTCCTGCATTGTCTTGGCTGTGTGCTTAGGGTCGTTGTCCTGTTTGAAGGTGAACCTTCGCCCCAGTCTGAGGTCCTGAGCGCTCTGGAGCAGGTTTTCATGAAGGATCTCTGTACTTTTCTCCGTTCATCTTTGCCCCGTTCTTGACTAGTCTCCCAGTCCCTGCCGCTGAAAACCACAGCATGATGCTGCCACCACCATTCTTCACCATAGGGATGGTGCAAGATTATCTACAGATGTGACACTTCTCATTCAGGCCAAATAGTTCAATCTTGGTTTCATCAGACCAGAGAGTCTTGTTTCTAATGGTCAGAGTACTTTAGGTGCCTTTTGGCAAACTCCAAGCGGGCTGTCGTGTGCCTTTTACTTAGGAGTGGCTTCCGTCTGGCCACTCGAGCATAAAGGCCTGATTGGTGGATTGCTGCAGAGATGACCAAGGCCAATCTCCCCCGATTGCTCAGTTTGTCCGGGTGGTCAGCTCTAGGAAGAGTCTTGGTGGTTCCAAACTTTTTCCATTTAAGAATGAATAGAGAACACTGTGTTCTTGGGGACCTTCAATACTGCCCAAAAATGATGGTACCCTTCCCCAGATCTGTTCCTCAACACAATCCTGTCTCGGCGCTCTACAGACAATTCCTTCGACCTCATGTCTTGGTTTTTGCTCTGACATGCACTGTCAACTGTGGGACTTTATATAGACAGGTGTGTGCCTTTCCAAATCATGTCCAATCAATTGAATTTACCACAAGTGGACTCCAATCAAGTTGTAGAAACATCTCAATACTGAATACTTTTACATTAAAAAAAATATATATATATATATATTTTATTTAACTATGCAAGTCAGTTAAGAACAAATTCATATTTACAATGATGGCCTAGGAACAGCGTGATAACTGCCTTTGTCAGGGGCAGAACAACAGATTTTTACCTTGTCCGCTTGGGGAATGCTCTAGCCACTAGGCTACCTGCCGCCTTAAGTAAATAAGGTATGTTTTTTTATTTTACAAACCTGTTTTTACTTTGTCATTATTGGGAATTGTATGTAGATTGATGACGGGGAAAAAACGATTTAATCCAATTTAGAATAAGGCAGTAACGTAACAAAATGTGGAAAAAGCCAAGAGGTCTGACTACTTCCCGAAAGCACTGTACGCTGTTGCTACTCTGTTTGTTATCTATACTCATTGCCTAGTCACTTTTACCCCTACCTACATGTACATATTACCTCAACTACCTCGTACCCCTGCACATTGATTTGGTACTGGTACTCCTATATAGCCTCACTGTTGTTAGTTATACTGTTATTATTTCTCTATTTTTATTAGCAACTTCCCTTACTTTTTAACTCCGCATTGTTGGGAAAAGGAAGGTAAGTAAGCATTTTATGGTGAAGTCTACACCTGTTGTATTCGGCGCATATGAAAAACACAATTTAATTTAATTCTTCCTGGTTTACACTTTCTAGCATAAGCTACATCAGGAGAACCAGTAAACCAAGTAAAGTTTGACTTCCTCTTTCAATCAGAAAGTTATTGGAGGTTAGGACAGAGGAATCCCTGTGACATTATAGAAAGGTCCTTTTTTCAACAAAGGTTGCGGTTGTTGTTATCATCTAGGACTTAAATCAGCTGATTCAGAGGATTCCGTTAGTGTCTGGCTCTCAACTACAATTTCCACCCACAAGGCACTTCCTGTTTGTTGTGGCTAAACAGGGTGAAAGATAAGGGGTGGAGAAGACCGAGATAATTGACTTGAGTCACTGAGTTTACTTTTAGCCATATATGTCACTCTGTAGGCCTATCTATCCACCACCACAGAGTGTATGAAAGAACATATTTTGAATATTAAATGACTTGATAAAGCGCCAAAATTCAGCATTTTGACATCCTTCTGTGCACTCCCTGTAAGATCCTTGAAGATTTTAACCCACTTAACCCCAAGATGTATCCAAGTGTTCACCATCATTGTAAAGCCTTTGTTATTTTGTTGCTTTCATTATAACACATTTTAACGGAAACCCTGTCGCGTGAACTGAACTCTCGTTTTAATATGGTGAAACTTTGAGTCAATACATGTTAGAATCACCTTTGGCAGCGATTACAGCGGAGAGTCTTTCTGGGTAAGTCTCCAAGGGCTTTGCACACCTGGATTGTACAATACTTGCACATTATTCTTTTGGTTGTGGATCACAGTCAATTTCAAGTTGCCATAGATTTTCAAGCTGATTTAGGTCAAAACTGTAACTAGGCCACTCAGGAACATTACATGTTGTCTTGGTAAGCAACTCCAGTGTATACTTGGCCTTGTGTTTTAGCTTATTGTCCTGCAGAAAGGTGAATTTGTCTCCCAGTGTCTGTTGGAATGCAAACTGAACCAGGTTTTCCTCTAGGATGTTGCCTGTGCTTAGCTCTATTCCGTTTATTTTTATCCTAAAAAACTTGTGATTTCTTGCCCATTACAAGCATACCCATAACCTGATACAGATTGAAAATATGAAGAGTGGTACTCAGTGATGTGCTGTGTTTGCCCCAAACATAACGCTTTGTATTCAGGACAAAGTTCATTTTTGGCATATTTGTTTGCAGTTTTACTTTTGTGCCTTATTGCAAACAGGATGCATGTTTTTGAATATTTTTATTCTGTACAGGCTTCCTTCTTTTTACTCTGTCATATAGGTTAGTATTGTGGAGTCACTACAATGTTGTTGCTGCATCCTATCACAGCCATTCAATTCTGTAACTGTTTTAAAGTCACCATTGGCCTCATGGTGAAATCCCTGAGCTGTTTCCTTCCTCTCATGCGTGGGGGAAAAAATCAAGGGGTGTGAATACTTTCTGAAGGCACTGTAGCCGCCCACAAACACACGTTTGATGAAAGATTACTATGGGGCTGGAAACCGATAAGAGGTGACTGGGTCTGTAGAAGGTAACTCTGTGCTGGCCCCGCTGGTTGAGAGTAGTGCTTCGCCCGGCCACACTCAGTCTCACACTCGGTCTAAATGAGAGCGCCTGCTGCCATGGCAACACTGGGTCGCTCTGGGGCTTGTCAGATGAGTCCGCCGTGGGGCATGTTGGGGAGCTGTATGATCTTGTCCCTGCTTAGGCTATACCAACACCAAGTACTGCTGCCTGGCAGCAAGGCAGACAGGCTTGGGCGACACACATGGGGACACACACAGGGTTGTGACAGTCATGAAAAAACCCCATAAAATAACAGTTTTGAGATGTATAAATGAATGTGAACATTTTTACACCTTCCTCCTACAGCATTTTATATATGTTAAAATTGCCAGAATAATTTGAAATACCAAAAATATTTTCTGCTACTGCTGGCTTAGAATCGCCCTCACAAGGTGTGGGCATTGCGAGGTGTGGAACGTTTACTTGGCTAAAGGTATGTGCTTTGGAAACCAAAATTGATATTTTGGCAGTGCCGGTATGATGTCATTGATGTGTGACTTGACCTGGTGGTTTTGGCTGGGCTTTTGATAAACCCGTTGATATTTTAGTTCAGCTACAATCGTACCCAGTTGTTTAGGCGTTAATTACGTTGGGTTATTTTGAATGAGCCATGGTAGAACTTGGTTGTTTTGGCTGTGTTATGACTGCCTGTTTAGGCTGTGGTGTGGTAGTGTACAGATTTGCTTTGGAGAGAGATTGTACGATATCTTTTACCGTTAGATGACTAGACGTACCTGATTGTTTGGCTTTTGCTGTGATGAGGACACTGGGATGGTAAGGGAGTGGTTCCTGGTGATCGCTGCCCCCGTCGACGACCTCCGGGGCTGAGAGCGACCTGCGAGTTGACCCGCCACCTCCACGGGTGGACTGCTGCCACCAGCCACACCCTCTGTCTCGTCGAGCAGCACGGCATCCCAGGGGTCCCCTCCAGCTGGCCCTCCCACCACCATTACTGTACCGCGCGATGCCAGGGAGGTCCCCTCCTCGCCCTCGGCTTTGCGCTTGTTGAGTGGGTCCAGGTCCAGCCACTCGAAGCGGCTGAAAGCAGGGGATTCCACGGCAGGTTGTGGTGGGTTGGGCGCCAGGGACGCGACGCTGGTCGGCGAAGAATCCAGGTCAGTGCTGGCCGACCTGCCATTCTTCAAGTATTCCGAGGTACTGTGGATCTTGTCGAAGAGCTTGGCCATCTCCAGGGTGACGGTGGGCTGCTGGAACACCATGGCCCCGGGCTGCTGGATGGGAGTGAAGGCCATGAATGAGGTCTGCGGGCCGGGCAGGCCTATGTAGGGCGGCATGGCCGGTGAAAAGCCATTGTGGAAGGAGAAGTTTTCAGGGTTAGGGAACGGAGCAGAAGGGAACATGGGAGCCTGCTGGTGGGTGGGTGTGGACACGCCCGAACTGGAGGGCGTGGAGAGCATGGAGGGCGTCCACTGGCCCCTGTGGAAGGGCGAGGGGCTGCAGGTGGCGTAGCCCCCCGGGTAAGAAGCGCTGAGGTTGAAACCCAGCAGCAAGGAGGGCCGCGAAGCCTTGCTGCTGTTGGCACCAAAGCTGTCGTCCAGCAGGAGCTTCTCTAGCTCCTGGTTGGTCAGCTTGTCGACGTCGATGTCCCGGAACTTGTCCTTCTCTGCCTGCGTCTTTGCCTCGGGGAAGACGATGAGATCCTTCTCCGGTCGGTTGCTGGAGGAAGGTGTAGGCCTGGGAGCGGCGGCAGGATGAAGTTTGTTTTGTGAGGAAGCAGAAGAGGAGGTGGAAGAGGAGGTTGCCGGGAGCGTCTGTCTCTTCTCCATTTGTAGTTTCGCTAAGGCCTCCGCCTCCATACGAAGGGCCTCCTCCTTACCCACAACCCCCTTTGGCTGGGCCACATCCAGCTTGAACCCATTACCACTGGATATCTGGGCCATGGTGTCAACTTGAGGGTGCCATGTACGCAGAGTTTGTAGTTCAGCTCTGGTGTCAACAGGTCAGACAGGAGTTCTGCTTCTTCAAACACCTGGGAGAGGATGGGAAACGACCACAAGTCACAATACAGACAACACCAGAAACATTGCACAACCATGAAGTGGTCTGACAGGCATTTGTTCTGCATTTAGTGAGCGATGTCCATAGCTAATGGCAAAGTCTGCACGACTAAAAACTAGCTGATACTAATGCATTTGTATTGCTCCCTATATAATTACAGCTTGGCTGTTTCAAATCTATTACCAAGATATATCTGTGTTTTAAACACCAGTGGACCTTTGACTGTGGCTTGTACAAATATCCAAGCCCAAGACCAACTGACATCCTGAAGTATCACCGTCCTTTAACACGGGGGGGGGAAATTCCACAGTAACAGAGTGACGACGAGACTCACTTTTTCACTTTCAAATGTATGCCAAGCAAAAAAACATGACACCATTTAACAAACCATACACGTTAGGGCTGACACCATTTAGTCGACTGGTCGTTTGTTTGGTCGATAAGCTGTTGGTCGACCGAGATTGAGATTTCTTTATTCGAGCAGTCGCAATCCTTATTTTCTTCTTATGGTGCACAATACAATTGTCTGATTCGTGCCTGTCTCTTTGGACTAATCCATTGCAGAGGCCACGGATAAGGCACAGTCCATCACTCTAAGACATTTGATACCGACATTGTATACAGTGCATTTGTAAAGTATTCAGACCCCTTCCCTTTTTCCACATTTTGTTACGTTACAGCGTTATTCTAAAACACACTAAATAAAATAAAAAATCCTCAGCAATCTACACACAATAACCCATAATAAAAGTTAAAAGTTTTTGCAAATGTATTACAAATAAAAAACAAATACCTTATTTACATAAGTATTCACACCCTTTGCTATGAGACTCGAAATTGAGCTCAGGTACATCCTGTTTCTATTGATCATCCTTGAGACAACTTGGAGTTCACCTGTGGTAAATTCAATTGATTGGACATGATTTGGAAAGGCACATTAGAGAGTCTAGTTTGAGAAACAGACCCATCAACTGGCAGATTCATTAAATAGTACACGCAAAACATCAGTCACAACGTCAACAGTGAAGAGGCGACTCCGGGATGCTGGCCTTCTTGGCAGAGTTGCAAAGAAAAAGCCATATCTCAGACTGGCCAATAAAAAGAAACGATTAAGATGGGCAAAAGAACACAGACACTGGACAGAGGAAGATTGGAAAAAAGTGTTTTTGACAGACAAATCTAAGATTGAGGTGTTCGGATCACAAAGAAGAACATTCGTGAGATGCAGAAAAAATGAAAAGACGCTGGAGGAGTGCTTGACACCATCTGTCAAGCATGGTGGAGGCAATATGATGGTCTGGGGGTGCTTTGGTGGTGGTAAAGTGGGAGATTTGTACAGGGTAAAAGGGATCTTGAAGAAGGAAGGCTATCACTCCATTTTGCAACGCCATGCCATACCCTGTGGACGGCGCTTAATTGGAGCCAATTTCCTCCTACAACAGGACAATGACTCAAAGCACAGCTCCAAACTATGCCATAACTATTTAGGGAAGAAGGAGTCAGCTGGTATTCTGTCAATTATGGATTGGCCAGCACAGTCACCGGATCTCAACCCCATTGAACTATTGTGGGAGCACCTTGACCATATGGTACGTAAGAAGTGCCCATCAAGCCAATCCAACTTGTGGGAGGTGCTTCAGGAAGCATGGGGTGAAATCTCTTCAGATTACCTCAACAAACTGACAACTAGAATGTCAAAAGTCTGCAAGGCTGTAATTGCTGCAAATGGAAGATTCTTTGACAAAAGCTAAGTTTGAAGGACACAATTATTTCAATTAAAAATCATTATTTATAACCTTGTCAACGTCTTGACTATATTTCATTTTACTTTTGCAACTCATTTCACAACTCATTTCATGTATGTTTTCATGGAAAACAAGGACATTTCTAAGTGACCCCAAACTTTTGAACGGTATGTATGTATGTATGTATGTATGTATGTATGTATGATGCACCAACATTACATTCTTGGCCAATACCGATAACCGATATTTAAAAATGTAAGCATTCTAGTACAGTTAAATAGTTAACACACACACATGGACGCAGCGGATTAAGGCACTGCATCTCAGTGCAAGAGGCGTCACTACAGTCACTGGTTCAAATCCAGGCTATATCACATCCGGCTGTGATTGGGAGTCCCATAGGGTGGCGCACAATTGTCCCAGCGTCGTCCAGGCCGTCATTGTAAATAAGAATTTGTTCTTAACTGACTTGCCAAGTTAAATAAAGGTTACACACACACACATCAAAAAGTTATTTTGTTGGCATTTACGTATGTCCCCATTACCAGTGAAACATAATCAAAAAATATTTATTTCACTTAATGCTGTGAGGCACGTGTAGCGCAAAATGTTACGCGGCTTTATTACGTCATGTACCTACGTTATATAAACTCAACAAAAAAATAGGACCCTGTCTTTCAAAGATAATTCGTAAAAATCCAAATAACTAAACAGATCTTCCTTGTAAAGGCTTTAAAAACACTGTTTCCCATGCTTGTTCAATGAACCATCAACAATTAATGAACATGCACCTGTGGAACGGCCGTTAAGACACTAACAGCTTACAGACGGTAGGCAATTAAGGTCACAGTTATGAAAACTTAGGACACTAAAGAGGCCTTTCAACTGACTCTGAAAAACACCAAAGATGCCCAGGGTCCCTGCTCATCTGCGTGAGCATGCCTTAGGCATGCTGCAAGGAGGCATGAGGACTGCAGATGTGGCCAGGGCAATAAATTGCAATGTCCGTACTGTGAGATGCCTAAGACAGCGCTACAGGGAGACAGGATGGACAGCTGATCTTCCTCACAGTGGCAGACCACTTGTAACAACACCTGCACAGGATCGGTACATCCGAGCATTACACCTGCGGGACAGGTACAGGATGGCAACAACAATTGCCCGAGTTACACCAGGAACGCACAAACCCTCCATCATTGCTCAGACTGTCCACAAGAGGCTGATAGAGGCTGGACTGAGGGCTTGTAGGCCTGTAGGAAAGCAGGTCCTCACCAGACATTACCGGAAATAACGTCACCTAAGGAAACAAACCCACCGTCGCTGGACCAGAGAGGACTGGCAAAAAGTGCTCTTCACTGACGAGTCGCGGTTTTGTCTCACCAGGGGTGATGGTCGGATTCGCGTTTATCATCGAAGGAATGAGCTTTACACCGAGGCCTGTACTCTGGAGCGGGATCGATTTGGAGGTGGAGGGTCCGTCATGGTCTGGTCGGCAGGTAGCCTAGTGATTAGAGCGTTGGACTAGTAACCGAAAGGTTGCAAGATTGAATCCCCGAGCTGACAAGGCAAAAATCTGTAATATATATATATATATATATATATATATATATATATATATATATAAAATACATACACAAAAAAATATATGGGGGATTGGAAATGCAGACAATTACATTGAAAGAAGCCACAATCTATCTGCAATATTAAAGCTGATCTACACACAATTTTGGATTATTATTAATAATAATGAAGGGGGGGCAAGGTGGCCTGCTGTGGTGGAATGGAGTGCGTGTGTGGGGGTTTGTAGGGGAGAAGGTGATCAAAGGTAAGGGGGACAAAGTGGTGAAGGGCTTTGTAGGTCAGAAGGAGGATCTTGTAATGAATGCTTGGGAGACAGGGGTCCAGTGGAGTTCACGAAGGGGGGGGGGGGCTACCAGGACTTAGTGTGGGTGAGGATCCGGCTGTAGAGTTTTGAACCATTTGAAGCTTATGGAGGGAGCTTGAGTTGATGCCGGAGAGTAGTGAACTGCAGTGGTCAAGACGGGTGGAGATGAACGCATGTATGAGGGTTTCATCGGCAGGACAGGAGAGGGAAGACCTGACTTCGGCAATGTTGCGGAGGTGGAATTATGAGGATTTGACAGTCTGTCTTATGTGATGGTCAAAAGAGAGTGTGGAGTCCAGGATGACTCTAAGGTTGTGTGCATGGAGGGAGGGAGAGACAGTGAGGGTGAAGTTTCTAGATTTGGTGCCTATGAGGAGGAGTTCTGTTTTATCACTGCTGAGCTTGAGTAAGTTTGGTTGTATCCATGTTTTTATTGCAGAGAGGCAGGATTCAATGTGGGTCAGAGGTAGGTTGAGGAGGGATTTGGTGCCACGGTATATCTGGGTGTCATCGGCATTGCAGTGGAAGTCAAGGTTGAAGTGACGGAGGATCTGACCAAGGGGGAGGATGTAGATGATGAAGAGTAAGGGACCCAGCACAGAGCCTTGGGGGACAACCTGTACAACTGAGGCTGAGGTGTGGCCATTAAGAGAGATGTAATGTGTCCAGTTGGTGAGGTATGATTGTAGCCAAGAGAGTGTGGTGCCCTCAACACCCAGACCCTCAAGCCCGGTGAGGAGGATCTGATGGCTCACTGTGTCAAAAGCAGCACTCAGGTCAAGGAGAATCAATATGTTGTACAGTACTGAACGATACTCTACTTTTACTGTACTTTACTGCAACTGTGGTTTGTGACTATGATTTCCCATTGTGGCCAATTCAGTTGCAGTCATTCTGTTACTGATTTTGGCCATTCTGCTACTGATTTTGGAAAAGAAAAGGGAAAGGGGGACTCGTAGTCAGTACAACTGAATGCATTCAACTGAAATGCGTCTTCTGCATTTAACCCAACCCCTCTGAATCAGAGGTGCGGGGGGCTGCATTAATCATAAACAAAATTGTTAGCAGCAAAAATACTATAACTAATAGGGTTGGGTGATATATGGGGAGACCTTTTCTACGATATGCTACTCTAAATATCGCGATAACCGATATAGGCCTAACCATTTTGCGTTTTCAAGTCTTGCCATAGAATTCTTACTTAAATCATCTTGAAAGTCTAACTCGGCCACTCAGGAACATTCAATGTCATCTTGGTCAGCAGCTCCAGTGTATATTTGGCCTTGTGTTTTAGGTTATTGTCCTGCTGAAAAGTGACTGTCTCCCAATCTCTGTTGGAAAGCAGACGTTTATTTTTTTATCCTTAAGTTATTTTTTACACCTAGTCCTTGCCAATGACAAGCGCACCCATAACATGATGCAGCCACCACCATGATTGAAAATATGAAGCGTGGTACTCAGTGATGTGTTGGATTTTTTTTGGTGCCTTGCTGCAAACAGGATGCATGTTTTGGAATATTTTTTCTTCTTCTCAGGCTTCCTTCTTTTCACTCTGTCAATTAGGTTAGTATTGTGGAGGAACCACAATGTTGTTGATCCATCCTCAGTTTTCTCCTATCACAGTCATTAAACTCTGTAACTGGTTTAAAGTCACCATTGTCCTCATGGTGAAATCCATGAGTGGTTTCCTTTCTCTCCTGCAAATGAGGTAGAAAGGACACCTGTATCTTTGCTGTTGAAATTAGTTGGCAGGCGCCTTCACTTCAACATTATTGTGTTTTGGTGTATTTCTAATACCTTTTAAGACTTTTTTTTTCTTAAGACTATCTGTGTGACCAGAAATCAAAGCCTTTGCTTATTACACATTTTTAGGGTGGGAAATGGTTGAAAAACATATCATGCCTTTATTTCTCAAAAATATACACTATTGGCATTCATTTGACACCAAATTTGATATGCTCCTATAAATATCACATGTTTCTGCTAATGGGTCCTTGTACATGGAAATGACCAGCGACAGCAGGGAGGAAAGGGAAAATAATTTAAATCTACTTGAGTCATGCTGCCTCAGAAATCCATGACAACCCCACTTACAAAATTATGCACAGTCAGGGTAAAGGGGAGTCCATAAAAGGCCTGTTAAAGTTTAGTGTGCCTGGCTAGCACAAGGACTGTAACATGGGTTGTACAAAACAGAACAATGTGTTTCGAAATAAGAACCTCCTCCTTATTGATTTGACTGGCTGTAGCTACAATACAGATCTATGTATTGGTTGACTGTTATGCGTATTGCGTTTGTCCTACTTATTTTGCCTGTGTGTTATGAGTCGAGAATCAGTTCACACTGTAGGCCAACACACATCAACTGCATGCCATTTTCATTGAAAATTATTGTCTGTCTCATACAGCAGCAAGGAATGGCCTTGTCATTAGTGGCATTGTTTCTTGTGAAAACTGACATCACAGTTTATGATCAAACAAACATAATGATATGGGTATGTAGTTAATGAAATTATGTCGTATGAGAAACTTCACTGACACAGGCTAAATTGTATTACCATGACACCAGTGCCTTAAAAAAAATTCTAAAGACTTTCTTAAAATATTGGATATAGCCTATTTCTTATATACAAAAGCTCTTTAAAATACAGTTTGCTCTCTTCTGTAAAAGATCTCAGCAATTTTATTTTATTTTACCTTTATTTAACTAGGCAAGTCAGTTAAGAACAAATTCTTATTTACAATGACGGGCTAGGAACAGTTAACTGCCTGTTCAGGGGCAGAACGACAGATTTGTACCTTGTCAGCTCGGGGATTTGAACTTGCAACCTTTCGGTTACTAGTCCAACGCTCTAACCACTAGGCTACCCTGCCGCCCCAAGCAATATGGTGCAGGTGGGTGGGTGTAGAACATCTTCAGGACTATGTGTTGTCAGAAACCGGCAACATGTGTGTGCATTTATCGAGTTCCTCAAACGACAGATCTAAAACGAAATAAACAAACTCATATCACTACCCAGTCCCTCAGTCAGATACTTTCTATCAGGCGACACAGGCCTCTCCTGAGTTTCCCTCCCACCTCCCATTGTGGTGAAGGCTAGCTGAGCCCGGGCTCTCTCTAGCTAGCCTAGCACTAATGTGTGTGAGGAATTTGGCATGTAAGGCAGCCAGGCGGGTCTCTCACTCTCTCTCTGTAGCATTGTGTACTCTATGGCCCAAGGGTGTCTTATCAGCTGTGCTAATATCAGAGCCTGGGCAGAGATTCCGGTGGTGGAAAACCAACGGCAGCAGCGCTCAAACATTTGTCTAGCAGCTTAGTGAAGCCACATTCTGCCAGACAGACGTCAACTGAGTTTGATCTGGGTAAAGGAAACAGGTAGGCAGACTGTGGTGGTACTGGATTCATTTTTTGGATTCTTCATCATCATGTAACCCTGCCTCAAATTTGCAGCGTGTCAAGTTTTGACCTCAGTCTTCCCTTCAAACAGTAGCTTAAACCCTACTCTGAGTAGATGCAGTGGACAATGGTATCTGTAAATGTTATAGGCTAGGCTACATATAGTGAGGAATCAGGCCTATATACATTTTTCATCTTGAATCTTTGAACTACTCATCCCATTCAAATGAAGGGTCATTGAAGAAGAAAGAGAGAATGTAGGCCTATGCCATAGAAATGTGTGGACATGACTCACCAATAGAGTTCAAAACTTAATGTACCCAAATGTCTCTTAAATTTAGCCTACATATTACTATGAGTGGCTACAGGAAGACAGGCTAAACCTTAAGCCACTAAACCTAATCCCCAGAACAAAGGGTCCTGACCTGAGATGCCATCATGTTTTAGAAGCCCTTAAAAGGCAATTGGTAAAAAGATTAAAAAGTTGGAGAAAATGAATAGGAATAGCTCAAAGTAAAAATATATATATATATATATATATATATATATATATATATATATATATATATATATATATATATATATATATATCTCTCCATGGTGCTGTAAACAATTTTTGGACAAATTCCCCTAACGACTTCTAAACGGATCTGAGAACATTGTTAGTTTCCCCTCAAAGTAGTTTGGGCTAAAAAGACAGGCGATACTGGGAGCTAGCTACTACCATTCTTCTCCAGTGGAAATGTCTGCTTGACTGGAATAATTTAAGGATGCAGGGGTCAGTTTGGAACTTTCAGAGATAATTTGTTCACTGGATTGAGTAGAATGGTCTCTTTACAAATTGCCTAATAAAAATGCAAGTAGCAGGCCGCCACTACCAATCTGAAGCAGACATACCGGGCAGCGGATCAAGGTACAAAATAACATCTTTAAGACAGGACTAAGTAACCAAGTCATGCTTATAGCTTTTATAGATTCAGTTTGTACAATGATGGCCAATGACTGGGACAAATCTCAAATGCTGATCTTCCTGCTGCTTTGGGTCGAACAGAAAGCTTGTACAGAACATATGGCTCAGTCGGTAGACCATGGTGCTTGAAATGTCAGGATTGTGGGTTTGATTCCAGGGGCCACCCACACACTTTGGATAAAGGTGTCTGCTATATTATTAACATCTAGCCTATAAAAAGAAACTGGCAAGACGTCATAGTGTCCATGCTTGACAGTAGAGCCCCAATAACCTAAACACAACTATGTCAACCTTTGTCCATGTAAATGCAATTTGAAGTAAAAATAGGAAACAAAGTGGCAATTGATGATAGGCTAACTCCCCATTACAAATGTCAGGTCATAACCTCAATACAATACCGGTAAATGCACTTCCATGCTCATGGTTAACAGTTGCAAAATCTCTCACAGACACAGATCCAGCCTTTCCCTCTGGGAGTGGGCAAATAGATATCGACCACTCAAAGGAGTCTTTCTGTAGTACACTACAAACTATACTGAAGTAAGTTTCCCCAAAAACAAAGATAATCTTTGGCACTAAAATAATTGATAGGCAATGGAGGAACGATGATCGTAATTCTAAAAAGTATCTTCGTGTTTTTGGGAAGCTCACCCCCTGATCAGCAGCAGCCATGATAACAACTAAGCAGGATGCAACAGGCAGTCGGCAATAGCAAAGAACAACACTACAGACTGTGAGAAGTTTAAGTTATATGTTCACTGGGGAATGTGCAAAATAACTTCAGCAACTTCTAATTTGATGTTGAAAGGGCTTTGGATTTGCGACTTGATTGAGACAAACATCGACACTTCATTCCGTTGGCACAAATTCATTCTCCGACAGTCTGGGCTACAGATCACATATTTATCTCAACTATCCACATAGGGGCCTACATTGGGGTAAGTGTATACCACCAGTGTTTAAAAAAATAAGGCACACCGGACTCGAGCTGAATTCACTTTGAAGCCTACTAGCTCTCAATTGAATTCCTCTACCACAAATAATTTCCCTGCTTTGACTTTGTTGTACACACATGTAAAATGAAGACTCGTCAGATAATTTTTGGGAAAGTTGAATAACTAACTTAGCTAGAACTGATTAGTGAATAAAAGTGTTGTCAACATAGTTCGGCTTCAGTGGATAAGTTCAAATATATCTATATATTTCAAAGTCGAATGAATGTGGACACGCGTGGCATAACTACGTGCCATTTGTATTGGAATAATGTGCTCGAGGCGTCAAATGTTTATGTTCGATGAACAGAACTTTGCGCATCACTGGTTCTATCATTTAAAGCACTCAGTGACCTGCCAACAAAGTGAAACACAAGAAGGAAGAAACGCAGGATTTTGAGTACGAGCAAGGCTCGAATACCTTACGGATATCTGCCAATAGCTCTCGGTATTTTAACTTTTAAATACATATATTTTCGGTAAATAAATATAATTTCTCACCTTTGAGCGGTACGATGTTTGTAATCATTTTCCTGCAGCTGCAATTGTTTTCCATCCATCCACCCGCTCGCGCAGATAAACGTCAGTTCCTGTTGAAGTAGTTCGATCACATTTCACCAAAATAATTTAAAATGATGAAACAGCGTCACCATGTGGCATAAAATACACTAAAATAATAATGCAGGAAAAATCTCTGGACAATGTAAATGAAGTTATCTACATCTCTGCATATATTTGTATTTATTGATGCATGATATTTGTGTCACTGTCGTCAGGTTCCCAAACAATATGAATAGCAATTTTATTTTGTATGATCCATTTTTAGTCTTTTTTTTTTATTGATAGCTTGAGAGCTATGAGAAAATAACAAACAGAATGCCATGTAGGTTATTCAAATAACATAACTAGGAATAGTTGTGTCACCTCAATAAAATATATCTCTCTATCTCTCACACACACAGGCTGTGCATTGCCATCTTGGCACACAGTTTCTAAACGGTTAGTGCTACCCGAGATCGTTGGGATCTCAAATACAGGCTACAGCTGAGACGAATGATACAGTTGGTTGGACCACTTCCCAATTCAGCATCTCTTTTGACGTGTTCGTGCGGATCACTTTTGTAAAGATGGTCATCGCTTTTAAAAGTTTGTTGCATTATGGGGATATTGTCTGTGATCAAAGATCATGAAGTTTTGACTGTAGTCGTCTGCAGGTTTCTGCAGTTGCTCTTAACAAACTGCATCCTGCAGCCATTTACCTACAGTGTGGGAGGATCTATTGTCAACCAATCATTATGGAGTTTTTGTTTGACCTACGCGAACGTGACCAAAAATGTGACTGAAACAGGAACCAACTTTGCCGCATGGCATGTATGCAGTGGATATGTACAAAATTGTATTTACATTTTTTTATTTCACCTTTATTTAACCAGGTAGGCCAGTTGAGAACAAGTTCTCATTTACAACTGCGACCTGGCCAAGATAAAGCAAAGCCGTGCGACACAAACAACACAGAGTTACACATGGGATAAACAAACGTACAGTCAATAACACAATAGAAAAATCTATCTACAGTGTGTACAAATGTAGTAAGATTAGGGAGGTAAGGCAATAAATAGGCCATAGTGGTGAAATAATTCCAATTTAGAAATTAAACACTGAAGTGATAGATGTGCAGAAGATGAATGTGGAAGTAGAGATACTGGGGTGCAAAGGAGAAAAAAACAATATGGGGATGGGTTGGGTGGGCTATTTACAGATGGGCTGTGTACATGTGGAATGATCGGTAAGCTGCTCTGACAGCTGATGCTTAAAGTTAGTGAGAAAGATATAAGACTCCAGCTTCAGTGATTTTTGCAATTTGTTCCAGTCATTGACAGCAGAGAACTGGAAGGAAAGGCGGCCAAAGGAAGAGTTGGCTTTGGGGATGACCAGTGAAATATACCTGCTGGAGCACATGGTATGAAGCGAGGGCCAGCCAACGGCAGTCATTGGCAACGAATATGAAGTGAGGGCCAGCCAACGAGAGCATACAGGTTGCAGTGGTGGGTAGTATATGGGGGTTTGGTGACAAAACGGATGGCACTGTGATAGACTACATTCAATTTGCTGAGTAGAGTGTTGGAGGCTATTTTGTAAATGACATCGCCGAAGTCAAGGATCGATAGGATAGTCAGCTTTACGAGGGTATGTTTGGCAGCATCAGTGAAGGAGGCTTTGTTGCGAAATAGAAAGCCGATTCTAGATTTAATTTTGGATTGGAGATGCTTAATGTGAGTCTGGAAGGAGAGTTTACAGTCTAACCAGACACCTAGGTATTTGTAGTTGTCCACATATTCTAAGTCAGAACCGTGCAGAGTAGTGATGCTAGATGGGCGGGCAGGTGCGAGCAGCGATCGGTTGAAGAGCATTTATTTAGTTTCACTTGCATTTAAGAGCAGTTTGAGGCCACGGAAGGAGTGTTGTATGGCATTGAAGCTTGTCTGGAGGTTTGTTAACAGTGTCCAAAGAAGGGCCAGAAGTATACAGAATGGTGTCGTCTGCGTAGAGGTGGATCAGAGAATCACCAGCAGCAAGAGCGACATCATTGATGTATACAGAGAAAACAGTTGGCCCAAGAATTGAACCCTGTGGCACCCCAATAGAGACTGCCAGAGGTCCGGACAACAGGCCTTCCGATTTTACACACTGAACTCTATCTGAGAAGTAGTTGGTGAACCAGGCGAGGCAGTCATTTGAGAAACCAAGGCTATTGATTCTGCTGATAAGAATGCGTTGATTGACAGAGTCGAAAGCCTTGGCCAGGTCGATGAAGACGGCTGCACAGTCTTGTCTTTTATCGATGGCGGTTATGATATCATTTAAGACCTTGAGCGTGGCTGAGGTGCACCCATGACCAGCTCGGAAACCAGATTGCATAGCAGAGAAGGTACGGTGGGATTCGAAATGGTCGGTGATCTGTTTGTTATTAACTTGGCTTTCGAAGATTTTAGAAAGGCAGGGTAGGATACATATAGGTCTGTAACAGTTTGGGTCTAGAGTGTCTCCCCCTTTGAAGAGGGGGATGACCGCGGCAGCTTTCCAATCTTTAGGGATCTCAGATCATTTTAGAAAGAGAGGGTCCAGATTGTCTAGCCCAGCTGATTTGTAAGGGTCCAGATTTTACAGGTCTTTCAGAACATCAGCTATCTAGATTTGGGTGAAGGAGAAATGGGGGAGGCTTTGGCAAGTTACTGTGGGGGGTGCAGAGCTGTTGACCGGGGTAGGGGTAGCCAGGTGAGAAAGCATGGCCAGCTGCTTATTGAAATTATCGATTTTCGTAGATTTATCGGTGGTGACAGTGTTTCCAAGCCTCAGTGCAGTGCGCAGCTGGGAGGAGGTGCTCTTATTCTCCATGGACTTTACAGTGTCCCAAAACTTTTTGTGCTACAGGTTGCACATTTCTGTTTGAAAAAGCTAGCCTTAGCTTTCCTAACTGACTGTGTATATTGGTTGCTAACTTCCCTGAAAAGTTGCATATCGCGGGAGCTATTCGATGCTAATGCAGTACCCCACAGGATGTTTTTGTGCTGGTCAAGGGCAGTCAAGTCTGAAGTGAACCAAAGGCTAAATCTGTTCTTAGTTCTACATTTTTTGAATGGGCATGCTTATTTAAGATGGTGAGGAAACACTTTTAAAGAATAACCAGGCATCCTCTACTGACGGAATGAGGTCAATATCCTTCCAGGATACCCGGGCCAGGTCGATTAGAAAGGCCTGCTCGCTGAAGTGTTTTAGGGAGCGTTTCACAGTAATGAGGGGTGGTCGTTTGACCGCAGACCCATTACGGACGCAGGCAATGAGGCAGTGATTGCTGAGATCCTGATTGAAGACAGCAGAGGTGTATTTAGAGGGCAGGTTGGTCAGGATGACATCTATGAGGGTGCCCGTGTTTACAGATTTAGGGTTGTACCTGATAGGTTCCTTGATCATTTGTGTGAGATTGAGGACATCTAGCTTAGATTGTAGGACGGCCGGGGTGTTAAGCATATCCCAGTTTAGGTCACCTAACTGTACAAACTCTGAAGATAAATGGGGGGAAATTAATTCACATATGGTGTCCAGGGCACAGCTGAGGGCTGAGGGGGTCTATAACAAGCGGCAACGGTGAGAGACTTGTTTCTGGAACGGTGGATTTTTAAAAGTAGAAGCTCGAACTGTTTGGGCACAGACCTGGATAGCATGACAGAACTCTGCAGGCTATCTCTGCAGTAGATTGCAACTCCGCCTCTTTTGGCAGTTCTATCTCGGCGGAAAATGTTGTAGTTGGGATGGAAATTTACACATTTTTGGTGGCAATCCTAAGACAGGATTCAGACACGGCTAGGACATCAGGGTTATCGGAGTGTGCTGAAGCAGTGAATAAAACAAACTTAGGGGGGAGGCTTGAAACAAAGGCTTTTACGGGTACAGAAGTCAACAAATGATTGCGCCTGGGGAATAGGAGTGGAACTGGGAGCTACAGGGCCTGGGTTAACCTCTACATCACCAGAGGAACAGAGGAGGAGTAGGATAAGGGTACGGCTAAAGGCTAAAATAACTGGTCGTCTAGTGCGTTGAGGACAGAGAATAAAAGGAGCAGATTTCTGGGCATGGTAGAAAAGATTCAGTGCATAATGTACAGACAATGGTATGGTAAGATGTGAGGACAGTGGAGGTAAACCTAGGCGTTGAGTGATGATGAGAGAGGTTTTGTCTCTGGAGGCACCAATTAAGCCAGGTGAGGTCTCCGCATGTGTGTGGGGTGGGATAAAAGAGCTATCTAAGGCATTTTGAGCAGGACTGAGGGCTCTACAGTGAAATAAAACAATATGAACTAGCCAAGACAGCAGTAGACAAGGCATATTGACATTAGAGAGAAGCATAAAGCAATTACAGGTGTTGATCAGGAGAGCCAAGACAACAACTGGTAAATGGCGATGAATGGGCAGAGCGGGTCAGTTAGGTACATACAGGACCTGAGTTCGAGGCTGGGGCCGACAGGTAACAAAATGAGGTACTGTATTATTGAAACAGTCCAGGGGCATCAGCTGTGTAACCGAGTGATCATAGGCTCAAAAGAGCAGCAAAAGAGCAGACTGGCAGGTTTTGTCCGAGCTAAGGCTGGCTGGTGACCGAGAAAAAGGTGAAGACCGCTAGCTGTGGCTAACAAAGACTAGTAGCTAGTTAGCTGGCTAGCTTCTGGTGGAAGTTCCGGTTATAAGGAATAAAAATAGCAGATCCGTACCACATTGGGTGAGGCGGGTTGCAGGAAAGTATATTTAGTTCGTAGATAGAAAGTGAGATTAAGATATATACAAAAAAGACTGGCTATTTACACGGGATAAGACAAAGACAAACACACACGTCCTGCTGCTACGCTATCTTGGATCCAAATGATTATGATATGAGTCTCTCTTTCACCAATTGACTGTACAATGTACACACATATATTTTAAGTTTGTGAGGGAGTGTATGACATGCGGGTTGAAGATATGGTTATTTCAACATGATAAAGAACAACTTTTATAAACAATGGCAACACTGCAGTTTGCACTGAGCCTTGCTGTTGGAAAACCTGATCAGTGTCCGACTTTCGGGCTATCGCAGATCCACCTCCCACACTCATCGAATTGCGTCTACGGTCGGTTGCTTTCGCCTTACCAATCAAACAAGCCTTTTGGCTCTGCTGTAACTCCACCATCTTGGCAAAGAGTTTTTAAACGGTTAGTGGTATCCGAGATCCTTGGAACGTCCAAACGGTGTTCCATACTTAACCCTAACCGTTTAAATGCCAACTTCAGTGGGAGTGACATCAAAGTTCGGACTTCCAAAGGATTCCGTTTAGACTTTCGGTTCTAAACCGAGGCCCAACATCACTAGACTTCCGGTAACGCTTGTGAAGCAGACTGTAGACCAGATCAAGGTTTGAGAAGTATATGGGCACGTTTGAGTGGTAAGGCTAACATGCTGACCACACCGCTCGCGTCGCAAAATAAATGTACACATACGTTATTCAATCATTGCACCCACACTGCTCACGCGCGTCAACGAGCGTCTGCGTTGCCAGGCGCTAACATAGAACTTGGTTCTATTTGTGACGAGCTGCAAGTCCCGCCTCACCCATCTCCTCATTGGTTTTAAGGAGCATATACCCACGTGGGTGATTGAAAGATGAACTGAGGTCCACACTCCAGTCCAGTTGGTTGTGGTAATGAACCTTCAAGTTGGTTGCCAACTGCCATATAAAGTCCAAAGAAGAAGAAGAAGCCTGAATGAGGAGAGATTACTATAAACAAACTCAGTTTACCCTTTTATCTGTCGATTAATTGTCAGAGTAGAGGAATTTGTGCATTTCAAGGAAAAATGAGAGACAGAGCCTCAAATGTCACATTAATTTGTATATATATTCACTATATACATGAATCGCAACAAATTTGGTTCCTGTTTCAGTCATATACACTGCTCAAAAAAATAAAGGGAACACTTAAACAACACAATGTAACTCCAAGTCAATCACACTTCTGTGAAATCAAACTGTCCACTTAGGAAGCAACACTGATTGACAATAAATTTCACATGCTGTTGTGCAAATGGAATAGACAAAAGGTGGAAATTATAGGCAATTAGCAAGACACCCCCCAAAACAGGAGTGATTCTGCAGGTGGTGACCACAGACCACTTCTCAGTTCCTATGCTTCCTGGCTGATGTTTTGGTCACGTTTGAATGCTGGCGGTGCTCTCACTCTAGTGGTAGCATGAGACGGAGTCTACAACCCACACAAGTGGCGCAGGTAGTGCAGTTCATCCAGGATGGCACATCAATGCGAACTGTGGCAAAAAGGTTTGCTGTGTCTGTCAGCGTAGTGTCCAGAGCATGCAGGCGCTACCAGGAGACAGGCCAGTACATCAGGAGACGTGGAGGAGGCCGTAGGAGGGCAACAACCCAGCAGCAGGACCGCTACCGCCGCCTTTGTGCAAGGAGGTGCACTGCCAGCGCCCTGCAAAATGACCTCCAGCAGGCCACTAAAGGCACAACCTAGATTCGAGCCAATGTCTTAAGTAGCTGAACATGTTATTACTCACACCTCGTGAAAGTGACAAACTGATACGTTTTCATTTTAGTCAAAAACTGTCACGCCCTGACCATAGAGAGCTTTTTATTCTCTATGTTGGTTGGGTCGGGGTGTGACTAGAGTGGGTCATCTAGATGTTTGTGTGTCTATGTTGGCCTGTTATGGTTCCCAATCAGAGGCAGCTGTTTATCGTTGTCTCTGATTGGGGATCATATTTAGGCAGCCATTTCCCCTTTGTGCTTTGTGGGATCTTGTCTATGGATAGTTGCATGTCAGCACTATTATTAGCTTCACGTTTCGTTTGGTAGTTTGTTGTTTTTGTTCGGTGTTCATTTATTAAAGGAATATGTACGCCTACCACGCTGCACCTTGGTCCATTCATAATGACGATCGTGACAGAAGATCCCACCACAAATGGACCAAGCAGCGTGGCCAGGAGGAGCAGACATCCTGGACATGGGAGGAGATCCTGGCTGGAAAGGATCGCCTTCCATGGGAGCAGATGGAGGCAGCAAGGGAGGAACAACGACGACACCGGGGTTCGCAACTAAGACGCAAGCACGAGAGGCAGCCCCAAAATACTTTTGGGGGGAGGCACACGGGGTGGTTGGCAGAGCCAGGTTTCAGACCAGAGCCAACTCCCCACACTCGCTTTAAGGAGCGTGTGACCGTTCAGGCACCATGTTATGCAGTGATACGCACTGTGTCTCCAGTGCGCATTCACAGCCCTGTGCGCTCGGTGTCAGCTCTCCGCACTTGCCGTGCAAAAATGAGCATCCAGCCAGGACGGATTGTGCCGGCTCAGCGCTCCTGGTCTCCAGTACGCCTCCTCGGACCAGGATATCCTGCGCCGGCTCTACGCGTTGTATCCCCAGTGGGCCTCCACAGTCCAGTACGTCCTGTGCCTCCTCCCCGCACTCGCCCTGAGGTGTGTGTCATCAGCCCGGTGCCACCTGTACCAGTCCCACGCATCAGGCCTCCAGTGCGCCTCCACAGTCCAGTATGTCCTGTGCCTCCTCCCCGCACTAGCCCTGAGGTGCGTGTCATCAGCCCGGTGCCACCAGTACCGGTCCCACGCATCAGGCCTCCAGTGCGCCTCCACAGTCCAGTACGTCCTGTGCCTCCATCCCGTACTCGCCCTGAGGTGCGTGTCATCAGCCCGGTGCCACCTGTACCGGTCCCACGCATCAGGCCTCCAGTGCGCCTCCACAGTCCAGAGATTCCGGCGACAGTTCCCAGTCCAGAGCTTCCGGCGACAGTTCCCAGTTCAGAGCTTACGGTGACAGTTCCCAGTTCAGAGCTTACGGCGACAGTTCCCAGTCCAGAGCTTCTGGCGACAGGTCCCAGTCCAGAGCTTCCGGCGACAGGTCCCAGTCCAAAGCTTCCGGCGACAGTTCCCAGTCCGGAACCTCCTGCGACGGGAGGCTCCGGACCGTGGCCCGGAGTCCCCAGCGACGATCCGCGGCCCGGAGTCCCCGGCGACGATCCACGGTCCAGTTCTTACGGTGACGACCCACGGTCCGGTTCCTCTGGCGACGACCCACGGTCCGGTTCCTCCGGCGACGACCCATGGTCCGGAGCTTCCGGCGACGATCCCCGCACCAGAGCCGCCATGGAGGAAGACGTATCTGCGAGCGGAGTGGGTACTTCGCCTCGCACCGGAGCCGCCCCCGATGGTAGATGCCCACCCGGACCCTCCCCTATTGAGTCGGTTTTGCGGTCGGAGTCCGCACCTTTGGGGGGGGGGGTACTGTCACGCCCTGACCATAGAGAGCTTTTTATTCTCTATGTTGGTTGGGTCGGGGTGTGACTAGGGTGGGTCATCTAGGTGTTTGTGTGTCTATGTTGGCCTGTTTTGGTTCCCAATCAGAGGAAGCTGTTTATCGTTGTCTCTGATTGGGGATCATATTTAGGCAACCATTTCCCCTTTGTGCTTTGTGGGATCTTGTCTATGGATAGTTGCATGTCAGCACTATTATTAGCTTCACGTTTCGTTTGGTAGTTTGTTGTTTTTGTTCGGTGTTCATTTATTAAAAGAATATGTACGCCTACCACGCTGCACCTTGGTCCATTCATAATGACAATCGTGACAAAAACAACTTTATATGGAAGGAGTGCCTGTTCCTCTGCCCAGGCCTTCGGGCGGGTTCCTCTGCCCAGGCCTTACAACACCTGGATACAGTGGCGTCATGCCAATAGAGGGCACAAGGGCATGTACCTTGTCAGATTTGTCCTGTTAAATTTAAAAAAAAACTTTTGTTGTTGTTTCTCTGTAATAAATACTACTAGTAGCCACCTAGCAATTTTATTAAGTAGGCTCTAGCTAGCCCAGATAGTTATGAGGTTAAGAGATTGGGAACCTATCTACCAAGAAGCCATTTCAGGCTAACAATCAAGTTAGAGTAGCTAGCTTGTATAACTATTTTAGCTGTCATGCCTGCTGGCAAGGTTGGTAGACTTTAGAAAAGCAAGCAATTACTAAAATGTACTAAATAAGACTCACATTCCTTTCAATCTTTTACCTAGATTTTAGCAGAGATGCACAGAAGCATATTTCCAATCAGTGTTGCTCCAGTAAGCTTTCTCTATTAATTTGAATGTGTTGCCAGTTGGAGAAATTGCTTGAGCTGCACTGAGAATGAGAAAAGTATGAAAGCCAACAGTCCAATATTTTAGAACACTACTGTGCATACGCATACATGTTTTGGACTATGATAAACCCTTCTACAGATTCACCATCAAGAGTATTCTGTCGGGCTGTATCACCGCCTGGTACGGGAACTGCACCGCCCGCCCTTAACCTACCTGCTCTTCAGGACATCTACAGCACCGGTGTTACAGGAAGGCTAAGAAGATCATCAAGGACCTTTAGCCACCCGAGCCACGGCCTGTTCACCCCGCTACCATCTAGAAGGCGGAGACAGGGTGCATCAAAGCTGGGACCGAGAGACAGCTTCTATCTCTAGGCCATCAGACTGTTAAACAGTCATCACTAGACGGCTACCACCCAGTAATCTACCCTGCACCTCAGAGACTGCTGCCCTATGTACTGTACATAGAGTCATCGGCGGTAAAATGCATCCAATTATAATTCAGTATGTTTACACATATGAATATTACATCCCCCTTCTTTTAAAACAAAAGAAAAATGTTTACATATTCTAAGCGTTTCTTTTGAAAATATGCTCTGCAGTTTGAACTCAAGGTAAGTAACCATTTATATTGCATACTACACCAACTGAATCAACATAGACTCTGAAACAATGATCCAACATACTGTTACTTTTCGAACAAGGGATTCTCAGCAACTCAGCTTTCACAGTAGAAATACATCTTAACATTTCAAACAAATACAATACCAAAGCATTTCAAGTGAACTTTCAATAACAAGTTTACAGTCTGGAACTCTTTTAGGGCAGCGATCCGCCTACACCCTTTGACATTTCACAGGTCTAGGACAGCTCTGGGCTTGACCTCTCTTCCTGACCTTGTGCGATATGATGCTGAGCATGCTTCTGTGTCAGTCAACATCTCTTGTGGTGTTGCAGGTAAGTATGATGTATGTTGTGCTGTGTGTGTGTTTAGTCCATCACGTTCTCTTTCAGGGGAACAGTTCATCTCATCAGTGTGTTGTTCTTTTGTGTTCAGTAGGTGACGATGATTGCGGCGGTACACCGCTCCTTCTGCGGTGCGGACGTGATATGACCGTTCAGTGTCAGCTGGCTGGAAGACTACTGCTGGCTTCCAGAGGCCATGCTCTTGGATTCTAACTGACTCCGTCGATCAGTGGTGGCAGTGGTCTAGCTGACCTGTCGTAGTATCGCTTTTGTTGTTGTTGTCTCTGTGCACGTTTTCCATGCATTTCCTTGTAGCTGACGACCTCAGGTTGCAGCTGCTGGTTGGTGCTGGGAAGGATTGAGCGAAGTCTGCGGCTCATCAACAGCTGGGCTGGTGATTTGATGTTGTCAACTGGAGTGTTGCGGTATTCAAGGAGACTGAGGTAGGGGTCTCTCTTGTCTGCTTTTGCTTTATCCATGAGTGATTTAGCAATCTGCACAGATTTTTCAGCAAGGCCATTACTTTGAGGGTAATGCGGGCTTGTGGTGACATGTGTGAACTCCCATGCTTTTGTGAAGGATTCAAACTCATTTGATTTGTAACAGGGCCCATTGTCAGATATTAAAGTCTCTACAATGCCATGCCTGGCAAAGGCTGCTTTCAGCTTGTGTATCACAGCTGCAGATGTGTTGCTGTGAAGCTTGTCGAGTTCGAAGTATCTGCTGTAGGAGTCCACTGTTACGATGTAGTCCTCGTTGTTCCAGGTAAACAGATCGGTTGCCACGACCTGCCAGGATCGGTCTGGGATACAGTGAGGTAACATTGGCTCTTTGGTGTTTGAGGGGCGTCGTTCAAGACATATGGCGCATTTACCAACAATGTCCTCTATTTGTTTGCACATTCTGGGCCAAAACAAAATGTCCCGTGTTCTCTGTTTGCACTTTTCCATGCCCATGTGTCCAGCATGGATCTTTGTCAAAATCTCTTCTCTGAGACTGGTAGGAATAATGATTTTCTCTCCTTTGAAAATTATTCCGTTGATCTGTGATAGTTCATCACGATGGTTCCAGAATTCTAAGACGCTCTGAGGGCATTTTCTCCTCTCCTCAGGCCATCCATCCTGTATGACTTTCCTCAGCTGTGCGAGTTGCGAGTCCTTTTCTGTTTCTGCTTGGACCTCCTTCAGTTTTGTGTCACTAACTGGTAAGTTGCTGTACACCGTGTGCACTTACATGTCCATACCTTCACTGAGGCTGCTGTCCTTACAGGTAAGAAACTTCCTGGAGAGTGTGTCTGCGACAGAGATGTCTTTGCCTGGACGGTGAGTGATTGTGAAGTCGTATTTTTGTAGTTGAAGGATCATTCTCTGTAGCCTTGGCGGGGCTGCGGCTAGTGGTTTCCTCATAATTGACTCAAGGGGCTTGTGGTCGGATTCCACAATGACTTGTCGTCCATATATGTACTGATGGAAACGTTTAAATCCGAACAGAATGGCGTAGAGCTCCTTTTCGGTTTGAGCGTAGTTGATTTCACAGTCTGTGAGAGATTTGGAAGCGTAGCCGATGGGCTTTCCTTCTTGCAGTAGCACTGCACCTAGTCCATACTTCGATGCGTCCACTTGGAGTCTGAGCTCTTTCAGGGTCGTAGTAGGCAAGGATTGGTCCTGGTTCTCTCGTGATCAAGTTTTTCACATTCTGGAAAGCAATGTCGTGTTGCTTGTCCCTGACAAACTCACTGGACTGCTTTAGCAGTTGACGCAGGGGTGCATTAGCATTGGAGAGGCTGGGTGCGAACTTGGCTAAGTAGTTGACCATGCCAAGCACTGTTTCCAGCTCTGCACGGTTCTTTGGTGGCTCCATTTCTTTTATGTCTAAGATCTTCTGTGGATCTGGCTTGATTCCAGTCGCTGTAAGAAGATGTTCGAAGTAGCTGACCTCTGTAGCGCCGACTGTGCTCTTCTCGGGGTTGAGCCGGACTCCTCTCTCGCGGGACCTTTGCGGCATCGCGCGGAGGTTTCGGTCGTGCTCCTCTTTGGTTCGGCCATAGACAAGGATGTCGTCCACAATTGCCACAACTCCGTCGAGGCCTTCGTACACTTCGTCGATTTTCCGCTGAAACTCGTCTTGGGCTGAGATAATCCCAAAAGGCAGTCGATGGAACCGGTAGCGTCCAAACGGTGTGTTGAATGTTGTGAGCTTAGATGACTCTTCTGTGAGCTTGATAGCCCAGTAGCCTGATCTAGCGTCCATGACACTGAAGTAGTGTCCTCCCGCTAGCTTGTGTGTGATGCCATCTAGCGTCGGTAAAGGATAATGGGAGCGTTTGATAGCCTTGTTCAAGTCTCTTGGGTCGAGACATACTCTGAGCTTGCCTGTGCGTGGTTTCTCCACCACCACTAAGGCGTTTACTCAGTCAGTCGGTTCTGTAACCTTGGTGACTATGTCAGATTGCTCCATGCTCTCCAACTCTTTCTTCAGACGGGCACGGAGAGCAAGGGGAATCTTTCTCGGTGGGTAGACCACAGCGGTTGCGTCTGGGTCAAGGTGAATGGTACATTCTCCTGGGAATAATCCTATTCCTGTAAAAACATCAGCAAACTCCTCCAGTACATTGTCTGTCTCTACTGGTGCTGTCACTGATAAAACTAGCTTGATGAGGTCCATGTCTAAACATGCTTTAAGACCTAGCACTGCAGGTGCTCTAGTGTCAACAACATAAAAGTCCAACATCATGTCACTTTCCTTGTATTTGCATTTGAAAGTGTATGTGCCTTTTACTGAGAGCTGTTCACCACCATAACCAGTCAGTCTGCACGTGGTGGGCTGTAGCTCGCATTCAGATGTCAAGCTGTGGTACTTATTCAGAGGAATAATGTTTACTTGTGCACCAGTGTCTAGTTTGAACTTTAGCTCTGTGCCTTGTGTTCCTATCTCAATGTCAGCAAAGGCTTGCTCTGTCTCTGATATTTGACTTTCTGTGTCACTGAATCAATAAACAGTTAATCAGCGTTTGACTCTTTGATTGACATTTCATCTTCACTCACTGTGTGTACTGTTTATCCACGGTAAGCTCTGCACACTTTTGCAAAGTGATTCCATTTACCACATTTGGTACACTGTTTGCCTTTAGCTGGGCAATTTCCTTGTTCGCCATGCACTTTGCATCCACAATATCCACTGACCATCTCATCCTTGTTTGCATAATCACAGTCTTTCACAAGCAGACGCAGCTCTGTCACAAACTGTTCAAAAGACTCGCTAGCTCCCTGTACTTTCTCATGGAATTTTTACCTAGCGAATATCGTATTGGTCTTTGGCACAACATATGCTTCAAAACGATCGTAGTATGTTTTCAGTACCTTTGATTCAGCCTCAGTAAGTGTCCATGTGTTGTAAATATCTCTCCCTTTTTCACCGATCCAGAGGAGCAGGTAGCTACACTTTTCCTCTTCTCCTCTTTCCTTCAGAGGAGCCGTGAACATTAGCTCCACATGCTGTTTGTACTTACGCCATGCATCGGGTAAGTTTGTAGACTCCCAGTCCATTCGAGGTGAAGGAACTCCAGATAAATCCATCTTTTAAGACCTTTTACTCTGACACCAAGTCTTGTTTTGCACACTTTGTACAAAATAATAAAATGCAGTACTACAGGATATTTCTTAACGTAGCTCTTTATTAGCTAGCTATAACTGGCATGTTCACGTATCGCCAACCAGGATCAAACTGACCATGACCTAACCATTTGGGTGGTCTTAACCAATCATAGCACAGTATGATATGGCGGTAAAATACATCCAATTATAATTCAGTATGTTTACACATATGAATATTACATCGAACACCATTCACTCTACTAATGTTTACATAACGTTTTACCCACTTTATATGTACATACTGTATTCTAGTCTAAACTCATTCTTTATAAATACTGCTGTACATACCTTTTTTATTAATATACTGTCCATACTGTCAATACACACCATATTCCTGCATGTGGTTATGGAACCCCTACCTGTCCCAGACCTGCTGTTTTCAACTCTTAATTATCGGCTATGAAAAGCCAACTGACATTTATTCCTGATTATTATTTGACCATGCTTGTCATTTATGAACATTTTGAACATCTTGGCCATGTTCTGTTATAATCTCCACCCGGGACAGCCAGAAGAGGACTGGCCACCCCTCATAGCCTGGTTCCTCTCTAGGTTTCTTCCTAGGTTTTGGCCTTTCTAGGGAGTTTTTCCTAGCCACCGTGCTTCTACACCTGCATTGCTTGCTGTTTGGGGTTTTAGGCTGGGTTTCTGTACAGCACTTCGAGATATTAACTGATGTACGAAGGGCTATATAAAATAAACTTGATTGATTGATTGATATTCCCAGAGTACTCTGTTCTCTTGGCCCTCCCACCCCTACGGGAGTGTGCAGACCAGTCCAAGCTCTTCTCTATCCTGGCACCCCAATGGTGGAACCAGCTTCCCCCTGAAGCTAGGACAGCAGAGTCCTTGTCTATCTTCCAAAAACATCTTAAAACTAACCTCTTCGAAGAGTATCTTAAATAACTCCACAGCACCCCCCCCCCCTCACACCCCCTCCTCTACCCCCCTAACTCCCACCCTGAAAAAATTCAATTCAGAATGCCTTTTGTAAACTAACACTCACACTTGACTTTTTTTTCACACTTTACTAGCTCTGACTAGAAAATGTACTTACTATGACTGTGATGTGGTTTCCCACCATCTTTTAAGATGAATGCACAAACCGTAAGTAGCTCTGCATAAGAGCATCTGCTAGATGACTAACATGTAAAATGTAAATATATATTTATATTCCGGTCTCTGATATTGCTCTTCTGATCTGTCTTAATTTCTTTCTTTTTTAAATGTTGGATTATGTGTGTATTGTTAATGTATTGTTAGTTATTACTGCACCATTGGAGCTAGAAACATAAGCATTTGATGCACCTATGTTAACATCTTCAAATATGTGTATGCAACCAATAAACTTTGATTTGATTTAATGCAACACACTTTGAAAGGCGGGGGTCTCTGACTTGACAAAAGTGATCCACTTGAATACGCCCATCGCCTACAAACGTGAACGTGGGTTTAATATATTCATACTAAACCATACATGTTCTTGGTTCACACAGATTTGCAAACGCCACGTACATTTAGCTTCATAGCACCTTGACCAACAAGTTTGAGGAACAGTTTGACTGACACATCTTCTGCCCAACTGGCTGCCAATGCGACTATTTCACAAAGCGACGAGATATATGTCTACCCAATGAGGATAGTTGAGGCCACGTGGGGGCGTTACCATGGCAATTAGCCGGTAGGTTGATCTTACTACTAGGAAGGGTTGTCACTAGTTACCCCAGCCATAAAGTCAAAATTGGCATCGTAAAAAAATGTTTTGTTGCCTTTTGGTCTTAATTTAAGGTTATGGTTAGACATAAGGTTAGCAGTGTGGTTAAGGTTAGGGTCCTGGATAGCTTTAAATTCAGATATTACGAAGAAGGATTATATATATTTTTTTAAATAGGCGGGGTTTAGCACAATTATGACTTTGTGGCTGTGATAACTAGTGATGACCACTAGGGTTAGGAAGAGACTCTGGCCGGTGTAAAGTGCATGACAGCTGTTAACAGACTCCAGTCTTTTTAACGTTTGGATAAATTAACGTTTCAAAGGCGCAACGGGACAGACAATTACTTGAAGGGGCAGCTGTCAAAGTAAGTTTCTGTTTCTCTTAGATTTAAATGACATTTATTATCATGCTATTATGGGCAAATGACAGTTCAGTAACGTTAGTTGGACATGTTGGACCAGTTGAAGGGAAATCATCCACAACCTACTTGTTGGACACTTGAGTAGTTATTGTGATGTTTCCAGTATTTCTTACACATTTAGCCAGAACTCATTATTATCAAGAATATTATTATCAAAGACCCACAATATGGACCTGATAAAATTAGACAGCCAGATCACAGATGTAACAACAGGTTCAAAACTACTGGATGCTGCTGATGTGGTCGTGTCGTGAAGTAATACCTAAACAGGTTGATAAGGTTCTCTTTCAGGTGTCAAAGCCCAAGAGAACTGGGCCAAGTTCAGTTGCCAAACGTTGTCGATAGAAATGCCTTGAACAGAGTCGACATTTTAAATGTTTTTATTTAACCTTTATATAACTAGGCAAGTCAGTTATGAACAAATTCGTATTTACAATGACGGCCTACCGCGGCCAAACCCGGACGACGCTGGGACAATGGAACTCCCAATCACGGCCAGATGTGATTCGAACCAGGGACTGTAGTGACGCCACTTGCACTGAGATGCAGTGGCATCACTTGGGACACGATGCCTTGTTCTACATGTTGGAGAGGCATTTTTGTTCTACATAAGATATTTCTATCTGAACGTTCCAAAACGTTATGTCTTGCTGAACACACTCCCTTGTTTATCCCACAGACACGTGAGTGGCACAATCACCACTGTTTTCTTTTGGTGGGGAGGTTACTGTGGAGATTGAGATTAAACTAGTTTAACATTTTACTTGTCAACACATTGGTCAATAGGGAGTTGTGGGTGTGGGTTCACTGGTTGCAAAATCAATGGCCCATTTCCCAGGCCAGTGAGCTTACTGAAAGAAGGTGATGTTTACAGTATAAACCTATTTGTTCTTATCACTATGAAACATTTAGGATTGTAATATACACTCTATACATAAAGAGCTCAATTGGCAACTGGCAATATCAATTACATACCTATAGGCTCAAACAGATGCTGTACATCTTGCCATTCTATGTCTGTAAAAAATGGATTAGTGTTATTTCATTTGACCAACTGTGAAATATGACATTTGTCTGTTTTACCATCAGCAATTTCTCATAGTTTCCCTTGAAGCAGCTGTTGTGTAGCCAATAAACCTTAGGCTGGTGATGCTCTCCTGTGTACTTTCCCTTGAAGCAGCTGTTGATGTAGCCACTTATTAACCTTAGCCTGGTGATGTTCTCCTGTGTACACAGATGTTGTGGAGTAAAGCCTTCTGCCGCTACCCTGTGTTCGTCCTGAGCCTGTGGTTCTGTCTGGAAGCAGTGCCCATCGCTGTGGACAAGACTAAAGTGGAAACCCCAGAGCAGAAACTAGAGGCGCCACAGAGTGTGGTGAGTGGAGTATGTGTGTTGCAGTACTTATCATGTGCAATTTGATGAAGAAGTGATAACGACTGTGTAGGAAGCAGATGGTCTTTTAATACTTGACAAATAATATTTTAAGACTGGCTAAGGCTAGGCTATTTGAACGCATAAGAAAGAAGAAAGGCACTCTGAGCATCAATAATGTGTAAGAAAGAGGAAGGGCTGCAAGAAACGGAAGGAGGTTTAGACCTAAGCCATATGAAACCAATGTAAACCTCTCCCCTTTCATCTCTGTCCCACTTACGCACTACAATGTGGATTTTGACCGTTTTTTTGGTTTCAGGACACAGGGCTTCACTATGACCGCTACCTCAGGGAAGTCATTGATTTCCTGGAGAAGGACCAGCATTTCAGAGAGAAGCTCCACAACACAGACATGGAGGACATTAAGGTACCCCAGCAGCTACAGCATTTGCAGGGTTGTGTTCATTAGGCACCAAACGGACAAAAAAACAAAAAAAACAGGGAGGGACTACCCAGACTTGTCCAATAAGAAATGCTCATTTTATTTTTCTGCCTCAAAATGTTTTCAACTGTTCGTTGCATGCCCTAATGAACATGACCCAGCTGGCCTCCTGGTCGGCTTCAATTTATTGTTATTGGTCACTCGGAAATCTCTGTTTGCTTTTGTTTCTGAGCAGCAAGGCAAGCTGGCCAAAGAGCTGGACTTTGTCGGCCATCACGTGAGGACCAAACTTGACGAGTTGAAGAGGCAGGAGGTGAACAGGCTACGGACACTCATCAAAGCTAAACAAGACGTTGAGGGAGGGCATGGTACGCTGGTCTGTTGTTCAAATATGTCCTGTCCAACTGGCAGCCATCCTATCAGCAGGAACATTTGTCCAATTGACAGGACATATGATGCAATGCACCACCAAAATGTCCATGTTGACACATTTTGGAAGAGGGCTTGGGGTACTACTAACAAGCATGGTCTTGCACTCAAACAAGACCATGCTTATATTGGGACTGCCAGAAATACCTGGCTGCGGTCACCGCCAAAGCAAGAGTCAGTCATCAAAACAATCTCTCAACTGCCTGTGAATTTTTAGCACAGTCTTTTAGCATCGCACTACCATTGTCCAATATCCACAATGTTAATAACTGCTTGGTGTTATCATTCAAAAGAGGTGTGAGTGACTAGTTTATTATTGTTAAGGGAGGATTTTAATGTACAATATTCTAGAGTAAAGGTCACTATAATTTATTACAAACACAGTTAATTACAATGATTGAATTGTGGATACATTTGAGCTGTAACTATACAATTACCTCATCATATAAAGTATGCACCTACTTTTTGGCAGCAGTTGTCAGCAAGCAACTTGTAACCACTTAAATTGTACAGTATTAGTTTCCCTCCTAATAGGAAACTTCTCTCCCCCCCCCCCCCCCCCCCCCAGAAATGAACCACAAGGCCCTGCTCATGCAGTTTGAGTACATGAACCACATGAACCCACACACCTTTGAAGTGGAGGACCTGGATAAGCTTATTAAATCGGTAGGAATGTTGTTTATACACACACTACAACATGATGCAATGTTTAAAATGGCCACACAATGGTTCTTGAAACCAACCTGCTCAGAACATATGGTGCATGGACCAAAATGATACCAGGGTCCATACTCGAAAAGAGAGTTTAAAAGTTCACACGCTGACAATGGCCTGACAGCTGAAATGTTTGCTCTGCACTTGATGTCTCTTGAATGAATAAGCATAAAATAACTTTTAAACTATCTTGTGAGCTAGGACATCCATTTTGAGCCAACAGCCCAAAGGGGTTATAGCCTTGGAGCTAACTTATTGTTTGAATAGCAAATGTATTGGAAAGTTCATCCTGACCATGCACATGTGCTCTGTCTGGTGATGTTAGACAATGGGAAAATGTTTAGAGGACAACAGTGTCCCCAGGACATTTATATGGTCGATTTGACCTATGGAGGTCTTTGAATTACCTTTTTAATGCTCCTCTTTATCCATTGTGAACAAATTAACGTTTTTGTTGCTATTAACAATCCTGAGCTTTCACTTGTAGATTTAATTACACAGAGGCACTGAAGCATTCTGAGCTATTTGTCCTTTGTTGGTGAGAGCTGGCTTGCCAGAGGTAAATGCCCAAATCAGCTTTGACAGTTGAGAGAGAGCCTGGGGTTGTGTGTGAACTAAACTTAAATTCAAGATTTCTCCTTGGTAAAGAAGGACGCAAACCTACTTCCTGTTTTTCTTAATATCTGAATTAAGACTATTTTGCACATTTACACTCAACTAAAAGTGATTTCAGTTTGAACTCTGACCTTTTCAGCGCCTAATGTGAATCCTCTGGTAGCGTGCTACTTCTAAGTGATGAGTCTGAAATCCGTGATGTTCCTATGTGAACTAATATCATTTGCACTTCAAACTAATCACCAAGAGCATGTCACATCCGTTCTCAGTCTCTTCTATAATAGTCTCTATCCACATTTTTTTTATTGGCTTGAAATCCCTCCAGGTCTATGGGTAACTAGTCTCTGACACAGAACTGTGGGCTTAAATAGTATTTATTTTGCTCAGTTCCATACCTACCAAGATATAAAGCCTTTTCAGAAGTATCTAAGGCTAGGTGTTGAATTGAAATTGTGCTTTTGTGTTCATTTGTTCAGTTCTCATTCTCTCCTTTTCCTGGTTGATATATATAGGCTACCAGTGACCTGGAAAACTATGACAAGGATCGTCACGAGGAGTTTAAGAGGTACGAGATGATGAAGGAGCACAAGAGGAAGGAGCACCTGATGAACCTCGACGAGGAGCAACGCAAGGACGAGGAACAGCACTACGAAGAGCTGAGGAAGAAACACGCAAACCATCCCAAAATCAACCACCCTGTAAGACATTTACCCTGCTACTATAACTAAACCCAAAGCTAAATAGCATGCGAGACATTTACCTTGACTTAACCCAAATTCAACCACCCTGTAAGACTTTTACAATGATACCATAATTAAACCCTCTATTGCATGACTGCACATTTACCCCAACATGATGGTTAGACCTATTCCATCAACAATTGCGCCAATAAAATAGTTCCCACTGCCAATTTGTTGCATGAACCGTTTCACCGGCCCAAAAATTATCCACCCATCGAGCATCATTTTGTTTTGTCGATATTTAGGGAAGTTTACAGACAATTTGGCTATGCCGGGTGGAGATTATAACAGTACATGACCAAGATGTTCAAACGTTCATAGATGACCACCATGGTCAAATAATAATAATCACAGTGGTTGTAGAGGGTGCAACAGGTCAGCACCTCAGGAGTAAATGTCAGTTGGCTTTTCATAGCCGATCATTCAGAGTTAGAGACAGCAGGTGCGGTAGAGAGAGAGAGTCGAAAAAAGCAAGTCCCGGACAAGGTAGCACGTCCGGTGAACAGGTCAGGGTTCCATAGCCGCAGGCAGAACAGTTGAAACTGGAGCAGCAGCACGACCAGGTGGACTGGGGACAGCAAGAAGTCATCAGGCCAGGTAGTCATGAGGCATGGTCTCAGGCCTCAGGTCTTCCGGGAGGGAAGAGGGAGAGAGAGCATACTTAAATTCACACAGGACACCTGATAAGACAGGAAAAGTAATCCAGATATAACAGACTGACCCTAGCCCCCCGACACAAACTATTGCAGCATAAATACTGGAGCCTGAGATTACAATGATACTATAACTAAACCCAAAGTCAATCACCATGTAAGACATTTACCTTGACAATCAACCACCCTCTAAGATATTTCAATTATATTAAACCCCAAATTACTGAACCCCAAATGAACTAGCCTGATCTTCAATCTTTTTGTGCTGTAGACCTATAGCCAATCATATGAGTCGGCTATAATGCACAAACAGATCTAGGATAAGGCTCCAACTTAACCACCCTGTAGGAATTTACAGTGATACTAATCTAACAAAGACTCCGTTACTGTATATGGGTCTTTCTATAGATAATGGGGCCAATGTGTGACATTGGGATAAACATTTTTAAAGTGGTTTGAAACAAAAAATAAATGAAATCATAACTCCACCTATACAACAACATAGGCCAAGGACTATACAGTGCCTTCAGAAAGTATTCACACTCCTTGACTTTTTCCACATATTGTTGTGCTACAGCCTGAATTTAAAATTGATTACATTTAGATTTTTTTGTCACTGGCCTACACACAATATCATATAATGTCAAAGTGGAATATTTACAAATTACTATCAAAAATGAAAAGCTGAAATGTCTTGAGTCAATAACCCTTTCTTATGGCAAGCCTAAATACGTCCAGGAGTAAACATTTGCTTAACAAGTCACATAATAAGTTGCATGGAATTACTCTGTGCAAATAATATTGTTTAACATGATTTTTGAATGACTTCATCATCTCTGTACCCCACACATACAATTATCTGTAAGGTCCCTCGGTCGAGCAGTGAATTTCAAACACAGATCCAATCACAAAGACCAGAGGTTTTCTAATGCCTGACAAAGAAGGGCACCTATTTGATGGGTAAAAAAAAGCAGACATTGAATATCCCTTTGAGCATGGTGAATGTATAAATTACACTTTGGATGGTGTATCAATACACCCAGTCACTACAAAGATACAGGTGTCCTACCTAACACAGTTGCTGGAGAGGAAGGAAACAGCTCAGGGATTTCACCATGAGGCCAATGGTGACTTTAAAAGAGTTACAGAGTTGAATGGCTGTGATAGGAGAAAACTGAGGATCAAATAAAAAGTTATTGGTCATATATCACATCATATAATACAATCGGTGTAGACTTTAGTCAAATGCTTACATATGAGCCCATTCCCAACAGTGCAGAGTTAAAAAGTGACAAATGTTTGCTAAATAAAACATTTATTTTACCTTCATTTAACTAGGCAAGTCAGTTAAGAACAAACCATTTTTTTCAATGACGGCCTAGGAACAGTGGGTTAACTGCCTTGTTCAGGGGCAGAACGACAGATTTTTTTTAGCTTGTCAGCTCGGGGATTCGATCTTGCAACCTTTCAATTACTAGTCCAGCGCTCTAACCACAAGGCTACCTGCCGCCCCAAATAGTAACACAATTTTTAAAAACTCAGAAGGCTATATACAAGGAGAACCAGTACCGAGTCAATGTGCAGTAGTATGAGATGGTTGAGGTAATACAGTATGTACATGTGGGTAGGGGTAAAAGTGACTAGGCAATCAGGATATATAATAAACAGAGTAGCAGCAGCGTGTGTGTGTGTGGTGTCAATATGTATGTGTGTTTCGTGTGCTTGAGCATATGTATACAGTTGAAGTCCATGATTCCATGTGTGTTGTTTTGATGGCTTTACTATTATTCTACAATGTAGAAAATAGTAAAAATAAAGAAAAACCCTGGAGTGAGTAGGTGTGTCCAAACTTTTTACCGGTACTGTATAAAATGCTGATTATTATCAATAAGTTGTCCGGCGTAGGAAATCCTCACTGGTTCCCTAGTTTACACTGTATATTGGTATTTCTATAAACTGTACTAGTGAAGTGTGTGTGTGTGTGTGTAGGGCAGTCAGGACCAGCTGAAAGAGGTCTGGAAGGAGTCTGACGGTTTGGACCCAGATGACTTTGACCCCAAGACCTTCTTCAAGCTCCATGGTAAGCTCACACAAGTAGCCATTCACAGGTTCAAAAGCCTAATAAAATATTGTGTCACGTTCTCAAATTACACACCAATCACAATGGACCTTACTAAGAAATCATCAAATTAAGCACTTTTTTTATTGAAGCCATTGTCTTTTTTCCTCTTTTTTGCAGACACCAACGGAGATGGCTACATTGATCAACAGGAGCTTGAAGCCCTGTTCACTAAAGAGGTGTGTGTGTGTGTGTGTGTGTGTGTGTGTGTGTGTGTGTGTGTGTGTGTGTGTGTGTGTGTGTGTGTGTGGTGTAACTCGAGCAGGCCCAGAGTTGAAAAATGTGTATGTTTTTGTAGCTAGAGAAGATGTACAGCCCTAATCTTGAAGAGGATGACATGACAGAGATGGAGGAGGAGAGACTGCGCATGAGGGAACACGTCATGAATGAGGTGAGCTAGCAGGAGGGATGGGGTATGGTGGAGTCACTGAGTCATACAGACACACACACACAAAATCAACACTGCTTCTTCAGTCAACCTATTTGCTGATGTTTCATTCCTTTCATCTGTACTCAGGTGGACACCAACAAGGATAGACTGGTCTCCCTGGATGAGTTCCTGATGTCCACAAACAAGAAAGAGTTCCAAGAGCCAGACAGCTGGGAAGTAAGGGACAGGCAACTACTGCCACCTCAGTGTGGTTTCCTGCTGAAGCTTCAAGTGATCAAGAGGAACTGAATGCTATTGACCCTAATAATGGTGCTTCTACCCTCTCTTTTTCTCCCCTCCACTCCTCTCTCCACGTCTTCTCCTCTCCAGACTCTGGAGCAGGCCCCAGCCTACACGGACGAGGAGATGAAGTTGTTTGAGGAGCAGCTGGCCCAGGAGGAGAGCAACCTCAACCAGAAGAACGTGGAGCTGCAGAAACAGAAAGAGGAGCTGGAACGGCAGCAGGAGCAACTCAACGCCCAGAAAGCTGAGCTGCAGCAGGTAACCTAATACAGTACCTCATATCAATGTTAGCATTTATAAAATGTCAGAATAAACGTCTATTAACAGCTAACGTACCCTTTTGACACAATGCGTCTGCAGTCCCATAGCAGACAAGCTTTGGCACAGTAGCATTAAGTGCTCGGTATTAGAGGGGTAACTAACTTAATAAATAAGTGACTCGTGATTTGACTTTTTTATTCTGTGACATTAGCTCACCCTAAACAAAAGAGAGCACATTTTAAGCTACAATTTGTCTATTGTAACACTTTTGAACTGGGTCATCGCTCTCTGTTTTTTGGGGTCAAATAACATCTCCATCTCTTGTCTGTCTTGTCCTCAGGCGGTGGAACAAATGCAGATAATAAAATTTGAAAAAGCTAATGCGGCCATTGAGGTCAAAGGTCAGTACAAGTTGCCTTTAGTAATAACATCCTCTATTATAGACTAGTATTGCTAACATGAATAATGACCATCGGTCGAATCCTAACTTCCTCTCAAGTCAAATTTTCACATAATCAAGCATTGATGTCAATGGAAGACAAAGTGAAAATTTGACTCTGGAAATCCTAACTTCCTCTTATCTGTTTCAAACGCGATGATGTGCTTTAGATGGAGCTACAGTAGCAGTGCCCCCTGGAGGTCAAGCATTGCCAGTACTACCAGGAGACAGCCAACCTCTACCCCCTAGTCACCAGCAAGACTTACCTGCACACTCTTAGCAGGCCCGGCAAACTTTTTCTGTGTGTGTTTGTACATGTGTGTGTGCGCTCATGTGTGTTTTCGTGTGCATCTGTGTGTAAATTAATCTTGCAACGAATCCGTTTGAGTTAGTTTTAATGTGTTGTCGGCGCTCTACGGTCCCACAATATACCCGGACGCACACATACAGTCCAACAATTTCCCGAGACCAGCTAAACCAATCAGAATGAAGCCTTGGATTTTGACCCACTTCCAGACGTGGCATTCCGAAGCTGGCAGGAACAGCCAGCACAACCAACGAGACTTGAAATAATTGCTGAACCAGGCATTTTGTGGACAATCCACTCTTTGTTATTAGTTATTTTCCCTGACACAACCAGGTCATGGTTTGATATGGGAAGTCATTTGGGATGATTGAGAAGAGGTTTTGTTTTCTACCAAGTTAGGCATGCTACCCAGTGGGATTATTTCTGTGGGGAAAGATTTGTTTAAAATACAAAAGACATTTTGGTTAAATAGTTTACGGAGGTGGGTCAAATGAATGTCAATTTTGATATGCTGCTGGATAGTATGCTGTCATGATAAAATGTATAACTTACCTGGAGATGGTTTACTGTGATAGCCTTGCTGATTCGTTCCTGATATTAATAATTGCCCATACAGATACATTAAGAAGGTACTGTAGTAATTTAATATTGGCCGAAAGAATGTTTAAATGCCACAAACTGCCAGTTGTTTTCGTGTAACAAAAATGCCCCATTGATGTTGAATGTTGTAAATTGTTTCATTGTGGTTGATAGGGACAATAGTGATAAAAAGGAGTCTTGAATGTATGTCATTTATCTTCATTTCCAGTGTCTGTATTTCTGTGTTGGACCTTGTCTTTATTTGTGAGAGTACATATTATGATCACAGTTTAGGACCAAAGTCTATTGTGGGAATAATAACAATAATACATTTCATTTGTATAGCGCTTTTCATTGCAGTGTTATCTCAAAGCTCTACATAGGCAAAAATAATTATCAAAAAAATTACTATAAAAACACATTTAGAATAAAAGGACTTTCCAGATTAGCACTAAGAAAGGCCTGTTTAAAATTCTGATTGCTGGCGCGGCTCTCAGTCAGGGAGAGAATTCCATAGGTGAGGGGCAATGAAGCAGAAGGCCTGGTCCTCCATAGTACGGAGAATTGTCTTCGGGACTTGAAGCAGTGGTGAGTTGCTGTAGTGTTAGCCAGTGGAGTTCAGCAAGAATGGGGGTGATGTGGGCTGACTTCCTGGTTCTGGTCAAGACTCTATCAGCACTATCTTGGAGAAATTGTAGCCTCTGTTGTGATTCGGCTGGAAGGCTTGCTGAACGGAGCGTTGCCATAGTCAAGCGGGGAGAGGATGAAGGCGTGGACGAGTTTACCTGCGTCTGCCTGGGAGAGCGATGGTTTGACAAGGGGGATATTTCTTAGATATGTTATATATTTGCATCAAAGGTCAATCACCTGGTTGCATTTCTGACTACAGTAGCCATTCTCTTGTCCACCCAATCTTTTACACACTGAAACACACACAGTACCCATCATTACACACAGACCCATACAGAAATGCACTCAGTGGCCAGTTTCATGAAAATAGTTTGCTCCTACAGACAATGAGTCACGTGGCCGTGGCTTGATCTGTAAAGCAGGCAGACGGGCATCAAGGCATTCAGTTACTGTTAGATTGAACGTTAGAATGGGCAAAACGAGTGACCTAAGCGACTTTGAGCATGGTATGATTCTTGGTGCCTGTTGCGCTGGTTCCAGTATCTCAGAACTGTCCGGCCTCCTGGGCTTTTCACTCACGACAGTGTCTAGGGTTTACTGAGAATGGTGCGACAAACAAAAAACATCCAGTCAGCGGTTGTCCTGTGGGCGAAAACAGCTCGTTGATGAAAGAGGTGGAAGGAAAAAGGCAAGAATGGTGCAAGCCAACAGGTGAGCCACAAATAGACAAATAACGGGCACATTACAGCAGTGGTGTGCAGAACAACATTTTGGAACGTACAACTCTTCGGTCCTTGTCACAGGTGGGCTATTGCAGCAGACGACCATACCAGGTTTCAATCCGATCAGCTAAAAACAAGAAGTGGCTCCAGTGGGCACGCGATCACCAACACTGAACGATTGAGGAGTGGAAAAACATTGCCTGGTCCAACGAATCCCGGTTGATGTTGCTTCATGCTGATGGCAAAGTCAGGATTTGGTGTAAACAGCATGAGTCCATGGCCCCATCCTGCCTGGTGTCAACAGTTCAGACTGGTGGCGGTGGTGTAATGGTGTGGGGAATGTTTTCCAATTGATACCAATTGAGCAACGTTTGAACGCCACAGCGTATCTGAACATATCCAGACCCCAAATAATTCTGTCTGTTTTGGAGGCAAAGGGGGATCTGATCCGGTGCTAGTGGATTTAACAATTGACATCAATAAGGGATCATAGGTTTCACCTAGATTCACCTGGTCACTCTGTCTAATGCTTTGTATACTCAGCGTATATATGATATGAATTATTCTTTAGGATTTTTTTTCAAACCACCAGTTTTGTAGAAATGATAATTGACCTATATATTTTGAGATAACTGGCCTGTTTCTGCCCCACACATTTTTTTACGAACAAATCAGTCCCAAATGTATTTTTGCTTGCATCATCGTGTTGCAAAAACGGGTATATATAGTGCCTTCGGAAACTACTGAGACCCCTTGACTTTTTCCACATTTTGTTACGTTACAGCCATATTCTAAAATTGATTGAATTGTTGTTTTTTCTCATCAATCTACACACAATACCCAAATATGACAAAGCAACAACAGGTTTTTAGGAAGGATTGCTATTTTTATGAAATACACATTTACCTAAGTATTCAGACCCTTTACTCAGTACTTGGTTGAAGCACCTTTGGCAGCGATTATAGCCTTGCGTCTTCTTGGGTATGACGCTACAAGCTTGGCACACATGTATTTGGGTAGTTTCTCCCATTCTTCTCTGCAGATCCTCTCAACCTCTGTCAGGTTGGACGGGGAGCTTTGCTGCACAGCTATATGCAGGTATATTCAGAGATGTTCAAGTCCGGGCTCTGGCTAGGCCACTCAAGGACATTCAGAGACTTGTCCTGAAGCCACTCCTGCGTTGTCTTGGCTGTGTATTTAGGGTCGTTGTCCTGTTTGAAGGTGAATCTTCGCCCCATTCTGAGGTCCTGAGCGCTCTGGAGCAGGTTTGCATCAAGGATCTCTCTGTACTTTGCTCTGTTCATCTTTCCCTCGATCCTGACTAGTCTCCCAGTCCCTGCTGCTGAAAAACATCCCCAAAGCAAGATGCTGCCACCAGCATGCTTCACCATAGGGATGGTGCCAGGTTTCCTCCAGACGTGACGCTTGGCATTCAGGCCAAAGGGTTCAATCTTGGTTTCATCAGACCAGAGAATCTTGGGTGGGCTGTCATGTGCCTTTTACTACCATAAAGGCCTGAATGGTGGAGTGCTGCAGAGATGGTTGTCCTTCTGGAAGGTTCTCCCATCTCCACAGAGGAACTCTAGAACACTGTCAGAGTGACCATTGGGTTCATGGTCACCTCCCTGACCAACGCCCTTCTCCCCCGAATTTCTCAGTTTGGCCGGGTGGCCAGCTCTAGGAAGAGTCTTGGTGATTATAAACTTCTTCCATTGAAGAATGATGGAGGCCACTGTGTTCTTGGGGACCTTCAATGCTGCAGAAATGTTTTGGTACCTTTCCCCAGATCTGTGAATCGACACAATCATGTCTTGGAGCTCTACCGACGGTTTTTGCTCTGTCATGCACTGTCAACTGTGGGACATTATATAGACAGGTGTGTGCCTTTCCAAATCATGTCCAATCATTTGAGTTTACCACAGGTGGACTCTAATCAAATTGTAGAAACATCTCAAGGATGATCAATAGAAACAGGATGCACCTGAGCTAAACTTCGAGTCTCATAGCAATGGGTCTGAATACTTATGTAAATAAATAGCAAAAAAGTGTTTTTGCGTTGTCATTATGGGGTATTGTGTGTAGATTGCTGAGTATCTTATATTTTTTATTTAATCCATTTTAGAATAAGGCTGTAACATAACAAAATGTGGAAAAAGTCAAAGGGTCTCAATACTTTCCAAAGGCACTGTAATTTATTTTTGGCACCATTTTGTCTCAATGAAACAGGCAAGCATTGTACATAGCCCAATATTGTATTGTTAACATGGGAAATACTCACTTCCTCCCATAAAGATTTCGAAGAGAGGGCCCCTGCCTTCACGGTGGGATATATTACACAGGCACCGTCTAGCATTTTCCTGGGCCTGCAAAACATTTTAATGCCCCCCTTGGCAGCAGAGAGAAAAAAGTGCAGCTTTAAAGTTAATGTCCTGCAATTATACACATTTTTCCATGGGGCAGAGAGAAACGTTTACAGTTTTAAAACAAATTCAATGCGATTCTACTCATTTTTGCATTGGGTGGAGAGAAAAATGGGCAGTTTTCAAGCAAATTTCCTGCAATTCTACATATTTTGCCATGACATATGCCACGTTCACTTGCTATCAGTGTTATCGGAAATTTCTAGTTCTGACTGGGACGTTTCACTTGTAATTCCGACTTGGAGGGTCATTCAAGTGGGAGGCTCAGAGAAAATGTTGTGGCCCGAGTTGCCGAGTTGTGATGTTTCCCCACTGACATTTTACCTTTCAACCAAAAGATGACAACAAATCCGTTTTTGACAACCTCAACCCTATCAATATAGATAATGTAGTTAGTCTGACAATATTGTTGTATGGCTGTTGTCTTCCTCCTCGTCTGAGGAGGATAAGTTAGAAGGATCGGAGGACCAATGCGCAGCGTGGTAATTGTTCATCTTGTTTTAATAAAGGTGAACACTCAAAATACAAAACAACAAAAGTGACAACCGAAAACAGTTCTATCTGGTGCAGACACACAAATACTGAAAACAACCACCCACAAAACCCAACACAAAACATGCTATCTAAATATGGTTCCCAATCAGGGACAACGATTGACAGCTGCCTCTGATTGAGAACCATATCAGGCCAAACACAGAAATAGCAAAACATAGAAATACAAACATAGACTGCCCACCCCAACTCACGCCCTGACCATACTAAATAAAGACAAAACAAAGGAAATAAAGGTCAGAACGTGACAATTGTCAATGTTAAGCAAGCAACATTAGTTAACTTATCAAGCTCGCTAAAATCTTATTGGTTTGTAGTATAAGTGTTCCGACCAGAAAGTACATCAACGACAATAAGTAATTTTTCTGACATCACATTTAAGAAATAGGAAGTTCTGACACACACGTGAACACGTCATTATGCCACGTTCATATGATATCTGAGTGAGAGTGACTAACAAAATCAAGAGGTCAGGGCCCCTGGACACATATCTTGCGTGCCCGGTCAGTAATTTGGCCATGATTACTACAAAGTTCAGATAGCAGGCTAGACTAATTTACCTAGCAATCTATAAAATGTTAAATGACATGGACTAATTGAGTAACTATCAGTGACTGACATAACAAGAGAAAAACTGCTGATGCACAACCGAAATTCGAAATTCCACGTTGTGTATTCTACTACTATACGAACAGTAAGTTGACTTCTCAACATTTTTTTATAATAATTGATTGGGGGCCCCCTAAAAACGGAATTGGGTGTGGTAGGGGATTCAATTAACCCATTGAGTCCCACCATAACCCCGGCGTGTTTTGAACTTCTAACCCATTTGAATCATTATGTGTTTGAGCTACAGACTTCTGGGTTGGAACATTTGGATTTGTCTATTTCTTCTTCATCTGTAGATACCAACCAGTTTGTGTAATTAACGGGGGCTGAGCTAGAGCGGTGTTTGTGAGACAAGGGCGAATCCCGAAGGAGCCTGGTGCCAGGTACTTTAAACAAAAACGTCTGTAGATTCCGAACGGCTTGAGCTACAAACTATTAAAAGGTATTTATGAAACGCTGAGATTCACGAACATGTAACATGCGTTGCTCTTTGATGTTCACAAACTACAATAGAGTCGTTAGAAGGTAAGGGGTTCTACATAGAAGATCATAGGAAATCCTAGGACATAGTGTCTACAATACTGTAACAAGCTCACATAGTTGAAATCACAAACTCCAAACATTTGTCATCGACTAGTTGGATATTAATTTCCCAGTAAGCAAACAATTTCTGTACAGCATTCATATAAAATCATTTTTATCAGGTTTTTGCTTTGGCAGACTTTTTTTTATTTTTTACATTTGTCAATAAAATGGATTTTGTCAAATAGTTTTGTGTTCCACTTGTAGCCCTGGTTATCCTGAAAAGAAACGGGTAAGACACTTCCTTGTGAGGCTAAATACAGTATAAGAGCTGGACATGCAGATGAATGAAAGTCATCAATGAAAAGACCATTTTTGCTGGGTGTCACACCCTGATCTGTTTCACCTGTCCTTGTGCTTTTCTCCACCCCATTCCAGGCGTCGCCCATCTTCCCTATTATCCTATGGGTACTTATACCTGTGTTCTCTGTTTGTCTGTTGCCAGTTTGTCTTGTTTGTCAAGTCAACCAGCGTTATGTCTCAGCTCCTGATTTTCCCATGTCTCTCTTTTTCTCGCCCTCCTGGTTTTAACCCTTGCCTGTCCTGACTCTGAGCCCACCTGCCTGACCACTCTGCCTGCCCCTGAGCCTGCCTGCCGTCCTGTACCTTTGCCCCTACTCTGGATTACCGACCTCTGCCTGACCTGACCCTGAGCCTGCCTGCCGTCCGGTACCTTTGCCCCTACTCTGGATTACCGACCTCTGCCTGACCTGACCCTGAGCCTGCCTGCCGTCCGGTACCTTTGCCCCTACTCTGGATTACCGACCTCTGCCTGACCTGACCCTGAGCCTGCCTGCCGTCCTGTACCTTTGCCCCTACTCTGGATTACCGACCTCTGCCTGACCTGACCCTGAGCCTGCCTGCCGTCCGGTACCTTTGCTCCTACTCTGTATTACCGACCTCTGCCTGCCTTGACTTGTCGTTTGTCTGTCCCTGCTGCTGTAATAAACATTGTTACTTCAACACAGTCTGCATTTGGGTCTTACATGAAACGTGATACTGGGGTCTCGGGACTGATAGGGTTCAAATGGTACGGTTAACCGGGTAGGAGGAGTTTGCACTGGGTGAAAAGTAATTGCATTAATTTTGTAACCGGCTGCCTCCTGGGCATGAGCCGAGTGTCCAGTTCAAAGCGGATGGCAAACCTTGCCCAACCGGGGCACCGGGCGATGCAAAACCAGTTCACCCACTGTTCAATTTGAGAAGAGCGTTCCTCCCTCACCGGTTTTGCCCAGTCATGTCATGGGCCATAGCTCGGCGCACCCTGGTTCAGCCTAATTAAACTCCCTCAAACCCAACTCACTGCTTATCTGAAAAGCTACTTTGGTCTTTTCTAAGTCCAACCTAACTAATTATACAGAAATAAACTGGAACCTTGAACAACATACTTCATATATTCTAACAACTCGCATTTGAGAATGTTTAATTGTTTGATTTATTCCATATTAAACTTCAGGCCCTAACCTAGGAACAAAATGGTTTGTTTCTCTCTTGAAGTTGCCTGCAGGGCCACGTTCAGTTGCAAAATGTTCTTGAACATTGCAGATAGAAATACACAAATAGAGCCGAAGTGATTCCTTATTCTACATGTCGGAGTGGCATGTTAATTCTACATGACATATTTCTATCCGAATGTTCTAAAACGTTGCGTCCTGCTGAACCCGCCCCAGTTTTCTCTCTCTCTTTCTAACCCCACCCCTCTGGCAGAACCAGGAAGTCCCTCTCCCTCCCACAAACTCTCTTCTGAGAAAACAAAGCTGATCTGAGTATCTGTCTGTGTGAGAGTGAACAACAGTCCAAATGGCTCAGCAAGGAGTTCTCCTGGATCAGGACCAGTTCTGTTGTTCTGTCTGTCTGGATCTACTGAAGGAGCCAGTCACTACTGCCTGTGGACACAGTTACTGTTGGAGGTGTATTGAGGACTGCTGGGATAAGAATGTTCTGAAAGGGGTCTATAGCTGTCCCCAGTGCAGACAGACCTTCACTCCAAGGCCTACTCTGAGGAAAAATAACATGTTGGCTGAGGTAGTTGAGAAACTGAAGAAGACAGTACTCCAGGCTGCTACCCCTCCTACTCTGTGCTATGCTGGACCTGGAGATGTGGCGTGTGATTTCTGCACTGGGACCAGAAAGCAGAAAGCCCTCATGTCCTGTCTGGCGTGTTTGGCCTCTTACTGTGAAACTCACCTCCAACCTCACTATGAAGTTCCTGCCTTTAAGAAGCACAAATTGATTAAAGCCACAGCTCAACTACAGGAGAAGATCTGCTCTCATCATGACAAACTGCTGGAGTTTTACTGTCGTACACATCAGCAGTGTATCTGTATGCTGTGTGTGATGGATATACATAAAGGCCATGATACAGTGTCAGCTGCAGCAGAGAGAACTGAGAAACAGGTAGGACCTGTTCAACTTGTTGGTGACTGTCTGATGAACAAAGACTTAAAGATACAGTAGGAACTAAGTCTGTTTGAATGATATATATTTAAAATATAATTGACCCACAGCAGAAGTAACACAAACTGTGAGAATATAAAGTACCAGTCAAAGTTTGGACACACCTACTCATTCAAGGGTTTTTCTTTATTTTCACTATTCTCTACATTGTAGAATAATAGTGAAGAGAACAAAACTATGAAATAACACATATGGAATCATGTAGTAACCCAAAAAGGTTAAACAAATCAAAATAGATTTTTTTTATTTGAGATTCTTCAAAGTAGCCGCCCTTTGCCTTTATGACAGCTTTGCACACTTTTCCGTATACATAGGTTCGTGTTGCTCATAGTAGAACTCAGCTAGGCGAAGTGAACGTGTGCGCTCGCTTGAAAAACGCAATATTACTGTTTGTCCCTAGAGCCAGTGCACTTTCTCAAAATATTATATCTGAATTCATCTAAGATAACGCAAGAAATCCGTAATTCATTTGGACATTTTTTGCAGAGGAGGTGTTAGGTGCGCAATTTTACATCTCACTAAGATGTTTGCCGCAGTATTTCTCAAGTGAAAGAAATTGCATGAAAACTAGTCGTCTCATCTTTGGTATAATGGCGTTCGCAACAATTATATGTGCATTCCGCCACCTACTGTACAGGTGGATAATAAAGTTCCAAAAAGGAAAAAATGCGGGGTAAAAAACAAAAATAATAACGAAATGTGAATTAAACTAAATCAGCCTGCTTTTTTGTTTTAGTCGCACTACGCTCAGAAGGATCCTTTGATGGCGGGACATTTCCTGGCGACAGTCGTCCTTGCAGTACTTCTGCCATTAAGTCTTGGAGAGCCAAAAGCTTCTCGGCTGCAGATATAATGATGTCCAGCTTCTTGGATTTCTTGGATACCTGTGCAGTACAATTAATAACTGTGTCTAAAAATGCTACAAAATCCACCTTCACAATAAGTGTATCCAGATCACTTAATTGACATATAACATTTGGTTGGGGTGCATCCGCCACTATATCTTCTTCAGAAATGTGGCCTCTTGCCCATTCAACGCCTCCACATAGGAGATTTGCTGTAAAGCCCTGATCCTTGACACCTCAATCTCTTTCACCCTAACAGGGCACTCGGGGAATTCGGAAATATGATCCCTACCACAGTTGCAACAATGTACATTTACAGACTATTCAATTACATATTCTTTCCTTCTGCAAACACTTGACACATGGCCAACCTTTTTACACTTCTTGCATTGCATCGGGTTTTACACGAACACTCTTACAGCCTATCTTAAATATCCCAACTTTACATAGGTTGGTAAATACTCATCAAACATCAATAATACAGATACACTTTGCTCCTTTCCCCCATTCTCCATACAGGTCAAGCGGCGTGCATAATCTACTCCAAGAATTTTTTTTGCCTAAAATATTGATTATCAATGTCCAACTAATGCCAGAGAACACCTTTCACCGGTGCCCTGCTCCGAAAATCAAAGCTGTCCACTTCATGCATCGATCATTTTGCGAACCGCAATGCACTCTCCTTTTGCACTTTTTTGATACACACGATATCAACACCATACCACATCTGGTTACTTTGACTGGGTGTGTTTTCATGGCACAGATTGGGCCCCTTTTTAAAAGTGGACCCCGGTTCCTCTCTAGGTTTCTTCCCAGGTTCCTGCCTTTCTAGGAAGTTTTTCCCAAGCCACCATGCTTCTACATCTGCATTGCTTGCTGTTTGGGGTTTTAGGCTGGGTTCCTGTATAGCACTTTGTGACATCGCTGATGTAAGGTGTCATAAGGTGAATGCACCAATTTGTAAGTCGCTCTGGATAAGAGCGTCTGCTAAATGACTTAAATGTAATGTAAATTATGTAAAAAAGGCTTTATAAATACATTTGATTAATTGATTGAATGCCACAGGATATATAAATATCATTAACAATCAGGTGCATACCTTCATGGCAGCAGTTTATCAATCTGAGAATGGATTTTTTCCAGCAGGATAATGCCCCATGTCACAAGGCTAGGATTGTCTAGGAATGGTTCCACGAACATGACAGTGATTTCAGCTTACTGCAGTGGCTATTTAGAGTAGAGATCCACTACCAGCCAACTTGACACAACCGTGGGAAGCATTGAAGGTGTTCCTAATGTTTTGTACACTCAGGGATAATTTTAGCAAACCCTAACCTAATTAGCCTAACCTGCCATGTTAATTATCCTAACTTGCTGTGTAATTTCTCCTAACCTGCTATGAAAAGTAACTTCTCATAGTCAAAACCACTGGTCTTGCCCTGAGAACAGTCTTGGTTTCCACTAATAGAGCCCCACAGAGGTGTCATACTCCTAAAATCTAAGGGTCAAACAGCGAAATGGTTCCAATCGTTTTTCCACCATTCATTTTTCCCATATGGGTATTTTAAAAACACTTAAAATAAGGGTTGTGTTTCGTGTAGGCTTACCCTGGTGTGACGTTTTGATAACCATGTAAATCTCTCTCTCGGACAAGGTGACTTTTATCAATATATTAGGCAACGTGAGGCTTATTTGATCGAATTGAAGTTTCAAAAATGGCTAGGTTGTTACGAATGCACTGATATGTGGCATTTTGACAAATTACCCAAAACTACTTTATATTGTCATAGGGATAAATAGATATTGGATATAAGCCATTGAGGGCTTCTACTATTTTAAAGTAGTCAACTGGGTGGGGATTCCTATGAGTTGGGAGCAATCAGCCAATGAACAGAAAATGGACTACTTTAAAATGAAGATGGTTAATGGTGCTGCCCATGCTGTCAAAGTCGTTATATTGCCACAGATACAAAGATGAGTCCTCTATCTATCTCTATGGTGTGCTGTTCACACGTGTATTTTAACCTTTATTTAACTAGACAAGTCAGTTAAGAACAAATTCTTATTTACAATGACGACCAAACCCGGAATACGCTGGGCCAATTATACGCTGACCTATGGGACTCCCAATCACGGCCGGATGTGATACAGCCTGGATTCGAACCAGGGACTGTAGTGACACCTCTTGCACTGAGATGCAGTGCCTTAGACCACTGCGCCACTCGCTCGTTGGCCCGCTCATCAGCTAGAATGGTCCCACCTGATCTCGCCTCCTCCTGCCTACCTTCCTTCTTTGAGGACTTGTATTTCCATTGTTAGAGCGGTCACTCTAATATCTTGTCAATATAATTAGCAATCTTTGGCATGGGCATTAAGAGTGAATCTTGTGCAGCTGTGTTTTGAATTGATGATTACTTGAATGCTGCCAGCTGTGAGCAGGATTCAAATAAACCCAACCTACAGAAAACTGTTACAGTACCCTTCATTCTGTGACATATCATGACATAGTCATACCAGACTTTACTACCAAAATTATCCTATTTACACTTTGTAGTCAATTTTGATACTGAAATAAATGTTTCTTAGTCGTATCGATGCCATATAGGCCCTTTTCAAAACAAGAAGTAGCTTTTTGGGGCAGTCGCTCTTTAAGCACTTTGGAATTGGAATAGCTTTTTTTTTGCAGTTTGGAGCACATGGGCAATTTCATATCAACGGAATTCAGATGAGACCCTGATTTTTCACTTTAAAATGTATGCCAAACAAAAAACATTGATTTCAAAGCTTAGCAAACCATACGACTATGCACAAGGACTACTTGTAAACAATCTACACAGAAAAATTCACAATATCCCATTTACTGGAAGAACTGTGCAGATGCAAAGTTTGGCAACAGAATTACGGTCAAATCTCCCTCAGTTTTTTATGCGACCGCATTTTCCAAAAACTCTTAAATATCTACTCTGAATTAAGATTCAAAGATGTCTGCAGAAAGAATGGGGGAGTCAGTTATGACGGAATAACATCATGTGTCCCTGATCTGTACTACACAGAAATGCATAATTATGGATATGAAAGTCATTCTTTTCATGGTGATGTATCCTGAATAGGTACAGAACGTTAGAAATATGCAATATAATCCTTTACATATATGGATTTTATTCTACACACTGGCTATTATTCTTTTTATTTAGATTTTTTTTTACCTCCCTTTTTCTACCCAATTTTAATCTTGCAACTCCCCAACGCGCATGCGAGGCGAAGGTTCGAGTCATGCGTCCTCCCAAACATGACCCGCCAAACCCCGCTTCTTAACACCCGCCTGCTTAACCCGGAAGCCAGCCGCACCAATGTGTCTGAGGAAACACACCTGACGACTGAGGTCAGCCTGCAGGTTCCCGGCCCACCACAAGGAGTCGCTAGAGTGCGATGAGCCAAGTAAAGTCCCCCCAGCCAAACCCTCCCCTAACCTGGATGACGCTGGACACAATCTGAACCTATTGTAGACGTCTTTGTTTCACAATTTTGGACATCACAGTACAGCACAGTACATCACAGTAGAGCTCAGTACAATGCAGTACATTATACTGTACTCTAGTGTGCTGTACTGAACTATAAAAAAACTTTTCTTTACTGTGCTGTACAAACGTATAAAACATAGACTTCTATGATTGGTTCAGATATGGACGTTCCTAATTTGGTAACAGAATTACGAGTTTTAATGACTTAATAATGATAATTTTTTAAATTATCAATGAAAACACTAAATAATTAGTAGGTCTACCTGTACTTGTTACTTCTGTGAACTTTCATTATCCTCCCTCATGAGTGAAATTTGAAAATATCTTAAAGGTTCAATGCAGACATTTTTATTTTATTTCAATACCAAATCATGATTGTTTTCAATTAAAATGGTCTAAAAGAAACAAATAGCTTCTTAGCGAAGATACATTTCTCAAGCAAGAATTTAGTTTGGACTGTCTGGGAGTGGTCTGAGTGGGGAGGGGAAAACTGAAAACTAGCTGTTATTGGCAGAGATGTTTGGAACTCTTTCTTATTGGTCTATTATTTAATTTACCACCTGGGGATGTCACATGTTTCTTAAACTTACAGAAGGAAAATATTTTATCCAAAACTACATATAAGTGTTGATATTAATTGGCAGGGGTCTGTACTTAAACATTATTTAGTTTTTATGTATTTCTAATACTGTAACGGTCCTGACCAGTTTTATGTTGTTTTTGTATGTGTAATTGGTCAGGGCGTTAGTTTTGGGTGGGCAGTCTATGTTATCTGTTTCTATGTTGGTTTTGGGTTGCCTGGTATGGCTCTTGATTAGAGGCAGGTGGTTTGCGTTTTCCTCTAATTAAGAGTCATATTTAGGTAGGGCGTTCTCACTGTTTGTTTGTGGGTGATTGTCTTCCGTGTCTGTATGTTATTTCGTACCACACGGGACTGTTTCGGTTTATGTAGTCTGTTCCTGTTTATGTAGTCTGTTCCTGTGTCAGCGTGCTTCGTGTATATGTAAGTTCGTTTGTTCAGGTCTGTCTACATCGTTTTGTTATTTTGTTAGTTATATCCAGTATAGTTCGTTTTCGTCTTTGTCTATTTTGTTTATTTAATAAATCATTATGTGTTCAAACTTCGCTGCGCCTTGGTTCCCTCAATACTCCTCCTTTTCCGAAGATGGAGAGGAGGAGGATCGCCGTTACAAATACATTTTAAGACTTTTTCTGGTAGATGTTGTCTAAACCTCCTTTTCCACCTGTTTGACCAGAAATCAGAGCCATTAGTTGCTAGGTTTCGATCCAATTGGCGACAGATTTTCATGCAAATATGAAAAAATATGCATAAAGAAAATATGCACATCCACCAAACTGACATGTTGACATACGAATCAGTGTGTGATGACGTAGTGCACACAAAATATAATTTTTTTGCTTACATTTTCATGTACCGAATAAAAATCTAAAGGTTTGTCACAAAACCTGTTGCGTTAAATAGCAAATGTGCCTACTCTGGTCTTGGCAGGTGGGTAGGCTGTGCGGGTAGGTTAGTTTACATGATGAGATTATTATGGATAAGAGCGAGAATTTTTTTATTTGTTAAACTGCGGTCAAGCATTAATCATCATGTCACTAGAATAAGACCCTCAATATTTATTGGAAAGGTCACTGTGCACTTTCACCACCCTGTGAAATTCATAATAATTAATTTCATCTGTAGCCTAATAAACTTCATGGTTTCCCGAGTCGTAGTTGGAGGACCACACACCATGCCATCGCGTGACTCCCACATTTACTTCGATTGGATGGTTGTTATATCAATATTTGCGCCGTAAAGGCATTTCCACAATGTCTAGCATAATACATTTTAAAAAGATCCCTCCCACCATGTCTCACAAAGAAATGATCTGTCGGCATTTATTTTAAATTGTACGGAAACTTCCTGTTTCCTTCAAAGCTGTTGTGATACATTTTTGTATATAGCATGACTTTACTCGCATTAAAACTGTGGATGGAAACATATGCCTAATTTTTAAGATGGAAAATGGTTGAAAAATGTATCTATGCCTTCATTTCCCAAAAATATAGACTCTTACTCTTCATTTGACACCCAATTTGATATGCTCCTATGAACTTCACATGCTGGTGCTCATGGGTCATTTATATGGAAATGACCATATACTATGAAATGTATGATGTGGCACACAATTACTTTAACCTAGAGGCTTCAAATGTATCACCATTTTCTCAAGTCAAACACCATCATCATTCGGAATATGCCCTTTCATGACTCCAAAGTTCAGTGTAAACTACTTGATACATGTAGGTTTACATAGCAACATATCAATTATCATATTGCAAAGGTATTTCCTCATTATTTTAGACCTTACTCTCTATAGACCTATGTCTCATTACTGTGTTAGTGGAACTACTGGACACCTAAAGCTTGATAACTCATTGAATAGTGACTTTCCACAGAAGCAACTGGGGATGAGTCAGCAGAAGGTCCAGCAGAGAGTCCAGAAGAGAGAGAAGGAGTTGAAGGAGCTCCAACAGGCTGTGGAGTCTCTCAAGGTGATTATTATTGACCAGAGATGCACCTTTTCACTTCTCTCAGAGAGAGAGAGAGACCCCTCTCCAAACTCACTGATCCCCACTGTGGGGAACAGGTTGTCTGGGCTCCTAGTTAAAGAGAGAATAGACTGTTTAACATGAAGCCTTCTCTTCTCTCTCTGTCTCTCTGTCTGTCCTAAAAGCACTCTGCACAGGCAGCAGTGGAGGACACTGAGAAGATCTTTACTCAGCTGATCCGCTCCATTGAGAGAAGGTGCTCTGAAGTGAAGGAGCTGATCAAAGCCCAAGAGAAGGCTCAAGTGAGTCAGGCTGAAGGACTTCTGGAGCAACTGAAGCAGGAGATAGCTGAACTGAGGAAGAGAAATGCTGAGCTGGACCAGCTCTCACACACAGAGGACCACATCCATTTCCTGCAGGTAACTATATTGCCTTGATACAGTTGAAGTCAGAAGTTTACATATACCTTAGCCAAATACCTTTAAATTCAGTTTTTCACAATTCCTGACATTTAATCTGAGTAAAAATTCCCTGTCTTAGGTCAGTTAGGATCACCACTTTATTTTAAGAATGTGAAATGTCAGAATAATAGTTGAGAGAATGATTTATTTCAGCTTTTATTTCTTTCATCATATTCCCAGTGGGTCAGAAGTTTACATACATTCAATTAGTATTTGGTAGCATTGCCTTTTAAATTGTTTAACTTGGCTCAAATGTCTTGGATAGCCTTCCAAGAGCTTCCCACAATAAGTTGGGTGAATTTTGGCTCATTCCTCCTGACATAGCTGGTGTAGCTGAGTCCGGTTTGTAGGCCTCCTTGCTCGCCCACACATTTTCTACAGGATTGAGGTCAGGGCTTTGTGATGGCCACTCCAATACCAATAAGTTGGGTGAATTTTGGCTCATTCCTCCTGACATAGCTGGTGTAGCTGAGTCAGGTTTGTAGGCCTCCTTGCTCGCCCACACATTTTCTATAGGATTGAGGTCAGGGCTTTGTGATGGCCACTCCAATACCTTGACTTTTTGTCCTGAAGCCATTTTGCCACAACTTTGGAAGTATGCTTGGGGTCATTGTCCATTTGGAAGACCCTTGCGACCAAGCTTTAACTTCCTGACTGATGTCTTGAGATGTTTCTTCAATATATCCACAATTTTCCATCCTCATGATGCCATCTATTTTGTGAAGTGCACCAGTCCCTCCTGCAGCAAAGCACCCCCACAACATGATGCTGCCATCCCTGTGCTCCACGGTTGGGATGGTGTTCTTCGGCTTGCAAGCCTCCCCCTTTTTCCTCCAAACATAACGATGGTCATTATGGCCAAACAGTTCTATTTTTGTTTCATCAGACCAGAGGACATTTCTCCAAAAAGTACGATCGTTGTCCCCATGTGCAGTTGCAAACCATAGTCAGGCTTTTTATGGCGGTTTTGGAGCAGGGCTTCTTCCTTGCTGAGCGGCCTTTCAGGTTATGTTGATATAGGACTCGTTTTACTGTGGATATAGATACTTTTGTACCTGTTTCCTCCAGCATCTTCACAAGGTCCTTTGCTGTTGTTATGGGATTGATTTGGACTTTTCGCACCAAAGTACGTTAATCTCTAAGAGACAGAAAGCGTCTCCTTCCTGAGTGGTATGACGGCTGCGTGGTCCCATGGTGTTTATACTTGCGTACTATTGTTTGTACAGATGAACGTGGTCCCTTCAGGTATTTGGAAATTGCTCCCAAGGATGAACCAGACTTGTGGAGGTCTACAATTGTTTTTCTGAGGTCTTGTCTGATTTCTTTTGATTTTCCCATGATGTCAAGCAAAGACGCACCGAGTTTGAAGGGAGTCCTTGAAATACATCCACAGGTACACCTCCAATTTACTCAAATGTTGTCAATTAGCATTTCAGAAGCTTCTAAAGCCATGACATCATTTTCTGGAATTTTCCAAGCTGTTTAAAGGCACAGTCAACTTAGTGTATGTAAACTTCTGACCCACTGGAATTGTGATACAGTGAATAATAAGTGAAATAATCTGTCTGTAAACAATTGTTGGAAAAATTACTTGTGTCATGCACAAAGTAGATGTTCTAACCGACTTGCCAAAAGTATAGTTTGTTAACAAGAATTTTGTGGAGTGGTTGAAAAACTATTTTTTATGACTCCAACCTAAGTGTATGTAAACTTCCGACTTCAACTGTACATGTGACACATCAGTGTTGAATGGATGAAACTCTCTATTATTTGTCTGTCTGTCCGTCCAGAGTTATCAGTCTCTTTCCAGTCCCAGTGTATCTTCAGACTTTCCCAGCATCACTGTCCGTCCTCTTCAGTTCTTTGGATATGTGAGTAAGACAGTGTCTGAGCTGAGAGAGAAACTAGAATACTTCCTTAAAGGAGAATGGACAAAGATCTCGACTACAGGTGTGTTGAAAATAATAAGAACATCAACTTTAGATCACTGAAAGATCCCTACAATTCATATACAGTGCATTCGGAAAGTATTCAGACCCCTCGACTTTTTCCACATTTTGTTACGTTACAGCCTTATTCTAAAATGGGTTAAATAAAAAAAATCCTCATCAATCTACACACAATACCACATAACAACAAAGTGAAAACAGGTGTTTACAAATTTTTGTTAATTTATTATAAAAAACAGAAATACCTTATTTACATAAATATTCAGACCCTTTGCTATGAGACAGGAAATTGACCTCAGGTGCATACTGTTTCCATGAATCATCCTTGAGATACATGGGTAAATAAAAAAAATCCTCATCAATCTACACACAATACCACATAACGACAAAGCGATTTGATTGGAGTCCACTTCTGATAAATTCAATTGATTGGACATGATTTGGAAAGGCACACACCTGTCTATATAAGGTCCCACAGTTGACAGTGCATGTCAGAGCAAAAACCAAGCCATGAGGTCGAAGGAATTGTCCATAGAGCTCCGAGACAGGATAGCGTCGAGGCAAAGATCTGGGGAAAATTCTGCAGCATTGAAGGTCCTGCTCCAGAGCGTTCAGGAGAAGGTCTAAGGTTCACCTTCCAACAGGACAACGACCCTAAGCACACAGCCAAGACAATGCAGGAGTGGCTTCGGGACAAGTCTCTGAATGTCCTTGAGTGACCTAGCCAGAACCCGGACTTGAACCCGATCGAACATCTCTGGAGAGACCTGAAAATAGCTGTGTATCGACGCTCCCCATTAAACCTGACAGAGGTTGAGAGGATCTGCAGAGAAGAATGGGAGAAAGTCCCAAGCTTGTAGCGTCATACCTAAGAAGACTCGAGGTTGTAATCGCTGCCAAATGTGCTTTAACAAAGTCTTGAGTAAATGGTCTGAATACTTAGATAAATATAATATTTGATTTATTTATACATTTTTTTAAAATCTGTTTTTGCTTTGTCATTATGGGATATTGTGTTTAGATTGAGGGTGAAACAACAATTAAATTCACTTTAGACTAAGGCTGTAATGTAATAATGCACTGTAACATAACAATGCACTGTACATGTGCAATATGGTATGACGATAACATGCCCTCTCACTGTGAATGTGTTTGTTTGTCTGTAGTGGATGTTTTGCCTACAGAGCCCAAGACCAGAGAACAGTTCTTACAATGTGAGTATCTTTATTAAAAATAACTAACAGTTTAGACAGGAAACCCACATATTCGTTTTACCATTTATTAGAAAATAGATGACAATACATTTGGTCTTGGCATTAGGCAATGCTACTTCAGGGGATGCCTCAATGCCATATCAATGAGTACCGTTATTACCATTATCAATCAACAACAGGCAGTGAGCGAGATATATACCAATCCCCCTGACAGGAACAAATAGCAGAACCAAACAGGTGGAGGCTGGGGTGGTGTTGAGGCTAGCAGAAAACAGACAATGTATAGCGGGTAGAAGCGATGTTACCGCGGCAGCAATATTAAGCAGCAAAGAAAAGCCAATGGCATAGTTTAGCGCAGAAGAGGGTGTGTGTGTGTGCAGAACTGGTCAAGTTAAATAGACCTCAATATTAATGTAGGAACTGTTTTAATACGATTGGTGTAATCTCAGCTGATGCTATCTCTATCACTAATTCTCTTTTTACGGACTCTCCTCACAAACCCTGAGATAGGAATACATACTATAGCAATAGTAGATATAGTCAAAGACTGGGTACTGCAGCTATCTGATTCATTGTCTTGCTCCTTTGATCTCTACTCTGCTATAATCAAAGACAGGGTACACTGTAACAAATTGGTGAAAATGTACAGCTAAAAAGCTTAGTTAGCTACTGGAATTCTTTGTTACAGTACTTTAAAAGCAATGCATTATGAGGGCTCAATGACATTCAGCTACACTGTTAGCAATTGCTGTAATTTTACAATAAAGTACTGTATTACCTGTTTTGCTGTTCATTTACTGCAGCATACTGTAAATTATGGTGCATGGTGGGAAATGGTACAGCCACAGAATACAGCAACCTACTGGCTACTGTGCAGCCAATCATTTACTATAATGCAGTACCAACCCATACTGTATTTTTGTAGCACCAAAAAATCATTTTCCTGTAATCTACAGTAACCTACTGGCTACTGTGCTGCCAGCAAAAAAAAATACAGTGTTGATACATTATTTGACAACTTGTTGTTCTAAACTCTGCTGGTCGCTGCTCTGCTCTTCTCCCAGATTCCTGTCAGCTCACACTGGACCCAAACACAGCATGTGAAGAACTCTTTCTGACTGAAGGGAAGAGAAAGGTCATCTTTACAGATCAAGCCCAACCATATCCTAACCATCCAGACAGATTCACCAACTACTACCAGGTTCTGTGTAGAGAGGGTCTGTCTGGATGCTGTTACTGGGAGGTGGAGTGGAGTGGGCACTGGGTTCATACAGCAGTCTCATATAAAGACATCAGCAGAACGAGGGCAGGTCATGCATTCGGATCCAATGACAAGTCCTGGAGTTTAGGGTGCTCTACGGGTGGTTATCGTTTCATACACAATAATGTTGTGACTAATGTACCGGGCCCTTGGTCCTCCAGAGTGGGAGTGTACCTGGATCACAAGGCAGGTACTCTGTCCTTCTACAGCGTCTCTGACACAATGAACCTCCTCCACAGAGTCCACAACACATTTCCTCAGCCCCTCTATCCTGGGTTTCGTCTCTATGGAGCTAATGATACTGCTGAGCTGTGTAAACTGTGGTAGGGGCTCACATAGATACTAGTCATGCTGGTGGTGACAGTCCCCAGATGGTGATGCTTCATTTGGCTTATTTTGTTTTTTGCAGTTACTTCATCGGACTGATTAGATCTTCAGAGATGTAGTTAATAAAAATGTAATGTATTTATATTCTATAAAATGCAATGTTTTAATCTTGTACCTTCCCCATGGTGTATGTTTTTGATGTATATTGGTTTGCATTGAGAACCATTGATGTTTTCTATTGGTTATCACTCTCTATGCAATTTTCCTCAGTGGCATGGGACAGGTAGTTTCGCTTACTTGCTAACTAAACTATTTTGGATGGTTTCTCGGACACAGATTAAGCCTAGTACTAGACTTAAAAGCATGTTCAATGGAGCTGTCCGGGAAACCAGCCCTAAATTTGGCATATTTTATGCACCCATAATTCTCAGGCGCAACATTAAACCTGTCCAACAGGTGGTGCTACTGACCAAACAATAAAAAGAACTGCAAATATCTTGACTTGCCACTCAGTATATTGCGCTAATATCGTTGTAGATGTATCGTCTTTTAAATCAACTATCCCGAGTTAGGAATAGATTAAGTTAGGCCTTCTATTGTTCAGTGATTAAAAAATATTTCTGGTGATGGGAAATAAATACAACAAAAACAAGGTCATGATTTGGATGTCAAATTTCTTTTCGAATAGGATAAGCAAGTTCCTAAAACGTTAAATACTGCGTTTCACCGGTACTTTACAGTTGTTTGGATGTTTATGTCTGACATTAACAGATGACATTAACAAACACTATAGTAATAGTATTCCGAGGTATGTATTTTACTTTTAAATGGATTGTGTTGAAGCTGGTTTGTGGTGTGGTGAGAGGAGGGGAGGAGATAACGTTAAAGAAGACATATGAGGATGAGAAAGATTTACATACACAGGAGAGTTAATGGCTCTGTCCCAAATGACACCCACTTCTGACCAGGTCAATAGTAGTGCACTACATTGGGAATACAGTGTATATTTCAGATTACTGTCAATGGAATACTTCATGGCTGACATTCCCCATTTGTGTTTAGACATCCTCTCATTGAACTCGGGCAGATTCTAAATGGTATTGATACGCCATACGGGTCTAACTAAAGTTCCACATACAGTACCTGTATTTCTTCATCTCCAGAACTTTACCTGATCTCACTCTCTTACTCACTAGGGCCAGCTCCAGGCATAAGAGGTCGCCCCCGACGAGGTATGTTTAGATATGCAGACATATATATATATATATATTTTTACATGGAATTAAGCATAAGGACTATGGCTCTAGAAACAAAGGAAAGGCATGTTTCAGGTGTTTGAAAAATGCTAAATTCTCCAACTTCCGCACGGGAAGTCTAATCACCCTCTGGACCACCCAGCCCAGCTATCCACACATACTTTGTGTCAGTGTAAGAATGTGTGAGTAGAGTCCAGTGTGTGTGTGCATTGAGTTAGTGCAAAAAAGGGACAAAGCAGGTAGTCCGAGTAGCCATTTGATTAGCTATTTAGCAGTCTTGTTTAGCAGTCTTATGGCTTGGGGGTAGAAGCTGTTCAGGGTCCTGTTGGTTCCAGACTTGGTGCACTGTGCGGTAGCAGAGAGATCAGTCTATGACTTCGGTGGCTGGAGTCTTTGACCAATTTTTCTCTCCACTAAAATGTTTTGCCCGCAAGTTGGGGAGGGGGCCTTAACCAAATCTCGCGTAGGGCCCCCAAAAGGCTAGGGCTGGCCCTGCAGACAACCTCAATATGGTTTCTTTGGCCTCTATTCTTTTAGTGTAGTCATTTCCCCACTACACATGGGGTGACGATAGAACGATGAGAAACAGGAGAAAGGTGATGGAGACAATTATTTTTGAACAGTTATCTTCCTATCTGACATCAAATAACCCTTGCTTTCAACTTCTTTATCCTAAATGTCAACAATACAAAGTCTCCTCTATACTCTCCTTTCTCTTGTTTGTGTATTACAATGATTAATGTAACAGTTTTACTAAGTTATTTCTTCTCTGATTAATCACTTAGTATTTTCCATTGTCAGAATTGTAGTGCACAAAATAATTACAGTACATGTCAAGAAAGTGTATAAAACGGTATTAAAAGTCATAAAATGTACAATTCATTCCATATGCTTAACATGGGAAATGTTCACTTCCTTCCATAGAGTTATTGAAGATATGAGATAGGCCCCTGCCTTCACTGGGGATATGTTATGCCGCGTTCACGTTACGTTGGAGTGATCGGAGGAACACAAGAACCCTTCTCACCATTGACTGACGAAATCGCGGCCACGTTTGCTGCCATTTTCAGTGGTGCATGACGTCAGAGTTTAGCACGTAGGAAAGATCGGGCTCCAGAGATCATACCTGAGTTTCCTCCTTTTTCCCAGTAGGGATGTCGTATTTCCGAGTCCCCGACATGACGTGAACGAGGCAATACACAGGTTTTAGTAGAAGATTAAGAGGTGGTTGACCTGACTATCATCCAACTGGGCACACACTGGTTGACTCAAAGTTGTTTCAATGAAATTACGTTGAACCAACGTGGCATAGACGTTGAATTCACGTCTGTGCCCAGCAGGATTGCTATACAGACTACTTTTGTCTCTTAACTTTAACTTAACTAATCGTTAAAGAAAACGGCTGCATACAGGCTTTCGGGAAGTATTCAGACCCCTTGACTTTTTACACATTTTGTTACGTTACAGCCTTATTCTAAAATGGATTAAATCTACACACAATACACTATAATGACAAAGCAGAAACTGTTTTTTCGAAGACAAAAATATATATAAAAAATGAAGTTTTGCTTTAATGTCAAGTCAGCTTATATTGTGGCTACCTTAGCTGTTGTGCTAGCTAACATGCTACTGAACACTGACACTAGCGTATTGACATATTGGTATTAATGAATAGACAGCAAAGTATTCACCTACAAATATAAGTGTTTAGGCAAATAAATAGTTAGCTAGCTCGTTAACACCTTAATTGAGCAAAAGCCATCCAGGAAGACTGCCGCTGCTTCAGAAGACCAGGTGCTTTCCCTCTCCGAGGCTGACCTGACGAAAACGCTCAAAATTGTTAATACTAACAAAGCACCCGGCTCAGATGGCACACCTGGCCTCGTCCTCAGAGTGTGTGCTGACTAGCTGGCGGGCGTCTTCTCGGACATCTTCAACCTGTCCCAGGCTATAGTCCCTATCCTTCATCTTGAAAACACACTATTTGGGATACTTCTAGTTGTTGGACACATTGGTGAAACATTTCTTAATAGCTGTTTAAGTTGATGCTATTATGGCGTTAATAAAGAAAAGACAAAACGTGTGGCGAAGGTTGTTTAAATTTGTGAAATGTGTAACACAACCTAATTACTTTAAGATAGTGAATACTTACACCAGGCACTGAATATGGGTGTGGTGCACTTGTGTGTGGACCTGGCTTGTGTAAACCAATAATGATCTGTGTTGAAGCTTCCGAAGTGTGCAGGGAGGGCCCTATGAAAAGTTTTTTTTCCAGCCAGCCCCCCATGAAAAGTGATGTTACTTCACATGCCTATATCATGCATCCATGCACAATTCCTTAATAACAATAAGAGTCAGTGACACCTTCAGTGCCTTCACACCCCTTGACTTTTTACACATTTTGTTGTTACAAAGTGAGATTAAAATAGATTCATTTTTTTGTCAACGACACTCTAAATTCTAACTTTATTTTTAATAATGGAAAATAAAACACTAAGTCAATACATAGAATCACCTTTGGCAGTGATTATAGTGTTGAGTCTTTCTGGGTAAGTCTCTAAGAGCTTTCCACACCTGGATTGTACAATATTTTCCCATTTATTATTAAAAGAATTCTTCAAGCTCTGTTAAGTTGGTTGTTGATCATTCCTAGACAGCCATTTCAAGTCTTGCCATAGATTTTGCCACTCAGGAACATTCGTGGTAAGCAACTCCAGTGTATATTTGGCCTTGTGTTTTAGGTTATTGTCCTGCTGAAAGGTGAATTTGTCTCCCAGTGTTGGAAAGCAGACTGAGCCAGGTTTTCCTCTAGGATTTTGACTGTGCTCAGCTCTATTCCGTTTATTTTTATCCCCCAAAAAACTCCCTAGTCCTTGCCGATGACAAGCAAACCCATAACATGATGCAGCCACCACCATGCTTGAAAATATGAAGAGTGGTACTCAGTGACCACGTTTACATGCACACAGTATTCCGGATAGTAGATCATATCCCGCTTAAGGTCTTATTCGGTATACGCTGTTTACATGCACCTTTGATATCCCACTCATGAATAAACAGAATATTCCTAATTTAAGTTCATATGGGTTAAATGGAATAGTAACTGACATATGGACACTGACTGTAGGCCTATAACCTCTCACATGTAGCCAAATATAATATTAACTCCTGCAGAATTATGCATTTCTTGGAGTAAAATTATACAACAAATGTTAATTTTATCTCTGGAACAGGAGTGGAGAAATATGATTTCTTTCTTTCAGCAACTCTTGAGAAAAAGCTAATGTGCATGTACAGTGGGGCAAAAAAGTATTTAGTCAGCCACCAATTGTGCAAGTTCTCCCACTTAAAAAGATGAGAGAGGCCTGTAATTTTCATCATAGGTACACTTCAACTATGACAGACGAAATGAGATAAAAAAATCCAGAAAATCACATTGTAGGATTTTTAATGAATTTATTTGCAAATTATGGTGGAAAATAAGTATTTGGTCACCTACAAAAAGGCAAGATTTCTGGCTCTCACAGACCTGTAACTTCTTCTTTAAGAGGCTCCTCTGTCCTCCACGCGTTACCTGTATTAATGGCACCTGTTTGAACTTATTATCAGTATAAAAGACACCTGTCCACAACCTCAAACAGTCACACTCCAAACTCCACTATGGCCAAGACCAAAGAGCTGTCAAAGGACACCAGAAACAAAATTGTAGACCTGCACCAGGCTGGGAAGACTGAATCTGCAATAGGTAAGCAGCTTGGTTTGAAGAAATCAACTGTGGGAGCAATTATCAGGAAATGGAAGACATACAAGACCACTGATAATCTCCCTCGATCTGGGGCTCCACGCAAGATCTCACCCCGTGGGGTCAAAATGATCACAAGAACGGTGAGCAAAAATCCCAGAACCACACGGGGGGACTTAGTGAATGACCTGCAGAGAGCTGGGACCAAAGTAACAAAGCCTACCATCAGTAACACATTACGCCGCCAGGGACTCAAATCCTGCAGTGCCAGACGTGTCCCCCTGCTTAAGCCAGTACATGTCCAGGCCCGTCTGAAGTTTGCTAGAGAGCATTTGGATGATCCAGAAGAAGATTGGGAGAATGTCATATGGTCAGATGAAACCAAAAAAGAACTTTTTGGTAAAAACTCAACTCGTCGTGTTTGGAGGACAAAGAATGCTGAGTTGCATCCAAAGAACACCATACCTACTGTGAAGCATGGGGGTGGAAACATCATGCTTTGGGGCTGTTTTTCTACAAAGGGACCAGGACGACTGATCCGTGTAAAGGAAAGAATGAATGGGGCCATGTATCGTGAAATTTTGAGTGAAAACCTCCTTCCATCAGCAAGGGCATTGAAGATGAAACGTGGCTGGGTCTTTCAGCATGACAATGATCCCAAACACACCGCCCGGGCAACGAAGTGGCTTCGTAAGAAGCATTTCAAGGTCCTGGAGTGGCCTAGCCAGTCTCCAGATTTCAACCCCATAGAAAATCTTTGGAGGGAGTTGAAAGTCCGTGTTGCCCAGCAACAGCCCCAAAACATCACTGCTCTAGAGGAGATCTGCATGGAGGAATGGGCCAAAATACCAGCAACAGTGTGTGAAAACCTTGTGAAGACTTACAGAAAACGTTTGACCTCTGTCATTGCCAACAAAGGGTATATAACAAAGTATTGAGATAAACTTTTGTTATTGACCAAATACGTATTTTCCACCATAATTTTCAAATAAATTCATTAAAAATCCTACAATGTGATTTTCTGGATTTTTTTCTTCTCATTTTGTCTGTCATAGTTGAAGTGTACCTATGATGAAAATTACAGGCCTCTCTCATCTTTTTAAGTGGGAGAACTTGCACAATTGGTGGCTGACTAAACTTTTTTGCCCCACTGTAATTGTTATCTTTGACACTGTTATGAAAGCAGGCAGTATTTTAACCACATAAAATATGCACCCAAGTCGAACTGAAGTCTTATCAGAAATGTGTTTCATAGATTTCTCAGCTTTTCATTTCCTTATACACGGTTTCCACTGTTTTTAAATTATTGCATTTTCTCCCCGGTCCCTAAACTAAACAGACAACTTTACCGGTGTTAACTAGATTACTAATGCATTCATTCTATCAATGTAAGACATTCTGGTTAGCACTACTTTATTTAGTCTTCTGGAGCAACAAGTTATGACAGAAGAGAAGATGCAGGCATCTAACGATAGTTGACAAAAAAAAAATGCCCTGCCATATGTCGGAAATTATAATATGGCCAAACCAAATGTTTAAAATTTTATTCAGAAGAGTTTCTAAATTAGGGGTAAAAGTAGCCTAAGCCAGTAAACTATACGGTCTAATACAGCATATCAGCTAAATAAATTCTGTATTGAACTGCACAGGTAGCCTGCTTCTTGAAGTGATTTGTTTGACAATCAGATGAAAACATCACAACAGTGATGATATAGGAAACTGAGCCTGCACAGACCGTGAAAAACAACAGTAAACGGCATAAGATGTTTACATGCCCCAGTACCTGATCTGTGCCTCGACACAATCCTGTCTCGAAGCTCTATGGACAATTCCTTCGACCTCATGGCTTGGTTTTTGCTCTGACATGCACAGTCAACTGTGGGACCTTATATAGACAGATGTGTTCCTTTTCAAATCATGTCCAATCAATTGAATTTATCAGAGGTGGACTCCAATCAAAAGTCTGAATAGTTAAGTAAATAAGGTAGTTGTTTGTTTTTTTACTGTTTTTGCTTCATCATTATGGGGTGTTGGTTGTGTGTAGATTGATGAGGAAAAACATTTATTTATTCAATTTTAGAATGAGGAAGTAACGTAACAAAATGTGGAAAAAGTGAAGGGGTCCGAATACTTTCCAAATGAACTGTATGCATAAAAAAAAACGTACTATGACAACACTTCTCAGCGTGCATCCATACATTTGCCCAGAGGGATCATGAGTAGTATCTCAGAAGTAAAAACGTGTACAAAGAGTATATTGTAATGTACAGTATGAAACTATTTTAAGAAAGAACAGGGTTGTGTTCATTAGGCACCAAATGGGAAAAAACTGGAAGGGACATTCTGTCCGAAACTCAGTTTAATTATTCGTTTCAAATAATTTAAAAATGTTTAAAAACATTTTTTTAATGAACGTCCCAGGGTTTAGTCACTCAGGATGCAACAGAAGACAATTTCTTGGTATGCTAACAGAACGAAGGCTAGAGGCAAGGTTTTCAACCAACACAACTTCAGAACTCTTATAAAAAACATATTACCAACACAGCTACCTGATACTGTATCTTTTCAGACTGCAAAGTAAAAAACAAAAGACAAGTAAAATAGAAAATCCCCATAATTTTATAAACAACATTTTCAGAAACATACTAAACATAAGTAAAAGAAAAAATATATAACACCCATCTTGAGTATTGCAACTCCATGATAAAAGGCTTGTAAAGACATTACTAAAACATCCCTCCGTGAATCACTTTTTGACCATGTGTCTCGTTCATTCTCCTCAAGGTACAGAATTTATAAAAGTAGAGTACTAGCTAATCTTAAACTTCACAATGCATTACTTACAGTATCATCTTACTGTATGTGTTCTGCCACAGGTTTATTTAGGACTCTGACACGTGTGTAAAAGTTTGATTTAGAGCCATTTGTACTGTCAGAGCAGTAACCAATACAGTATGCATGCTTTGCTTACACCTACTGTGCCAGCCTGTGGCAAGGTACGGTATTAAAACAAAGTGTCAAGTCCCTGATTTCACATATTTAAAAAAGACTGCCTTGTGGGCAATCAAACACACACACACACACAGTATGACAAAACCTGATTAAAAAAAGCTAATATTCCACAAATCCTTTAAAAATGATACATTTAGACTATTCCATCTATCAACTAGTCAAGTGTATATTCCAAAATGGCAACAAAAAAATACTAAAAACTATAATTTCTGTTTTCAAACGGAGGTGCAGCTTCTTGTTGAAGGGGGGCTAAAGGATGTGCGGGATTGCGGTTTGTGCACTTCTAGATAGGGCTCGTTAGGAGCCATTTACCCTTTCTTATACATTGCCCACCCATGCCTGTGATTCTTTAGAGCCACCAATGTCGAATCTGATCAGTGAAAGACTGCATCATCCACTGTCTGTCTGGGAGTTGTCCTTCTGTGGTGGTGGCGGCCGTAGGAGGTTGGTAAGTGTGTCTTCTCGGCAGCGTCTGAAATTAGAAGAAAAAGCCTTTCAAGCTCTGAGGTGAGGAAATTTGAGCACGCTACCTCAAGCCCATTGTTAGGGGCGGCAGGTAGCCTAGTGGTTAGAACGTTGGAATAGTAACCGGAAGGTTGCAAGATAGAATCCCCCAAGCTGACAAGGTAAAAATCTGTTGTTTTGCCCCTGAAAAAGGCAGTTAACCCACTGTTCCTAGGCCGTCATTGTAAATAAGAATTTGTTTTTAACTGAATTGCCTAGTTATATAAAAGATAAAAAAATAATAATAATAATGTTTTAAGCATGGAGGTCGCTAGATCGGGCTTCTTTGCCATTATGGCTTCTGTGACAGCATGGGCAGCACCAATTTAGGGCTTTCTCTATTTTAAAGTAGTCCATTTCTTCTTCTTCTACTTCTGAGTCTAAACAAACTGAATAGGTGTGGCTATTTTGGCTTTACATGTGTAAAGCCAAAGTTGGTGATTTACTCACTGCCACCTGCAGTTATGGAATGTTTGCTCAGTGGCTGATTTCTCCTGATGACCTGGATGGAACCATGTGATCCTTCCTTAACCCATAGGAAAAATAGTGAAAGTTCTCAATGGCGCTGCCCATGCTAAAACAGGCTTTGGGGCACATTTAAAATGTTATTTATTTATATATTTAACCTTTATTTAACTAGGCAAGTCAGCTAAGAACTAATTCTTATTTACAAAACCCTAAACATGCAACCCTTGGGGTCCCCAGGACAGAGTTTGGGAAATGCTAAACTACAGCCAGAGAATGGGTACATGACGGACACATTGTTGTTTTGCAGTTCTCGTATATTGTTCATATGGTAAGTACGTATTTGTTGCATGAGAAATAGAAGGAAAACTATTACTGCCACCAGTACAGGCATTGTGAAAAACACAAGGTTCGACATCAATGAATTGCGTGGTAGTCTTTCCTTTGGCCACTTATGCTGTTCACAAGTGATATCCCATTCCATAGGGTTATTTCTCTCCCTAACACTGGTTGCTCCGTTTCGAAGGACACTCCACCACCCAGGGACACTTGAAAACGAGGGGGGGGGCTAAGTGGAGGTTATTAGGATTGAGCCTATGGGTTTAGGCCATAGCTAGACAGTACAGCAGCAACCGGGCCTGGTACTGAGTGTGCCAGCAAAGCATGATAAGTTAGTGATCACTCATAGGTTTGGGTGATTAGCAGGTGAGAGGTGTATTGAGTAGGACTTTAGTTTAGGCATGCCTTCTTGATTCTTTTTGTGTATATTATATATTTGTCACAATTGAACAACTATGACCTGCTTGGGCTGACTGACTACAGAGTCCAGACAGAGCTCACCCTGGACCCTGGTAAGTACGTGTCCTAATTACTTAAGACAACACCGGTCAGCTTAAATCGCTTACTTTCATGCTTAACGCACACATTCATATCAGGTTATGGCCCAGTTAGTTAGCTTGGACCCCTAGACATAGCTTAGGTAAAACTATTTTATAGTCTAGGTAATTGATTTCAAAACCCCATTCAGTCCTACATTTTTGGCCATGCCATCAGCAATAGAGTACCACAGTCTGAGTCATAATACCCATAAAACCTAGCGGTCAAACTGGGAAATGGTCCCAATCATTTATCCACCATTCATTTTTCCCATAGGGAATTTTAGAAACACAAATAATGGCTGTGTTTCATGTAGGCTTAACCTGGCGTGATGTTTTGATAACCGTGTAAATCTCTATGAGAACTGCAAAACAACAATGTGTCCGTCATGTACCCATCCTCTGGCTGTAGTTCGGCGTTTCCCAAACTCTGTCCTGGGGACCCCAAGGGGTGCATTTTTCCCACTCAAAAAACCCCTATGGGAAAAATGAACGGTGGAATAACGATTGGAACATTTTCCGTTTGACCGCTAGGATTTCTGACACAGGATTTCTGACACACCCTGCATTCCAAACCGACCCCTAGCTACTCCTGTAGATTTCGAGGGATTGGATAGGAATACGCTAAATATGCCTTTTGATAGGCTGGATGTAATTTAACCCATATTATTCCCACCTATCCAGCCCCTTTAGATCTGTAGCAGTGTCAGGAGAGGAGGAATTCGGGGCACATACAAATCCAGTGCTTGGATCACGATACCTCTTGGCGTCTAGACTCACTACAAGGTGAGGATGCGGAAGGACTTTCATAATTTGGGTTAACTATCACTTTTAAGACCACAGTTGATATAGTTACTGCTCATTCTATTTGTATGGTGCTGACCTGTGTTTCCAGTCAACGAGAAGTTAGTGACCGTTGCTCTGACCCTCCTCAGGCCCGGGCCCGCCCTCGCCATAGGCTCCGCCGAAGGCGGCCTCGTAGCCTGGGTCGTACGCCTCTTCCTTGATCGCCATCCTCTTAGCGTCCTCTGTAATGGGGAGAAAAACACAGAATTCAATTCCTGACTTTTTTTTGTCGTTGTAATTTATCTGGTAAACAAAACAGTTTTCAAATCAGCTCCTTCAGGTGACTAGGGAATACCTTGTGACCATGAGATGGGACAGGACCGTGATGGGTTTTCATTTCATTCTTCAAAATGAAGTGTCATATTGTACCATATCATAATAAAATGTACATTTTATATTAATTAGGTCAATGATGTTCCTGTTTGAATAGTCATTATAGCACTGCCTGCAGCATGTTCTCTTACCTTTGGCCAGTCCCAGGTCAAAGCTGTACTCCAACTCCTGAATCTCGTCAGATCGGGCCACGCCCCTGAGCTGGTTCCTCAATTCCCTCAGCTTGATGTAGAAGTGCACTTTGTCCTGGGCACGGGGAAACTGGGCGCAGCGGGCACTCGATGAGGGCATCAGATACAACGCCTGTATGGGCGAGGGCAGGGTTACATGTCATTTCAAAGGGGAAATGGAACAGTACTGCCACTGTATGCTCAATGCCAATGATCATAGTTAAAACGCTGACTATTTCAAAATATTTTTTTGGTTCGATTTGAATCTTTAGTCCAAACGGTGACATTTTGATCAGTTATTGTGAGAAAGAGCTGGATCCAGGATGTATTTTTTTTCCCAACTCTTCCATTTCTTTATCATCCATTCATCATGAAATACAGTATCTGGAGCACCACAACAACACACACACACTACCAGGTAGCAGACCCCTTACCACTTCACAGTCCGGTATCTTGTGTGGCTGCAGACCAAAGTCAAGCTTCTTGGGCTTTTTACCAAACATCTCTCTGCAGAACATTTCATAGATACCTGAAAATACACAGAATTTCAATGGTTAATATCGCATTTCAATGGAAAGTTCTGGCCACTGGAATTTCTCCTCTTTATTAGGGATATGTAGCTACTTACATTTTCCATTGAAAACAGCTATGAGGGGCTTGTACTTTTTCAACTTCTCAGTAAGAATTAAGGCGCCCTCGCGTAACTCTTTGCTGTGAAGAAACATAAGATTTGTGTCAAACATTGTATTCCATCTATGTGAATTCAGCTTGCTATGTGGCCACTGTTCGAGACAAATGTCTCCATCTCACTCATTTTTCAGCACATTGCAGACTGACTTTAGGTATTATTTTCTTCCTAAGCTTACGTTGACAGGTCCTTGCTTCCAGGCGTTGTCCTTGCCACCATGTTGGTGAAGCCGATCTTATATTTCTCTGGCAGGCTGGTGTCGCTCATGTGGTTAAGCTGCTCATCTGTGAATCCGGACAAGAACAGGCACTTCCCTGAAGAGGATAACTACTCATTAAAGTCATTGTACCATTATTTTTCTGAAATTGGGGTGAAAATCTGTATGCTCTCCGCATACAGCATCATCCTGTTTGGCATGAGTAACATAACATTACCTTGAATGTAAAGTTTAGCAATGTATTTGATTAATAAATGGTGTTAGAGTAATGAAAGCGCTGACAAAAAAAATACTAAGCAGGAAGATTGATGATGTTTTCAAAGTAAGAGACTGAATATATACGCAAAGCAACTTACAGAAATGGTTTCCATGGCCAGGGAACCATCGTCCAACATAGGCTGCCACGAGACCTGGGTTGATTCCAATCTAGAACAAAAAAGTTGCATATTATACTACCGTTTTTTCTCATTAGAGCACGCAAGACAGAACGTTTTGCGTCTGAAAACGAAAATAAGCATTTCTCATTGGACAAATCAAGTAGTGCCATTGTCTGGCGCACAGCAAAAAATGTCTGGCACAAAGCGACAAAAGCGGTGAACTCACGATAACATAGTCCAGGTTGTAGTCAAGGATGTCGGTCAGAGTTCTACTCATGACCTCATCCTCAGTCATTCCTTTGAAGCGGTCCCTTTTCTTCTTGACCTTCTTGAAGGTCTTGTCTATTTTCTCCTGCGTGCCGTCTGCCTCTTGACCCTCCTTACCTTTCTTGGGCTTGGGTCCCGGTTTGGCCTTGGGTCCCGGTTTGGCCTTGGGTCCCGGTTTGGCCTTGGGCATCTTGGGTGGCTTGGGCATCTTGGGTGGCTTGGGTTCCTTTGGTTGTGCCGTTCTCCCTCGCTTTTTTGCTGGAGCTGCAAGAGGGAGAGATCTTCCAATCACCTTGCTGTGAACCTTCACACTAGCCTCGACTGTCACAGGAACACTGATTTGTCGATGAAACATTTGTTTTTAAATCTGTGGGGAAATGCATCAAAGAACACTTCCCCCACAAATTAATCAACTTTAAATCCATCAGAAATACATTAAGGCTCATGTCCGTTATTGAATACAGCTCTGCGGGAATAAAGAACCAGGATACCTTTCGCTATGTTGGCGGGCTCTTGCTGAGCCATGAGCTCATGACTGACAACCATATGAGCCATGACCCTCTGTCTTGGTCCCTCTGTGTAGTGAGGTTGAGGACTGTGATGGTGGTTGATGCCCAGCTACTGCCCCTGCAGAGCTTGAAGCTGTTGAGTAGACTGAATCCTGAAAAAAGGAAGACAAAAAAAAAGACCCCCAGTGTTAATTATATAGCTGAAATACACTGACTATGCCAAACATTAGGAACACCTTCCTAGTATTGCGTTGCAATCCCCCCCCCTTTTCTCTCAGAACAGCCTCAATAAGTCGGCATGGACTCTACAAGGTGTCAAAAAGCGGTCCACAGGGATGCTGGCCCATGTTGACTCCAATGCTTCCCACAGTTGTGTCAAGTCCGCTGGATGTCCTTTGGGTGGTGGACCATTCTTGATACAGGAGGGAAACTGTTGAGCGTGGAAAAACCCAGCAGCAATGCAGTTCTTGACACAAACCGGTGCGCTAGGCACATACTACCATACCCCGTTCAAAAGGCACTTAATTCACCCTCTGAATGGCACACACAATCAATGTCTCAACTGTCTCAAGACTTAAAAATCCTTCTTTAACCTGTCTCCTCCTCTTCATCTACACCGGTTTGAAGTGACATCAATAAGGGATCATAACTTTCACTTGGATTCACATGGTTGGTCTGTAATGTTTGTATACTCAGTGTATATTCTAGTACAGGGTTTCCCAAAGTCGGTCCTCGGGACCCACGTTTTGGGTAGCCTTCCACAAGCTTCCCACAATAAGTTGGGTGAATTTTAGGTGGTGGAACTGTGTTAGATTTGTAGGCCTCCTTGCTCGCACACGCCTTTTCAATTCTGCCCACAAATGTTCTATAGGATTGAGATCAGGGCTTTGTGATGGCCACTCTAATACCTTGACTTTGTGGTCCTGAAGCCATTTTGCCACAACTTTGGAAGTATGCTTGGGGTCATTGTCCATTTGGAAGACCCTTGCGACCAAGCTTTAACTTCCTGACTGATGTCTTGAGATGTTTCTTAAATATATCCACATAATTTTCCATCCTCATGATTCCATCTATTTTGTGAAGCGCACCAGTCCCTCCTGCAGCAAAACACCCCCACAACATGATGCTGCCACCTCCGTGCTTCACGGTTGGGATGGGGTTCTTCGGCTTGCAAGCATCCCCCTTTTTCCTCCAAACATAACGATGGTCATTATGGCCAAACAGTTCTATTTTTGTTTCATCAAACCAGAGGACATTTCCCCAAAAAGTACGATCGTTGTCCCCATGTGCAGTTGCAAACCGTAGTCTGGTTTTTTTATGGCGGTTTTGGAGCAGCGGCCTTTCAGGTTATGTCGATATAGGACTCGTTTTACTGTGGATATAGATACTTTAGTACCCGTTTCCTCCAGCATCTTCACAAGGTTCTTTGCTGTTGTTCTGGGATTGACTTTCACTTTTCCCACCAAAGTAGTTAATCTCTAGGAGACAGAATGCGTCTCCTTCCTGAGCGGTATGACGGCTGCGTTGTCCCATGGTGTTTACACTTGCGCACTATTGTTTGTACAGATGAACGTGGTACCTTCAGGCGTTTGGAAATCGCTCCCAAGGTTGAACCAAATTATTTTGGTTATTTTTCCTGAGGTCTTGTCTGATTTCCCCATGATGTAAAGCAAAGAGGCACTGAGTTTGAAGGGAGTCCTTGAAATACATCCACAGGTACACCTCCAATTGACTCAAATTATGTCAATTAGCCTATCAGAAGCTTCTAAAGCCATGACATCATTTTCTGGAATTTTCCAAGCTGTTTAAAGGCAGTCAACTTAGTGTATGTAAACTTCTGACACACTGGAATTATGATACAGTGAATTATAAGTGAAATAATCTGTCTTTAAACAATTGTTGGAAAGATTACTTGTGTCATGCATAAAGTAGATGTCCTAACCGACTTGCCAAAACTATAGTTTGTTAACAAGAAATTTGTGGAGTTGTTGAAAAACTAGTTTAAATGACGCCAACCTAAGAGTATGTAAACTACAGACTTCAACTATATGTGTGTGTGTGTGTGTATATATATATACACACACACATATATATATTATATTCATACACATGTGTCTGTGTGTGATTGGATCTAAGATCATAAGTCTGTCTGATTGCACAATAAATTAGGCATGCAAGTAAAGAAAAGTAATTCTGTGAATAACTCAATTCAATACATTATGTAATAGGATTTCATAGATGTAGGTTTCACAATGAATAAGTTGCAATCAAAACATGCTGTTATTTCAGATTCACAACATTTAGCCATTCAGGTGGGATTTCGTTCAATCGGCGTCCTCCTGGGCCTCCTTTTGACGGGGTAAGAACTCAACACTGTTGAAGATATTCTGAGGGGACAAGCAGTCATTCATACAGCTTTTCTTCTCTTTATGGTGGACTTTGTTAGTCTGATCAATATTCATATTGACATTATTATTCTGATTTGGATATAGCACATTTCCTGGTCATTGTCAATGTCTGGCATTGCAGGATTAATACGTCAGCTAGCAAGTGTCAGGGAGAAAAGTCAAAAGGATAAATGTTGTGCTAGACTATTGTCGCTTTAGTAACTTGTTTGTCAACAAAGTAAACAATCACACATTCTACCCCTACTTCGTCTATAGTGTACTTTCAATCCAAATCTAAGCCATTATGGATACCTAACGTTAGCTGGCGAATATAGCTATGCAAACTAGCTTAGTTAGCTATTCCGCTAAATAGCATGGATGAATGACTTGCTAACTAGCAATGAGCTGGTTCGCTTTCCAATGAATACGAATCGTATGTAATTGATCAAATGCATACATACATACCTCTTACAGATATGTTTAAATGTGTTTTTCTTTCTTGAAAACGAATGTACTCTATCAATTCCCCTTTGGACTTGCTAGCAAGCAACAAAGAAAGAGATGCACGTCAACTTTGACATGGGAATATACCAACATGATTAATAGGGAAACAAAGTAAAAACGTTCTTCTCCTGAAATAATACGTCAACTTTTAGTGCATGTATAACAAACATTTATATTGACATCAGGGATTTATGCTAATATAATATGAACTGCAAAAAATATACATAACCCAAGCCACACTCCCCCCATATCAGCGTTGGTTTGCTCTACGGACTTTTAAACTCGCGAGGTGGTTTTCCATTGGCTTCCAACTCTCTGACCACTTGCAAGCAGGCAAGGTTGCCGGTTCATTCATTTGATATGAATTAGCTACGTGAGAATATGCAATTAGATTTTCTTGTATTACTGTTTCGTGAGCGAATTAAAGCAGATGGTGGTAACCAATTTATAAGCCTTTCTGGTGGGCCTATTTTGTCCTGCTTAGTGGCACGCGCTGTTGAGTGTTGGCCACATGAGAAAAGAAAAGCTACTATTCAGATAGAGGAAATAAATGACGGAGGTGTTTTTGGCGTTATTTATAGGCCTACTATGCTACAGTAGGCATATATGCTATTATATTCGGTTCTGTTTAATACTAATTAAACATTGTGATCTTGCAAGACATTGATTTGATTGAGCTTTGATCTAACTTTACTCAACAAGCACCATTGTGAGAAGTTATAATCTTCTATTTGTAATAATAGTAATAAGTGATGAATAGGACTGTTAGGCGCAGGCTAACAGATGAGGATTATTTTTAAGCGATTTGAGCGCCCTTCAAATCATGGTGCTGAAAGGACGGCACCATGACCAAGTGGTCACATATGGTTCTGGGCTTCACTGCACAAGAGTTATATGAACATCAAGGCATACACGTGGTGAATTTGGATCCTAGATATCTTTGCTGTGATAAGGTTCATGTGATGGATCAGTTTATCTGCATATGCAATAGTAGTACGTTTCCATAAGCTAAGGACTCGAACAGTAGGGTGAGTTCAAGTGCGTCTTACATGAGCCCCAACTCCATAACAAACTGTTTCGAGGACAGCAGTTCTAGCAACCCCTGGAGTTCTGTCTGTAGCAGTTCTTATGTCGGATTAGGCCCGCTCAAAGTGGCGAATCCTCCAACCTATGGGCCTCTGCACACACTACAGTTATTCATCATTCGCGCTCTGCAGAGGGAGAAGATGGGGAAGAAACCACCATTTACCTACATATAAACTGCTATTGCCTGCATATTTATTTACTTTGTCATTCTATAATTTTCATGCAATTTATGTGGTAATTAAATAGAATTTGAGAATTTACCATTGTTTATTTTCCAGAAATACTTTCTACCAGCGGCGTGTGTTCTCAAATTGAAAAAAGTGAGGGAGCACCCCCCCACCTGCACTATGGCAGGACTACATCCCTGCTGATATGTCAATAAACTTGGGAAATGTAAAATTCTGGTTACTATCTCTCTAGTTGCTGACCATTCAAATGAAAGTTGCATGTTATTTAGTCACAAAACTAACACACCCAGAGTCATAGTATTCAACCTAACAGTCTTAGCCTATATTTAAGCAATAAGGCCATTGGGGGTATGGTATATAGCCAATATACCAAGGCTAAGGGCTGTTCTTAGTGCCTGGATACAACCCTTAGCCGTGGTAAATTGGCCATATTCCACAAACCCGGAAGTGCCGTATTGCTATTATAAACTGGTTACTGACGTAATTAGAACAGTAAATAGTACTTTTCTTGTTATACCCATGGTATGCGGTCTGTAATAAAACGACTTTCAGCCTTTTCAGAGCACTAACTATTCCGTTTATAATATTAAATTAATAGGCTCTTTCGACGCATTATGACACTGTACTTAATATTAAGCATTCTACTCAGCCAGCCGGTCAACTGCCCTTCATATGTCAACAACATCAACATCAAGCTAGCTACCTGTTTGGCACTTTACAACTGCTGCCTGCAAGATCTCCTTCAAATGTCTGTGAACGATGTTAATCAAATGAAGTCATTTTCTGTTACCCCTATGTGCAAGAAACATTACTGTTTTAAAAATGTGAGTCGAGCTACATTGACAACTTTTAAGGTGAGTAGCTAGCTAATGTAGCTAGCAAGCTACCTTGCATTGCAAACTGGATAATTTCATATACAACTTTTTAATATTTAATCTTCTGTGCCCGGTGCTGGTTGAAGGCTCAAGCAAGCCCTCAGCTAAGAAAAGACAGCTGCAAACCCTGGTGAACTTGTCATGTCGAAGATTGACAATCCATCTCTTCCGTTCGTCTTCTAATATGGGGAATGTGTGGAACCTCACCACAAAGTTGAAATTCGCCATTGCCTCACATTGTGGCACACAGCAATGCTCCAATGAGGTGCTACCTTTGTGTCGCTGAAATCTTAACGATTTTATTTTACTGAAATCATGCAGATTTTGGATTCGAATACAAGCCTTGATCTTCCTCTCATCTCCCACCTCTTGGACCAAATTAAAGGGATAATTCACCCAAATTACACATTCGTTTCCTTACCCTATAAGCATGTCTATGGACAAAGTATGACAGCAATCCATGTGTTGGTTTTATTTCCCTGGCACTGTTTCCAAATGCTAACATTTTTGAATTTGTGGGACAAACCCCAATCCCATTCAAATCCCATCATTTTTCATGCATCATGTCCAAATCACCCAAAAGTATCTCAAATTAATTGTGAAGCACAACAAAGTCACTTATACAGTGCCTTCAGAAAATATTCATACCCCTTGACTTTTTGTTGTTACAGTCTGAATTCAAAATTGATTAAATATTTGTTTTCTCATCCATCTACACACAATATCACATAATGACAAAGTAAAAACATGTTTTTATAAAAATTTGCAAATTTATTGAAAATGAAATACAGAAATATCTCATTTAAATAAGTATTCACACCCCTGAGTCAATATTCTGTAGATGCACCCTTGGCAGCGATGTAAAGTTGTGAGTATTTCTGGTTAAGTCTCTTAAGAGCTTTCATTTGCCCATTTATTCTTCAAGCTCTGTCAAATGAGTTGTTGATCATTGCTAGACAACCATTTTCAGCTCTTGCTATAGATTTTAATGTAGATTTAAGTCAAACTGTAACTTGGCTTGGATCATTTTGGCTAACCATCCCTGGAAGTGGTTGATTTCCATTCTGTGAGGATTTTGTTTTCTTCAGCAGCAACCATTGTGAACATCAAAGCATGTTGTTCCTCGTAAAATTATTTAATTATTCAATTATTTATTTGAGATTCTGAACAACTGAAGAGACATTTGAATACTATTCAATAATAATAATAATTCAACCAGAAGTCATTTAGAAGTGGGCTTAGCCAAAAAAGATGAGTGAATGAGCCCTCTGGGGTTTTACATCTGTCACACATTGGGGAAACCTGAGGTAGATTCTATTTAGTTTGTTTTTGCAGTAAATAAGTCTGCATTACATTATTGTACCAATTGATACCTGTCATGGATGGAACAAGAGTTCATTCTAGACATTCTCCCCAGATATCAACTCTTCACCCCAGGTCTCCTTAAAATGACTAGTAGAGCCCTCTGTATATTTGGAGAAAAAAGGATACAAACTGGGAGACTAGGTGTTTTGAGTTGGGAGGGCGCTGTAACAAGTCATAAAATGAGCATTGCACAGTGAGGGTTTCAAAGTTTGGAATTTTCCCTTTATATAGTGTCTGACGTAGAGTTCAAATGTGTTCTTTAACTGGTTACATGATGCAAATTGCTGTTGGGGCAGCTACTCTGAAATATAGTTTACCAAGCTACCAATTACTTCACTCTGTGAGAAGTTAAGCTAATAAGCTGACAGTCCCTGAAATCGGGTACTAGAATTACTTGTAAAAATATGTATATGTTTACATTACATATTTTATTGATTTCCCACCCTTTTATGTCAGAAGACTGCCATCCAGACCTTCCTAGGATCGTGTCAACGTCTTCTGTCGAATAAACGTGTATTTGCCTCCCTCTGGTGGTCGGCTGCATCATTACATTCATTTATATCACTTCACTGCAACTTTACTGAAAAGGAAAAACATTTATCCAGCTCAACTGCTTCAGGGCACAGACATGGCAAAGCAATCGCTGAATTTGTCTCGACCAGGCAGATCTAAATACATAACTTTTAAAGCTCTACGATAAAGAATGCGACCTACACACTTCCTTAAACCTAAAATGAGTTAAGAAGGAATTTTGTGTGGAAGTCAAACATTTGTTTTATGTCATTGGCAGACACATTGCATATGCTTAGAACAACATAATTGAGCCCGTTACATAGCCCTTGTCCCCTTGTCTATAGGTGGGATGCACACTGTTTAAATGGTCCAAATGTTGATTTAGACATTCACAAATTTAACAGATTTTGACTATGACCAATGTCATTACAAAAATATTAACACAACATGCAACAATTTCAAGGATTTTACTGAGTTAGAGTTAATATAAGGAAATCAGTCAATTTAAATAAATTCATTAAACCCTAATCTATGGATTTCACATGACTGGGCAGGGGCGCATCCAGAGAGCCAGGCCCAGACAATCAGAATTAGTTTTTCCCCACAAAGGGCTTTATTACAGACAGAAATACTCCTCAGTTTCATCAACTGTCCGGGTGGGTGGTCTCAGACAATCCCGCAGGTGAAGAAGCCGGATGTGGGGGTCCTGGGCTGGCGTGGTTACATGTGGCCTGCGGTTTTGAGGCTGGTTGGACATATTGCCAAATTCTATAAAACTACCTTGGGAGCGGCTTATGGTAGAGAAATTAACATTCAAATACTGGCAACAGTTCTGGTGGACACTCCTGCAGTCAGCATGCCAATTACACGCTCCCTCAACTTGAGACATCTGTGGCATTGTGTTGTGTGACAAAATTGCACATGTTAGAGTGGCCTTTTATTGTCCACAGCACAAGGCGCACTAACAGGGATGAAAATAAATTTGTGCACAACATTTGAGAGAAATAAGCTTTTTTGTGCGTATGGAACATTTCTGGGATATTTTATTTCACCTCATGAAACATGGGACCAACACTTTACATGTTGCGTTTTAGATTTTTGTTCAGTATATGTTTGGTAAAGTAATAAAGAAGGTGAAATACTTGGGTAGATGTTCCTAAAACAGATTATAATTATATATGGACATACTATAAAGTATTAAAAGGCTTATTCATTCACATTTTTTTTTATCATACCATCATATTTGTATATGTATTATTATACTTGTATTGTGTACTAGATCATATGGGTTGGAAAGTTTTTTGTTGTTGTCATAAATAATCAATTCTAGGTGAAAGCCAAAGGTCATAGCTTTCCTGGGGGGGGGGGGGGGGGGGGGCTCTGTCAGCTCATTAAGCTACACTAAAGCTACCTTTCTAAAAGAATATAGTTTACCTAACTAAAGTTACTTTGAAAAAGTAGTTCACTACAAAACTATTTTGCGATAAATTATATCTAAATCTAAAATGTCATAGACTACAAATTGTCATAGACTGCATAGACTGGTAGCAGAATGTGTCATTTAGCCTATTAAAAACAAAAACTGTTTCAAGCGAGAATTAGGCAGGACTGATGCTGAAAAAACATCTTGCCTACTTCACACATTTTCTTTTCTTTTTTGCAAAAAATGTAGTGTGTAGTTCCAGCAGTTAACTACACTGCTACATGGCAACAAAGTGAATTGAGTTCAACTACCACCAAGCTGCTGCAACATGTAGTTAAATTACTGGTTGAACTACATGTAGTTCACTACTCCCCAACAGTCTAGTATAGGTCTTCAATTGCGGCCAGTCCCTTCTTCCATTCAACAAACACCTTATGAGCCTGAAATGGAACCAAATAATGATAAAAGCATATCGGTTTGTATATAGAGGTATCAGGCACCTTATAAACACGCTTCATCTGGTTTAGAATTCTTAAAGAATATTTCAAAACAAAGTTGTTGCCTGTTCATTTGTTTGGGCACTCTGCTTTGGAGAAAAACATGGCCATAAATAAAGTGAAATAAAGGTTAAATATATGTATTTAAAAAAAAAAATAAGATAGGTATTTATTGTGGTATAGACTTCCATACTTAGCCACAGGATGGCATCAGCGTCTAACGCATCAGGGAAACCCAATCGCCAGTGAGTCAACACCTTGGCATTTGCAGCCCAGTACTAGTGTTTAAAGATAGGTAGGCCTAGGCCTCCACTTTCCTTGGGCTTTTGGAGATGAGCTTTACAAAAGCCTTTGTAAACCCCAGATAAATGGCATGATTGTTGAGTAGAGGCTTCTAACTACTACATACACCTATGCAAGTATCATTACAGATTCCGTGTTGGCAGTACAGTTCTGCATGGTGAATACAACAGAACTGATTACCTGGAATGACATTCACTCTGGCTATTGGCTAAAAATAACAACTTGAAAGCCACGCCCCAAATAAACCACACCTCATCTTCTGACCGCCTGCCGCCTCTACACTGCCCCCACTGCTATGCAATGCACTTGCTTGAGGTATTGAAAGATATTTAGAAACCTTCATTCAATTCAAATATCACATTGATCTGCCAAATTTGTTGTTTCATTTCAGACAAATTGAATAGATTACGTTGAATGAACCAAAGCCGACACCGATCAGTAAAAGATGAACAACAGCCCCATCCCATTTTTACCGTGTATCACTCCCTTGGGACAGAGCAGCCAAGCAATAGAGCAGAAGGAACCCACATGAAAAAATACTATAGTGTATACTATGGTAGGATTACTATATACTATTACTTTGCGGACTTTACTGTAGCAATTACTGTAGTGTTTTTGCACACTCTAGGGTACTTTACTATTTAATGTAGTGTTTTTGCAGACTGTAGTATACTGTAGTGTTTTGCGGACTGTAGTATGCTGTAGTATTTACTGTAGTGTTTTTGCGGACTGTGCTACGGTATACGGTAGTATTTACTGTAATGTTTTTGTGTACAGTAATATTTACTAAAGTGTTTTTGTTTTATTATCTTTTCCATAACCTGTAGAGAAAAAGGTCTCATTAGAAGCTCTTGCTTTGGCCGAGGGCTTGTAAGTCCTCTGAAAAACGGAGGCAGTAAAGTGTTCCGCCTTCCTAGAGAGTGAGGCGCTGGTGTCGATAGTAACATGTCGCGAGAGGCTGAGGTGGTGAGCCAGTGAGAGGGTTGCCAAATCCGGATTCCTCCTTATTGCGCATTTCCAGGCTGGGGTCATCCCCATCACCTGCGCTATCTCAAGGATATCCATAAGATTAATCCCACTGTCATCCTCGTCTTCTTTTTTATTTAACCTTTATTTAACTAGGCAAGTCAGTTCTTACGTCGTCAGACAGTGAGGAGGGAGTTTATGCTATCCATGACCTCGGCCCAACTGGGCTCTGATGCGAAGAGCTGAGCCTCAGCTATCGCTGTTGGCTCGGAGGCAAGAGGGACTATCGAGATAGAAGCCCATTTAAGCCTCCTTTTCAGACCTGCTTTCTTGACTCCGGGTCTTTGAGCACCTCTTCGGCGTGTTCTTAATCCAAGCAATTGGTGCATAGAGGGTGGGAATCTTTCCCGCAATCATGGAACTGCAAGCACTAGAACGTGGGGGGTTTGAGTGACAGGCTAGGTTCGTCCTGGGACGGGATAGCACTGGCCATTGTGAGGAACACAATGGTTAGTACCCAACCTCTCGACAGAGTCCTAAGACCTACGCCCTGCAGCGATATTTTTCATGGTTCACCTGTAAGCAGTTAAGACGGAAACGAGGGATCCAATATGAGCGCTAGAGTAGAGATACTCTTCGCGAGGAAGAGAAGCGAGAATAAACAGGGGCTCATTAGCATATTTGGGAGCATGTTCTAAAATATGTTATACTTTTGGTCACCTACTCGTCGAACATCTCATTCCAAAATCATGGGCATTAATATGGAGTTGGTTCCCTCTTTGCTGCTATAACAGCTTCCACTCTTCTGGGAAGGCTTTCCACTAGATGTTGGAACATTGCTGTGGGGACTTGCTTCTATTCAGGGACGAGCATTAGTGAGGTCGGGCTCTGATGTTGGGCGATTAGGCCTGGCTCGAGGTCGGTGTTCCAATTCATCCCAAAGGTGTTCGATGGGGTTGAGGTCAGGGCTCTATGTGGGCCAGTCAAGATTTCCCTTCACTGGAACTAAGGGGCCAAGCCCGAACCATTAAAAACAGCCCCAGACCATTATTCCTCCACCAAAATGTACAGTTGGCACTATGCATTGCTGCAGGTAGCGTTCTCCTGGCATCCAACAAACCCAGATTTGTCCGTTGGACTGCCAGACGGTGAAGCGTGATTCATTACTCTAGAGAACGTGTTTCCACTGCTCCAGAGTTCAATGGCGGTCAGCTTTACACCCCTCCAGCCGATGCTTGGCATTGCACATGGTGATCTTAGGCTGCTCGGCCATGGAAACCCATTTCATGAAGCTCCCGACGAACAGTTCTTGTGCTGACGTTGCTTCCTGAAGCAGTTTGGAACTCGGTAGTGAGTGTTGCAAATGAGGGCAGACGATTTTTACGTGCTGCGCGCTTCAGCACTTGGTGGTCCCATTCTGTGAGATTGTGTGGCCTACCACTTCGCGGCTGAGCCGTTGTTGCTCCTAGACTTTTCCACGTCACAATAACAGCACTTACAGGCAGCTCTAGCAGGGCAGAAATGTGACGAACTGACTTGTTGGAAAGGTGGCATCCTGTGACTGTACCACTTTGAAAGTCACCGAGCTCTTCAATAAGGCCATTTTTCTGCCAATGTTTGTCTATGGAGATTGCATGGCTGTGTGCTCGATTTTATACACCTGTCAGCAACGGGTGTGGCTGAATTAGGCGAATCCACTAATTTGAAGGGGTGTCCAAACACTTGTGTGTATATATAGTGTATTTGTGGCAACCGTTAGTGGTAGTGTGTGCCAGTTTAAGTGGTTTTATTGTTATGTAATTTAGGTTGAGCACCTCATTTGTCCACTCCCAGTTCTACAAGCTTTGTAAGAGCCTGTGACAATCAAGAGCTGCTGTAACGGTAGTCTAAGTCGTCCTCCTCATCGGACGAGGAGAGTCGAGAAGGATCGGAGGACCAATTTGCAGAGTGGTAAGTTTCCATGATATTTAATGAACACGAAAACAATATACGATACAAACAACAAACAAACATACTGTAACAGTCCTGTGTGGCAAAACACTAACACAGGAACAAACACCCACAAACCACACGTGAAACCCCGGCTGCCTAAGTATGATTCTCAATCAGGGACAACGATTGACAGCTGCCTCTGATTGAGAATCATACCAGGCCGAACACAAAAAACCCAACATAGAAAACACACATAGACAACCCACCCCAACTCACGCCCTGACCATACTAAATACATACAAAATAAGGGAAATCAGGTCGGGAACGTGACAGCTGCACTGTTAAGAGGTTACTGTGCATTTTCTAGTAACTTAATGGCAGTTGGTCACCAGGAAGTTCATGTTTATTTTTCAATAAATCACTGTCAGCTTGCTGCAAGTAGTTATTGTAAAATTCCCAGTAACTTACTGTGGCTGATCCCTGTCATGCTCACTGACACTTGTTGGTGTGACAGGAAGGTCAGTTGGCTCTCAACAAAAATGTTGAGGTCTGGTGAGGTAGGCTGAGTCTCAAGTGTACTCACCACAAAGAATGATTTGTAGTTGTCAGCTAATGTTAAGCTATCTTGTAATCAGTAAAGTTCAGTGAAAGTACAGTAAGTTAATGACAGCTAGTTGCAAATAAGTTACTAGCAATTACTGTCTATTAAGTTACTGTGAATTTGAATAGCTTTTTGACACTGATAGCTAGTGCTGGGCGATAAATCAAAAATTGTCGAGGTAATTACTTCCCCCAATAACAACGTTTACATTTACATTATTTAGCAGACGCTCTTATCCAGAGCGACTTACAAATTGGAAAGTTCATACATATTCATCCTGGTCCCCCGTGGGAATTGAACCCACAACCCTGGCGTTGCAAGCGCCATGCTCTACCAACTGACCAACTGAGCCACACGGGAGATACACGTTTAGATACACGTTCGATATGTTGATGTAGAATAATTAGGAACAGCGGTCCATTTCACCTCTGTGACGCAGCAGGGACGTGCGGAGAAGTGACAATATGGACGTGAAGAGGTATACGCCCACTAAAAACCACTTAGCACCTCGAGTGATGGAGTAGCCACTATTAACCACGAAAAATGAGTGGTGTAGGCGAAAACAGTGGCAGTGATAGCCATGGAGAAGGAGCAGCCAACGAAGAAATTATTGATAAAAAAGGGTTCAACTGTTTCAGTTATTTGGAAGTGGTTTGGCTTTTTGAAGTCCGACAAAGAGCAGAGCGATGTTCGGTGCAAATTGTGCCGTAGACAGGTACCAAGTCTGGTAATACGACAAACCTTTTTCACCGTCTGAAGCAAAATCACTCTTTGGAACATGCAGAAAGTTTGAGCCACGGTATTGATAAACGCCCCTCAAGCACGAGCCAATCTAGCGATGTTTGCCCGAAACAGTCAACACTGACAGCGTTTATGCCCTACGAGCAAATGTAACAGTTTAACTTTAGTCCGTCCCCTCGCCCCGACCCGGGCGCGAACCAAGGACCCTCTGTACACTTTAACAACAGTCACACACGAAGCATCGTTACCCATCGCTCCACAAAAGCCGCGGCCCTTGCATAGCAAGGGGAACCACTACTTCAAGGTCTCAGAGCAAGTGACGTCACCAATTGAAAGGCTATTAGCGCGCACCACCGCTAACTAGCTAGCCATTTCACATCCGTTACACAAACATGGAAAATACATCACAAATGCTATTATGCATTGCATTGCTAAGAACATGCTACCAATTAGCACAGTCGAAAATGAAGGTTTCAAGAGGCTTATCAATTGAATTTACGTGCTCCTTGGCCGCAAACATTTCTCTCACACCACACTGCCTAAACTCTACGCCGAATGTCGGAAAAACGGCCAGGCTTTTAGGTTTGAATGGGATAATCTATATTTTCTTTAGGGTCAATATAAATCCTCAATTACACAACAAAGTATAGCCTCAAAACAAGACTGAGTTACAGGGAGCAAGATTTCGTCCTCAAAAAGATACAACCCAGTAAGAAAATTGAAACACACTCATAATCCATGAGTTAGAATTCAGCCACTCGCATACACTTTATAGACTGATTGACATGATGTATACAGAAGAATTGTCCTTATTCCTATAGAGGACCACAGGTGTGTCAGGAAAGCTTGACTCAGCTGCAGGTAGCCTTGCGGTTAGAGCGTTGGGCCAGTAACCGAAAGGTTGCTGGATCGAATCCCTGAGCTGACAAGGTAAAAATTTGTCATTCTGCCCCTGAACAAGGCAGTTAGGCCACTGTTCCCCAGTAGGCCATCATTGTAAATAAGAATTTGTTCTTAACTGACTTGCCTAGTTACATTAAAAAATAAATAAAGCTACAATCCATGTAAAATTATGAACACCTCCACGCAAACATTTTGGTTACGGTAAGACATGCTTATTTCTGTTTAATGAAAGGCGTGATTCAATTCTGGGTCCATTAATATTTTCACATGTGAAATTGTAAGTTGTCCTTCTCATTTATTTGGCAATTACTTTGCTGCTCTGCTGAAGTGAAATAGATGGGTCAGTATTAAAATGAATGATACAACGCCATAATCATCAGTCACAAGGAGGAAACTGGGGCTACCTTCACCTGATCTTGAGCAACTGAAACTGTCTGTGTGCAAAAAGGCCTCGAGAGACCTGCTGGCAAGGTGGCCGTGAATCCAGAAGATGAAAATTAGGGGCATGTTCATTAGGGCACACGGTACGGTACGGTATTTTTTTATTTTAACATTTCAGTTCATCCCCGTTGTTCCGTTTTCTTCAAAGCTTTCCGCAGTTGAAGTCACTAAACAAAAAACGAAAGCAAACGGGGAGGTAACTATCCGAATATCTCAACAAAAGAAACACTTGTTTTCGTTTCCCGTTGCAATACGTTTTGATACGGTGTGCCCTAATGAGTCATGAACAATGTACATCAATAAGTTCTGCGATCACACAAAATAACTGTGTCAGTTTTACAACTGATTTAATATCTCGGTAATAACAAACTTGAAAATTCCAGAGCACAATTACACAAGTGAGATATACGACAAAATTCCATTCTTTAAAAATATAAAAATAAGACACTGGACACATGCTGTATGAAATGCAATAAATAGTTACAAAATTAAGAAAAAAATGGCCTGTGTTTTAAAGAGGATTTGAAAATGGGAGTCCAGTCAAGATGGGCCATTTCCCCTCAGTCTTCCTTCTAGTGTAACGCATGCATTATGATGCCTCAGAAACGGTATGACCCAATGACTCTTCTTGTGGGACCTTCTTCAAAAGGTTTCTGCTCCCAACTGAGGTTGAGGTACATTGCTACTGTTACAGCTAATGTCCGGTATCTGGTCCGCAAACGACTGTGTCATCCACTGGTCGTATGGCATGTGGCTCATTGCTGTAGCTTGGTCCTTACTGGGCATTCCTGAAAGAAGCAAAAAAACAAATAGAATAATATTAATTACATATGTCATTTTAGATTAACAATGTCAATTTAGATTAACAAACTTAAAACCTGTATGACTAGTGATGCTAACTTGTCTCATCTTTCGGGTCTACTTTTCGATCAGCTTTAGATGGCCCGGGTTAACTAACGAAAGTACAAAACACAAGCACTCTGGTCTTCAGAAACCTACTCTCACCTGTCTCTTTGGTGGAGGAAATGTTGCAGTAGCTGGTGCTTTGCTTTGCATCCTGGCGCGCCCCACCGCAGTTCTCATACTCAGGATCCACCTGCTCTTCCTTGATGGCCATCCTCTTAGCATCCTCTGTAGCGCAGTGATCCAGAAATACAAGGTTACTCATCTTCAACACTTGAACTGCCTTGACAAACAAATTACATTCATTTATCCTTTGCATGTACACCAAATGATTGAATATAATTTGCGTAACATGAAGGGTATGATTATTATCATATCAGTCATATTCATTATGCTAGGGTGTCTACCCACTGTGCCCAGAGTGGGTGAAAACGTGCTTTGGTGATGAAATTTCACTTCCTTATGTTATAAAATACATTTTAGCAACACAAATGATTATTCATGTTCTGAATCGTTCAGTGGGATCTTTCTCTAACATATAATTAACATAATATCTAAAAAGTTGGACTTCGTAAGATAATAGATTCGATGATAATAAAAATGATAATAAGTACCGAGCTCTGACATAGCCATGCAGGTTTTTCATAATTTTTGAGGATTTTACAATTTGTGGTCGTTGTCTTAAGTTGTTTCTGTGGTTCGCAAAAAGTAAAATTAGCATGACATGAGCTGAATTAATGTAAAAGGCTTTTGAAAATAAGCTTGGTATACGTTCAATGCTCCGTTGACATGTCACAAAGATATGCTTGTTTTTGTGAGAATTCCTTGAAAAAGAACAGGAATTTCAAAATTAATATGAATAATGTGTACTAAAATATGAAAATACTACATGTCATGTCTCAAAATCCTACCTCTATATTGTTTTATGTCCTGCAGATTCAAGAAGAAACATGAGTTCAACAGGAAAGTGAGCCTGTCAGGTAGCCAGTCACCTTTAATTCTTGCACAGAATCAAGCGTAGCTGACGCGATGCAACTTTCCAGATTTTATTTTTACCACTTTTTCCACTGCCATGGATTTAGTCACCCTAATTCTGACCATATTACAAGGGTAAACACTCCAACAACTTTTGAACCGTTTATGATAGAGACCTGATGTTTGGACCATTGGTTTTCTTTGAGGGTTATCTACACAATTAACACATGTTACCCATTGTTCAAAATGTGTCTTTGATTGGACACCCTACTTATCAATGACATTATATTCAGTGTATATAGTGCCTTCAGAAAGTATTCACACCCCTTGACTTTTCCCACATTTTATTGTGTTACAGCCTGAATTTAACATGGATTGAATTGAGATTGTGTCACTGGCCTACACACAATACCCCATAATGTCAGTGGAATTATGTTTAATTTTTTTTTACAAATTATTTAAAAAAATGAATAGATTATATGTCTCGAGTCCATAAGTATTCCACCCTTTTATGGCAAGCCTAAATACATTCAGGAGTAAAAATTGGCTTAACAAGTCACATAAGTTGCATGGACTCACTCTGTGTGCAATAATAGTGTTTAACATGACTTAATTGACTACCTCATCTCTGTACCCCTCACAGTCAAGCAGCGAATTTCAAAACACAGACCAGGGAGGTTTTCCAATACCTCGCAAAGGGCACCTATTGGTAGATGGTAAAGGGGGAAAAAAAGCAGAAATTGAATATCCCTTTGAGCATGGTGAAGTTATTAATTACACTTTGGATGGTGTATCAATACACCCAGTTACTACAAAGATACAGGCGTCCTTCTTAAGTTGCCGGAAAGGAAGGTAACCGATTAGGGAAATTTACAACAAGGCCAATGGTGACTTTAAAACAGTTACAGAATCTAATGGCTGTGATAGGAGAAAACTGAAGATGGATCAACAACATTGTAGTTACTCCACAATACTAACCTAAATTACAGAGTGAAAAGGGGCCTCCCGAGTGGCGCAGCGGTCTAAGAGGCGTCACTACATACCCTGGTTTGTTCCCAGGCTGTGTCACAACCAGCCGTGATCGGGAGTCCCATAGGGCAGCACACAATAGGCCCAGCGTCATCCGGGTTAGGGGAGGGTTTGGCCAGGGGGGTAGGCCTTCATTGTAAATAAGAATTTGTCCTTAACTGACTTGATGACAAGATTTTTGTGTGTTATTTCTTACATTATTAGCCCAAGAAGTTTGTGTTGTTACATACAGCCGGAAAGAACTTTTGGTTATCAGAGCGGCGGTAACTCCCCAGCAATACAACAAAGACGACAACTTTCCCGAATTGGATCCTTTGTTCGTACCCCCCCAGGGTAATTTAACTTATCCCAGAGGCTGCTCCAAGATGCCGCCAGCGGAGAAGAGGTATTCGGAGTGCACTTCTAGTCAGACTCAGGAGACGTGCACACCATCCACCGCTTCAGAGTATATTCCTCGCTAATCTTCAGCCTCTGGACAATAAAGTAGACGAGCTCAGGGCGAGAACCTCCATCCAGAGAGACATCAGGGACTGTAACATACTCTCACGGAATCATGGCTCTCTCCGGATATACTGTCCCCATCCATACAGGCAGCTGGGTTCTCAGTACATTGCGCAGACAGGAATAAATAACTGAGAGTTGAATCCATTTTGCTCCTCCCTTCCTATAGGCAGAAACTCACAGGAAGTGCCCGTGCTAAGGTCTATTCAACGCTGGTCTGAACAATCAGAATCCATGCTTCAAGATTGCTTTGATCACACGGACTGGGATATGTTCAGAGAATAACATCGATGCAAACACTGACACGTGTATAGCAGATGTTGTTCTCACTGTGACTATTAAAACCTACCCAAACCAGAAACCGTGGATAGATGGCTGCATTCACGCAAAACTGAAAGCACAAACCACTGCATTTAACCATGGCAAGGTGACTGGGAATTTATTTTATCTTTATTTAACTTGGCAATTCAATATGGTTGAATAAAAACAGTGTAGTTATTCCCTCCGTAAAACAATTAAACAGGCAAAACGTCAGTACAGAGACAAAGTGGAGTCGCAATTCAACAGCTCAAACACAAGACGTATGTGGCAGGGTCTACAGACAATCACGGATTACAGAGCGAACATCAGCCACGTCACGGACACTGACGTCTTGCTCCCGGACAAGCTAATCACCTCCTTCGCCCGCTTTGAGGATAACACAGTGCCACCGACGCGGACTGCTCCCAAGAACTGCGGGCTCTCATTCTCCCAGGCCGACATGAGTAAGACATTTAAATGTGTTAACCCTCGCAAGGCTGCCAGCCCAGACAGCATCCCTAGCAGCGTCCTCAGAGACAGCAAAGACTGGCTGGCTGGAGTGTTTACAGACATATTCAATCTCACCCTATCCCAGTCTGCTGTCCCAACTTGCTTCAATATGGCCACCATTGTTCCAGTACCCAAGAAAGCAAAGGTAACTGAACTAAATGAATATTGCCCCGTAGCACTCACTTCTGTCATCATGAAGTGCTTTGAGAGGCTAGTTAAGGATCATGTCACCTCTACCTTACACCCTAGACCAACTTCTATTTGCATACAGACCCAATAGATCTACAGACGATGCAATTGCCATTGCACTGCACACCTCCCTATCCCATGTGGATAAGAGTAATACCTATGTAAGAATCCTGTTCATTGACCATTGCTCATCATTCAACACCATAGTACCCTCCAAGCTCATTAAGCTCAGGGCCCTGGGCCTGAACCCCGCCCTGTGCAACTGGGTCCTGGACTTGGGTCCTGGACTTGGGTCCTAACGCGCCGCCCCCAGGTGGTGAAGCTAGGAAACAACACCTCCACTTTGCTGATCCTCAACACACGGGCCCCACAAGGGTGCGTGCTCAGCCCCCTCCTGTACTCCCTGTTCACCCATGACTGCGTGGCCACGCATGCCTCCAACTCAATCATCAAGTTTGCAGACGACACAACAGTAGTAGGCCTGGTTACCAACAATGACGAGACAGCCTACAGGGAGGAGGTGAGGGCCCTGGCGGAGCGGTGCCAGGAAAATAACCTCTCTCAACAAAAAGAAAGAAGATGATCGTGGACTTCACCACCCCCCCCCCCCCCCCCCCCCCCCCCCCCCCTCCTATCCACATCGACGGGACCTCAGTGGAGAAGGTGAAAAGCTTCAAGTTCCTCTGCATACACATCCTCGATAATCTGAAATGGTCCACCCACACAGACAGTGTGGTAAAGAAGGCGCAACAGCACATCTTCAACCTCAGGAGGCTGAAGAAATTTGGCTTGGCCGCTAAGACCCTCAAACTTTTACAGATTAACAATTGAGAGCATCCTGTTGGGCTATATCACCACCTAGTACGGCAACTGCGCTGACCTCAACCGCAGGGCTCTCCAGAGGGTGGCGCAGTCTGCCAAACGCATCACCGGGGGCACACTGCCTGCCCTCCAAGACACCTACAGCACCTGATGTCACAGGAAGGCCAAAAAGATCATCAAGGACATCAACCACACGATCCACGGCCTGTTCACCCCGCTACCATACAGATGGCGAGGTCAGTACAGGTACATCAAAGCTGGGACCGATAGTCTGAAAAACAGCTTCTATCTCAAAGCCATCAGATTGTTAAATAGCCGTCTACCACCCGGCTACTCAACCCTGCACCTTAGAGTCTGCTACCCTATATACATAGAATCACTGGTCAAATGTTGACATAAAGCTCGACTCATTTCATATGTACATACTGTATTCTATTCTACTGTATTTTAGTTAATGCCACTCCGACATTGCTCGTCCTAATATTTATGTATTTCTTAACTCCATTCTTTTACTTTAGACGTGTGTGTTGTTGTGAATTGTTCGATATTACTAAACTGTTCAACTGTTGGGGCATATCCAACACAACACATCACTGACTACCACTCTTCATATCTTCAAGCATGGTGGTGGGTGTATCATGTTATGGGTATGCTTGTCATCGGCAAGGACTGGGGAGTTTTTCAGGATAAAAAAAGAGACGGAATGGAGGAAAGCACAGGCAAAATCCTAGAGGAAAACCTGGTTCAGTCGGATTTCCAACAGACACTGGGAAACAAATTCACGTTTCAGCAGGACAATAACCTAAAACACAAGATCAAATATTCACTGGAGTTGCTTACCAAGACAGCATTGAATGTTCTTGAGTGGCTTAGTTGCAGCTTTGACTTAAATCTGCTTGAAAATCTATGGTAAGACTTGAAAATGGCTGTCTAGCAATGGTCAACAACAAACTTGACAGAGCTTGAGAAATGTTTAAAAGAATGTGCAAATAATTGTACAATCCAGGTGTGCAAAGCTCTTAAGAGACTTACTCAGAAAGACTGCCAAAGTTGATTCTAACATGTATTGACTCAGGGGTGTGAATATTTACGGTAAGAAAAAATGTCTGCATTTAGTTTTCAATAAAAATGTCTAAACATGTTTTCACTTTGTCATTAGGGGGTATTGTGTGTAGATAATGTATATACACACACAGTACCAATTAAAAGTTTGTACTCATTCCAGGGTTTGACTTTATTTTCTACATTGTAGAATAATAGTGAAGACATCAAAACTATGAAATAACACATACGGAATCATGTAGTAACCAAAAAAAAAGTGTTAAACAAATCAATGTATTTTATATTTGAGATTCTTCAATGTAGCCACCCTCTGCCTTGATGACAGCTTTGCACACTAGGCATTCTCTCAACCAGCTTCATGAGGTAGTCACCTGGAATGCATTTCAATTAACAGGTGTGCCTTGTTAAAAGTTAATTTGTGGAATTGATTTCCTTCTTAATGCATTTGAGCCAATCAGTTGTGTTGTGACAAGGTAGGGGTGGTATACAGAAGATAGCCCTATTTGGTAAAAGACCAAGTCCATATTATGGCAAGAACAGCTCAAATAAGCAAAGAGAAACGACAGTCCATCATTACTGTAAGACATGAAGGTCAGTCTAACCAGAAAATGTCAAGAACTTTGAAAGTTTCTACAAGTGACCCAGAGTTACTTCTGCTGCAGAGGATAAGTTTATTAGAGTTAACTGCACTTCAGATTGCAGCCCAAATAAATGCTTCAGAGTTCAAGGAACAGACACCATCTCAACATCAATTGTTCAGAGGAGACGGCGTAAATCAGGCCTTCATGGTCGAATTGCTTCAAAGAAACCACTACTAAAGGACACCAATAATAAGAAGAGACTAGCTTGGGTCAAGAAACACGAGCAATGGACATTAGACCAGTGGAAATCTGTCCTTTGGTCTGATGAGTCCAAATTTTAGATTTTTGGTTCCAACCGCTGTGTCTTTGAGACGCAGAGTAGATTAACGGATGATCTCCGCATGTGTGGTTCCCACCGTGAAGCATGGAGGAGGAGGTGTGATGGTGTTTTGCTGGTAACACTGTTGGTGATTTATTTAGAATTCAAGGTACACTTAACCAGCATGGCTACCACAGCATTCTGCAGTGATACGCCATTCCATCTGGTTTGTGCTTAGTGGGACAATCTTTTTTTTTTCAACAGGACAGTGACGCAACTCACCTCCAGGCTGTGTAAGGGCTATTTGACCAATGAGAGTGATGGAGTGCTGCATCAAATGACCTGGCCTCCACAATCACCCGACCGAAACCCAATTGAGATGGTTTGAGATGAGTTGGACTTCAAAGTGAAGGAAAAGCAGCCAACAAGTGCTCAGCATGTGGGAACTCCTTCAAGACTGTTGGAAAAGCATTCCAGGTGAAGCTGGTTGAGAATGCCAAGAGTGTGCAAAGCTGTCATCAAGGCAAAGGGTGGCTATATTTTAATTTGTCTAACACTTTTTTGGTTACTACATGATTCCATATGTGTTATTTCATAGTTTTGATGACTTCACTATTATTATACAATGTAGAAAATAGTAAATCTAAAGAAAAACCCTGGAATGAGTAGGTGTGTCCAAACTTTTGACTGGTACTGTATATATGTAATCCATTTTGAATACTGCCTGTAACAACAAAAATGTGGAATAAATCAAAGGGTTTGAATACTTTCTGATGCAGTGTATAAGAGATTCAGTATCCGGCTTTCACACGTTCGTTCTGAAATAGCCAAATGAACGAGACTTTGAAGTGTGGCAAAGGGAGACTAATTCAGTTACCTTTGGCAAGTCCCAAGTCGAAGTGGTACTCTGTCTCTTGCACCTCACGGGCGACTGGGGCCACACCCTTGATCTTGTCCCGTAGCTCCTTCAGCTTGATGTAGAAGTGAACCTTGTCCTGAGCGCGGGGGAACTGGGCACAGCGGGGGCTTGACGAGGGCATCAAGTAGCACACCTGGGGTGTATTTAATGAGTGAAAACGTTCGCAACATTGCAGGTAGGAATGTAATGTGTAGAGCCGACATGACTCACAAACACTAAACTTGATCTACACACAATACATATCTATCCGAATATTCTAGAACACTGCACCCTCTTGAAGACCCCAAAACAACAGTAGGAACAGCCAATTAGAGGAACAGCCAATCAGAGAATGGCTACAAACATCAAGATACAAACATTTGCGACTTCTTTCTATTTTGGTAAAACTACTTACCGTTTTGGTTTCTGGGATTGTGTACGGCTGTAAGCCGAACTCGAGTTTCTTTGCCTTCACGCCAAAGATCTCTTTGCTGAAAATTTCGTAAATACCTGCCAAAGAAGAGCAATGCAATGAATATCATTTTTAATAGTAAGTTAGGTGTAAAAGACAGCATTAAAAAAAACTACAATTATAAATTACTGATATCCTCTAAAATGTTCTCACATTTTCCATTGAAAGCTGCAATTAGTGGCTTGTATTTCTTCAGCTTCTCTACCAATTGATGGCCTCCTTCACGAAACTCTTTGCTGTAGAAATAGCAACAGTTAGCCTAGACAATGAACAGCCAATTAACCATGATGACAATTCTAAACTAAAAGAGAAAACACATCATGCAAGTTAGTTTTATTACTATAAATATTATTACTGTGGTGGCACGTTTAATAGCATACATTTGACAATTACTATACATTAAAAAAAAAATTAAAAAGGGTTTGACACCTTGAGAGGTCTTTGCTTCCTGGCGTTGTCCTCTCCACCATGTTGGTAAAGCCAATGCCATACTTCTCCGGTAGGTTTTGATCGTGCATGTGGTTGAGTTGCTCATCAGTGAGACCAGAGAGGAACAGGCATTTCCCTAAGTTCCGAAACAAGAACAAGCTCAATCACTTTCATCATCGTGCTCACTAGGCACGAAACGGAAGAAAGCTGTCTCAAATGAGTTAAGCAGGGAGGTACTATCTGAACTTGTCCAACAAGAACAGCTAGCTTTTGTTTTCCGTTGCACACCGTTTTGCTACGGTGTGCCCCAATAAACATGACCCTGATCAAGCAGTCAGAATGTCATATTACAGTATTCTGGATATATGGAAATAGAAGTGAAAAAAAGAATACTGAGTGAAACGTACAAAAATGATTTCCTGGGTTTGGGTAATGTCGTCCCTTGTAGGCTGACAATAGTCCTGGATTGATACCAATCTGAGAAAGGGATAATACAATACCTTATTATTGCAACATGCTAGAGATTTTTTTTTTTAAATAAGTAATTTTTGAGATTTACACATAATTCATAGCTTTAATCTAATTAGCATTGGCGTTTGATCCACGGGCTATCATTAGGGGACAGATAAAACTAAATGTAGCCAAACTTCACATCAAAAGTCCTACTCGACATTCCCACTCCGAAAATCTCACTCATTGAATGACGTTAAAACTCACTATCAAAATGTCGAGGTTGTGGTCAATAATGTCCGGCAGGGTTTTGGCCATGACCTCATCCACTGACATGCCATTGAAGCGGTTAAGGGTCCTTTTAGCTTTCTTCAGAGCTTCTGCCTGATCGTGTTCCTCCTGCGGTTGGCCCTCCCCCGGCTTCTGTTTGGGAGGCCTACCTCTCTTTCTCTTCCCTGGCATTGGAGCTAAAAGAAAGAAAATGAACACGTTTGAGGGGAATCTGTTTGAGGCGAGGTGCAGAATCACTTATCTTGATCACATAATGAGTGCCTATCTGGGAAGCAAGGTGATTTCTAGATCAGTGATCTCAAACATTCCCACTGATTCTGTGAATGGTGCAAGACAAATATAAATGAAACGATTGACCAATTGATCACAGGAACAGCACTGCACAAGGATGGGTGAATTCATGTTAATACCAGGGAGATGGGGACTGGGGAAAATGTGTTTACGGTATGTGGAGGAAAGAGAGCACAGAGTGGCAAATCGAGCTGTACAAATATTTACCAAGCAAACATGGTAGATTGCATGGCTAAGTAGGGGGAGGGGCAGTAATCACATACCTTGTGATGTATCCACAGGCTGATGATGTTGGACAATTGGCTCTTGATGGCCGAGGAAGTCATGATGGAAGTCCAGCTCTTGGTGGACTGGGAGCTCCTGGTGGACCGACAGCTCTGTCATGACCCGGTCCTCTCTGGATCCCTCCATGTAATGGCCCATATGACCTGTGTTATGGTACTGCATCACATGTTGAGCTTGGGGGTGCTGCTGGGTGGACTGGTACCTACAGGTCGAGAAGACAACAGGACAAGAGGCAGACTGGGGTGACACTATCTTCTTGTTTTCATGGGATTTGTCCCGAGATGAGACAAAACTGATGACAAACAAATGATGCACCAACGATGGGAGGGCCCATAGAGGAATTGTTCAGGCTCCTAGGATCTCAGAATGAGTTTACATCAATGATAGTGGCCTTCAAAGAATACATGTTTCACACACACATTGGTTTGACATGTCGTTTCCTGGTCAGAAAAAAACTACTTATGGCCCAATCATTTGATATGGATGTTTTAATGAAGCATATTTTTTAAGGTCTAGAATTACTTTAGTTAAATCTCAATGGCCTCTCAATGGCCTATCAATGACACGTTGCCTCATACTCTGCATCAACAGAGTAACTTTGCATATACACTTCCAATGACCGTTTTTTCTTTGCAACTCTTGCATTTGATCATGTACCATGTAGAAATGTCTTTGTTTGTCGGTCTGGTTTTCTGAATTCCCGCCTGTCTTGTCAGTCTATACAGGACCATTATTGCTTTTTCATTTTAAAAGTAATGTTGCAATAAGAAACATGCTTTTCTGAATGTGTTTGTGATGACAATTAAGCATAGCCTAGTGTAGGCCTCGACAATAGGAACTGTTTTGTCAGTTATTTATTTCATATATGTATTTTGATATAGACTGCACTGACACTCCACAACAATTTGATTTTAAGCAAACCCTCCAACACCAATGCATTTGGAGGACAACTCACCACTGTTGGAGATAATCCGTAGGAACCGTCAGTGACGTATACTGCTTTTCTTCCATCTTTACGAGGATTTACTTAAATAAATTAATATTCATGTTGCTGTTAGCTACAATGATATGCCTTTACGCTGTAAGTTACCACAGTAGGAGTATTGACAAGCTGTAGGTCTTTAGATTTGGCAAACGGATTGTTATCATAGCACCACAAAGACGTCTGGTGGTAGGAAGGGCTACGGACAACCAACATTCATTCTAGCTACACAGTCTACTATACTAAAAAAAGCTTTCTGGAAAATTGCGAGGAGGGTATATAAAACGTGCTAGCGTAACTAATAAAAGATGTTGTGTAGAGACATACCTGTTATACATATGTTTACAATTCCCTTTTCAGCAAATGCACCGAATGAGGGCGATCAATGCACCCAAAACAAAGACCATTTAGGAACATTGGGGGGATCTGTCTTCAGTTTGTTGGCTTTTTCTTAGCAAAAGTATTTGCATTGTTGCCACCTACTGGTTTGGAGTATGGATCTGGGCTCACATCAAATTGGCTTTTGTGCCATTAACCCATTATATTTAAATGTAGCTTATCTACATAATGTAGGTACATTACGCCTTTGACCAGAATGAAAAAGTAGTTTCAGAATTTCACAACTAAAGATTCCATCTCTCGAAAATGGAACGCGATAGGTGGCAGTAGCGCGCCAATATTACCCACACCGGTAACATAACATTCTAAAAAAGAAGAAGAAGAAGGCTGTGTTAGCAGAGCTGTTACGTTAAGTGACCTGCCGATGTGCTTCAATGATAAATAGATTTCTGTTGGATAACGACCGTTTTTCAAACCCGCCTTTTGTCTGTTTCAGAATAGAGCAAGGTAATGTTAATAGCTGAGTGCAAGTGTTTATTTTAGGTGGTATGACTATGGAGCAAAGACAACATATCTACTACTAGCTTGCTAGCTACTTAGCTAGCTAGGCAACGTTACATATGCTAAGTGACATATCTAGCTAAGGATTGAGATATAAGAGATTTTGGAGACCTAGAACTACTGTAGCAGTATGGCAATGGATCCCTGATGATGTGCCATGTAATGTCAGAAAATCTGGGTTTAACATGTAAACTATGTGTTTCTTGTGGCTGTGATTATTGAAAGTCATGAATGTACCCTACTACAACTCCTTAGCATGTTGTGTTGATTATTCGATACAATAATGATGTTGGGGTACTGGGTTAGGGTTAGCACAACGCCCACCCACCTGGATCCAATCAAAATCTTCCAGCTTCATGCTAATGACTATCACTATACCACTGTCTGTCTCTCCCCCGTATAGGTAACTGATTGGTCCTCTTGGCTGATGTGAAGATGCCAGCTGGTGTGTCTTGGCCTCGGTACCTGAGGATGTTTGGTGCCAGTGTACTATCTATGTTTGTCGGAGCAGAGGTTGTCCATCAGTACTACAGACCCGATCTGGTAAGCATGGAAACAAACTCCTATCCTTCCCCATCTTGCTTTTTCATTATATGACCACATGTATCGTAAAAATGAAGGGTCCACATTGTTTTGTGTTTTGCGTACTTGCTCATAAGATCATAAATTCATTGCTTGTAATGTTGCTGATACTCCAATGTAATGCATGCACCTTTTTATTTCCCTTTGCCAGACTATTCCAGAAATCCCTCCCAAACCTGGTGAATTGAGGACTGAACTGCTGGGATTTAAAGCCAGAGAAGAGGCTGCTGCTGTTGCTGCCCAAAGACAGTGACCCTTTCCGTAGACTGATTTCATTTTTGTACAGTATCTAACTAGAGCAATCCTTGTACATATTGCACATGTTTAAAAACCACATAGGGACAAATGTTAATAAGAAAAATTGGATGTACCTGTGTGTATCACATTTGTTTTGAAACTAATGTGGTATAAGTTGACATGTGCAATTCTATTCAAAGTTGCTCCAGGCAGTGATGTGTTCACATGGCTGGATGGAGCTTCAGGCTCCTCAGACTACAAAAAAAATGGAACCTTTATTTAACTACGCAAGTTAGTTTATAACAAATTCTTATTTCCATTTAGGTCAGGAGCCTACAATTGTGTTTATCGAACCTATTGTCATGGAGAACTCATGAGGTCTTGAGTATAGGACAACTTGCAGAGCAGACACCTCTTTGCTGTTCTTGATGTGAGAGCCAAAGCAAAGTGAGCTCAAGTTTTAAACATGTCTTTTGATGGATCACTCATGTAGATTCTGCGCAGACTAGTATGAGTATGTCAGATACTGTATGTATGTAAATGTTCATTGTGTTTTTAATCAACAGATGTGAATAAAATGTTTATTGTGTTTATGCTTTTAATAGACTTATGTTGGGTCCACACGCAAAAACAACAACAAAATATATATCAAAATCTGAGTTTAATTATTTATTAATGAATTAAATTATTCTGATAGTTATCATTCTGATTTTGATCATTCAGAGCGCTAGACGAGGAGGAGCGCACAGCAGACCATTCTCGCAGACAGCGCCAGACGATTTGGCGTATCCATAGCAACCAATGTAGCTAGCTACATATACTTTTCAGAAGAATGGCGACACCAAGAGAGCAAGAGGCTGCAGATTATCTTAGAAAACACAAAATTATCGAACTCATGGATAATTTAACAAGCATGCTCTTCTTTCACAGACCAGGTTAGACTTATTTTTCATTTTTTGTTAACATTTTCTTCCCATCTTGTTTGGTGGTTGAAGGAAAACGTAAGCTAGCCTGATGTGCTAACGCTAACTACACTGACTGATTGACTAACGTTAGGAAAGAGGGCCATCATAATAAACGCCTCACTAGCATCCTCTTTGGCAACATTAGTCATTTAAATCCACCCCAAATCTCGTGTTTTGTATTCTTTCTTATACTATAGTGTTGTTTTTCATGATCTGTTTCACACTAGTTTGCAAAAGAGAATGGTTGAGATATAAGGTCGGGTTAAAGTCAAATCAAGTTGTATTTGTCACATGCGCCGAATACAACAGGTGTAGTAGACCTGACCGTGAAATGCTTACTTACAAGCCCTTAACCAACAATGCTTTGAGAAGTTAAAAAATAAGTAAAAAATAGAAAATAAAAGTAACAAATAATTATACAGCAGCAGTAAAATAACAATAGCGAGGCCATATACAGGGGGTACCGGTACAGAGGCAATGTGTGATCTCCTGCAAAACAAGAGGATCATTCCTATGACATAGCCTACCTACACATGACATGTCTTTTTCCCCATCATCTGTGCTGTTTCTACTACAGAGAGACCAAACGAGTTCCTGATCACACAGCTTGAACAACTGAGAGCATCCAAAATGAAGTCACTGGATTGCCCAAGCCTGTTCAATGACACAAACCTGGATGCCGTTTTGGGCATCTTGGACCCTACCAACCAAGGGCACATCACTTTTGTTCAGTACAAGGAGGGTGAGTCAGAAATTGGCCATTTGATCATTTGCGAGGCAATGGCCGAGAAACAATATGGAGGGGATTGGACTGTATCAGATAAGTGCATCAAAAACAAGTAGGGGGCATACCAAGGGAATACCGAGGATTCAGCCTATATAAGTCTAAGCCTATAAGTCTAATAATACTATACCACAACCCAATGTTTATGCCTCTCCATCACTCCCAAGGAAACACTCATTCAACATACTATCTATGATTCTGTTTCACAGCACTAACCACTTTGGGGATTGAGAAGTTTAATGAGTGTCCTGAAGGTGTGGCCAAGGACAAGATATCTCACGAAACCTTCAAGAGAGAGGCGTAAGATCTATGGATCTCTTTTAAGTCAAACATAAGCCAAATATTCATTCAGTAGATAAAATGTTTGTTATTGTGAGACACTGTGTGATGTGATTATCTTTGTCATTTTTTCTATATTTATTTACAGGAAGGAGGGCTTACAGAGAAGCTCAGCAACATTTATATCTAAATAAAATTGGAGATCTCTGTCCCATCACTCTGAGTGACTGATATGTCTATGATGGCTATATGAACTCTTCATAATAATGAAAGTAATGGTCAAATTGGATTAGTTATACAGTCAGATGTGTGTTGTCTGGACCCAGTATGGCCACAGTCTTGAATGCAAGTTGTCTCGGCTTGTCCACCATACATAAATGGGCATGCACCCGTTCCAAAAGTCCTACACAAATCCAAGTACATGTTAATATATGTTAACTAAGCAAAGCTTCAGTTTTGAAAATATTAATTTTACTGGCTATCAAGAGGTTTTATGTGTACACTATTGTTTTGTGTTTACAGTAAGCGACTGTTTGCAATTTATTTTGTTCTGCAATATATTGTGAAACGTTGACATCTTGAACACCCCCAGGGTGGATGAGGGGGCGTGGTGTCATGGCGTCCACGAAGCTACATATCTCTTGAGCCGAGTGTGAATTAAATGTCCCTTCATTTCTTAAAACAATCACCAACATTTGAAGTACGTTACATTCAAGACTTAATCATGGGCACCGTCCACGCGAGGGTAAGGATAACTGCTTAAAATGCAAAGGGTGAACGCATGACCTCTGAGTACAGTAACCGGAATAGCTAGCGTAGTCAGCACGCAAAACGAAAGGGGTCCAGTTGGACAGCTTGCCAACTATGGCAGCTAGCTGAACTCCAGAAACACGAACTGTCCATACCTTGTCAGTAAGTGAAGGAAATTAACATGATCAAGTGTTGCATAATTGCAATAACAACATTAGTGAACGTTGCTCGTGTATCGCGCTCACTACAGCCACTGATCTGCAATAGTGAGGACACATCATATGCATGGGGGTGCATTAACCATTTACACTATTAGATGCTTAACCACAAGCTGAAAATGTCCAGTAAATTAAACTAAGGACATTTTGAAGAATGTGACTTGTAAATACCAGTCTCGTGGTCAGGTGCCACAAAGAGGGAAGGAAATAACAGAACAGGTCAGCACGACTGGTCCTTGCATATGTACACGGAGAGCTAACGTTAATATGCATGTCAATCTCTCCAGGCTCAAAGTAGAGATTGACTTCATCACTACTTGTTTGTCAGAAGTATTGACATGTTGAATGCACTGTGCTGTCTGTTTAAACTATTAGCACACAGCTCAGACCCTCATGTAATGCATACCCCACAAGACATTCCACCAGAGGTCTCTTCACTGTCCCCAAGTCCAGAACAGACTATGGGAGGCGCACAGTACTAGTAAAGCCACGACCACATGGAACTCTATTTCACATCAAGTAACACATGCAAGCATTAAAATCTGATTTTAAAAAAACAGATACAAATACACTTGATGGAACAGCGGGCACTGTGAAGAGACAGACACACATGATAACATACCCACTATACAAACACACACACATGGATTTTGTGGTGTAGATACAGTTGAAGTCGGAAGTTTACATACACTTAGGTTGGAGTCATTAAAATTTGTTTTTCAACCACTCCACACATTTCTTGTTAACAAACTATAGTTTTGGCAAGTCGGTTAGGACTTGCACATCTACTTTGTGCATGACACAAGTAATTTTTCCAACAATTGTTTACAGACAGATTATTTAACTTATAATTCACTGTATCACAATTCCAGTGGGTCAGAAGTTTACATACACTAAGTTGACTGTGCCTTTAAAAAGCTTGGAAAATTCCAGAAAAGTATGTAATGGCTATAGAAGCTTCTGATAGGCTAATTGACATAATTTGAGTCACTTGGAGGTGTACCTGTGGATGTATTTCAAGGCCTACCTTCAAACGCAGTGTCTCTTTGCTTGACATGAGAAAATCAAAAGATATCAGCCAAGACCTCAGAGAAAAAAAATGTAGATCTCCACAAGTCTGGTTCATCCTTGGGAGCAATTTCCAAACGCCTGAAGGTACCACATTCATCTGTACAAACAATAGTACGCAAGTATAAACACCATGGGACCACGCAGCCGTCATACCGCTCAGGAAGGAGACGTGTTCTGTCTCTTAGAGATTAACGTACTTTGGTGCGAAAAGTCCAAATCAATCCCATAACAACAGCAAAGGACCTTGTGAAGATGCTGGAGGAAACGGGTACTAAAGTATCTATATCCACAGTAAAACGAGTCCTTTATCGACATAACCTGAAAGGCCGGTCAGCAAGGAAGAAGCCACTGCTCCAAAACTGCCACAAAAAATCCAGACTACGGTTTGCAACTGCACATGGGGACAAAGATCGTACTTTTTGGAGAAATGTCCTCTGGTCTGATGAAACAAAAATAGAACTGTTTGGCCATAATGACCATCGTTATGTTTGGAGGAAAAAGGGGGCGGCTTGCAAGCCGAAGAGCACCATCCCAACCGTGAAGCACGGGGGTGGCAGAATCATGTTGTGGGGGTGCTTTGCTGCAGGAGGGACTGGTGCACTTCACAAAATAGATGCATCATGATGATGGAAAATTATGTGGATATATTGAAGCGACATAAGTCAGGAAGTTAAAGCTTGGTCGCAAATGGGTCTTCCAAATGGACAATGACCCCAAGCATACTTCCAAAGTTGTGGCAAAATGGCTTAAGGACAACAAAGTCAAGGTAATGGAGTGGCCATCACAAAGCCCTGACCTCAATCCTATAAAACATTTGTGGGCAGAACTGAAAAGTGTGTGCAAGCAAGGCGGCCTACAAACCTGACTCAGTTACACCAGCTCTATCAGGAGGAATGGGCCAAAATTCACCCAACTTATTGTGGGAAGCTTGTGGAAGGCTACCCAAAACGTTTGACCCAAGTTAAACAATTTAAAGGCAATGCTACCAAATACTAATTAAGTGTATGTACATTTTTGATCCACTGGGAATGTGGTGGAAGATATACAAGTTTAAATAAATCATTCTCTCTACTATTAGTCTGACATGTGACATTCTTAAAATAAAGTGGAGGACAGGGCATTTTTACTAGGATTAAATGTCAGGAATTGTGAAAAACTGAGTTTAAATGTATTTGGCTAAGGTGTATGTAAACTTCCCACTTCAACTGTATATGGTAGTAGAGTAGTGGCTTGAGGGCCACTACTCCATAATAAATAAAAATAAAAATATTGAGATTAACTAGTACCTTATCATAATGACCAAAACACTACATCCACCTAACTACCTGTTCAGCTAATGAGTTTTGTACCGATAGCTTTAATATTCAAGATATAGCCTGATAAGTCATCGTATTCATCACTAAATCTGTTGTGTTGCAGAGTCTTGATCCTCTGCCAATGCAGGGACCCGAGCTGGGGTTTCATGCAGATGACATTGAGAGGCCAGATATGGAGCAGGAGTCAAAACAAGAGGTCCTTGAAAACAAAGATGTATGTTTTTTTTGGTCACTCAGTCCTGAATGAAAACCGCATTGACTCAAGTTGTGACTTAATCCATAAGAATTTCTGTGTGGTTGAATGTAAAACCTTTTAATTGTTGGCTGTCACTGCTGATTATAACACATTTTATATATTTGTCCTGTAGGTCATAGTCCAGCGTGTACACATAGATGGTCTCGGAAGAACCAAGGAGGATTGCTTAACATACGAGATTGCTGATGTCTTCCGTGCCAAGAACTTGATTGATGTGAGTGATTCTATCAGTACAGTACAGACCATGTTTATTCACGTGTGGAGTCTGTATAGAGACTGTAGCAAAAGTAGGATTGACTTTGTTTACTGTTTGTTCTAGGTCATGAGGAGAGCCCACGAAGCCAGACAGAAGCTCCTGCGTCTCGGTATCTTCAGACAAGTGGAGGTTGTCATCGATACCTCACGAGGTACTGTGGTTAGAAAGGGGATCTATTCTGATGACAGTATCTGTCCAAAATGTAGCAGGTTACTTTGGAAGGGACTAAAATGAATGGGAAAGTAGGTAAAGCACTCACAACAACAACAATACTTCCTTTCAGGGGTGGATGCTCTGCCTAATGGACTAGATGTGACGTTTGATGTGACTGAGCAGAGACGCATGACTGGTAGCTATAACACCATGGTTGGAAATAACGAAGGCTGCATGGTGAGAACTCCTGAGTGATGGGTTCTGTTCAATGCATCGTTTCAATTCATTCCTCACGTCCTATCGCCTCGCCTCCTTCTCAACCGTACTGGAGGAGAAGGTCCAAGATCCCTCACCGAGGACCTTCTCCAAAGCCTTTTGAGAAGGAAGCGAGGAGAGCGGATACCAGAAATTGAGGAAAGATTCATTTAGGTTGAGCCATGGTGGTGATTACAAGTGCAATTGAGGTACCATCCTCTGTTTTTACTGCCTCCTACTTTAGGTTCTTGGTCTCAAGCTGCCCAATCTCTTCGGTTCTGCAGAAAAGCTCACTTTCCAGGTCTCCTACGGCACCAAAGAGACTTCCTATGGGCTGTCGTTCTTCAAGCCCCAACCTGGCCACTTTGAGCGCAAGTATGAGACAAACAAAGCTGCTAATTCCATTATTAGCAATGCTTCAAAAACAGTGAATTGTGTTGTTGTTTATTCTGCATTTCCCTGAGCTCTTTTTGTTTGGTATCAATCTAATTGACTTTCTCTGGCTGATGCAGTTTCGCTGTCAACTTGTACAAAGTTGCAGGCCAATTTCCATGGAGCTCGCTGAGAGAGACTGATCGCGGCGTCTCCACAGAATTCAGTGTAAAGATAATTTTCCGTTCATCTATCATTATTGTACAAGTTCTCATTTGGTATACTCCTGTGCTCTGTGTTACCTCTGGATTCTGTGTGAACTAACCACGGTGATTGTTTTATTTTTGCTGTTGTTATGCTAACTAATATGAGTAGAATGGAATTTCTCTATTCAATTTCATCCTACTGGTAATGCTTTTGCAAATGCTTGATCCTCTCTGGTTTCTCCCTATCTTTTTTGCATGCAAACAGTTCCCTCTCTGGAAGACAAACCACACCCTGAAGTGGGAGGGTGTGTGGCGAGAGCTGGGCTGTCTGGAGCGTACCGCATCGTTTGCAGTCCGGGAGGAGAGTGGCCACTCCCTCAAGTCATCACTCTCGGTACCGGTATTTCAGTTCCGCTTCACAATCCCCACACAACTACCTTTAGTACCAGGGATAATTTTCAAGGGAGACCTGGCCAAGAAGGCAGCAACAATCAATACATTACAGAATTAAAAAAACATACAACAATACAAACAATTCAACAACATGATACAGCCTTTAAAAAAGGATTTACACTCCTCTGTAACAGAGTCTCCCATCAAAATGTTTAATTCATTCAGTGACACTTAACATATCTAGATTAAGCATGGATTGTAGACCATACCATGCCTCTGGTGCACAAGATGAGAAGGCAGTCTTGACTAATCGTGATAATACATTTGGACTCGAATCCTATTTTCAGATCTGTATACTTAATTTGGGTTTCTGTGTAAATCTTGCATTGATGTTGTCAAAATCTCAAGTTAGGATTCGACCCCCAGACATTTGAGACAATACTTTACATCAACATGTCTCCTCTCCTTTGCAATCACAGCACTCCATGGTCATCGACACCAGAAACTCGGCAATCCTTCCCAGGAGGGGTGCCTTGCTGAAGATCAACCAGGTGTGTAGGTTTACATTACCTGACCCGGTGTTACAGCCAGTAATGATTTCCTATTTAAACCATTTCCCAAACCATTTTGAACCGACAACACATTCAGGCGATGCATCGTTGTGGTTTTGCAGGAGTTGGCAGGATACACTGGAGGAGATGCCAGCTTCCTGAAGGAGGACTTTGAGATTCAGTTTAACAGACGTCTCTTCTGGGACTCGGTGAGAACCTGAATTGTTTTTATTTATCAGGAAGAAATTTGCGTGTGAACTTGAGTTACACACATGGATCTAAAGTTGGAATAGTAATAATCACCTTTACAGTAAACACAAGTTGGCCCTTCTGCTCCACGGGAGGTTTCTGTCCTCCCTGAGCTCGCCTTAGATGGCCCTTCTGCTCCACGGGAGGTTTCTGTCCTCCCTGAGCTCGCCCTAGATGGCCCTTCTGCTCCACGGGAGGTTTCTGTCCTCCCTGAGCTCGCCCTAGATGGCCCTTCTGCTCCACGGGAAGTTTCTGTCCTCCCTGAGCTCGCCTTGTTGATGGAGGGTTGAAAAATGGTTGTGGTCAGGTTGGGGGAAAAAGAGCAAGTGGGAGAGCACTTTTGTTGAGACCTCTTCCTCTATCTTCCAGGTCCTGTCTGCATCTCTCTGGGGGGGGTGCCTCCTGCCCATTGGAGATAAGCCAACTTGCATTGCTGACAGGTAAGACAATACTCTCTATTCCACAATGCCGTCACTGAAAAGCTGGGGTGTGTGAGAGAAAAATTGTTTCCCTGATTTGTTTGATATTAATAGTCAGCAATTAATACGTAACGAATAGGAAGACATTTCTGTCCTGCTAATGCTGTGTTTTTATGGTTTCCGCTCTAGTTCCCTGCAGCTAATCCGGGTGAATGGTCACTAGAGATGACTTGAGCTGACAAATGAGTTAAAGACTGCGTTGCATAGACAAGAATGTGTTTTACTAGGGATAGCTTAGGAGTAGAACAATCCCTCATTGTCTCAAAATCATTCTTGCATCTGGGAAACTAAGCCAGGGCGGGGTTAAGACAACCACCCTGTGCAAATAACGACCGGATGAACCCAGAGTGGCGTATGATGCCCCCAATCTTCATGAAGGGGGTGGAACCAACCATGACCTAGCATTGTTAGTGTCAGCTATATACAGTGCTGTGAAAAAGTATTTAACCTGATTTAACCTGATTTCTTGTTTTTTTGCAGATTTGTCACACTTAAATGTTTTAGATCATCAAACAAATTTAAATATTACACCCAAGTATACACAAAATGCTGTTTTTAAGTGATGATTTTATTTATTAAGGGAAAAAAGCTATCCGAACCTTCATGGCCCTATGTGAAAAAGTAATTGCCCCTTAAACCTAATAACTGGTTGTGCCACCCTCAGCAGCAACAACTGCAATCAAGCGTTTGCGATAACTGGCAATGAGTTTTTCACATCGCTGTGGAGGAATTTTGGCCCACTCTTCTTTGCAGAATTGTTTTAGTTCAGCCACATTGGAGGGTTTTCGAGCATGAACCACCTTTAAGGTCACGCCACAGCCTCTCATTCGGATTCAATTCCGAACTTTGACTAGGCCACTCCAAAACCTTCATTTAGTTTTTTTAAAGCCAATTCAGAGGTGGACTTGCTGGTGTGTTTTGGATCATTGTCCTGCTGCAGAACCCAAGTGCGCTTCAGCTTGAGGTCACGAACAGATGGCCGGATATTCTCCTTCAGGATTCTTTGGTAGAGAGCAGAATTCATGTTTCCATCAACCACAGCAAGTCGTCCAGGTCCTGAAGCACCAAAGCAGCCCCAGACCATCACACTACCACCACTATATTTGACTGTTGGGATGATGTTCTTTTTCCTGAACTGCTGTGTTACTTTTACGCCAGATGTAACGGGACGCACACCTTCCAAAAAGTTCAACTTTTGTCTCGTCAGTCCACAGAATATTTTCTCAAAAGTCTTGGGGATCATCAAGATGTTTTTTGCCAAAAGTGAGATGTTCTTTTTGGTCAGCAGTGGTTTTCGCCTTGGAACTTGCCATTTTTGCCCAGTCTCTTTCTTATGGTTTGAGTCATGAACACTGACCTTAACTGAGGCAAGTGAGGCCTGCAGTTCTTTAGATGTTGTTGTGGGTTCTTTAGTGACCTCTTGGATGAGTCGTCGCTGCGCCCTTAGGGTAATTTTGGTAGTCCGGCCTCTCCTGTGAAGGTTCACTACTGTTCCAGATTTTCTCCATTTGTGGATAATGTCTCTCACAGTGGTTCGCTGGAGTCCCAAAGCTTTAGAAATGGCTTTGTAACCCTTTCCAGACTGATAGATGTCAATAACTTTGTTTCTCATCTGTTCCTGAATTTCTTTGGATGATGTCTTGCTTTTTGAGATATTTTGGCTACTTCAACTTGTCAGACAGGTTCTATTTAAGTGATTTCTTGATTCAACAGGTCTGGCAGTAATCAGGCCTGGGTGTGACTAGTGAAATTGAACTCAGCTTTCCAAAAAATGTGATCAACCACAGTAAATTCATGATTTAACAAGGGGGGGCAATTACTTTGTCACATAGGGCCATGAATGTTCGGATAGCTTGTTTCCCTTAATAAATAAAATGATCACTTAAAAAATGCATTTTGTGTTTACTTGGGTTATCTTTGTGTAATATTTACATTTATTTGATCTGAAACATTTAAGTGTGACAAATGTGCAAAAAAATAAGAAATCGGCAAGGGGGGAAATACTTTTTCACAGCACTGTATAGTACTCTGCATTTGCGCAAAGGTTAGGCTACTCGGTTGACTAGTTTCATTATTGCAATAATTAATCGATATTAAATATAGACGATTGTTTGAGGTAATGACAAAGTCTCTGTCAGTATGAATTTCCATGGCAGGTGTCAAACATGGCCCGCGAGACGATTTTAATGTGGCCTCCCACGTTATCTGTATACCATGTTGTTTCTTGACCCTTCAATGGTTTTCTACCTGCAACTGCTCGGCACCCGACCGCAAGGCGCTACAGAGGGTAGTGCGTACGGCCCAGTTCATCACTGGGGCCGAGCTCCCTGCCATCCAGGACCTCTATACTAGGCAGTGTCAGAGGAAGGCCCTAGAAATTGTCAGACTCCAGCCACCCAAGTCATAGACTGTTCTCTCTTCTAGCGCCCGGCAAGCGGCACCGATGCACCAAGTCTTGGAACCAACAGGACCCTGAACAGCTTCTACCCCCAAGCCATAAGACTGAAAAATTGTTTGTCCAAGTAGCTATTGGTTAACTATTTAACTATCTGCATTGACCCGTTTTGCACTAACTCTTTTGACTCATCACGTACACTGCTGTTACTGTTTCTTATCTATCCTGTTGCCTAGTCACTTCAATTACCTCATACCCCTGCACATCAACCGGTACTGGTACCTCGTGTATATAGCCAAGTTATCATTACTCATTTTTTATTTATTCCTTGGGTTATTATTTTTCTATTATTTCACTTTTTCCCCCTCTTTGCATTGTGGGAAGGGCCCGTAAGTAAACATTTCATTGTTAGTCTACACCTGTTGTTGACGAAGCATGTGACAACTACAATTTGATTAGATTTCTGACCTATTCGTCTCTTAGGTTCTATCTCGGTGGTCCTACTAGCGTCAGGGGCTTCAGTATGTACAGCATCGGCCCTCAGAGTGAAGGTGAGATGTTATCCATTTCAATAAAGTCCGATTTAGGTTACATTCTCACATCACGTGTGGTTTTATTGTTGGTATGACAGGTGACTACCTGGGAGGTGAGGTGTATTGGGCTGGAGCCGTCCACCTGTATAGTCCGCTGCCCTTCCATCTAGGCAAAGGGGGATTCGGAGACCTCTTCAGGATCCACTTCTTCCTCAATGCCGGGAACCTGTGTAACATCAACTATGGTGGGTGTTTAAAGATGTAATTCACCCCACAATCAATGTTGTTCAAATACATCAGTATGAGAAATGCAGGACTCAATCAGCATTATATTGGAAGAAGTGGCACCACCTAGTAATAAGCAGCATTTTTTAATAAGCAAATCAAATGTTATTTGTCACATGCGTCAAATACAACAGGTGTAGACCTTACCGTGAAATTATTGCTTACAAGCCCTTGACCAACAATCCAGTTCAAGAAAGAGTTAATAAAATATTTTTACAAAAATTTATCTAAAAGTAACACAAATGTACATAACAATAAAGAGGCATTATTCAGGGGGTACCGAGTCAATGTCCAGGGGTACAGGTTAATCGAGGTAATTTGTAAAGTGACTATGCATAGATAGTAAACAGCGAGTAGCAGTAAATAGTCCGGGTGGCCATTTGATTAGTTTAGTTGTTCAGTAGTCTTATGGCTTGGGGGTAGAAGCTGTTAAGGAACCTTTTGGTCCTAGACTTGGTGCTCTGGTACCACTTTCCTTCCTCTGCCACCGCCTAGTATATAGGTCCTGGATGTCAGGAAGCTTGGCCCCAGTGATGTACTGGGCCGTACGCACTACCCTCTGTAGCGCCTTCCGGTCAGAGACCGAGCAGTTGCCATACCAGGTGGTGATGCAACCGGTCAGGATGCTCTCGATGGTGCAGCTGTAGAACTTTTTGAGGATATGGGGACTCATGCCAAATCTTTTCAGTCAACTGAGGGGGAAAAGGTGTTGTTGTGCCCTCTTCACGACTGTCTTGGTGTGTTTGGACCATGATAGTTTGTTGGTGATGTAGACACCAAGGAACTTGAAACTCTCAACCTGCTCCACTTCAGTCCCATTGATGTTAATAGTGGCCTGTTTGTTCCTCCTTTTCCTATAGTCACACACAGTCATGGGTGAATAGGAAGTACAGGAGGGGACTAAGCACGCACCTCTGAGGGGCCCCAGTGTTGAGGATCAGCGTGGCAGATGTGTTGTTGCCTACCCTTACCACCTGGGTGCGGTCTGTCAGGAAGTCCAGGATCCAGTTGCAGAGGGAGGTGTATAGTCCCAGGGTCCTTAGCTTAGTGATGAGCTTTGTGGTCACTATGGTGATAGCTGACTTCCCCGCTTGCTAGAAATGGAAGTTCATTGCACAATGGTCTGTTCTGCGACTTTATACAGGGAAAGAGAATCGTCTGTGCTTTTCAGTACTCTAGCTTTGTGGTTCCCATACTGTGGTGCGCGCTCCCTAGGGCAACTCAGCTCGGCTTTCAACCTACTCTTAAAAGTTGTCGCAGTAGAATGCACAATGTGCAATTTCGAGATTGGGTAGTGCATCATCAGTTGTTCTCTGGTCATGTCAGTCATTGCATACCTTAGAGAGCTACTTATAACTTGTCAGAAATGTCCAGATCAAAATGTTTTTTTTAGCCCATAGATTGTGTAGTAATGTTTGAGTCACTCATATCACATGAATATACATTAGACATGGATAGAATTGCAAGATAATTCGCTTTTAAACAGCAAAATATTTTCTGCACCTCATGACAAAATGTGTAGAATTGTGGGAAATGAGCTTTAAACCTGCAAAAAAGTTCTCTCTGCCAACAAGAGGGATGTGAACAGGTTGCGTCATGAACAGTGCTTGTGCCCATAGAAATAGACGTGGCGCGGGATGTTCCTCAATGCTGGAAGGGGAGCCTGAGTGAAAAAGTTTGGGAACCACTGCTCAAGGTTTACTCAGGCTGTGTTTTCCTGTAGGTGACGGGCCTCAAGCACACCTGAGGAAACTGGCAGAGTGTATCCGCTGGTCTTACGGAGCGGGAATTGTGCTGCGACTCGGAAACATCGCCCGGCTGGAGCTCAACTATTGCATTCCCATGGGCGTCCAGAGTGGAGACAGGTAGCCTAATATCTGCCCATTCTGTTGTCAAACCATGACGTGATAGTATATAGATGAGCAGTACACTTTTATGCCTGATTCAAACTATAAGGCCGACTCGAACCGTGTTGTCCTTTCCAGCATGGTTTCAGCAACTACGGTGGATGCATAACCAGGCCAGCCCAGTACAGCTCGGCTGTGATCAGTTTGGCTCAATATTGTGAAAAGGGTATCGAGTTACTGTTAAAAATAACACTTAAGTCTTTTTGTTTAGGATATGCGACGGGTTTCAGTTTGGAGCTGGAATCCGATTCCTGTGATGTCCTGCTGTCTTGCTGAATTGAGTTGTGGACTACAGGAGTTTGTTTAATTGGTTTTAGTAAGTGAGACGTCTGGACCCTTGCAGCACACCGAAGGTTGCTGGGAATGCAATGGCTACTACAACCAAACTATTGTATAATGGACGAGGCAACAATGGAGGTTTTCCTCCAGTACAAATGAATGACTGGAGCCACCAGTGCTCAAGATGTGGAAGCCAAAGGTGACATATCAGCCATGAGTGCCCTTATCATGAGTCAAATAATGTGGTCTGGATTATTATGCTCGGTAATAAATTATGTACCCCTCTAAAGGTATTCAAAAACCACACTAGTATGCGTCTTTCTATGGCATTGACCTACTTTCCGGTTGATTTTGCATGGCATGGATTTGTGGTTAGTGCTTGAGTTGTTCAGAGAGTATATTAGTTATTAAGGACAGCAGTATATTAGTTATTGGGGTGGCAGGTAGCCTAGTGGTTAGAGTGTTGGGCCAGTAACGGAAGGTTGCTAGATCAAATCCCATAGCTGACAAGGTAGAAAATCTGTCGTTCTGCCCTGTTACTAGGCCGTCATTGTAAAAAAGAATTTGTTCTTAACTGACTTGCCTGGTTAAATAAAATAAAAAGGAGCTGTGCCAATAAATAATTAAGTAAATGAACGGGCCAGTATCCCTACTTTATGTATAGGATTTGCTATCAAATTGATTACTAAACTCGGCACTCGTAAAATGTAAACAACAGTATTTTAGGGAATATGATGAAGATTAGCATTGCAGAACGTTGATGTTGTTAGAAGCGGGCCCATGCGCATTAACGTTCTTCCTGATGTTAATTTTGGAAGTAAAGGAACGGACAGCGGGATTTCGTACACAGCGAGCTAACTAGAAATTTCCTCTCCCCATCCCCTTTTCCAATACACAGTACTACCAGAACGTAGTGTTGCTTATGTTTGGAGAAATTCTATACTAAAGGTGGCGAATTGAAAGTCATATCTGTGGAATATTGTTGGTGGCGTTCTCATTTCGACAACAAGCAGTCCGACGCACGTTTGATGGCGGTCACTATCGAGGAGCTGTATCGTAACTATGGGATCCTTGCCGATGCTAAGCCGGAGGACCTGAGCCAGGTAAGCATCAGATGACTGGCTAGCTAATTGAAATATCTTCCAGAATAGGTACCTTTTCATATCAGGTATATCAGCAGTGGAAGTTAATGTGAAAGTTAGGCCAACGTATTGGCTACATAGCCCGCATTGTCTGGACATGCTAACAAGTGTTAGCTTGCTAACTAGCTAAAAAAAGGCCTAGCTAGCTAGGTAACGTTAGCAAACGTTAATCCTGCTTCATTTCAGTTAACGTTTCCCGGCGTTTTTAGTTTAACTTGCCAGCTAGCTCGGTCATGGAACTACGCTAGCTACAGTAGTTATGTGCGAACAACTTTAACGACGGTTTTAGGTGATAGCTAACTAAGTACTGTAGCTGGCCAATATGAGTTGATGTTGATTCCCACGCACAGCTGCTGCCGAAAACGTACTTAAGCCATGACTGGCAACTTGTCATGTTGGTAAGATTTACAATGTAAAACTCAAAGGCTAACTGGCTCAGGAGGCAGCTGAGGGGAGGACGGCTTATAATAATTGACTGAGCGAATGGCATGGCCTCAAACGCATGGAAACAATGTGTTTTCGATGTATTTGATACCATTCCGCTCCAGGCATTACCACGAGTTCGTCCCTCAATTAAAATGCCGCCAACATCCAGCGCTAGTTACTACTGCTGGCAACTAGCTAACTATTATGCCATTGGCTTCAAACATTGCATGCTAGTTTGGCAGAACTCTGTTTTCTAGTCCTCTACTGAACACTTTTGACCAAATCACTGGAAGCTTTTGAAATTAATGTTGGACAGTGGTGTCATGCATTACAAACTTGTGAATGTATCAATTTGTTTCCATCTCTTCTCCAGCACAAATATGCCTATCAGGTGATCCTTGATGGGGTGAAGGGGGGTCCCAAGGAGAAGCGCTTGGCTGCACAGTTCATTCCCAAATTCTTCAGCAGTTTCCCAGAGCTGGCAGATGCTGCAATCAATGCTCAGCTTGACCTTTGTGAGGATGAAGATGTCTCTGTAAGGATTTTGTCAGTGGGACTATAATTTCCATTTGGAAAATAACATTGTGCACAATGGAGTTGGCAAAATATAACATGCATATACCACTATACACACTTGAAACATAAAAAACAAGTTAGATTTGAGAAATCAATCAATGTAGAAGTGTACTTGTATAATGCCTGGTCGGAGTAGTCACACTCTATTTTTCACCTGTTAGTTTTTCTTCTTCCTTCCTCCTGTAGATTCGGAGGCAGGCCATCAAAGAGCTCCCCCGTTTCGCAGCCGGGGAGAACATCGTCAGGGTAGCAGATATCCTCACCCAGCTTCTCCAGACCGGTACAGTACTCTTGAGCTAACCCACCTAGACTACTACTTCTTGTACGTTTCCCGGGAAATACGCTGCGTTCCGCATTGCTGCCTTTCTCAGGTTGGCGTTCAAATGACACATTCCATTATCTAATAGTCTCACACCCGTAGATGCAGGTCGATGGAATGGAGAAACCACAACTTCCTTGGTATTTCACTCTGCCTGTCATTTGAATCCAAAACTGTTACAAGTGAACATTTGGTTACACCCAACTTGGCCAGCTCACAGAAAAATGTCCTCCTATCCTCAGCAATATAACAGGACATGTTTCACAGTCTCTACTAGAGGTCGACCGATTGTGATTTTTCAACGCCGATACCGATTATTGGAGGACACAAAATTGCCGATACCGATTAATTGACCGAAATATACTTTTTTTTGTAATAGGGACAATTACAACAATACTGAATGAACACTTATTTTAACATAATATAATACATCAAAATTAATTTAGCCTCAAATAAGTAATGAAACATGTTCAATTTGGTTTAAATAATGCGAAAACAAAGTGTTGGAGAAGAAAGTAAAAGTGCAATATGTGCCATGTAAAAAAGCTAACGTTTAATTTTAAGTTCCTTGCTCAGAACATGAGAACATATGAAAGCTGGTGGTTCCTTTTAACATGAGTCTTCAATATTCCCATGTAAGAAGTTGTAGTTATTATAGGACTATTTCTCTCTGTACCATTTGTATTTCATTAACCTTTGACGATTGGATGTTCTTATAGGCACTATGGTATTGCCAGTGTAACAGTATAGCTTCTGTCCCTCTCCTCGCTCCTAACTGGGCTCGAACCAGGAACACATCGACAACAGCCACCCTCGAAGCAGCGTTACCCATGCAGAGCAAGGGGAACAACTACTCCAAGTCTCAGAGCGAGTGAAGTTTGAAACACTATTAGCGCGCACCCCGCTAACTAGCTAGCCATTTCACATCGGTTACACCAGCCTAATCTCGGGAGTTGATAGGCTTGAAGTCATAAACAGCTCAATGCTTGAAGCATTGCGGGGAGCTGCTGGCAAAACGCACAAAAGTGCTGTTTGAATGAATGCTTACGAGCCTGCCGGTGCCTACCATCGCTCAGTCAGACTGCTCTATCAAATCATAGACTTAATTATAACATAATAACACACAGAAATACGAGCCTTAGGACATTAATATGGTCGAATCCGGAAACTATCATCTCAAAAACAAAACGTTTATTCTTTCAGTGAAATACGGAACCGTTCCGTATTTTATCTAACGGGTGGCATCCATAAGTCTAAATATTCCTGTTACATTGCACAACCTTCAATGTTATGTCATAATTTCGTAAAAGTCTGGCAAATTAGTTCACAACGAGCCAGGCGGCCCAAGCTGTTGCATATACCCTGACTCTGCGTGCAATGAATGCAAGAGAAGTGACACAATTTCACCTGGTTAATATTGCTAACCTGGATTTATTTTAGCTAAATATGCAGGTTTAGAAAATATATACTTCCGTGTATTGATTTTAAGAAAGGCATTGATGTTTATGGTTAGGTACAGTCGTGCAACGATTGTGCTTTTTTCGCAAATGCGCTTTTGTTAAATCATCCCCCGTTTGGCGAAGTTGGCTGTCTTTGTTAGGAAGAAATTGTCTTCACACAGTTCGCAATGAGCCAGGCGGCCCAAACTGCTGCATATACCCTGACTCTGTTGCAAGAGAAGTGACACCATTTCACCATAAAATACATTCATGTTAGCAGGCAATATTAACTAAATATGGAGGTTTAAAAAGATATACTTGTGTATTGATTTTAAGAAAGGCATTGATGTTTATGGTTAGGTACACGTTGGAGCAACGACAGTCCTTTTTCGGGAATGCGCAGCGCATCGATTATATGAAACCCAGGACACGCTAGATAAACTAGTAATATCATCAACCATGTGTAGTTAACTAGTGATTATGATTGATTGATTGTTTTTTAAAAGATACGTTTAATGCTAGCTAGCAACTTACCTTGGCTTCTTACTGCATTCGCATAACAGGCAAGCTCCTCGTGGAGTGCAATGTAAAGCAGGTGGTTAGAGCATTGGACTAGTTAACTGTAAGGTTGCAAGATTGAATCCCCGAGCTGACCAGGTAATAATCTGTCTTTCTGCTCCTGTACAGGGCAGTTAACCCACCGTTCCTAGGCCGTCATTGAAAATTAGAATGTGTTCTTAACTGACTTGCCTCATTAAAAAAAGGGGGGGTCCAAAAATGCCGATTTCCGATTATTATGAAAACTTGAAATCGGCCCTAATTAAAATCGGCCATTCTGATTAATCGGTCGACCTCTAGTCTCTACCAATAACACACTTCCCAATCCACAATAGCCCAACCCCAGCCTTCACAACAGAACCCCATCCCCCTGTTACTCCCCAATACCTACTGCCCTTCCTCACAGACTTCTGGATAGAGAGAAACTGCCTCCTCCTCTCTCTCCCACTCACGTTGCCACTCCTGGGTCAACCCCTCTGCTATGATGCTCCTACATTCCATCCCCCTAATGGGACATTATGTATGCTATGGTGGGAGTGGACATTATGTATGCTATGGTGTAGTTTGTGTCAATGGAAGATATGTACTCTCTGTGACAGTGATGAACCAATTGTTATACTCTCTTCTACGTTGGTGCTTACAGATGATTCGGCCGAATTCAGTCAAGTGAACGCAGCGCTGGTCTCGATCTTCAAGATGGATGCAAAGGGTAAGCGTCTCTTTTCTCTCGTGCTTGAATTGGCTTTCAATTGTGAGAAGACGGACAACTTCACGAGTGAACAGGCAGGATAATGTGGCTGATTTTCATGTATTCATTCATGCAAGACTCTACGAAGAGAAAAGTGTTTCTCAGATGTTTTCATACCTGATGCTGGCTTTATTCCACGTGATCTGTTGTGTAGAACCTCGCATAACGCTTTAAGAGATTTGGCAGACCTCAATCCCAAAAAGGGGGAAAATGGGCGTTGGATTAGAGTTAGAAGATGTAGTTTGTTGACGTGAGCATAACATGCTTCTATTCCCCCTTTGGCTCAAGAGCCCCCTCCCAAGGCACAAGTTCTGTATAGCCTCTAAGTACTTTGTCTAGCCAACCTGTTTCTCCGCTTTGCCTCAGCTACCCTGCGAGGCCTCTTCTCTCAGATCCTGCAGGGGGAGGACATAGTGAGGGAGAGGGCCATCAAGTTCCTCTCCATCAAGCTGAAGACACTGCCTGAGGACACCATGACCAAGGAGGTGGAGGACTATGTGTTCACTGAGACAAAGAAGGTCTGTTTCATATCTCTCTGCTTTGGTACAGCTATCAAAGTGAATCACCTGGAGTGATACACTCCATGCTGGGGGCTGGTTAGTAGAGCAATTTGTGAAAGGGCTGAAATAGGATGAAGTAGATGTGTTTTTATTACTATTGTTGGCAAACTGAATAGAAGATCTCCGTAGGAAGGATCTGTAATCTAGTTGTGTGTTGGATGTATTTGTAACTGGTCAGCCTAACATTGACTCCTTGATCATGTTCATTAGGGCACAACGTAGCAAATGTCTTGCAAGCGAGAATTACTTGCTGATTGGATGATTCCATGTAGTCCCTCCCCGTTTTAGTCGTTTTTGCTTTGTGCCAACTGAACTTCTCAGCCCTCTGTCCCACGTTGACCTCTGAACCCTTCCCCCTCCAACCCCAGGTGCTGGAGGATGTGACAGGGGAGGAGTTTGTGCTGCTGATGCGCATCCTGATGGCGCTGAAGGGCCTGCAGACGGTGAACGGGCGGCAGCAGCTGGTAGAGCTGGTGGTGGAGCAGGCCTTCCTGGAGCAGGCGCTGAACCCCGCCGACCCCGACACCGTGGACCGTTTGCTGCAGTGCACACGCCAAGCACTGCCCCTCTTCTCGGTGAGTGATGCATACACACATTATATCACACAAGCCAGGCCCTGCCCGTCTTTTCTCTGTGTGTTATAACACACACACACACACACACACACACACACACACACACACACACACACACACACACAGGCCAAGTCATAATAATATACTTCACTTCGGGACTTAGTGAGTGCAAACAATTTTGTGTGCCCCCTGTAGGACTTGAACCCATGTCCTTGGCATTGCTTGCTCCACATTTTTACCAACTGAGGAAACTGCAATCTCACACTCACAACACACGCACGGTATCACCAAACACACGTACTGTCAATTTTTTGCAAATGGCTAATTACTCTCGTAATGAGAACCCTGCGTTTGTTTGTGCCATTACGTCCCATTGTTACTTCTTTCCTATTTCTGCATGTTTGTTGGTCAAGGTTCTGAACTGATTTGACCAACCACATCAAGTAGATAACCCACCTCCACCCCTTAGAACTTGTTTTCTTCTGAGACTTAAACTTTTTTACCCTTCCAGAAAAATGTCCATTCTTCCCGCTTTGTGACCTACTTCTGTGACCATGTCCTGCCCAACCTCAGCACCCTGACCAGTCCCGTGGCAGAGCTGGACATTCAGCAGGAGGTCAGTTACCGCCCTCCCCTGTACCAACCATACAGATTTCAGGCAACCAGTCCTCCATGTTGGCGCCAACATGCCAGGATAATAGCATTGTCATTGACATTTGGTGTGTGTGCAGGTGCTAAAGCTGCTTGCTGAGATGAGTCTGTTCTGTGGGGACATGGAGAAGGTGGAGGCCAACCTCCTCATGCTGTTTGAGAAGCTGCTGGTAAGTAACAGGCTAGCTCAGCCTTCTAATGAACTCCAGTGGGCTTTCACCATACTGCGTACCCCTCTAGTACCTTCAGATGTCACTATCGAGGGATAGTGGTTCGGAGTTGACCAGGACATGTTAATTTGGTTTTAGACTGGTAAAAGGCTAATGGCCAAAACGGACCGTGCCAACGAGCGGCCGTCCTATCGCATCTTACGACAGAACATTGAGCGTCATTTTCTTTTTTGTTTTACTGAAGATCCTCCATGTTGAATCGCCACTGTTTGTCAACACCCATGAGGTGCTCTGGTGTGCCCGGCCAATGTTTGCTGCGGTCCGTGTTGTCCTTGACTGGTCCTGGCTGGTAAACGACGAACTGATCAACCCCTTCCTCCCTGTGTCTAGGAGTTCATGCCACTTCCCCCAGAGGCGGAAGGCGAGAACGGCGAGAACACGATGAGCGAGGAACCCAAGCTGCAGTTCAGCTACGTGGAGTGTCTACTCTTCAGCTTCCACCAGCTGGGCAAGAAGCTGCCCGACTTCCTCATCGACAAGATCAATGCAGAGCGCCTCAAAGACTTCAAGATCAGGTAGAGGGAGATAGTATATCAACATGTCTGTGTGGTAGGGTCACACTGATAACTCGAGCTTGGTTCCCAAGTTTCTAAACCTTTCTTTCCTATAGTGTCGCCGTAATGTTTGAGTTGAGGAAGTGTGATCATAATCGTTAGGATATTTTAGCGATCCGCAGTATGTCCTAATTACCCCCCCCCCCCCCAGCTTTCAGATGTGAGCTGAACAGTGCAATTGCACTTGAGATGCATGTTAACGCTATGGATGACAGTTATAATTTCCAAACGTTTGGGTCAGTTGTATGCTGCTTTGCAATCTATTAACAGCAAGGGTTGCATTAAATACGGTCAATTTAAAAAAAAATCTATTATCAATAATACCTTCGAGGCTGTTCTAACAAAATTGTAAAGTCTTTATTACAGCAAAGCAAATATGAAAAACTACTTTTTAGTTGAAATGTTGCGCGAGGCTTGGTGCTCACGGAATCAGTAGGCTATTAAACAAACACTCAAACAGGCAACATATGCAGGATCTGTCTTCTTTCTGTAGACATATCGATGATCTACGAAGCCAGGCCCGTTTAACAGTTAGGCTATTGATTATCGACCTAGTTACGTTGGGTTCCTCTCCTCACTTGTCTTAGACAAGGCAAGGGCTGTTTTCTCACCTCATTCTGCTGCTTCCTCCGTGGCATTGTGCTCAACACCAATATGCTGGTTTAACTTTTCTGTTATGCACGTAGCAACATGGTCTGGGAAACGGTGGCAATTCAGCAGCACACTGATGCGATTCAGCGACCGCTATCTAACGAGGGAGAAGGTGCATTTGTTAAATATCATTTTGATTAGTGTTGCACCATAACTATATACCATTTTTTTAATAGGACATGTCTTAGCCTCCACAGCGGATCTGTCCACTCAGACAGGCGTAAATCAGACAGGTGTCTTATACAGTACATCACAAAAGTGAGTACACCCCTCACATTTTTGTAAATAATTGAGTATATCTTTTCATGTGACAACACTGAAGAAATGACACTTTGCTACAATGTAAAGTAGTGAGTGTACAGCTTGTAAAACAATGTAAATTTGCTGTCCCCTCAAAATAACTCAACACACAGCCATTAATGTCTAAACCGCTGGCAACAAAAGTGAGTACACCCCTAAGTGAAAATGTCCAAATTGGGCCCAAAGTGTCAATATTTTGTGTGGCCACCATCATTTTCCAGCACTGCCTTAACCCTCTTGGGCATGGAGTTCACCAGAGCTTCACAGGTTGCCACTGGAGTCCTCTTCCACTCCTCCATGACGACATCACGGAGCTGGTGGATGTTAGAGACTTTGCACTCCTCCACCTTCCATTTGAGGATGCCCCACAGATGCTCAATAGGGTTTAGGTCTGGAGACATGCTTGGCCAGTCCATCACCTTTACCCTCAACTTCTTTAGTAAGGCAGTGGTCGTCTTGGAGGTGTGTTTGGGGTCGTTATCATGTTGGAATACTGCCCTGCGGCCCAGTCTCCGAAGGGTGGGGATCATGCTCTGCTTCAGTATGTCACAGTACATGTTGGCATTCATGGTTCCCTCAATGAACTGTAGCTCCCCAGTGCCGGCAGCACTCATGCAGCCCCAGACCATGACACTCCCACCACCACGCTTGACTGTAGGCAAGACACACTTGTCTTTGTACTCCTCACCTGGTTGCCGCCACACACGCTTGACACCATCTGAACCAAATAAGTTTATCTTGGTCTCATCAGACCACAGGACATGGTTCCAGTAATCCATGTCCTTAGTCTGCTTGTCTTCAGCAAACTGTTTGCGGGCTTTCTTGTGCATAATCTTTAGAAGAGGCTTCCTTCTGGGACGACAGCCATGCAGACCAATTTGATGCAGTGTACGGCGTATGGTCTGAGCACTGACAGGCTGACCCCCCACCCCTTCAACCTCTGCAGCAATGCTGGCAGCACTCATACGTCTATTTCCCAAAGACAACCTCTGGATATGACGCTGAGCACGTGCACTCAACTTCTTTGGTCAACCATGGCGAGGCCTGTTCTGAGTGGAACCTGTCCAGTTAAACCGCTGTATGGTCTTGGCCACCGTGCTGCAGCTCAGTTTCAGGGTCTTGGCAATCTTCTTATAGCCCAGGCCATCTTTATGTAGAGCAACAATTATTTTTTTCAGATCCTCAGACATTTCTTTGCCATGAGGTGCCATGTTGAACTTCCAGTGACCAGTCAGTATGAGGGAGTGTGAGAGGAATGACACCACATTTAACACACCTGCTCCCTATTCACACCTGAGACCTTGTAACACTAACGAGTCACATGACACCGTGGAGGGAAAATGGCTAATTGGGCCCAATTTGGACATTTTCACTTAGGGGTGTACTCACTTTTGTTGCCAGCGGTTTAGACATTAATGGCTGTGTGAGTTATTTTGAGGGGACAGCAAATTTACACTGTTATACAAGCTGTACACTCACTACTTTACATTGTAGCAAAGTGTCATTTCTTCAATGTTGTCACATGAAAAGATATACTCAAATATTTACAAAAAATGTGAGGGGTGTACTCACTTTTGTGATATACTGTGCACCATGCGATTTTAAATGTATTTATAGATTATTATTTTATTTTTTTTGCTACTGCTCGACTGAAGAAATCTCGGTTCGCCAACAGCCTGTCGACTAAATGGGGTCAGCCCTACTTAAAAGTGAGACTTTGTCCTTGTGTTTCTTGGCAATTTAACTTTTTGTTCACAAGCTGCTGTTTTTCAACATTAGCTTGATTCTGCTGCTTCAACTGATGGCGAATAGACGCCCTAGCCTATTCAGATCCCAAATCTCATCCCCGTTACCACGGTAACCCCCCCTCCCTTCAAGAGGCAGCTGAACGGTTTCTCTATTTTGACTAAAACTCGGGTCACAAAAAATGAAATGAAATTGAGCAATATTCCACATTACTTCTTACTAATACATTTCTTGTTTTAGAAACATTACAAAGCATGATCATGTGTTTTATTTTTAATGTAATTATGGGGGTAAAATATTTTGGCTGGTAATTGTATGTAATCTACCTGCCACAGTGTCTGGTGGACCAAAAAGTAAATTTTAGGCACTGGTCTCCACTGTAGAGTCTGGATGCCAGTAATGTTAGTCATCTTGTTTCTTCAGTCACTTTAACCCTACTTTGTCTTCTCTCCCACCTTCAGGTTACAGTACTTTGCCAGAGGGTTGCAGGTATACATTCGCCAGCTGCGAGTAGCCCTTCAAGGCAAGACGGGAGATGCACTGAAGACCGACGAGGTATGTATCGTCTCACTGGCTGTTTTGGCTCTCTGAGTGAGAACTTGCTTTGTTTCCTCTTGACGGTATCTCACAAGCCGCAAAGAATCGCGCGGATTCAATCAGGAGGTCTCTGTAGACCTTGTTAACCATGCGTTCCTTCTGTTCTAGTGCAATAGTTTTGTTGTCGTCCCTCTTAGAACAAGATCAAAGTGGTGGCTCTGAAGATCACTAACAACATCAACGTTCTGATCAAGGTGAGACGTTCATATTCAATGTGTTACAACACTGGGTTCCGACCCCTGAGAGACACTGGGTCCCGGCACCACGTAGCTAGTGCGTCTCTTACGTTATCATTACTGTTCCCCTTTCTCTGCAGGATCTCTTCCACAACCCACCGTCGTACAAGAGCACGGTCACTCTGTCCTGGAGGCCTGTCCAGAAGGCTGAGGCTGTAACGTAAGCCTCTCATGTTGTCACGGGTTACCTGGTGACCGAGAATACCTGGTTTCTGATGGAGTGTTATTAACCTTACACTCTAAAATCCCGAATGTTCAGACCTCGAAAGTAGTCGAGATGAGTTCACATCCCAGGCCATCATGTAAATCCATCTCTATGCCGCAATCTAAAAGAAATGAAAGTTATGAGTACCATGTAGTGTCCAGATTTTGTGGATGGTGTGGGGAAACATCTGACAAAAGTTGATGTTTGAGTACAATGTCCCTTTTAATGTTAATTTGTGGTTGAACTGACCTGGCCACATCAATGTAAGGAAACTAGCAACTTATCAGTACAAGCACCTAGTCAGACAAGACTTCAAGCGCAACAGTAGTGTTAGCGTTATATCCCCCAACTGACCTCTATGTAACCCTGTGACCTTTGCCTTCTGTGCCCATCACAGACTGAAGCGCCCATCCGGGGAGGAGATGGGCACAGGCAGTACCATGAAAAAGCTGCTGTCCCCCCCACTGCCCCGAAGGAACGCGCGGCAGATATACAACCCCCCCAGCGGCAAGTACAGCGCCACCATTGGCAACTTCACCAACGGTGAGGGTGGCACTTGGGTAGCATGTTAAACAGTAGAACTTTGCACGGACATTGTATCTGGGTTTTCTTGTTTGGTCTCACCTACCTTAGTCGACTGCACTTGGTGTAACTTAATCACTCTGGGTATGAGTCAGTTACTGAACTGTAAACATGTTTGGTGCCTACTGTTTCTATCCATTGTGTGTGGTGGATATTGTTCACTTCCACCTTGCATTGTGCCTAGGGTTGCAAAGGGGAGGGTATATTACTGGAAACTTTCAAAGTTTGACCAGTAAATGACTAGAATTTTGTTGACTCAAGTTTCTTAAATTTAGTGGCCTTTTAGGTAATTCCAATGATCACAGGTGTCTAATTATCTCTGGCCCTCTCTGTGGGCCGTATCACATGGAAAACATATCAAATAAGGTGATTTTTAGAATGACAATAGAATGGCGTAGCTGTAAAACATTCTATTTTACTAAAGTGTTGCAGAGTTAATTGAAAATAATCCCGTTGTTGATGAGATGCTTTATTTATATTAATTAGGCAATGTTCTCTTGAACCATGTGATTTATCCACTAGAAACTCATAGACAATATGGATACAGATATAAAAATGTAAAACATGAATGCTATATATGGTGTTTGGTTCGAAATATCAGAGTAAGAACTCGACGGACACTATGAAAGCTTAAACTAAGTTTATTTATCCCAAAGGGTTGAACAGCTGAACAGACAAAGACACATTTCCAATAGTGGTGGTATGTATGTATATATACCCCAAGTTGGGGTGGAATCTCCTCCTCCTCTCTAAACACTACGTCTTTGTTGCTAGGCAGGAAATGAAGTGACGCGGGTAATGAACTGTTCCTTCTCCCTTAACGTGACCTGACCTCTTCATCACTAATCCACGGTTCTTTACCCATATCAGTGCCTGCCACGTGATCGTTTTCCCTACACTCAGTACATTCCAAGCTTAATTGCACACACCACGTACCTTCCTTCTACATATAACCATTACCTTCTGGTGTAGACACTCTATACCAGTGGTTCCCAAACTTTTTATAGTCCCGTACCACTTCAAACATTCAACCTCCTGCTGCGTACCCCCTCTAGCATCAGGGTCAGCGCACTCTCAAATGTTGTTTTTTGCCATCACTGTAAGCCTGCCACACACACACACTATACGATACACTCATTCTTATGTTTAATAAATGTGAGTTTTTGTCACAACCTGGCTCGTGGAAAGTGGACCAGTGCACAAATAACAATATAATCAATAATTTTGCTCTTTATTTAAACTAACAAATAAAGTTTTATATGTAATATGGCTGTATTACATATAAAACTTTATTTGTTAATCAAATTGTGAATAATTCACCACAGGTTAATGAGAAGGGTGTGCTTGAAAGGATGCACATAACTCTGCAATGTTGGGTTGTATTGGTAAGAGTCTCAGTCATTTTCCACACACAATCTGTGCCTGTATTACATTTTCATGCTAGTGAGGGCCGAGAATCCACTCTCACATAGGTACGTGGTTGCACAGGGCATCAGTGTTTTAACAGCGCAATTTGCGAAGTCAGGATTATCTGGGTGCAGCTCAATCCAGAAATCTGGCGGTGGCTTCTGATTTTAAATTCAATTTTCACAGAACCGCTTGTTGAAATTTCGATGAGGCACTCTCTTGTTCAGATATGGGTAAGTGGACTGGAGGCAGGGCATGAAAGGGATAACGAATCCAGTTGTTTTTGTCATCCATTTTGGGAAAGTAATTGCGCAATCAGCTCACTCAGATGCTTCGCTATATCACATTTGACATTGTCCGTAAGCTTGAGTTAATTTGCACACAAAAAATCATACAATGATGGAAAGACCTGTGTGTTGTCCTTGTTAATGCAGACAGAGAAGAGCTCCAACTTCTTAATAATAGCCTCAATTTTGTCCCACACATTGAATATACACTGCTCAAAAAAATAAAGGGAACACTTAAACAACACACTGTAACTCCAAGTCAATCACACTTCTGTGAAACCAACATGTCCACTTAGGAAGCAACACTGATTGACAATAAATGTCACATGCTGTTGTGCAAATGGAATAGACAACAGGTGGAAATTTTAGGCAATTAGCAAGACACCCCCAATAAAGGAGTGGTTCTACAGGTGGTGACCACAGACCACTTCTCAGTTCCTATGCTTCCTGGCTGATGTTTTGGTCACTTTTGAATGCTGGCGGTGCTTTCACTCTAGTGGTAGCATGAGACGGAGTCTACAACCCACACAAGTGGCTCAGGTAGTGCAGCTCATCCAGGATGGCACATCAATGCGAGCTGTGGCAAGAAGGTTTGCTGTGTCTGTCAGCGTAGTGTCCAGAGCATGGAGTCGCTACCAGGAGACAGGCCAGTACATCAGGAGATGTGGAGGAGGCCGTAGGAGGGCAACAACCCAGCAGCTGGACCGCTACCTCCGCCTTTGTGCAAGGAGGTGCAGGAGGAGCACTGCCAGAGCCCTGCAAAATGTCCTCCAGCAGGCCACAAATGTGCATGTGTCTGCTCAAAGGGTCAGAAACAGACTCCATGAGGGTGGTATGAGAGCCTGACGTCCACAGGTGGGGGTTATGCTTACAGCCCAACACCGTGCAGGACGTTTGGCATTTGCCAGAGAACACCAAGAGTGGCAAATCCGCCACTGGCGCCCTGTGCTCTTCACAGATGAAAGCAGGTTCACACTCATATGTGACAGACGTGACAGAGTCTGGAGACGCCGTGGAGAACGTTCTGCTGCCTGCAACATCCTCCAGCATGACCGGTTTGGCGGTGGGTCAGTCATGGTGTGGGGTGGCATTTCTTTGGGGCGCCGCACAGCCCTCCGTGTGCTCGCAAGAGGTAGCCTGACTTCCATTAGGTACTGAGATGAGAACCTCAGACCCCTTGTGAGACCATATGCTGGTGCGGTTGGGCCTGGGTTCCTCCTAATGCAAGACAATGCTAGACCTCATGTGGCTGGATTGTGTCAGAAGTTCCTGCAAGAGGAAGGCATTGATGCTATGGACTGGCCCGCCCGTTCCCCAGACCTGAATCCAATTGAGCATATCTGGGACAACATGTCTCGCTCCATCCACCAACGTCACGTTGCACCACAGACTGTCCAAAACGTCTTTCAAGCTGTCAGGCATTCCCTTGGCAGCAAGAGCCTCTCGGAGGATGCTGCAGTGTACCCAAGTGGAGTTGGGAGCAACTACTTGTACGCGCATTACCACTCCACTATGTATCCCTGTCATGTTTTTTGCACCGTCAGTACAGACACCAACACATCTCGACTACCAAAGTCCATTTGATGTTACAAAGCTGTCCAGTACTTAAAAAATATCCTTTTGAAAATGTGATTTAAAAAATAAAATAAATGTAATCACATTTTTATTTGGCGTACCCCAGTTTGGGAATACCAGCTCTGGCCCATAGCACTCAATATTTCAATAGGATACCTGATAATTAATCCTATTCCAAGTTTTAGGAGTCAGAACCCAGAATCCATCAATAGATAAGTTATTCAAGTATAAATCACCCAAGTTACCGCACTATTTGTTATTGGAGTTAGTAGAGTTCCAAAACTAGCCATTATTGCCAGAGAGATTTCAGGTTACATATCCCTCCCATTAGGTCCCTCAAGCAGACCACTCCCAGACAGTGAGGGGATTGGATGATCTGGCCTGGATTACCCCGGTGGGAGGAGTTTGCACCATGTTAAAGGGGATTGCATTTGTTTTGGAACGGAGCCATGTGCTCCATTCAAAGGCACCGGTAAAGCTGTCTCAACAAGTGACGTGGACTAGATTGAGCACGTGTGGTAATGAGTAGGATTCACACGCAAAAGTGATTGCCTTTGATCAACTACCTTCCCAATTACAACTAGTTTGAAAATTCAAACATGTATTTTATGGAGAAGAGATGTGCAGTACCATTCAAAAGTTTGGACACGCCTACTCATTCCAGGGTTTTTATTTATTTTACTTTTTTCTACGTTGTAGAATAATAGTAAAGACATCAAAACTATGAAATTACACCCATGGAATCATGAAGTAACCAAAAAAGTGTTAAACAAATCAAAACATATTTTATATTTGAGATTCTTCTTAGTATCCGCCCTTTGCCTTGATGACAGCTTTGCACAGTCTTGGCATTCTCTCAACAAGCTTCATGAGGTAGTCACCTGGAATGCATTTCAATTAACAGGTGTCTTAAGTTATTTTGTGGAATTTCTTTCCTCAATGTGTTTGAACCAATCAGCTCTGGTGGTATACAGAAGGTAGCCCTATTTGGTAAAAGACCAAGTCCATATTATGTCAAGAACAGCTCAAATAAGCAAAGAGAAATGACAGTCCGTTACTTTAAGACATGAAGGTCGGTCAATCCGGAACATTTCAAGAACTTTGAACGTGCAGTCTCAAAAACCAAGCGCTATGATGAAACTGGCTCTCATGAGGACCGCCACAGGAAAAGAAAGACCCGGAGTTACCTCTGCTGCAGAGGATAAGTTCATTAGAGTTACCAGACTCAGAAATTGCAGCCCCAAAAAATGCTTCAGAGTTCAGACACATCTCAACAGACACATCTCAACATCAACTGTTAATAGGAGACTGTGTGAATCAGGCCTTCATGGTCTAATTGCTGCATAGAAACCACTACTAAAGGACAACAAAAATAAGGAAATACTTGCTTGGGCCAAGAAACACGAATAATGGACATTAGACCGGTGGAAATCTCTCCTTTTGGTTTGAGTCCAATTTTGAGATATTTAGTTCCAACTGATGTGTCTTTGCGAGACGCAGTGTAAGTGAAGCATGTTCCCTTTGTGGAGGAAGAGATGTGGAGGTGCTTTTCTTGTGACACTGTCTGTGATTTATTAAGAATTCAAGTCACACTTAACCAGCATGGCTACCACAGCATTCTGCAGCGATACATCATCCCGTCTGGTTGCGGTTAGTGGGACTATAATTTGTTTTTCAACAGGACAATGATCCAACACACCTCCAGGCTGTGTAAGGGCTATTTGACCAAGAAGGAGAGTGATGGCGTGCTGCATCAAATGACCTGGCCTCCACAATCCCCCGACCTCAACCAAATTGAGATGGTTTGGGATGAGTTGGACCGCAGAGTGAAGGAAAAGCAGCCAACAAGTGCTCAGCATATGTGGGAACTCCCTCAAGACTGTTGGAAAAGCATTCCAGGCATTCCAGGTGTTCAATGCAGTCAAGGCAAAGGGTGGCTATTTGAAGAATATCAAATATATATATCTTTTTTTTTAACACTTTGGTTACTTTTGGTTACTGATTCCAAATGAGTTATTTAATAGTAGTGATGTCTTCACTAGTATTCTACAATATAAAAAAATGAAAACCCTTGAATGAGTATGTGTGTCCAAACTTATGACTGCTACTGTATGTTTCTGGACAATCCACCATGCTGCCTTGTTGACAATATAACCGAACGGTGCAGATTCCTGTTCGATTTGAGAAGGGCGCTCCTCCCTCGTGCAGCGTTAGACTAGGGACGCAAAAAAAACGTCATACCAGTCGGCATAGTGGAAGAATGAGTTGATGACGGCAAAAGCAAGCCAGCGTGATGGTATGCGTCGCTATAGTGATTTCAGTAAACAAAACCATGAAAATCAACATCCGGTTGAAAACAATGCTAATGAAGACGTTGAAATATTTGAACTCTGGCGGGCGAGTCCCGTCTACCTTGGCAGCTGACGGCATTCACCGCCAGCCTCAACCGCCTTTACCGTCGTGCTCTCATTGAAAACAATGACATCTGGTTTGCCTTCTACCTCGTACCATGTAAACGCAGTGTCACCCCTTTTGCCCGTTCATGTCACGGCCCATAGACGGTGCACCGCACCTCAGGTTAATAGAACTCCCTCAGTCCAAACAAAATTCTTGCTTGAGAAATAGTTTTGTTTTAAGTAATTTTTCTTTCTTTTTGACCAGTTGAGTGGAGAACTATTACAGTAAGGTATTTCATTGTTACCCAGAAATGATTTGATATTGAGATAAACGCCTGCGCTGGGCCTTTTAGCTTTAATACACTATTTTTTTTAAATTATTATTATTATTTTTTTTTATCCCCTTTTCTCCCCAATTTTCGTCGTATCCAATCGCTAGTAATTACTATCTTGTCTCATCGCTACAACTCCCGTACGGGCTCGGGAGAGACGAAGGTCGAAAGCCATGCGTCCTCCGAGGCACAACCCGACCAAGCCGCACTGCTTCTTTAACACAGCGCGCCTCCAACCCGGAAGCCAGCCGCACCAATGTGTCGGAGGAAACACCGTGCACCTGGCCCCCTTGGTTAGTGCGCACTGCGCCCGGCCCGCCACAGGAGTCGCTGGAGCGCGATGAGACAAGGAAATCCCTACCGGCCAAACCCTCCCTAACCCGGACGACGCCAGCCCAATTGTGCGTCGCCCCACGGACCTCCCGGTCGCGGCCGGCTGCGACAGAGCCGGGGGGCGAACCCATAGACTCTGGTGGCGCAGTTAGCACTGCGATGCAGTGCCCTAGACCACTGCGCCACCCGGGAGGCTAGCTTTAATACATTATGAGTCTGGGCAGTAGTTTTTTTTTTTTTTTTCTGGCCATGTAACCCAATTTATTTCTTACTTTTTACAGGCTGTTTGAGATATACCACATTGCCATCGTGTTTTCTCCCCTCAAACATGCTAAATTACTCAAACTAGGGCCCAGTCTTTCCTGGCCAGGTCAAGCAGTGTGGAAAAACTCATGGCCCTAATGATGAGTCCTTATACTGACCTCCTGTCTGTTTTCCCTCTGTTGTGATTCCAGAGCAGCGCGGAGGCTTCAGGGGAGGCCGGGGACGAGGCTTCGGAGGCAGGAGCCGAGGCCGAATCTACTGAGTCCACCATCTCACACACACACACTGAATTGCAGCACATCAGAATCCCTGCCGTAGCTGAGGTGGTCTCCACGACCACTGCTCCTCAACCTGTGTCCACTTGTTATTTTTTTCTCTGGCTCCAAACGCCTGTGGTAAAGGAAGTTGTTTTTTTGTTTCCTGTTTTTTTTCCTTCAAAGTAAAACTACTTCAAGAAGACCGGGCTTCAGACTTTTCTACCTGGCGTTTCTACCCCGACACTGTTCCCCGGCGAAGCGGTTGTTCAAGGAGATCAGCGTGTTTTTTTTAATTATTGTGAATGTATTTTTGTGGAACCAGAGGCTGCCAAGTTGTACCTGATTTGATATTTTTGTCAGATGTTGGATAATCTTTGTTTTACACAATGGTGACGAATGCATTCTTTCTACCTTTTTTTGTTTATTTAATCCTTACATTTGGATTGGCCTACTCTCTTCCCTACTTTGTATTGATCGATAATGAAGTTTTCATCAGAATTTTATCATAAACTTGTATTGAAGTCTCAAACACCTTGACCCTTTTGTTTGTGTAACACCTTGTTAAAATAAGACCGTTACATTGGTTTTTGATGTATTCTGACTTTCTTGTTAGTAAAACTAGATTATTTCCTCCACAAAATAGGTTGTGTGATGCCCAATAGTACAGATTGTTATTAATTGCATGTAGGTTGTCATTCAAACCAGACATGGCAGATTGAGGACATGGGGGACCATACTTGCCCCCATGAACATAAGCTACCATTTTAAAGATTCTCCGGCTCAATGCGTTTCAGCCAATTAAAATCGCAGGTTTACTTGGACTTCCAATATTTGTTCATACCTCAGTCCAACTGCACGTTCACCATCACATGTATTTGACTGACTGGTCAAATTGCTCTCTGTAAAGTGCCTAGTAAATGTGATTGTGGCAATCACACATGTTTTTCCCTCCCCTTTTGAAATGTGGAAATGTGTATATTGTGTTAGTGTGTGGGAAAAGGGACGTAGCCTACAGATGACAGAAGATAAATAATACATTTGTTAAGGAGCTACCTCCTTCAGCCTTGGTACATAAACACACTGCAATTGCCTAATCATATTGCATAGGCTATATTACATGGACGTGTACACCTAAATGTAGGACTACAATGCTTTATATGCAATTTTATAATCACCTGCTTTGTCACATGCCTTATGCCTCGAGGATGAGCGTCACAAAGTGCACGGTAGTAGTATAGGTTGCACTCCCATCATCCAACTGATGGCAGTTATTAGAGGTTTATCGCAAATCAAATCGACAGTCTAAATGTTGGAAAACACTTGGCTGTATTCGTATCGGATGGTGAATTACTTTGTTGACAAAGTAATCTAACTCTGATCCTTTTCTGTAGGTTACTATAGGAACTCCAATCAACAATATAACCATTCATTCACATCAGATAGTGTCTGCATTATGTTATAACCTGCTAATGCATATGGGACTGTATCGGATGGTGAATTACTTCTTATGGTACACTTCAATTCATGATGAACCCAATTGACCCCCTTAATTCCATATGTAGCCTCGGCTTCCAGGCCGGGGAGGCGAAAGCATGGTGGAGCCTACCCATAGGGTGATTATGCCCTCTCCTGGCGAGGAGACTAGGCTATCATTAGTAGCCTAAGCTATGTGGTTTCATCCACTTTGTCACATGCGTGTTGAATCTAGCAGTGATCGTTTTTTTTCCTCAAAAAAAAAAGCTTGACTAGAGAGGAAGGCTAAAAAACATGGTTGTGGTGTCAACCACTTCAATTTTTATTTAACTAGGCAAGTCAGTTAAGAACAAATTCTTATTTACAATGACGGCCTAGCAACAGTGGGTTAACTGCCTTGTTCAGGGGCAGATCTAGCGATCTTGCAGTTACTGACCCAACGCTCTAACCACTAGGCTACCTGCTTCCCCACTGCTTTAGCAGTGTGCGCCACCTATAAAGATAATGGTAGCCCACATTACTGCTATTTGACAAATCCATAAGCCTCTGGGTTAAAAATGTTTTATAATGTTGTACGATTAACTTACATGTTAGGACCTCATTCATATTTGTTCCATAAAACCACATGGATGTGTGTGAAACAGATACAAAATTGTGGGATTTTGTCATATATGTGTGAAAGATGAAAATGTCTAACGTTTGTAGTAGCTAGTAGCCAAGGCAGGTGTCTCATGACATGCGGCACTTTGGGGTGGACGCCCACCTGTCTCAATGAGAGAAGACTTGAAAAAGACAAGATGGTGGTGTACACATTGAGCAAGAAATGTATTTATTTTAATAAAGGGGCATTTTCTAAATTCAAATGAACCTTCTGCAACTGGACACAGACATTTTATGAGACTATATTTTTTCCACGAATCGAGGACGACAGTATCGCTAAGGTTAGTCGAAGATTCTGTGTTACACCAAACAGTACCTAACCTGGAACTCCCAGTAATGGATACCAAAAATCATTGGTTAAATCCCATCTGGTGCAACAATCAAGCTAACCTCCAAGTTCCTGGTATTTGCACCATTTTGGGAAAACATGGTGTTTGGTATGTACTGTTGTAAAATGTAGCAAAATATTTTTTTCAACCAACTGAACACCCCTTATATTTTCTTTTCTTCTGATGAGCTTCACTTGCTAGGATTCATTTAGTGAATGAGTGAATTTAGAAAACCAAATTACTTTGCTGTCAAAGGAGGATGAAGGTATCATGACCACTGTTTGCTGTAGATCTGAGAAGATTGAACAGATATATATATCTTTTTTTACTATGACCCCTTTTTTGCCCCAATTTTGCGATATCAAATTGGTATTTACAGTCTTGTCCCATCACTGCAGCTCCGCTACGGAGAGGGGAAGGTCTAGAACCATGCGTCCTCTGAAACACGACTCTTCCAAGCCGCACTGCTTCTTGACACACTGCTCGCTTAACCTGGGAAGCCAGCCACACCAATGTGACGGAGGAAAAACTGTCCAGCTGGGGACCGAAGTCAGCTTTCAGGCGCCCGATGAGCTCGATGAGACAAGGAAATCTCGGCCGGCTCAACCCTTCCCTAACCCGGACGACACTGGGCCAATTGTGCGACGCCTCATGGGTTTCCTGGTCGCGGCTGGCTGTGATAAAGCCTGGGACATAACCCGTGTCTGTAGTGATGCCTCAAGCACTGTGATTCAGTGCCTTAGACCGCTGCGCCACTTGGGAGCGAATAGACATTAACATTATGGTGATTCTTCATCCTGCCTTCGAATTCGCTGTGTGGAAATATTGCTTCCACCTAACCAATCCTCTCAAGTCTACAGCAAACAGTGGAATTCTGCAGTTATGAGGTGAAATTGTCCCTTACATCATCATAGCACCGCGGTGAGGAATGGGTATCCGTATAGTTTATATACAGAGATTAATAGTATTGTTCAGTTACATTAATTGAATTTTCTACCTAAAATACACTACATGAACAAAAGTATGTGAACACCTGCTCTTCGAATATTTCCTTTTAAAATCATTGGCATTAATATGGAGTTGGTCCCCCCTTTGCTGCTATAATAGCCTCCACTCTTCTGGGATGCTTTCCACTAGATGTTGGAACATTGCTGCGGTGACTAACTTCCATTCAGCCACAAGAGCATTAGTGAGGTCGTGCTCTCAGTCGGCTTTCCAATTCATCCCAAAGGTATTTGATGGGTTTGAGGTCAGGGCTCTGTGCAGGCCAGTCAAGTTCTTCCACTCCGATCTCAATAAACCATTTCTGTGCGCAGGAGCTTTGTCATGAAAAGAAAGGGCCTTCCCCAAACTGTTGCCACGAAGTTGGAAGGGCGGAATCATCTAGAATGTAATTGTATGCTGTAGCGTTAAGATTTTCCTTCACTGAAACTAAGGGGTCTAGCCCGAACCATGAAAATCAGCCCCAGGCTGTCATTCCTCCTCCACCAAACTTTACAGTTAGCATTATGCATTCAGGCAGGTAGCGTTCTCCTGGCATCCGTCAAATCCAGATTTGTCCATCGGACTGCCAGATGGTGAAGCGTGAATCATCACTCTTGAAAACGCGTTTCCACTGCTCCAGTTCAATGACGGTAAGCTTTACACTATTACAGCCGACGCTTTGCATTGCGCATGGCGATCTTAGGCTTGTGTGCGACTGCTCGGCCATGGAAACCCATTTCATGAAGCTCCCGACGAACAGTTATTGTGCTGACGTTGCTTCCAGAGGCAGTTTGGAACTAATGCAACCGAGGACAAATTATTTTTTACACGCTGCACGCTTCAGCACTCAGCGGTTCCGTTCTGTGAGCTTGTGTGGCCAACCACTTCGCGGCTGAGCTGTTGTTGCTTCTAGATGTTTCCACTTCACAATAGCAGCACTTACAGTTGACCGGGGCAGCTTTAGCATGGCAGAAATTTGCCTTGTTGCAAAGGTGGTATCCTATGATGGTGCCACATTGAAAGTCCCTGAGCTCTTAAAAGTAATTTCGAGAATTCCAATAAGCATTTCTCTACGGCTGGCCATGCTTTCCTCCTGGCTACCCCTACCCCGGTCAACAGCTCCGCACCCCCCGCAGCTACTTGCCCAAGCCTCCCCAGCTTCTCCTTCACCCAAATCCAGATAGCAGATGTTCTGAAAGAACTGCACAACCTGGACCCGTACAAATCAGCTGGGCTAGACAATCTGGACCCTCTCTTTCTAAAATTATCCGCTTCCATTTTGCAACCCCTATTACTAGTTTGTTTTTGATACCATCGATCACCACATTCTTTTGGAGAGATTGGAAACCCAAATTGGTCTACACTGACAAGTTCTGGCCTGGTTTAGATATTATCTGTCGGAAAGATATCAGTCTGTCTCTGTGGATGGTTTGTTCTCTGACAAATCAACTTTAAATTTCGGTGTGCCTCAAGGCTCCGTTTTAAGACCACTATTGTTTTCACTATATATTTTACCTCTTGGTGATGTCATTCGGAAACATAATGTTAACTTTCTCTGCTATGCGGATTTCACACAGCTGTACATTTCGATGAAACATGGTGAGGGCTTGCTCCAACCTATCTTTCCGATTTGGTCCTGCCGTACATACAGTTGAAGTTGGAAGTTTACATACACTTAGGTTGGAGTCATTAAAACTCATTTTTCAACCACTCCACAAATTTCTTGTTAATAAACTATAGTTTTGTCAAGTCGGTTAGGACGTCTAATGTGTGCATGACACAAGTCATTTTTCCAACAATTGTTTACAGACAGATTATTTCACAGATAATTCACTGTTTCACAATTCCAGTGGGTCAGAAGTTTACATACACTAAGTTGACTGTGCCTTTAAACAGCTTGGAAAATTCCATACAATGATGTCATGGCTTTAGAAGCTTCTGATAGGCTAATTGACACCATTTGAGTCAATTTGAGGTGTACCTGTGGATGTATTTCAAGGCCTACTTTCAAACTCAGTGCCTCTTTGCTTGACATCATGGAAAAATCATAAGAAATCAGCCAACGCCTGATGGCACCACGTTCATCTGTACAAACAATAGTACGCAAGTATAAACACCATGGGACCACGCAGCCGTCATACCCCCCAGAAAGGAGAAGCATTCTGTCTCCTAGAGATGAACGTACTTTGGTTCCGAAAAGTGCAAATCTATCCCAGAACAACAGCAAAGGACCTTGTGAAGATGCTGGAGGAAACAGGTACAAAAGTATCTATAGCCACAGTAAAACGAGTCCTATATCAACGTAACCTGAAAGGCCACTCAGCAAGGAAGAAGCCACTGCTCCAAACCCGCCATAAAAAAGCCAGACTACAGTTTGCAACTGCACATGGGGACAAACATCGTACTTTTTGGAGAAATGTCCTCTGGTCTGATGAAACAAAAATAGAACTGTTTGGCCATAATGACCATCGTTATGTTTGGAGGAAAAAGGGGGAGGCTTGCAAGCCGAAGAACACCATCCCAACCGTGAAGCACAGGGGTGGCAGCATCATGTTGTGGGGTGCTTTGCTGCAGGAGGGACTGATGCGCTTCACAAAATAGATGGCATCATGAGGGAGGAAAATGATGTGGATATATTGAAGAAACATCTGAAGGCATCAGTCAGGAAGTTAAAGCTTGGTTGCAAATGGGTCTTCCAAATGAACAATGACCCCAATAATACTTACAAAGTTGTGGCAAAATGGCTTAAGGACATCAAAGTCAAGGTATTGGAGTGGTCATCACAAAGCCCTGACCTCAATCCTATAAAAGATTTGTGGCCAGAAAGTAAAAAGTGTATGCGAGCAAGGAAGCCTATAAACCTGACTCCGTTACACCAGCTCTGTCAGGAGGAATGGGCCAAAATTCACCCAACTTAGTGTGGGAAGCTTGTGGAAGGCTACCTGAAACGTTTGACCCAAGTTAAACATTTTAAAGGCAATGCTACCAAATACTAATTGAGTGAATGTAAACTTCTGATCCATTGGGAATGTAATGAAATAAATAAAAGTTTAAATAAATAATTCTCTGACATTTCACATTCTTAAAATAAAGTGGTGATCCTATCTGACCTAAAACAGGGAATTTTTACTTGGATTAAATGTCAGGAATTGAAAAACGGAGTTTAAATATTTTTGGCTAAGGTGTATGTAAACTTCTGACTTCAACTGTACCTACACGTACGCTACGGTCACAAGACGCAGGCCTCCTTACTGTCCCTATAATTTCTAAGCAAACAGCTGGAGGCAGGGCTTTCTCCTATATAGCTACATTTTTATGGAATGGTCTGCCTATCCATGTGAGAGACGCAGACTTGGTCTCAACCTTTAAGTCTTTTTTAAAGACTCATCTCTTCAGTAGGTCCTATGATTGAGTGTAGTCTGGCACAGAAGTGTGAAGGTGAACGGAAAGGCACTGGGGCAATGAACCGCCCTTGCTGTCTCTGCCTGGTCGGTTTCCCTCTCCACTGGGATTCTCAGCCTCTAACCCTATTACAGGGGCTGAGACACTAGCTTACTGGAGCTCTTCCGTGACGTCCCTAGGAGGAGTGCGTCACTTGAGTGGGTTGAGTCACTGACGTGATCCTCCTGTCCGGGTTGGCGCCCCCCCTTGGGTTGTGCTGTGGCGGAGATGGGGCTATACTCGGTCTTGTCTCAGGATGGTAAGTTGGTGGTTGAAGTTATCCCTCAGTGGAGTGGGGGCTGTGCTTTGGCAAAGTGTGTGGGGTTCCTGCCTGTTTGGCCCTGTCTGGGGGTATTGTCGGACGGGGCCAAAATGTCTCCCGACCCCTCCTGTCTCAGCCTCCAGTATTTATGCTGCAGTAGTTTATGTGTCGGGGGGCTGTTATATCTGGAGTATTTCTCCTGTCTTATCCGGTGTCCTGTGTGAATTTAAGTATGCTCTCTCTAATTCTCTCTCTTTCTCTCTTTCTGTCTTACTTTCTTTCTTTCTCTCTCTCGATGGACCTGAGCCCTAGGACCATGCCTTAGGACTACCTGGCCTGATGACTTCTTGCTGTCCCCAGTCCACCTGGCTGTGCTGCTGCTCAAGTTTCAACTGTTCTGCCTGCGGCTATGGAACCCTGACCTGTTCACCGGATGTGCTACCTGTCCCAGACCTGCTGTTTTCAACTCTCTAGAGTCAGCAGGAGCGGTAGAGATCCTCTGAATGCTCGGCTATGAAACGCCAACTGACATTTACTCCTGAAGTGCTGACCTGTTGCACCCTCAACAACCACTGTGATTATTATTATTTGACCCTGGTGGTTATCTATGAACATTTGAACATCTTGGCCATGTTCTGTTATTGCCAGGACCCGGTGTGAGAAACAGTCACTAAAAGTCGGCAGAACCCAGAAGATGAGGCAGACACAGCAGTACTAGAGATGGTGGTTTAATAAAAGAAAAAGATCTTCAGGCAAAGAATATAAATCCACAACGTCAAAAATAAAGCCAAGAGGAAAAAATGGATATCCTCCAAAATACAAAGAAAATCCACAAAGTGGTAAGAACAGCAGGGAAAAACAAACCTCAAAAGACTAATCAAAAATAAACAAGAACAAAACCAGAGAACCTCTGGAAAATCCAACAAGAGAAATATATGTTCACAGCAAGGCTGGGGCTGGGTGCTAACATACAAACACTGAGCAAAGAACTGAGGAACACACAGGGTTTAAATACCTACAAGGAAATGACACACAGGTGCAAATAATAATTAGAACAAGGAAAAAACAAAAGGTTCAAAAAAGGCGCAATGGGGGCATCTAGTGACCAAAACCTGAACAATCCTGGCCAAATCCTGACAGTTATAATCTCCACCCGGCACAGCCAGAAGAGGAGTGTCCACCCCATCATAGCCTGGTTCCTCTCTAGGTTTCTTCCCAGGTTCTGGCCTTTCTAGGGAGTTTTTCTTTCTACACCTGCATTGCTTGCTGTTTGGGGTTTTAGGCTGGGTTTCTGTACAGCACTTTGTGACATCAGCTGATGTAAGAAGGGCTTTATGTATCAATTTAATTGATTCAACGTCTCTTTTGTGTCGTCCGAGATTCCTAAGGATTGGAAAGCTGCCGCGGTCATCCCCCTCTTCAAAGGGGGTGACAATCTAGACCCAAACTGTTACAGACCTATATCCACCCTGCCCTGCCTTTCTAATGTCTTCAAAAGCCAAGTTAACAAATGGATCACTGACCATTTAGAATCCCGCTGTACCTTCTCCGCTGTGCAATCCGGTTACCGAGCTGGTCACGGGTGCACCTCAGCCACGCTCAAGGTACTAAATGATATCATAACCGCCATCGGTAAAAGACAGTACTGTGCAGCCGTCTTCATCGACCTGTCCAAGGCTTTCGACTCTGTCAATCACCGTATTCTTATCGGCAGACTCAACAGCCTTGGTTTCTCAAATGACTGCCTCGCCTGGTTCACCAACTACTTCTAAGACAGAGTTCAGTGTGTCAAATTGGAGGGCCTGTTGTCCGGACCTCTGGCAGTCTCTATGGGGGTACCACAGGGTTCAATTCTTGGGCCGACTCTTTTCTCTGTATATATCAATGATGATTCATCACTCAAGAAAACGTGTTTCTTGCTGCGGGTGATTCCTTGATCCACCTCTAAGCAGACAACACTCCTTCCGTGGCCTCCAACTGCTCTTAAATGCTAGTAAAACTAAATGCATGCTCTTCAACCGATCGCTGCCCGCACCCGCCTGCCCGACTAGCATCACCACTCTGAACGGTTCTGAATTTTGAATATGTGGACAACTACAAATACCTAGGTGTCTGGCTAGACTGTAAACTCTCCTTCCAGACTCATATTAAGCATCTCCAATCCAAAATTAAATCTTAAATCTGGCTTCCTATTTCATAACAAAGCCTCCTTCGCTCATGCTGCCAAACATACCCTCGTAAAACTGACTATCCTACCGATCCTCGACTTTGGCGTTGTCATTTACAAAATAGCCTCCAACACTCTAATCAGCAAACTGGATGTAGTCTATCACAGTGCAATCCGTTTTGTCACCAAAGCCCCATATACCACCCACCACTGTGACCTGTATGCTCTCGTCGGCTGGCCCTCTCTACATATTCTTCGCCAGACCCACTGGCTCCAGGTCATCTATAAGTCTTTGCTAGGTACAGCTCCGCCTTATCTCAGCTCACTGGTCACCATAGCAACACCCATCCGTAGCACGCGCTCCAGCAGGTATATCTCACTGGTCATCCCCAAAGCCAACAACTACTTTGGCCGCCTTTCCTTACAGTTCTCTGCTTCCAATGACTGGAACGAATTGCAGAAATCGCTGAAGTTGGAAACATATGTCTCCCTCACTAACTTTAAACATCAGCTATCTGAGCAGTTTACCGATCGCTGCAGCTGTACACAGCCCATCTGTAAAGAGCCCATCCAACTACCTACCTTGTCCCCATATTGTTTTAATTAACTTATTTTTCTCTTTTGCACACCTGTATTTCTACTTGCACATCATCATCTGCACATCTATCACTCCAGTGTTAATTTGCTAAATTGTAATTACTTCACTACTATGGCCTATTTACTGCCTTGCCTCCTTTCTCCATTTGCACACATTGTATATAGATTTTTCTATTTTGTTATTGACTGTACTTTTGTTTATCCCACGTGTAACTCTGTTGTTGTTTGTTGTCGCAATGCTTTGCTTTATCTTGGCTTGGTCTAGTTGTAAATGAGAACTTGTTCTCAACTGGCCTACCTGGGTAAATAATGGTGAAGTTAAAAAAGTCCATTCTACTGCTAATGTTTGTCTATGGAGATTGCATGGCAGTGTGCTCGATTTTATATACCTGTCACCAACGGGTGTGGCTGAAATAGACGAATTCACTACTATGAAGGGGTGTCCACTTACTTTTGTTTATATGTTGTGTAAGACTGTGACCCCTACCTAAAGGTGGAACAAACATTGTGCTTAGATTGCTGATAATCCTGAAGACCTCAGCCTCACAAGCAGCCTTTAATCCTTATCTTCAGCACCTTGGACACTGGCTATGAGAGAACGGACACTCGCTGAGGGCAAGATGAAACGGCTGTTGACAAGGACTCAACCGAACCACACCACATGGCAGGGCCTCTCCGAGGACTTGTTGAGTAGAGTGAACAGAATCATATGGCGTCACACACCCTGGCAGAATGCATTACAGTTCAGTATTCAATGCCATGTCTTGTCCCACAGCGTGGGGGTTGCTAAACACAGGCAGGCAAGACTGCTAGATCGTAAGTAAATGTATGCGTTTCGGTGTGTGGTCGGATAGAGAAATGTCTGTGTAAGATGTCTTTTGGAAACCCTAGGTGATTGAAGGACAAGTGGAAAAAGACAGCATAGACACCTGTATGCCCCTGTGCTCGACACTCCCCCATCACACTCTCTCTCTTTCCCCTCCTTCCCTTTTCACCTTCACTCATTTTGTCTCCCTGTCACCCCCTATTGTCTCTTTTCCCCTTACCTGCTGAGTCTGCTCCCAGGTTTGCTTGGACGCTCTTGTTTTTTTTCTCTCCCTCCTCTTTGAGTGCCTCCGAAATTGCACCCTATTCCCTATATAGTGCACTACTTTGGACCAGAGCACTATGGGCCCATTCCTGTATCACGCCTGCCTTGGGAACCCCTCCCATTCTTTCTCTCTCTCTTTCCCTATTTTCCCCCTCCCTCCTTCCCTCCAGCTCCCCCAGCGTTAGGACGGGGGACGGGGCTGCTTTGAAGTAGGGAGTGTAGAATTGGCACTCAATAATTGAAGGAGATAAAAATAGCATCTGCCTTGTTTAGAAAGCTTTTTATTTTACACACCCAGATGGAGCGCCAACTCGCTCTCTCCCTCACTCACGCATGGCACACATGCTGGCTTGGCTCGACACGCACAGGCACACACACACAGGCTCACAGTGGGAGCTACAGGTCTGCATGTAGGGACACGTGTGTGTGTGTGTGTGTGTGTGGCGGCAGTTCTTGCTCTCCGTCTGTATCTGAATCGGATGGTAGTTTCACTTCACCTCTTTATATTAAGAGATTGTTTGTTTTTCAGTGAAGAAAAATACTTCTTGCGAAGGGCAAGCAGTATCATTAATAGTCTCCTGTTTCTTTTGATTGAGACCAAACTAGGCTCTCTCTCTGTTACATGCGGTATCAATTTGCCTGAGGACGAGGACAAAGATCAAACTCACGTGAGCAAATGAAGATGATGATGAAATCAATCTGAAAGTAAACATACGTACAATACTATTTTTAAAGTAACTTTTCTGTGTTTACAGATTTCTATGAAATATAACCTATAATTTATTACAATATGAGTGATGTCATTTTACTTTTTAAAATATTTCATTTCAATATTTTCAAAGCAGATGTTCTGTGTAGGAATTGTGTGGGTGTACCTCAAGGGTATACTGGTCATTCCAAATATTTATCTGACTAGACCGCTGATTGGCCAGCTCAGCCAATGAGCCAACATGACATCATGTTCTATGAGGAAATATCAAGCATTTTTAAGTTTAAGTTTTGGCCACAAATATGAGTATTAAATGAGTAAACCACATTATTTGGGCATGAGTTAACAGAATATGAACTTTTAAAAGTGAGATTTTAGCTGGACAGTTTAAGCGTTTGGGATTTCTAGTCTGTGGTTATTTCTCATTGAGGAATCTTTAATAGCGAGACGAGGCTGTGTTCCAAATTGCATCCTATTCCCTATTAAGTGCACTATTTTTGTCCAGGGCCCAGGTCCAAAATGGCACCCTATAACCTATTTAGTGCACTACTTTTGAGTAGGTAAGTACACTATAAAGGGAATAATGGCCCATTTGGGATGCTGAGATGCAGCAAAGAACATCCTTTAAGCAATAAGGCACGAAGGGGTGTGGTATATGGCCAATATAACTGTTCTTATGCGCAATGCAGAGTGCCTGGATATAGACCTTAGCTGTGGTATATTGGCCATATACCACAAACCCTGAGGTGCCTTATTGCTATTATAACCTGGTTGTCAATGTAATTAGAATAGTAAATAGTATTTTTTTGTTATACCCATGGTTTACGGTCTGATATACCATGTCTGTCAGCCAATCAGCATTCAGGGCTCGAACCACCCAGTTTATAATTGAGTTTGAACAATTGGGACGATATTCATAAAGCATCTCAAAGCAGGAGTGCTGATCCAGGATCAGGTCCCCCCTAATTATATCCATTATGACCTAAAATGACAAACTGATCCTAGATCAGAACTACAGTACAAACTAGTCATTTAAGCTTCATGATGTCTTTGTGTTTGTCTTTGCGTTGCAGAACAGATTCCATCCCACTCTAAGACCGCTGTGATCTGGTAAAGAGAAACTTTGAAACTCGGGGCGCATTCAGTTCGTGAAACGTTTTGCTACATTTCGTAACAGTGTCAATTGAACAACACGTTTTCCCCCAAGCTGCGTACACTGTTCTCCAACACTGCTCCCATTTTGTGGGTGTAGCGGGGTGTGAACTGATCCATATGAGCGTGGACATTTGAAATCACAAAACGTGCGCAGCAGCTCACACAAGCAGTGCAATACACTGCACACAATCACCCTCTGAGCCACAATCATCACAACGCTCTTCAACTGGTCGTTCAGAATAACCCAATTAAATGTTGCGCAACGTTGTGCCTTGTTGAACACGGCCCTGGTAGTCTGGTAGAGAGAATCCCTGTTTGTCAAGTGGAGACAGAACATCATGATCTTCTTGGCTGACATTGTCATGCATTGGTGTAGGTGTCAGTAAATGCAGATCTATGGCGGGGGAGACTCATCCTGAAGATTCACTTAAGGGCAATATGACTATGTCATGACATGGGTTGGACCAATACAAAGAAGAGTCATCTGATTGGATGTGTTCACTCAGTCTATTACTCTCGGGCCGTTTGAGTTGCACAAGTTACCGCTGTCATACTCTTGGTAATACTGAGTTCACTAAATAGGGAATAGGGTGCTACTTGGGGTGCAACCATTGTCTTCCAGATTCTCATGTTACAAACCTCTTTGACTTCATGGATTGTTTATGTGTGCCATTCAGAGGGTGAATGGGCAAGACCAAAGATTTAAGTGCCTTTGAACTGGATATGGTAGTAGGTGCCAGGCACACCGCTTTGTGTCAAGAACTGCAACGCTGGTGAGTTTTTCACGCTCAACAGTTTCCCGTTTGTATCAAGAATGGTCCACCACCCAAAGGACGTCCAGCCAACTTGACACAACTTTGGGAAGCATTGGAGTCATCATGGGCCAGCATCTTGTGGAGTCCATAACCCAACAAACTGAAGCTGTTCTGAGGGCAAAAGGGGGTGTTTTGTATATTGTGTGTCAGTGGAGGCTGCTGAGGGGGAGGACGGGTCATTTTAATGGCTGGAACGGCGTAAATGGAATGGCACCAAATACACGGAAACCATGTGTTTGATGTATTTGATACCATTCCACTAATTCCATTCCAGTCATTACCACGAGCCCATCCTCCCCAATTAATAAGGAGCCACCAACCTCCTGCGATGTGTGTTTGCGTTGACGTACTGTATGCATCGACAAACTACCATCTGTGTATGCATGCAATTCTCTTTTCCAGGCAGTAGGGGGAGACATGCTCTTAGCTAAACCTCCCCCTGATTGATCGTGACCAGGTATTTCCCAAACCAGCCATCCGGAGCCTGGCGCGCACGCGCACAAACACACAGCCGAAAATAACCAGGAGGTGGGGAAGGAGTGGGTGGCAGCAACACCAGGAGTGGAAGACAAAAGCAGAGGATGAGAAAGACTGAGCGCTGATACGGTTCCTCAGTAAGTAGTCAACATGAGGAGAGAGCAGGAGAACCAGGTGTCCTAAAAACGTAGAGAAACTCAATGAGCATTCTCAAATGGTGACACATATCTGGCCTCTATTGCTCCCAAAAACTCTACGTCACATACCTGGGGCCGTATGTATCCAGCGTCTCAGAGTAGGAGTGCTGATCTATGATCAGTTTGGTCTTTTAGATCACAATGAATAAGATTAAATGGACAAGGTGGATCTGATCCTAGATCAGCAGTCATACTCTGATAGGTTTTTATGGAAACGGCCCTGGAGTAACAACAGTACCTCCTGCCTCTAAAGCCTCAGATCATAAAGGTATTCAATCCCAAAACGCAACTTCTTATCGAATCCCAGTCTTTATCCTTAGAGGACACGTGTGCAGCAAGGGTACCTTGAATATCCTTATGATTGTAGGCTGCATGACCTGTCCAGATGAATGCATTGTTTAGCAAGATCTCGCCATAGTTTTACAAGTTCTGAGGGGGGCCTTGTACAGTTCACCACCATGGGCAGATCCTAGTGATTGATGCGGAAGTGATTAACGTATCTATGCAGCAGTTTGCAAATGCAGACAAGACACCAGGGCAGGGATGTACCAACACGCAGAAATAAATGCATCAATTGTGAACAAAAACTTTCTTATTCTTCCCTTTCATAAAAGAACACTGCCCGCCCCCTCATGTACAATGCTGGGAATAGTAACAGCACTGCTAGGCATGCTAAATATAGCAGCCAGTGAGTGCTAGCGTGTCAACTTCAGCAGGAGTGCTGCTACACGTGTGACTGTGGTGAATATACACAGCTTGCTATAAATATCAACCTCGCCATGCGTTGAACGAGATTCGTGGTTATGACCCCGTAGATAGCCCGTCGCATGTGAAAACATAAATGTTCGAATGATAACCGAGATTGAGCACAAAACAAAAACACGCAACATTGCGTAAATACTGCGACCATCTGCGTATCTAGAAGGGATTTATTCTCCCTATGTTACGTATTTCTGACAAAGGTCTCGGTTAAATCATCAATGTTTTGTTGTAGTGTTGGTGCTCTAGCTCATCAACGATGGATATAGGCTACTGTATGATATTGATATATACACACATATATATATGTATATATATCTCACACAAAGGATTTGTGTTTGAAAGCTCTGTGGGGGTTCTAGTGTATTTTTATTACCTGCCACATTGCAGAAATACAAAGCCAATAAAAATAGACTTCAGTTCTCAATCGAAGACGCTTGTGCAGTAAACCGTGACTTTATTTGTGATGGGAGGGAGACTTTAAAGCCTCGTTATGTAATATAGCATGTGAACGTCGAGAGACGGAAACCGGTTGGAGGGGGTTAGGGGGAGTGATAAGAGATGAAGCACCATGCTATGTGGTCTATGCATAAAGGGCTCCAAACACTCATAACGAGGGAACACTGTGTACTTTGTGTCCTCGAAGATTCGGGTGTTTGATTTTTTTTTTAACAGCTGTATACTGCAAACTATACTCACCAGAAGAACAAGTGCATTCCCAAATTCATGAATCTATTCATTCGGGGAACTCTGGGGAAATTCTGTGAATGACTGGGTGAAGGGATGAATGAATTAACCCAATGTGAGAGTGTGTGTGTGCATTCCCTGTCAATGAGTGCGAGTTGCAGGCAGCTAGCTAGCTACACGTTTGCGGGGGCGATATTGCACATAAAGGTTTCGGGTAAATGAAGAAAGAAAACACCCACCCACTCGCAAAAACACCCACGCACTTAAAAAAAACTGGTGTTGCGCAGCGGGTGAATGTGACAATGGCAGGGCACCCGTCCGTTGATAAATATCCACCGCCTCTATTCATGCAGACTCTTCTCTTGAGGTGGTTATTGTGCAGCAGCTCTGAACCATGTGATGTCGAGGGGTGGGTGGGGGGAATTCTATAAATAGCTCATATAGCTCAGCTTCCATTGACATCATTTAGGCAGGAGAGATGGAAAAATAAACAGGCAGGAATCGGGGAGGGGAGGAAAGGGATCCTTAACATGAGCTTGAAATTCAAATAGCCCCCCCACCCCCATAGTAAAAAAACAAAACATTGTCCGTTTCCTAGAACGACTATGCGTCTCCCAATACGAGATGGAATGGAAACCCGAAGGCAGATGGGAGGGACAGCAAACAAATTAAAAGCAGCCGTGTATACACACAGTCACATGTGGGAGACGCGGGGGCCACCCATAAGGCAAATGTTTTGGATAGCTTTTTTTAATAATGGAAATGGAAACCATGTATTATTGACATACTTAAAATCCAACCGTTTTTAGATGGCGGCAGTATTTAAATGTCTTTATCAAGTCATGCTTCCGTTATGATGGAGAGAGAGTTTAAACAGGGGGTGAGGTGACTGGTTTGTTTCTGTTTTCATAGAGGACGACAACACTCTGTTTCCATGGTCGGTGGTTCTTAGTCATCTCCTGAATCGTTCTCTCCAGCCAGCCTTGGCTCTGAACCCTGAGTGCTGCTGCTGCTTGGCTCCTGATGGTTCCCGATGACGTCTTATGATCCATCTCTGCTCGTTGGCCCCCTATCACACATCAAGTCTTCCCTCGAGCTCTGGAAAGGCAAGGATGACGACACATTTGCTTTACGCCAAAACACTCATATAGGCCTGTCACCCTTGGTAATTTGGTCGTAGATTTCATGATATATGCCTATGCAAGTAAATAAAAACACCGCGTATCATATCTGGAATGTGTTTTTATTACATAATGTAATTCTCCATGTTTGAGTATTGACAGTCTATCGGCCTTGGCTATATAGCCTATTAGTTCATCGTTTACCTGACAATGTCATACAAGGAATCCTTTGCTTTAGGCTACGGACAATCTCATTCACCCCAATGATTTCATCTCAACAAATTGGTTCCACACACACGCCTTTAAATCACGGAGCTATCATATTCTATTGAAGTAGGCCAAGTCTACTCTACCCCTTAACGTTTCAGCCCGGACCGCGTCGCTCATAGCCTTTCCCCCAGACATACAGTAATGGGTAACCCATACGCTATATCGAGACTTTTGAATATGCCGCTCGATTCTCTTAACAACTCTACGAAATATTATCATGTAGGTCACGTCTAAAGGGTGATGTGTAACATTCTGCGGGATCTGAAAAGTGTTACTCTCAACTCCTTGTTGGCAGGGTGAAATGATAAAGGAACGAAATTAGTGACACTTGGCAGGTACCTCACACTCTTGAGGTGAGATGTATGACTACGTCCCAGAAAGCACCCTATTCCCTAGTGCACTACTTTTAACCAAGGCCCACATAGTGATACTTTAAAGGTTTCAGACACTCCTGAGGTGAGGCGTATGACTACGTCACAATAGCATCATATTCCCTAAGTAGTGCATTAAGTTTGACCTGGGCCATAGGGCTCTGGTTAAAAGTAGTCCTCTGTATAGGGAATAGGATGCCTTTTGGGACGTAAAATGTGACTTTCCAATGTTCATATTTCGCTATTATCAACCTATTTGTAGTTTGGTTAGATCATAATTATTAGAGGTTGTTGTGTAGGGTATGCTCATGTGGCGAATGGTTACGTATTAAAGTGATACAGTAGCCGGGATTTACCGTTTGTCTCAACACGCACAGGAGCCTAGCGTTGGACAGCGCCACCTCGCCTTTCTAGGGAGCCACCTCAATATCGACGTTTGCGGTCGTGCAGTAAGTAGCCTGTGACAATTTGTCTGTAACAAAACTGTGAAGAACAACATAATAATGGTGCAAATTCTCACTATGATAAAATTATTTTAGTTCACAAATTCCCAGGTTTTTTAGAAAACCTGTTTGGATGATTCCTTGGAAGTTGTCGGAATTTTGCAACCCTTGGGCAAACTAAGTCAGAATCGTTGGCAGGTCCAGGGGGCTGGGGCTTCCAGGTTTGAGCTGCAGTCTGGATGAGATTAAGAACCCTGCCTCCCCCACAAGATCTGAGAGAGAATCACTCAATGACGCCAAGTTGGTGAATGAATTGCAGCTAAGTAATATCTATAATGTATATCTATGGTATATAATCCCAAAGAAAAGCTATATGTGAATGGATTTTGGAGTTTGTTTTTAGATTATACATCCCATCAACAAAGGCTCCCCTACTTTATATACAGATGTGACGCCCAGCTCAGCTCTCATCAAACCTGTAGTACGTCAGTCTTTGAGGCTACTTGTTCTTGTGTGTAGGCTGTAGTCCGTCTGGCTATACCGCCCGCCCGCAGGCCTGCCTGCCTACCTGTCTCCTGGGTCTGAGTTGCCTTGCAGCACGAAGGGTTAAATGGGGAAATGTAAACCACCCAACATTTACCCCCTTTCTCTCCCCTTCACCCCTTACCACCCATTTCGCCCCTCTCCCCTTGCCAGCTGAATTCATTTGCTACTTTTTTTGAAAGTCAGTCTTTCTCAGGGATATGCCTACCTAATGACGCAATGACGTCAATGCAGGTCAATAGCACACTGGTGAAGCGGACTGGCGGGCTGAGGCTACCGTGTGGCTGTGGCTGCGTGTGAACTAATTTAGTTGTCTCCCAATACCCGGGAACGAGTTTCCGCGGTAAATCCGTTAGTTTGCCCATGGTATAGCCATTATAAGAAAGATTGCCTATTGATAGGCTATCATTCCCTTCACACTAAACTTCGTTCTTTGACTCAATTGCTGTGAGAGCTGGTTGGACCTGGTCGTCAAACACTGTGAATGGAGCGCGAGATAAGTCGACCTGCATCACAATATCACATGTTGCACGGATCATTCATACTTCCCTGCTCCCTAGTCATTCACATTTATCGCGGTGCGCATCGCATAGCCTATGATGATGATTGAAATTACCCCGATTTTTGGCGGGCTTCTTTCATCCGTTGGTTTTCGCGCTTAACTCGGTGTTCCCGCCCGCGCTCTGTTCCTGAATAAGAACAACACCAAACATGTTCGCCCCAGATAGAGAACTGAAACGAAGCGCACGGCGTGACCCCCTTTCGCCGTCCTGCTTTGGGCTCCGGCCTAGAACTCTTTCCCTTTCTTTGTCTCAAAAAGCATCTCATTCAGACGAAGCCCTTTGTAGACTACTCGAGCACAACCAGACAAGACTTCTCACACAGGTAAGCGCTTTCTTTTGTACCGGAGGGAATCGTGACTACCCCAGAGGTGCGGAAAGTTGTCTCTTTTAACCCTGGCAATCAGGGTAGCCTAATACACGCAGTTATGATGAGACTTTAGTTCAGCATAGCCTTGCAGCACGCTATTTTATGTAGCCTTTGCACTGATATCCTACAGATGTTTTAGCCTAGGCTACATAGCCTTATATCTGAGGCATCTGAACACATGCATGTGCAAAAACGTTATTGTTATCGTTTAGGCTATGATAACTAACACTCTGGCTATATGGACAGTGGATATGTTGTTCAGAGTTACTGGGAGTTCTGCACTTTGGGAGAGATCCGCAATAAACACTGTGAGTCGTAGACAGTGCGGGCTGAGCTAATGCGTAGGCGTATTCACGTGTCGGTGTTCCTCCGCTTAGCCCGCTACTCTGCTGGGATGCCTAGTAACAGAGAGCATGGCACATAGCCTATAGCTGTCCATGGCAGCTCCGCACACGGCGCATAATAGATAAAGCTGTAAAGTTGATTCAGGGGCTAAGAGGTATGCACTTTTTGTAGGCTACGCTACTACACTTTGATAATACGTCCAGGGGGTACTTGCGTCAGTGAGCACTTGTTGTATATCGCGCTGATGCAAGGCATCCGAATTGCATAGACGGAGTTATTTGACCGTTTAGCTCACCTTAGTAGTTGCGTAGCTCGGTCACAGATTATTTTGTTGACCCCCTTTGCCTTGTGGCGTGTGAAAAAAAGTATTCGAGCAATTATTTAGCTAGACTGTATGCGTGTCCTAAAGGCAAATGAAAGGGATCTATACGTCTTGTTATGATGACAAAGAAACAACTAACTTGCAACTGGTCAACATAGGCTAGAGGTCTACTCGCTTATATGGACACGCATGAGATAATGAGGAAGACATACGCAGTAAACTATATGGTGCAGGAGCTCCGTTCAACGCAAAGCCTTTGCGCCGCTTAACTTCTCAGACCCATGGTCAGCGTCACCTTGTTGCTAATAACCACGGTCGAGCAGTACGTTACTGCGCCCCGCTTAACTTTTCAGAACCACGGACAGCGCCACTGTGCTGCCATTCTCACATCGGTTTTGACAAAGTGCTTTGTTTGCGCCGTTTTACCTTTTCAGGGCAACGGACAGCGCCACCTTGCACATATCGCCGCGGGCCACGAAGTGCTACCCCCATTCGCTTTTCAGCACCATGGACAGCGTCACCGTGCTAAGGGAGGTGAATTGAAATAGCTTTTAAAACCCATATAGGAACACAAACTGAAAAGTTGAACAACTTGTTAACTAGGCGTCACGTGGCTCCAACTGAAATTAACATTGAGTGTAGATAACTTCAGGAAGATGGCAGATAAAAAACGCCATATGAAATGTCTGGGATAGCAATTTTCAACATAGGGCGTTTCCAAGATTTGAAGAAGAATAGCTAGAATAGCTCAACACAAAAAAAGTGTGAGCGTACGCTATTTTAGGCAAACGTTTGGCTATACACCTGGGCTGGCGCACTAATAAGATCCTGTAAAAATAGATTTCTATGCAGTATACATCATTCAAAGAGTACAGTTCCTTAAGGGAGGAGCTAGCCTGCATAAATTGTTTTCTTTCTTCAGGGCTTTGTACCATAACTTTGGTGTCAATTGTGTGAGGAGTAGGGGTGGGAGACTGTATTCTTACAGCTGTCTCAGGTAAGAAAAATGCCTGTCTGTGTGTGTGTGTGCTGGGGTCCGTCGTCAGCTGGTTGGTTTGGATAACCAACAAGCAGGACACGTCACGCTGTGTGTTTGGAGGGAGGTGCCCCCACCGTGCATTGTCTGGCATTTGGCGGGTGGCCGGGTCGGGCAGGGCTCAGAGTCAGGGAAACACTGGTTCTTCAAAAACAAATTCTCCAGCTGACATTTTCATTAAACCGAGAGAAAGGTCCATTGAAACTAGCAGAAGTCCATTCTCCAGAGGGGGGATTGGAAGGAGAGGTCTCGGGCTGAGTGTGGCGACATCGTGCGGCGAACTCAGTGCGCTTCACTGATAGACCCGCTCATTGATATTTGTTGCTGGTTCACTGATTGAAAGATTGCAGCTGCAGCAAAGACGGCTGAAAGACAGAGAGATGGAGGGATGGAAGAGATGAGGGAAGTGGGAAAGGGGGGAAACTTCAAACAACATTACAGATGGCAATAGACTACTGTTCAAGAGTTTAGAGAACAAAGGAGAAGAGTCATTTATTAGTTAGGAATTGCATTTCTATAGCTATCCAAAAGCCCCATCTCATCTCACCCCTCGCCCTTAGTGTCAGGGGCTGCCCTAACTTGCACGCCACAGCGGGGTGAAACCTCCAGCAGCAAGTGGACATACAGTTTTGGCTTGTATTATAATAATAATATGTTATAATGATACAAGCAAATACGCGATATAAATAGCATCTACCGCTGCGACAGGCGCAACCCTTTTTTTCATCTGAGATTACTTTTCGAGGATAACCGCCAATCTCTGGGCAGACACACACACACACACACACACACACACACACACACACACACACACATACACACACACACGCACACACACACACACACACTGGTCTCGTGACTTTCCACGCGGGATGCTGGCAGGACGTCAGGATGAACCCGGGAGAGGAGAGTAAGGGAAGGAATTATAGAGGATGCCGATTGTAGAGAGAGGTGGTGGTGGTGTTGGGGTTGTGTAAGGATACGAGAGAGACTATTTAGAGCGAGAGTGACTATTTATGTCTAGGGTGTGTGTATAGGTTGTATCCGTCGTATTGGTGTGCTTGTGGTTGCGCTGACGATGCAGTGGGTGCGCGAGTTTGGCGCGTGGGTACGAGCAGCGGCGAACAGAGGAGCCAGTTCACGTAGAGATCGCATTGTTATTCTCACTAGCTCGGCTAGAATGTTTGCCTAGAAAATACACGGATGGGACCAAGCCTCAAGACTACAATTCATACCAATCCAGTAGACGAGAAAAGCGCATGAGAAACAGTGGAGGGGGAGATGGAGAGAAGGAGATTCCAGAATTGTTAATTCATACCAAGGAGCAATATGAGACGCATAGGCTGTTTCCCCTACCATTTTATTCTCCAAACCAAAAGCAGCGTCTTTAATCGGGCGCTGTAGGCCATATCTGTAAAGTGGGGAGAATCTTAACGTGACGTCAATGCCTAGTAACTGACGCAGCCCCTCACAAAAAAATACGGCTTTTATTCTCTCTGGTCAGCAAGCTTTTAATTATTCGTTTATTTTTTGTACAATTTTTTGAAGCAAAAACCACTGGGATAACGTGGGGTTATCCCTATTATGTGAAGGGACCTATTCCATTTCGTATGTAGGCTATTTTGTGAATTGCAAACCAACCAACAGCTGCGTAGTGAATTCTTCAGCGAAAGTTGCATGGAGACACACACGAGCGAGAAGGATTCGAAGAGCTGAGCGAGAGCACGGCGCAGTCAAATGGCGATAATAATAATATCTGAAAAGAAGGAGTGAGAGGGATATTAGTGGAGTAAAGTACTGTGCTTTGAGATACGGGGAGGGGGCTCTTGTGCAGAGTTGGAGAGGCAAAATAATGTACATTACATGCACTACACGTAACGTCCCTGAGCGATGCCTTTGTGAGTGTTTTTCCCCCTTACTGCCACCTAAAAATAGCAGCAGGGTTTGATCGTGCGCCAAAAATAGACGGAGGGTATCACTTGTATAAAAAGGAAGGCGACCCTGAGAACTTGGACGTGCCATGATTTAGGCTATATTAACCATGGACTGAATATTTGTTCATATCCAATTTCATTTGCCTCTGTTTCTGTAAAACATGTTCATGAATGAATTCTAAATGCATTTGATTTCTCTTTCCCTCGTTTCAGCAAGTGGTCCCTGCTACGGTAAGTGATACTTTGCACGTGCAATGTTTTTTAATTCACTGTAGTTTCTCTGTGTCATTTTTGCATGTTCCGGTGCGTGTCTACTGTCGTGTCTTGTCGTGCTTCCCATCACATTTAGCTCACAGTGTAGTAACAGAAAAATGCCATCATTCTTGGTCTTGACTTGGACACATCGGCATGTTTTTGTAGTTTTTGACAACATTCAACTTAAACCATGCACCTTTCTCTAAAGAAAGGGAATCACCGCAATGGTAAATAAGTGAAAACTCCTTTGTCTGTTGGCGCTGTTGAGTCTCTTTTCACATCTCATTCCCCCCGCATAAACCATACGCTTGCAAGGGAAAACCCTTCTCTAATGAGCACTAATTTGTCCTTATTTAAAACATTTTTTGTACATTTTTTTATCCCCTTTTCTCCCCAATTTTCGTCGTATCCAATCGCTAGTAATTACTATCTTGTCTCATCGCTACAACTCCCGTGCGGGCTCGGGAGAGACGAAGGTCGAAAGCCACGCGTCCTCCGAAGCACAACCCAACCAAGCCGCACTGCTTCTTAACACAGCGCGCCTCCAACCCGGAAGCCAGCCGCACCAATGTGTCGGAGGAAACACCGTGCACCTGGCCCCCTCGGTTAGCGCGCACTGCGCCCGGCCCGCCACGGGAGTCGCTGGAGCGCGATGAGACAAGGATATCCCTACCGGCCAAACCCTCCCTAACCCGGACGACGCTAGCCCAATTGTGCGTCGCCCCACGGACCTCCCGGTCGCGGCCGGCTGCGACAGAGCCTGGGCGCGAACCCAGAGACTCTGGTGGCACTGGCCCTAGACCACTGCGCCACCCGGGAGGCCCTAAAACATTTTTTTATTTGTTTTTTTTGTTTTTTTGTTTTTAAAGAGGAGTCTTAAAGACAGGAATGGAGAAGGAGGAGGAAGAAGGGGAGGGGTTGAAGAGGAAGAAAACAAGCACCTAGGAAAGGGGCAGCAGTGTCCCGAAACGTTGCACGTACTTGGGGGAAACCCGGTAGCTGTCCAACAGTAATGGTGCTGAAAATACATCGAGTGGCACTGGGGAGCGTTCCGTGATTCACCAAACCATAGGCAAGCGCGTTTAGAGAGAAAACCAATGTTATTTCAACGAATGATAGCCTGAAAACGTTTTCTCTTTCACGGAGCGTTATCGGAGGCGGAGTCCTTTACTTCAGGGGTAATACCTGAAACTACCGATTTCCCGCCTGCGTCGTTTGAACAGTTTTCCCAGATGATGTACAGGCACAGACAGGGAGGCTATAGGCAGATAGACTTGGATTACCCTTCTGCCCACGCCATCCATTTATATCGTCAGTGTATTTGGCTATACCGTATGCTATGATCGATTGTATTTATTTCAATGTAAAACCATCATCTGCAGCATCCCCAGTCATTTTGTTACTTTGCATAAGCAATGTGAAAGTTTTCATACGGCTTAATTAACTACTGCTGGCAAAACCGCCAGTCACCATACGCGTTTCATTGCTGCTTTTGGGATATGCTGCTTTTGAATAGGATATGGATGACTTCATGACAAGTACAACCTCGTTGGGAAGAGATTCGAGGCAGCGCTATTCTCTGCGTGTACAAAACATTAGGAACACCTTCCTAATATTGAGTGGCACCCCCTTTTGACCTCAGAACATCCTAAATTCGTCGGGGCATGGACTCTACAAGGTGTCGAATGCGTTCCACAGGGATGCTGGCCCATGTTGACTAAATTGTTTCCCACAGTTGTGTCACGTTGGCTGGATGTCCTTTGGGTGGTGGACCATTCTTGATACACATGGGAAACTGTTCAGCGTGAAAAACCCAGCAGCGTTGCAATTCTTGACACACTCAAATCAGTGCGCCTGGTACCTACTACCATATTCCTTTCAAAGGCACTTCAATATTTTGTCCTGCCAATTAACCATTTGAATGGCACACATACACAATCCATGTCTCAGTTGTTTCAACGCTTAAAAATCATTCTTTAACCTGTCTCCTCCCCTTCATCGACACGGATTGAAGTGGATTTAACAAGTGACATCAATAAGGGATCATAGCTTTCACCTGGATTCACCTGGTCAGTCTGTCATGGAAAGAGCAGGTGTTCCTAATGCTTAGTACACTCAGTGTACTTAGTACGATTCCAGTGGTTGTGGGCCATTGACCATCCCGTCTAATTTCTATTTTGGTCAGATTTCGCTCCAGAGTAACTTTGCGTTGTACTGTAGATGTGGTAGAGAAAGCAAGGAGCGGGGGTCTATATTGATGGTTCCACAACAAGATATTAGGCTGCCAAATGGGCAAGGAATCACCCATCCAATTAAGATAGTGTCATCCCTCTGAGCACAGACACCAGTTCAACGTCTAGTTTTGATTTACATTTGGTTGTTGTCAACTAACGTGAATTCAACGTCCAATCAACAAACAATTTCATCATGACATTGGAATTAGGTTCAAAGTTGGGCGAAAAAAAAACGAATTGCCCTTACATTGACGATTTATTGAAAATCCAATTAGTTTTCCACGTTAATTAAACGTCATCACATAGATTGTCTGGGTTGAAATGACGTGGAAACAACGTTGATTCAACCAGTTTTTGCCCAGTGAGATGTCGAGGCAATCAGAGCCAACTTAGTGATAATGTATAAAATAAAGTAAGCGACGACTCGCATGTCAAAATGTCGAGTCGAATTCAAACAATGCTTGTACCTGCCTGCAGTTTCGTTCACGCCACACAAGAATCATGCTCACTCACTCATAGCTACAGTCCTCGCACGACTTTTGTCCACAAGCCTATATATAGCATTCTTTTCGCCGCGGGAGAAGAGTTGCAGTACACGACATCCACGTTGTCATGAAAAATAAATCTTCAATGGCTGGCTCGTGTTGTGATAGAGTGTGGAACCATTCACCTGCTATATTACCTCCACCTTTCAAAAACCTCCGCCTTTTAGCCTTCCTTTTTGCCAAACGAAGCACCAGATAGGGCCAGATCTCCTTCCTTCAATAATTAAATGCTGGGCCGTGTAATTTCAGTGGAAACAACACGGATTCTTGAGTCGTGACTGTTAAAGTGAGTAATGCGCGCGTTGGCTGCGTCAGGAGAGGCAGTCACTGTGCAGTGCAGTGCAGACTGAAGGAGGGGAGGGGAGGGGGGGGGGGGGGGGGTCGTGACTGACTGTAGAGACGGTCGCAAATGAAAAGACCACCCAATAAAAATCCACAACAGGGCGACAAAATGGGGATTGGGAAACGTTTTTTTTTTATACATTTGCATTGCTGTCCCCCTGAATACTACTTCGTTCCTTTACCTTGTTTTACTGATCCTGGCAGCAACTTGAATGCAGGGAGAAGAGTTACAAGGATAGTGGAGTGGAAGGAGGAGAAGGAGGGAAAGAGGAGGGGGGAGATTGGTTTGGGATAAAAACGAGACACATATTGAGGAGGGAGGATCCAGATATAGATCGTGAACCCGACCTCCTACTCGGTACAGTAACTTGTCTAGTTCCAAGGGGGGACTAGGTATACCGGGACTCTTGTGGTATGTCTCTCTCCAAATTGATGGGGTCTAAAAACACTGAATATATAACCTCAAGGGTAAGTAGACTTCTACTATTCTGTAACTTTCCCGATTAATCTTAATTAATGAAGTTTATTAAAGATTGTTTAACTATTGGTGTGTGCAGAGTTTGATAATTGGGCTGGGTGACTATTGTTGTCATTGACTTGTTATCACTAACATTCTAGTGTTTTGTTCCGACTACTGCTAATGCTACTATGTGGGTGCCTTTTATTGTCGTTCTGGATTGCATTTATCACAATATATTGCGCTGTAATTCGGAATCTTTGACATGTGGTACTTTGACAACAAGTGTGTTTCGAGACCCCCGTGTCGTCACTACCAGTGGTATACTCCAGTGAACTCTCGCTGGTCATGCAATAGAATCGCTTCAGATGCTTGTCATGTTGTCGTTATCGTGGGGAGGAGGCACCGCGCTTTCCCACGATTGGTTTACATGCGTTCAGGGGACCGTATTCATATTAGCGTTTCAAAATGGTTAATGTCTAGCCTATATACAGTTGTAGTAACATGACGGGTTGTAATGCAGTAAGGATTTAACTAGCGAACCTGTAGTCGTTTATTATTTCGTCATTTTATAGTCAATCAAATTCATTGTGATCCGATATGTGTATCTCCCACATGCATAGCCGTAGCCAAGCTGCAATACATGCACAACTCGAGAATCAATCAATCGATATAATAAATCCACCCAAATGTTCTGTGTACATAACCCTATTCGCTCGCATTTATCAAGTCACTTTCGCCAGCTAGAACACAATTTGGTTTCCCTTTTTTTTTCTTTTTTTTTCAAAAAGGGGGGCCCCTATATGAGCAAGACACCGATTGGTCGATGACGACTTTTCGTTTGCTCCAATAAGGTCCCTCGCTGCTCTATATTTATTGCTAGCAGATTACTGCTTGCTCCCGCCTTACCCAGACCGCTCGAGCGGCTAGAGCGAGCTAGTTCTCCAGGAGACTTCCCGAACGAGGGGAATATATTTTTTTTATATATGTATACATATCTATAGAACCATAATAACAACTAAAACAGTGCTGATTCCGATGCTCGGAGCCTAAATGACCACATTGGCTAAAACATTTGCGCATTTAGAACAAATTATATTCGAAAGAGGGAGTGAGTAGGATGAACTTCGAGGGGAGGTGGGGGAGAAATTCAACTACCGAGAAGCAATGCGATTTAGGACCATGGACAGCGGTAGAAAGCAGTAGCGTTGGCATTCGTATGTAGCTTCGCTTGGAAACCCTATTTCTCCCCTCGTAGTGTGTGATTGAGTTGGAGACACACAATTGCCTCGGGTTGCGGATGGCTGAATGGACCCAATCCGGGATTGGCGATGGAAGCGGTCTTACTTGATGTCACTTTCTTAAACCTCATGGACTCTCGACAGGACGTAGAGGCAGAAGCCGATCAGTCCTTCGCGAATCTTTTTGCGGTCTGGGCTTGCTGTACATAACTAACAAGCTGGGAAGCCCTTACCCCAAAAAGCATTTGCGGAGGGCGCATTCGCCGAGTCACATCGCAAGACGTCTTGCAAGCCCGCTTCGTGGATTCAAAAAAATCTATTTTTCCTCTTGCTTTTTCACATGATAATTTTTACTACAATTATTATTCATATTATTTTCATACTTATTTTATTCTGATTTTACTATTGATATAATTGTTAAGTGCTAATTGTAATTTATTTTGTATGTGTTTGTATCGTTAGGCTTAGGTCCCATTTCTAAACTTTGGTATGCCTCCCAACCCGGGGATACTTAAAAGATTTCTCAGCTCCAGAGTTTCCAAAAATGTTTTGGACTCAACTTGGAGTAATGTGATGCCAATCAGTCCATATAGCGCCTCACCCCCCAAATCCACAAGATCGGTGCATAGTCCCCTCAGCATTACACAGAACGCCCTGCTGATGAATAATTTTGGGACCCAAATGGTACCCTATTCACTATATAGTGTACTATTATTGCATTATATAGGTAATAGGATACCATTTGAGACGCAGAATAAGTCTAAACAAAGGGACACTCTCGGAATGAACAAGTTGCACGTGGGGAAACAGAGTGATCCCATTCAGATACGGTGGGAGGATAGAAGGGGAGAATGAGGAGGAGGAGGGGGAGGGGTGTGGGAACTTGGAACATTTATTTAAATGTTCCAATCTCCAAATACTTAAGTGTAGGGGGAATTGAACACACACACACGCACACACACTTCAATATATGAGACATGACCATGCAGCGAGAGCGTGTGAATGTGTGTGAGAGAGAACGAGCCATGCTGTGTGTGCGGCCGTTCTCTAAGACAAGCAGAGACTGAAATGCTTTATTCAGCCTGCTGTCTCTTTCTCTCTCTTCCTATTTCTTTATCGCTCTTCCTTTCTCTTCACCTCTCTCTCTCTCTCTCTCTCTCACGCGCACACACGCACACGTTTTTCTCCCTAATGTTATGATATAGCCTATTCACCCTCGAGCATCGCCCACCATTACCCCTTTCATCAAACTTAAAGCATAGAGCACGTCTTTCTATATTTGGCCCATGTAAGAGAGAGAACAAAGTTGATTGGGAACATCAATTTGATCAGTTGTCGAACTCCGACATATTCCTCGAGTTTGTTTCCAAAAGCACAGAGTGTCGTTCGTGTCCATCACGCTTGTGCACATAAGTAAAACCATGAAAATAGAACTCCCAGTTTTTGACTTCTTGTCCAGTTCGATAGAATAAAATAGTGCAGTGATGACACAATTAGATTTACACCCGAAAAGCAAAGTTAAAAAGCAGAGCTATACCGGTAGCTTAATTATACTACGTTGTCCTATACTACAGGCAGTGAACAGTGGGACAGTGAAGCATTTTGTATTTTTCTGGCTATGAACTTCAGCACTTTTTATTTGAAGTGATACAATGACTATAAGGATGAAGTATCAGCTATGACTTGAGGGAAATTCTATCCATAAAGGATGAACCGTTTAGAAATTACAGCACTTTTTGTAATAGTCCTCCCTTTTCAGGGGACCAAAAGTATTTGGACAAATTCACTTAGGCCTACATGTGTATTAAAGAATTCAAAAGTTTCGTATTTGGTCCAATATTTCTAGCACGCAATGATTACATCAAGCTTGTTACTCTACCAATTTGTAGGATACATTTGCAGTTTTTTTTTTGGTGTTTCAGATTATTTTGTGCCCAATAGAAATGAATGGTAAATAATGTATTGTGTCATTTTGCAGTCATTTTCATTATAAATAAGAATAGAATATGTTTGTGAACACTATGATGCTACTATGATTACGGATAGTCCCGAATTAATAAAAGTGACTGCAAAATGACACAATACATTATTTACCATTCATTTCTATTAGGCACAAAATAATCTGAAACACAACCAAAACAAACAGCCAATGCATCTAACAAGTGTGTAGAGTCACAAGCTTGATGTAGTTATTGCGTGCTATGAATAAGGGACCAAATACTTAACTTTTTACTACTTTAATACACATATAAGTGAATTTGTCCCAATACTTTTGGTGCCCTAAAATGGGGGGCTATGAAAAAAAGTAATATAATTTCTAAACTGTTCACCCAATATGGAAAAAAATACCTTCAAATTAAAGCTGACAGTCTACACTGTTTGATTTCAAATACAAACTTTTGGAGTATAGAGCCAAAATAAGAAAACATGCTTCACTGTCCCAATAATTACGGAGAGAACTGTATATTGTCTCTGAGTTTAAGGGTATACCCGGCCATTAGCATCAGTGCAACCGTTTCAGGGGCATTTACATGAATGTTGGAATAGTATTTGCTTCTTTAATTCAAAATATTTGGCTACTAATCCCTACAGTCAGGTGTCTGCTATAGCATTGCAATCCTGGGCATAACTGGTCACTTACGGTGACCGCTGGCGTAAATGTTGGTCACGTGGACATAGTTGCTATTCAAAGTGAGAAAAATCAATCATCAAAAGAATAAATCAAATAAAAACAAACGATTAAAACCACGATGAGGGCCCTGTTATAGGCTGCCCATAGAAATATAACGTATCAATGATTTTGCCAGGAAACTAAATATATATATGTGTGTGTGTTTTATTGTCCCATACACGATTGTAAAGTGACTGTGGTAAAAATTGTGCGTGCAGTTCGCTTAGGCTAATGAACTCATGGCGGTCTACTTCTCCTCTCGAGGTGAATGACATATCTCCTTGGCTTTATCATTATTGGCAAGCATCTCTGACCTATAGCGACATACATACAAACTCAGCTGAAGTTTAGAGTGTAACTTTCCAATATATAAGATGTGGGATTCCCACCCTGTGATTATCTCTGGAGGTCAAAGGTTGTTTTACTATGACAAAAGAAACACATTTGCTAGGTCAATAAATGCTGGTCAACTCAAAATAATGATAAAGACAGCAGTATTGTGTCGTGTAGGGGAGTCCCTACCTGCATAACCTTTACACCCGCGTAACTTTTAAGCACCATGGACAGTGTCATTTCGCTGCAATGGTCGCACAGTGCACTCCACTTTAGGACCATGGACAGCGTCATATTTTCACCAATCTGACCACGGTCTTGCGTCCCTTCAACTTTTCAGCACCACGGACAGCGTCACGGGCCTTTGTTATTGATCAGCCCGATTTCAGTGGCGTCACACTTTGTTACTCTGCAGCTCAAGTTAGTCAAGTCTCTAAATAATCATCATAAATTAGGATTCATGTCACCTTTTGGCACTCAGGGTTTTTTTTTCAGATCGTGAAAATTAGGAGACGGCTGACAATTCACGAATGCTGTAAAAACCCTCAACACCCCGTGACTAAAGAGTAACAAGTAGTCATATGCATATAGTAGAAAGTAGCACACAATGGTTAACACTTGACAGTGGAGACAAACCCCTGTTTTGCAGGGCATTGTACGGGTGCTGTAGCGTGCATTTCCGATAAGTATAGCCCACCTATTGCGTGTTTTTGTATTTGGACACAACTGCATGCAATAAATGCCAATTCCATAGCCCAAATATAGATGTGTTGTTTTGTAGTTTTATTTGCGTGGTGCGGTATGGATGGACAAAGCCTAGGCCTAACAATGCATACTTGTATTCTCTAACAATTGTTAAAAAGTGTCTCGGAAGAGATTCGAACTAGATGTGGGCAGGGCAAAAAACAAGGCTACATGTTTTAAAACCTTTCGAGTCAGTCATTTGAATTAGTGTCATTTGAGGATGTTTCAGTGGGCATCGTTGACGAAGGGCCTTCATTCCCGCGCCGCGTCTTTTCGAAGACTCGGTATTTATGCGCACGGGACGCCCCTCTTCCAACCCAATTATGTTGTACACTTTTAATGGCAATGCTCTATCAATCTTACAGAAATAATGATACCTCTGTCTTTTTGTTTTCTGCAGGTGAGGGAAGAAGTAGGCACGATAACTTGACCGTGAAGGGCTCGAGCGCCATGTGACATCCAGGCCAGAAATGTCGACTCAATTGGGATTTCATCATCTCCATTGAGAAAGGGAGCCGGCCTATCACCCGTGGACCACTAAAATCAGCACCTCTTGGTCCTTCCTCTCTCGTGTTCAGCGCAAGGTAACTGTTGACCCGAGAGTGTTAATAGAGGCAACTGGAAAGATGACGTCAAACAAAAATCACTTCCCTTTGAAATTGCATTTTTTTTGGTCGGGCATTTTCACCGCTGCGCACGTGAGCAGAAGTTGACCGCCCATTAATTTGGCATCAAAATGGCAAATCATTGCAGTCCTTTGTTAGAAACATACTTTATAGATTTAACAGACGTCAATGCAACAAAGACAATTGTTTTTGTCGAGGTTTGACCTCTTCCAGTGCATGTGTGAGGGGTAGGCAATATGTGCCTCATTTTACTGGTCTGTAGGCATGTGTAGGCCTATTTATGGTTCCCATGGTTTTATGGGCCTGTCTGACCATACTTTTTTTTAAATTGTGTTTTGGTGGGTAATGTGTGTTAGTACTGTGTTCTAAATCATGGGGGGGGGGGGGAACCAAACATGTATTCTATATACCTCTCTGTCTACCACACAACGTTTATGGGCCAATTGTGTTACATTTTATGCAGTTAGTGAATATCACCGAAAATAAGAATGACATTTATTGAGTAATGAGAAGGAGGGCCAATGAGGGATGCATGAGAGGTGCAGGGTGAAGTTGCTCCGAGACACTTGTCTTGTGTCAGTTTTGCATTTCCCTCACATGCCCTAGATCTTTACCCCGGGGAAACTTCAGTCTCGTAATGATATCTTGGCCCTATACACTTGATTGACATGTATGAACACCGTATTTTTGAAGAGTTTGCTTTGCAATGTTTTTAAGTGTGTTTCTCTGACGGCTTGCACCATACCATAGTTGTGTAGTATGTCTGAACACAAAGATAACGTGAAGGGGAAGAGAGGTGTAGCTATGGGCTTTGTTAAAGAATACCAAGTCTATAGTGGAGCAACAGTTGCACCAAAATGATAGTCATGGGTTGGCTCCCAAATACCACCCTATTCCCTATTACATTTGACCAGGGCCCATAGTGCTCTATGGGGAATAGTGCACCATTTGGGATACACAACTTGATAACTGGTTATGTAAATCCATTTTGAAATCTGGTCAAAATGTTGGTCAATCAAGCACTTCTAGAGTCAGACTTATTGACCTGCACGGAGGACTAAATTCAATAGAATACAGTGTAGTTCACCAAATACAGTGCACACGTAGTTATGTGTAAAGGTGTGGAAAATGGTGACCATGCAACTCCCATCTTTGTTCAGAGCGTGACACGCAGAACTCTTCAATGTTCAGACTTCTTTGGGGAATTCGCTTCATTTTGAACACTTGTCTCCAGATGTTTCCCAGAAAGCAAAACTGTTGTTATGATGTCTTTTATGGTCAGATTCTATGCTGGTTGTAAAATAATTCTGTAAGTGTATTTTTAGCACTTACAGAATTTTTAGCACTTACAGAATTTTAAAAATACGTATTTTTCTGCTTGTATTCTGATTATCTGACTAGATATCAACCAACATATGAAGTCTTTCCCATGAAGCCTTGATTTTGTCATGAAAAGTCTTTAACTGTTTGTAACAGAGACCTGTTTGTTGTAATCTGGTTATATAACGCCTTCTCAACCAAACCAGTTTACAACAAGAAAACAACGTTATCAAGACGTCATGTGTCAAATTATGCCCACTGGGTTTGTTAATTTATGACTACTAAAGTTTAGGTCTCAAAGACTGTGAGTTCGTGGTAAAACCCCTGGGCTCGGCTTATCAAGGTGTGTCCCTCAAAATCTACCGGTTAATAGTGAGATTTGTTTGACTAGTACAGTATTTGTCCTTCAGGATGCATTTTCCTATTGTCTCTGTGAGAGATATGTGAAGTTAGGAAGCAGTATGTGTGGGTTTAGGAAGCAGTCAGGTTGAACAATGCCTTCTTGAGCTTCCTGTTATTACGAAAAGCATGAACCTTTCAAGGATATTTAGAACGTTCAACCTTTGTCACTGATTCAGTGTGTTCATTGTGCAAGAGAGATGAATAGGGCCTACCAAATGCAAAAAAAATGAAATGAGCACACAATCAAAAACTTCCACTCACAAAAAGGATGCCTCCATTGTTTTTAACCTAAACCACAATAGACCAGAACTTGTAACAAAACCAATTGCTAAAAATACTCTTGAATGAATCAGTCATTTGATATATTGTTGCACTTTCATCTAGGACATAAAGGACCTCTTTCTATATTCAATACAACTGTATAGGTCACAACATCTAGAAATACCTGTTTTTGTCCTCCAGATGCCTGATTTGTTAGCCAAAAGGGGTGAGGCGACTGTCTAGCCATCTAAACAGAGATAAGAATGGGGACCTCTCCTCTTGAATGGAAGAACGTCATCACTCAGTTCTGTCGTGACTCGTATCATTACAAAGCTTCTTTTTTTTCTCCCCTCATTCCAAATGTCTTTGTTTATTTTTAGGGGAAACATGTTCTGCTCACATGAACATAAGGTATGCATACATACATGTAGGTGCACACGCACGCACAGACACACAGACACACACTGTAGCTGGGCTTTATACACAAAGAACTACACAGCCTCTGTGCTGTGGGCCAGACAGATATTTAGTAGAGTCAAAGGCTTTAGGTCCTATTATTTTCTATGTGGTTGTAATTATTGTAGTTTAATACCAGTCTCATTAATGAGAAGAACTCAACCCTTGTAAGATGATAGTCACTTCTGTCTATTTATTTGTAAAGGATGTTGTATTGTGTGTGTGTGTGTGTGTAGGGGAGGTGTTCAGAGGCCTATTAATGTCTAGCAAGTGAATGCCTTTTTTCAGGAGATGGTTACATATTGCATACTTGTGAAGCCAATCAGCGTTTGAATGGAATGGACTGGATAGGAGGTTATTCTACCTCTGAACAGGTACAATCAACAGGTAGTAACAAGACAAAATTTTCCTCAAACTAGTTTACTTTCGTAGCCGCAGGACACTGAATGGACATCCATCTACTCATTGATTGTGATTTGGCCAAGACTTCAAGACGCAATTTTTTTTTTAATGTCCAGATTAGTCAATAACCCATCTCGGTTGACTTGAGTGGTGTTGAACCTCAAATAGTTCCTCACTTCCTCTTTAGGCCTTTCTGGATTTATTTCTAGAGATTCTCTCAGTGGGGAGTGGCTGCACCTGAGACAGTCGGTGTCCGTCGTCATGTGGTGCTGAACTTTGGGATGCCGATTCCATCGCTGTCCGCTCGAGCGGTGCTGAATCTTTAATATCCCATGTTGGCGTGTCATTTTTGTTGTTGTTGTTGCCATCAGACCTTTTACTTATGCGACTAAGTTACATCAGACCTTGGCCCTATAGACATGCTGAACTTTTAATGATTTACGCACTATGACTGGTGATGAGGGCTATCTTCTAGTCAGAACTTTATGCTCCTTTCCATGTCTGGCTTATGCTGAGCTGAGGCAATGGCCTCTCTTTTTTGCAAACTGTTCCTCTTTATGGTTGTGTGTAGGGGTCGTTCATATTCACTGTTAACGTTCATATTCATGTGCATGTTCACACGCTGTTCACTCATGATTATAGCTAGTGTCATGACGATGTTCATTGTACTGTGGGTGTGTACATTGACACAGTAATGAACCAACACTATTCTGTTATGAGCCTGGTGTTATATCTTACAGGCAGAATTAGAGCTGGCCACAACTTGTTTGTCTTTGTCTTTCTCTGACTCCTTACCCTCTCTTCTCTTACTGTTTTCTCTCACTTTTCTCTACTTTCCCTTCCTCTTTTTTTGTCTGTCATTTTCTCTCTCTCTCTCTCTCTCTCTCTCTCTCTCTCTCTCTCTCTCTCTCTCGCTGTTTCTTTCTCCCTCATTCTCTCTCTCTCAATCTCTTTCTGTCTCTCGCTCTTTCTTTTTCAAGTTCATCAGTCATATGTACAGTCGTGGCCAAAAGTTTTGAGAATGACACAAATATTAATTTTCACAAAGTCTGCTGCCTCAGTTTGTATGATGGCAATTTGCATATACTCCAGAATGTTATGAAGAGTGATCAGATGAATTGCAATTCATTGCAAAGTCCCTATTTGCCATGCAAATGAACTGAATCCCCCCAAAACATTTCCACTGCATTTCAGCCTTGCGTCAAAGGGACCAGCTGACATCATGTCAGTTATTCTCTCGTTAAAACAGGTGTGAGTGTTGACAAGGCTGGAGATCACTCTGTCATGCTGGTTGAGTTCGAATAACTGACTGGAAGCTTCAAAAGGAGGGTGGTGCTTGGAATCTTTGTTCTTCCTCTGTCAACCATAGTTACCTGCAAGGAAACACGTGCCGTCATCATTGCTTTGGACAAAAAGGGCTTCACAGGCAAGGATATTACTGCCAGTAAGATTGCACCTAAATCAACCATTTATCGGATCATCAAGAACTTCAAGGAGAGGCTTCAGGGCACCCAAGAAAGTCCAGCAAGCGCCAGGACCGTCTCCTAAAGTTGATTGAGCTGCGGGATCGGGGCACCACCAGTACAGAGCTTGCTCAGGAATGGCAGCAGGCATGTGTGAGTGCATCTGCACGCACATAGAGGCGAAGACTTTTGGAGGATGACCTGGTTTCAAGAAGGGCAGCAAAGAAGCCAGGAAAAACATCAGGGACAGGAAAAATATCAGGGACAGACTGATATTCTGCAAAAGGTACAGGGATTGGACTTCTGAGGACTGGGGTAAAGTCATTTTCTCTGGTGAATCCCCTTTCCGATTGTTTGGGGCATCCGGAAAAAAGTCCTGTGTCATGCCAACAGTAAGCATCCTGTGACCATTCATGTGTGGGGTTGCTTCTCAGCCAAGGGAGTGGGCTCACTCACAATTTTGCCTAGGAACACAGCCATGAATAAAGAATGGTACCAACACATCCTCCAAGAGCAACTTCTCCCAACCATCCAGGAACAGTTTGGTGACAAACAATGCCTTTTCCAGCATGGAAAACCCACAAATTCTGACAAACTCCAAGCATTGATTATGCAAGAATAGGCTGTCATCAGTCAGGATGTGGCCCAGAAGTTTATTGACAGCATGCCAGGGCGGATTGCAGAGGTCTTGAAAAAGAAGGGTCAACACTGCAAATATTGACTCTTTGCATCAACTTCATGTAATTGTCAATAAAAGCCTTTGACACTTATGAAATGCTTCCGTATTCCATAGTAACATCGGACGAAAATATCTAAAGACACTGAAGCAGCAAACTTTGTGGAAATTCATATTTGTGTCATTCTCAAAACTTTTGGCCACGACTGTACGGGATACACATGGTGTACACCGTCCAACGGAATGCTTACATGCAGGTTCATTTTCAACAATGCAACAATAATAATAAATAATAAAAGATAAGAATACTAACATAAAGTAAATGGCTCTTTAGAATAGAATAAACATTTTAGCGTAAGTATAATGCAGGAAGACACAATTTGTAGTCCAATATTTACACATGTATCAGGGAAGGGGGGATTGAGGGGCAAGTGTTTAAATCGTGCAGTATTAGCAATAGTAGATAAGAGTCTTGTAGCAGCAGTTGTGATGTTTGTGTGTTTAGCAAGAATGTGTGTGGGCGTGAGTGAATGAGTGAGTGTGTGTTAAGGTGAGGAGAACCAGAGCAGGTGGTCAGTCCAGTTCAAGTGTTCAGCAGTCTGATGGCTTGTAGGTAGAAACTGTCTCTGAGCCTGCTGGTATTCTGTCTTCTTTTCTCCCCCTCTCTCCCCCTTTCTTTCTCCTTCTCATTCTGTCTCCCATTCTCTCTTTATTTTTCACACTTTCCACCTCTGTCTCTTTTTCTTTCCTATGGTCAGGGCCTTCCTGACTGTGTGACAGAGGGAGTCCTGAGTGACGCCATGAATGACGCTACAATGCCTTACTGCCCCCCCCCCCCCCCCCCCCCCCACACCTCTTCCCGGCTGCTTCTGAGTAAGGTATGATCACTATAGCCGCACACACATTTCAAAGACTTACAAAAAGTCCCAAATAGATGAAGCACTTTCCCTCAAATGTTGCTGTTCTGAAACGGACAAATAGGAGGGATGTATTTTGCAGAAGGAGCGTTATTTGTACTGTTCCATACCTTGGAACTTAATGTGTCTTAGATGATTCCCCAGTGTAGGTTCCAATCATTTTGCAATGCAACTGTGCTCGCTGCTATCAGTGAAAAGATTCCACCCAAAAAACGATCCCTGTTTCTAGTACTCTTACAATGCAGCACGGCGGCTCGGACTATTACTGTTACACTTGCGGTGTTGGCGAAGCTACTGTGAAGATATAGTTTACCAAGCTACCGTTTACTTCACACTGACAGAAGTTTTAAGAAAAAATGTATTTTACTCAACTAAAGTTTCTTTGGAAAAATAGTTCACGACATCCAAACTGCTTCTTGAAAAATGATCAGATTTGAATCTGAAAGGTCATAGAGTACAAATTGCAAGGACAGATCACTTTGAGGTCATACGTTAACAGTGTGCATATTAAACACAAAAACTATGTTTCAAGGGAGAATTGGGAAGGTCTGATGCTGAAAAAGAAAGGAAATTCTTGCCTACTTCAGTCCTATTTTCTTTTCTTTTTGCATAAAAAGTAGTGTGTAGTTCCAGTAGTTCGCTACACTGCTACGTGGCAAAAAAGTTATTAACTACTGTAAACAATACCAAAAGCTGAATTTAGTTAATAAACTACCACCAAGCTACTGCAAAATGCAGTTAAATTAGTAGTTCACTACTCCTCCACACTGTACACTTGTCACCTGGTTGAGTGAGTGTGAAAGGACTCAATCATGATCCACTTCCTGTGTGTGCCCAGCCTATACTGAACCTTTGTTCATTTGGCACCAAAGGGAAGACAATAGACTGAAAGATGGGAGGGACTACCTGAGGTGTATTAATTAGTCCTACACCGTAGCAAAACGTTTTGCAACGGAAACATTTTTTGCAATAAAAATAAACATTTTCAACTTAGGTTCCATTTGGTTCCTTGTGAATACACCCTTGGATTGTTCCAAATAGCAAAAGCTCATTTTGTTTTCTGTCGCAGACAGTTAGGAGCTAAAAGGAATACTTCACGTCGTTTCACATTATCCATGCATATGCTAGGGTGGTTGATAGTTGGTTTAGTGGAAAGTGAGTTCTAGGTCAAACTAAAACACGGGGCACTTTTCTGTACCAGGCTGGCAGCTGCCATACACCCGGCCTTCCCCTACATCTCTCCCTTTCTCTCTCTCACGCTCCCTCCCATCTCTGACGGAAGGAGAGATGCCCGTCGTTGTAAGGCGGTGGTGGAAAATGGGGCAGGCTGAGGGATGACTCAGCCAACTGGAGGGGGAAGGGCGGTACTTTGGGGAGGGGGGGGGGGTGTTAGGGGTTAACTCTAACCCTCTATGGAGCCTCTGACATAGATGGATCTGACACACACACACACACACACACACACGTGGACACAGAAGTGAACGTCTTGACTTTCACACACACACGCAGGCTCAGAAACATACATATGCCGTGCATACGCACATTCATTTGTAAGTTCTCAGTTATGACGACGCCCCTCATGTTCGCATACGATGACTCACTCTATCACTCACACACTTTCTCTCTCTTGGACACACACACACACACACACACACACACACACACACACACACACACACACACACACACACACACACACACACACACACACACACACACACACACACACACACACACACACACACACACTATGAGGTTCAAAACAGAACGTATTTATCCATTCTGATTTGAGTATAGTTTAAGTATTCATTGCTGCAGAAATACATTTTTAGCAAAACAAATGACTAAATTATATCTAATCTATCGAGTAATATTTCTGAAAAGACGACTGTCTTTAAGAGAGTGCTTAATTGAAAGAATTACATTGTTCTGTCACCTTTTTGGGGGAAATTTCACTTCAACATTAACAATGTTAGTTATGAATTTGACCAGTGCAACAGAAGATATTGCTCAAATACTTTGAAAGTATGTTGATTTATACTCTCGGTGTGTATTTTCTTTCGAGTTTGGAATATTATATTTTCATTTTCCAAAACAGAAAGAAAAATACTCATGCCAATTGACTTACTTTTATTACACAAAGGGTTTTGTTGTATTAAAATACAGTTATGTAGCCTCAGTTGAGAAGTAATATGTACCACGTCACAGTAAATTGAGACGACAAAATTTGTATGATATGGACTCGTTCAAATCACAAGAAAATAAGCAACTAGCTGTTTCTTGTACTCTTATAAGGAAATATGTCATAATAAAAAGCGACATGAAAATAAACACTTATTTATAAAAGGTTTGAGAGCTTTGATTTAAGTACATCATTTCATTGGATACAATAAATGTACAATTGAATCACAGATTAAATATTTTTATTTTTATTTTGCTCAATTGTAAACGGGATCAAATTCAAGACTGACCATTGAAGCTGAAATTAGAAATATGTCTAATATCGATCGAGACAATTGTTCTGACAGAAAATAATACATAATACAAGTTTAGAAGGGTATTTAATCATTGTAGTGATTGTTGAAATTGGTTTCCATTGTATCTTTGTGCTCAACCAATACCAAGAGTTTCTCTCTTTATTGCTAGCCTATATATACAGTATGATAACACAAAGAAATGTGGTCAACATTGTTGCAGTAATAGTCATGTGCAAAATATTGTAGATACAGCATTATTCAACCTGCAATTAGTCCATAGTTGAAGCTAACAAAGCAAACTGTCCTTTTCCAAAAACTGCATATACCTTTTCTCTCACCCACCAAAAACGATGTTACTTTTTCTGTTTCATTGTGTTTGACAAGTTCTGTTGTAGCCATAGGAAGAATCGATTTACTGGGCAGTTTTGTACACTTGTCCAAACAAGTAGTGTTACTTACTACTGGATTCTGTGTGTGTATTAGGCCTGTACAGTACATATGAAACCTAAAAGATGAATCATTTAGAGTGAGTGTATGTGTCTGTCTGTGAAGGTGGGTCAAAGCAGTATATTGATGCTCTATCATTCCACCACTAAAGAACCAACATAGTTTTGTTCAAACATCAAGTAAACGTCTGTTTCTACAAACCAGCGTGTACAGCGATGCGAATTGATGCAAACACATAAGATGGAAATAGAGGCAAATATAGAAAGGGCAAAACAAAAAGAAAAGCAAGCAAAAGGAGAAACAAATCAGTTGAGGAAGATTTAGATTCAGAGAGGTAAAGAAAGAAAAGACAATTGGATGTAAAGGAAGGTTTGTAAAAAAGAAGACAGTTCCTTGGGATCTATTTGAACAATTTGAACCATTCCAAATCATTTATTTGTTTTCGCATTTTTTTTTTGAAAAGGGTTTTTCTATTTTATCCATTGTTAGTCATTGCTGTGCATGCTGGCTTTCTACTGGTTTTCAACTATTTGAACCACTCTCATTAATTAATCAGGTTGTAAAGATAAGATGATTTTATTATCCATGTGGGGACATTTTGGTTGTGGCTCTGTGCATACATGAAAACACAGAATTGTCATTTTGAGTTTGCGTCCCTTTAAAAAGTCCCTTTAACTCGTTCAAGTGGAACCATTGACTGATATGATTCTGGTTGTACTGTAGATTGATGCAGTTAGATGTTAGTTATTATGGCCTTCTTACACAGAATCAAGCATAGACAAGGACACATACATCTGTATAATATATACGCTAAACACAATAGTACACTCTCTTAATTACAATGTTGACTGTATATTACTTTCCCACAGATTGTCAGCTATTTGAACCATTTCAAATAGTTACTCTGTAGGTCTGTACCAGATCGCTATGAGGTTTTTTAACTCTTTGAACTATTCTAATGATTTACAGTTCATGCTGGGTTGATAAAGGTTTTAAATGCGAACACATTCTCCAGCAGCAACGACTTGGGGAAGAGTTACAGGGGGGTAGGGGTGGGGGAGGATAGATATTTGACTACGGTAAACTACCAATGAAACAATTGATCGCTGTTAGTTTTGTTTTCCCTTCTAAAAAGAAAACAGTATAGATGCAAACTCTTAGGGCCGGTTTCCCGGACAGATTAGTTCTAGTCCTGGACTAAACCATATAAATGGAGATTCTTCTAAGAATGTTTTTTTTTTAATTATCCAGGAATAGGCTTAATCTCAGTCTGGGAAATAGTACATTTCCCTTCAGTCTCCAGAAACATAGAAAGAAACCCTGAATGTCAAAGTCCTGTTTTTTAGTTGTTGTACTTTTTAACAAAGACACAGACATGAGTGACAGGTATTCTGACTGGAAGCTGTTTCTGGAAAGTAGCTTGTAAACCAAAAACAAAAGGGGATGTACATTTTTAGGAGGCCAAAGGTAAATTGGAGCTGTAAACAATTTCAATGAACGGTGTGTGTGATGTGTGTGTGTGTGCACGTGCGTGTGTGTGATGTGTGTGATGTGTGTGTGTGGGGGGGGGGGGTGTGGACGGATGTGGTCGCCCGTAAACAATACCAGAGTACGTCTGTGCAGTCACTGGGTTATTTCTGACTCGGTGGATTCTACACTTGCGAACTTGTTCGAGGAACTAATCACGGCCACCTGGTCAGGTCAGCATAGGGCTAAACGTGCAGGTTACGTAATAGGAATCGCTAACATGTAGTGTTTTATCACGTCCAACTATGTCAGCAAACAATAATACAATAATAGGACGTTTTATCCAGTCTCACTGTACCTTTATTGTGGTATGGTGACTCCTTTCAACAGCACCCTTCTTGATGGAACATGGCAGCCATTTTGTGTGTTTGTGTGTGCGTATGCTTGTGTTTATGCATTTGAGTGTGTGTGTGTGTCCTCCCCACCGAAGTAACAAAGCTGATCTTGCCAACAGATTCAAAGAACAGTAAACAGTCTGTCCAGAGATGTCTGGGGGCTGTTAAGACTGTGACACCCACAGTCAGAGTCCTGCCCCGAAGAGGAGCACCACTCCCCCTACCTGGACACGAACAGAATGGTGCTCCGTTAATTACTGTAACCCCATGTAACATGTGCTCCGCTCGGGGCGATGACACAGTTCCTTGTAAGTAATGTCAAACGGAGTGTGACACAGCACCACATGTGGGGCCTTTCTAGGGTTGCAAAACTCCAGTAACTTTCCTAAAATTCCCAGGTTTTCCAGAAAGCCTGATTGGATGATTCCGGGATTCCTGCTTATTGCCTCCTGATTCCGGGAATCTTCCAACTGGGATTTCTAGGAAAATCTGGGAAACCCTAGGCCGACTGAAACGTGTTGTTTGATTATTTATGCTTAGTATTTTTCCTTGAATTCAGGCAACCATCCTCATTACTCTAAAGTATCTCCATTTCACAGGGTATTTGAATGAAAGTGTAATGTCAAGGTACATAAGAGTGCTTTAAGACTAAATGTAATGCCCAAATGGTTCAGGAGAAATAGTGTTCACCAATCTGGAACTTGTGTGTATATCAGTTTCTTGAGATAGGAGACGTTAAAAAATGCTTGGAGGGCCAGACACACACGCTTGTGTCTGGATTGTTTTGACACGTGTGTGTGTGTGTGTGTCTCTGTGTATGTGCACACAATATAATGTGCTGCACATGTGACCTTTGCACTGTATTTGTCCACAAAAAAAGATGCAATACAATTGTGTTAGTAGGAGATTTGTAAAATACATGATTTCGTAAATGGGGGAAGTGGTGAAACACAGTCCTTTTCTTCTCCTCTTCTTCTCCCAGGACAGACACATCCCTCTGTGTTACCACTTCCCCCATTTACGAAATCATGTCTTTTACAAATCTCATACTAACACAAGAGAAAAAGACAGAGAGCATGAGACTCTGCTCATAATAATGGGACTATTGCATCTTTTTTTATTATATATATATAAATATGAGAGAGAGGGGGAGAGATAGGGGGAGGGAGAGAGAGAGGGAGAGAGGGAGAGAGAGGAGGAGAGAGAGAGAGAAAAAGGAGCATCTTTCCCAACATGCTTTGTAATGAACATGGTTAAAATAATGGTTCTAATGTAGTCCAGGCAGACAGGTGTATGTGCCACCTTTTGATTTTGACACAGCACCCCGTAACGGTACGACGCACATTTCTACCATTGTGCAGACATTTTGCTGTCAGATTCCGTCATTTCCTGCTGCTACAGTTCTCATAAAACGATGCTGTGTGTGAACAAGCAAATCCCACATGTATTGGTGGTCCTGACTTTACGTCGGGAAAATCGGTTTATATTTCAAATGCTTCGTTTGATAAGTTACTGTAAGTAGAAGTCTAGATATGAAGCCACACCTGTACAACTAACTATACATCATATATGTTCTTAACAGAAAATGCACAAATTTGTCCAAATAGTGAATTACAGTAGGTAGCTATGGTGAATTGTTAATTGATTTTAAACTTCTTGTCCTCCATGTCCCTCTAAAACATATCAAGTTTGGTAAAGAGATTATAACCGAAAGCATTCTTAGAACAGAAAAAAATAACAAGGAGTCGTCAAGCTTCCTGTCCCATTTGTAAAGTATCCCATTGTTAATTTGATGTGAGAGGGAAAAAAATGTTTTCTTCTTTTCTTTGTTTCCCGAGAGACACAAGTTAGCCCGCATGAAATATCTATAGGACTAGGTATTGGATGCTTATATTGCTGTTGTTGAGGTGGACATATTGTTTTTTTACTCTAACATGTAAAGACAATTGTGTGTGTGTGTGTGTGTGTGTGTGTGTGTGTGTGTGTGTGTGTGTGTGTGTGTGTAAGAGGAGTGTGTACACAAGGTTTATGAAGTGTGTGAAAGGGAGAGACGCTGTGAGTGTGTTGGAAAAGATGTATGTCTTTACCGCGAGTAAATGGCTGTTGATTTGTTTTGTCTTTCGGTGAGAGACGGAAAGAAACAGAGAATACAACACGTTTTTCTAGCAACATCAATTTTTTGCCGAGACAACCTCGGTATCCTTGAGGGGCTGAAATACAACGTTATGTTTGTTTGCGTTACAGGAGAAGCGTGTGTGTCCTTTTCACCTGGCCATTCCAATGAACCTGGACCAAATCAGACACACACCTGTCACTCTCCCAACAGAAGAAAACACAGGTAATAATCCCTGGTCTACATCCCATGGGGCTCTGGTTAAAAGTCATTCACAAATAAAGGGAATAGGGTGCCATTTGGGACACGGTCCTTGTCTATGCTATAACCATGGGATGAAACAAAATTGTACAATTTGATTGTCCATAAACATACAGACAACATTCCGGATGTTAATTCTGTAACTCCTTATGTCCTTTGACTGCAATCCTGTGGGTGGTTTCTGTCAAAGAAACACTGAAAAGGTTCAAACAATTTAAAAACGAGAGAAACAATTTATGTTTATGTTTAATGAGTATACTTTAAAAAATATATATACAGTACCAGTCAAACGTTTGGACACGACTACTCATTCAAGGATTTTTCTTTATTTGGACTATTTTGTACATTGTAGAATAATGGTGAAGACATCAAAACTATGAAAAAACACATATGGAATCATGTAGTAACCAAAAAAAGTGTTAAACAAATCAAAATATATGTCATATTTGAGATTCTTCAAAGTACCCACCCCTGATGACAGCTTTGCACACTCTTTGCATTCTCTCAACCAGATTCATGATGTAGTCACCTGGAATGCATTTCAATTAACAGGTGTGCCTTGTTAGAAGTGGAATTTCTTTCCTTCTTAATGTGTTTGAGCCAATCAGTTGTGTTGTGACAAGGTAGGGGTGGTATACAGAAGATAGCCCTATTTGGTAAAAGACCAAGTCCATATTATGGCAAGAACAGCCCAAATAAGCAAAGAGAAATGACAGTCCATCATTACTTTAAGACATGAAGGTCAGTCAATCCGGAAAATTTCAAGAACTTTGATAGTTTCTTCAAGTGCAGTCGCAAAAACCATCAAGTCCTATGATGAAACTGGCTCTCATGAGGACGGCCACAGGAAAGGAAGTCCCGTAGTTACCTCTGTTGCAGAGGATAAGTTCATTAAGTTACCAGCCTCAGAAATTGCAGCCCAAATAAATGCTTCACAGAGCTCAAGTAACAGACACATCATCAACTGTTCAGAGGAGACTGTGTGAATCAGGCATTCATGGTCGAATTTATGCAAAGAAACCACTACTACCAATAAGAAGAAGAGACTTGTTTGGGCCAAGAAACACGAGACATGGACATTAGACCGGTGGAAATCTGTCCTTTGGTCTGATGAGTCCAAATTTGAGAATTTTGGTTCCAACCGCTGTGTCTTTGTGAGACGCAGAGTAGGTGAACAGAGAATCTCCGCATGTGTAGTTCCCACCATGAAGCATGGAGGAGGAGGAGGTGCTTTTCTGGTGACACTGTTGGTGATTTATTTAGAATTCAAGGCACACTTAACCAGCATGGCTACCACAGCATTCTGCAGCGATACGCCATCCCATTTGGTTTGCGTTTTTCAACAGGACAATAACCCATCTCACCTCCAGGCTGCCTAAGGGCTATTTGACCAAGGAGAGTGATGGAGTGCTGCATCAGATGACCTGGCCTCCACAATCACCCGACCTCAACCCAATTGAGATGGTTTGGGATGAGTTGGACCGCAGAGTGAAGGAAAAGCAGCCAACAAGTGCTCAGCATATGTGGGAACTCCTTCAAGACTGTTGGAAAAGCATTCCAGGTAAATCTGGTTGAGAGAATGCCAAGAGTGTGCAAAGCTGTCATCAAGGCAAAGGGTGGCTTCTTTGAAGAATCTAAAATATATTTAGATTTGTTTAACACTTTTTGGGTTATTGCATGATTCCATATATGTTATTTCATAGTTTTGACATCTTCACTATTATTCTACAATGTGGAAAATAGTAAAAATAAAGAAAACGCTTCAATGAGTAGGTGTGTTCATACTTTTGACTGGTACTGTATATTAGGCTATTAATTAATAGGCTATGTCCAGCACATATTAGGAAGTCAATTTTGATGCAGATGATTTCTGATTTGATTACTAGAATACACAAATGTCCTTTGAACTCCCAAATAATATTCAGTGGGAGAGAAAAGAGTGTGTGTGTGAGAATATACCGTGTGTAAGAGGAGTCTGTGAAAGGGAGTGTGTGTGTTTGAAGAGAGTGTGTGTGACAGTATACAGTGTGTAAGAGGAGTCTGTGAAAGGGAGTGGGTGTGTTTGAAGACAATGTGTGTGTGACAGTATACAGTGTGTAAGAGGAGTCTGTGAAAGGGAGTGTGTGTGTTTGAAGAGAGTGTGTGTGTTTGAAGAGTGTGTGTGTGTGACAGTATACAGTGTGTAAGAGGAGTCTGTGAAAGGGAGTGTGTGTGTTTGAAGAAAGTGTGTGTGTGTTTGAAGAGTGTGTGTGTGTGTGTGTGTGACAGTATACAGTGTGTAAGAGGAGTCTGTGAAAGGGAGTATGTGTGTTTGAAGAAAGTGTATGTGTGAGAGTATACAGTGTGTAAGAGGAGTCTGTGAAAGGGAGTGTGTGTGTTTGAAGATAGTGTGTGTGTGTGAGAGTATACAGTGTGTAAGAGGAGTCTGTGAAAGGGAGTGTGTGTGTTTGAAAGACGGTGTGTGTGTGACAGTATACACTGTGTAAGAGGAGTCTGTGAAAGGGAGTGTGTGTGTTTGAAGAGAGTGTGTGTGACAGTATACAGTGTGTAAGAGGAGTCTGTGAAAGGGAGTGTGTGTGTTTGAAAGACAATGTGTGTGTGACAGTATACAGTGTGTAAGAGGAGTCTGTGAAAGGGAGTGTGTGTGTTTGAAGAGAGTGTGTGTGTTTGAAGAGTGTGTGACAGTATACAGTGTGTAAGAGGAGTCTGTGAAAGGGAGTGTGTGTGTTTGAAGAGAGTGTGTGTGTTTGAAGAGTGTGTGTGTGACAGTATACAGTGTGTAAGAGGAGTCTGTGAAAGGGAGTGTGTGTGTTTGAAGAGAGTGTGTGTGTTTGAAGAGTGTGTGTGTGACAGTATACAGTGTGTAAGAGGAGTCTGTGAAAGGGAGTGTGTGTGTTTGAAGAGAGTGTGTGTGTTTGAAGAGTGTGTGACAGTATACAGTGTGTAAGAGGAGTCTGTGAAAGGGAGTGTGTGTGTTTGAAGAGAGTGTGTGTGTTTGAAGAGTGTGTGTGTGACAGTATACAGTGTGTAAGAGGAGTCTGTGAAAGGGAGTGTGTGTGTTTGAAGAGCGTGTGTGTGACAGTATACAGTGTGTAAGAGGAGGTTGTGAAAGGGAGTGGGTGTGTTTGAAAGACAATGTGTGTGTGACAGTATACAGTGTGTAAGAGGAGTCTGTGAAAGGGAGTGTGTGTGTTTGAAGAGAGTGTGTGTGTTTGAAGAGAGTGTGTGTGTTTGAAGAGTGTGTGACAGTATACAGTGTGTAAGAGGAGTCTGTGAAAGGGAGTGTGTGTGTTTGAAGAGAGTGTGTGTGTTTGAAGAGTGTGTGTGTGACAGTATACAGTGTGTAAGAGGAGTCTGTGAAAGGGAGTGTGTGTGTTTGAAGAAAGTGTGTGTGTGTTTGAAGAGTGTGTGTGTGACAGTATACAGTGTGTAAGAGGAGTCTGTGAAAGGGAGTGTGTGTGTTTGAAGAAAGTGTATGTGTGAGAGTATACAGTCTGTAAGAGGAGTCTGTGAAAGGGAGTGTGTGTGTTTGAAGAGAGTGTGTGTGTGAGAGTATACAGTGTGTAAGAGGAGTCTGTGAAAGGGAGTGTGTGTGTTTGAAAGACTGTGTGTGTGTGTGACAGTATACAGTGTGTAAGAGGAGTCTGTGAAAGGGAGTGTGTTTGTTTGAAAGACGGCGTGTGTGTGACAGTATACAGTGTGTAAGAGGAGTCTGTGAAAGGGAGTGTGTGTGTAAAAGGGTGTGCATGAATATCTTGCAAGATTTTTTTTTAAAGAAATGTAATCCATTTTAGCAGTTAGACTTTTTTTTGCTATTAAAATCATGTAGGCTATATGTACGACCTTGTGTAGTGATTTGATTTGACCACACAAATATTATCATTGTACTGTCATTTTTCAGACTGACTTGAATTATGTAGTAAAAGTAAAACAATCGAAAATTGCTGGTTAGTTTGTTTGGGATTGTTTTATAAAGTTAGAACTGAAATGATTGTGTGTGTGTGTGTGTGTGTGTGTGTGTGTGTGTGTGTGTGTGTGTGTGTGTGTGTGTGTGTGTGTGTGTGTGTGTGTGTGTGTGTGTGTGTGTGTGTGTGTGTGTGTGTGTGTGTGTGTGTGTGTGTGTGTGTGTGTGTGTGTGTGTGTGTGTAAGAGAGAGAGAGAATTGGATTTGTGTTTCAAGAGTGTGTGTATGCAGTGTGTAAGAAGATTGTGTGAAAGGGTGTATGTGTGTGAAAGGATGTGCATATGTACATTGAATATCTTTATTGAAACGTTTTGAAGTACTCTCTCTTGGACATCTAATGCATTTGAGCAGTATACAGCTATTTATTTTTGCTAGCAAAATCATGTAGCCTATATTGACGACCTTGTGTAGTGATGTGATTTGACCACGCAGATATTATCACCATACTTAAATTTTTAAGAGGATAAAAATACGTTAATTTCACATAAAATGTCATTTGTTCTGTGCTGTAAAAGTATGACAATAGTAAATTGCTTCCCACTTGGCACAGACGTCAATTCAACGTCTATTCCACGTTGGTTAAACTTCATTTCATTGAAATTACGTGCAAACGACGTTGATTCAACCAGTGTTTGCCCAGTAGATTATTAGTTTAAGAAGTGTTCGTTAAAGTTAGAACTGGAATGATTGATACATACAGCAACCTACATGGTAAGAAGACTATGCTTGGGATCTGTAGAGTATTGCGATTCTTCTCAGTTTGAATAGGGTTTACTCGTTTGTGAAGGAGCAGACGGTTTTGATGTAGCCTATTTGAAAACCCTGCATGTGTAGTACTGTGACAGATATGCAGGCGTTTGCCAGGAAACCAGTATTTTGTTCATTACTCCTACGTAAAGGACGGTGTACAACTACCACGTTCATATTTTGTAGTTTCAAAAGTTGCGAAATATTAGAGCAATTCGGTAGCCTAAATATGGCAGTTTCATTGTGTGACCAGGTTAGAATTGATCCGATACTTTTAGGTGCAGGTCTGTAAATTTTGAAGCACATGCAGCACGTGGCAGCAGTGAAGAGCTCGAAAATGCAGGCCCTGTGCATATTTGTGCATACCGGTCTTTAGAAGCAAAAAGAAGTTACAGAAAAATTCAGAACAACAATATTGATATCGAGGAAACGTTCGAAATCTGGGAACATGTGAGTGGCCGAGGTGGGGACTGTAGACGAGTGTCGCTGTCCAATGAACGGTGGTGCTGAAATGTAGCGCTCTTCGTATGACTGTCAGAAGCCATTTGAAACACATACACATCAAGGAAATTATTGATTGGAATATAACAAATGTCAAATGTGGACTTTTAGTGCAGAACAGAGATAAACATGCACATGGGATTTAAAAAAAAAAGAGTGCTAAGTTATATGCACTGGACAAAAATGAGGGAAAGTATAGCAGCCTAGTTTTCATTGTCAGACACTTAGAGTCAGCAATCGTGTGGATGGGCTATGGGCACACTTGAATGTATCGATACTAGAGGAGTGGCTATGTGTTTCAGGGGAAATGTATGCAACACCCAGGACTTTCAGAATAGTGTCAAGATGAGAGTCCATATATTTCCTATAATTCTGAATGAGTTTGTCCCATGCACAAGACTCTTTTGTTTATATTTCCCCTCAAAGGGGCTATCGCAATTTCAGTAACTGCCATATTTTGTATGTGTTATTGGGAACACTTTCTGTTGGTGTATTATCGATGTGTGTGTTTGCGTATAGGCATGTGTGAATACATACTTGTCTCTAATTTCAGACGTGATGATCCATTGAAAAATGACATGTACCAACATGTTCTCCAAAAGAGAATGTGTTTTTTTTTGCAGGGCATGATAGTATAAAATTGTACCAAAAGAAGCTGTCGGGTGTTTAGAGAAGCTACACAGTCGTGAAGAATATTTCGAGTTTGCTGCTGTTTTTATTTGATTTGTGTACTGTCATATTTGAAATCATGGCAGATAATGACAGCTGTGAGTTATGTTGTGTTATGGCTGGGTAAATATGTATACTTCTTTGCTGGAGATGTGAAGCTGTCGAATATTTTCAGCATTGAGGTTGTCGCTGTTTTAACTCATTCAGAATATGCGTGTGTGAATGGGGTGATGAATTGTTGATTTCACTTCTATTTTTTAATTTATTTTTAAAACCTCTATTTTTGGCTGCGGTGTCATTAAGTATTACTTTGAATAACTGTTTTTCAGATGTTCATGTGGGATCTGAGAGCAATGTGAACAACTACAGGTGCACCTCGTACAGATGGACGTAACATATGAAATGTGCTGAATATATCCATGTATTTATAGCCTAATTTGTACACATGGAATTGCTGTATTCATTTGATGCTTATAGAACGTCTCTTCATAAAATCTCAAATGCTGAAAGATCCTGTCAAAATACATGCTTGGTGTGTTTATTTGGCTCTTTGCTGACTTCCATTTATAGATGAATTCTGAAGGACCTTTATAAGATAACACTATAGTTGGCCACGTTAAATGACATCCTATTCATACGCCTGGTCATCTAAGCAGGATGAAAAGAATAGGCTACGTCTTAATGAACTACCAATTTTGGATGAATAGCCTATCATGTTAAGAGATATGCATGTAAAAAATATATGTTTGGTGATATGTCAAATAGGCTACAAAAAGGGATTTCGTTGTAAACTGCTGAAAAGCCAGTTCACCCAATCCCATCGGCTCCACAAGTCACGTATACGTTCGGGTATATTCACTTCTGTCAAAGAATGCAAATGACGGCATGACGATTTCTACAAGTCAATTGATTTTCTCAACAATCACATTTTGATGAGTACACTACACCTGCCAGTTATACTCAGGCAGTTCTGGTTGGTCAATACTTTATGTTTAGTTACATGTCGGTGTAAGCATCCAGCTAGTATGGCGATAGTGGGGGGTGGGGGGTCTTGAAGACAAAAGCAGCCTAGGCTACACTGTTGTGAGACTTTGTCTGGATTATAAACTAATGCATTTAACATCAAAATGCCCAACTCTCCCGAGTCGTGACATCCCGCCAAGGAGACGCATATTCTCTCAACAATCCTGTTCGAGTTGTGTGGTTCACAAATGTACAGTGCGATGGAATAAAGTGTTAAGACATCCACTGACTGTCTCTGTGTTTATGTAAGGGGAAACACTTTTTTCCCCGTTAATCACACATCCTCCCATCTCTTCCGTGTTTGGGAAATGTACTATGGCAAAGAATTTCTATGATATTGACAAGATAATCGAGTGACCGCTCTAACAATGGAGATACACGTCCTGAAAGATGGAAGGCAAGCTGGAGGCGAGATCATGTGGGACCATTCTATCCATTGAGAGGGCAGATATCGCGTGTGAACAACAGGTACTACTCCGATATAAAGGCTTTCCCCAAAGTTGCCGAAATGCCACGTGTGTCCACTTATATCAGTGCATTCGTAACAACCTGACCATTACAAAACTCCAAATTAGCAGATATATTTTTTGGGGACCAAATTCGGTACTGTCTCATTGACTTCCATACAAACGTTCCTCACTTCGTGGTCTTATTTTCGTGTACAGATTTTGGATGGAGTAAACAATCTCGCTTCGTCTCGTCTTCTCTGACTAGGGTAGACGGGTCTCGCGAATCGTGAGAATAGAATGAAATGGCCATATGGGGTTTGTAGTTTTTTGGGGGGAGCGGTGCTCTTGTGCTCATAAAATGTAAGCGCATGTGTTTGTTCTGTTTTAGGGCGTATATAAGCTTTATCAGTGTAGTGTGTCCCATCACTTGTTGTAATTGTCAATATAATGGTACCAGGGTGCTTAAAATAGGTGAATGAGTCATGTTTAGAAGGGTGCAAGCTGATTTCATAATCGAATGACGTCTTTCCCAAAACTCTCCGGGAGGCGGGTGGATAGATTATTGTTCCACCAATCGGAGCATCCTTCCATTCATAAAGTGGTGTGGGCAGTTTTTTTTGGAACGCGTGGGTTTTGAGGGTTTCATAATCCTGACTAAACCTGAAAACCCTGTTTCAACAAGAACCAATGAAAGGCTCGGAAGAGAAGTTGCCGTATTGTACGCCCAATCGCTCCTCACCTAGGATCACATTTGAGCCACCCTGCTTCATAAAGAACACTGGGCAAGTTTGTTGTGCATGGCCCGGTGCCTCAGGGGAATGGAGACCAATGGAATGGTCTATAATGTACATACTCCGTCTACCCGGAACACCGGGACATGCAAAACGAATGCGCCCAATGCATGAATGGGAATGGAGTATTGGGGATTGACATGTAAATTCACCAAAGGGTGGGCAGTTTCTATTGTTAGACAGCTGTTGTATCCAATCACGAGCAGAGGTGGGTTTTCAGGCAGGCTATAGAGTAGGTGGTGGGTGTGTGTTTAAATCAGGATAGACTAGTGTTGTGGGAGTGTGATGCTACAACCTCCTTATAAAGGGATTCGCACATTGTGGCTTGAAATTAGAGCACATTGCCTAAATTTGAGGTCTCCACAGAGTCACTGAAAAACAGCTGTCATGTATTCGTTGAACGTGGAGGACATGCTTCCTGTGGGCGAGACGCCACTCTTCTGGGTCGGAGCATTCACCGTGGCCTCACTGTCTTTGTGGGTGCTCCACCGACTCCTCCAAGGTTTTCGAATTTGGGTCTGGGGAAATGGACAGTTGATCTCGCCGAAACTGGGCAAATGGGCAGGTGAGTTGGTCACATGGATTCCTTACGAAAAAAAAAAACAAGTCACGAAGGCTGCTCAAGAAGCTTTGAGCTCGACAAGAAAATGTAAAAATGTGGATATTTACGCCAACTTTATTATACATCAAGAAAATACTGCATTCTCATCATATTTGACGTATCACCGACTTTAGGAACTTAAGTTAAGGGCTATCGCGTAAACGCACTAACAGGTTAACAAGATCACGCTTATTGGCTTTCCAGTGTGCAACAGCCGCACTTCAGCACCCATGACTGAAGTTCCAGACCCCAAACCAGCATTGTTGTTCGCTCTCCATTCGAAAGGATGAAGATGTCCAGTATAGATAAACCAAATTCCGCAGTTTGTGCACTCATTTAGAGATAGGTAATATGTGGGTGAGAATTCATCCAGCGGCACAGTGAACGACAGCCCATCCACATGATATATATGCCCAATTAAGACGTGACCTATATTTGGATTTACCACAAATATAGATTCCTCTCTTTTTAATGTTAACATTTCATATGTTATTCAACAGTTTATTATATACCCCAGGCTATATTTGTCATGCGTGTATTGTTGCCATGTGTTTTTTGTTTACGCAATTAATAGCCTACCTAAAATGTGTTATCAAATGGATTGCTAAATTTTCGATATTCTTATCTGACTAGCTTGAAATTGATTTGAGTTTCTCATTCTAAGCATCCAACTGTATTTGGTCTAACTCATATCCTGTGTTTTTCAAGTTTATTTTTTTGTTTAAACTAGGGGCTTCTGTCGCCGTCCTGGTCAAATAAGAGTATATTCGCTGTTAAGACATTTTAGGATCGTGTCTTTGCATAATGTGGAGACTAGTCTCGTTGAAATAGCCTTGGCCTAGCTTGACCCAGTTATCCAGTCTTCTCTTTCGAGAATACTACTGCGTCTGGAACAAAAGCGCATTCTCGTCTTGCTGCGCAATTTGCGCCCCCCATACCATCCTTTACGTTCTCTTATCCAAAACGATGACGGTGTATTGTTTTTAAAGCTACACCTTTCTCTCTGCATCATGACGTACGTTTGTCTAAAGTTGTTTCTGGGTTTGGATGGCTTTTTTTATTTGGTTTAAAATGAATGTCATGTGCGTTGGATGAAGGAATCCAACATGTGTCGCATTGGTGGGATGCTTATTGAATGCGTAATGGCATAGTTTGATGTTCTCTTGGTTTATATGCTTCGGGGTACCAGTGGACATCGGCGCTCTAGCTATGTGATCGGTCATTGCCTTGTCATAGATTGCGACACATTTCCAAAATCATGTCATGGCGCTCACGTTGAATGGTCGCTTGAATGTAACTATTATCTAACTCTTGCAGCCCATCTCCGAATTTATTGTTGCACATTGAGGTTTGGCATGCTGCTAGCCTCCATCACTATATACTAATGAAAAGCTGTAATGTTATCATTAATAATTTCTGACTGATAATTGGATTTATTTCATTTTTTGTGGGGGTGCTATTTTTTTGTTTAAAGTGCTACCTTGGTATTTATAGATAACATTTTTTTGTTGTGAAATATGCATGCCTCACCCTGAAACCAACAGTCATAAGAGTACCAGTCTGACTAGTCTCTTCTCAAATTAATTTCCAATGACAGTCCCTAGAGTATGCACAGCAGTTGGAGGTGACAATGCACCAGGGTATGGAGAAACTGGTTCCTGATCCTGAAGCACAGGTCTAGCAGCCAGGTTGCACCACACATGCATGCTCACTCACTGAAGTCACCTTACAGCCTCTTCTCTTATAGCCTGATCCCAAATCTGTTTGTGCTGTCTTGCCAACTCCTATGGTCATTGTTTAAACCACACAAACAGATCTGGGACCAGGCTACCTGTTCATGGATATCATACCACATGTTTTTGTAGGCCTATTTGTCTGTTGGCATCTTCAACAGAGTATAAAGTTACCTTATTGCAACGTGTGTACCATAGGGCCTTTAGCAAACTTGGCATCTTTTTTTTTTTTTTTTGATTTGCATGTAGCTCAGGTTTCAATGCACAGTTCCCATTGCAATACCCATGGCCTGGCTATTAAAACAAGTGACAGATCTTGCCTGACGAGTTCCACTTGCCCAAAGCCACTGTCAGAACAGTGCACGCACCCCTGTACTGGTAGCTGAGTAGGTAAAAGTAGCCCCAAACCACTAATGCAGTATCAGTTAAGTTCTCCCCCTATGGCTAAGGTTTGGAATAAAGGTTGGATATCTGACCCTAGACCTGTCAAACGCAAGTTCTACCTCGAGGGCTGGTTTCTCGGACTTAAGTCCTGGACTAAAAAGCAGTGTGCTTACATGCATACACTTTTGTAAATTATGTATTCATACTTAGGTCAATTATGTGGACACCCCTTCAAATTAGTGGATTTGCTTATTTCAGCCACACCCTTTTCTGACAGGTGTATAAAATCGAGCACACAGCCATGTAATCTCCATAGACAAACATTGGCAGTAGAATGGCCTTACTGAAGAGCTCAGTGACTTATAACATAGCACTGTCATAGGATGCCACCTTTCCAATAAGTCAGTTCGTCACATTTCTGCCATGCTAGAGCTGCCCCGGTCAAACTGTAAGTGCTGTTATTGTGAAGTGGAAACGTCTAGGAGCAACAACGGCTCAGCTGCGACGTGGTAGGCCACAAAAGTGCACAGAACGGGACCATCACATCTTGGATATGCCATGTCTTGCAATATGCAGACAGCTGGCTTAAAAGTACATTTACAAAAACACGATTTTCAATTGCACATTTTTGTTGTCCAGGACTAGGCTTAATCTGTTTCTGGGATACAGGCCCGAGAGTGTTGCTAAAATGTCACCAGTGAAGAAATTCATGAAAGGAGACTTTCTCAAATCTCCATTCTTTTTTAGTCCCCATTTTTCAACCTTCATGTGTCTTGCTGTAGCCTGCCAGTACATTGGCTAAATCTCTTGCGCACATACTTGATTTACGAGCTACGCAAGAATTTCACTGGCGTTCCTTTGGATGCTCCAGCGAGGCTGTTGTTCCCTGAGTGGAGGGGACCCCTGGTGGTAGGTTTGGAGTCATACACCCTGCCTGACTCAAGGAGGCATCCCCTCTTGTTCTCCTGCCTTATCCATCGTCTGTAAAAGACTAAAGCTTTTGCTTAACTATAGCATCTTATGTGGTATGCAGTGTCCTCCAATAGTTATGAAATTCAAGTGATCTACGTAAAACATTTATATCCAAAAAATGTGACGTTTTTGTTTGGGGAAAAATGAATAGTTGAGGCTGTTTAAGAAATGACCAGCATGTTCTGTGGGTTGAATATACTTTTCATAGAGCTCAGCGATCCCTATTTTTATTTTTTAAATGTGAGACATGTAAAGAAGTTATTTCTAGACTCGACCGGTCTGTCTTGTAGAAATTCTCCTTCTCCCCACCTCTTCATTAGCTCAGAGCAGCACATCTTACATAAGGATAACCAGTGTGCTGCAGCTGATATACATGGCATGTGTGTGGGGGGGGGGGTGGGGGTGGGGGGGGGGGGGGGCAGTACAGAAGCTTCTAATAACTTTTTAGAGGCATGGATCAAACCAGGGAGTAAGATTTTAGGGTTGGTGTTTTTGCCTCTGTAAATCTAACTGAATGGACGACGCTACGGTGTAGGAGACTTTGAAAGGTTATTCTTAGGATGTAGCTCATGAAAAGGTAATTGAAATTGGATTCAACATTAGGGAGACTAGGTTCTCTGCGGTGTAGTTCATCCATTGACGTTGATGGGCAGAGACTTCTACAGGGCATTTGACGTGCACCTTGTCACACAACCTCTAACTCTTCTTATCCCGTTTTCTCCCCGTCCTTGACAACATTCGTTTATTCAGAGATTGGAACTGTTACATATTATAAGGGATGGGTGTAGCCATTCAGGAGTTAGTGTCGGCGTGACATGGAAGACTGGTCAGTTCTTACGAAATGTAAAGGACCCTTTTATTTGGTTGCCTGTCATGGCAACAGCCTAAGGATGTGGGGAAATTCATCTTTTGATGAAGGGAAAGTTGTTTAAAAGTGACATGCGAAAGGTTTTCAGTTCGTGTACTTGTCATGAATAGGTGCTCTTTCATTCATTGTAAGGAACATGCACATCCTGTCAAAAGTTTGGACATCTACTCATTCAATGGTTTTTCTTTTCTAAATTGTAGAATAATAGTGAAGACATCAGCTATGAAATAACACATGGAATCATGTAGTAACCAAAAAAGTGTTAAACAAATCAAAATATTTGAGATTCTTCAATGTAGCCACCCTTTGCCTTGACAGCTTTACACACTCTTGGCATTCTCTCAACCAGCTTCACCTGGAATGTTTTTCCAACAGTCTGGAAGGAGTTCCCACATATGCTGAGCACTTGTTGGCTGCTTTTCCTTTATGCTGCAGCCCAACTCATCCCAAACCATCTCAATTGGGTTGAGGTCGGGTGATTGTGGAGGCCAGGTCATCTGATGCAGCACTCCATCACTCTCCTTCTTGGTCAAATAGCCCTTACACAGCCTGGAGGTGTGTTGGGTCATTGTCCTATAGTCCCACTAGGCGTAAACCAGATGGGATGGTGTATCGCTGCAGAATGCTGTGGTAGCCATGCTGGTTAAGTGTGCCTTGAATTCTAAATAAATCACAGACCCTGTCACCAGCAAAGCACCATCACACCTCCATGCTTCACGGTGGGAACCACACATGCGGAGATCATCTGTTCACCTACCCTACGTCTCACAAAGCCATGGCGGTTGGAACCAAAAATCTCAAATTTAGACTAATCAGACCAAAGGACTTATTTCCAACAGTCTGATGTCCATTGCTCGTGTTTCTTGGCCCAAGCAAGTCTCCTTCTTGGTGTCTTTTTAGTAGTGGGTTCTTCTTTAGTAGTGAATTTGACCATAAATTTGACCCATTTGGGGGTGGCAGATAGCCTAGTGGTTAGTGTTGGACTAGTAACCAAAAGGTTGCAAGATCGAATCCTCGAGCTGACAAGGTAAAAATCTGTCGTTCTGCCCCTGAACAATTTTCTTAGGCCATCATTGAAAATAAGAATTTGTTCTTAACTGACTTGCCTAGTTAAATAAAGGTTAAAAAAATAAATGAAGGCCAGACTTATGCCTCTGAACAGTTTCTGTTACTTGAACTCTATAAAGCATTTATTTGGGCTGCAGTTTCTGAGGCTGGTAACTCTAATGAACTTATCCTCCTGCAGCAGAGGTAACTCTGGGACTTCCTTTCCTGTGGCGGTCCTCATGAGAGCCAGTTTCATCAAAGCGCTTGATTGTTTTTGCGACTGCACTTGAAGAAACGTTCAAAGTTCTTGAAATTATCCGGTTTGACTAACCTTAATGTCTTGAAGTAATGATGGACTGTCGTTTCTCTTTGCATATTTGAGCTGTTCTTGCCATAATATGGACTTGGTCTTTTATCAAATAGGGCTATCTTCTGTATACCACCCCTACCTTGTCACAACACAACTGATTGGCTCAAATGCATGGAAAGGAAACAATTCAAGGGTGCAAAGCTGTCAAGGCAAAGGGTGGCTACTTTTGAAGAATATAAAAAATAATTGTATTTGTCTTACACTTTTTCCATATGTTTCGATGTACTCACTATTCTACAATGTAAAGAATTAAAAACCCTTATTGAGTAAGGTGTCCACTTTTGGCTGGTACTGTATGTGAATGAAATCTGCTGGTCACTGAGGAAGGGTCAGCAACTCCATCTATGCTTGTGAATGTGCTTCCCCCTAGTGTTGTAAATGGGGGGGGGGGGGGGGGGGGGGGGGGGGGGGGTGAAAAAGTGATGGTGGATGGTTGGAGACAGAGAGCAGCGTTGCGTTTCATGTGACGAACACGCTCTGTGACATGTGCTGCTGCTGGGTAGAGAAAGCTGTAGCTCTTAATTTCAAGCCCCCGTCACTCCTTCCCTAGCCAGCCTATCTCCATCTCTCTTGTTCTATCCCTCTTCCTATCAATTTCTCATTCATTTCTTTCCCTCTGTTTGCCCTCTGCGAGCCCCCCCCCCCCCCTTCTCGCTCCACTGTCACGACTCGTTTTCCTTTGTTAGAAAAGGAAGTTCCATCGGTTTCTTTTTGAAATGTTTTTATTTTTTTGTAAATAGCCCATGTTTGCACTTAGTCTCAAATAAATAAATGCAATCAAAGAAATACTGCTATTCCAGTCCACTTGTTCAGACTATTCGGTACGTGTATGAATGAGATTGGTTTAAACCTGCTCTTTTCAAATAAATGTGTTAATACCAGTTTTTTTTCGTCAGGTAGCCAAGTGGTTAGAGCGTTGGACTAGTAACTGGAAGGTTGCAAGATGGAATCCCCCGAGCTGACAAGGTTCAGGGGCAGAACGACAGCTTTTTACAAGGCAGTTAGCCCACTGTTCCTAGGCCGTCATTGAAAATAAGAATTTGTTCTTAACTGACTTGCCTAGTTAAATAAGGGTAAAATAAATTCCACTTTTTTTAGTAATGGATGGTGGTAGTGCTCAGGTGCATGAGGTACATTTCCGCCAAGTTAGGAGAGGACACCTTAGCAGTATAGTTGTAATGGGGTGAATTGAATACTATTCACTGCATAGAACTGCACAAGGTTCTTGTTGATTTTGGTAGCCCAACATGCCCAGAACCAGAGTCCATCAGTGCAGTTGGCGGCAAGTCCGTGCATGCACAACACAATGTGGTGACACCTGTGATTGTATTGCATCATAAATCAACTTCCTTAAGGCCTATTCTCTGTTTCAGTTGAATTTTTGGGTTTTGGAATAGGTACATCCCTAGGCAATAACTCTGAACCCTAACCCAATTCTCCTCTTGCACAGACTTCCTATGATGTCTTGGTTTCTGAGAACCTTGTGGAGAAGATTTGCACAACGTTGACGGTGAAAGATTAAAGACCTGCATTGACATTGTGTGAAGCTCTACAGTCAAGAGTTTAGGTTATTGATTATCTCCTTGGCAAAACCACTTAACTGCAGAGCTTTGCACACTGTTGACGAGGCGTGTGTCTCCACTATGTTTGATAACCAAGACCTTATTGGAAGAGAATGTAAGATGGGCATTGGGTTAGGATTCAATGGTTGTGTCCCAAATGGCACCCTATGTAGTGCAGTACATGGGCTCTGTTCTCTCGGACTCTGTCTGGGCATCATAGCGCTGTCCTACTGGGTTTTCCTGCTGTCTCCTGTTGCGGCGTCTGAAATCTCTTGTGCGCTTTGTTACCCCTCTGCAGAAAAACCTGCTAAATCTAGACTTTTTAAAGTTGTAGTTTGTCTTGCAGATAAGGTTAGGTAACATTAATGTAGTGATCGATAATATACTTTCATCTGAATCTAGACAACTACAATTTCAAGTCTAGACTTTCATGGAATGGGGTAACTAGGGATTCATCATGGAGGCTCCTCAGAGGAGGAAGAGGAGGACCATCCTCAGTGAATTTCATAAAAATGGAAACGCATTGAAGTTATCCTTTTTAGATAAAACCATTCTAAATATATTCACGTGACAATTGATTAAAGCACACTGTTTTGCAATGGAGGTCTACAGTAGCCTCAACAGCACTTTGTAGGGTAGCACCATAGTGTAGCCGGAGGACATCTAGCATCCGTCCTCCTCTGGGTACATTGACTAAAATACAAAACGTAGGAGGCTCTTGGTTCTCACCCCCTTCCGTAGACTTACACAGTAATTATGACCGGATGGAGGATGTCCTCCGGAAGTTCAGCGCTCTTGCAGCATGAACTGACATGTCCTCCACCCAATCAAAGGATCAGTGAATTAATCTAGTACTGAAAGCGTAAGCTACAGCTAGCTAGCACTGCATTGCATAAAATGTGATGAGTAGTTGACTCAGACAATAATTCAACAGTTTCAACAAATACATTTCTTGAATGGAAATGCAAGTTTCTATCTTTTCAGTTTCACTTAGCTAGCAAATGCAGCTGGCTAGTTTAGTGGCTCAGAGGGATGCTATGTTAGCTAGCTGACTGACTATCCAACACAATACTGGAACTCTTCCAAGTCAAGCTTTTGGTTGTATTAATTTGTTGTCACCTGGGCGTGCCAGTGTAACTGCATGATTGTAGCGTGTTTACTAATGCATTAGTTCTACAAGCTATGTTGACTAGGCCGTTACTTTAGCTAATATGGTGACAACAATGTAGGCTGTGTGTAGCGGTTATGATATGGTTTTGCTTGGATAGGCTTTTCCGCCTGGTCACATACAGCTGATGTGTTGTATATTGAAGTCCACAAACAAAGGGAAAATGTGAGGAGGAGAATGCATAGAGGCTAGAATGAATACAACGTGGCTGCTATGATCAGGGGCGTGTTCGTTCTTCTTAAACGTAAGCAAACGAAACGGGGATCAAAAATACCTGAATTTGTCCAATAGACTCGTTTGCCACTGGACTAATGATTACACCCTAGATAAGCTAGATGCAGGAAAGAGTGTGAAAAGCAGTATTGAATGTGTCAGTCTCACACAAGGTTAATCTCGACCTGTGTGCACCTACGTTGTAAACTTTCATTCATAGGCTAGGTTATAGCAACCTCATGATGGGTATAGGGAAAATTTGAGTATCATATAGTAGCCTAAACCTATTGGTGTTACATTCAACTGGGTGAATGGAATATGAATGACAGTCATCCAACATGCTGTAATAGAAATAAGGCCATGCTCATGGAAAAAATAACCGTCCTCCCTCATCATAAACGGCACTGACCACCACTGGGATTCATAGTTACACGGTTGTAAAGAAAGCCTGTTCTGGTGATCAAATTTATATCTGCGACAGTTTATTGTCCATTGAAATGAATTCCTTCCATTTCTTTGACTTAAAAAAAAGTTATCCCCCGTGAGAAGTTGCAATATGAAGGAAAATAACAAGCCTGTGACTGGGAGGCTATTTTTGCACACTGTACTCAAATATAGATGCTATATTTGGTCGTGGGCGGCTCGAAGTAGACTTATTTTTGCTCTCGGCTCATAAAGCAGTAGTTGTCGACTTTTTATTTATTTATTTTTGCCCATGTGACTTGCTGCTTTGTGTTATTTAAAGCAACTTGTTTGAGGTGGGTGAAGGCAGGGATGGTGGTCGCGTTGGGTTTTCTACTGCAGCCCGCCCCCCTACCACACCTTTCTCTGGCAGAGGGCTGGCTCGTTGATAGGAGGGACAGGGGTACGACAAATGACTTAACAGTTCCTGAGGAATGGAGAGGGGCAACACGAGGGCCGCATCCTCTCCACGAATGTTAATTGGGGCTTTAGTGAGGGATGGGGATCCACTTTCAGTTTGGCACCCATTTTGACTTGGGCAGTTTTTTTTTTCGGGAGCTACAGCGCTATATTATATACAGCCATGAACGGTGCTGCAATAGGATGCTGAAATAAGTATGATTGCTCCAATGCCGTTCTGTATTTTCTTTTGGGATGCATTGCAGAGTGTAGACCCCGTTTTTTAGGCATACCAGTTTTCCCCCCCACATGTGTCCATTCCTTCCTTGTTGGTATTCAGGTGCTGCGGCAGGCAGGCGAGATCCAGACGAGGCTGCGCTCGGCTCCTCGCTGCTATTTTTAACTCGTGCTGCTTTTTTTAGCCCTCAATATGAATATTGAGCAGGCGACAGGCAGGGGCAGCTCCACTGTGCCTCTGAGGTGGGAACGTCGATATGCAGCAACTACCTCGGCTACGTGATGTGTAGCACTGAGCGCCGAGTGCAATTTAAGCCCCCCCCCCCCCCCCCCCCCCCACACCTCCACCAGGGAATAACTTAACCAAAATGGCATTGAAAATGTGTTATTGTCTGAAATATATAGAGATGGGAGTGACACATCTGAGCCTCTGAGACATTCTACACTGAACACAAAATATCACACAAAATGTAAAGTGTTGGTTCCATGTTTTTAATGAGCGGAATTATTTTTTAAAAATCCCAGAAATGTCCCATATGCACAAAGTGCTGATTTTAAACAGCATAATCATTACTCAGGTACACCTTGTGCTGGAGAAAAAAGGCCACTTTAAAATGTGTAGTTTTGTTGCACAAAGTGTGCAATTGGTATTCTGACTGCAGGAATGTCCACCAGAACTGTTGCCAGAGGATTTAATGGTTATTTCTCTACCATACGTTGCCTTCAACCTTGTTTTTAAAGAATTTGGCAGCATGTCCAACCGGCCTCAACTGCAGACCAAGTGTAACCGAGCCAGCCAAGGACCTGTACATCCGGTGGCTTCACTTGGGGGGTGGCTGTAATAAAGCCCTTTTGTGGGTAGAAACTAAATCTGATTGGCTGGGCGTGGCTCCCAAGTTGTCTGCAGCCCTGCCTAGTCATGTGAAATCCATAGATTAGTGCCTAATTTTAAGTTGCCTGATTTCCTTTATACGAACTAACTCAGTATACTCTTAGACTTGGAATAAAACAAATTCAACAGTAAAAAGGTGTCCATGGACAAAGTAACCGCTCGTCCCTCCGTACCTTTGTTACGTGCGCCAGTCGCTGTGGTGTCACTTGTGTGCCTGCTTGCGTAGCTCCGTCCTGTGTGCAGCGTCACTGACCGTAATGCTCCACTCACGTGACGGGGATTTTAAAATCGTGCTCTTCGTGAATTTAACAATGGGAAATTTGGACACAAGGTTCCTTTCTGGGTCCAATGGGTGGAAATGTTGACTGAATGGGTGATGTGTTTTGATATATATATATATATATATATATATATATATATATATATTCCAGGATCTCACCAACAGATTTGAGTTTAATCTATTTTATTCTTTCTGTTACATATCAGAGTATTTTGGTTAGAATGAGTAAATGCAAGTCTTTAACATTGGTTGTCATTGTAGCGCAAAGCACAATGGGGGTGATGGGATAGTAAGTCACGTCTGGATGTGTCTGATATGGCCCCCTATTCCCTATATAGTACACTACTTTTGAGTCCTATTTGTGCCCTGGTCAAAGTAGTGCACTTCATAGGGAATAATGGTACGTCCGGAATGGCACACTGACCTGCCACATATACAGTGAGGGTGCCATGAATTACGATATCCACTTGCCAAAAATGTTATTGTCCTTCTCATCTTTACCAAAATTAGTTTGAGGGCATGGTTCTTTTCTATAATATGAGGGAGCGGTGTAGCCATCCAGGAGTTACAGGAGCCGCGCGAAGCGGCTACATAGGACATTCCGAGCTGCAAAACCATCGATTAACTTGAATCTGCAATGGTCTTTATTTTTTTGTTGAGGTGGAATCAGGGTTCAAAACCCAGTTTATATTCCTATTGCCCCTTCGTCTCCTCTCTCCTATTCATCGTTCCTGTAGGCAGATGGCGTGGTATGCGAACATGGTGCTTCCTCCTCCCTCCCACTCACCCTGTGTCTCGTGAATACCCCTCTCCCATCCCTCAGTCTCCCGTCTTCTATTCCCACATGAACACACTACATTCCGGCGACCATGAAACCGCGCAGTGGCAAAAGTGTAAGCAGTAATGCACTTGAGTGTACAGACAAACTACTCCTCCCCTGACAGGTGAAAAAAAAACAAACATGCGCCCTACAGTTCCTATGGGATTCCATAGGAATTTAACTTCTAGTGAGTTGCATACCCTTTGTTCCACATGTTAATATCTCTGGAATGCGGTCGGTGCAGATTCAGAACCTCTCCTTCCACCCCCCTCGGCCCATTCCGTTCTTTTTGTTTCAGTCTGTCTTGTTTTGTTGGTTCGTCCAACCAATCCATGGGACTATATGGTCGTTGTTCCCTGAAAGAGAATGTGTTGCTGAGTGGGTGTACGTGCCCTGAACTTTGGGTCAAGTCTCGGGTGAAGCAGGGCGGGGGAGGAAGTTCAAGGAGTTCTTGAGTGCAGGAACTTCCAGTCCTGACAACACTGCCCTTGTCATAATGAACCTATGCTGTTGTGTTCACAAAACGATGTGCCACCATTTTTAACAAACCGTAGATGAAATTACATGTGCAATTTGTGTAGGCATCATGCACTCTCCTGGTGTATTCCTAATCGGGCATATATCTCACGACCAACTGCGTGGCTCACTATCTAGCATACAGCTCCTCTGTTGCTCATATACAGTATGTGTAGGTAGATTAGCTTACTATGGCATTTCTTTTGAGGGATGTGTTGGTATACTGTCATCTTTAGCCTGGCCATACTCTGCACGTAGCCCCTTGTGCAGGGGAGTGTACCATCTCCTCTAGTCTCAGACTGATGCGCCGCAATCAGTTGCCCATTGAGGCTTTTCTGCCAAGGAGCGTTTCATTCTTAAGATGGGCGGGGGGAAAAAACAGAATCTGCTTCTCTTCACTTTTGACTGCGCGCTCTCTCTCTTCTCCCTCCTTTCACTCACTTGTTATTTTCCTCTCTCTGTTTCTATTTTTAGCCGCCCCTAGGATCCCTGTTCTCCCTCCCTCCACGCTTTCTCTCGTGCTCCTTGTTCGTCATCACCCCCCCCCCCCCCCCTTGTTTCCCCCTCCAGCTTCGTGCCAGAGAATGGCTACTGCCTGTCTGAATCTTTTCATCAACCCTGGGTTGGTTCCTCTGTGCTATTTCGTAGTGCTGGGGGAATAGTACGTATTGGTGCCCACTTATCTGGGAGGGGGGGGGGGGGGGGCTTTGGTTAGTGTTAGAAAGAGGTGTGACTGCCGATCAGTCAGGCATGGAATAGGGGTGATGTGATGGGCAGAAGCTGGCTAAATATAGCTGTACGCTGTCTTGACAAAGCCAGCCGAGAATGACACGAACATCCGTCCGGACTCCTTGTACCTCTAGCCATCCTGCTTTACCTCCACTGTCTTTAGTCTCTTGCAACCACTTTGAATGGAACTCTCTTCGGCCAACTGTAAAAGAGCATTGTTTAGAGGCCTTGTTTTAAAATGTAGTTTTAGCTTAACAGTAACATTTAGACTTAAGTTTTTATTAGGTACCACACTATAAAGGACGAACAAGGTTGTTGGGTGCGTCTCAGCTGATTTTGCTTTTGTCATAGATATAAAAAAAATGCTATCCAGTCACCCGTGAAGGCTACAGTACTATGTAAACTCTGTTGCTGTTTGGATCCCCCAAAGAAGCAGTCTGACCGGAAATGAAGGCGTGTCATGATTTCGGCTAAGACAATTTTCTCTGCAATTAGTTTCTTTGAAAGCCTTGACAGAAATTACATGAGGACACTTATGTGTTTGTGGGACCCCCAATATATTGTGTATTCCCCACTACACTGTTTCAGTTATAGTGACTTGGAGCCAGGCTGCAAAAATGTAAACGAAACCCTTTCATAGGTTGCACGCCTGTCACTCGGTTGCGTCATGCCGTTGTTATGAACCTTCTCAAGCTGCCCTCGATGGCACCATAGTGGTGCCCTAAAGTGGTGACTGCCTCTGTCCAGAATGACTGGGCTTAACTACTGTTTATTCTGATTTCCACTATAGTGCCTGGAAATACGATGATATTGCCAAAGTAGTCAAATATTTAGTAGGAAACGACTTTGCCAGCAGCATGTCAACTTTACTTTAGACAGATGGCAATGTTGTCATTAGCTAGCAAAGTTTGTCAAAAATAGCTAGCAATGCTAACATTAGCTAGCTAAAATCTGGTGGCCTCTCCTCAATCTTAGCTAGCTAACGTCATCTGATGACAGCAAAAGGTTTTCCTACTAATTTAGTTGTCGTCCTTTTTTGAATGGCATTGTATTTCCAAGCCACAGTAATGCACTTTGGACCATCATCAGCTCTCATTGACAATGAATTGAGTTGAATGCTCAGTCGCGGCATCGGTCCAAAACGAATGTACGAAACAATGCAACCATGAGTACTGATTATTTTTAATTTTTTTCAGTTGTGACGGGAGCCACAGACGGCATCGGTAAAGTCTATGCGGAGGAGGTGAGTTTCCTGCATGACCCCTTTATTTAATTTCCTCCATTGGAAAAGCTTAGTGACGCACAGGCTGTGGTAGGGAGGGCTCTTCCAGGTCTATTGTGGAAAAGGATTCTTGCACACACCCACACCTGTTTTTCTGTCCTTGTGGGGACCTAATATTTCCAGTCCAAATCCTATTTTCCCTTACGCCTGACCTTAATTATAACCCTCACGCTAAACCTAACCCCTAAGCTAAAAAAGGTCTTTGTCCTTCTGGGAAATGTTCCCACCTGGGATAATATCTTGTTTGACTATCCTTGTGGGGACGTTGGGGAATTTCCGGTCTCCACGAGGATAGAAGAACAAGAGCGGTGGTAACAAGGCTACCACTCAGCTCCTCACGCAGTTCCGTGTTGAGTTGGCACATCCTTGTCAATGGCCTATGCATGTGTTTAGAGCAGTAGTGAAGGCTTAGCCAAGACTGTAGTTGGCTGAGGCAACCGTGACATGGTTCAATAGGAATCTAGTAAGTCTCCATTTTAAAGAACTGTAGAGTTCCCTGGTTTAATATAGTCTTCAGTGATTGTGATATACTGTTCTAGTCGACTCATCCCATCTTTCTTGCTCCCTTTCTCAGCTCGCTCGTAAAGGGTTCGCCATGATTCTCATCAGTCGGTCCCAGGGCAAGCTGGATGATGTCGCCATGCAGCTTGGTAAGTGGGCAGCAGGTAGCCTAGTGGTTAAAGCGTGGGACTAGTAACCGAAAGGTTGCTAGATCGAATCTCCGAGCTGAAAAGTTAAAAATCTGTTTCTGCCCCTGAACATGGCGAAGACCCTCAAATTCTCAGTGCTGTGCAATTTGTTTCTCAGGTGCCGTATATAAAAATATTAAATGCATAAAGGATACCGGCACACTGACTAAAGGGGAGTCTTTATTTTAAATGACCAAAATCGTTTGGTTGCCTGAGTCAGTGGTCAGGTTTTCTCACTGCGTTTGAATGGATGATCCTTTATTTTGGAAAACAGCACCATTACCTTAGATATTCTGGCCTTCTGATATTCTCATCCGTAAAAGCGACTGGATTCTGGTCTCCTAAGCCGTCACCTTGGGTGCAATGTCCCCCTGTCGTGCTGACGAGTCAGAGTGGGGTGATGGGTTGTCACGAGCAGGGCTCAAGGTTTCAAACCGCTGGCACTCCTCCCCCTCGAACAATCAGCCTGGCAACTTAACCCCCCCCCTCAATCTGGCATCCCCAATCACTGTGCCAACAAACGATCCCTTTTCTGTACCTCTAGTCACCTTTTACTTTTTTTTCTTCAATGGCTCACAATGAACCTGTTAACCCAAACCTGCTTAATCTGGCAGCCCCAATCCCCATACAAACCCTGTGACCAATTCCAACTCTTTTCCCCCTCAGTCTTGGACCCTTTGAGGAAAAAAAATAAAAAAATCAATGTCACTAGCTAAATATAGCTTCATGAATAGGGTGTGTCGGTTCATGGGGATATTCCAGCCCAGCCTTGTATCTCTTCACTAGACTTCTCTACTCTCTTGTGGAAACTTCATCCCTATCCAGCAGTGGTAACGGCTGCCTGCGTATCCCTCTGAATGGCACATCCTGGGATCTTTCCTCTTGGAACTTACCGGGTTGCCCATCAGACAAACAAGTTTTATACATGCTAATTGCAGCAGGCATATCGATGGAAGGAAAGCGTCAGGCATTTTCAGGTTTTATTAGTGGGTACACGGCGCCCCCTCCTGTTTGAGGAGTTCTCTATATTTACTGCTCATTTTTTCAATGGATTTTTTGGTGTTGAAAGGGTACCACCTGTTTGATGGGGTGACTGCTGAGTGTGTGATTATCTTCTATTTGCCTCCTGTCCACAGAGGAGCAGTACAAGGTGGAGACCAAGACCATCGCCGTGGACTTTGGCCTGTCGGACATCTACCCAAAGATCGAGGCTGGACTGGCTGGACTGGAGATCGGAGTCCTGGGTAGGTGTTCCTTTGGTCTGGCCTTCGTCACCGTGTGGCTGTGTATACCACTTGTCCCCACACTACATTATTCTCTCGCTTTACACTGAGTGTACAAAACTTTAGGGATACCTTCCTAATATTGTGTTGCACTCCCGTTTGCCCTCGAAACAGCCTCAATTTGTCCGGGCATGGACTCTACAAGGTGCCTCAAGCTTTCCGTAGGCATGCTGGCCCATGTTGACTCCAATGCTTCCAACAGTTGGCTGGATATCCTTTGGGTGGTGGTCCGTTCTTGACACACAGGAAACTGAGCGTGCAAAGCAGAGTTCTAACCAGTGTGCATGGCATCTACTACCATACACCGTTCAAAGGCAATCAAATATTTTGTCTTGCACATTCCCCCTCTGAATGGCAGACATACACAATCTGTGTCTCAAGGCTTTGAAATCCTTATTTAACCTGTCAACTCCCCTTCATCTACACTGAAGTGGATTTAACAGGTGACATCAATAAGGGATCATGGCTTTCACCTCGTCAGTCTGTCATGAAAGAGCAGGTGTTCCTAATGTTTTGTACATTGCCCCCACAAACAACTTATTTAACTAGTCAAGTCTGTTAAGAACATTCTTATTTACAATGCCTGCCTTCCCCTACCAAGGCAATAATGTCATCGGTCTCATAATCAACACTGAGAAACTACTCTTGCGGGCACACACTATTGCCATTGTGCTTTTATTTGTCCGTAGTCGTGCAGAAGTGTGTAAAAATATATATATTTTAAGTACATTTCCAGAACAGACTGACAATGTGTTGTAAAATGCATGTTAGCGTTTTACTTAACACCAACACGTACCACAGTCAGTCTTGAGTTCTAACCCTGGAGACACTAAGCCAAAGCAATTTAAGTGGAATGCTATTGGGGCAGTGTCGTCATTTGCAATTAGCCGCCTACTAGTGATTTTTATTTGAATTTCTCAGGCGTTTTTATTAGGATGTGTTCGTACAGAAAGTGATGTCTGTCCACATTCTTGGTGAGTGACTGTCACATTCAGGTAATGCTTTGTTCTTTGTGAGAGGGCATACAAGTTCATGTGCTGCTTGGCTTGCTTTTCCAGTTTAAGGTGCGGTTATATGCCCCTTTAAAAAAAAATATTGTAAAAAAAATGGAATGCCTGGTTCTCTTGTGAGGTCTTGTTGCCTCCTGGTGCCTCCTGGTGGTTTGGAAGTGTAACGCCATCAGTTAGAATGTTCTTATTTGCAGTAACAATGGTCTTGTTGGCTTCTATTTTTATTCAACAGTGAATAATGTGGGAATATCCTATCCCTACCCTGAGTACTTCCTGCATATTCCTGACCTGGACAACGTGAGTTTTTCTGGAGTTAATTCTGTGTAGTTGAGCGACACATGGTAACACATTACTTGAGACTTCTTCGAAACCAATTGAGTGTCAATTAGGCTGTTTTACACAGGCAGCCAAATTCAGTAATAAGTAAAATTACTAATTGTTCTTTTGAACAATCAGATCAGCTTTTTACTTATTTGTTTTTAACCAGTAATTGGGCAAAATATCAATATTGAACAGGGCTGCCTGTTTAACACAGCCAAAGTTCCTAGTTGTACTTTGTCTAGCAAATAGCAAGCGCTTACTTGCATTTGGTGTTAAGAGAGTAGGTGTCAAAGCTCCTTTTTCTTCATTCTAGTTCATCACCAACATGATCAATGTCAACATGACCTCCGTTTGCCAGGTAAGAGTTCTCTTGCTTCTGTAGCAGTTCTGTGTGTATAAATCTATACCATTGGGCAGCTATGCATGTCTATACCATAGATATTCATCTAGTTTTTCAGCTCTTTTTTTTATTTGTATTTTATTGCACAGGTTGCGTGCACTGTCGGTCTGCGGCAAAGTTCAGGGAGTTTAGTGTTACAATGTGTCGACCGTACAGTGGCACAGGTGGCATGTCGATGGGCGTCCATCTTTCACGCTTCCTCTTCATCCTCTTCTCCTACCTCCACTGTTGCTGCCGTGCTGCCTGTGGTTCCCAGAGCAACGGTGAACTACACCAACGCTGTCTGTGTTCACCACCCACGCACCACCATTTCTTCCCCCGCTTTCTCTCGTTCCTTCTCTCGCTCGCCCTTGCCTCCTACACGGCTGAAATGTACCCGTGTGCTATACATCTCCCATAATGCCGCTTGGGTAAATCTGTAGCAGTAATGTGAACTTCCTCGCTGGTCCTGTATGACTTCATTCCCTTGCCATTTCAGTATTTTATAAAAATAACTATGTATAGGTCGTGTTAGCATCCATCGAAATGGAAATTTGTCTTGAAGTTAAATATTTGCATTAAATGAAACGTATAATGGTGTCCCATATGACTTCATTCATGTGTGATGTGTATTGGCACAGCCAGTGTGATTCCTGACCATGCTGTTTTGTCAGGTAATCGAACTGTTTGCTCAGGAGTTCACCTTTCTTTCCGTGCTCCCTTTTCAGATGACTCGACTAGTTCTGCCCAGAATGGTAGAGAGGTGAGTTCTTTTTAAGTGCTATTGCCACATTATAAATGAACATTAACTTTTTATTTTGATGCTATTGATAGTCTGTTCAAGTGTGTCTGACTGGTCAAACAAGGTTCTCAGATGTAATTCTTTAAAAAAAACGGGTTTACACGCTCATGCACATGACAAAGCTGTGCCTCACTGTAAAACTACAAACACTAAAACAAATCCTTAGGTACCCAAAATAATATTAGGTCTACAGTCTGTTCCGCTATCATCCCACTGCTTGCTGTTCCTTTTTCATTAAGGAACAGGCCGGCACCAAGGCTGTCCTAACGCTGGAACCTACATCAGAAAAGCCTAAATTCTCAACTTTAGAATGACCATGAAATGAAGACCTGGGCTTCAAATGTTCAGGACATGAGTTCAACAGTGTTATAGAGAGGATGCCTTTCTACCCTGTTTCTTTCTATCCCTTTGTTCCCTGTTCTGACCAGCTGCTTTTCAATTCACACAAAGTGCACCCTCTTCCGATTGGCTCTGACGAATCACATGGGCTCTCTGTGCCAATGGGAAGGCGGGGCACATTTAGTGCCGTGAGGGGCTAACCAACCCCGTTTTCACTACATCACTGCAGCAACCGGAGTGCTAAATGCGTAAGCAAGCCGCTGTCATGGCAACCCGCACAGCGACTATGATTAGTGTGTGTATGGCAGTCTACAGTGGCACTAGGCTGCTTGTACTCTTTTGTGACGGACAGGAGGCTCTTTTGGCACTCCATGGCAGGGGGGGGGAAAAAAAATATCCTTTTTGATTTTTGTTGTTTCAGGTCCAAAGGTGTGGTCCTCAACATCTCCTCTGCCAGTGGCATGTACCCCGTCCCTCTTCTGACTGTATACTCCTCTTCCAAGGCAAGTGCCAGTCGTGTGTGTGTGTGGAGGTCTTACGTTTACACCTTAAATACACACACTTTATATACATTGCATCATTTAACTGCACAACTGCTTGTCAATGTCTGAGTATGCTTTTCTGTCCCCTACCACTGATTTCAGTTTGTCTTCACACTGATTTAGTGGAACAGCTTCAGTAACATGTCTGCTGACTTCAGACTCTGGCAGCAGTAATGGTACAGCACTGATGAAGGCATAAATCTGAAACTTATGCTTTCGAGGATGGATTCAGTTCCTGTTTTTGCATCTCGGGCCTCTAGTTTGTTCTTTAAAAAAAAAAAAATGGTTTGGAGTGCAAGTACTTTTTGAACTCTACAGATTCTCTCTCCCACGCGCCGGCTGCCTTTCATTCTAGCCTGACCTCAAACCTTAATACTGGCTATCTAGGCACCAGATATACCCCCCCCCCCCCCCCCCCCCCCCCAAAAAAAAAGAATGTAACACAGAAACACTAAATGGAAGACCTTACTTCCAGTATTCTGAGCTAATTAAGGATCTGAGAAGTTACATTTGCTGCTGTTGATGCAAGAGTGAACTACTTCTCTACCCTGATCTGAGTACTTCCACCCTACCCTGATCTGAGTACTTCCACAATCCAATTCTGTGGATGACGATTGTCTTACACACAACAATAACATGCCTGCATCCCCTGATCACTTCACACTGTTTTTCAGTCTTAACAGAAAAGATAAGATCCTAGACTGACAGCAGCTGGGCCCCATACAGTGTTTCTGGTCAGGAGGCACTTGAGACGACTACTCTGAGACTGTCTACTGCTTCCTTTTTGCTCCTTTGCGCATGTCCCTCCTTGATACTGAAGACCTGCCCCTTGGGTGTGATCACTACTAGCCTACTAAAAGAGGTTATGACTTTTGTCCCCAGCGTTCTGTCTATTGTAAATAGCTCCCTGACCTCTGGCTCCTTTCCGGACTATTTTAAAACTGCTCCTGTCTGACCTCTCCTTAATTAAAAAGCCCAGTCTAGACCTCCTCCCTGAATAATTATAGACTCCTCTCTTGGCTTCCTTATTTATCCAAGATGTTAGTTGTTTTCAAGCAATTTGAGTATGAAGTCAGGCTTCCGCTCGCGTCATAGCACGGAAACTGCTTTATTGAAAGTCCGTAATAATGACCTGTCTCTGCCGGTAAATGCTCTCTAGTTCTTTTGGATCTCTGTGCTGTGTTTGACACTTTATCATAATGTCCTTGTTGACCGGCTGGAGAGGTGGGTGTGACTCTCTCGTGTTGCTCTAGACTGATCCGGTCCTGCTTTTTAACATCTAAGCTATATTTCTTAAGTCAAGTCTGTCATTGATTTGAAGTTATGCATGTTTTTATTTCCGCACGCCTAGATTACTTTAAATCTTTTTGTACCCATTTTTATAATCACTCCATCCAGTTATTTCACAATGCTGCAGTACTGCTCTTACCAGGCACCCGGAAATGTGACATCACACTTTATTTTATTTTTTTTAAGCTGCTCTACACTGGCTACCAGCCACTTATTTTTCCTTTGTACTTTTTTTTGTATAAAAATTAAGTTTAAGGCTAGATTTGGTTTAGCCCCAACCTACATTGCAGAACTTCTCTCCCATATGAGCCAAAACGCAGCCTGAGGTCCCCTGGTAAAGCACTGTTGACCATTCCAAAGTCTAGGTTGAAAACAAAAAGGTCACCGGGTATTTTCCATTAGGGTCCCTAGACTTTGGAATGGTCTCCCAGAGGTGGTCAGGCTTGCAGATTTAGTGCAAATCCACCCTGGAAACACCCTGTTTCCATAGATTTTAATTGGCACTTCTCCCTCTTTCTTTGTTAGTACTTATTTTATTTAATGATGTGAAGCACTTTGTTACTTGTATTGAAAAGCACAATAAAAATGAAGTTATTGGTGCCCATCACAGGAGGCTGCTGATGGGAGGACGGCTCATAATGTCCAGAACTGAGCAAATGGAATGGCATCAATCACGGGAGCCATGTGTTCTGCCGTATTTGATACTATTCCGCTCCAGCCGTTACCACAAGTCTGTCCTCCCCAATTAAGGCGCCACCAACCTCCTGTGGTGCCCATCATACTGCAGGCATATTTTCTATAGTAGGATTTGTTACATATAGATATGATGGCAAATTAGTATTATTAGCAAAGCTGTTTTTTGGTTATCCCAGTCTCACAGTTCAGTGGGGGAAGCACTTTCTCTCGTAGGTGGTAATGGTCAGTATTTCTTGTTCGCTCCTTTAGGCTTTTGTGGACTTCTTCTCCCGGGGACTTCAGGAGGAGTATAAGGCAAAGGGAATCATTGTCCAGGTGAGAAGTCGTCCTGTTCACCTGGGCCACATTCAGCAGGACACAATGTTGGCCACCATTCAGATACTTGTATTATGTAAAACCTTATCTGCAAAGTTCAACAATGTTTTGTGTACTGAACATGGTCTTGTTCGCTACTAGTTGCTTTCCAGTTCGTGACGTGTGACAGTTCCACAAAGGTAGTTTAGTATGGCTTCTTCCTGACTGATCCTCAGCACAGAACCGTACAGTCATGCCTCTGTTTTTATGGCTCACGCTACGAGACTGTTCTTTGTTTACCTCAGTGTAACTCGTCTCTTTTTAACGTGGCTACATTTGCTGTGTTTTATACGTTGTCTCATTTTAAGCTAACCTCTGTCCTCAGAGCGTGCTGCCGTTCTTTGTGGCGACCAAGATGACCCGTATCAGGAAGCCCACCTTGGACAAGCCCACCCCGGAGCGCTATGTGGCTGCTGAGCTGACAACCATCGGACTGCAGGACCAGACCAACGGCTACTTCCCCCACGCAGTCATGGTACGGCTCCACCGCTCATCTCCCTTTTTTGTTTTGCTTTTGTTAACTTCAATTTTTTTTTCTTCTTGTTGGACAAATCCAGGGGTATGTTTACTAGCAACTAAATGGTAAGCCAAACGGAACAGAACTTGGAGGGACTTACCTGAATTTGTCCAAGAAAAAATAGTTTTTTTTACAGAAAGTTTTGCCATTGTTTTCTACGGTCTTTGTCTCTAAGGGAATTTTTACACAATTTTGAGCTATGGTTCAAATCTAAGCTAGACTATTTGTTACGTTGTATTTCATTTGTTCTGGCTGGGTTAACTTTGTCAAACAGGGGGAAAAAATGCGTAATCAAAACCACATGTCCATGCAAGTCATTTGTTGATTGGACAAATGTTATCAAGTTAAATCCGTTTACAGTAGGATTATCATCAAGCATCACTTATGTGTCCTAAACTTCATATTTTCGCTTTGGTCTTCCAACAACATGCAGGAGAAACCTGCGCAATAGCTGTTATAACTGCGACAGGAATGGGCTATATTCAATAGCCTACTGTATAGCCCCCGTCTCCTCTAATCTGCGTCGGATGCGCTCATAAATGCTCTGCTACGCACAATGTTTCAGAGAGCTCAAGTTATGATTCTCCATGCATTTCATCAAATGCTTCCCGTCAAACAACCAATAGTAATGTGCAACTATGGTTCTTGTCCGATGTTTGGTCCGGACTGTTCTCACCTGCAGCGAACCGCATCATGGTACGAATTGAATCAGACCGAGCCAGAGATCACCCTTTGAGCGAACTGCAGTGCGTTGATTAGTGTGCTCCAGAGTGGCGATTTTTTTTTTTTTTTAAACGTTTACCAGTCCAAACGAAGCTACCCAAGGGGGTAACCGCGCCAGAGTTCAGGAAAAACCACATCAAACCAATTTGGTGTGAAAGACCCCTAACTGAATACACCCCACGTAGTCCCTCCCTTTTCAGTCGGTTTTCCTCCGTTTGGTGTGGAACTTACCGTTTTCTTATAGAAATGTGACGTGTAGAACTGATATGATCGATTTGTCATGTAGAAGCGACCAGTTTCACATCACTGAAGAGTGAATACGCCCTCAATGTGTTTATGTCCACACTGAGTGTCAGCTAACCTCTGACCTTTTGTTGTCCGTGTGTCCTCAGGGCTGGCTGACCACTGTCCTGGTGCCCATCAACCTGGTCATTTACTTTGGGGCAAGGATGAACCGAGCCCAGCGTACTGGCTACCTGAAGAGGAGAAAGCTGAGGGAGCTGGCCAACCAGAGTAACGGGAAGAGTGACAGGCTGAAGAGCGAATAAGAACCCCCCCCCCCCCCCCCCCCATAGAAAATAATGGAGAATGAAAGCTGACCATAGAACTACTACTGACTAGCCCTGACTGTCCATTAGTTAGTAATGTCGAATGATTCACGGGTGTGTTTTGAGGATCTTTTTGTATGTTGAAGCTAACGGATATCTTCCTCGGAGCCCATATTGACATAACATGACACGTCTTTTGAATGAAGTGGTTCAGCGATAACGCCTCTAACCAAAACGGCAGCTCTAACAAAGTGGCTGCGACAAATACATACTCTGCTCTCAGCACAGGGAATAGAAAAATAACTGTGACCAAAAATAATTGCAGAGAAGAATCTTTAAAGGCCCAGTTGAGTCAAATGTGATTTTTCCTGTTTTATATTCGTTTCCACACTGAGGTTGGAATAATACTGTGAAATTGTGGTAATGAAAATAACCTTTTAGTGTAAGAGCTGTTTGAAAAGACCGCCTGAACTTCAGTCTGTTTTGGTGGGATAGAGTTTTGGTCTTCTATGGCGATGTCACCATGCAGTCAATTAGTTAATAGACCAATAAGAAAGCATTCCAAAACTTTCTGCCAATAACTGCTAATTTTCAGTCCCCTCACTGATTACTCCCAGACAATCCTAGCAAAATCCTTGCTTGAGCAATTTCCCTTTGCTAAGAAGCTATTTTTGGTTATTTTTGACCATTTTAATTAACAATCACAGAAATTTACTTGTTACCCAAAACAACATATTTGATATTGAGAAACATCTTCATTTGACCTTTAAACAGGGTGATTTTCGTTGACTCTGCTGTTGTAAGCAGGATGGTGGCGGGACAATTTTTTTTATATATTTTTATACATGTACGTAAAACCAAGCCGCAGGCACATCTTCAGGTACTTCGCACAGTGTGAAGTGCAGTTTACACACTGGCTGTGCCTGAAAAGTTTACAAGCTATCACCCCCCCCCCCCCCCCCCCCCCAGCTTGTTCACCTTAACTGTCTAGCTGAGTTATTGTCAATCAAGAGTGTTGGCTTTTTGTGCATATTTAAATTTTGTGTATTTAGAAAATAAATAAAAAAATGTGGTGGGATTTGTTGCACTGATGTATTTCGCTTTTTCAGTTGTCTAAACTTGAAGTATTTTTTTTCTTTCTTCTCCCCCCTATAAAATGTAATCGTTATCCACATGCCTTCCAGTTCATGCTGGCATTGATCACGTCCAATGAGAGGGAGTCATGCACATTGAAGGCTTTATATGGAGCTGTGAATGCCCTAAATGATAGTAGTTCCATTGAAAGCTAATACTATACACTTGCCTTACAGGCTCAGACTGTATACTATATATTGTGCACAAGAGCCTTTTGGAATGGTGAGGGACTTCAACAACATGCACAACTGTTTTTTTGTTTGTCTGGGTGTTGCTCTATGTATGACTTGGATCTCTGTATGACTTGTTCTGACCGATGTCCAGACTTGGTGCCTTATGAAGATCTCAGGTGTGAAACTATACTAGTTTATCAGGAATTTTGGAATTGCAATGTACTGTCACTCTTGCTGCTTTGCGCCTGTACGATTTAATCTGAACTTTCTACTTGATAAATTCTGTACAATAAAGAATGTGGTCTGTATTTTATTTCCTCTGACTTGCTTCCTGGATATTAATGAACAAGAATTATGCCTTTGCAAGCCCCTTTTTATTTTATTTCAGCTGTTCCTTAATGTTAAGATTTATCCCAAATGACACCATATTCCCTACAGGGTGCCATTTCGGACCCCCACCCAAGTTTCATTAGTCTGCATGGGATGTGCATGGTATACATCCAACGAAATGCCTACCTGCAGGTTCCTTATCAATGCAACAAATACATTCTACAACTGAAGTAAATGGCGGTGGAATAGAACATTTTTGTAGTATAATACAGAAAGGTACAACATTTACACGTATGGGGTCACAAATGTAACTTGAGCAGTATAATGAGTCTGGTTGCAGCAGTAACGTGTGGAGAGTCTCTGAACCTGTTATCGGACTTCATGCTCCGACAGTCTGCCTGATTGTAAGGGAGAGAACAGCTCGGGTGGGGGGTCCTTGATGCTGTGTGCCTTCCTCAGGCACCGTTTTGAGTAGCTGTCCTGGATGGGTGGAAGTACGGTCCCGGTGATTTACTGGGCTGTCTTCAGCTGCAGGAGGGCCTTGTGGTTGTGGATAGAGCAATTCCCGTACCAGGCTGCGATGCAAGCGGTTAGGATGTGCCATGGTACAGCAGTAGTATTGGGAGGGGTCCCAGGGCGGAATGCCACATTTTTATCAGCCGTCTTAAGTAGAGACGCTTTTGCGCCCTCTAGACAAGTGTTGCTGTTGGTCTATGACAAGTCCTCGGTGATGTGAATGCCGAGGAACATAACTCGTGACTCTCCTTACTACAGTCCCATTGATATGGATCGGAGCATGTGACCTCTACTTCCTGAAGTCAACAATCAATTTCTTTGTTTTACTGATGTTGAGGGAGCGGTTGTTGTGACAACGCCACAATGCCAGTAAACTTACCAACTCCCTATAGGCTGACTCGTGATGTCGTCAGAACTTGATGGAGTGGGTGAACAGGGAGTACAGTAGAGGACTGAGGACATACCCCTGTGTTAAGTCAGTGTGGAGGGGGTGTTGCCAATCCTCACAGCCTGTGGTCTGCCCATCTGGAAGTTCAGGGTCGAGTTGCAGAGGGTAGTGGCCAGACCCAGAGCTCTGAGCTTGGAGGGGACGATAGTGTTGAATGCTGAACTGTAGGCAGTAAACAGCATTCTCACATAAGTGTTCCTCTTGTCCAGATACACTATGTGGACACCGTGTCAAATGGAGTCAGCTACTTCAGCCACACCCGTTGCTGAGAGGTGTATAAAATCGTGCAACCATAGACAAACATTGGCATTAGAATGGCCTTCCTGAAGAGCTCAGTGACTTTCAACATAGCACCATCATAGGATGCCACCTTTCCAACAAGTCAGTTAGTCCAATTTCTGCCCTGCTAGAGCTGCCCCGGTCAACGGTAAGTGCTGTTATTGTGAAGTGGAAACGTCTAGGAGCAACAACGACTCAGCCGCAAAGTGGTAGGCCACACAAGTTCACAGAATGGGACCGCAGCCTGCTGAAACGCGTAGCGTGTAAAAATTGTCTGTCTTCGGTTGCAACACTCACTACCGAGTTCCAAACTGCCTCTGGAAGCAACATCAGCACAATAACTGTTCATCGGGAGCTTCATGAAATGTGTCTCCATGGCCTAGCAGCCGCACACAAGCCTAAGATCACCACGCGCAATGCCAAGCATCGGCTGGAGTGGTGTAAAGCTCACTGCCATTGTACTCTGGAGCAGTGTAAATGCGTTCTCTGGAGTAATGAATCACGCTTCATCATCTGGCAGTCCGACAGACAAATTTGGGTTTGGCAGGTTGCAGGAGAACACTACCTGCCCGAATGCATAGTGGCAACTGTAAAGTTTGGTGGAGGAAGAATAATGGTCTGGTGCTGTTTTTCATGGTTCGGGCTAGGTCCCTTATTTCCAGTGAAGGGAAATCTTAACACTACAGCATACAATGATATTCTAGATGATTCTGTGCTTCCAATTTTGTGGAAACAGTTTGGGGAAGTCCTTTTCCTGTTTCAGCATGACAATGCCCATGTGCACAAAGCGAGGTCCATACAGAAACGGTTTGTCGAGATCGGTGGGGAAGAACATGACTGGCCTGCACAGGGCCCTGACTTCCACCCCATCTAACACCTTTGGGATAATGCTCTTGTGGCTGAATGGAAGCAAGTCCTCGCAGCAATGTTTCAACATCTAGTGGAATGCTGTCAAAGCAAGGGGGGACCAACTCCATATTAATGCCTATGATTTTGGAATGAGATATTCAATGAGCAGGTGTCCACATACTTTTGGTCATGTAGTGTATGTTACGGTCGTGTGAATAGGGATGGAAATAGCATCTTCCATGGATCTAATGGAGCTGTAGGCAAATTGGAGTGGGTCCAGTGTGCCTGGCATGCTGGCCTTGATTGAAGCGAGATGCGGCAATAGTCATTTGGGTATGTCACTTTGTTTTTCTTGGGCACTGGGACGGTGGTGGTCTCCTTAAAGCAGGTGGGGACTACAGCCTGGGAGAGGGACAGGTTGAATATGTCCGAGAAGATGCTTGCCAGGTGGTCAGCAAACACTCTGAGGACGCAGCCAGGGATGCCATCTGGGTGGGTCCCTCACGTCAGCCTCGGAGAGCGAAAGCACCTGGTCTTCTGGAGCAGCGAGAGTCTTCCTGAATGGCTCAGCATTGTCTGCCTCGAAGCGAGCGTAAAATGTGTTAAGCTCGTTTGGGAGGGAGGCTTCGTTGGGCACCGCACAGCTTGATTTTCCTTTATAGACTGTGATAGTCTGTAGTTCTTGCCACATGTGACACAAGTCTGAGTTGTCGAACATAATTTCAAGTTTGAGACTGTTTTGTCTTGTTGTGCCCCTAATGGTTTTGTGGAGTTCGTACCTGCTTGCCTTGTATGCGTCGTGCGGCATGAGTCATCGAGGTTAGTTCTGCTGACATTGAATGCTGCAGTACGGGCTCTCAGCATTGTATGGATATCTCATATTTATGTATGAACTTCTATAATTCATAGTTTGTGGTTTTTAAGTTAAATGTTAAGCTACAGCATATTGTCCCATGCACACATTGTGTAATTTACTGATGGTCCCTAACGAGCCCCATATAGATATCCAAAGTGAATCCAAATTTACTATGGCCAGTGTGCACGGCATTACGATCGAGTCATGTGCAGAGAGCTCCAAATGGATGATTACTTGGGTGCTGCCAGCTGTGGGCATATGGGCAAGATTTAAATGAACCCAATCCAAGGAAAACTGTTGTGTACCCTTCATTCCGTGACATACCTTTTTTCCCGAATTCTATTGCAAAGCTCTGTTTAGGACGTGATGACATTTTATGACTAAAATTATCGAATTTACACTTTGTAGTACATTTTGAAGCTAGAATAAATGTTTCTGACTCAGTAATGCCACACAGGCCGTTTTCAACCAGAAAAGGTTTTGTTCCCAACAGAAATGAATGGTAAATAATGTATTGTGTTATCTTGTAGTCACTTTTATTGTAAATAAGAATATAATATGTTTCTAAACACTTCTACATTAATCTGGATGCTACCATGATTACGGATAGTCCTGAATGATTTGTGAATAAAAATGAGTGAGAAAGTTATATATGCACAGATATCATACCCCCAAGACATGCTAACCTCTCACCAATACTGCAGGGGAGGTTACGTGTTAGGATGCTGTGTGTCAAGCAATAGTGGGCCAGGTGCTAAAAACATTTTAGATTGGGACTAGCACTTTGAAAAAGAGTCCGTAGAAGTGGGTTTTAAGAGAAGGACTGTTTTAAAAGTTCTGAGTGATGGAGTGGCTTTCAGAAGGTCACAGAGCATTCCATGGGCGAGGGGCAAGGGAGCAGAAGGCTTGGTCCCCCATAGCTCGGAGGAGTGTCTTGGGGACATGAAGCAGTGCGAAGTGGCTCGCTGCTTGAGATGATGTCGCTGATTTAAATCAAATCAAATTTGATGTAGGTGGAGCAGTTTCCATTCAGGGCTTTAAATACTATCAGGATTTTGAAGTTGATCCTGTAGTTGACTGGTAGCCAGTGAAGTTGGGCCAGGATCGGGGTGATGTGGTCTGGCCAGGACCTAACAGCACTGTTCTGGATTAGTTGGAGCCTCTGTAGGGATTTGGTAGGAATGTCCCCAAACAGCATATTGATGTAGTTGATCCGAGAGAAGATGAAGTCGTGGATGAGTTTCACTATATCTGGCTGGGAGAGTGATGGTTTGACCCGGGCAATGTTTTTAAGATAGGAAAATGATGTGTTACATACACTTAGGTTGGAGTCATTAAAACTCATTTTTCAACCACTCCACAAATTTCTTTTGGGAAGTATGTTAAGACATCTACTTTGTGCATGACACAAGTAATCTTTCCAACAATTGTTTACAGATAGATTATTTCACTTATGTCACGTTCCTGACCTGTTTTCTGTTAGTTTGTGTATGTGTTAGCTGGTCAGGACGTGAGTTTGGGTGGGCAGTCTATGTTTTCTGTTTCTATGTTGGTTTAAGGGTGACCTGATATGGCTCTCAATTAGAGGCAGGTGGTTTTCATTTCCTCTGATTGAGAGCCATATTAAGGTAGGTGTTTCGGTTTTGTTTGTTCGGTTTATGTAGTCTGTTCCTGTTTTCATGCGTTCTTCGTTATACGTAAGTTCTTATGTTCAGGTGCGTCTACGTCGTTTGTTGTTTTGTAGTTATTCAAGTATAGTTCGTTTTCTGTCTATGTCGTGTCTTGTTTAATTCAATAAATCATGTCATCATACCTCGCTGCATATTGGTCTTCAGATCCCTCTCTCCTCTCCTCGTCTGAGGAGGAGGAGGATTTAGAGAATCGTTACAGAACCACCCACCAAATTACCAGAACCAAGCAGCGGGGAAAAGGGCAGCGAAAGCAACCACAGAAATCCCAGGACTTGTGGACTTGGGAGGAAGAGTTGAATGGAGAAGGACCCTGGGCACAGGCTGGGGAGTATCGCCGCCCCAAAGCTGAGCTGGAGGAAGCGAAAGCTGAGCGGCGGCGATATGAGGAGGCAGCACGGCAGCGGGACAGGTACGAGAGGCAACCCCAGAATTTTTTTGGGGGGGGGCTAGAGAGGAGTGTGGCTAAGCCAGGTAGCAGACCTGAGCGCACTCCTCGTGCTTATTATAAGCAACGCGTCACTGGTCAGGCACCGTGTTATGCGGTTAAGCGCACGGTGTCGCCAGTGCGTGCCCATAGCCTGGTGCGCTATAGGGCAGCCCCCCGAAAGTGTCAAGTGAGTGTGGGCATCCAGCCGGGGCGTATTGTGCCTGCTCAGCGCGTCTGGTCTCCGGTACGCAGTTTCGGTCCAGGGTATCCTGCGCCGGCTCTGCGTGCTGTGTCTCCGGGGCGCTGGGAGGGTGCAGTGCGTCCTATGCCTACGCTCCGCTCGTACCGGGCAAATGTGGGAGTGGAGCCTAAGGGAGAAGTGCGCGTAGTTGGCACTAGATCTCCAGTGCTCATCCACAGCCCGGTTCAACCTGTGCCTGCACTCTGGAGGGTACGGGCTGGAGTAGTATGCCAGCCTGGGGGAGTGGTGCCAAGGCTGCGCACCAGAGCTCCAGTGCTCCTCCACAGCCCGGTCCTTCAGGTGCCTTTTAACATCAAGCCTCCTGTAGGTCTCTCCAGCCTGGTGGGTCCTGTGGCAGCCCCACGCACCAGGCTGTCTCTCCGTCTCCTTCCTACAGGTGTGCCCGTCTGCCCAGCGGCGCCTGAACTGCCCGTCTGCCCAGCGGCGCCTGAACTGCCCGTCTGCCCAGCGGCGCCTGAACTGCCCGTCTGCCCAGCGGCGCCTGAGCTGCCCGTCTGCCCAGCGGCGCCTGAACTGCCCGTCTGCCATGAGCCTGCAAAGCTGCCCGTCTGCCATGGGCCTGCGGAGCTGCCCGTCTGCCAAGAGCCTACAGAGCCGCCCGTCTGCCAAGAGCCTACAGAGCCTTCCGCCAGACCGGAGCCGCCAGAGCCTTCCGCCAGACCGGAGCCGCCAGAGCCTTCCGCCAGACCGGATCAGCCAGAGCCTTCCGCCAGACCGGATCAGCCAGAGCCTTCCGCCAGACCGGATCAGCCAGAGCCTTCCGCCAGACCGGATCAGCCAGAGCCTTCCGCCAGACCGGATCAGCCAGAGCCTTCCGCCAGACCGGATCAGCCAGAGCCTTCCGCCAGACCGGATCAGCCAGAGCCTTCCGCCAGCCAGGATCCGCCAGAGTTTATCAGCCGGGACCTGCCCCTTGTCCCGGTGTTGCCCCTTGTCCCGGTGTTGTCCCTCAGTCCGGAGCTGCCGTCCCTCAGTCCGGGGCGGCCCCTAAATCCAGCGGGATCCATGTCTAGGGTTCCCAGTCCAAGGTCGGTGGCGAGGGTCGCCACCTTGAGGAAGACACAGAAGCGGGGATTTATTATGGTGGGATTGGGACAGCGTCCGGAGCCGGAGCCACCACCGTGGTCAGATGCCCACCCAGACCCTCCCCTAGACTTTTGGTGGTGCGTTCGGAGTACGCACCTTGAGGGGGGGGTTATGTCACGTTCCTGACCTGTTTTCTGTTAGTTTGTGTATGTGTTAGCTGGTCAGGACGTGAGTTTGGGTGGGCAGTCTATGTTTTCTGTTTCTATGTTGGTTTAAGGGTGACCTGATATGGCTCTCAATTAGAGGCAGGTGGTTTTCATTTCCTCTGATTGAGAGCCATATTAAGGTAGGTGTTTTCACACTGTTTGTTTGTGGGTGGTTGTCTCCTGTGTCTGTGTGATGTTACGCCACATGGGACTGTTTCGGTTTTGTTTGTTCGGTTTATGTAGTCTGTTCCTGTTTTCATGCGTTCTTCGTTATACGTAAGTTCTTATGTTCAGGTGCGTCTACGTCGTTTGTTGTTTTGTAGTTATTCAAGTATAGTTCGTTTTCTGTCTATGTCGTGTCTTGTTTAATTCAATAAATCATGTCATCATACCTCGCTGCATATTGGTCTTCAGATCCCTCTCTCCTCTCCTCGTCTGAGGAGGAGGAGGATTTAGAGAATCGTTACAACTTATAATTCACTGTATCACAATTCCAGTGGCTCAGAAGTTTACATACACTAAGTTGACTGTGCCTTTAAACAGCCTGAAAAATTCCAGAAAACGATGTCATGGCTTTAGAAGCTTCTGACAGGCTAATTGACATCATTTGAGTCAATTTGAGGTGTACCTGTGGATGTATTTCAAGGCCTACCTTCAAACTCAGTGCCTCTTTGCTTGACATCATGGGGAAATCAAAAGAAATCAGCCAAGACCTCAGAAAAAAAATTGTAGACCTCCACAAGTCTGGTTCATCCTTGGGAGCAATTTCCAAACGCCTGAAGGTACCACATTCATCTGTACAAACAATAGTACGCAAGTATAAACACCATGGGACCACGCAGCCGTCATACTGCTCAGGAAGGAGATGCGTTCTGTCTCCTAGAGATGAACGTACTTTGGTGTGAAAAGTGCAAATCAATCACAGAACAACAGCAAAGGACCCTGTGAAGATGCTGGAGGAAACGGGTACAAAAGTATCTATATCCACAGTAAAACGAGTCCTATATCGACATAACTTGAAAGGCCGCTCAGCAAGGAAGAAGCCACTGCTCCAAAACTGCCATAAAAAAAGCCAGACTACAGTTTGCAACTGCACATGGGGACAATGATCGTACTTTTTGGAGAAATGTCCTCTGGTCTGATGAAACAAAAATAGAACTGTTTGGCCATAATGACCATCGTTATGTTTGGAGGAAAAAGGGGGAGGCTTGCAAGCCAAAGAACACCATCCCAACTGTGAAGCACAGGGGTGGCAGCATCATGTTGTGGGGTGCTTTACTGCAGGAGGGACTGGTGCACTTCACAAAATAGATGGCATCATGAGGCAGGAAAATTATGTGGATATATTGAAGCAACATCTCAAGACATCAGTCAGGAAGTTAAAGCTTGGTCGCAAATGGGTCTTCCAAATGAACAATGACCCCAAGCATACTTCCAAAGTTGTGGCAAAATGGCTTAAGGACATCAAAGTCAAGTTATTGGAGTGGCCATCACAAAGCCCTGACCTCAATCCTATAGAAAATTTGTGGGCAGAACTGAAAAAGCGTGTGCGAGCAAGGAGGCCTACAAACTCTGTTACACCAGCTCTGTCAGGAGGAATGGACCAAAATTCACCCAACCTATTGTGGGAATCTTGTGGAAGGCTACCCAAAACGTTTGACCCAAGTTAAACAATTTAAAGGCAATGCTACCAAATACTAATTGAGTGTATGTGAACTTCTGACCCAATGGGAATGTAATGAAAGAAATAAAAGCTGAACTAAATCATTCTCTGCTATTATTCTGACATTTCACATTCTTAACATAAAGTGGTGATCCTAACTGACCTAAGACGGGGAATTTTTACTTGGATTAAATGTCAGAAATTGTGAAAAACTGAGTTTAAATGTATTTGGCTAAGGTGTATGTAAACTTCCGACTTCAACTGTATTTGTTTTATGTGGGCGTCAAAGAACAGAGAAGGATCAAACTTGACTCCTAGGTTGGAGATGATAGAGGACAGGTGGATGGCCTGGGCGTTGATTTTAGGGCAGATGTTTCCAGCACTGATGACCTCTTCGGGTGTCTCAGTAAGCATAGCCTCAATCTTGCTACTGTTCAACTAGAGGAAGTTCTCTTTCGTCCATGCCCTGATGTCATCTAGGCAGATGTTTTGCTAGGGCAGAGATGGTGTCCGGTTTGCTGTTAATTTAAACCTGGATATCGTCAACGTAGCAGTGAAAGTTGATGTTATAATCTCTGAGGATTTGCCCAAGAGGGAGCATTGCATGTAAATTAAAAACAAGATAGTCTCCAGCGCTGACCCATGCGGGATGCTGCGTGTGACTGATGGTGTCAATTTTTTCTTGAAAAAATCTGAGACACAATTGCACTGCAAAGATGAGGCTGCAGGAGAGCATGAGTTTGCAGGGTTGAAAAGGCGGTTGATGGTATAGAACAGGGTTCTGGAGTTACTGTCAATCATGGCAGAGAGGAAGGCTGATCGTGCTGCTTTTAAGGCAGCAGGGTAGCTTGTCTAGTTGTCTTTATGACTCTGATGGGGAAGAGGTTCCCAAAAATGTTTTATTTAAAAGGCTCCTCCAGTAAAATAAGAAACAAGCCAAAAGGATTTGTGGAAAAGTGAAGTTTCCTGACCCAATAGTATTTCATAAATAAAAAGGGGTGGGGGAATCAACAATGAAATATTCAGTTGACGTTCTGAGCGTTTCAATAACCTTGCCGTGACAGATTGGATGTGTTTTTCCCCCACTTTTTATTGTTTTAGTTTAAAACAAATTAGTCGACACTATAATATACAAATGAAATAACGCGTTATACTAAACAATTGGTAGGCAGATGCATTAAATAATATTAATGAAATAAATACATTGTACGAAAATTCGACAAAGACATTCCTTTCCATTCTGTAAGCTTCCACTACCTACAACATCCAAACAGAAAAAGGAGGTGGGCCAATATTTTTTGGGGGAAAATTCAAATATACTTTTTATTTTCGCTGCCGAGCTATTGAATTTGATTAGGTCTTTGTACCCGCATAGCTTTCTGGTTACTCAGAGTAAACCTCTGGGTATTCGGGTACCTGAGAGCCAACCACATCAACTCGGTACCGGTACCCCGTGTATATAGCCAGGTTATAGTTACTCATTGTGTATTTATTCCTTGTGTTATTATTTTTCTATTTTTATACTATTTAAATTTTTGTTTCATCTGAATTATTGGGAAGGGCCCGTAAGTAAGCATTTCACTGTTAGTCTATACCTGTTGTTTACGAAGCATGTCTCAAATACAATTTGATCTGATTTGAAGTCAATAAGCTCAGCGAAACCTGAGATCTGAGTGGAGACAGATTGGTGTCTCATCTGGGCAGTGCTTGACTTGGGCAGGAACTCAATGGAGCTGAGTACCGGCACCTAAAACCTTCTACTGCTTGAGCTCCTGATCCTCTTATAGAATATTATCTATAAAGTATAATGGAGCTCCTTTACCTAAATATAAACAGTACTGACACCCAAATTGAACACCAGCACATATTTTAGTTCAAGTCAGGCATTCAAGTGGGACATTTCATTATCTGATGGACATATGAACCTTCCTACTGAGCAACAGCCTCGCAATGTCACATTCAGATGGGGAAAAGGTTGATGACATGGGGTTAAATTTGCACTAATATATACATGTGATATTTATAATATAACATTTGCAGCTTGAAATAGATAATAATACTTATTTTGGCACTACACTGTAAAGTTGTTGGACCGTTTAGGATTGCATAACTAAATAGGAACCCTTAAATTTTGTTGAAGTTTCAGGGGGATTTTTTTCAAGTAACACAGGATAGAGCTGTCAAATTTGATATGTGGATAGCTAGCTTTTAATTTGTTCTAATCCTGTTGGTAAGTAACAACAAGCAAGAAGATGATATTTAATACCAAAATATGTTGGAGACGTTCATAGTCCATGTACTGATCTAGTGATGCATTTCACTCAAGCTGTAAGTTAGCGCTATACGTAACGTTAGCAAGCTAAGGACTCCAAATTGGTGGCCACCATGCTAGTTGCTTAGCTTGCTATCTTGTAACGTTAGCTTGGTGGCTGATAAAATCATGCCATTTATGCTCTGAATTTTTATTATAAATTGTGTTATTGTTACAGAATTCTACATGGCTTTTGAAATGCATTTAAGCACAACCAGCTTGCTAGCTTCAGAGAGAACATGCAGTTTGATGTTATTACAAAGTTGGCCTCTGGGTGGCAGTATATGCGAACTAAATGTGACTGCTTGTTTCAACCAGTTTCAGACCTCCAATCGTGGTCCTCCTCTAGATGTGATGTCGGATAAACGTCAGCGTGCAAGGGTCCAGGGCTCTTGGGCCAAACCACTGCCCAAACAACCACGTCCAACAGGTTTTCTCTCTGTCATGCAGACTAAATTAGACCAGGGCCCATATTCACAAAGCGATTCAGTATAGGTTGGTCTAGGATCAGTTTTACCTTTTAAGATGTTAATGATTAAGAAAGATTATATGGGTGGTGGGGCGGCTCTCCTACTCTGAGACACTTTGTGAAAACAAGTCCAACTCTCCTACTGTAAATTTGAGAAGTTCCATCCATGGTAATATGCATGTTTTTAAATGGTCAAATGGAGGCATATACATTTTCTTTGGCAGGAGCAATTTCCAGTTGCAGCACTGTCGTGATACCAAGTGCCAATCCACCACCTGCAGGTTGGGGAGTGGGACAGCGGATGTTTGAGTATCAACAGCCTGCTAAGGTAAAAAAACAAAAAAAAAAGGATTGGAGTTTATTGTGTTAATAATAGATATTTTCCGAGAGAAGTTTTGATTGAGGTGTCGCCATTGACGACAGATTAAATCAGCCCTGGGCTGACAAGGATCAACTAAAAAGTTCCCCTTCTTTCTTTCTCTCTCCTTTCTTTCCCTTGCTCAGCCAGTCAGAGATGTCCCTACGGAGAAGGCGATAGAGTGAGTAACTTGATCAAACAGTCATCTTCTCTACTCCGTCATTTAAACAACCCAAATGAAAAATGGTTACCCCTAGTGGAAGTATAACAACAAGTCTTTACACATGCACCCTTTCCTGTTCCTCAGAATGGGGGGTGATTATGAGATCAGCCATTGTCCATCAGGAGTGTCAAGGTGAGTTCAAATCGAATGCATAAGGAGGTCCATTAGACATTGGATCAACCATATAAATGACAACAGGGTCCTGTTCATTAGGGGAACACCGTAGCAAAACGTTTCACAATGGAAAATCAAATTGTGCTTTTCTTAATTTTTTTCTTTTTGGGGTGGGGGGGGCAAGCATGTTAGCAAGTTCAGATAATACCTCTCCATTTCAAACTGTTTCCTTCCATTTGTGTCTACTGAACACAACCCAGAATCTCTGTCAGCTACTGCCTTCCACCCACTTAACCTGTCTGCTTCCCCGTTCAACAACTCTCTCAGACTGAGGCTGATCCATGGGTTCCTACCACCAGAGGAGGCTGACTGGGCCTTCAGTAAACTGCTAGCAGAGCTGCCTTGGTCTCAAAAGACTAACTACAGACAGGGTAGGTCGACAATCATGTCTCCAAGGATAGACCACAGAGCAATACTGTACACACAGCCTATAGACGTGAGCAAACTGAAAACATTTTTTTATGGGTGCCATGTTGGCATTGGAAGTTTCTCCCAATTAGAATGTTATTGTCATGGAACATTTGGTACCAATGTAAGATCAACCATCCCTGTACAGCTGACCCGGGATTCAATCTCAACAACAATTCCTATTCTCAAGCTAACATGCTAATCATTGCCCTACCAAAACCATAGCTATCTACATAGCTTCCTTTACCCACCGTTCCTTCCCATATTGACCACATGACGGAAGGACTGGATCAGGACAAGTCTTCTCCAACCATAGGTCACGGGAGGAAAAGAGACAAGGAAAGACCATTTAAGTGGAATTGGAACCCAGCCTTGAATGAAGTTGCATCAGATTTCCCATTGGTCTCTCTGTTGGATTGAATCCAGCCACGTTCCATCATTGAGCAAGACACAGTAGCAGACGACAACAACACGGAGGCGCATGACTCAAAACCATTAAGCCCAACAAGCATATGTAGGAAGAACATGGCCCAGCCGCTGCCCCTCACATTGTGTCAACACGAGTCAATTGTGACATCTAGGTTCAAGAGGAAATAGAGGAGGGGGTGCTACTGCTACACACACACACACACACACTATATGCACACACATACTACACACATACACCCACTCCTCTTTATAGCCTTGCTGCACATTGACTCACTTTTTCCTACTCAAGCAAGACTCTAAATAGGCTCTACATGACTAAAGTTGTGTTCCAAATAGCGCCCTATTCACTAAAGAGTGCACTACTTTTGACCAGAGCCTTAGTGGCGTGTATTCATGGATGCCAATAATCCAAAGCCTGGCAGATGGCAATATTGATCTGGTATTGATGGTTTTGTCTTACCATCCAAACACATTGTATGCAGCTGGCAATACATTCGTATCCTAAAACATTCTCCATTCAGGCTGCCAAGGTGTTGATTTCCTCCTTAACTAGAGTTAATGGCGAGAAGAATTTGGGAAATATGCATACTTTCTTTATGAAACACAATTTTCCGACACCTTGCTAGTGGCTAATGCTACATCCTGATGTTGCGCCCTGTGTACATCCAGGGGTGAACAACGGACTGCTGCAACTTGATTGGCTGAACGCGATAAGCAACATCCGGGACTAGCATTCCTAGGCATTAGCCACTTTAGCATGGTGGTGGAAAATTGTGTTTCATAAAGAAAGTTATGCATATTTTCCCTGTTTAACTGCCTTCTCGCCATTAAATCTAGTTAAGGAGGAAATGTTTTAGGTACGAATTGGTTCACGGGGATACGAGTTTATTGCCGGCAGAAATACAATGCTTTTGGACGGTAAGATGGAAATGACTCTATTGCCATCTGCAAGCCTTTTTGCTAGGATGCCAAGGGAAGCCAGGCTTTCCCCCAAATTTTACCAAGAAATAATGTATAAAATAATTTATTAAGTCGCTCTGTGTTTCATAATTGTCCTTTTAATTCGCAAGTGGCTGAATGCATCTCGCCGAAGAAAACATCAGTGAGCGAAACAGCGCCCCTCTGTCTCAGTATGTGTAGTCCATCTATCTGATGCTGTCTGGTCAAAAAGAGTATGACATTGTTGCTGCCCATAGTTTTAAATTCAATAGCAATGGAAGCCAGTGAGCATTTGGCCTCACTTGATAAAAAAATATATAAATATAAAAGAAAAGCCAATCAGCGTTGAGCTGAACTGAGTGAGCTCCAAACTGAGTGCACCAAAAGAAAGTGTCAAGGGAAGCCAGTTCGAATTTGGCTTCACACCAATCACATCAAAAGCAAAACGTCATTGACAGAAACAATGTGAATTGTTGCATCTCATTGTGTCGTCCTCCGGTAAAATCGGTACTTTCGTAAATTAGCCGTGGATGGAGATAGGGATTTGGACTTGTGGACTTGGTGTACCGGCCAATGATTGTAACGGCAATTTTGATCCAACCTTAAATTCATACATTGTGCCCCTACCCTGAGAGGATGGAAGTTCAATATGTAGCTAGATGTACATTGTAGGCTCACATTAACTAGCTGGCTCATCATTAGCGATGAAAGTAAGCAAGCCTTTTAGCCAGGTAGCGTAGTCTAGGACAACAAAAACAAAACGCGTGTAGGCTACTCTATACGGAGTCATAGACCGCTTTGCTAACTTGAAACAAAGGACAGATGGCATTGGCATTCCTCAGGCTACAAGTAGGGTGACATGTTTTTGTCTACTTGAATGCATACATACATACACACACACACACACATGCACACAGATTTAATTTGAAATCAGTGTTATGGACAGCCACATGATAATTAGCTTAAGTTGATTGGACAAAATTTGTTTATGATATCTTTAAGTTGTCACGGTATTAGACTAAGCATAGGTGATTTGATGATGTTGAAATGGTGAGGGAATGATGTTGGTGGCAGAAGCTCCTGTTTTTTTGTGACTTGCAGTAATTCAGCAATGGTTCTAAATCAACAGTTGTTTAGTAGTCCGAAAATGTTGGAAACATTAAATTGCTTGACCATGCTGTAGGTCATGTAACTGTTTGTTACATTCAATATTTGCTTTGTGGACTTCACCGGATAGATGTTGCTCTCAGGTTTTTTGATGAAACAAACATGTGGTTGAATTTATTCTGCCTACTGTGACTGTCTTTTAGTTGTCTCGCCCTTATGTAACAATGTTGCTTCCGTCCCGCTCCTCGCCCCAGCCTGGGCTTGAACCAGGGACCATTTGCACACATCATTAACTGCCTCCCACGAAGCATTAGTTACCTATCGCTCCACAAAGCCGCGGTCCTTGCAGAGCAAGAGAAACAGCTACCTCAAGGACTCAGAGCGAGTAACGTCACCAATTGAAACGCTACTTGGGCGCACTGCTAACTAGTTAGCCATTTTACACCGGTTACACTTATACTGAACAAAAATATAAATGCAACATGTAAAGTTTGGTCCCATGTTTCATGAGCTGAAATAAAATATAATAAAAGGTTCCAAAAGCTTATTTCTCAAAAATGTTGTGCACAAATGTGTTTACATCCCTGTTAGTGAGCATTTCTCCTTTGCCAAGATAATCCAACCACCTGACAGGTGTGGCACATCAAGAAGCTGATTAAACAGCATGATCATTACACCGGCGCACCTTGTGCTGGGGACAATAAAAGGCCACTGTAAAATGTGCAATTTTGTCACACAACACAATGCCACAGATGTCTCAAGTTGAGGGAGCATTCAATTGGCATGCCCCCTGACCAGTCATGTGAAATTCATAGATTAGGGCCGAATGTATTGATTTTTCTTGTATGAATTGTAACTCAGTAAAATCATTGAAATTGTTGCAAGTTGGATTCATATTTTTGTTCAGCATATATATCACGGTGGTGTATAAACTAACGGGTAATAGAGCAAACAACGCAATTATCACAACACACCGGTTGTAATGTGGCTTTTTTCCTGGCTTGGCTTCCTGAATGTATTTACCCACGCACTGCTACTGGACCCATATGGGCCCTGGTCAAAAGTAGTGCACTGTGAATGGAATAGGGTGCCATTTGGGTTGCAGCCCTTGACTGACTAGAGTTTTGTTTATCCTTGTCCTGATAACATCTTTTTTATGGGTACAGTGAAAGGTTTTGTTTTTAGCTATAATAAATTAAGTCATGTCTAAATATTTGCTTTGGGCCTAATGTATGAACTGTGAAGTCTCAACTCGAGGACCAGTGGGACAACGTTTTGGCTTTGTGACTGTTTTCTTTTACGAAATGCCCAAATGGAGCTCTGTGAGAAATGTATTAGTGCTTGCTTCCATAGAAAAGAGCGATGGGCTTCCATAGAAAAGAGCGATAGAGCAAGGTTTTATAAAGATGACCTGGGAACTGCAGGTTTGCCACATTTGGGGTGACTATATCATGGCACAAAATAGTTTATCTTTTGCACCATGAAAATGTCGCACTTGGAGTAAAACAAAGCAGTGGAAGGCACTTAGAACAATGACCACATTACTTAGCCCACACACTGCCAAATGTGGATGCAAATTATGATGTTTTTTGGTAATTTCTCAAGAAATCAAGTACAACTTATGATTAAATGCTATATATATATATATCTAGATATATATATATATATATACACACTGCTCAAAAAAATAAAGGGAACACTTAAACAACACAATGTAACTCCAAGTCAATCACACTTCTGTGAAATCAAACTGTCCATTTAGGAAGCAACACTGATTGACAATAAATTTCACATGCTGTTGTGCAAATGGAATAGACAAAAGGTGGAAATTATAGGCAATTAGCAAGACACCCCCCAAAACAGATTCTGCAGGTGGTGACCACAGACCACTTCTCAGTTCCTATGCTTCCTGGCTGATGTTTTGGTCACTTTTGAGTGCTGGCGGTGCTCTCACTCTAGTGGTAGCATGAGACGGAGTCTACAACCCACACAAGTGGCTCAGGTAGTGCAGTTCATCCAGGATGGCACATCAATGCGAACTGTGGCAAAAAGGTTTGCTGTGTCTGTCAGCGTAGTGTCCAGAGCATGCAGGCGCTACCAGGAGACAGGCCAGTACATCAGGAGACGTGGAGGAGGCCGTAGGAGGGCAACAACCCAGCAGCAGGACCGCTACCTCCGCCTTTGTGCAAGGAGGTGCACTGCCAGCGCCCTGCAAAATGACCTCCAGCAGGCCACAGTTCGCAGTATTTGGACTATTTTCTACATTGTAGAATAATAGTGAAGACATCAAAACGATGAAACAACATATGAAATCATGTAGTAACCAAAAAAGTGTTAAACAAATCAAAATATATTTTATTTACCCTTTGCCTTGATGACAGCTTTGCACACTTGGCATTCTCTCAACCAGCTTCACAAGGAATGCTTTTCCAACAGTCTTGAAGGAGTTCCCACGTATGCTGAGCACTTGTTGGCTGCTTTTCCTTCGCTCTGTGGTCCAACTCATCCCAAACCATCTCAGTTGTTGAGTTCGCGTGATTGTGGAGGCCACGTCATCTGATGCAGCACTCCATCACTCTCCTTGGTCAAATAGCCCTTAGACAGCCTGGAGGTGTTTTTGGGGTCATTGTCCTGTTGAAAAACAATGGTAGTCCCACTAAGCGCAAACCAGATGGGATGGTGTATCACTGCAGAATGCTGTGGTAGCCATGATGGTTAAGTGTGGCTTGAATTCTAAATAAATCACTGACAGTGTCACCAGCAAACCACCCCAAAACCATCACACCACCTCCTCCATGCTTCACTTTGGGAAGCACACATGCAGAGATCATCCATTCATCTACTCTGCATCTCACAAAGACATGGCAGTTGGAACCAAAAATTTCAAATTTGGACTCACCAGACCAAAGGAGAGATTTCCACCTGTCTAATGTCCATTGCTCGTGTTTCTTGGCCCAAGCAAGTCTCTTCTTATTATTGGTGTCCTTTAGTAGTGGTTTCTTTGCAGCAATTTGACCATGAAGGCCTGATTCACGCATTCTCCTCTGAACAGTTGATTTTGAAATGTGTCTATTACTTGAACTGTGTGAAGCATATATTTGGGCTGTAATCTAAGATGCAGTTAACTCTGCTGCATAGGATAAGTTCATTAGAGGTAACTCTGGGTCTTCCTTTGCTGTGGCGGTCCTCATGAGAGAGAGTTTCATCATAGCGTTTGATGTTTTTTGCGACTGCGCTTGAAGAAATGTTCAAATTTTTCACATTGACTGACCTTAATGTCTTAAACTAATGATGGACTGTCGTTTCTCTTTGCTTATTTGAGTTGTTCTTGCCATAATATAGACCTGGTCATTTACCACATAGGTCTTCTGTCTTCTTGTCACAACACAACTGATTGGCTTAAATGCATTAAGAAGGAAAGAAATTCCACAAATTACGTTAAGGCACACCTATTAATTGAAATGCATTCCAGGTGACTACCTCATGAAGCTGGTTGAGAGAATGCCAAGAGTGTGCAAAGCTGTCATCAAGGCAAAGGGTGGCTACTTTGAAGAATCTCAAATATATAAAATATATTTTGCTTTGTTAAACACTTTTTTTGGTTACTACATGATTCCATATGTGATATTTAATTGTTTTGATGTCTTTACTAGAAAATAGTAAAAATAAGGGGGAACCCTGGAATGAGAAGGTGTCAATTTTTGACTGGTGCTGTATATATTTAAGTATACATCACCATTTACAATGACATTACTGGGACCTGAAAATACACTGTTTTGTTGTTTACTGTCCATATGTATTAAACTTTTTATATCACTACACTATTTATTATTGTCCCTGACAGAGCTCCAACTAGTCATGATTTCTCATTTTTGTCAAATTGCCTTGACACAAATACAGTACCAATTTAGAGATGTTTCACTTGGCCCTGCCCGCCCAGCTCTATTGAATCAACTCAGTTGTGTCTGTGCAATGTGCATGCACTACAGTAAGTGATTGTGTGTGTGTGTGCGCGCCTGCACCTCTGTATGTACAGAAAATGTGCTTCTATCACTAGGGTCTATTCAAGAACACAGGTTATTCATGCAGTGTAACTGTATTGTCACTGTGTTGTATAGGTGAGGCCTATGAGGAGCCCAGGTTAACCTGCTGGTATGGAGAACTGCCATACACATACGCCCACTCTACTCTGGAGGCCAACGCACAGGTATGGTATATCTGCACCTCCTGCTGCATGATGGGAAAAGTGGAGCTGAATTGAATGAGCGTTGTGCCTGCTTGTAAAAGAGATTTGACCATTTCCTCATGTGTTTCCCCTTTTGCTCTTTACCATTTCTCTCGGACTCTTGCGTTCACTCTACCTCACTCTTCTTGTTCCTCCTTTTACTCTCCTCTTCTGCCAATGTGTACACTAGTACTGCTCACACAACAGCAGCTTATCTATATACTTATTCCCTATCCCCTACTACCTCCCTAAGAAATGCTAAGCATATAAATAATCAGTGAACATGGTGAAACACTGTTTAAAGAAAAGAGCACTATTAACATCTAACATGAGCCGCGTTGCATAACCTCTTTCTCCCTCTTCGCCCTTCTCGCCCTCTCTCTCAGTGGCACCCGCTGCTGGTCACCCTGCGCTGCGCCATAGAGAAGGCGAGTGGCCACCGTTTCAACTCGCTGATGTGTAACCTGTATAGGAACTGCAAAGACAGCATCGGCTGGCACAGTGACGATGAGGTCGCGCTGGGCACCCGGCCCACCATCGCCTCCCTCAGCCTGGGAGACATAAGGGTGTTCAGCCTCCGCAAGCAGCCTGCACCGGTAAGACTGGGATCATGGGGGAGAGGGAGATGGAGGGATGAGAGACAGGGGATATAAGGTCCACCATCGCCTCACTCACCCTGGGAGACGTGAGGGGGGGGGGGACAGGGGATATAAGGCCCACCATTGCCTCCCTCAGCCTGGTGGACATGAGTGTTCAGCCTCCACAAGCAGTCAACGCCTGTTAGACTGGAGGAGAGATGGAGGGACGGGTTACAATCGTGTAGGGATGAGGTTTCGCTCTGTTTGGAGTACCCCCGAAATAGCTCATATGTTGATTGTACCAGTAGGCCTATGTTCCTATGGGTCTTCCCAAGTACCCCCTATGGAAATGGAAAGTACTCACAGGGGTTCACGTATGAGCAGTGATTTTTCTGCCATTTCCATCCTTGGGCAGGCTGCCCAAGTCTTTTTTTCGGGTTGCCTTAGTCCAAACAGTGTCTAAAAAGAAAACATTTGTATTTATTTATTTTTGGTGGGGATGGAAAAACACTTTGTGTAAACTTAAACGACTAAACTAGATATAAAGTATGTATAAAATGGACCTATATATATAATTTTTAAGTAATATAATCTTTGAGAACTAACAATTACCAAAATAAAAACTAGACAGTCACGGAGAACCAAAAATTCCCTAAACTATTTAGCAGTATTCATTTTATGTTTGTGCAAAATAACATGCTATTAGCCATGGAAAATGCATTGTTTCTAATGTAAGATGTGTAGAATTGCAGGAAATTAGCTTTAAACTGCAAAACTATTTTCTGCTTCATGGAGAAATGTGTAGAATTGCAGGAAATTGCCATAAAAATGCACAAATGTCTTTACACCACCACGATGGGTGCCTCTAAAATGGTCTCAAAAATGTTTTGCTGTGCAAACCACGCTCATTGCTACGCCCACCACCCAAGCCCCTTTTTGAACCAGGAAGAAACCTCTATGAGAGTAGTTTGCCATAGATTACTTTAGCCTAAATCTGGACAGTTAGCCATAGTCTTGTTAATACAATGTTATTACCCAAATGAAAAAAATACTACAGTTTACTATATAATACTACAGTTTTAATGTAAAATTATCAGTGGTGTAAAGCACTTAAGTAAAAATACTTTAAAGTACTTAAGTTGTTTTTTTAGGGTATCTGTACTTTACTATTTATATTTGACTACTTTTACTTCACTAAATTCCAAAATAAATAATGTACTTTTTACTCCATAAATTTTTCCTGACACCCAAAAATACTCGTTACATGTTGAATGCTTAGCAGGACAGGAAAATGGTCTAATTCACACACTTATCAAGAGAATATCCCTGGTCATCTCAACTGATGATCTGGTGGACTCACTAAACACACATGCTTCATTTGTAAATTTTGACTGCGTGTCACATGCTGACCATACGCGAGCTTTGCAAAATACATTTACACATACATGTTATTCAATTATTGCACTCCCACTGCTTGTGCGCCTCAGCGAGCGTCTGCGTGGCCAGGCGATATAAAATAAATTGGTTCCATTTGTGACGCTCAACGCGCTGCAATTCTAGCCTCTCCCATCTCCTCATTGTTTTTTTAGGAGCATATACCCACGTGGGTGATTGAAAGATGAACTTAGGTCTACACTCCGGTCGGTAGTAGTAATGCTGTACATTTGGTTTCCAACCGCCATATAAAGTCCAAAGAAGAAAAAGAAGCCTGAAGGAAGGAGGAGAGATGACGAGAAACGAATTCGGTTTCCCGTTTTATCTGTGGATTAATTGTCGGAGTAGAGGACCTTGTTCATTTCAGGTCAAATAACAACCCAATGTTTATATACCAGGACAAATTAGCTAACAGCAGCAAGCTAGCTAGCTAAATTGCCATAAATGTTTAATGCTTTTTGACCTGTCTCCAAATTTGTATAATTGGTTCAAAGTTTTTGATATTTCAACCTGTGTGTTCTGATCGCTTCTGGTGTGGGTGAAGAAAATCAACGTGCACGCGATGGTGCACGAGGGCGCACGTCTGGTTTGGTCAGTATGTTAGTGTCACTGTTAGCCACTAGCTGTACGTAAATTTACATTTAAAAAAAGTAAATGGTGCCGTCTTGTTTGCTTAATATAGGTAATTTTAAATATTTATACTTTTACTTTTGACACTTAAGTATATTTTAGCAATTACATTTACTTTTTGTACTTAAGTATAATTAAAGCCAAATACTTTTACTTACTCAAGTAGTATTTTACTGGGTGACTTTTACTTGAGTACATTTTCTGTTAAGTTATCTTTACTTTTACTCAAGTATGATGTACTTGAGTAATGTCCGCAAATCACAACACTTTTTTAACTATAGTAAATACTACAGTATTTAATTTGCATATAAGGTACCCTGCCCATTCCCCTGCCGCATATCCCAATTTGTGCCACCCATAATTGAGAAACCAACATGCCAAGTATAGACCATGTATTGTGTTCCCTACAGGTTATAGTAAAGAACAGACGCTCAGACCCCAGTCCTACCTACAAGTTATGAAACATTTGCTCTTTTACTATTTCTCCAGGAGGTTTCCTCAAGGAGAAAGCCTGCACTTCAATGTCAAAGATAATAAAACAAGAACACTATAGTAAATACTACAGTATACTACAATCCGCTATAATCCGTAAAAGCACTACATTAAAATTACTTTAGAATATAATAGTTTTCTTTTTCAACAGTATTTACAATATAGTTTACTGTAAATTCTACAGAGTACTAACAGTATTAACTGTATTATTTTTGCGGACTTAAGTCTTTAGTCTGCAAAGACAATAGTTAATACTGTTAGTATTTACTGTAGTATACCGTAGTATTTCTTTCATGTGGATACATCAGTGTTTATACTCAGATACTTTCTAACTAGGTGGTAACACTCATCCATCATAATGTAGAGGAACTGTGCTAGTTGTGTAAGTATACAGAGGTGATATGTGGTGTTAGTTTGTACCCTAGACTCAGTATGTGTGTGTATACATTTGTGTACTCGTGTGTGTCAGGAGGAGGACGGGGACTACACGTATGTGGAGAGGCTGCGGATCCCTCTAACTCACGGCACTCTCCTGATGATGGAAGGAGCCACTCAGGATGACTGGCAGGTAAGCCCGGCTAATCAAATACAGGGACACACCCTAACAACACCATCTACAGGTAACTGCCAAAATAAAGGAAACTAACATAGTGTCTTAATAGGGCGTTGGGCCATCACGAACTGACTGTGTCTGGTACTCTAGTGGAGGGATGTGACACCATTCTACCACAAGGAATTCCATCATTTGGTGTTTTGATGATGGTGGTGGAAAACACTGTCTCACGTGCTGCTCCAGAATCTCCCAGAAGTGTTAAATTGGGTTGAGATCTGGTGACTGAGACGCATTGTTTTCATGCTCATCAAACCATTGTGACCACTCATGCCCGGTGGATGGGAGCATTGTCAACTTTTGTGGGGACTACCATGGTAGACAAAAATAGTGGCCTGCCCATCATTTTTATACATGACCCTAAGCATGATGGGATGTTAATTGCTTAACTAACTCAGGAACCACACCTGTGTGAAAGCAACTGCTTTCAATATACTTTGTATCCCTCATTTACTCAAGGGTTTCCATTATTTTTTACTAGTATGTCCCACACAGGATGACCGGCAGGTAGGCCAGGCCAATCAAACACAGGGACACGCCCCAACAACACCAGGTCGTGTTCATTAGGGCACACAATGGAAAACATTTAAAAACAGAAAACAAAAGTGAATGTTTTTTTTATTGGATATATATATATACATATATTACATTTTGTCGACAAGGTACACACGTGAATGTAAAAGTGAGTTTATAATTATTAGGGATATTTCTTATTCACAATTTACATTTCACAAATACATATTGGCAATTGAGTTAGCTAGCTATAAAGCTCATGTTCATTCATAGATCATGGTCCCCCAAGAACGATTGACCGAACATGTACACTACCAGTCATAAGTTTGGACACACCTACTCATTAAAGGGTTTTTCTTTATTTTTACTTTTTTCTACATTGTAGAATAATAGTGACGATATCAAAACTATGAAATAACACATGGAATTATGTAGTAACCAAAAAGGTGTTAAACAAATAAAAATATATTTTATATTTGAGATTCTTCAAAGTAGCCACCCTTTGCCTTGATGACAGCTTTGCACACTCTTGGCATTCTCTCAACCAGCTTAACCTGTAATGCTTTTCCAAAAGTCTTGAAGGAGTTCCCACATATGCTGAGCACTTGTTGGCTGCTTTTCCTTCACTCTGCAGTCCAGCTCATCTCAATTGGATTGAGGTCGGGTGATTTTGGAGGCCAGGTCATCTGATGCAGCACTCCATCACTCTCCTTCTTGATCAAATAGCCCTTACACAGCCTGGAGGTGTGTTGGGTCATTGTCCTGTTGAAAACAAATGATAGTCCCACTAAGCGCAAACCAGATGGGATGGCGTATCACTGCAGAATGCTGTGGTAGCCATGCTGGTAAGTGTGCCTTGAATTCTAAATAAATCACTGACAGTTTCACCAGCAAAGCACCATCACACCTCCTCCTACATGCTTCACGGTGGGAACCACACATGCTGAGATCATCCGTTCACCTACTCTGCGTCTCACAAAGACATGGCGCTTGGAACCAAAAATCTCACATTTGGACTCATCAGACCAAAAGAGAGATTTCCACCGGTCTAATGTCCATTGCTCGTGTTTCTTGGCCCAAGCAAGTCTCTTCTTCTTATTGGTGTCCTTTAGTAGTGGATTCTTTGCAGCAATTCGACCATGAAGGCCTGATTAACACTGTTTTTTTATTTTTTATTTTTTTTATTTTAAATTTTACCCCCTTTTCTCCCCAATTTTCGTGGTATCCAATCGCTATTAATTACTATCTTGTCTCATCGCTACAACTCCCGTACGGGCTCGGGAGAGACGAAGGTCGAAAGCCATGCGTCCTCCGAAGCACAACCCAACCTAGCCGCACTGCTTCTTTAACACAGCGCGCCTCCAACCCGGAAGCCAGCCGCACCAATGTGTCGGAGGAAACACCGTGTACCTGTCCCCCTTGGTTAGCGCGCACTGCGCCCGGCCCGCCACAGGAGTCGCTGGAGCGCGATGAGACAAGGATATCCCTACCGGCCAAACCCACCCTAACCCGGACGACGCTAGCCCAATTGTGCGTCGCCCCACGGACCTCCCGGTCGCGGCCGGCTGCGACAGAGCCTGGGCGCGAACCCAGAGACTCTGGTGGCGCAGTTAGCACTGCGATGCAGTGCCCTAGACCACTGCGCCACCCGGGAGGCCCTGATTAACACTGTTGATGTGTCTCCTACTTGAACTCTGTGAAGCATTTATTTGGGCTGCAATTTCTGAGTCTGGTATCTCTAATGAACTTATCCTCTGCAGCGGAGGTAACTCTGGGTCTTCCTTTCCTGTGGCGGTCCTCATGAGAGCCAGTTTCATGATAGCGCTTGATGGTTGTTGCAACTGCACTTGAAGAAACTTTCGAAGTTCTGGACATTTATTGACTGACCTTCATGTCTTAAAGTAATTATGGACTGTCGTTTCTCTTTGCTTATTTGAGCTGTTCTTGCCATAATATGGACTTGGTCTTTAACCAAATAGGGCTGTCTTCTGTATACCACCCCTACCTTGTCACAACACAACTGATTGGCTTAAGAAGGGAAAAAACTTAACAAGGCACACTTGAAATGCATTCCAGGTGACTACCTCATGAAACTGGTTGAAAGAATGCCAAGAGTCTGCAAAGCTGTCACCAAGGCCAAAGGGTGGCTACTTTGAAGAATCTCAAATATAATATATTTTGATTTGATTAACACTGTTTTTTGATTACTACATGATTCCATATGTGTCATTTCATAGTTCATACAATGTAGAAAATAGTAAAAACAAAGAGAAACCCTTGAATGAGTAGGTGTCCAAGCTTTTGACTGGTACTGTAGCTTGCCTGTCCCTGGCGCAAAAAGGTTGAGAAACACTGATCTATGCCAAATAGAAGTGTTTTGGTATTCAAAATCATATGTTTTATCGACCTTGCCAGGAACAACAACCCAGTTAGCCGACTGCTAGTGCTAGCCACGTGAGCGTGTTGCTGTCTAATCATATGGTATGTCATAACAGGCTTTAGTCCTAGTGGGTTATGAGTTATCAGACAACAGCAAAGACTTTCTAAAGTAAAGAACATTATGTCTGTCTCTGTCGTTCTGAGCTTTTCTATCAGACAAGGATTTCTTAAGAGAGAGAGAGAGAGAGGGTGTGTTTGTGTCTAGACTACCTCCTTACACTTCCAGTGACCTGAAACGATAGAACAGTGTCTGCAGTTTTATAACCCTAACCCCCATAACAAACTGCACTTATTTATGACTGTTACGCTTATGCTGTTTTTCTATTATACACAAAGAATGCTGTGTGATGTAAAGTAAGAGAGTTCCCAGACAGATTGACAGCCAGACCAAGGGATTGATAGGGAGCATGAGGAAGGAAAAATGACGTCAGATTTAATGATAGCAATTTATTTGCTCTCAGGGTCCAACGTGTGTGTGAGAGTGTGCACGTGGCTGTGGTCATCTGTGGATATCATTGGTGTATATGTGGATGATTGTGTGTCTTCGGGTCGGATCACACCGCCGGACCGTCTGTCTCCGTCACTAGGACGGTAGGAGCCATTTATCCTGTCAGACAGTGGAGTCTTCCAATCCTGCTGGACCCCATGTTCTCCCGCTCCACCGTCAGTTCCCGTAGTTTCCTGGCCTCGACACTGGGCCTTAGAGAAGCGCCACTTGAAAGACCCACTCCTTAATTTAAAGAAAAAGAGAGAGAAACGTATTCAGACCAAAAAGGTCAGCTGCGTTTTATGGCAACATCTGACAGGAGTCCCATCCCAGAGAATTCAGGGAAGTACACATTGTATTGCCGTAGTTAGTCTGGCCCCCACCTTGCCCCCACTTACTCAAGCTGCTTTTCACACACAACCACCCAGTGCTTAGTTAATTCCCCATCTGTTTGAAACGGACACTAAATATTTAGACTGGGACGTAGATCTTGTTGTGTAACCGCTGCGATAACTCTCCCCCCGTCTAAATCCGGACTGAGCGGTTGTCTTCGCCAAGACTCGTTCCCTGGTGACAGTTTTTAGATAAACAACGAACAGTGTATCTGATTTTGGTTGAAGTTGGAGGTGAGAAGTTGGAATATGTCTGCCAAGTCACTAGTAAGACATTTTGTGTGTGTGTGTGTGTATAAGAGAGTGAGAGGGAAGTGAGGGAGAGAGAATGAAATGGTCTCCGGTCTCTGATACAAGGCCAAGGAGCAGTAGGACAAAGGACTGATGTTACTGTCTGTCTGTGTTGTATACAGTGTGTGAGCTGTGCATGTGTTTTGTCTCTGGACTTAACTGCGCTATGGGAAGGCTCCTTAAAGTGATGGTGGTTAAAACAAGAAAAACCAACGTAGTGGAGGTACTTGACTAACGCAGTTCAGTGAAGTCTCTCTAATACACAGAACTGTTATATGCTTTTGTTGTCCTCGACAGCATTCAGTGGCCAAAGAGTACCACGACCGAGGGCCTCGTATCAACCTGACCTTCCGCACCATGTACCCAGAGCCTGAGGGACCGAGACCAAGGGCCGGACTACCACCCCAACACTAAACACACTGTCCTTCACAAACACCTTCACACTTAACACTCTGGGTGGGACTGCTATAAAGAGTAGTAATGGAAGATTGTGTGGCGGAGGAGGAGGAAATGACCTCGACCCTTGATGGACGTCGTTAAATACACTTTATGGGATAGTGAGGAAGATGAGTGTTGACTTCAGGGGAAAATACAAGCTTAAAACCACCAGACGAGATTTGGAAGGAGTTGTCAACGTTTACAGTTATGCTCACTAAATATGTGGAGTAGATTTAGCCTTAAATATATCCCATAACGGATTAGTTTGACAACTATAGTTTGTGTGGACTGGAATCTCGGGGGTCAAGTTCTCTGAAGGCCTTATGAAGTTAAAATATAATTTTGAATAATTTGTCCACATTTATTTATTTGAGAAGGCTAATCAGGAAAAGATGGAGGTGGAGTTTTGGCTTTCTACCTGGTTGCCTTTCAGTTAATATTTCTTTGGCTTCACATTTAGATTTTGTTTAATTAGGTATTCTATTTACAATTACAAGTCATAATTTAATACCCCTTGGTTTGTAGCCGTTTGAGAGAACATCCCAGCTATATAAAATGTGAAAGAACAACTAGTAAGTTGACCAAATATAGCCCTGTTTATTTTGTAACACGAAAGGATGAAGTTGTTGTTTTGAATGTTTGGTAAATAAAAACAGAGCGAGAGAATCATACTTTTTTTTTAATTGGTCAAATACACATATTTAGCAGATATTATTGCGGGTGTAGTGAAATGTTTAGCTTGCAGGCGTTTGAAAAGATCTCTTTCACTTTCATTATCACTGTGTATAAGGAGGAGAAACACGTTGGTTAGTGGTTCTGCCTTCTGTTTGCAACCTTTTTTTTTCATGCCATTTCATTTTAAATGCCTTCATTTCATTTTCAGGTATTTTCAAGGCCATTTATAAGGCATTATCAAGGCACATACCCAACAGTGTGCCCTGGAGTAAGCTCGTACCGAGATAATATCTTATTCAACGGCCGAGTGGTTACATGGGTATAGCCATCACACCCATCACCTCACCCTCAGTATGTAGACGTCCCATTTGAGGGCCTGTGAAGTTTTATGTAGAGATAAATTAGCCTCAGTCCTCCTCACACACATCACAGCTTGGACCTGATGCTGAGAGAGTCATGGCCCCACACTAAGGTGATACAGGTACCTGCCAAAATAAAGGAAACACTCCACACACACACAAAGCGTCTTAATAGGGCGTTGGGCCACCATGAGCCGCGAGAACAGCTTCAATGCGCCTTGGCATAGATTCTACAAGTGTCTGGAACTCTATTGGAGGGATGCGACACCTTTCTTCCACAAGAAATTGCATCAATTGGCGTTTTGGTGGTGGAAAACCCTGTCTCATGTGCTGCTCCAGAATCCCCCATAAGTGTTCAATTGGTTTGAAATCTGGTTACTGAGACACACCCTTTAAACCCCCTATGCTCCTTTTGAGACCCCTGTTTCAAAGTCACAGATCTCTTCTACCAATGTTTGCCAAAATAATGGGCAATTGGGCATTTTTATACATGACCCTAAGCATGATGGGATGTTAACTCATGAACCACACCTTTGTTTTGGCAGTTACCTGTATATTCAGTACCATGGGGAAAGTTTCCCCTTCACAACCGTGGACCATGGAGGGCTCCCCTCTCCCCTCGTAACTACAGTAGCCAATTTCATTACTCCAACCTACGCAGAATGTCTCCTCTTAGTTTGGCTATCCATCTGGTTCATTTGTGTTGACATGCACATGTACGTAAGGTAATACATATTTCGCAACGCACCTGGATGTTGGAGAGAGAAATGTATGTTATAAACTGGACGTAAGTTTGAATTTATTTAATGAAAGTTGTTAAATCTCAGTACAGTAATACATTTATTTTTGCAACACACTTAAAGGGACATTTCTCCCCCCCCCCCCAAATATTAATCAGTCCATTTTTTTATACAGTCCCACGTTCAAGTTTTCAAGGTATCAGTGTCCTCTTGCCCAAAAAGCAAGCAAGAGCAAAAAGTCTCATGATGTGTTTTGCAGTCAACAGGCCTGCTGTTAAGCATCGCTCTTTGAGTCTTGTACGTTGTGTGAAATGTTACAATTGACTGATGAGAATTTTGGTTTTGAATGGACCTCTCCAAGCAGATGCACTACTAAATGTTTATATATAGACACTACCTCAATCTCTGGCTACTAGGTTACATCAACATGTCAAAGCACGTAATCCAGTCATAGCAGCTCAGGTCATTAGAAGATGTATTTATTAATAGGTGTTAGTAAGATATCTATTACCTGCATCATTGCAAACAGAAGCTCTCCTTGTGACAGTGCCAGAGTTTTTAGACCAGGGCCATGTTCATGAGGGCCCAATGTTTTAACACGTTCTGCAATGGAAAATGAAAATGAGTTCAGGTCTCACCAACCCCGTTTCAGTCAGTTTTCTTCTGTTTGATGTCGAATGAATACACCCCAGGTTCATGTTCATTAAGGCACCTGTTTCGCAATGGAAAATGAAAACCAGCGTTTCTTATCTTCATTTCACCCCGTTTTCTTTTGTTTTGTGCATACTGAACAGGACCCTGTGCGCTGGTTGGAGGGGTGCATCTCAATAATCTAAACTGGCGTCCTATCCTTGTCTTCTCTCCTCCTCCTCCGCCACTGATAGAAAAGATCTGGACAAGTGAAATCATGTCCTGCAGGCACTAGCATCCATCACATTGCTTAGAAAAATATGTTGCTTATGCTTTGAAAGAGAGGAGAAAAAGAAATGATGCCAGGCAGCACTATTGAGACACACCCCTAGCCTGTGAAACACACTGTTATTAGGGTGATAAACTTCAAGGTGTAGACACTGGTGAAGCACATTGGCAGTGACTTATCCAAAGCTTTACTTTCTTATTCTCTACACTGGCGGCAACAGTAGCCTAAGACTTTTCAGTTTAAACTAGTTTCAGTACTAGTATAAACTGCCCTCCGGCCTGGGCGCTCGCCCGTAAGTTATTCACCCATAGTGATTTGTTGAAGCATTTAATGAAAGTAATAATGTGTTCCCAAACACTTAATGGGCAGTGGCATCCCAATCACTACCCAGTGCCCTCCCTCCCCTTTACTCCTCTGGGACTGACCTAGAGGGGAGAGGAGAGGAAAAGAGGAGGCGAGAGTACTCTGTTTGCTCTTCTGTCAGACAGACACCCAGTACATTTGGAGAGTCACGCTGTGGGTTCAGTGGGTGCCACCTTGGCACCTTCACTTTGCAATGAACATCCCTTGAAGAATAATTGTTCTGTGTGAGCACGTACGTGCGTGGGTGGCGAGCACAGGGACGTTGTGTAACAGGTTAAAGCCCCTTGGTTGAGCAGGGATGTGTGTGTGTGTGTGGAGCCAACTCTCGCCAGCCCACACTGTGGTGGGACTATTTGTTCCTAGAGAGAGGTTGAAGGTGGAACTCTGTGTACAAATGGACAGAGAAATGCCTCCGCACTGTGTTTGTGGGTAAAGCACTTGTATACTGCTCTTGTTTGAGAATACAATTTCTAACCAAGATATCTACATATATTTCCGGATGTTGTGTATCCCTAGAAGTAATCCAAATTCGTCCGAATTTAAGTTTTGAAAATATAGCGTATCCCCAAAAAGTTGAGCCGCCTTGGTGGTAAGATTTTCCACGTCTACAAATGTATATTCTGAATGAAATATTACCGTCACGTTTGAAAAATGCACTATCTTGAGTACTTATGCATGACACATTGCTAAAATACTATGCATATCACTGAAAAAATGTAATCATAATTTGTATGGGGTACGTTGAGCCAACTGGAACCTTGGCATAATTTATCCCAAAGCAACCATTTTGACTATATCAGCCCACACAGCTACAAGGATGCACATTCATGCTAGGTTTTAAAGACCTTATATTGAAGCTGCTAGAGACCCCAACTGATGTATGAAAGTCTAAAAACAATCTACTTTGGTTTAGATACAAGCGTCATGAAATCTATAACACAATAAATATATTCAATTGCGGTTTGTTGCTTCACAGCTGACATGACCTCTTCCTAAATATTTGGTCACATGATTCATTTTGTGTATGGTTTCCTAGAAGCAAGAGGTGGCTAAACTAACCCTTTGGCACGACTTACCCCACTCTCCCCTATATATGTTAAGGGCTTTAAAGTTCCTAGACAGGAAATGCAATATCTCTAAATGTTCCATTCCTCTTTCCATTTCCATTATACTCTACTGACACGCTAAAATAGATAGGTACATAGGCTTTACAGCAAATTGTATTGCCACCCCCTTACAGTAAATGTAAAAATATATAGAGGCTCAAACATTGAAGCATATTTATTTTAGCATCACTTTTATTTTTTATTAATTCTTTGGAACATATTCCATTTAGAACATAAAACATGTCAACTATGTATATAACGGGACAAATCCAATTTCTCATCTCTGAGCACTTTTAAACCCTACCTTCCAGTATCTCCCTGGCTTTTTGAGCCTTATCTTTTTCTTGTTCGACGTTTCCTCTCGGTCTGGAAAGGTTTTTGGCATGTGAACAGAAACGTCATGCTGATAATTACTACGTTAGCCGCTGTGTGCTAGCCCCTGATCCCGACACCTGTTATTACAAGCTGGAAACGGGTCCTTGTGGTATCGCGTGTTAGCCACAGGAGCCACTGGATTCCCAAATAGTCTGGACTCACCCACATGAAAAAATACTATAGAGTACTATGTTATAAATACTGTAGTAGTCACTGTAGTGTTTTTGTGGACGTTACTGTAGTATACTGCAGTATTTACAATTAACTACAGTATAAATACTGTAATAAAATAGAACTGTTATGCTATAGTAATTAATGTAGTGTTTTGGGGGATTGTAGTATACTGTTGTGTTTTTGGGGATATTACTGTAGTATTTACTATAGTGTTTTATTTTACTTTTTAAATATTTGACATAGAAGTGGACGCTTTCTCCCTCATGAAACCTACTGGAGAAATAGTAAAAGAGCACATTCTACATAACCTGTAGGTAGGTAGGACTGGGGTCTTAATGAATAGTTCAGAGCTTCTGCTCTTTTCTATAACTTGTAGGGAACACAATATGGTCTATCCTTACCATGTAGGTTTCTCTCTTATGGGTGGCAGAAATTGCGATATAGGGCAAGGGAATGGTCAGGGTATATACACATTAAAAACTGTAATATTTACTATAGATAATAAGTGTTGTGTTTTTGTGGACATTACTGTAGTATTTAATGTAGTATTCTACCGTATACTACACCATTCTATAGTAAGTACTACACAAGATCAAGGGATACTACATTGTGTAGTATAGTATTCTACTGTATACTACAATTTTCTATATAATTCTAGAGTAAGTACTGTAGTATTCTATAGTAAACTGTAGTATTTTTTCATGTGGGCAGCCCAGTGACTTTACTGTTAATTAATGCTATTACAGTAGTCCGTGACGTGTATTGTGCTATCGCTGGCCTTCACTGACAGAAATGTCCCTCATAAAGTAATCTCTGAACCCAGAACCAAAGCCTACTTTTCATTAGAAACAGTTCACTTGATAAGGCTCATGTTTGCTTCTAAGATAGGGTCTTCGAACGCTTGCGTCAAACAGGAATTATGCTATTGTTAACTGATTTATACATGGCTATCTCAGTATTGTAAATTTCGTAACAAGTATTTTCTTGATGGTTCTGTTCGTGCTTTAGCCAACTTGTCGTTGCCTTGACAAACGCCTATGCAACACTGTTGAGAGCACTGAGTAGAGGCATTCCAGGGTCATGTTCATTATGGTACACTGTAGCAAAATGTTTTGCAATGGGAAAACAAAAACAAGCGTTCCTTGGACAAGTGGACCTACTGATAGCCTATACCTCCCACTTTGTTTCATAGCGTTTTCCCCCGTTTTGTGTCTACTGAACACGACCCTTTGACCCTTTCTTCCCTAAGCAACAAGATGATGGCTCAAATTAGGTTTCCAATAGCCTTGGAGTTCCCGCCATATTGCGTACAGGTTCCTTAAGATTTGCAAAGATCTATTGACAAGTTGCTAGACCAGGAGTCTGGGGTTCAGTTGATTTAGTAGATTATAGTTTTAACCCTAAGGGCCAGTTTCATGGAGACAGATTAAGCCTAGTCCTGGACTAAAAAGTAAACTCTAAACAGAATCTCTATTGAAAATACTTGTTAGTCCAGGATTAGACTTAATCTGTGTCCATGAAACCACCCCTAAGGGAGTTACCATGACCTCTGATGTGTGAAAATAGACAGGGTATAGAATGCACTCAAAAAAAAGTACACACTCATGGGCTGATGGAAACTGGGACACATTGTGTGGATATGTGTGTGTGTGTGTGAGCAGTATGCATGGTCATGATGTCCAGGGTCCTGCTGTGTTTCGCTGAGAGGCCTGCTGTCTGAGAACGATGTGACCAATAGGCTCAATTTCTCAGACAGACGGCTCCGTTCCATCAAACCACACACACACCACACACACACCAGAAAGAGACAGGTTCAGACAGAGACTTTTGTCTACCGTGTGTGAGTGACCCTTACATACCCAAACCAGAAACTGTGGATATATGGCAGCTTTCGTGCAAAACTGAAAGTGCGAACCACCGCATTCAACTATGGCAATGTGACTGTGAATATAGCCAAATACAAACAGTGTAGTCATTCTCTCCGTAAGCCAATCAAACAGGCAAAACGTCAGTACAGAGATAAAGTGGAGTTGTAATTCAACGGCTCAGTACGAAATGTATGTGGCAGGGTTTACAGACAATCACAGATTACAAAGTGGAAAACCAGCCACTTTGCGGACAGCGATGTCTTGCTCACAGATGAGCTAAACACCTTCTCCCCGCTTTGAGGATAACACAGTGCCACCGACGCAGCCCGCTCTCAAGGACTGTGGGCTCTCGTTCTCCGTGGCCGACGTGAGTAAGACATTTAAGCGCGTTAAACCTCGAAAGGCTGCTGGTCCAGACGGCATCCCTAACCGCATCCTCAGAGCATGGACATATTCAATCTCTCCCTATCCCAGTCTGGTGTCCCCACTTGCTTCAAGATGTCCAGCATTGTTCCTGTACCCAAGAAAGGAAAGGTAACTGAACTAAATGAATATCGCCCCATAGCACTCACTTCTGTCATCATGAAGTGCTTTGAGAGGCTAGTTAAGGATCATATCATACCTTACCTGACACCCTAGACACACTTCTATTTGCATACCGCCCCAATAGATCCACAGACGATGCAATCGCCATCGCACTGTACACTGCCCTATCCAATCTGGACAATCTGGACAAGAGGAATACCTACTTCAAAATCCTGTTCATTGCCTTCAACACCATAGTACCCTCCAAGCTCATCATCAAGCTCGAGGCCCTGGGTCTAAGCCCCGCCCTGTGCAACTGGGTCCTGGACTTCCTGACGGGTCGCCCCCAGGTGGGGAAGGTAGGAAACAACACCTACTCGTCGCTGATCCTCAACAATGGGGCCCCACAAGGGTGCGTACTCAGCCCCATCCTGTACTCCCTGTTCACCCATGACTGCGTGGCCAAGCACGCCTCCAACTCAATCATCAAGTTTGCAGACGACACAACAGTAGTAGGCTTGATTACCAACAATGACGAGACAGCGTACAGGGAGGAGGTGAGGGCTCTGGGAGTGTGGTGCCAGGAAAATAACCTCTCACTCAACGTCAACAAAACTAAGGAGGTGATCGTGGACTTCAGGAAACGGCAGAGGGAGCACGCCCCCCCCCCCCCCCCCCCCATCCACATCGATGGGACCGCAGCGGAGAAGGTGGAAAGCTTCAAGTTCCTCGGAGTACAAATGACTGACAAACTGAAATGGTCCACCCACATAGACAGTGTGGTGAAGAAGGCGTAACAGCGCCTCATCAACCTCAGGAGGCTAAATAAATTTAGCTTAACACCTAAAACCCTCACAAACTTTTAAAGATGCACAATTAAGAGCATCCTGTTGGGCTGTATCACCGCCTGGTACCACAACTGCACCGCCCACAACCACAAAGCACTCCAGAGGGTGGTGCGGTCTGCCCAATGTATTACCGGTGGCAAACTTCCCTCCTGGACACCTACAGCACACGATGCCATAGGAAGGCCAAAAAGTTAATCAAGGACATGAGCCACTGCCTGTTCACCCGTTATCATCCAGAAGGCGAGGTCCGTACAGGTGCATCAAAGCTGGGACCGAGAGACTGAAAAACAGCTTCTATCTCAAGGCCATCAGACTGCTAAACAGCCATCACTAACACATCAGAGGCCTATAGACATAGATTAGGAATCACTGGCCACTTTAATAATGTCTCCGTATCTTGCATTACTCATATGTATAAACTGTACTCTGTACTATTCTACGGTATCTTAGTCACTTTAATTGTGTGTATATATTGCGTCACCCATCTCATATGTGTATATACTGTACTCTATACTATGCCACTATCTTAGTCCAATGCCGCTCTGACATATACAGTATGTATACACTACCGTTCAAAAGTTTGGGGTCACTTAGAAATTCCCTTGTTTTTGAAAGAAAAGCAAATTTTTTGTCCATTATAATAAAATTGATTAGAAATACAGTCTTAGAAATAAAGACATTGTTAATGTTGTAAATGACTATTGTAGCTGGGAACAGCAGATTATTTTATGGAGTATCTACATACATAGGCGTACAGAGGCCCATTATCAGCAACCATCCCTCCTGTGTTCCAATGGCACGTTGTGTTAGCTAATCCAAGTTTATAATTTTAAAAGGCTATTTGATCATTAGAAAACCCTTTTGCAATTATGTTTGCACAGCTGAAAACTGTTCTTCTGATTAAAGAAGCAATAAAACTGGCCTTCTTTAGACTAGTTGAGTATCTGGAGCATCAGCAGTTGTGGGTTCGATTACAGGCTCAAAATGGCCAGAAACAAAGACTTTTCTTCTGAAACTCGTCAGTCTATTCTTGTTCTGTGAAATGAAGGCTATTCCATGTGAGAAATTGCCAAGAAACTGAAGATCTCATACAACGCTGTGTTTTACTCCCTTCACAGAACAGTGCAAACTGTCTCTAACCAGAATAGAAAGAAGAGTGGGAGGCCCCGGTGCACAACTGAGCAAGAAGACAAGTACATTAGCGTCTACTTTGAGAAACAGAGGCCTCACAAGTCCACAACTGGCAGCTTCATTAAAGAGTACCCGCAAAACACCAGTCTCAATGTCAACATTGAAGAGGTGATTCTGGCCTTCTAGGCAGAGTTGCAAAGAAAAAGCCATATCTCAGACTGGCCATTAAAAAGAAATGGGGTATTGTGTGTAGATTGATGAGGGGAAAAAACGATTGAATCAATTTTAGAATAAGGCTGTAACGTAACAAAATTTGGAAAAAGTCAAGCGGTGTGTGTGTGTGTGTGTGTGTGTGTGTGTGTGTGTGTGTGTGTGTGTGTGTGTGTGTGTGTGTGTGTGTGTGTGTGAGAATAGTACAGGTCTGGTCCGAGGTGAGAAACAGGCCACATTCCTGACACAGCAGCTCTCGATTCACACAAAAAAATAATGGGTTCCTATAAGGTTCTTTGGGAAGGGCGATGGTTCTATGTGGAACCATACTGACCCAAATAACCATTTTGAGCCCTTTAATGGTTCTTTAGAGTTCAGAAATAGTTATTTCCTCTTTTATTGATAATTAAAAATATAGGGGTGGCGGCGTGTTGTTTGCTCACAGGTCTTTTTGTGCAACTGGGAGTGAGAGTGTCATTCCAGTTGATCTAATCTGTTGTGTTATGCCAGTACATGTTAAAAATGATGGCCTTGTGTCAATTGAGAACAATTGTGTAAATCCGTGGTTCCTAGTTGTCTCCTCAGAGACCCCCAGATGTTCCAGAGCTGACGCACCTGATTCAACTTGTCAATAATAACCACACCTATGGAATTTGAACAATGCAATATGGCTAAGCAGAGAAAATAACCCTGTACTGTTCTACAGTTCTTTGTTGAACCTTTGAGATTGAGAATGGTTCTATAAATAACCTTTCGCCATAAAGTTTCTATAAAGAACCATTAAAAAGAGTTCTATACAGCATCAAAAAGGGTTGAAACCATATCGGAAGCCTTTTTGCAGGAAAGGGTTCTTTATAGCACCATAAAGGTTCCATTTAGACCCGTATGTGCATGGTTCTTTATAGAACTTTCAAAAAGGGGTTCTATATAATACCAAAAAGGCTTCCGCTATGGTTACATGCCAAATATCCCTTATTTGGAACTATAGAACCATTTGTTTTTAGTGTATATCCACGGTATTGACAGCATCCATCGCCATCGTAACCCTGCAAATGTCAGGGCACCAAGAAGGGAGGAAGGGAAGAAGGGCGGGAGAGAGGGACAATTTGTGTGTGTATAACACCACAGTTCAGTAAAGAGAGGGAGTGAGTTTGTACACAAGATGTGTGCCTGTGTGTACAGTACATACAGTGTGTGTGGGTCGTGTGTCCTCGATCTTATGAGTGTGTGTATATAAACGACGTGTGTGAGCTCCATGTAGAATGCATGTAAAGGGGTGGGATGATAGGGAGGGGGGGGGGGGGTAAGAAAATATAGCCCATCTATGGAGTAAGAGTTTCTTCAGAGATCTGACTCACCCTGGAAAACACCAGCGATCCACAAGATTATTTATAGATAAGGGCTCTGTGCCGGGGAGACATTCCCACGCTGGGGCAAATACCTTCAGATATCTTTCTAATAACATACTTAGATGCACTCAAGTAACCTTACAGCCAATTTATTCTTGATCCGGCATCTGTGGTGATAAATTTGCGTCTGATCCTCTTAAAAGACTGTGACTCTTGATAAAATAATAAAATGGGAATACATCAATCTAATAGGATTTCTCTGTAGAGTTGCAAAATGCATTTTTTATTCATTTAAAAATAATAGTAATTGTATTTAACCTTTTATTTAACTAGGCGAGTCAGTTAAGAACAAATTCTTATTTACAATGACGGCCTACCAAAAGGCAAAAGGCCTCCTGCGGGGACGGGGGCTGGGATTAAAAATATAGGACAAAACACACATCACGACAAGAGAGACACCACAACACTACTTAAAGAGAGACCTTAGAAAACAACAAAGCATGGCAGCAACACATGACAACACAGCATGGCAGCAACACATGACAACAACACAGCATGGCAGCAACACATGACAACAACACAGTAGCAACACAACATGGCACAAACAGTATTGGGCACAGACAACAGCACAAATCAAATCAAAGTTTATTTGTCACGTGCACCAAATACAGTAAAATGCTTACAGTGAAATGCATACTTACTAACCAAGTAAAACAAAGTAAAACAAAAAGAGTAAAACAAAAAAATAAATACAATTATTAGGTGAACAATAGAACAGTGAAAAATAACAGTAGCGAGGCTATATACAGTAGCGAGGCTATATACAGTAGCGAGGCTATATACAGTAGTGAGGCTATATACAGGCACCGGTTAGTCGGGCTGATTGAGGTAGTTTGTACATGTAGGTATGGTTAAAGTGACTATGCATATATGATAAACAGAAAGTAGCAGTAATGTTAAAGATGGTTTGGTGGGTGGTGGGACACAATGCAGATAGTCCGGGTAGCCAATGTGCGGGGGCACCGGTTAGTCAGGCTAATTGCGGTAGTATGTACGTGAATGTATAGTTAGTGACTATGCATATATGATAAACAGAGAGTAGCAGCAGCGTAAAAGAGGGGTTGGCGGGTGGTGGGTGGTGGGACACTGCAGATAGTCCAGGTAGCCAATGTGCGGGGGCACCGGTTAGTCAGGCTAATTGCGGTAGTATGTACATGAATGTATAGTTAAAGTGACTATGCATATATGATAAACAGAGAGTAGCAGCAGCGTAAAATAGTGTTTTTTTTGGGGGGGGGGCGACAATGCAAGTAGTCCGGGTAGCCATTCGATTACCTGTTCAGGAGTTTTATGGCTTGGGGGTAAAAACTGTTGAGAAGCCTTTTGGTTCTAGACTTGGCGCTCCGGTACCGCTTGCCGTGCGGTAGTAGAGAGAACAGTCTATGAATGGGGTGGCTGGGGTCTTTGACAATTTTTAGGGCCTTCCTCTGACATCTCCTGGTATAGAGGTCCTGGATGGCAGGCAGCTTAGCCCCAGTGATGTACTGGGCCGTACACACTACCCTCTGGTAGTGCCTTGCGGTCGGAGGCTGAGCAGTTTCCATACCAGGTGGTGATGCAACCAGTCAGGATGCTCTCGATGTTGCAGCTGTAGAACCTTTTGAGGATCTGAGGACCCATGCCAAATCTTTTTTGTTTCCTGAGGGGGAATAGGCTTTGTCGTGCCCTCTTCACGACTGTCTTGGTGTGTTTGGACCATTCTAGTTTGTTGGTGATGTGGACACCAAGGAACTTGAAGCTCTCAACCTGCTCAAATACAGCCCCGTCGATGAGAATGGGGGCGTGCTCGGTCCTCCTTTTTTTGTAGTCCACAATCATCTCCTTAGTCTTGGTTACGTTGAGGGATAGGTTGTTATTCTGGCACCACCCGGCAAGGTTTCTGACCTCCTCCCTACAGGCTGTCTCGTCGTTGTCGGTGATCAGGCCTACAACTGTTGTGTCATCTGCAAATTTAATGATGGTGTTGGGCTCGTGCCTGGCCACGCAGTCGTGGGTGAACAGCGAGTAGAGGAGGGGACTGAGCACTCACCCCTGAGGGGCTCCAGTGTTGAGGATCAGCGTGGCAGATGTGTTGCTACCTACCCTCACCACCTGGGGGGGCAGCCCGTCAGGAAGTCCAGGATCCAGTTGCGGAGGGAGGTGTTTAGTCCCTATGGTTTTGAACGCTGAGCTTTAGTCAATGAATAGCATTCTCACGTAGGTGTTCCTTTTGTCCAGGTGGGAAAGGGCAGTGTGGAGTGCAATAGAGATTGCATCATCTGTTGATCTGTTTGGGCGGTATGCAAATTGGAGTGGGTCTAGGGTTTCTGGGATAATGGTGTTGATGTGAGCCATTACCAGCCTTTCAAAGCACTTCATGGCTACGGACGTGAGTGCTACAGGTCTGTAGTCATTTAGGCAGGATGCCTTTGTGTTCTTGGGCACAGGGACTATGGTGGTCTGCTTGAAACATGTTGGTATTACAGACTCAATCAGGGACATGTTGAAAATGTCAGAGGGCAAGAAGGTAGAGACAACAATACATCACGCGAAGCAGCAACAAGAGTCAGTAAGTATGTCCATGATTGAGTCTTTGAATGAAGAGACGTAGATAAAATTGTCCAGTTTGTCTTTTTTTCCCATCCCGTTCTTAGCTGCAGCAAACTGAAAAGAGGAGCGACCCAGGGATGTGTGTGCTTTGGGGAGCTTTAACAGAATGTGAATGGCAGAACGGTGTTGTATGTGGAGGATGAGGGCTACAGTAGGTATCTCAGATAAGGGGGAGTGAGGCCTAAGAGGGTTATATAAATAAGCATCAACCAGTGGGTCTTGTGACGGGTATACAGAGATTATCAGTTTACAGAGGAGTATTGAGTGCAGTGATGTGTTCAATAGAGAGCATTGGTGGCAAATCTGATGGCCGAATGGTAAAGAACATCTAGCCGCTCGAGAGCACCCTTACCTGCCAATCTCTGAATTACATCTCCGTAATCTAGCATAGGTTGGATCGTCATCTGAATCAGGGTTCGTTTGGCAGCTGGAGTGAAAGAGGAGTGATTACCATAGAGGAAACCAAGTATAAATTTAACTGCTGAGAGAAACTTTCCTCAAGGTTTTACAGGATTGCGTATTCCCGGCTTATTCTTTCCTGATTCCGGAAATCATCCAAATGGCTTTTCTGGAAAGTTACCGGAATTTTGCAACCCTATTTCTCTGACATGAATTTAAATTCAATATTTATCAGGTGACAGCACATGATAATTATATTACAATTCCTTAAAGTTAGCAACACACAGATGGAAACCGTGAGAATGCCAAATCAGACACAGGAAAGAGAATTCGCTCACATATTGAAAAGAGGACGTTGCTAAATGGTGTGTGAACTGAATCGACCCTGTCCAATCGAACCCTTGTCCCCTAACCATCAACACGTGTCCTTTCATAGATTACAAAGGAAATAGGTAGAAAACCCTCTGCCTAGCCATGTGGTAGACTAGGTGGAATTTCCACCATACTGCTGCGTTCACTTTCCACCCATTTTTGTTTTAGGTCTATGTGGCATTGAAGGAATCCTTTGGGATTTTGACAATGAGGCCCTTTATCTACTTCCTGTGAGTCAGATGAACTCGTGGATACCATTTGTATGTCTCTGTGTTCAGTATGAAGGAAGTTAGAGGTAGTTTCTCGAGACAATGCTAACTAGCGTTAGCGCAATGACTGGAAGCCAATGGGTATCTACTAGCATGGGTCCTGGGCTAACAATTGGGATTTGTCCAGAGCAGGGCCCTTTGGTGGCCCCCCTCACTTGACGGCAGAGAGAACATTTATACTTTTGAAGTTAATTTCCTGCAATTATATACAATTTGCCACTGTTGCATAGAGAACATGTTGCAGTTTTAAAGGTCATTTTCAGCAATTCTACAAATTTGGCACATTTTCAACACATTTAGTTCAATTCTACTAATTCTTCCGGGGTGCAGAGATACGTTTTTTCTCAGTTTTACAGCAAATTCCCTGGAATTCTACCCATTTGCCATTGAGTGGAGAGACATTTTTGCAGTTTTAACACTAATTTCCTACAAGTCTACACATTTCTTCCGTAACTTATGCCATGTTAATTTGATATCTGAGTGTGAATGACTAACAAAATAAATGGAGGACCCCTGGAGGTCAGGGTCCCTGGGCACGTGCCCTGCGTGCCTGAATAGTATCCGGCCATAGTTTAGATAGCTGGCTACCACTGAGGAAGTACAGTTCCCGCTCAGCCCAGTCAAAACTGTTCGCTTCTCTGGCACCCCAATGGTGGAACAAACTCCCTCACGACGCCAGGACAGCGGAGTCAATCACCACCTTCCGGAGACACCTGAAACCCCACCTCTTTAAGGAATACCTAGGATAGGATAAAGCAATCCTTCTGACCCCCCCCCCCCCCCCCTGTTCCACTGGATCCACTGGATGTCATAAGGTGAATGCACCAATTTGTAAGTCGCTCTGGATAAGAGCGTCTGCTAAATGACTTAAATGTAATGTAATGTAAATGGCTAGACTACCAACCCAAAAATGTGTTAGCTGACATGGCTAATTGAGTGACTGTCAGTGACAATCATAACAAGAGAAAAACTGCTGATGCACAATCAAATTATGAAATGACACCTGGTGTATTCTACTATTCTTACTCTCAATAGAGGAGGGGGGCCCCCTATCAGCCGGCCCTGGTCCAGAGAGTGGCTTGCCAAGTTAAATAAAGGTTACATTTAAAAAATAAAAGAGTGGGTCATACGTTCTACTCGGAACTGTTGGAAAGTAGAGGAGAGGAGGAGGAGGAAGAGGTGGAGCCCCTTAGAGGTTGGTTGGAGTCAAGGAGCCGTGATGAGCCATGGAGCTGTGTGTGTATGTGTGTTCATGTAGTTTGAACACATGCATATATGTGTGTGTGTGTGTGTGTGCGTGTGTGCTTTTGGTCTGGAGCTCATTTCAAAGGCCAGCACAACCTTGACAGGCTCAAGGTAGAAGTATTGGATCTTTGTGCAGATAACTGATGTTTTTTGAAGTGTATAATTGAGCATTTACTTTCCCTTTTTTGAAATGACCTTGACACCGTTAGGATAACGTCTCAACAACCATTTGCTCATTACATTTTTATCATACAGCAAGGACCTCTTTTGTATACTGTAGCTTGCATAGTGTTACTATGACACACAGACAGATTGACAAGCCTCCTCTATCCTCCGGCCTTGGCGTGATATAACGAGTGAAAAACAATCCTCTCCCTCTGCAGTCCCTCCGGTCTGAGGATCGCCTCTATTGAGCCATGTGACACTACTCCCCCATAGACCGCTGTACTCCAACCATCTGGCATTACTTAATCTACCCAATGGAAAGTGAAAGGCAAGCCTACCCATTAATTAAAACACAGACATTTGTTTTCCATCCGTCCGACGACCTTGTCGTTTTTAATGAGGTTTCATAACTACACTCTTAGATATAAAGTTGCTATCTAGAAACCTTAAAGGGTTCTTCAGCTCTCCCCTTAGGAGAACCCTTGGAAGAATCCTTTTTGGTTCCAGGTAGAAACACTTTTGAGTTCCATGTAGAATCCTTTACACAGAGGGTTCTACATGGAACCAAAAAGAGTTCTACCTGGAATCAAAAAAGGGTTCTCCTACGGGGACATCCTAAGAACCCTTTTGGAGCCCTTTTGTCTATGAGTGTACACAACCAGAACTGGGTTCAAGATAGAATTGAGCTATCCTAGAATCCTCTAGTTCCTTCTACTTGTTTTTACAGCCCCGTTACGAAACCGCATCTACATGCCCCATGTGCCAGATCATAATAGGAAAAACAATGTGCCACAGAGGGAACATTCAAGTCTTTCCCAACAACGAGCCTGTCTCTGGGCCAACACTGTGCAAACTGCTCATTCGTCTAGGAGCATGGGTGGATACAAAAGCAGTAAATCATATGCAGTTGCACACACACACACACACTTGCACACACACACACACACACACACACTTGCGCACCCCCCCCCCACACACACATGGTCTTACCACCAAACAAGAATGTCATGTGAGCGTGATATCACTTGAATGGCAACTGGTTGCCTGAGGGAATGACCTTACTACTGAGTTACCAAAAATAGAGTTGAGAGGTGTAGGGTGTATTTACGACTTTACATCTACATACACCCCTGATGTGTGTTTAAGTGAAGGGTATTGGTATACGGCAACCCAGTCTCCTTCCAATTCTCCTGAGGTCTCATCCTAAGAATACAGTACATGATGAAATGGAAACCATTTTAGAACCTGCCATCATTGCCATAACCCTAGGATGGCATCAAAGCCGTAAACGTACTGCCCAGAAGGGTCAATGTCGTTGCAGCACTGACAAACTTGCCTCAGAGATGATGTGCCTCAATCCACAGGGTTATTGCTATCCGGGATCTTTGGGACGTCCATACCCTAAAGCCTAACCCTAACTCCTAACCATAAACCCTTACCTTAACCATTTTGAATGCAAACTTCAATGGATTAGGGACGTCCCGAGGATCCCGGATAGCAAGTATCTTATCCACAGCCACTTTAGATCATTTTTCATATTACCGCTGTGCATTACAGTCAAGATGACGATACTGAAGGGGATGACGACAGCTATACAAATACAATTGAAGTCGGAAGTTTACATACATTTAGGTGGAGTCATTGAAACTCATTTTTCAACCCCTCCACAAATTTCTTGCTAACAAACTATAGTTTTGGCAAGTTGGTTAGGACATCTACTTTGTGCATGACACAAGTAATTGTTTACAGACAGATTATTTCACTTATAATTCCCTGTATCACAATTCCAGTGGGTCAGAAGTTTACATACACTAAGTTGACTGTGCCTTTGTGAACAGCTTGGAAAATTCCAGAAAATGATGTCATGGCTTTAGAAGCTTCTGTTAGGCTAATTGACATCATTTGAGTCAATTGGAGGTGTACCTGTGGATGTATTTCAAGGCCTACCTTCAAACTCATTGCATCTTTGCTTGACATCATGAGAAAATCAAAAGAAATCAGCCAAGATCTCAGAAAAGAAATTGTAGACCTCCACAAGTCTGGTTCATCCTTGGGAGCAATTTCCAAACTCCTGAAGGTACCACGTTCATCTGTACAAACAATAGTACGCAAGTATAAACACCATGGGACCACGCAGCCAACATACCGCTCAGGAAGAAGAATTGTTCTGTCTCCTAGAGATGAACGTACTTTGGTGTAAAAAGTGCAACTCAATCCCAGAACAACAGCAAAGGACCTTGTGAAGATGCTGGAGGAAACAGGTAGAAAATGATCTATATCCACAGTAAAACGAGTTCGATATCGACATAACCTGAAAGGCCGCTCAGCATGGAAGAAGCCACTGCTCCCTAAACCAGGAAGAACCCCCCCCCCACCCCGGAAGTTAAAGCTTGGTCGCAAATGGGTCTTCCAAATGGACAATGACCTCAAGCATGCTTCCAAAGTTGTGAAGGCTTAAGGACAACAAAGTCATGGTATTGGAGTGGCCATCACAAAGCCCTGATCTCAATCCTATAGAAAATTTGTCGGCAGAACTGAAAAAGCGTGTGCAAGGAGGCCTACAAACCTGACAGTTACACCAGCTCTGTCAGGAGGAATGGGACAAAATTCCCAAAATTTACCGTGGAAAGCTTGTGGAAGGCTACCTTTTGACCCAAGTGAAACAATTTAAAGGCAATGCTACCAAATACTAATTGAGTGTATGTAAACTTCTGACCCACTGGGAATGTGATGAAGGAAATAAAAGCTGAAATAAATAATTCTCTCCACTATTATTCTGACATTTCACATTCTTAAAATGAAGTTATCTTAACTGACCTAAAACATGGAATTTTTACTTGGATTAAATGTCAGTAATTTTGAAAAACTGAGTAAGTGTATTTGGCGAAGGTGTATGTAAACTTCCGACTTCAACTGTATGTACTGCGCTGGGGGTTGCCTGGTGGACTCCTTGTGTTTGGCTATGCGTTGCCATGCCAACAATGACATTTCCAGCTAGGGCCTAAGGACGTCCCTGACCCTGCCAGTTCCTATTAATCCATGGGTTGGAAGGGCCAAATTTCACATATTTGTCCGCTTTGGAGTGGCAGTCTAATTCAGTTTTTTTTATTGAGGTCCATGTTCTGTGGGTTATATTTTGGTATGATAACCTCATCGGAGGTAGCTAAATGTGGTTATCACTGCATTATATGTTACGACCCTATGCTTTATGTCCAGCAGAGAGATACATCTTACCCACCCATAATAAGTGCACCAAACTTTACATAAAGCTAGGAAAAGTCGAAACAATGATGCCTAGTTATTGATGATTTAACCATAGGGCAACCAGCTCTATTAGTTTAAATTGGATTGGTCGGACATTTGTAGTCTCGTGCGAACCATCCTGATCTCGCGAGCACACATTCTGTTTAGCGAAACAGAATGTGAGCTCGCAAGATCAGGATGGTTCGTATGAGGCTAGGATATTTCTTTCAATAATAGGTGGAATATGCCTAATGATAACAAAAATACATTTATAGTTGTGCAGATAACATAACCGATTTGGTTTGCAAAATATATAATCTTTGTAAAATATTAATTGTTCCCAAAAATGTTGATGATTTTGGGTCATTTGTATCCTTCATTTCTACATTTTATTTTCAATAAAAAAATCTAGTCTACTTTCAGTCTCCATATTTTCAAGCATAGCGGTGGCTGCATCATGTTATGGGTATGCTTGTAATCGTTAAGGATAAAAAGAAATGGAATGGAGCTAAGCACATCCAAAATCCTAGAGGAAAACCTGATTCAGTCTGCTTTCCACCAGACACTGGGAGAGGAATTCACCTTTCAGCAAGACAATAACCTAAAACACAAGGCCAAATCCACACTAGAGTTGCTTACCAAGAGAATGTTCCAGAGTGGCTGAGTTACAGTTGTGACTTACATCTATAATATCCCTGAAGGGATATTTTACTGGTTTGTAATGATTAGAATGATGAACAATATTATACCATATTGTTCAATATAAAATACATATCTTGAAATCTGTTGCATTCCAACATAACATTCTAACAAACCATCTGATAATGAGGGTATCAACTTATATAGCTGGTGATTGGTGAAGTATTAAAGCCTTAGGTTTACAAGCCTTTATAGATAGTGTCTATATGGAGAAAAAAAAACATATATTGTAGAATAGGGCCTACTGAAATATGTATTGGTTAGTGGCTGCTGAGGGTTGTCGAAGGCATCAGCAATGGTCCAATTGCTAAAAAGGCTGCATTTTTTTCTAATCACCAATTGCATAATTTCAACTACATTTGTCAACCACCCTCTGAACTAATGGCTAAAAATGACAAGGTAATATATTTAATTAAATAACGTGTATGGTTGAAGGTTAGAGAGCATCATTTTAAGAATTTTAAGTAAATGAGAACTTGTTCTCAACTGGCCTACCTGGTTAAATAAAGATTACATTTAAAAAAAAAAAAAAATTTTTAAGGTGAGGTCAGTACAGGTGCATCAAAGCTTGGACCGAGGGACCGAAAAAGAGCTTCTATCTCAAGGCCATCAGACTGTTGAACAACCATCACTAACACAGAGAGGCTGCTGCCTACATACACTTTTGAAATCATTGGCCACTCTAACAAATGGATCACTAGTCACTTTATTAATGCCACTTCAATAATGATAATAATGATGTTTACATATCATTACTCATCTGTATATACTGTATTTTATACTATCTATTGCATCTTGCCTATGCCACTCTGTCATTGCTCATCCATATATTTATATTTATATGTGTATATTCTTATTCCATTCCTTTACTTTGATTTGTGTGTAGTAGGTAGTTGTTGTGAGATTACTTGTTAGATATTGCTGCACTGTCGGAACTAGAAGCACAAGCATTTCGCTACACTCACAATAACATCTGCTAACCATGTGTATGTGAACAGTAAAATTTGATAACTTGCTGGGACAACTCAACACATAATTACAGGTGGCAACCATTTAAAAACATTTTTTAAACTAGGCAAGTCACTTGAGAACAAATTCTTATTTACAATGATAGCCTAGGAACAGTGGGTTAACTAACTGCCTTGTTCAGTGGAAGAACGACAGATTTTTACCTTGTCAGCTCGGGGATTTGATCTAGCAACCGTTCGGTTACTGGCCCAACGCCCCTACACTCTAACCGCTAGGCTACCTGCCGCCGCTACACTCTAACCGCTAGGCTACCTGCCGCCGCTACACTCTAACCGCTAGGCTACCTGCCGCCCCTACACTCTAACCGCTAGGCTACCTGCCGCCCCTACACCTAACCGCTAGGCTACCTGCCATCCCAGGTTAAACCGCTAGGCTACCTGTCGTCCCAGGTTAAACCGCTAGGCTTCCTGCCGTCCCAGGTTAAACCGCTAGGCTACCTGTCGTCCCAGGTTAAACCGCTAGGCTTCCTGCCGTCCCAGGTTAAACCGCTAGGCTACCTGTCGTCCCAGGTTAAACCGCTAGGCTACCTGTCGTCCCAGGTTAAACCGCTAGGCTACCTGCCGTCCCAGGTTAAACCGCTAGGCTACCAGATGTAGATCTCTTGGACTTATGAGTCAATCTAGGTAAATCAATTGATCTGATGGCAAAATGTACTAAATACCATTTTTTTTAAAGATGAGATCCATCCAATAGAATGTAACATTGTTGTTTGATACAGTCATTTTCAATGACCATTGTGAACATTCCAACTTGTCTCAACATTCCTTTATCAGCCTGCAAACATTCTATTGCGTATACTTCCATACAACAAGACATAAAACAGCGACTTTTTTTGGAGAGGTTTTCATCAACTGAGTGTACAAAACATTAGGAACACCTTCCTAATATTGAGTTGCAACCCCCTTTTACCCTCAGAACAGCCTCATTTTGTCAGGGCATGGACTCTACAAGGTGTCGAAAGCGTTCCACAGGGATGCTGGATGTCTGATGAGGACCTATGGGTCAAAATGTTGTTATAATAATATCACCTAGGAGAATGAGCAGCAGTGTCCACCTATAATTCCAGCACCTGCAAAAAGTACCTGGATGCGGGTATGTTCTTCAGCTTTTGGCTCATGTTGACTCCGAAGCTCCCCACAGTTGTGAAGTTGTCTGGATGTCCCTTTGGGTGGTGGACCATTCTCGATACACACGGGAAACTGTTGAGCGTGAAAAACCCAGCAGTGTTGCAGTTCTCGACACGATCAAACCAGAGCGCCTGGCACGTTCAAAGGCACTTAAATCGTTCGTCTTGCCCATTCACCCTCTGAATGGCACACATACACAATCCATGTCTCAATTGTCTCAAGGCTTAAAAATCCTTCTTCGACACCGATTTGAAGTGGATTTAACAAGTGACACCAATAAGGGATCATAGCTTTCACCTGGATTCACTTGTTCAGTCCATGTCATTGAAAGAGCATGTTTTGTACACTCAGTGTATATTTCCACACTATGAGGTTGGAATAATACTGTGATATTGTGAAAATGATTGTAATACTCTTTTAGTGTAAGAGCTTTTTGAAAAGAATATCAGAAATTTCTCTTTGCTAAAAAAGCATTTTTTTACAATTTTAATTGAAAACAGTCACAGTAAGGTACTTAATTGTCACCCAGAAATGATTTGATACTGAGATTAAAATGGCTGCATTGGACCTTTAAGCAGTTAACATCCCATCATGCTTAGGGTCATGTATAAAAATGCCCAGTTGCCCATTATTTTGTCAACTGTACCATTGTTTAAAGAAGAGATCTCAGTGACTTTGAAAGAGGGGTCTCAAAGGAGCATAGTGTGTGTGTGTGCGTATGTGTGTGTGCGTGTGCGCGTGTCTGCGTGTGTCTCAATCACTAGATATCAACCCAATTGAACACTTATGGGAGATTCTTGAGCGGTGTTTTCCACCACCCTTAACAAAACATCAAATTATGGATTTTGAGGTCAAAGAATGTCGTCTACAAGAGTTCCAGACACTTGTAGAGTATATGCCAAGGCACACTGAAGCTGTTCTGCCGGCTCGTGGTGGCCCAATGCCCTATTAAGATACTTTATGTTGGTGTTTCCTTTATTTTGGCAGTTACCTGTAGATGGGTACAGATCCCATACATCCATATACTTTAGTTGCATCCAGTAGATGTGTATCTTTGTTAGGTGTGTGCGTCTTTACAATCTTTGTTTGTACAGTTATTCTATACATTGTCTAAATGATGAAGTCAATGGTAAAAGCATAGAGAATTATAGAAAATTATTTTGATAGAATGGTCCGACACGTGCTCTGAAATCCTTGGCATCCTCCTGTATGTACTTAATCTGTTCTCTGCACGTGTGTATGTATTTATGTGGGGATCGCATAACTTATTAAAGAGCAACTGCCCCTAAAAACTAACTTCTCATTTAGAAAACAGCCTGTGTGGCATTGATATGAGTCAGGAACATTGATTCTACAGTCAAAATTGACCGAAAAAGTGTAAATAGGATCATTTGTTTATAACATCAGTATCGTCCAAAACTGAATTTGGTGAGACTTGTGGTCGTGACTGCATCACAACGTAAATGAAGGTTGGGTTTGTTTCAATCCTGCCATCAGGTAATCATCAATTTGGAGTGCAGCTGAATGCGGCCCAATCGTAAAGCGTGGTAAATCCAGACCCGGAGATAGACTGTCCAAAATCAAACCAATTTTGCCACTGTCGCACACCAGCCGGCTGAACCTAATTGGCTAAATAATTTGTGTAACTCTTCCCACCTGCGAACACACACAAGAGACACACACATCAAAACACCAACTCAGTCATGGCCGCTAGCATTTCTTAATGAACCAAATCTAAAATGAGGCCAAATCAGGAAGTACAGTTGCCCTTTAATGCCACTGTTTATCTTTGCTTGTTAGCATACATATAAGCACAGGTAACTAGCTACATGTTTCCCCCAACAATTTGGAAGAGTAACAGCTCATGCCCCTCTAGGACCCTCAACCTCTAAATCTTTTGGTTTATTTCAGTCTTCTCTTTACTGTCATTTGTTCCCACTCTCCACCCACCCATCCCGCTCTCTTTCTCTCTCTCGCTCTCTACCACACGGCACACCCCTCTTTCTCTTGCTCCTCACTCACTTCATCTCTGTCTATTTAGGGAGACTGACTCTGGGCAACTGCTATGGACGCTGGAACCATGACAGAGGGAGCGATTTGATTCTGGCACAGAGAGATATCGAGGGTTTCCACTAGATAATACAGCCACAAAGTCAAAATGTAAAAATTATTGAAAACAAACATTTTCATTTTGGTCTTCATTTAAGGTTAAAGTTAGGCATAAGGTTAGCAAAGTGGTTAAGGTAAGGGTTAAGGTTAGGTATCAAATCTGATTTTAAGAAGAGAAATTGTAGAAATAGGCGGGGTTTATGGCATTGTGGCTGTGTTAACTAGTGACGACCGAGCCCGAGAGGGAAGGGGGTGGAGTAGTAAAGTTGAGTGGGTAGTGAGACGACGCTATAAAAGCCAGTGCCGGAGCTGTCTGTGTCAGTAGCACTCGCTGACTGAGGCAGATACAGCGACATAGAGAAACAACAACAAGAAGGAGGAACAGCTTACAGCACGAGTGGACATATGTAGCAACCTCCCCCTCGCACAGGCTCTGCAGTACTGACAAGGACTCAAAGATTAGAGAATTGGAAAATAGAGGCCGACATCTGATACAGCAGCTCTTTGGTACAGACATAGAGTTTCATCATCCGGGACTTTGGAAGATTTTGGTATGGTTAAGAGAACTTTGCTTCACCGTCGTTCCTGAGAAAGAGCATCTGACAAAAGAGGAGGCACCAAAGAGAGAGAGAGAGAGAGAGAGAGAGAGAGAGTGAGAACTGTGGGACGCCAGGAGACGAAGGAGCAAAACAACTGCTTTTCCCACCTACTTTCACACCCAGTGTTCCACACATGGCTGCTGTCCGTCAGATGCCCATGGAGACCCAGGGCTTCCACCACATGCTACCTGCCCATCTTCTCTCCTCGACCATGGAGGAGTTCCCCCAGCAGCTCCCCGTCCCCAAGGGGCCCGCCCGTGGCAAGAGCCGCCCCCGCCGGGCCCGCGAGGCCCGCTTCAAGACCCAGCCCGTCACCTTCGCCGAGATCACCGAGGTGGAGGAGGAGGGCGCCTCGCCCCTGGAAGAGGAGAGGGCTCGCCGGTCTTTCCTGCAGTCCCTGGAGAACCTTCGCCGGAGCACGCAGGCGCTCTACTGTCCGACGACTGGTCGACGCACGCCCACGGCCACGGCCACACAGCAAAGCCTGGACTCTAGTGACTCTGACTCTGCCCATTGACGGGCAGGACCTGAGGAGAAGTGTACACACCCTGCTTGGCACTGGCACACGCCCCTTTTCCCTTCCAATTCTGCTTCACACTGGGGCCCAATGAACTCAACTGAACTGAACTGATATCCAAGCTGCTCCTGTGCATAGAGGCCATTCTCCTTGAAAATATGTGTTTCCACATACACATATATTAGCATATGTGGCTACGGTATGCATTTGACACATTTTTGTAAAGAACGCTACCCTGTAATATATATCAGTCGCTGGTTATATTGCTAACGCCTCTTAGAGAAGCTAAGTGTAGCATATAAGTTATGACGCAGTGTTGAGTACACCACTTCAGAGATATTCTTCTTCAGATATATTCCTTTTTCTACTGGCGAGGACTTCAGGACAGGAGGTGCTTTGAACTTGAAATGTGTTAACTGTGGAATGTCTTTGTCCTTTCTTTTATAAAAGGATAGAAACAATGTTGTTTTTCTATGTTGTACCTGTTTTGTGTTCTGCTTCAAACAGATTCTACAAGTGCAGTCACGTTCGAACGAGACACCTCATTCAGATTTGACTGACTGAACTCTTTATATTGAAAGATGCTCAATGGTAACTGAAGTTAGGAGTTATGTTGCAACGTTTTGGCACCGCTCTTATTTCTATGTTAAGCTCCGCAAGCTAGCGAATGCCACTCACAAAAAAATGCCTTTCCAGATGTGAAAATATTTATTCTCTTATTTTGTTTGTAACATAGCAAATCTACAAATATTATTTGGTCGTTGGCTCGTTTGACTTCTAAAGTCACGCTTGATTTCTCAGATGAATATCATTTTTTACATTGTTTTACATCTCTATTTGTTAGTTTGCTTCAAATGTAATAAATATTTGCAACGATATCCCCCTGATTTCTCTTTTGCTCACTTGAAGATACACAGTAGAAGTTAGTTGTTAATTAGTTACATAACATTTTGGTTTGAATGTTAGCTGAATGGTTCAAAATTATGATATAATAGGAATCAATCTATTACCTGATGAGAGGATAGGATAGGACATGCATATATTTCTGTCCATTTAGGGGACCCCTTTTGGCTCAGGAACAGTCCCAGAATGAAAGGTTCTGCATACTTCCTCTTTCAACAGGTGCACAGCTTTTTTTTCACACAAATGCACATCCTTAAATCACATCTCTCTGCACATATTTCTGCCACATTCTAAACTCCTCTGGTCTGGTTCATAAATAAACACTCAACTGAGGAACTTGACCTTCTTCTTCACGCTCACTGGCTTCATGACGCACTTAAATCATGTTCAGCTTGCGTCAGCAAGCAAAACCGGAACAAAACCCTGCTGTAAAGATAGTGTCCTCTTGAGTTTTCAAGAAACCTTCAGCTGTCCCTTGGAGACCTATCGATGACGGGAGCTACAGATAGTACCAGGGTGCTAGCAGGCTACATAAGCACCCAGATGAAATAAAATACAAACTGAAGATGTTAACATCTTCCAGTTACTGTAGCTGCCTCCTAAACATCAACAGACAGTACTAGTTATGCAACAAGTGAAAATATAAACCACGAGTAAAGTTCCTGGAGATCATAGCGATCTGTCTGAACTTGGAATATTCCTATTAGCGCAAACTGGTCTCAGGGCATTTTGTATTATTCTGTAAGTAAATCAAGACACTCCTGTTGGTAGGATATATTACGTTTCGTATGGTACGTATTCATTTGTGAATGTCCATCACCCATTTAGTATGATATGCTAAGAATTACAATTCATACTATATGTTACAAATTTTCAAAAACGTGTATTATGTTATGGGCCACTGACTCTTAAAAGTGACAGGCAAAGGTTTCCCTGTTTTTCCAAACCTTTCTTTATACAACAGCTAAATGTGTCATAAAATGATCTGAAATAATATTTTGGTCAGGGTAGATTTTGTATCCTTGGTATGAGACTAAAAGAGGCATCGCTACCTGTCAGCATGCTCCTCTGGAATGCTTGGAAATTATGTCATTTGAGGGCATTGTGAATATTCCATAATTTGAAAAGGTTAAAAGTTATCAGATTTTAATGTACAATTTCACACATCTCTGAGGTCACATGCTCAGTAATGTACTGTTGAGAACACAATCAGAACTCTATTTCATGTTTTACATTGGATCCAGCTATTTCAGTCAGGAAATAACCCAGTGCCGGGATTTCAAAGTAGTTTTAATTTTTGCTTTGTGCTGCAATGTGAAGGTAGGTGGTCAGTCGGATTTATGCTACAGAATGAGAAGGCAGTTCTCCTTCTAGCTAACCATAATAAATCACTTGTAATGACACTACTGTTTACAGTGATCTTTATTATGGACATCTGAAAGTGGCAAGAGTATTTGTGATCGAGAAAATGCTAGGCTAGCTACGCCACATGGGCTAGCTAACGTTTGCTAGCTAGCTAACCTTGTGTTCACAGTACATATGTCTAGCTAGCCATACATGGTAACATTTGATCAGAAAAACTGAATTATCTGACTAGTTAGCCACGTTTTGGTTAACTAGTTAGCTTTCTGGCAGCAGTTAGATAGCTTACTTTTTGTGAAAAAAACATTGGGCACTAGATTTACTTAAAATATATATGTATATGTTCACATGATGTATTTGATTGATTTCCCACCGTTTTATGTGAGAAGACTGCCATCCAGACCTTCCTAGGACCATGTAAATGTCCTCTATCGAATAAACGTGTATTTGTCTCCCTCTGGTGGTCGGCTGCATCATTACATCCATTTATATCACTTCACTGAAACATTACGTCAAAGGGACAGTCCTTAAAAAAACATTTATCCAGCTTGACTGCTTCACGGCACAGACATGGCAAAGCAATCGCTGAATTTGTCTCGAGCAGGCTGATCTAAATACATTTCATAGCCCTATGATAAAGATTGCAACCTACACACTTCCTTAAACCTAAAATAAGTAAAGAAGTCAAATTTGTTTTACGTCGAGGCAGACACATTGCATATGCTCAGAACAACAAAAGCGAGGCCTTACATAGCTCTTCTCCCCTATAGGAGGGACACATGCTGTTTAAATGGCCCAAATGTTGATTTAGACGTTCACACATTTAACAGATTTTGACTATCACTAATGTCATGATATGTTTAGTACAATAATTGAAAAGGTGAAATATTTTTGGTAGATGTTCCTAAAACAGATTATAACTATATTTGTACATATTGTAAAATATGAAAAGGCTTATTCATTCACACATTTAAAAAAATATATCATATTGTCATATTTATATATGTTTTATTATACTTTTATTGTGTACTAGATCATATGTGTTAAAGTGTTTTTTTCTCAGACATAAATAAACAATTCCAGGTGAAAGCCAAAGGTCATAGCTTCCTGGGGATTGGGGTACACACACACTACAACATTAATAAAATATTGCCTCTTGCTAGATTGATGACTAAAACCAGTGCAAAATGCCTGTCAGCTCAACTGGCTAGCAAGCTAAGGTTCATTATACATTTGTTTTGTCATCCAACAAGTCTTATCAACTGAAACATTTAGCTAGATAGTTTTAGCTGTTTCAAATCAAATCAAATGTTATTGGTCACATGCACATATTTAGCATATGTTTAAAAAAAATGTATCCAACCTTTATTTAACTTGGCAAGTCAGTTAAAAGTATTCTAAGTATTCTAAAGTATTCTAATTTACAATGACAGCCTACACCGGCCAACTGTGCGCCGCCCTATGGGACTCTCAATCACAGCCGGTTGTGATACAGCCTGGATTCGAACTAGGTGTCTGTAGTGATGCCTCTGGCACTGAGATGCAGTGCCTTAGACTGATGTGCCACTCTGGAGCCCAATTATTGCAGGTGTAGCAAAATGCTTGTGTTCCTAGCTCCAACAGTGCAGTAGTATCTAACAGTTCACAACAATACACACTAATCTAAAAGTAAAAGAAGGAATTAAGAAATATACAAATATTAGATTGAGCAATGTCGGAGTGCCATTGTCAAAAATACAGTAAAATAGAATACAGCATATACATATGAGATGAGTAAAGAAGTATGTAAACATTACTTAAACATTATTAAAGTGACTTGTGTTCCATTATTAAAGTGGCAAATGATTCAAAGTCTATGTATATGGGGCAGCAGTCTCTAAGGTGCAGGGTTATGTAACCGGGTGGAAGCCGGCTAGTGATGGCTATTTAACAGTCTATTGGCCTTGAAATAGAAGTTGTTTTTCAGTCTCTCGGTCCCAGCTTTGATGCCGCTGTACTGGCCTCGCCTTCTGGATGATAGTGGGGTGAACAGGCCGTGGCTCAGGTGGTTGAAGTCCTTGATTATCTTTTTGGCCTTTCTGTGAGATCGGGTGCTGTAGGTGTCCTGGAGGGCAGGTAGTTTGCCCCCGGTGATGCGTTTGGCAGATCGCACCACCCTCTGGAGAGCCTTGCGTTTGTGGGCAGTGCAGTTGCCGACAGGATGCTCTCAATTGTGCATCTGTAAAAGTTTGTGAGGGTTTTAGTGGCCAAGCCAAATTTCTTCAGCCTCCTGAGTTGAAAGAGGTGCTGTTGCGTCTTCTTTACCACACTGTGTGGGTGGACCATTACAGATCGTCAGTGATGTGTACGCCGAAGAACTTGAAGCTTTCCACGTTCTCCACTGCCGTCCCGTCGATTTGGACAGGGGCGTTCTCCCTTTGCTGTTTCCTGAAGTCCACGATCAGCTCCTTCGTTTTGTTGATGTTGAGTGAGAGGTTATTTTCCTGGCACCAGGGCTCTCACCTCCTCCCTGTAGGCTGTCTCGTCATTGTTGGTAATCAGGCCTACTACTGTTGTGTCGTCTGCAAATTTGATGATTTAGTTGGAGGCGTGCGTTGCCACGCAGTCATGGGTGAACAGGGAGTACAGGAGGGGGCTGAGCACGCACCCTTGTGGGGCCCTTGTGTCGAGGATCAGCGAAGTGGAGGTGTTGTTTCACCACCTGGTGGCGGCCCGTCAGGAAGTCCAGGATCCAGTTGCATAGGGCGGGGTTCAGACCCAGGGCCACAAGCTTAATGATGAGCTTGGAGGGTACTATGGTGTTGAATGATGAGCAATAGTCAATGAACAGCATTCTTACATAGGTATTCCTTTTGTCCAGATGGGATAGGGTGGTGTGCAGTGCGATGGCGACTGCATCGTCTGTGGATCTATTGTGGCGGTAAGCAAATTGAAGTGGGTCTAGGGCATCAGGTAAGGTAGAGGTGTGATCCTTTACTAGCCTCTCAAATAATTTCATGACGACAGAAGTGAGTGCTACACGGCGATAGTCATTTACTTCAATTACCTTTGCTTTCTTGGGTACAGGAACAATTGCGGACATCTTGATGCAAGTGGGGACACCAGACTGGGATAGCGAGAGATTGAATATGTTCGTAATCACTCCAGCCAGCTGGTCTGCGCATGCTCTGAGGACGCAGCTAGGGATGACGTCTGGGCCGGCAGCCTTGCGAGGGTTAACATGCTTAAATGTCTTACCCATGTCGGCCTCCATAGTCCTTGGTAGTGGGCCACGTCGGTGGCACTGGGTTATCCTCAACGCGGGCGAAGAAGGTGTTTAGCTTGTCTGGATGGAAGACGTCGGTGTCCGCAAAGTGGCTGGTTTTCCCTTTGTAGTCCGTGATTGTCTGTAGACCCTGCCACATATGTCTCGTGTCTGAGCCATTGAATTGCGGCATCAGGATATGTGGTTTCCAGTTTGCATAAAGTCCAGTGTAGTTCTTCGAGGGCTGTCGTGGTATCGGCTTGAGGGGGAATATACACGGCTGTGACTATAACTGAAGTGAATTCTCTTGGGAGGTAATGTGGACAGCATTTGATTGTGAGGTATTTTAGGTTGGGTGAACAAAATAACTTGAGTTTCTGTATGTTATCACAACATGAGTAGTTAATCATGAAACATACACCACCTCCTTTCTTCTTCCCGGAGAGTTCTTTATTCCTGTCTGCGCGATGTACTGAGAACCTAGATGGCTGAATGGACGGGGACAGTATATCTGGAGAGAGACATGTTTCCGTGAAACAGAGTATGTTACAATCCCTGATGTCTCGCTGGAAGAAGATCCTCGCCCTGAGCTCATCTACTTTATTATCCTTAGACTGAACATTAGCGAGTAATATACTGGGAAGCGGTGGATGGTGTGCACGCCTCCTGATTCGGACTAGAAGTCCATTCCAAATACCTCTTCTCTGCTGGCAGTGTTTTGGAGCAGCCTCTGGAATACGTTAAATTGCCCTGGGGGGTACGAACAAAGCAGTATTCCTGGTCGTAATGCTGATGAGTTACCGCTGCTCTGATATCCTGATATTAGATACAGTTATTTCCAACTGTATCTAATAACACCAAAAATAATGCTGGGCTAATAATATAAGAAATAACACACAAAAAAAACGAAATAATGCAAAGTTTCTTAGGAGCTAGAAGCTAGAAACAGCCGTCTAGCTAGCTAGATTATAGCTCATTATCTGAGCAATCATTATTGACATACACTGTAGATGTTAATTTCCCAGTTATACAAGTGTCTTCTCAAATCATGTCAGTATCATTTGTTTAATTTCTGATCCATGAAATGACTCATAAAAGCCATGTCTGTGGCTTGTGTTCCTTGCAGTAAGCCGACAACTAAAATGTAGTGATAGACAAAAATGTTGCTGAGGCTTATTTAATCAAGCCTAAATGAGCATTATTATTAAGTGTTATGGTATTTGTGGAGACCTTTTGCACACCTTTAACTATTCTAGTCATTTGAAGTTTGATGGAATAACCATTTCACTCTCCCTCATGTGCACATGTGTGTGTATGTGTGTGTAAGTTTATGGGTGCATGCACATCATGCTCTATTACACTCCACACCAACGTTGTGTGAATTGGTTGTGAGCCTGCTTGGTGACCCTGCTAGTGTAATGTCGTAAACAGATCCAGCACTCCAGACAGCTGGATGCATATAAATAGTCAATGTCCCCACCAGGCCCCCACTCACTCAAAGAAAAAGAAAAACATGCTAGTCATTGTGTTTACCATGACCTTCTGTAGGTGTCATATATCTCATACCTGTTTTTCTCATTTTACCAGACAATGCAAGTCAACAAACATTTGTTTCACAGATCAGAGGGCAGGACTTGAGGGATGGAGGGAGGGAGCAGGGGAGAGAAAGAAGGAGAGCAAGAAAGAGATAAATGTTTTTCTCATTGCTCGTGTCGTGGTGACAGATTGGCCACTCTAGTTCATATCGCCTTTCTCGCTCTCCTTCTCCCACAACCTACTTTTTTACTGTTCCCCTGGAGATGGGAGCGAGTGATATAAAAATGTGATTTACGAAAAAACAACCCCCACCCTTCGCTTTTGGCAACACCTCCCTCCAAGGCTGATACTCAACACCGCTTCATTTCCCCTTATGCTAACTCCCTCTGACATTTTGACCATGAGGAACCATTCCGGCTTAACAATATGTTCAGTTTCCTTATTGTTAATGATGTTTCTCAGTTGGTGATCCTCACCGTGCTGCTGTATTTTGGCCACTTGAATATTGAGATACACTAATATAACTAATATATTATCTCACCCAATCTCTCCAAGAACTGTTAATGTTTGTTTGAGGTGTTTCTGTTCCAATGAAATGTTTTTTTGTTCTGGGCAGTATTGTGGAATCATCAGTTGTTCTGTCATTTCTTATGTAACAGTCTGTTCTGTTACATAAAGATTTCAGTTCCAGATCAGATGGAGTCTCACAGGGAAAGAGAGTGGTGGGGACAAGAGTCGTGCCAATAATGGGAGTAAACAACAAGGCAACATGCACAGAACTCCTGCTTGTGCCGTGCTTATTAATATTTTTGTATTGCTTTGCCTTTTGAGCATCCATGCCTTGTCCAAAGGATAGTCAAGGTGAGTCCCATTGAGATAAGAATCTCGAGCCCCATTTATACCTGCTAACCTTTGTCCTTTGACCTGATTGTGCTCACATATTTTAGACAGGTGTAGACGATCAAAAAACACACTGCGAACTGATTATAATCTGATATTTTTGACCATCTCCGGAGGTAGTCAGGGACGCACTATGTATCGATAGCTCACAAGTGTAGACGGATCTGGAACAGTAAAATCTGGTCACAATGCAGACACTGTGGACAGACGAGACACATTTTAATGCCAGTGTAGACGTAGATCATCTTGATCATAGCATTCTCACATAGGTGTTCCTTTTGTCCAGGTGGGAAAGGGCAGTGTGGAGTGCAATAGAGATTGCATCATCTGTGGATCTGTTAGGGCGGTATGCAAAGTGGACTGGGTAGAGTTTCTGCCATAATGGTGTTGATGTGAGTCATGACCAGACTTTCAAAGCACTTCATGGCTACAGACGTGAGTGCTACAGGTCGGTAGTCTTTTAGGCAGGTTACCTTAGTGTTTCTTGGGCACAGGGACTATGGTGGTCTGCTTAAAACATGTTGGAATTACATACTCGGACAGGGAGAGGTTGAAAATGTGAATGAATACACTTGCCAGTTGGTCAGCGCATTACACGTTCTGGTAATCTGTCTGGCCCTGCGGCCTTGTGAAGGTTGACCTGTTTAAATCTCTAACTCAGATCGGCTGTGGAGAGCGTGATCACACAGTCTTCCGGAACAGCTGGTGCTCTCATGCATGTTTCAGTGTTATTTTCCTCGAAGCGAGCATAGAAGTAGTTTAGCTCGTCTGGTGGGCTTATGTCATTGGGCAGCTCTCGGCTGTGCTTCTCTTTGTAGTCTGTAATGGTTTGCAAGCCCTGCCACATAAGACGAGCTTCGGAGCCGGTGTAGAACGATTCGATCTTAGTCCTGTATTGATGCTTTGCCTGTTTGATCGTTTGTCTGAGGGCAGAGCAGGATTTCCTATAAGCTTCCGGGTTAGAGTCCCGCTCCTTGAAAGCGGCAGATCTAGCCTTTAGCCCAGTGCAGATGCTGCCTGTAATTCATGGTTTCTGGTTGGGGTATGTACGTACGGTCACTGTGGGGATGACGTCATCGATGCACTTATTGATTGAAGCCTATGACTGATGTGGTGTACTCCTCAATGCCATTGGAGGAATCCCGGAACATATTCCTGTAATCCATGGCTTCTGGTCCACTTCAATCAGTGTAGATAAGGGAGAGGAGACAGCTTAAAGAAGTATATTTAAGCCTTGAGACATGGATTATGTATGTGTTCCATTCAGAGGGTGAATGGGCAAGAACAAATGATTTAAGTGCCTTCAAACAGTATGTATATGGTAGTAGGTACCAGATGCACCGGTTGAACTGTAACGCTGCTGGGTTTTTCAAGCTCAACAGTTTCCTATGTGCATCAAGAATGGTCCACCACCAAAAGGACATCCAGCAAACTTGACACAACTTTGGGTGTCACACCCTGATCTGTTTCACCTGTCTTGTGCTTGTCTCCACCCCCCACCAGGTGTCTCCCATTTGTCCTCATTTTCTCCTGTGCATTTATACCTGCGTTTCTGTTTGTCTGTTGCCAGTTCGTCTTGTCCTGTCAAGTACTACCAGCGTGTTTCTGTGTGCTAGTTTTTCTTAGTCTTCCCAGTTCTGACCTTTCTGCTTGTCCTGACCCTGATCTTGCACGCCGTCCTGTACCTGCCTGACTCTGATTTGGATTACCACCCTTTGCCTGCCTCTTGAACTATAATAAACTCTGTGACTTGTACTATCTGGCTCCTGTGTCTGCATCTGGGTCTTGGTCTGAGTCCTGATAGTGGGTAGAATTGGAGTCAATGCTTTCGAGACCTTGTAGAGTCAATACCCTGATGATTTGAGGCTGTTCTGAGGGCAAAAGGGAGGATGCAAGGGATTCAATATTATAAATGTGTTCCTAATGTTTGATATGCTCAGTGTACACCATCAGTCACAGGCTTCATTAGGTAATGTGGGCAGAACAACAGAGTTTTATCTTGTCAGCTAAGGGATTCGATCAAGCAACTTTTCAGTTACTGGCCCAATGCTCTAACTGTCACGTTCTGACCTTAGTTCCTTTGTTTTGTCTTTTGTTTTAGTATGGTCAGGGCGTGAGTTGGGTGGGTTGTCTATGTTAGTTTTTCTATGATTTTCTATTTCTGTGTATGGCCTGATATGGTTCTCAATCAGAGGCAGCTTTCAATCGTTGTCCCTGATTGGGAACCATATTTAGGTAGCCTGTTTTCTGTTGGGTTTTGTGGGTGGTTATTTTCAGTCTTTGTGTGTCTGCACCAGATAGAACTGTTTCGGTTTTCACTTTGTCGTTTTGTTATTCAGTGTTCAGTTTTTTGATTATTGTTAAATAAGATGAACACTTACCACGCTGCATCTTGGTCCTCTCTTTCTCCTGACGACAAGCGTTACACTAACCACTAGGCTACCTGCCACCCCGATGAAGTTGTACCCACAATAACAATCTGGACATACCCCAACCAAAAACTCTGGATGAATGCAAAAATCCATACAATGCTGAGAGCCTGTACTGCAGCATTCAATGTCAGCAGAAGGAACCCTGATGACTTGGTGGTGCGCGACGGGGTGCGCGACGTGTACAAGGCAAGCAGGTACGAGCTCCGCTTATCCATTAGGGACACAAAAAGACAGTACAAACTCAAACTTGCATCGACATTCGACAACTCAGGATTTCGACGCATGTGGCAATGAGTACAGACTATCACAGATATCAAAGACACCCGGCGTAGCCTCCCTCCCAGATGAGCTTAATATATACTATGCTCGCTTTGAGGCAGACAATACTGAGCCATCCAGGAAGACTCTCGCTGCTCCGGAAGACCAGGTGCTTTCGCTCTCCGAGGCTGACATGAGGAAAACTCTCAAAAGAGTGAATATTCACCAAGTCGCTATCCCAGATGGCATCCCTGGCCAAAACAAACAATACCTCACAATGATGGGGTGCAAAGAACTGAACTTAACAGTGTGTGATAATGACATACAGGTGTGTGATCAGAATTCAGGTGATTGGGATCTGGAGAGTGAGCTGCGTTCAAGGGATATAGGTGTTTGAAAGTGTGAGCTGGGAAGTGAGCTGCGTTCAGGTGGATCTACGTGTTTGAGAGTGTGAGTTGGAAGCAGACGTTATAGCTGTAACCCAAATCTGCTCGTTGGGCTCTCAACGATTACCGATGGGTGGTCGTTGACCAGCTCCATTATTGCAATCCTTAATCGATAATAAAGATGGATTATTTGAAGAAATAACAAAGTCTCTCTCACTTGGTTAGAATTTACACCACAGCACTCACTCCTCTCATCATGAATTGCTTGACAGGCTGGCCATGGCCCACATCAAGGCCAGCATGCCAGGCACACTAGACCCACTCCAATTTGCCTACCTCTCCAACAGATCCACAGAAGATGCCATTTCCATCATGATTCACAAGGCCCTAACACATCTGGACAAGAGGAACAGCTACAGTATATGATCGTTCTGTTCATTGACTACAGTTCAGCATTCAACACTATTGTTTTCCTCCAGGCTCGGCACCAAGCTCAGAACCCTGGGTCTGGACACCACTGCAACTGAATCCTGTACTTCCTGATGGGCAGACCACAGGCTGTGATGATTTGCAGCAACACCTCCTCCACACTGACTCAGTGTGTCCTCAGCCCTCTGCTGTAGTCCCTGTTCAGATATGACTGCGTCGCTTTGCACGACACCAACTCCATCATCAAGTTTGCTGAAGACACCCTGGTTGTAGGCCTGATAACCAACGACGAGTCAGCCTATAGGGAGGAGGTAAGTGAACTGGCATTGTGGTACCAGGACAACAACCTCAACATCAGCAAAACAAAGGAGTTGATTGTTGACTTCAGGATCCAGAGGAGGGAACATGCCCCGATTCACATAAACGGGACTGCAGTAGAGAGAGTCAGAGTCACGCACACCCACACAGACTTACACACATCCACAAACACAGACACGCGCACACGCACACGCGTGCACACACACACACACACACACACACACACACACACACACACACACACACACACACACACACACACACACACACACGCGCACAAACGTTCATGCTACACACACATCACAACAGACTCTTATTTACTATTACTAATGCTGCACAATTTAACCACTTTCCCCCCAAACCCATTTCTCTGATACATGTGTAAATGTTGTACTATAAAACACTCCTATAATTGCAAGCTTCCATTGTATCTCATCAGCCTTGGCTAACAGCAAGTTTCTTCACTGACCTGTCCACTCAAGGAAATCCAACTTCAATTTGCCCATAAACTCACATACAGTAGGGGAGAGTCGGGTAAGTTGAACCAAAGAGGTAAGTTGAGACACCTTTGTTTCTAGGAAACCATACACAAAATTAATAATTTCACCAAATATTTAGGATGAGGTATTCATGTCATGGAGTCTATGAAGGAAGAAACCACATGGAAAAAGTGGTAAGCAAATTAGGTCCAAAAAACGAAGTCAAATGTATTTATTGTGTTAGAGGTTTCATGATGCTTGTATCTAAACCAAAGAAGATAATTGTACAATTGTTCTATACATTAGTTGGGGTCTCTTTAAGCTTCAATATAAGGTCTTAAAAACCTAGCATGAAAGTGCATCCTTGTAGCTGTGTGGGCTGATATAGTCCAAATGTTTGCTTTGGAGTATGTTGAGCCAATGGTTGAGCCAATGGCAAGTTGAGCAAACTGAAGTGTTTTCTTCCCAGGCGAAATACATGGCATTATCGCTGTGACATGAGGTAACAACAGGTTTATGTTAAAAGTGTTAAAAAAGTACAAAGTGTTTGCTAGGTGTTAAGCTTGTGTTATAAGATACTTCAAATTATTAAAAGACAATTAAGCTATTGTGACAGTGTTGTATTGTGTTTGGGAAATAAAGATAGACACAGATTTAAAAAATGAGTGGTAATATTTGATTCAGTACAGAAATTTGAAGCTGTCTTAACTTACCCTGTCCCGCAGCTCAACTAACTCCATACCCAGGATAAGTTGTGCCAAGAGACCACTTTCTTTTCGGACAAGCTATGTTTTCAAAACTGCAATGTTTACATGAATTCTGATTATTTCCAGGGATACACAACATCCTGAAATATATGTAGATATCTTTGTTAGAAATAATACTATATTTCCCTTAACGGAGTGATGCTGAATGTAAAACATGGCTCATTTGAACCCTTCTCCCCTACAGTACCCACCTCTGAGGCACAACCCAAAGAATGGGTGAGGCAATCTGGAGGTGTTTTGAGTTAGTTTTTCCCACATGCCTCATCATATTAAATCAAGGGAAATGTGCCAGTGTTTAGGGTACAGTTTCATTAGTTCTTCCTTTAGATAACTGGGAACATTTTAGATTATGATACAGCTGGGTAGTATTCATTGGGTCACACATTAGGTCACACAGCAAAACGTTTTGCAACAGAAAACAAAAATGATAAATTCTTACAGTTTTTTCCAACTGCTTACACACATTTTCAAAACGGTCTCCTTTTTTCAAAACTCTACACACAATTCCCAAAACTGCACACACAAAATGCAAAATGCCTCACATCTCCTTGTAACACTGTAACATGTATTCAAAATGCCAAAAACACATGTCAGAATGAAGCATTTGCATCAAATGGCAAACACTGCTTTCATAATAGTACATTTTTGGATATACCATGTAAACACTGTTGTTCTAAATCTAAAGCTCTTTGGTCTTTCATAGGCGTACATCTACATTTCAATACAATGTTCTACAGTGAAAGTAATCTGCTGAGAGGGGTAACAAGTACACTGTAAACACCAATGCAATGTAGAAACAGAAAATATTTATTAGGCCAAACATTACTGTTGTATACAGTAGCATACTGTAGGGGGGGCAGTCACCAGTGCTAAGCTACGCTTCATCTCTTCTCTGGCCTGGGTCTGGCCACAACACTTCGTCCACATCACAAGATACGTTTTCTCTTGCCAAACATCGAGGGAAGTATCTCCTAGCATGGCGTATCCAACCTTGGACAGAGGCAACCTCTATGTCCCCACGTGCGTCCTCCATTGCCTGGAGAAGCAGTATGCATAGGGTTGGCGATCTTACAATTTCCAGCGCCAGGCTGAGAAGAATTCCTCTAAGGGATTTAGAAAAGGGGAATATGGGGGTAGGTACAAAACTACAAATTGTGGATGTGTGGCAAACCAGTTTTGGACCAACATTATCCCATAAAACCACAAATCTAGCAGGCTCCTGATCTGGATCAGGGACAAGCATTGTGTAAATTGCATCCAGAAAAGTGAGCATATGGCCGGTGTTGTACGGACCCAGTGTGGCATTGTGATGGAGGACTCCGTTTTGAGTGATGGCAGCACACATAGTTATATTACCCCCACGCTGTCCAGGGACATTGGTAATTGCCCTCTGTCCTATTACATTTCTTCCTCGGATGAAGCCAACCTCATCCACATAAATAAATTCATGGCGAAATACATGGGCATCCAGCTCCAATACTTTCTGTAACAGACAAAAGGATATACAGATGAGTAAATATGGTATGTCTGAAGTACTGGAAGTAGTGTTGCATACATACCTCTACAAAGTCATGTCGCATATTCTTGACTCTGTCAGAGTTTCTCTCAAATGGCACCTTGTAAAGTTCTTTCATCGTCACTCGGTGCCGTTGGAGGATGCGTTGTATGGTCGACAGGCTTACAGCATTGATGTTGTTAAATATGGTGTCATTATTCAAGATATGCTCTCTTATCTCTCGAATCCTAATTGCATTGTTGGCCAAAACCATATTTATAATTGCAGTCTCTTGTACATCTGTAAACAAGCGTCCTCATCCTCCATGATGTCTTTGCCTTTCCACTCTGTACAGAATTCAAACACAGTATGTGTTCAGCATAGGAACTGTTAACAATGTACAGAAAAATGTAGTACAGCATGATAACCAACTTCATTCATTCAATGCAGTGCAGTAAATGGATGGCTTAGAGTTACAAATGTTTATGCAATACTATGCAGTCATACGTCTTTTACAGTACATTACTGTAATGCTAAAATAGTCATTAGATAGTTGCATACCTGTTCTCATTTCTGAAGGTTCGAATTATGGACGCCACTGTAAATCGACTCAAGTTGGGCTGGACTCTCAGTCCAGCCTCTCTCATGGTCAAACCGTGGTTGATCACATGATCAACAAGTGTTGCCCTAATCTCATTAGAGATGGCTCTCCTTCCTTCTCTTCTTTGCCCTCGTCCTCTTCTTCCTCTTCCTCTCCCTCCTACTCCTCTTGCTCTCTGTCCATTGTTGGAATCCATTGTTCAAAACAGGTAATCTGACCTTTGACCTATTTATAGGCCTATACTACAGTAAAGCAGTGATTGGTTAGTGATCAGTTAAGCTATTAGTGTTTGCACATGTGAGGAGTGTGTGTGTGACCTGGTGAATAAGTGTAGCATTTTGATTGGTTGTGTTTGGGAAAGGAAATCAAGTCACTTTCTGTTCGATTTTTGTGTTTTAGGTAGAGAATTGTGTGTAGTGATTTGAAAAAAGTGTTTTATGCAATTGACAACTGAGTCAAAGGCTGAGAAATAGCTTATGGTTTCGGATATTTGGTGTGTAGTTTTGTACTTTGAGTGAGAGGTTTCAAAAATCGTGTGACACGAAACGATTTTGTGTGTAAGCAGTTGGAAAAAACTGTAATGGACAAGTTCAGGTAGTCCCTCCCTATTTTAGTCCGTTTTCTTTCATTTGATGCCTCATGAACACGACTCTCTTGGTCATGCTATTTGCTACATGTGATTTGGGCTCCAATTCATGCATACAGTTTGTTTGTTTGATGACAATCATTCCGTCCTTAACTAGATGAAATTCTACCCAGAATTTGGGAAATAGGCAGAAATCCTTTCTATAAGTGCAACACTAGCGAGGCAGAACATTTCTGTCATGTCAACCTCTATCTTTGTTGTGCTTGAGATCAGAGGTAACAGGGTTTGAATGGTTGTATCTTATTTGTCTATCAGTTCCAGAGGTGTACCTATAATGATTGTACCTGACTGAGGTGTGGACTCGAGTCACATGACTTGGACTCGAGTCAGACTCGAGCCACAAATATGATGACTTGCAACTCGACTTTGACTTTAACACCAATGACTCGTGACTTGACTTGGACTTGAGACTTATGACTCGACCTGACTTGATACCCTCCTCAAGCCCAAATATGAAAAATGATGCTATTAAAAAAGTGTGCGGTGCATCAACTCTTCATTTAACGGATTTCAGTTTGAATCGGACAGAAGCCAATCAAATTTGCCAGCTGAGAAAAAGTTGTGCGTGGCAGTGCAGAGGATCGTCGGCGAGTGAATTCAGAATACTGTAACCACACACACACACAGAGAGAGAGAGAGAGAGAGAGAGAGAGAGAGAGAGAGAGAGAGAGAGAGAGAGAGAGAGAGAGAGAGAGAGAGAGAGAGAGAGAGAGAGAGAGAGAGAGAGAGAGAGAGAGAGAGAGAGAGAGGAGAGAGAGAGAGAGAGAGAGAGAGAGAGAGAGAGAGGAGAGAGAGAGAGAGAGAGAGAGAGAGAGAGAGAGGAGAGAGAGAGAGAGAGAGAGGAGAGAGAGAGAGAGAGAGAGAGAGAGAGAGAGAGAGAGAGAGAGAGAGAGAGAGAGAGTTTAAGGTTGGGCGATTGTGTACAAGCCTACATCGCCCGATTGCGCCCCATAGCGATCCCCGATAGTCAATCACATGGCTACCCATGTATTTCAATGGAAATATAAAGTTTATTTGGAAAGTAATAAATATATACACTGCTCAAAAAAATAAAGGGAACACTTAAACAACACAATGTAACTCCAAGTCAATCACACTGCACTACCTGAGCCACTTGTGTGGGTTGTAGACTCCGTCTCATGCTACCACTAGAGTGAAAGCACCGCCAGCATTCAAAATTGACCAAAACATCAGCCAGGAAGCATAGGAACTGAGAAGTGGTCTGTGGTCACCACCTGCAGAACCACTCCTTTATTGGTGGTGTCTTGCTAATTGCCTATAATTTCCACCTTTTGTCTATTCCATTTGCACAACAGCATGTGAAATGTATTGTCAATCAGTGTTGCTTCCTAAGTGGACAGTTTGATTTCACAGAAGTGTGATTGACTTGGAGTTACATTGTGTTGTTTAAGTGTTCCCTTTATTTTTTTGAGCAGTGTAGATATTTTTGAAAGCATTCATGATTAGCGTAAATGTAATATACTAACTATTACTCTTGTTAAAAATGGTATTACATTTGGTGAAGAACACATTATGACTTGTTTAGGACTCGAAACTCACTGTCTTGACTTGGGACTTGAGTGCTAAGACTTGAGACTTACTTGTGACTTGTAAAACAATGACTTGGTCCCACCTCTGGTACCTGACACATACTGTTCATACAGAGTGTACAATCATTATAACCTATAGCCATCAACCAAGTTGGAGATAATGGCCCTTGATATTTCACCCTGTCCCCATTTCTCTAAGGTTTTATATGATTATGACTACCATCACACACTTCTGGCCATGTTGGCTGAATGTATTTTTTGTTCAATTGATATATTATTACAGGGTAACATACACTACAACCTTCTTTAGGGCTGTGTAATTTTTTTTACTGTCAGACAGGAAGGAAGACACGCACACACACAGAAAAAGGGCCTGTGAGTGGGCTGGAAACATGTCTTAATAGTTTCGTTCCCCAGCTGGCCCAATTACCTGGATGGCTGCTTCCCAAATGGCAACCTATTCCCTATTTAGTGCACTGGGCCCATAGGGCTCTGGTCAAAACAAAGTAGTGCGTGATGAAGGAAATAGGGTACCATTTGGCACGTAAGCCCACAACTAGCACTGACGCCAACCAGACCTTTTGTTGAGCCACTCATGTAGAATACCTAATCACATTAAAGGATATTTTCCACCTCAATATTTGCTTTGGAACAATTTTCTTTCACTGTAGTTTCAAAGCACCTCTTTGAAAATCCACCCACTGCTTGTACATGTAAAGTGGGCTCTTGTCATTGTTCGGGTGAGAGTGTGCATGGGTGTACATATGTTCTGCTGATAACCCCCTTATTAATAATTCCATCTATTGATATTTAAAGTAGGCTAATAAATGCAGTCTCTTGTTTAGTGGGTACTTAATTGTTTACTATAGAGACGGGTTAGCTGGGAACATCACAGAAACGATGTGCGCACTTCAATGGGGCAAAAAGCTGTGTGTGTCACGCCTGCTCCCCCCGGCGCAGCGCCAGGGTCCCAGCATTAAGCACTCAAGCCACCATCAGTACGCACACCTGCCTCCCCCCTGTCACGCGCATCAGCAATCATTGGACTCAATTACTTATGTCATTATCTTCTCTATATCTGTCTGTTCCCAAGCTTTGTTCCCTGCTTCGGGATTAATTGTCTCATGTTCGTGTTACCAGTGTTCTGATGCTGTTCCTGTCTGGTTTCCTTGTCAGTTCCCGAATAAATGTCTGACTCCCCGTACCTGCTTCTCCTGTCCAGTGTCAGTCCCTACAGTGTGTTGTGATTCTGGATGGCCCGATAGTTAGCAACAATGACAGGAAGCTCGTGGTTGCTCGTTTCAGCTAATTTGATCTTGTTCTTGATACCATGTCTTGTATTGAAGTGTTTTAACTGATGTCACGTCTATGCTAATATGGCTAAAATTCCCTAGCTAGCTAACCAACAACTGTAACAATGTATTTGAAAGACAACAAGAGCTCATTGTGCAAATCTATTTATGTTTTCAATATACATTGGAGACGATATATAGTTTACATGTTGTCAACAATCTAAGCCAACCCTGTCTGTTTTGCACCATAGTTGCACACGCGTCGGTTTTGTTACTAAACAGCCAACCTGCCTATATGACAAACCTAAACTGGCCTTGGAACCGTAGTTTGCATAAACAGGCTTGAAAAGAAGACATTTACATTTCAAATTTGAGTAGAAAAATATATGTATTGCTCTGTTACCATACATGAACTAGTGAACTGTTCTGTCTCAGGTCAACAATAATCATTGATCCTTGAATGCCAAAAGCTTCTTGTTTGTGTAGAGACCATCTCTCTTTGTGGGAACGTTTAGAACCAGTACACACTCAGGTTGTACAACACATTTGGTTGTGATGAAACTGATATTTTGGTGACACAATAGACAGTGCCAAATGTGTGTACAGGGACTCTAAATATAACCAGGCAAGTCAGTTAAGAACAAATTCTTATTTACACTGACGGCCTACCCCAGACGATGCTGGTCAAATTGTGCACCGCCCTATGGGACTCTCAATCAAGGACGTATGTTTTTCAGTCTGGATTCAAACCAGGGACTGTAGTGACACCTCTTACACTGAGATGCAGTGCCTTAGACCGCTGCGCCACTCGGGAGCCCCATGTAAAGCATGACCAAAAGTCCATATGGAGTATATCTGTTTCTGATTTGACCAGTGATTGGATGGTGGGACAGCCAGAGGGAATGCATGAAGTTGGAGATCAAAGCCAAATGCAGTGAAGCAGAGAATTTTCCATTTTAGGGAGAGAGAGAGAGAGAGGCCGATAGAGGAATGCAATGTCTCTCAACACTTCACTTAGCATGCCAGAACAGACAAACAGTCTCTAGTGACCAGCTATTTTCCTTCTGCAGTCTCTGCCAGTCATCTGCTCATAGACAGCTGACAGAGATGGGAGACCATGACAGTGATGACACACACCAGCTAGTCTGTATCAACAAAGGTGTAGGATAACTGTCTAACCTAAATATACAAAATGTTTCAAAACCTATCAGCTACTTTTCGTGGGTTTGGAACTAAGAAATATGAAGTCTTGACATCACTTTGTCCTTGTTTCAACTGCTTGGAATAAAACTGTCAAACAACACTACACTGTTGTCATGACATTGGCCTGTGGGTAAGGTTTATGACCCCCCCCCCCCCCATATATACCTTTCTCCCTTCCCTCTCTCTCTTGACTCTACTGAAGGACTCTTGAATAGCCTTTGTTAAACATAGAGAGTCTGGGAGCATCAAACGGTGGGGGAAAGGAACCATATTTCGGCAATCCAACCAGTGGAGAATATGCGTTGGCACTTAATGAGACATTATGAGTGATGGCAGGACGACATAAACTGTATCTGGGAAAGTCTACACATTCTAGTTATCAGATTCACATGGAATTGTTGTGTAATTTAAATGTTTAAATATGAAACTATTTGTGAAAAGATTAAATGTAATCTTAGCTTCCAAATGAGAGAATTGGGTTTTCATAAGGTTAGAGCTCTGCTCAATCAGTGGCCCGCCCCTGTGAAGAGACATTGGTTATAAACTATGAAACACACCCTTCTCTCCCTCCACTATATAACCCCTTGACGAAAATGTAACGCCCGGTTCCTAGTTCACGAGGCCTGCAGCCTCTGCGTTAAAAGGGCAAATAACTTGCTGTTCCGGGTACATTAGGGCGACGGTCTGATGTCAGAAGGATTCAGATAATAATCACAGAACTAAGCCAACCTCAGCGTGTGCTTTTGTTACGAATGGTATGAACTTTGAACTCTTATTCACTACAGAAGTGATACCTCCTAGTCTATGAGTTAGCAACGGCCGCTGTAAACGTGGGCTAGGAAAGGACGGACGACATATGCAGTCTAACACACAACGACGATACTACAACATATCCCATTTACCACCAGAGACATTCTTCCGAGGACAGCAAGATCTCTGTTGGGCAACACAGCCAGCATCTACGACCAACCTACCGAAGCGCAGCTCAGAGTAAATATTTATTGCATTTCCCTTTTCCAAATGGGCGGTAATTTAGAATGCATAAGATACTGTATTTACGATAGCATAGCTTCTCCCTTTGTTCCTCAGTCTTCCCCTCTTTCACTCAAACCCAACCCCCTTTCCTTTGTGTAACCAGCCGTCATGTCGGCTCCGTCCACCAGGGACGTTTTCTGTATGACATAATTTGCATTCTGTGTATATGTAATTCTGTGTGATTAGTTAGGTATTTAGTAAATACATAATTAAACCCAATTTTGTATTGCTGATTCAACTTGTTAGCCAGGGTTCGTGAAGATAACCAAGAATTTAAAACTTTCAGATGAGACTGAAATAAGGTGACGATTTATATTGACTGTTATTGATGTAAAATATTACTAGGTCTTTAAGAGATTTTTTGGAAGATAACAGCTCTATAAACACTCTTTCGTGGTGCCCCGAATTTCTAGTTAATTACATTTACATCATTAGCTTAATCAGGTCATATTAATTACAGAGAAAGGATTTTATAGAATAGCATGTCATATCACTTAATCCGGCATAGCCATAGCCATCTGTATTTGGCCACAAACGGGTACACACGGGAGGATAGAAGATGGAGAAATAGAGACTAGAAGTCACAGGATTTATTTAATAACTTGACATTATGTTACAGTATCAATCTTGTAATTGTTTCCAATATGCCAACATTTGAATGAGAGATACGGCTATGTCCTCCCATGTCCATTCCTCTCGGGATTTCGACCGCTGCTGCTGCTGCCCGTTACCACGCTGCTTGGTCCGGTTGTGGTGGGTGATTCTGTAACGCTCGTCGTTGGAATGAGAAGAGGAGGACCAATGCGCAGCGTGGTAAGTATTCATTTTAATAAGAATACTTAACTTCTTATGGCTGCAGCCCGAGGCCGCCCACAATATGACAACAGCCAGCTCAAGTGCAGGGCGCGAAATTCAAAAGTTATTTTTTTTTTATATTTAACTTTCACACATTAACAAGTCCAATACAGCAAATGAAAGGTGCACATCTTGTGAATCCAGCCAACATGTCCGATTTTTTAAATGTTTTACAGCGAAAACAGCACGTATATTTATGTTAGCTCACCACCAAATACAAAAAAGGACAGACATTTTTCACAGCACAGATAGCATGCACAAAGCCAACCTAACTAACCAAGAACCAACCAAACTAACCAACAAACAACTTCATCAGATGACAGTCTTATAACATGTTATTCAATAAATCTATGTTTTGTTCGAAAAATGTGCATATTTCAGGTATAAATCATAGTTTACATTGCAGCTACAATCAGAAATTGCACCGAAAGCAGACAGAATAATTACAGACACCAACGCCAAATACCTAAATACTCATCATAAAACATTTCTGAAAAATACATAGTGTACAGCAAATGAAAGACAGGCATCTTGTGATTCCAGCCAATATTTTCAATTTATTAAGTGTTTTACAGCGAAAACACAATATAGCGTTATATTAGCTTACCACAATATAGCGTTATATTAGCTTACCACAATAGCCAAAAACACAAGCCATTTCCCAGCAGTAGAAGTTAGCGATCGTAACAAACCAGTAAAAGATATATAATTTTTGACTAACCTTGATATTCTTCATCAGATGACAGTCCTATAACATCAGGTTATACATACACTTATGTTTTGTTCGAAAATGTGTATATTTAGAGCTGAAATCAATGGTTATACATTGTGCTAACTTAGCTACTTTTTCCCACAACCTCTGTATTTTTTGACACTTTTTCTGACACACATATTCTGACCAAATAGCTATTCATAAACATAACTAAAAAATACATGTTGTATAGGAAATGATAGATCCACTAGTTCTTAATGCAATCGCCGTGTTAGAATTCAAAAAAATAACTTAATTTTGACATACAGCTTCGGTATAGCTAGAGTACCCAAAAGCTGGGCGCCGACGACTAGTTCACATGTACGACAGATATATGAAATAGCATCATAAAATGTTTCCTACTTTTGCTGATCTTCCATCAGAATGTTGTACAAGGTGTCCTTTGTCAAGAACAATCGTTGTTTGGATTTAGAACGGCCTCTTTCCCTCTCGATTTAGCAAGCACACTAGCCAAGTGGCACGAATCTCTCCATGTTAACAAACGGAAGAGAACGGAACACGGCAAAACTCCCGAAAAAATTTAAATCATCTGATTAAACTATATTGAAAAAAACATACTTTACGATGATATGGTCACATGTATCAAATAAAATCAAAGCCGGAGATAGTAGTCGCCTATAACGGCAGCTAAACAGAAGGCAAATCCAGGTACCTCCTCGCGCTCTCCAGAAAACAGGAAATGGGGGACACGTCATACAAAGAGCTTGTATTCCACTTCAGACCAAGATAAACACTCAATTTCTTCTCTCACCGCCTCTTGACATCCAGGGGAAGGTCTATGAAGTGCATGTATACTAATACGTATCATGCCCATTTATAGGCAGGAAGTAGAACAGAGCCTCGATTTCAGACTTTCCACTTCCTGGTCAGGAAGTTTGTGCCAAATGAGTTCTGTTTGACTCACAGATATAATTCAAACGGTTTTAGAAACTAGAGAGTGTTTTCTATCCAATAGTAATAATAATATGCATATTGTACGAGCAAGAATTGAGTACGAGGCCGTTTGAAATGGGCACCTTTTATCTGGCTACTCAATACTGCCCCTGCAGCCCAAACAGGTTAAACAAAGAACTAAAACAATAAACCAACAAAACGAAACAGTCCTGTATGGTAGACACAGACACAAGAACAATCACCCACAACCCACAATGACAAACAGGCTACCTAAATATGGCTCCCAACCAGAGACAACGACTGACACCTGCCTCTGATTGAGAACCATATCAGGCCAAACACATAGAAATAGACAAACTAGACATACAACATAGAATGCCCACTCACATCACACCCTGACCAAACAAAACATAGAAACATACAAATAAACTATGGTCAGGGCGTGACAGGTGTTTTTGTCCCCTGAAGGGGAATTGATAATCATTTATATGACCTGAGCTTTAGATGGGGTTATGATGTAAGAAATATTGAGTTCAGGAGTAGCATTTTGAGTCTGCAAATTTACAGCAGTCCAGCAATTTTTTGGGATGAATCTTATTCTGGAGGCAGCTCTGCAGTGGTCACTAGCTAGGGCTATCACAAAGTCATAACATCTGATTTTAAACCTAACCCTAACTTTAACCCCAACATAACCGCACTGCAAAAAAGAAGAACTGAAAGTGGGTGACCATCTGAAAGTGGGCCCCAATAACCTGATTACTCAAACATAGGTTAATTTAACCATCAGTTTGGTTTTTATTCACTCATGCTGGGTTGACCTAGCAGCTGGATCTTTTTTATTGTAATCCATAGGTTATTTTCAGGTCACGTGGCCTATTGGGGGTGTGGCTTTCCTAGTTATTCTTGGAGACCCGTGAGAGTAAATGTCATTCCTGTTCATCAATTTAAGTTGTACATTGTAAACAAAAATCTTCCTTAAATATTTTTGCACATTACATATTTTAATATAAATTTAATAACATTATTTAAATATTTTAACAAAGTGGTAATTATCCCAACATTGGGATATGCATAGGCACTTGAGAAACATTTATTTTTATTTTGGACGTTTTGTGACATTTCCTTTAAAAACAGCTCATATATGTTTTTGTACATCATTGTATACACATAAAAACGGCATAAAAGCATAAAACAGCATTTGAATATAACATTTAAATGTGTTAAGAAACTCATACTCTTGTGTAAGCCTCATTAAAGCTACAGAAGTGTCAGTGCTCAAACTTAGTGCGTGATGACAATACAACACATGAACCATAATGTACTTACTCTTACGGGTGGCCAAAAATAACGATCAGAAAATCACACCCTTACTAAGACATGCCTCCAGTCATAAAAAAGAAAACAACCCAACTAAGTGACCCATCTGGTGGTGTCAAAATAACCCGACATGTATTCTGTCCAAGTGTAAGCAGTCTGCTGTGGTGGAAAAAGTACCCCATTTTCATACTTAAAGATACCTTCATAGAAAAGGACTCAAGTAACAGTGAAAGTCACCCAGTAAAATACTACTTGAGTAAAAGTCTAAAAGTATCTGCTTTTAAATATACTTAAGTATAAAAGTAATAGTAAATGCTCAATTATACTTAAAGTACCTGTCCCGTGCGTCCAGATTTCTATGACAGATGACCAATAATTAATTACAATATGAGTGAAATACTTTTCCTATAAGGGCACAAGGCGAGACCCAGATGCAGACACAGGAGGCAGATGGTTAGTCTTAGTTGTTTATTTATATCCAAAAGGAGTAGGCAAGAGAATGGTTGTGGACAGGCAAAAGGTCAAAACCAGATTCTGAGTCCAAGAGGTACAGAGTGGCAAACCGGCTCGATGTCAGGGCAGGCAGGCGGATACGGAGTCCAGAAAAAACAGTCAAGGGTCAAAACCGGGAAGACCAGAAAAAGGGAATAGAAAACAAGAGCACGGGAAAACACGCTGGTTGATTTGAAAACATACAAGACGAACTGGCACAGAGAGACAGGAAACACAGGGATAAATACACTTTGGAAAATAAGCGACACCTAGAGGAGATGGAGACAATCACAAGAACAGGGGAAAAAGATCCGGCCGTGACATTTCCTTTTCTGTGTTGGAACGGTGTGGGCATACCCAACAACAGAATGGTGTGGGCGTATACTGTTCATTAAAAATATTCACGTTAGTAGACCACTGATTGGCCAGCTCAGCCAATGAGGCAGGGTGACGTCATTCTCTATGAGGAAATAGCAATAATTTTTTAAACGGTCCGTTTGAGATTTACGTTTGAGGTGGGACAGTCACTGGACAGTTACTTTAAGTAGCCTGTCAAAGTAAATGATAACAAATAAAATTTGAATTACAAACGTATGGTAAAAACAAACAAAATGGCCTGGCCTTACTTAATTTGTGAGCTCCCTTAACAGCCTCTTCCAGGTAGCTTTAAAGTGTATAGTACACAGTCTCACTAACTTCTCTCCTAAGACACCTGCCTTTCAAAGGGAGAGATACAGAATCATTGCCAAACTCATCAGAAAACTTGGTAGGGGACATTCCATCAGTCCTGGACGAAAGAAAATAAGCATGTACTTAGTTAATCAATCCTACAAATTCTATATCTTAATCGAGCTTACTGGATCTTGGGCAGGAAGTCTTGATAAAACCATGCGTATACAGTGCCCTGTTAATAGGCACCTTCTAAAGTAAACAAGCCCAAAGCCCTTTTCTTGTAATCTTATCATTTTGACCTCTTGCATTGACATACAGTACCAGTCAAAAGTTTGGAGACACCTACTCATTCCAGGGTTTTTCTATATTGTAGAATAATAGTGAAGACATCAAAAGTATGAAATAACACACATGGAAACATGTGGTAACCAAAAAAGTGTTAAACAAGTCAAAATATATTTTAGATTTTAGATTCTTCAAATAGCCACCATTTGCCTTGATGACAGCTTTTTTTTGATGACAGCTATTCTCTCAACCAGCTTCACCTGGAATGGTTTTCCAACAGTCTTGAAGAATATTTCCCCCCTCTGATAACCAGGTGGTGAATCGCATCTCTGCATGTCTGGCAGACATATCAGTGTGGATGACGGATCACCACCTCAAGCTGAACCTCGGCAAGACGGAGCTGCTCTTCCTCCCGGGGAAGGACTGCCCGTTCCATGATCTCGCCATCACGGTTGACAACTCCATTGTGTCCTCCTCCCAGAGTGCTAAGAACCTTGGCGTGATCCTGGACAACACCCTGTCGTTCTCAACTAACATCAAGGCGGTGACCCGTTCCTGTAGGTTCATGCTCTACAACATTCGCAGAGTACGACCCTGCCTCACGCAGGAAGCGGCGCAGGTCCTAATCCAGGCACTTGTCATCTCCCGTCTGGATTACTGCAACTCGCTGTTGGCTGGGCTCCCTGCCTGTGCCATTAAACCCCTACAACTCATCCAGAACGCCGCAGCCCGTCTGGTGTTCAACTTTCCCAAGTTCTCTCACGTCACCCCGCTCCTCCGCTCTCTCCACTGGCTTCCAGTTGAAGCTCGCATCCGCTACAAGACCATGGTGCTTGCCTACGGAGCTGTGAAGGGAACGGCACCTCCGTACCTTCAGGCTCTGATCAGGCCCTACACCCAAACAAGGGCACTGCGTTCATCCACCTCTGGCCTGCTCACCTCCCTACCTCTGAGGAAGTACAGTTCCCGCTCAGCCCAGTCAAAACTGTTCGCTGCTCTGGCACCCCAATGGTGGAACAAACTCCCTCACGACGCCAGGTCAGCGGAGTCAATCACCACCTTCCGGAGACACCTGAAACCCCACCTCTTTAAGGAATACCTAGGATAGGATAAAGTAATTCTTCTAACCCCCCCCCCCTTAAAAGAGTTAGATGCACTATTGTAAAGTGGTTGTTCCACTGGATATCATAAGGTGAATGCACCAATTTGTAAGTCGCTCTGGATAAGAGCGTCTGCGAAATGACTTAAATGTAATGTAAAATGTAAGAAGTTCCCACATATGCTGAGCACTTGTTAGCTGCTTTTCCTTCACTCTGCTGTTCAACTCCTCCCAAACCATCTCAATTGGGTAGAGGTCGGGTGATTGTGGAGGCCAGCGCATTCTTGGTCAAATAGCCCTTACACAGCCTGGAGGTGTGTTGGGTCATTGTCCTGTTGAAAAATAATGATAGTCCCACTAAGCGCAAACCAGATGGGATGGCGTATCACTGCAGAATGCTGTGGTAGCCATGCTGGTTAAGTGTGCCATGAACTCTAAATAAATCACAGACAGTGTCACCAGCAAAGCACCCCCACACCATCACACCTCCTCCTCTTCCATGCTTCACGGGTGTAAAAAACTTGGAATGAGTAAGTATGTCCAAACTTTTGACTGGTACTGTATGTCCTGTACTGACTGTCACTGTGACATCAACTAGTCAAAATATGAAACCTGTTGTTTAACAAATTTGCTAGGTCCTTTACTGGCGACTTATCTATTTGCCAGGGGAAGCTATCTCTAACCCAAGCACCATATGGCGGCCTCTAATTTAATATCAGTCCCAAGCTCAATCCCTCTGTTCTTCATGCAACATTGTATTGAAATTACTAAAATATGTCATTATTAGAGTGCTATCTGAAAGCCACTAATATTACCATTCACTTTGTTACTTTCGCTATTCTTCATATCTGTTTCCTTCAACTAGGATGTTTTCTTCCCAATAGGAAGACCCTCTCATTCACTACTGCTAATACCCATGGACTCACTCTCAAACACTCTCAAACGAGGCGTTATCGAGCACAAGGTGCTATTCTATATGTATGGGAAGCTGCAAGACTATAGAGTCTATAGCAGTGGAAGCTGCTATAGCACAATCTGGGACTACTAGAAAGGTACCATAGTCTCTGGGAGGCTAGAGTAGTCTAAGACTACTGAGTGAGGGTAGAGAAGCCCCACTGACAGCTGTCTATAGGCATTTCTGGGAATGTTCTATGTGGTCTGGGACCACTGTTTTCTGGGACCACTGTAGTCTCTGGTCTCTGGGACTACTGTAGTGTCTGGGACTACTGAGATTTCCTCAAGAACATGATATGTGTACCTCTCGGGCTGGCTGCACTGTGATCGTTGCTGGTGGTGTGGGTGTGAATAGCTACGTTTTTAATTGATAATGTTATATAGGGATTCTGTGTGATGTGAAGATCTGAAAAGAGAGAGTACTATTACCGAATATGCTGTAAAATGGGTTACTAGAGATTTGATGAAGTAACAACGTATGTATAGTATAATGAGTTATTAGAGATTTGATGAAGTAACAATGGAAAAAAAATGTATATACAACTTGCATACCCACACGTAGACGTACGTAAGTGGTGTACAAATTATTCAGAGAAATGGGGCTCCCGAGTGGCTCATGGGGCTCCTGAGTGACGCACTGCATCTCAGTGCTAGAGGCGTCACTACAGACACCCTGGTTTAATTCCAGGATGTATCACAACCGGCCGTGATTGGGAGTCCCATAGGGCGGCGCACAATTGTCTCAGCGTCGGTGTAGGCCGTCATTGTAAATAACAATTTGTTCTTAACTGGCTTGCCTAGTGAAATAAAAGTTAAATAAAACATATAAATGTTCAGAGTGGTCCCTTTACGGATCATTTGATAAAGATAAGGTTAAACCGTTGTATGACTGTCTAAAGGGTCTGGGAAATAAATGTCTCAGACAAAGATTGGTGCATATCCACTTTTGTTAAAAGTACGGGACCTGACTTACTTCTAACCAATAAAACTATAAACGCTTGGGGCCTCCCGAGTGGTGCAGCGGTCAAAGGCACTGTATCGCAAGTGCTAGAGGCGTTACTAGAGACCTGGGTTTATTCCCGGGCTGTAACACAACCGGCTGTGGCCGTGAGTCCCATAGGACAGCACACAATTGTTAGGGGAGGGTTTGGCCCAGGGGGCTTTACTTGGCTCTAGCAACTCTTTGTGGCGGGCCGGGTGCTTGCAGGCTGACACCGGTCACTAGTTGAACAGTGTTTCCTCCGACACATTGGTGTGGCTGGTTTCCGGATTGGTTTTATTATTACTTATTTTTATACAAATTCATTTAAATTGACTTACTGAAATTCCCTGTGACATCAACTAGTCAAAATATGAAACCTTTGGGGCCTCCCGGGTGGCGCAGTGGTCTAGGGCACTGCAACGTAGCGCCAGCTGCGCCACCAGAGTCTCTGGGTTCGCGCCCAGGCTCTGTCGCAGCCGGCCGCGACCGGGAGGTCCGTGGGGCGAAGCACAATTGGCCTAGCGTCGTCCGGGTTAGTGAGGGTTTGGCCGGTAGGGATATCCTTGTCTCATCGCGCTCCAGCGACTACTGTGGCAGGCCGGGCGCAGTGCGCGCTAACCGAGGGGGCCAGGTGCACGGTGTTTCCTCCGACACATTGGTGCAGCTGGCTTCCGGGTTGGAGGCGCGCTGTGTTAAGAAGCAGTGCGGCTTGGTTGGGTTGTGCTTCGGAGGACGCATGGCTTTCGACCTTCGTCTCTCCCGAGCCCGTACGGGAGTTGTAGCGATGAGACAAGATAGTAATTACTAGCGATTGGATACCACGAAAATTGGGGGGAAAAGGGGGTAAAAAAAAAAAAAAAAAAAAGAAACCTTTTACCCTCACAATTGTTCACGGATGATGTGTCTCCTCCTGGGCAGCTCGCAGTAAAGGTCTGGGCGGGTCCCTTGTCGTCTTTTGGTCAGATGGGAATTTCCCTCGTGCTTCATAAAATGCACTACCAGTTTTCCTCACAGACTGGAAAGCTCCGCAGACAGAATCAGTCATCCACTGTGTGACGCCAAATTGTCATGGAAATTACCACCAGGGACTCAGTCAAACTTAATTAATCATTCATTATTATCAGCAAGCTGGAGAAGTTCAAACAAACGTATTGCACCATAGTACACGTCGGTCGGGAGCTCTGCCGGGGCAGTCCCGTTAGTTCTCTTATAGATAGACAAGTTATATTTGCATGATTTACATGATTAATTATTCATAATGAATTCATCATTAACATTTGGTTCCTGCATGTGACCGATCAATACCTCACGAGGCTTCTTCTCTCTAAGCTGAGACCTTGAAACTGAGATATCCGTTTTGGTTCCCAGAACAATGTTCTGGGGGACTGCCAATTGGTTTGAGGAGGAGGTCACAGTCACCTGCATGAACCAAGATAGAGGGAGAGGAGATGCTGTGTACAATTCAATGCTATCTCTTCTGACAACAACATTTTCCCTCACACCAGCAAAGTACAACTTTCTTGATTTTTTTTATTTATGGATAGCACAGTCAAACACTCAGACATAATTTCCAAACAAAACATTTGTGTTTAGTGAGTCTGCCAGATCAGAGGGAGTAGGGATGACCACCTGTTCTCTTTATAATTGAGTAAATTGGACCATTAACCTGTCCTGCTAAGCATTCAAAATGTAACGAGTACTTTTGTGTGTCAGGAAAAATGTATGGGAGTAAAAGTAAAAGTTGTCAAAAAATATAAATAGTAAAGTGAAGTACAGATACCCCCCAAAAATACTTAAGTAGCGCTTCAAAGTTTTTTTAATTCAGTTACTTTACACCACTGACCGTCTGTCAGTAGGAAATTCTAAATCACTGTACAGTAGCTTTAATAAGTAGCAACATCTCAGTCCTTTATAGCATTCAGAGACACAAAATAAACATAATTTTTAAAAGTTTAAACACTCTGAGCATTTTGTCAATCCAAATGTTGTACCCAATCTCCGTCCTTATTTTAATATTACAGAGATGATTGATGTTATAGTCATCCAATCTGAGATTACTATGACAGTGGTTTCAATTTATAGACTGGTATTCTACTCATATTGTTCAAATGAGAAAACACACTGACCAGGAGAGATATTTTTGTTCGGCTTGGTCCAGTCCAGTAGGAGTAATGGCAGAAACAGAAGCATTGTTAGATTCTGTTGGCGCGAGTGAAGTTGACGAGAATGAGTGGAAGACGGTGATGAAGAAGAATGAAGCTAAAAGGGCTAAAGTTGGAAATGAACATCAGTTTCTTGTACAAGTGTGATTCATTAATAAGGATTCGTTTTTGGGAGATCCATTTGATGTTACGAACATGGTGAAGGATGCATTGGGAAAGGTGGCGTCAGTTCGAGTGACCAGGAGTGGTTTTGTTGTAATTTCCTTTGTGTCAAATAGCAGAAGGAGAACTCTTTGTGGTACCAGTAAAGGGTGTTATCTCTGGTGTTCCGTTGGACATTGCAATTCAATATTTCACATTGAACATTCCAGGAGTAGTTGGTGCACGCCGCTTGACCCATAAGGTGGGTGGGAATATGGAGGAACGCCTATCGTTTTTACTGTTGTTTAATGAAGAGCTCCCGACACATATAAAAATGGGGTATATGAGATACGCCACTGCAATACGCCAGAATTGTAAAAAGTTTGTCCATGTGTCAAGTGTTTGCAGGCTGAAGAAATGTGTTGTTGAAGAGTTGGAGGGTGTACAGGGTTCTGACTAGAGACAATACAGCTACAATTGGAAGGAACTTTTGTAACAGTTCAACGAAACGTCCGTCCCCTTGCCCCGACGCGAACCAGGGACCCTCTGCACACATCAACAACTGACACCCACGAAGCGTCGTTACCCATCGCTCCACAAAGTCCGCTGCAACCAGTGATCCGGGTCAACAGCATCAATGTAACAGTATAACTTTACGGCGTCCCCTCGCCCCGACCTGGGCGCGAACCAGGGACCCTCTGCACACATCAACAACGGTCGCCCACGAAGCATCGTTACCTATCGCTCCACAAAGGCCGCAATGTAAATAGCTGTACATTTTGTTACTTTTATTGCGCATATGATGAACTGTACGGGCCAAACTAACAAGAAGTCGGAGGCCGCTGTGTAGGGATGTGATTTCGGTTGGACTGGGACTGGGTTTTGATGCAAAGGTATTTTATGTAATTATTTTGTGATTACGTTTTTTCCCCTTTCCCGCAAAGGATATAATTTTCTTCTCCAGTTCACTATCCATACAGGAGGTGGCAGCATACACATTACATTTGTGCGAGCGCCATTATACCAGAGAAGAAGAACAAGAATTAAAAAGAAGAAGAAAAAGAAGAGAAAACAGATTGAGCACAATCAGAGAGGAAGAGGTGAAGCGAGAGGGTCGACTCCGCCCTAAAAGCTTTCCATGCAGATTAAGCAGACTAACCAGACCACGTGAGGAGTTTTTGTGTGGGTGCTAATGAGAGAGTGTGGAATTTTCTATTTAAAAGGTGAGGCTTATTTACTAAAATCGAAGTTTCATAATGCTTAGGTTGTAACGAATGTATTGATACAGTATGTTTTCTACAAAAGATCATTGGCTAGAATGTTCCCACCTGATCTCACCAAGGCCCCAGGGTTCCGGTCTAGAAACACGCTTTCTATTGTGCTCAGAGGACACTTTCGAAACTGCAGTTTAGCTGACAGCGAGCCCAAAAAGACAAGCCCCATCAAGAAAAGCTTTCGTTATCATCTTTGTGCCAAAAATATCCATTGAATTATTCAAGTAATTGTCTTCAAGGACAATTTTTTTATCCATCACACTTCGGCCAAAGATAAAAAATGTATTTTCATCCAATGGTCTGTCATGTTTCTGCATGATGTGACGACGTCATCGATACTAGCGCTGCTCCAGTGCGCACTGACAGAGCGTTCACACTATACAAGTGGCACTTGCCTAGCCACGCTAGCTTCGCCCTCGTGTGGGTGCTAACAAGCAAGTTAGATAGTGCTACAGCCATTGTCAGCTAATCCAATAGCCATGGGAGCATCGATTGGTCACTCACTTCGCAATATTGCAGAGGATTTGCATAAAGCTCAGCTTTCCCCAACTTTAGTCTCGTCCTATTCAGCTCCCTCGCCCATGCTCGCGTCGCTCAGTGGTCGACACAGTCCGCTTATCTCGCTTTCCTTCCATTGAATGTGAATTGGCTCATTTGAGTGGTAAGGTAAAATCAACCAACTGTAGACGAAAATCGAGGATGAAGTCGGGGGAAGTGCATCTGCGACAACCGGAAGTTGGACACTGATGTGGTTTTCCAACAGCATGGCTTAGTGCTAATGTTGTTTATAAAATATTTTCTTTGTAATGTCGAAATAAACGTTGTCTCCTACCCCCATATCACGCACTCACACAGTAAATACGCTACATGACTAAAAGTATGTGGACACTTGCTCGTCAAACATCTCATTCCAAAATCATGGGCATTAATATGGAGTTGGTCCCCCTTCGCTGCTTTAAAAGCGTCCAATCTTCTGGGAAGGCTTTCCACTAGATGCTGCGGGGACTTGTTTCCATTCAGCCACAAGAGCATTAGTGAGGTCGGGCACTGATGTTGTCGGTGTTCCAATTCATTCCAAAGGTGTTCGATGGGGTTGAGGTCAGGGCTCTGTGCTGTCCAGTCAAGTTCTTTCACACCGATCTCAACAAACCATTTCTGCATGGACCTCATTTTGTGCCTTGGGGCATTGTTATGCTGAAACAGGAAAAGGCCTTCCCAAAACTGTTGCCACAAAGTTGGAAGCACAGAATCATCTAGAATGTCATTGTGTGCTGTAGCGTTAAGATTTTCCCACTGAAACTAAGGGGTCTGAACCATTCAAATCAGCCCCAGACCATTATTCCACCTCCACCAAACTTTACAGTAGGCCCTATGCATTCGGGCAGGTAGCATTCTCCTGGCATCCGCCAAACCCAGATTCGTCTGTCGGACTGCCAGATGGTGAAGCGTGATTCATCACTCCAGAGAATGTGCTTCCACTGCTCCAGAGTCCAATGGCGGCGAGCTTTACACCACTCCAGCCAATACTTGGCATTGCACATGGTGGCCTTGGGCTTGTGTGCAGCTGCTCAGCCATGGAAACCCATTTCATGAAGCTCAGGAGGGGACTGAGCACGCACCCCTGAGGGGCTCCAGTGTTGAGGATCAGCGTGGCAGATGTGTTGCTACCTACCCTCACCACCTGGGGGCGGCCTGTCAGGAAGTCCAGGATCCAGTGCAGAGGGAGGTGTTTAGACCCAGGATCCTGAGCTTAGTGATGAGCTTTGAGGGTACTGTGGTGTTGAACACTGAGCTGTAGTCAATGAATAGCATTCTCACGTAGGTGTTCCTTTGGTCCAGTTGGGAAAGAGCAGTGTGGAGTGCAATAGCGATTGCATCATCTGTGGATCTGTTAGGACGGTATGCAAATTTAAGTGGGTCTAGGGTTTCTGGGATAATGGTGTTGATGTGAGCCATTACCAGCCTTTCAAAGCACTTCATGGCTACGGACGTGAGTGCTACGGGTCTGTAGTCATTTAGGTTTCCTGTTTGCTTATTTCCTTATTCAGCTGACTGGGTGCGGTCTTAGTGCCAGCATCCGTCTTTGGTGGTAAATAAACAGCCACGAAAAGTATAGCTGAAAACTCTCTTGGCAAATAGTGTGGTCTGCAGTTCATCATAAGATACTCTACTTCAGGTGAGCAAAATCTATAGACTTCCATAGATTTTGTGCACAGACCGCCCCCCCCCCCCCCCCCCCCCCCTCATCCGGAATGTGCTGTTCTATCTTGCCGGTGCAGTGTATATCACGCTAGCTGAATATCCATGTCATAATTTAGCCTCGATTCCGTGAAACATAAGATATTACAGTTTTTGATGTCCCGTTGGTAGGATATTCATGATCGTACCTCGTCTAATTTATTGTCCAATGATTGCACGTTAGTGAGTAATATTGACGGTAACGGCAGCTTTCCCACTCGCCTTCTGCGTATCCTTACGAGGCACCCCGCTCTGTGTCCTCTGTCCCTGCGTCTCTTCCTCTTGCCAATAACGCGGATGTTGGCCTTGTCGAGTGTTAATAGTATATCCCGTGCGTCCTGCTTGTTGAAGAAAAAAAAAACAGCTGCCCGCCGCCCTGTCAGCCGTGCTGCCCTCTGACTTCTTCAGCGACGAGTCAATGACCATGGACAGCATCTCTCCCTCCTCGCCTCCCCTCTCTGCGGCCCTCAGCATGGCCTCCGCCTGCGGGGAGCAAACTTCAGGAGCTACGCAACCGCTCCGCCAGCAAGAGAAGGGGAGTTGCCTGGTACAAAAGGGACATTCTGCTCATTGACCTAGGTGTTATCTGCTGTGGTGCAGCTGTGTGGATTTTACAGAATGACCGTTCCAAGTGTTTCCTTGGTAAAGTGCACGAATGTGTGTTTGTTGTTGTTGTTAGTACACTTCTAGATATTAATGCACAGTTGGAGCTAGAAACACAAGCATTTCACTACACCCGCAATAACATCTGCTAAACATGTGTATGTGACAAATAAAATGTTATTTGATATAGCCCTCTTTAACGAACCTCTGTTGTGTTTTAGGAGTGGGAAGTCGACTCACCATCAGAGTATGACAGAAGCATCCCAGAGTCTCCGCCGGATAGAGATGCCAAGGATGTCCATCAGAGCGGTGAGCTAACACAGGATTTTATTTTGTATTCTGTAACAGCTGTAAAGTCAGATAAAATAAAATATGGCTTCAATAGTATTACATCAGAAACAATATGGCTTCATTCACAGTCCTGTCTGGCTAGACAGTATGAACTAAGTACTCACCCATATATTGCTCTCTGTGTGTCCTATGAACAGGCCAAGGCTCTGTGTTGCTGTGCAGGCTGCACAAGGTAAGTTATTTCAATGCCATCCTCCAACTCCTCTATTAGATCATCATACTGTGATAGTCCAATTCAATACAACTTTATTTGGTCCATAGAGGTCACAAAGTTCCGGAGGAATTTGTTCAACCAGGAGACCATTTGCCCCTCCGAGAAGGCCAAGATGCCCAGGAGCCTGTCTGTCTTGGCTGTGGAGGGACTAAAGTGCAAATGCCCTCAGACGACAGAAGGTGGCGGTATAGAGACACTCTGATACTTAATTGCTCGCCAGTATGTATTCCCTGATACTTCAGCATTCCAAGAGCTCATAGCATCAGTAACAAGGGAAAAGGTTTTGTTAGCACTGTGACCCAGAGAAAATCTGCCCTTTTAGATCGACATGCCCTCCGGACCAAAAAGGTGATGGAGACGCCACTTCACAAGCAGGTGTCCAATCGCCTGGTGCACAGGCAAAAGATGGGCAGGTGAGTTGGACATGTGATTTTTTTAAAACCACTCATTCCTGTATTCGGTTAAAAATGGCAGATTTGGACACTGATAAATGCCTAAATTGGAAAACAGTGGCTGTACAGTAACATGCTGTACAGTAACGTCAGAGCTCTGGCTCTGCGCTTCACAGCCCTGTATGGGTTTTGACTGACAGCTGTTCTGAACTTGAGCACCTCGCGGCATAAAAAGTAACCCCCATACCTCCCGCTAATTGGGCAACTTTTGCAAATGTTCTGTTGTCTGAGTGAGTGAAATGCTATAAATTAAGAAGACTGTATTTTGAAAGATGAGACATTGAGGACTGTAATAAATACCGCTTTGATGTCATAAAAGCCAAACACTTGAGTCCAAATGTGCACATTTCCATAGAATAAAACCCATGTCATAAACAGTGTCAATGTTTATGATCACTATGTTTGATGTACAGTTACAAGATGACAAGTCGTTATACCCTGCGTTGTTCTGAACAAAATGAGACTGTCTATTGTGAAGAAAACCAGCACCTGAATACACTCATGACTTCTTTCTATTCTCACCAAAATGACGAACAGTTTCCCTGAATTGCATTGCGAACGATTAACACTGCAATAATTGTGTGATGGCGGGATGCAGGGCTGTGTTTCAACCAAAACAACTATAAGTGTGCTTGCTTTAGATCCTCAACGGCACAGCTAGGAGAGCTAAGAAAAGCACCTTATAGTTGAAGACTCTCCTTTGAGTCATCAAAGTGCATCGAAATTACTTCTGAACTGTGCACCATTTGCAGAGGTGTGGCCACTTGGAGACAACAGTTACTCCTCTCACTCAAACCGTGGTATATATATTTTTCTTATGTTGCACCTTCCCCGCATTGTCCAGGGGAAATTCATATCATGTTACTGAATGTATCCAGCATATTCTTTTCATATTTCTTCTGTAAGAATAATTTCAATTTAGACCTATCCATGTAGGCCCATTCCCACAAGGTAAAAAATTATACAGGGCCTTCGGAAAGTATTCACACCCCTTTACTTGTTTCACGCTGTTGTTTCACAGCCTTCATTGAAAATCGATTAAGTTGACACATTTTTTCAAATGAATACAAAATGAAAGCTGAAAGTATTCAATCCCTTTTGTATGGCAAGGCAAAATAAGTTTGTTATATGAGTTTAACATTTGTTTAGGAGAAGTTATTACTGTAACAGTGTAGCAGTACACCGTACCGTGGGGACAATGGTGCGTAAGAAACATGTTCTGACTGTTTGATTCGTCAGGTCTGTCCCGACAGAGGAGTGCATCGTGGAGGAGTCGCCAGTGAAGCCCCCAGGTCAGTGACTGCTGCTAAGAGTGGATATGAAACAGACATTTCTGAGCTCCAGCAACGACAGCAAAATAGGCAGGCGGACTAAACACCATTACTACAGGTGTATCACTACAGTTATTACTGTTCACTATTCTGTGGAGTCTTTCAACTGACACATATTGACAATTTGATCGTTCAAATGCTGTAGGTGCGGTAAACCTGCGATCAGTACGGTCTCCGGTACGTCTTCTATTTGGAGCCACTCAGTCTCCTGCTACCAGGTCCAGCCAGAGGCAGCTGTCCATGTCTTCGAGGTAACTGGTCCATCTCGTTGAACCTCTTCAGTTGTCATTTATCATATTGTTTTTTTCCCAAGCAAAGAATAACAATGCCGATTAGTTTGCGATACTTATTGGAAATACTTGATTGGTTTTCCTAACTCCTAAGTCGCCTGGTGGAGACGGTAGGTTTGCGAAAGGGAACAAGACACCCAAAAGCCCTCAGAACCCCAGAACAACCAAGACCTTACAGGGTCCAGGGCTACTCGGTCACAGACAGCCCGGTGGCAAGGCCATCTCACAGGCAGGGCTGCGTGGCCCTGAGATGCAGCCCCTTCAGATCCCCAGCCAGGAGGAGCCTGGTATTGGAAACGCCCCAAAAGGAGTCCCCTCTGAAGGGCATCCTGAGGACCCCCGGTCAAGACCTTACTAGATTCACTTTCTCCCTCCGGAGCTTGCCAGCTACAGAGCCCACCATGCTCCAGAACACCCAGGAAGAGTGTCACCTGGTCACCATCTCCACAGAAACCCAGAGTTACAGAGACGAGCGCACCCTTCAAGGTGCCGGAGTTGCCTCTTCTTTTCACCCGAAGCTCTCCATGGCTGTTGATGAACACACCCAACAAGTTCTTCAGTCTGCTCAAGAGTCCTAGAAGCAAACAGGTTATTTTTATGACTCCAGCAAAAGTAGTGCAGAGAACGAACAGAAATTCCCCACAAGTGTCTCTGTCTAGGATTACAGAAAATTCTGCTGTGGGTGGCGCTGAAACAACGCCAGAGAAAAGTGAATGTCAGAAGTCTTCCGAATGGCTTATGGGAAAGTTCAAAAAAACTGTTAAGGATATGCAGGATCTCCCTGATGGTCCCCAGAAACCCCCCTCTTCTTGTTCCACACCACCTCCTGACCACTTTTCTCCACCCACTCCCACCACCACAACCCCCAGGAAATGTTCAAGCCTTGGTCCCCGCATGCTCACTTGCTCTGGAGGAACCCCTGTTAAAGACTCTCCATGTCTCCACACCAAAGCATGCTCACACCAAAAAAAGCCACCTGTCACGGTTGTTGAAAGAACTGGACCAAAGTGCAGCGTCGTGAGCCTACATTTTATTTTATTTTAAAATGTCGCCAACAAAACAAGAAACAAAATAAACAACCATGAAGCTTCCGAGGGCTATAGTGCTACTAACAAAGATAACTTCCCACAATGACACAAGGGAAAAAGGCTGCCTAAGTATGATTCCCAATCAGAGACAACGATGGACAGCTGTCCCTGATTGAGAACCATACCCGGCCAAAACATAGAAATACATAAACCTAGAAAACAGAACATAGAATGCCCACCTGACCTGATCACACACTGACCAAACCAAATAGAGACATAAAAAGGCTCTCTAAGGTCAGGGTGTGACACCACCTCCGTAATGTCACGATCTGAAACGTCACCAAAGACTCCTGTCAAAACCCAACTGAATAAAACGACTGTTGCCATCTCTATAGGATCAAGGATTATCAAAAGCCGTGCTATAATTTCTCAGACAAGCCAAAGATTCCTAGATGCCCTTCCAGACTCCCTCCACCTACACAATGACGTCAGAGTACAAAAATCAGTTAACCACCTAACTGAGGAACTAAATTTAACCTTGCGTAATACCCTAGATGCAGTCACACCCCTAAAAACTAAAAACAATTGTCATAAGAAACTAGCTCCCTGGTATACAGAAAATACCCGATCCCTGACGCAAGCTTCCAGAAAATTGGAACGGAAATGGCTCTCCACCAAACTGAAAGTCTTCCGACTAGCTTGGAAAGACAGTACCATGCAGTATCGAAAGCCCTCACTGCTGCTTGATTATCCGATTTTTTTTCAACTTAATTGAGATGAATAAGAACAATCCCAAACTTATTTTTGATACTGCCACAAAGCTAACTAAAAATCAGCATTCCCCAAGAGAGGAGGGCTTTCACTTCAGCAGTGATAAATTCATGAACTTCTTTGATCCTCTTTACATCTGCATATTTCTCCAAAGCTCAGTTGTCCTGAGTCTGCACATCACTGCTTGTCTGGAAGCAAGATGTCGGTGTCCACGACATGGCTGGTTTTCTCTTTGTAGTTCGTGATTGTCTGTAGACCCTGCCACATACGTCTCGTGTTTGAGCCGTTAAATTGTGACTCCACTTTGGCTCTGTACTGACATTTTGCCTGTTTAATTGCCTTATTGAGGGAATAACTACACTATTTGTATTCTGCCATATTCCCAGTCACCTTGCCATGGTTAAGTGCGGTAGTTCCCGCTTTCCGTTTTGCACGAATGCTGCCATCTCTCCAGGGTTTCTGGTTTGGGTAGGTTTAAATAATCACAATGGGTCTAACATTTCCTATACACTTCATGATGAACTCAGTCATCGTATCCGTGCATTCGTCAATATTATTCTCTGCTGATCACTGTTCTCAACTTGTCGTTGCACATCTCACACTACAGAGCATTGCAGATTTTGTGCCGACATGTTTGTAAAATATTGGGACGTCTGGGACAGCTCAAAGACGAGATCGTTAGCCCTCAGATTGCGTCTCTGACCCTCTCACATTAAATGAATGTAGGCGATGGCTGCTCGCTCCTTTGTAGGCAACGACATGAGGATTTTGTCTCCAACCTCAAACTTGTCTGGGACAGCTAAATCGGGGCCAAAATCGTGTAGTGTACACCCGGTTTAAGGATGGGAGAGACATCACATCCATCACAGCTCCTTGCTGAAGGTGACGTTGATCATGTACTGCTTCTTGTGGGGTGAGCCTGATGTTCGGCATGTCACGCCTCATGTCTGAAACATCAAAATGCCTATGCATCTACAAATCATTGTTTTACACAATATTGTATCATATTTTGAGTTGCTGACCTGTTCATCCACAGGATTGTGCTGTAGTCTCCACAACTGGATCAGACTGACACAGGATTTCCAGTCAGCGGATGGTCTGAGGGATGCACTCATGTTGGACTGGAAAACAAAGAGACATTTGGCCAGTGGTAGGTATTTTTCAATGCTGTATCACCATCCAATCGTAACACATACCAACTTTTTACAACGTGACAAGTGGTCCCTCGACGCCCAATCTTAGGTCATGAAAACCATGCACAAACATACTGCACAGATATCTCTTCAAATTCATTGTTGTACACAATATTGTATTAAATTTGATGAGTTACTGGAGGTCAGTACCTGTCCGTCCACAGGCTCGATCTGCTGTAGTCTCTACAAGTGGACGCTTGAGCTCGGATCACACTGGCACATGATGTCCATGCACTGGATGGCCTGAGCGATTCACTCCTGTTGGACTGGAAAACAAGAGACATTTGGTCAGTGCTGTGTCAACATCTTTATCTGGACAGAAAATGTACTGTTTGTCATAACACAAACCCACCTTGGACAATGTGACAAATGGTCCCTCAACAACCAATCCTCATGCCTCATTGTTTGTTCTTGTTTCCCAATCAGCAGTCTGGATCTTCCTCTCTGCCATGGTGGATGAGCTACCTTTCCTGGTAAATTTTCCCATGGGAAAATGACAGCTGCAGACCCGAGTGTTGTCACTGGGTTTTCTGTCCGCCCATCTCAAAGACTGTACTTCTGATTATAATTCTCAAGAGGAAAGTTAAAACCTTGCTAACATTAGGCACTTCAAGAAGCTAAGTTAACAATGATCATTACACAGGTGCACCTTTTGCAGTTTTGTCAAACAACATAATGCCACAGATGCCTTAAGTTTTGAGGGGACAGGCAATTGGCATGCTGGCTGCAGGTATGTCCACCAGAGCCTAGAATTTAATGTTAATTTCTGTACCGTTAGCATAATTTTACCTCCTTACCTCCTCTATACCTCCAACATTGTTTTGGAGGTATAGACACAGTACGTCCAACAAGCCTCACAACTGCAGACCACGTGTAACCACGCCAGCCCAGGGCCTCCACATATGGCTTCTTCACCTGTGGGATCATCTGGGGAGGAGGAAGAGGGAGTATTTCTGTCTGTAATAAAACCCTTTTAATAAATAATGTAATAAAACCTTTGGGAAAAACTCATTCTGATTGGCTAGGCCTGGCTCACCAGTGGATGGGCCTGGCTCCATTGAGTAGGCCTATGCCCTCCAATGGCTGTGCCACTGCCCAGTCATGTGAAATCCATAAATTAGGGCCTAATTAATTTATTTCAATTCAATGATTTCCTTTTATGAACTGTAACTCAGTAAAATCTTTGAAATTGTTGCATGTTGAGTTTTATATTTTTGTTCAGTGTGTATATATAGTTATTGAACAATAATATATGAGGGATTGGAAATTATGCAGATAATTACATAGATAGAAGCTGTTTAGGTTCTAAATTAACAGAGTAAAAAAACTCACGGATGCTTAGTAAAGCTCAAACCAAGTTTATTCACCCACATACAGCTGCATAACACGGAACCCAAACCGACTGCGAGCATGCGCCATCGTGCGCTATCGTGCATAAATGCATTTTGCCCCCCCACACCAAACGCGATCACGACACGCAGGTTAAAATATCAAAACAAACTCTGAACCAATTACATTAATTTGGGGACAGGTCGAAAAGCATTAAACATGTATGGCAATTTAGCTAGCTAGCTTGCACTTGCTAGCTAACGTTAATTTGTCGTATTTAGCTAGGTGGCTGTTGCTAGCTAATTTGTCCTGGGATATAAAACATTGAGTTGTTATTTTACCTGAAATGCACAAGGACCTCTACACCAACAATTAATCCACACACAAAACGGCCAACCGAATCGTTTCTAGTCATCTCTCCTCCTTCCAGGCTTTTTTATCTTTGAACTTATATGGTGATCGCATCTAAACTTTCGTTGTATTACCACAACAACCGGCAACAAAGTTTGTCTTTCAATCACCCACGTGGGTATAACCAATGAGGAGATGGCACATGGGTACCTGCTTCTATAAACCAATGAGGAGATGACTTTCAGCGCGATCTGCGTCAGAAATAGGAATTACTTCTATTTTAGCCCCTGGCATCGCAGACACTCGTTGGCACGCGCGAGCAGTGTCGGTGCAATAATTGAATAACATTGATTTCTAAATGTATTTTGCGACGCTCGCGCACGCGACGTGTCCGGTCTGGTCAGCATGTAAGACAAAGAACATATTAACACAAGTACTGGTATTTAAACCTTTTTCCTATGTCTCCAACACATCTGAACAGCCAATACATCTCTGTTGCTAGACAGAACCTTTGTGATATCTGTTCTTCCTCACTTCATCTGACCTGACCTTGGCCCCAAATTTCTCACTCCTCCCCATATGATCCCTGATGTCTAACAATAAAATATTCTGACGGAATGTAAATGTTCTACATTCCCCTCTAACCCTTAGTGACATGAATAAGGATACTTCATATTTTCACGTTTAGAACTCAGAACCAATCAAAGCCTTTGGTTGGAAAATCATTCCTCATGAAGCTGGTTGAGAGAATGCCAAGAGTGTGCAAAGCTGTCATCAAGGTAAAGGGTGGCTACTTTTAAGATTCTCAAATATAAAATATATTTTGATTTGTTTAACACTTTTTTGGTTATTACATGATTCCATATGTGTTATTTCATAGTTTGGATGTCTCCACTATTACTCTAAATAGTAAAAATAAAGAAAAACACTGGAATGAGTAGGTGTTTCCAAACTTTTGTATAAGAGGTGTGAACTGTTGACCACACCCCCTGACTTTGAGAAGCTCTGACGCTACCTGAATCAAGCACACCCATAAAAACATTTCTTCAGGATTTTGGAAATTCTCCAGCGAACCCCTTCTTATCAGTTGACCCCACATGTAGTCATGACCCCTGGTTTGGGAGATACATTTATAATTTAGTTCTCAGGCAAGGCTTGATCATGCAAACCAGTTTTGTTATGTTTTAAACCTCTTATTTTGTTCATTTCCAGTTTTAATTTCTGTACCTGTCACAATTTTTTAAACAAGCTACTAGTTATTATTTATCACAGTTTTGGTTCATGACTGGACACAGTGAACGGGCAGTAAACCTAACTGCTTTAAAAGTGTCCAGGTTTTTCCTGTCCAGCTCTATTGTTCTTCGCTTATCAGCAAGTACATAAAAGGCACCTGATAGTCTAAATCAGAAATCACCCTATCCTGTTCAAAGGTCAGAGCTGTAAAGCACATTATCCTACACGGCAGACAATCAGTGGTACAGTGCCTTCAGAAAGTACACACCCCTTGACTTTTTGCACATTTTGTTTTTACTGTTAAGGTTGTCGTAGTCGTTCTCCTCCTCAGACGAGGAGGAGCATGGATCGGACCAAGATGCGGAGTAGTAGGTATTCATGTTTTAATGAACAAACAACAAACACTACAAATTACAAAACTCTACAAACGTGACTAACCTGAAAACAGTCCTGTGTGGCCCAAACACTGACACAGGAAACAAACACCCACAAAACACCAGTGAAACCCTGGCTGCCTTAGTATGACTCTCAATCAGGGACAAACGATACACACCTGTCTCTGATTGAGAATCATACCAGGCCAAACACAAAAATCCCAACATAGAAAAACAAACCTAGACCAACCCACCCAACTCACGCCCTGACCAACTAAAACAAATACATAACAAAGGAAAACAGGTCAGGAACGTGACAGTTACAGCCTGAATTTAAAATGTATTAATTTTAGATGTGTTTGTCACTGGTCTACACACATTACCACATAATATCAATGAAATTATGTTTTTTGGAAATTAATTATCTGAAATGTCTTGAGTCAATAACTATTCAAATAAAATGTAATTGTATTTGTCACAAACACAAAAAAACATATGTTATCGCGGGGTGTAGCAAAATGCTTGTGTTTCTAGCTCTAACAGGGCAGTAATATCTAACAATACACACAATCTAAAGTAAAGGAATGGAATTAAGAATATATAAATATTTGTCAGGGCCTCCCGGGTGGCGCAGTGGTCTAAGGCACTGTAGCTGTGCCACCAGTTACTCTGGGTTCGAGCCTAGGCTCTGTCGCAGCCGGCTGCGACTGGGAGGTCCATGGGGCAACGCACAATTGGCCTAGCGTCTTCCGGGCTAGGGAGGGTTTGGCCGGTAGGAATATCCTTGTCTCATCACGCACTAGCGACTCCTGTGGCGGGCCGGGCGCAGTGCACGCTGACCAGGTCGCCAGGTGCACAGTGTTTCCTCCGACACAGTGGTGCGGCTGGCTTCCGGGTTGGATGCGCGCTCCCGAGCCCGTACGGGAGTTGTTGCGATGAGACAAGATAGTAACTACTAAACAATTGGATACCACGAAATGGGGGAGAAAAAGGGGATAAAAAAATAAATTATAATAATAATAAATCAAAACATTAAAAAAATATATATATAAATATTTGGACGAGCAATGTCAGAGCGGCATAGACTAAGATACAGTAGAATAGGATATAACACAGTATATACATATGAGATGAGTAATGCAAAATATGTAAACATGAACATAAAGTGGCTGGTGTTCCATTATTAAAGTGGCCAGTGATTTCAAGTCTATGTATATAGGGCAGCAGCCTCTAATGTGCTAGTGATGGCTATTTCTAATGTGCTAGTGATGGCTATTTAACAGTCTGATGGCCTTGAGATAGGTTTTTTCTCAGTCTCTCGGTCCCAGCTTTGATGCACCTGTACTGACCTTGCCTCCTGCATGATAGCGGGGTGAACAGGCAGTGGCTCGGGTGGTTGTTGTCCTTGATGATCTTTTTGGCCTTCCTGTGACATCGCGTGCTGTAGGTGTCCTGGAGGGCTGGTAGTTGCCGCCGGTGATGCAGTCCAGGACCCAGTTGCACAGGGCGGGGCTCAGACCCAGGGCCTAGTGCTTAATGATGAACTTGGAGGGTACTATGGTGTTGAATGCTGAGATATAGTCAATGAACAGCATTCTTACATAGGTATTCCTCTTGTCCAGATGGGATAGGGCAGTGTGCAGTGCGATGGCGATTGCATCGTCTGTGGATCTATTGGGGCAGTAAGCAAATACAAGTGGGTCTAGGGTGTCAGGCCGAGTTGCAGTTATTCAGCCCCTTTGTTATGGCAAGCCTAAATAAGTTCAGGAGTAAACATTTGCTTAACAAGTCACATAATTGCATTGACTCTGTAAGCCACACATACAATTATCTGTAAGGTCCCTCAGTCGAGTAGTGAATTTCAAACACAGATTCAACCACAAAGACCAGGGAGGTTTTCTGATGCCTCACAAAGGTCACCTACTGGTAGATTAGTACAAATAAAAAAGCAGATATTGAATATCCCTTTTGAGCATGGTGAAGTTATTAATTACACTTAGGATGGTGTATCAATACACCCATTAACTATAAAGATACAGGTGCTGATTCCTAACTCAGTTGCCGGAGAGGAAGGAAACCACTTAGGGATTTCACCATGAGGCCAATGGTGACTTTAAAACAGCTATAGAGTTTAATGGCTGTGATAGGAGAAAACTGAGGATGGACAAACAACATTGTAGTTACTCCACAATAGTAACCTAATTGACAGAGTGAAAACAAAGGAAGCATGTACAGAATATTCCAAAACATGCAGCCTGTTTGCAACAAGGCATTAACGTAATATTGCAGAAAATGTGCCAAAGCAATTCACTTTTTGTTCTGAATGCAAAGTGTTATGTTTGGGGAAAATCCAATACAACACATTACTGAGTACTACTCTGCAACGGATTTCCTCTTCGTCTGAGGGGGAGTAGCAAGGATCGGACCAATGTGCAGCGTGGTAAGTGTCCATAATGAGATATTTAATAAATCCACAGAACACTGAACAAAATAACAAAAGTACAAACAAACAACCGAAACAGTCCCGTATGGTACTAACACAGGAAACAACCACCCACAAAACACAATAGAAAACAGGCTACCTAAATATGGCTCCCAATCAGAGACAACGACTGACACCTGCCTCTGATTGAGAACCATACTAGGCCAAACACATAGAAAATTACCTACAGAACAAAACATAGAAAAACAACATAGAATGCCCACCCCAACTCACGCCCTGACCAAACTAAAATAAAGACATAAAACGTGACACACTCTCCATATTTTCAAGCATAGTGGTGGCTGCATCATGTTATGGATATGCTTGTAATCGTTAAGGCCTGGGGAGGTTTTCAGGATAAAAAATAAACTAAATGGAGCTAAGCATAGGCAAAATCCTAGAGGAAAACCTGGTTCAATCGACTTTCGACCAGACACTGGGAGATGAATTCACCTTTCAGCAGGACAATAACCTAAAACACAATGCCAAGTCTAGACTGGAATTGCTTACCAAGAAGACAGTGAATGTTCATGAGTAGCCGAGTCGCAGTTTTGACATAAATCTACCTAAAAATCTATGACAAGACCTGAAAATGGTTATCTAGCTATGATCAACAACCAAATGTGTCACGTTCCTGACCTGTTTTCCTTGTTTTGTATGTGTTTAGTTGGTCAGGGCGTGAGTTGGGGTGGGCATTATATGTTAATTGTTTCTATGTTGGGTTAATTGTGTTGCCTGATATGGTTCTCAATTAGGGGCAGGTGTTTGACGTTTCCTCTAATTGAGAACCATATTAAGGTAGGCTGTTCTCACTATTTGTTTGTGGGTGATTGTTCCTGTGTCTGTGTCTACCACACGGGACTGTTTCGTTTGTTCGTTCGTTTAGGTAGTCTGTTCCTGTTTCATGCGTTCTTCGTGTTTATGTAAGTTCTTCTTCAGGTGAGTCTACGTCGTTTGTTATTTTGTAATCAATTCAAGTGTTCTTCGTGGTTCGTCTTTCATTTATTAAATTCATTATGTCTACATACAACGATGCATTTTGGTCCGACCCTTACTCCTTCTCCCCATCCGAGGAGGAGGCATTAGACAGCCGTTACAGAATCACCCACCAACCAAGGACCAAGCGGCGTGGGAGAAAGCAACAGCGATCGCAGGATTCATGGACATGGATGGGAGGAAATATTGGACGGAAAAGGTCCATGGGCACAGCCAGGAGAATATTGCCGCCCTCGTGAAGAGCTGGAGGCAGCTAAAGCCGAGAGGCGGTGGTATGAGGACGCAGCACGGAGGCGAGGCTGGAAACCTGTGAGTCAAGCCCAAAAATGTATTGGGGGGGGGGGGCTACAAGGGAGTGAGGCGAAGTCAGGTAGGAGACCTGCGCCAACTCCCCGAGCTTACCGTGGAGAGCGAGAGTACGGGCAGACACCGTGTTATGCGGTAGAGCGCACGGTGTCTCCTGTACGTGTGCATACCCCAGTGCGGGTTATTCCACATCCCCGCACAGGCAGGGCTAGATTGAGTATTGAGCCGGATGTCATGAAGCCGGCCCAATGCATCTGGCCACCAGTGCGTCTCCTCGGGCCGGCATACATGGCACCAGCCTTACGCATGGTGTCCCCGGTTCGCATACACAGCCCAGTGCGGCTTATTCCACCTCCCCGCACTGGTCGGGCTACGGGGAGCATACAACCAGGTAAGGTTGGGCAGGCTCAGTGCTCAAGGGAGCCAGTACGCCTGCATGGTCCGGTATATCCGGCACCACGTCCCCGCCCCAGCCCAGTACCACCAGTGTCGGCACCACGCACCAAGCCTCCTGTGCGTCTCCAGAGCCCTGTTCCTCCTCCACGCACTAGCCCTATGGTGCGTGTCTCCTGCCCATTACCACCAGTGCCTACACCACGCACTATGCCTCCTGTGCGTCTCCAGAGTCCTGTGCGTCCTGTTGCTGTTTCCCGCACTAGCCTGAAGGTGCATGTCCTTAGCCCGGTACCTCCAGTTCCGGCACCACGCACCAGGCCTACAGTGCGCCTCAGCCAGCCAGAGTCTGCCGTCTGCCCAGCGGCGCCTGAACTGCCCGTCTGCCCAACGCCGTCTGAGCTGTCCGTCTGCCCAGCGGTGCCTGAACTGCCCGTCTGCCCAACGCCGTCTGAGCTGTCCGTCTGCCAAGCGCCGCCTGAACCGCCCGTCTGTCCTGAGCCTTCAAAACCGCCCGTCTGTACAGAGCCGTCAAAGCCGTCCGCCAGACAGGAGCCGCCAGAGCCGTCCGCCAGACAGGAGCCGCCAGAGCCGTCCGCCAGCCATGAGCAGCCGGAGCCGTCCGCCAGCCATGAGCAGCCGGAGCCGTCCGCCAGCCATGAGCAGCCGGAGCCGTCCGCCAGCCATGAGCAGCCGGAGCCGTCCGCCAGCCATGAGCAGCCGGAGCCGTCCGCCAGCCATGAGCAGCCGGAGCCGTCCGCCAGCCATGAGCAGCCGGAGCCGTCAGCCAGCCAGGATCCGCCCCTCATTCCGGAGCTGCCCCTCAGTCCGGTGCTGCCCCTCAGTCCGGTGCTGCCCCTCAGTCCGGTGCTGCCCCTTAGTCCGGTGGGGTTAATTTGGAGGGTGGCCATTTGGAGGAAGCTACGGAAGCGGGGTTTGACTATGGTGGGGTGGGGACCACGTCCGGAGCCGGAGCCGCCACCGTGGACAGATGCCCACCCAGACCCTCCCCTAGACTTTAGGTGGTGCGCTCGGAGTTCGCACCTTGAGGGGGGGGGGGGGGGGGGGGGGGGGGTTCTGTCACGTTCCTGACCTGTTTTCCTTGTTTTGTATGTGTTTAGTTGGTCAGGGCGTGAGTTGGGGTGGGCATTCTATGTTAATTGTTTCTATGTTGGGTTAATTGTGTTGCCTGATATGGTTCTCAATTAGGGGCAGGTGTTTGACGTTTCCTCTAATTGAGAACCATATTAAGGTAGGCTGTTCTTACTGTTTGTTTGTGGGTGATTGTTCCTGTGTCTGTGTCTACCACACGGGACTGTTTCGTTTGTTCGTTCGTTTAAGTAGTCTGTTCCTGTTTCATGCGTTCTTCGTGTTTATGTAAGTTCTTGTTCAGGTCAGTCTACGTCGTTTGTTATTTTGTAATCAATTCTTCGTGTTTCGTCTTTCATTTATTAAATTCATTATGTCTACATACAACGCTGCATTTTGGTCCGACCCTTACTCCTTCTCCTCATCCGAGGAGGCGGCATTAGACAGCCGTTACACAAATGGATAGAGCTTGAAGAAGTTTGAAAATAGTAATAGGGAAATGTTGCACAATCCAGGTATGGAAAGATCTTAGAAACTTACCCAGAAAGACTTACAACTGTGATCGCTGCCAAAAGTACTTCTACAAAGTATTGACTCAGGGGTGTCAATACTTATGTCAATGAGATTGTATTTCATTTTAAATAATTTGCAACCATTTTTAAAAACATGTTTTCACTTTGTCATTATGGGGTATTGTGTGTAGACGGGCGAGAAAGAGAGAGCATTTTTTTTGTTTTTGTTAATTAATTTTTAAGGTGTCATGTTTCATAGTGATGCTGGACCATGTTGACTCCAACGCTTCCCAGAGTGTCAAGTTGTCTGGATGTCCTTTGTGTGATGGACCATTCTTGATACACACTGGAAACTGTTGAGTGTGGGAAACCCAGCAGGGTTGCAGTTCTTGACACAAACTGGTGCACTTGGCACATACTACCATTCAAAGGCAAACTAATATTTTATCTTTCCCATTCACCCTCAGAATGGCACACATACACAATCCATGTCTCAATTGTCTCAAGGCTTAAAAATCCTTATTTAACCGGTCTTCTCCCCTTCATCTACACTGATTGAAGTAGATTTAACAAGTGACATCAATAAAGGATCATAGCTTTCACCTGGTCAGTCTGTCATGGAAAGTGCAGGTGTTCTTTATGTTTTGCACAGTCAGTGTGTATGTATATCTATGCATACAATACCAAAATATCTACCCTTACCTGAAACCCAAATAATCCTCATAATGGGATAATCATTCATGATAAGATACCTATTAGGTTATTGGGAGTTAAATATGCCATTAATATATATATATATATATATATATATATATATATATATATATATATACATTCAGGTTAGATATTATGGTATTGGGGGGAGGGGAGCATGTCAATTCTTAGTCATGATGTCTCTTATCAGGTGCTCTGGTAGGCACAATCTAAGGGAGATAAGGAGACACCACGCCTCTCACAGGTCTGCCAGGCAGCCAAAGGCATCAACAGGCAGTGCCATCCAGTACCTGGGTACTGCAACAAGGTGAGACTATCCTGCATATATTTTACATCTGTAGTGTGCCACAAGAATTGACTTCCAAAGTATAAATGTACACATTTTTAGAATTGGTTTGCCATGAATGTTAACTCAATTGCAATTGTTTCTGTACTGTATTATGTTTAACGATTATTATTTATTGCAGTTACAGCAAATATTTAGTAGATTTGGCTATTTCAGCCACACCCGTCGCTAACAGGTGTATAAAATTGAGCACGTAGCCATGCAATTTCCATGGAGAAACATTGGCAGTAGAATTGCCTTTCTGAAGAGATCAGTGACTCAACGTGGCACCATCATAGGATGCCACCTTTCCAACAAGTCAGTTTGTCAAATGTCTGCCCTGCTAGAGCTGTTATTGTGATGTGAACATGTCTAGGAGCAACAACAGCTCAGCCGCAAAGTGGTAAGCCACACAAGCTCACAGAACAGGACCGACGCTGAATGCTGAAGCGTGTAGGGCGTAAAAATCGTCTGTCCTCGGTTGCAACGCTCACTACCGAGTTCCAAACTGCCTCTGGAAGCAACGTCAGCACAAGAACTGTTACTGCTCGTCGGAAGCTTCATGAAATGGTTTTCCATGGCTGAACAAGCCTAAGATCACCATGCGCAATGCCAAGAGTCGACTGGAGTGCTGTAAAGCTTGCAGCCATTGTACTCTGGAGCAGTGGAAACGCGTTCTCTGGAGTGATGAATCACGCTCCACCATCAGGCAGTCCTATGGACTAATCTGGGTTTGGCGGATGCCAGGAGAACGCTTGCTGCCCCAATGCATAATGCCAACTGTAAAGTTTGGTGGAGGTGGAATAATGGTCTGGGGCTGTTTTTCATGGTTCAGGCTAGTCCCCTTAGTGCCAGTGAAAGGAAATCTTAAAGCTACAGCATACAATGACATTCTAGACGATTTTGTGCATCCAACTTCGTGGCAACAGTTTGGGGAATACCCTTTTCTGTTCCAGCATGACAATGCCCCCGTGCACAAAGCGAGGTCCATACAGAAATAGTTTGTCGAGATCGGTGTGGAAGAACTTGACAACCCTGCACAGAGCCCTGACCTCAACCCCACCGAGTACCTTTGGGATGAATTGGAACGCCAACTGCGAGCCAGACCTAATCGCCAATATCAGTGCCCGACTTCACTAATGCTCTTGTGGCTGAATGGAAGCAAGTCCCCACAGCAATGTTACAAAATCTAGTGGAAAGCCTTCCCAGAAGAGTGGAGGCTGTTATAGCAGCAAAGGGGGGACCAACTACATATTAATGCCCATGATTTTGGAATGAGATGTTCGATGAGCGGGTGTCCACATACTTTTGGTCATGTAGCATATAAATTTAATCTTTTAATACTAGCTCATTTATATTGCAAAATCATGTTATGCAATCATCTATCTTGCAATGGAATTGCCAAAGGCCTGTATATAAAACACCTCTTGCATAATTTACTCCTGTGAACTTTGAACAGATAACCCAAGTAAGCTTGCTATTTCCTCATTTCATGTCTGGATCACTGAATTATCCCCTACTAAATAGCCCGTCCTACAAGTCTCGCCTCAGAATAATGCATTTGGTTTTCTACAGAAATGCTTGTTTTATTCCACATGATGGCATAAAGTAGCTACCCATGCAGATCATTTTAAGAGGGATTTCCACTCAATAGAGCCTGTTTAAATACCATAAAAGTATCTCTTAATTAAGGCAATACAGTATTGTAATAATATTCCCTTTCCCTTTCATAGCCTATATATTCAGTTGAATTAGGCTGTAGCTGAATAGGGCTGTGTGCTTTTCTACGCATCTTTAAAAGTTGTGTCTCTCAAAAGCAAGTTATTTAGTCACTATACTTGTCCTTAATCCCTGGTCAAAGTCAGCCTCTTTCTAAACTCTTCGTTCCTGCAATACATTACCGACTGGTCGGTAATTACGCAAACCCAAACCCCAATACATTGATTGATAATCCAATTAAGGAAATGTCAAGAGTTATCGATTTGCTCGAATTTCACATTAATGATTCAACTATAGCGCTTGCTATAGCCTACTACACCCATCCATGACGCATTGCATGGTTACTTGTAGTTGTGGGACGTTTGTCCGTAAGTATATTCAGAAATCCACAGACGTCCTTTGCACCCTGCTTTCACGGTATAGCCACAAATAAATTAAGTCATTATGTGTCCAGTGTGTAGACCTATGGGAGGGGGAAATACAGACAGACTACAGCGTAGCCTACAGCTGCTTTAGTGTAGTGTAGACTGCTTCGTCTATTGCTGTATTCTCTTGGACCCCTTAGCATTCACACCACGCAGTCTCCTCTATTCCAGTCTCACTCATCCATTCTCTCTGATTTCATCCCTTCCTTTTAGACGCTTAGCATCAGCAAGGCTCCCTTTCATCCTTTCCTACCTCTTGAACTGTGGAAATAAAACAATGGCAAACAACTTCGCCAGAGTGTTGTCCTCCAAACGAAATGTGGGGATTCTGTCATTAATTGGAGCCGGGTCTTTGACAGCGGGTTTTCTGCTCAATCGTGAACATGTCACCGCCGGAGCGCAAGCACGGAGAGTGTACCCCGCCAGGTAAGCCACGACGCCCTTTACTGATATATATGGACATTTTCAGTTTAGCCATGTCAGGTGCGAGAGTGTATTGTCATATTGTCATTAAGGATTTAGATAGAGTAGTTTAATACGTGGATAATATGCTGACCTCGATTAAATAATTTTACTATCAAAGCAATGCCAGCAACTGGGAGACGAATGTGGTATTTCGAGTCTTTCGATCATAAACTAACCTATTTGTGAAAATTATAACCGACCCAGGCCTGTTTATTTTCGAGATATATTTAACTTATATTGCACCACATGTTCTTTATGCCTAATGATGAATAATTAATATAGATATAAAGAATTAAATATGCATATTTTCAAAATCATTCTCTGAATGCTACATGGTTCCACGAGGGAATGTTTTGCTAACAAATACTAGGCCACATTGATATGTTCTAATTGTTGATGAGACAGTTTTTTTCCAGAACCATGGTGGAATTGTCTAAATTTGACCTTATATGACCTGCATGGGGTCTGGGAAAACTCTGTTTTTGTGACTTTATAGGCCTAATAATAGGCAGAATCTACTGCACACCCAACACCGAGTGGAGGTGTGCTGTAGGCAAAATGCTCAACTGGAAAATCTGATTGCATCATGTGTATTAAGAATGACTGGATATTCCATTTCCAAAGAATACTCAACTTCTGGTGTGACCAGATTGTATCATGTTTGGCTACTATACACTGTTATGTTGTTGGTGATGACAGCGCTCTGTGCCAGGTGTGTACATAGCGCATGCATGCAGTTCATGCCAAAAGCCTAGTGGTAGGCTATGCCAAATAAAATCACAGGTAACCAACCTATAATTATAGCTACCTCTTGACAATCAGAGCCATAGATGGAAATCTGTGTAGGTGTTGACTTGCAGTGAGTCTTAGGTTATAATTCTCAGGAGCGTCATAATAATGAACGCTAATTAGTCATGTGCACATTTCCAATTTCATTTAGAATTTTAAACTGTCCATGTGGTTGTTTCTCAGTTACAATGATATAGGCATTTTTTGGTGAGTGACTGACTGTGTCCTGACAGTGCGGAGTACCCGGACCTACGCAAGCACAACAACTGCATGGCCAGCCACCTGACCCCAGCCATCTATGCCAAGCTGGTGGACAAGACCACACCCAACGGGTACTCCCTGGACCAGGCCATCCAGACTGGCGTGGACAACCCCGGGCACCCCTTCATCAAGACTGTGGGCATGGTGGCAGGGGACGAGGAGTCATACGAGGTCAGAGCAAGGGGAATTAGTTGGAGGCAGTAGTTCAAGGTCAGTGTAGTGAAGCCATAGGCTGTGTTTGTTCTCTCAAAGAGTAGGAGGAGAGGATCCGAAGTCCCTCCTTTGGACCTCATCCTCCAATGAGCTTTGAGAGGAAGGTGAGGATTTGGGGAAATGAGCACGAGGAGGAAGAAAGGATTTGACAGCAATTAACATTTTCAGACGCCCCCTAAATGTATGGTTGAAGGTCAAGCTGTGATATTTAACGACAAAGAAAAGCAATCGCTTTAGCCATAAATAGCCAATTTAGTCAATGGACTACATTTATCTCAGAGACATTGAGAATGAATGACTACCCTGTGGCCTATTTAACACTTTTGGCATGTACAATGATCAGTAGCGTGCGCAATGGTTCATGGACCACATTCTATTGCAATCTCATTGCTTGCTATGAACTTGAAAGGTTCTCAAAATAGAAAGTGATATCATTATTATTTCCTCACTCGTATGCAGATGATGCTCTGTCTCATGTGACTGACTGTGGTCTGCATTAGTGCCCCGCCCAGTGAGTGGACATTGCCCATATACCACACCCCCCGGGCCTTATTGCTTAACTAAACTGCATTACAATACTATACTGTAAGCCTGTCTAGTAGTTTATAAAGTGACAATGATCATTTGAAGAACTCCCATCCTTTCAGCTTAGGTGTGACAACTATTGTAGGCTATATGATGATGTTATATGGTCAGACTTCTGATGTGGATGTGGGGGTTTCAGGTGTTTGCAGACCTCCTTGACCCAGTCATCAAGGAGCGGCACAATGGCTACGACCCTCAGATTATGACCCATCCCACCGACTTGGACTCCAGCAAGGTACAGAGATGCAACTTCCCTGAAAACAACAGTATAGGGTTTGCGTCCCAAATGGCGCCCTACTCCTTTGATCGTGCTCTACCTTTGACCAGACCCCATAGGGAATAGGGTGCTGGCCCTGGTCAAAAGTAGTGCACTTCATAGGGAGTAGGATGCCATTTGGGACGCTGCCTAGATGTGACAATGAAGTTATCTAATGTTTAGAAGGTGGACAGATTCACTCACTGGACACTACATCAGGGGAGAACGACTGCCCCCTTTCATTGAAGCCATGAGGTTCAAGACCGACCGAGGCTGTTGTTTTAACAAAGCAGGGTCCCCTATTATGGTCAATGGGAAAATGGCCATCTTTGTGGTCAATCTTCATGCAAATAAAGAACAAATTCGAAGACAATCATGGTATCAATAATTGCTTCTATTACACCAGATGTATGTCCTTGAACCAATTATTTTAAAATCACACACAGAATAAGTTAAGGATAGCTTAGTTGCAGCCTGCAGTACCCCGGTCGGCCTTCAACTTGAGATGCTCCATGAGACGGGGCAGTCGTACTCCCCTGGTCGCAGCTTGTAACATCACTTCCTGAAGTAGCTCAAGCTGCAAATGTTATGTCTTGAGAATCCCACCCAATGAGACCTCTTACTAAGATAAAACAGTCTTCCTGAGCTTCAAATGCGCCATCGAGTCGTCACATAGCAATGAGTGGTGTGACGTTGGCTTTGTCCATTCATATACAGTCAATGCACTACACTAATCAGTTATACTAGCTAATATTATATAATTATGCAGTACATCCATTGCGCATACTGGAATGTTATGTTACGTGAATATATTATAAGCTACAATGAATTATATGGCATACACCCTTTTGCTTAAACCCTTTTGCTCTTTGGGGATCATAGATCATTCACAAATTTCCTCCATCAATGTTGGTGTTGTGATACTGTTTACGATACGCCAGTAATTTTTTCTTCTATTTCTCTCCATTTGCAGCTCACGTCTGGCAACTTTGACGAGCGCTACGTGCTGTCGTCACGGGTCAGGACTGGCCGTAGCATCAGGGGGCTGAGCCTGCCCCCGGCGTGTACCCGGGCGGAACGCCGCGAGGTGGAGAGGGTGGTGGTTGACGCCCTGGCTGGCCTGAAGGGGGACCTGGCAGGAACCTACTACAGCCTCACACACATGACAGACCAGGAGCAGCAGCAGCTCATCGACGTGAGTCAAGAGGCCCATTTTAAGTGTTGTAAGGGCATAAAGGAGAGTGAGAAAAGGGAAATAATAGCAAGGATTTTTGGGGAGGACATTGATATTGCTCCACTTTCATTAAGACCGCATTTCCTGTCTCTACTATGTTAACACAGGACCACTTCCTGTTTGACAAACCCGTGTCTCCTCTGCTGACCTGTTCGGGGATGGCTCGTGATTGGCCAGACGCACGCGGTATCTGGTAAGCACCTGTTAGTTATAGATACGGACCCTTAGTGGTCATTAACAGTCATAACAGTGAGAGGTGATTTTGATTGTTTCACAGTTATTTGCATACAGTTCATACTACAAATCATCATGACTCTTCTAGCAAAATAATGCCCACTAGCTTGTAGCTCCTCTAGATTGAGGCTTAAACGTGCATTAGTGGCATGTAGTCTAGCAGTTAGTGTTGGTCGGGTAACCGAAAGGCCGCTGGTTCGAATACCGAGCCGACAAGGTGAAAAATCTGTCGATGTGTCCTTGAGCAAGGCACTTAACCTTAATTTGCTCTAGGGCCAACGTACTAGTATAGCTTACCGTATGCTTCCCAGTTGATACTGTTCGCGCATATATTCTGACAAAATGTTGTGAAATTTGTGTTGGTTTTGGTGCTTTTTTTTATTTAATTTTTTGTTGTTCGAGCACATCTTTTTTCTTGAGGGTAGTCGCAGTTCAGTAGATGAAGTCTACACCCTTTCGTCTGTGATTGGTTAACAGTAGGGATTCTTTAATTACGTGTTTGTTGTCATTCAACGAGAGAAGACTAGTTTTTATGTACATTTTGTTCACTTTAGAAATACTGCACCAAACATCTAACATCTTAGTTAGATGTAAAATTACATGACAGACCTCCTGGGCAAAAACAGCTAAATTGATAACAGATTTCCTGATTTAATTTGGACTATTTTTCTCGTGTTATATGTCACTCACTAACCAGGTTTCCATCCAACCTTTTTATGCGATAAAGTACAATTTCATGACAGGCCTGCAGGAAATTTTTCGGTAAATTTTCCAAATGTCTACAAAACAAAATACGTTAGACAATGTGGGATTTTTGTGTATCACTAAAATTAATTATGCGAGAAATGTCAGTGGAAACACTCTTATGCGCAAATATTTATATAATAACCATCCTATTGAAGTTGAAGTCACACGATGACATGTTGTGTGGTCCTCCCACTGATTTATTGGGAAAGAATGCAGTTTATTAGGCAATAGATTCAATAAATGATGATGAACGTCACAGGGTGGTGAAAGGGCATGGTGATCTTGATGCTCCTTTCCAATAAATAGGGGGGTCTTATTCTGGTGACATGATGATCGATGCTTGACTGCTGTTTGACAAATAAAAGTAATCTTGCTCTTTTGTCCATAATAATAATCTCATCTGGTAGGCTACAGGTGCACTCTAGCCAAAAGTGTGCAGGTAGCGGTGTGCGCATTTGCCAATACCAGGGTGGGCACACTTGCTATATAAGGCAAAAAAATGATGAGCTAAACCATCAGTACAGTTGAAAATGCCAAAGGTATTTTATGTGCACTACCTCATCACACATAGCCTTTTATCTGCAACAAGCCAATTTGATGGAAACATCTTTGGAGGGGAAAACACGCTTATTGTTTTTAATATCGAATTTGAGAATATTCACATTCAAATCTGTTGCCAATTGGATGGAAACCTAGCTATAGAAAGTCACTCAATTAGCCCATGTCAGTTTAAATGTTTTAAATTGGCAAATGAGTCTAGTTAGTCTAGCCAGCTATCTACATTTCGAGTTATCATGGCCGAATTACTGACCGGGCACGCAGGGCACATGTCCAGGGGCCCTGACCTCCAGGGGGCCCCCATTGCTTTAGCTAGTCACTCTTGCTCAGGTATCATATTAACGTGGCATAAGGCATGGCAAAATGTGTAGAATTGCAGGAAATTAGCTGTAAAACTGCAACAACAAAAAATAGCATCTGTAAAGCAAATGTATTTGTTTACCTTTTGTTAATAAAATACTTTCTGCCAATGGATCGCTCTGTCAATTATAGTTTTTAATCCCGGTGCTGTGTTAATGTGAGTTAATCCGCAGCGGCTAATTATATACAGGGCCTTCAGAAACTATTCACAGCTCTTGACTTATTTCACATTTTGTTGTTTTACAGCCTGAATTCAAAATGTATTAATTAAATAATAAATCTCACCCATCTACACATAATCCCCCATAATGAAAGTGAAAACATGTTTTTAGAAATGTTGGCAAATTTATTGAAAATGAAATACAGAAATATCTCATTTACATAAGTATTCACACCGCTGAGTCAATACTTTGTAGAAGCACCTTTGTCAGCGACTACAGCTGTGAGTCTTTCTGGGTAAGTCTTTTCAGGTCTTGCCATAGATTTTTTTTCTTCTTTTTTTTCATTTTTTATAAATTTTATCCCATTTTCTCCCCAATTTTCGTGGTATCCAATCGCTAGTAATTAGTACCTTGTCTCATCGCTACAACTCCCGTACGGGCTCGGGAGAGACGAAGGTTGAAAGCCATGCGTCCTCCGAAGCACAACCCAACCAGCCGTACTGCTTCTTTAACACAGCGCGCCTCCAACCCGGAAGCCAGCCGCACCAATGTGTCGGAGGAAACACCGTGTACCTGGCCCCCCTTGGCTGGCGCGCACTGCGCCCGGCCCGCCACAGGAGTCGCTGGAGCGCGATGAGACAAGGATATCCCTACCGGCCAAACCCTCCCTACCCCGGACGACGCTATGCCAATTGTGCGTCGCCCCACGGACCTCCCGGTCGCGGCCGGCTGCGACAGAGCCTGGGCGCGAACCCAGAGACTCTGGTGGCGCAGTTAGCACTGCGATGCAGTGCCCTAGACCACTGCGCCACCCGGGAGGCCCTGCCATAGATTTTCAAGTAGATTTAAGTGACATCTTTTTGGTAAGCAACTCCAGTGTAGATTTGGCCTTGTGTTTTATGTTATTGTCCTGCTAAAAGATCAATTGATCTCCCAGTGTCTGGTCCATCATTTTTTATCCTGAAACTCCCCAGTCCTTAACGATTACAAGCATACCCATAACATGATGCAGCCACCACTGTGCTTGAAAATATGGAGAGAAGTACTCAGTAATGTGTTGTATTGGATTTGCACCAAACATAACACGTTGTATTCAGAACACAACGTTAATTTCTTTGCCTCTGTAATGCCCGGGGTGTAGTGGAGGAAGGAGTCAGACGCAGGAGACAGAGTTCAGAGTAGCGTTCTAATTTAATACCACAAACAGGTGAACACGACGCCACTCTAAAATGAATGCTCCACCACATAAACGAGCACACGAAATACCATGAGGCAACGTACACGAACCGTGACACACAAGCATGTACAACCTGTACACAAAACAATCCCGTACACCCAGCAGGCCGGGCTGCTGGGTAATAAAGCCCCACTAATCACCCTAACCACAAACAGGTGTAACCACTAAACAAAAAAGGAGGGGGAGGAAAAGTCAGTAGCAGCTAGTAGGCCGGTGACGACGACCGCCGAGCGCCACCCGAACAGGAAGGGGAGCCACCTTCGGTAGGAGTCGTTACAGCCACATTTTTTAGCAGTATTACTTTAGTGCCTTGTTGCAACCAGGATGCATGTTTTGTAATATTTTTATTCTGTACAGGCTACCTTCTTTTCACTCTGTCAATTAGGTTAGTATTCTATTGTGGAGTAGCTACAATGTCATTGACACATTCTCAGTTTTCTCCTATCTTAAACAGTTACAGAGTTTAATGGCTAAGTCACCATTGGCCTCTCCAGCAACTTAATTAGGAAGGACGCCATTATCTTTGTAGTGACTGGATGTATTGATATACCATCCGGAGTGTTAATAACTTCACCATGCTCAAAGGTCTGCACTTCTTTGCAAAACCTCCCTGGTCTTTATGGTTGAATCTGTTTGAAATTCACAGCTTTTTTTTTAAATGTATTTTTTTATTGAACCTTTATTTATCTAGGCAAGTCAGTTAGGAACAAATTCTTATTTACAATGACGGCCTTGTTCAGGTTAACTGCCTTGTTCAGGTGCAGAACAGATTTTTTTTTTTACCTTGTCAGCTCAGGATTCGATCCAGCAACCTTTCGGTTACTGGCCCAACGCACTAACCGTTAAGCTACCTGCCCGACTGAAGGACCTTGCAGATAATTGTACGTGTGGCGTAAAGAGATGAGATGGTCATTCAAAAATCATGTTAAACACTATTATTGCACACATAATCCATGCAACTAATTATGTGACTTGTTAAGCACATTTGTATTCCTGAACTAATTTAGGCTTGCCATAACAAAGGGGTTGAGTACTTATTGACTCAAGACATTTCATCTTTATTTTTGAATTAATTTGTACACATTTCTAAAAACATAACTCCACTTTGACATTATGGGGTATTTTTTAAAGGCCAGTGACAAATTATTTTTTAAACTCAGGCTACAACATAACAAAATGTGGGAAAAGTCAATTGGCTATGTGTTTGTAGATTGACTGAGGTGAATGAAGTACAGCAACCAATGTGATAATAGCTGGGGTCATTTGTGCTTGTTTTTGCTGTTCTCCAAATGACGTTTTAGAGTTTGTAAATTGTATAGAAACGCAGTAAATGAGCTTCAACTTTCTTTACGTTTCTAAGAAAGTTAACCCCCTCTCACCACCCTCAAGACCTCGCTAAAACTCAGAACCTGGCTATGGCCCTGCAGACAATGCCCTCTCCGCATTGAGTTTCAGCCTGGTGCCCAGAAATAGCCTGGTGCCCAGAAATAGCCTGGTGCTGCTCCAGCATCGATCACCAGCTTTCCTCTTACCCCTCCCCCCTCTGTGCCTACATCATACCAAACTCTTCTCCTCTCCTTTATAATTCACCCTCTCTCTCTCCGTTTGACAGCTCTCCTCCTTTCATCCTGCCCTCCGCTCTCCTGGCTCCAGACCTATCCATTACTTTCTCTAATTGTTTTTAGGAAGTCCGTTTTTACTGAATGCAATTCATTACAGTGCATTACAATGAGATTATTAATTGTATGGCATTACTGTATGCATAACAATGCATTGCTATGAGATTATTGCGTATATGGCAGTACTGTATACGGCGACCATCACCTCAATGTTTTGTGCATGAAGTTATAAAGTAGGTACATGTATGGTAAATGGAACCCGGGACATTAACTCTAGCTGGTGCAATGGAGAATAGGAAAATGATCTCTTAGTCATATATTGATGTTGTCTAACTCAATCCATTATGACGAGGGCTCCGAGCACTGTATTTATTTTTTACCAACGTTAAGGAAACGCATCGATATCAATGGTTGAGGTCAGCTCCTCCAAAAATTGTCTACGTACACTGGTGGCAGCGGTGGGATCTGTTGATTTCAATATAAATTGAAGTATTGATTTAAGAGAGTGTTTTGTGATTTTTAAACCATCCACTCATTTGTACCAAAACCCAGGCACAACAACACGAAGACCTTCCTCATCTGGATCAATGAAGAGGATCACACCAGGGTCATCTCTATGGAGAAGGGAGGCAACATGAAGAGAGTGTTTGACCGCTTCTGCACAGGCCTGAAAGAGGTGCACACACACACTTGAGTTATTTATCTAATTGTTCCACGTTCCTCATTAGATGCAGGAGACGCCAAATTGTTAAAGCAAGGACTGTTATTGAACAGTAGTAATGGCCAAACAGTAGCAATGACTACACTACACACAGGTATTTTTTTATTTTTTATTTTACCGTTATTTTACCAGGTAAGTTGACTGAGAACACGTTCTCATTTGCAGCAACGACCTGGGGAATAGTTACAGGGGAGAGGAGGGGGATGAATGAGCCAATTGTAAACTGGGGATTATTAGGTGACCATGATGGTTTGAGGGCCAGATTGGAAATTTAGCCAGGACACCGGGGTTAACACCCCTACTCTTACGATAAGTGCCATGGGATCTTTAATGACCTCAGAGAGTCAGGACACCCGTTTAACGTCCCATCCGAAAGACAGCACCCTACACAGGGCAGTGTCCCCAATCACTGCTCTGGGGCATTGGGATATTTTTTAGACCAGAGGAAAGAGTGCCTCCTACTGGCCCTCCAACACCACTTCCAGCAGCATCTGGTCTCCCATCCAGGGACTGACCAGGACCAACCCTGCTTAGCTTCAGAAGCAAGCCAGTAGTGGTATGCAGGGTGGTATGCTGCTGGCGTATTACTACAGTGCATTCGGAAAGTATTCAGACCCCAATGAATTCAATTAAAAAAAATCCTCATCAATCTGCACATTACCCGATAATGACGAAGTAAAAACAGGTTTTTAGAAATGTTTGCAGATTTATGACAAATATAAAACAGAAATACCTTATTTGCATAACTATTCAGATCCTTTGTTACGAGACTCTAAATTCAGCTCAGGTGCCTCCTGTTTCCATTGATCATCCTTGAGATGTTTCTACAACTTGATTGGTGTCCACCTGTGGTAAATTCAATTGATTGAACAACTTGCAATCTACTGCAGAGATAGCCTGCAAAGTTCTGTCATACTTTCCAAGTCTATGCCCAAACAGTTCGAACTTCTAATTTTAAAAATTAATCTCTCCAGAAATAAGTCTCTCACTGTTGCCGCCTGCTACCAACCCCCCTCAGCTCCCAGCTGTGCCCTGGACACCATCTGTGAATTGATCGCTCCCCATCTAGCTTCAGAGTTTGTTCTGTTAGGTGACCTAAACTGGGATATGCTTAACACCCCGGCAGTCCTACAATCTAAGCTTGATGCCCTCAATCTCACACAAATCATCAAGGAACCCACCAGGTACAACCCTAAATCCGTAAACATGGGCACCCTAATAGACATTATCCTGACCAACTTGCCCTCCAAATACACCTCTGCTGTCTTCAATCAAGATCTCAGCGATCACTGCCTCATTGCCTGTATCCGCCACGGGTCCACGGTCAAACGACCACCCCTCATCACTGTCAAACGCTCCCTGAAACACTTCTGCGAGCAGGCCTTTCTAATCGACCTGGCCCGGGTACCCTGGAAGGATATTGACCTCATCCCGTCAGTTGAGGATGCCTGGTCATTCTTTAAAAGTTATTTCCTCACCATATTAGACAAGCATGCCCCGTTCAAAAAATGCAGAACCAAGAACAGATATAGCCCTTGGTTCACTCCAGACCTGACTGCCCTCGACCAGCACAAAAACATCCTGTGGCGAACTGCAATAGCATCGAAGAGCCCCCGTGATATGCAACTGTTCAGGGAAGTCAGGAACCAATACACGCAGTCAGTCAGGAAAGCAAAGGCCAGCTTTTTCAAGCAGAAATTTGCATCCTGTAGCTCTAACTCCAAAAAGTTCTGGGATACTGTAAAGTCCATGGAAAACAAGAGCACCTCCTCCCAGCTGCCCACTGCACTGAGGCTAGATAACACGGTCACCACTGATAAGTCCGTGATAATCGAAAACTTCAACAAACATTTCTCAATGGCTGGCCATGCCTTCCACCTGGCGACTCCAACCTTGGCCAACAGCCCCGCCCCCCCCGCTGCTACTCGCCCAAGCCTCCCCAGCTTCTCCTTTACCCATATCCAGATAGCAGATGTTCTGAAAGAGCTGGAAAACCTGGACCCATACAAATCAGCTGGGCTTGACAATCTGGGACCCCTATTTCTGAAACTGTCCGCTGCCATTGTCGCACCCCCTATTACCAGCCTGTTCAACCTCTCCTTCGTATCATCTGAGATCCCCAAGGATTGGAAAGCTGCCGCTGTCATCCCCCTCTTCAAAGGGGGAGACACCCTGGACCCAAACTGTTACAGACCTATATCCATCCTGCCCTGCCTAGCTAAGGTCTTCGAAAGCCAAGTCAACAAACAGATCACTGACCATCTCGAATCCCACCGTACCTTCTCCGCTGTGCAATCCGGTTTCCGAGCCGGTCACGGGTGCACCTCAGCCACGCTCAAGGTACTAAACGATATCATAACCGCCATCGATAAAAGACATTACTGTGCAGCCGTCTTCATCGACCTGGCCAAGGCTTTCGACTCTGTCAATCACCATATTCTTATCGGCAGACTCAATAGCCTCGGTTTTTCTAATGACTGCCTTGCCTGGTTCACCAACTACTTTGCAGACAGAGTTCAGTGTGTCAAATCGGAGGGCATGTTGTCCGGTCCTCTGGCAGTCTCTATGGGGGTACCACAGGGTTCAATTCTCGGGCCGACTCTTTTCTCTGTATACATCAATGATGTTGCTCTTGCTGCGGGCGATTCCCTGATCCACCTCTACGCAGACGACACCATTCTGTATACTTCCGGCCCTTCCCTGGACACTGTGCTATCTAACCTCCAAACGAGCTTCAATGCCATACAACACTCCTTCCGTGGCCTCCAACTGCTCTTAAACGCTAGTAAAACCAAATGCATGCTTTTCAACCGTTCGATGCCTGCACCCGCACGCCCGACTAGCATCACCACCCTGGACGGTTCCGACCTAGAATATGTGGACATCTATAAGTACCTAGGTGTCTGGCTAGACTGCAAACTCTCCTTCCAGACTCATATCAAACATCTCCAATCCAAAATCAAATCTAGAGTCGGCTTTCTATTCCGGAACAAAGCCTCCTTCACTCACGCCGCCAAACTTACCCTAGTAAAACTGACTATCCTACCGATCCTCGACTTCGGCGATGTCATCTACAAAATAGCCTCCAATACTCTACTCAGCAAACTGGATGCAGTTTATCACAGTGCCATCCGTTTTGTTACTAAAGCACCTTATACGACCCACCACTGCGACCTGTATGCCCTAGTCGGCTGGCCCTCGCTACATGTTCGTCGTCAGACCCACTGGCTCCAGGTCATCTACAAGGCTATGCTAGGCAAAGTGCCGCATTATCTCAGTTCACTGGTCACGATGGCTACACCCACCCGTAGCACGCGCTCCAGCAGGTGTATCTCACTGATCATCCCTAAAGCCAAAACCTCATTTGGACGCCTTTCCTTCCAGTTCTCTGCTGCCTGCGACTGGAACGAACTGCAAAAATCTCTGAAGTTGGAGACTTTTATCTCCCTCAACAACTTTAAAAATCTGCTATCCGAGCAGCTAACCGATCGCTGCAGCTGTACATAGTCCATCTGTAAACTACCCACCCAATTTACCTACCTCACCCCCATACTGCTTTTATTTATTTTACTTTTCTGCACACCAGTATCTCTTCTTGCACATGATCATCTGATGATTTATCACTCCAGTGTTAATCTGCTAAATTGTAATTATTCGATTTATTGCCTACCTCATGCCTTTTGCACACATTGTATATAGATTCTCTTTCTACCATATTATTGACTTGTCTATTGTTTACTCCATGTGTAACTCAATTTACCACAGGTGGACTCCAAACAAGTTGTAGAAACATCTCAAGGATGATCAATGGAAACAGGATGCACCTGACGTCAATTTCGTGTCTTATAGCAAATTGTCTATATATGTGTGTGTATATATAAAAATACTAACATTTTTTATACGTCTGCAAAAATGTCTAAAAAAATATTTTTGCTTTGTCATTATGGAGTATTGTGTGTAGATTGAGGATTATAATTTGTTTTAATCCATTTTAGATTAAGGCTGTAATGTAACAACATGTGGAAAAAGTCAAGGGATCTGAATACTTTCCTGAAGTACATACCATATATATAAAGGTCCCACAGTTGACAGTCCATGTGAAGGACCCACAATAAAACATGGTAGCGTACAATAACCTGTTTTCTTTTAAGATGTCTGGACAAGACAAAGGTACACACACCCACCCGATCACTGTATGGCTGTTGATCGACAGTCTATGTGTGCAAGACACATTTCAAGGGGAAATATAATGACAATCTAGTTTTTATCTAATCTCAAGTTCTCATGTAATGTTTGGTCAGGTGGAGAGGCTGATCCAGGAGAAAGGCTGGGAGTTCATGTGGAATGAGAGACTGGGCTACATCCTCACTTGCCCCTCCAACCTGGGCACTGGGCTCCGCGCTGGAGTACACGTCAACCTGCCCAAGCTCAGCAAGGTAACACACACACTGCAATATCTACTCAGAGCCTCAACAAATATACACGGCAAAAACAGTTTTACCTAAAAAAATATAAATCTTGTTTTGAGTGATAATACATTTAAAATTCATTTTTTTTCTTACCAAGATACATTATCTGACTACATCAGCAGATAATGTTGCTTATTTTGACCTAAAAAAGCTTGACACATGTGGGGTAAGATAATTAATCTTGTTTCAAGATATTTTTTCTTAATAAGACGTCTTACTAAGATAATAGATGTTTGGCTTGTCCCTATACAGATTCACACACTCACAAACACACAGACCTGTTTACCCTCACACCAGCGACCAACAAGATACCCACTTTCCAGTCATGCGAGGCCCATCTGTCTTCTGTAAATTCCTCTCCGCTCGCTAACCAGGGCAGTGCTTGTGAGGGCACGCCCTAGCAAAACGTTTTTACATCGGAAATGAGTGTTTCCTGTTGGACAAGTTCAGATATTATCTCTTAATTTCCTACGTTTTGTGCCCCATTAAAATCAAATCAAATAAAAATTGTTTTGGTCGCATACACATATTGTAACGGCTGTCTTCGGGTGAAAGAGAGGAGGACCAAACTGCAGCGTGATGATAATCCATATTTTAATAGGCTACTTAAACAACGAACAAAAACAACAAACTTACAGAAAGAACCGAAGACGCTACAGTCCCGAACTAGAGACCAGATGAACACACGAACAGGAACAATCACCCACAAAACACTACAAAAACAGGCTACCTAAATATGGTTCCCAATCAGAGACAATGACTAACACCTGCCTCTGATTGAGAACCATATCAGGCCAAACAAGAAACCCCACATAGAAACAGACAACATAGATAATACCCACCCAGCTCACGTCCTGACCAACTAAATAAAGACTAAACAAAGGAAATAAGGTCAGAAACGTGACACATATTTAGCAGATGTTATTGGGGGTGTAGCGAAATTATTGTGTTCCTAGCTCCAACAGTGCAGTTATATCTAACACAAATCTAAGTAAAAAAATAAATAATAAGGAATTAAGAGATATATAATATTAGGATGAGCAATGTCGGAGTGGTATTGACTAAAATACAGTAGAACACCGTATGTAAACATTATTAAAGTGACTAGTGTTACATTAAGTGACCAGTGATTCCATGTCTATGTACATAGGGCAGCAGCCTCTAAGGTGCAGCGTTGAATAACCGGGTGGTAGCCGGCTAGTGACTTACGTTCAGGGCAGGCTACTGGGTGGAGGCCGGCTAGTGAGGGCTATTTAACAGTCTGATGGCCTTGAGATAGAAGCTGTTTTTCAGACTCTTGGTCCCAGTTTTGATGCACCTGTACTGACCTCGCCTTCTGGATGATAGCGGGGTGAACAGGCCGTGGCTCGGCTGGTTGATGTCCTTGGTGATCTTTTTCGCCTTCCTGTGACATCAGGTGCTGTAGGTGTCCTGGAGGGAAGACAGTGTGCCCCCGGTGGTGCGTTGGGCAGACCGCACCACCCTCTGGAGAGCCCTGCCGTTGCGGGCGGTGCAGTTTCCATACCAGGCGGTGATACAGTCCGACAGGATGCTCTCAATGGTGCATCTGTAAAAGTTTGTGTCTGTAACCCCACTGCAGGACCCCCGCTTCGCAAAGATTCTGGACAACCTGCGTCTGCAGAAGAGAGGTACCGGAGGAGTGGACACCGCAGCCGTGGGCAGCACCTTTGACATCTCCAACCTGGACAGACTGGGACAGTCAGAGGTAATAAGGAATACATAGTGTAGGGTGAAGTTTCTCTTAGACACTGATCTTGAGTCCGTTTGGATTGGGAAGGGGAAGCTGATCCTAGATCTGTACTGGGGACCTTCACACACACAGCCACGGGGTGCATCTCAAATAGTCTAAAATGGCGTACTCTCCACTCTTCTCCTTTACCTGCGCCTACAATACAAGGCAATGCAATAAGTTATTATCCCAAATGAGAATATTACAACTAAGGTACGACCTGGAAAAACTTGCCAGGAACCGACTGAGATGGCGGACATTCATCAATAGCCTCAGCTCCTTAGGAGGCAAGGGCTTAAGAAGGCAAGTCAAAAGCTGTTATTCAGAATCTGAGAAGGTAGGTCAAAACAATACGGGTGAAGAGTACCAAATGCATTTTCTTTACAGCTCTGTATAGTAAATGAGAGGACACAAGCGAGGAAGCCATTTTAGACTACTGAGATGCGGCCATGGGTTGTACTGGAAGGATTGAACAGTGTCTTGAGGAGAGAGACCGTCTTGCCTCTGTGTGTTGTGTACACCCTTGTGTACCCAGTCATGCTGTCATGCCTGTGTCTGCATGCGAGATGGTGACATAGATAAAAGACGACAATGGGACTATTCTGTATTGTGTGTTGCTGGTGTGGGTCCTGGAGAGCCACAATGTGTGCGGAGTACCAGACACTTGTACAATCTATGCCAAGGCGCATTGAAGCTGTTCTGGCGGCTCGTGGTGGCCCAAACGCCCTATTAAGACACTTTATGTCGGTGTTTCCTTTCATTTTGGCACTTACCTGTAGATCCTCCGCTAACACTGCATTTAGACGCACACACACACCAATCACGATGCGGTTGATTATTTGAACCAGGTACGGGGGGGGGGGGGGGGGGGGGCGTACACACTGCAGCTCTCCAGAACCAATCGGTGAGGAATGCAAGGGCAAGGTCTGTGAGTGAAAGAAAGAATGCGCCCACTGACTTTCTCTCTGTGATCAGGTCCAGCTAGTGCAGACGGTGGTAGACGGCGTCAACTACCTGATCGAATGTGAGAAGAAGCTGGAGAAGGGTCAGGACATCAAGATCCCTCTGCCGGTCAGGAAGTAGACTAATCCCCCAACTCCCAACCCAGATATACCTCTTCCTACCAACCTCTGTGTCATCCCCATCAGAACCATAGGTAATGTCCAGATTTAGTCCAACTCTGTTTGAGATGTCGAATTTAAAATGGCACCAAATGTTCCAAGAACGTTACACTCCGGTAGGAATGCACATTTAGAATGTTCTAGTGCATACCTATATCTCTAATCCCAATGCAACTATATGCAATGGAACTCCTTCTACTTAATAGCCCCCAACCTGACACCTAGGCCTGTTACACCTAGACTACAGCATGTCCTATACTCTGTGTCCGATACTACTACTTCCTCGTCTTCCCTCTGTATCGGGATATGGAGGAGCACGGTTATATGCTATACTGCTACGGTAGTGTAATCCATCCATTTGTGGTAGTCTACACCCAAAGTGTAACCATGTAGTGATAGATGACGACTTGAATGGACTTGAATGCAGCACAACAACCATGTTGGACTGAAAAGACTTCTTAGGGGTTTGTATGCTGAAGTTCTAATAAGACACGGGTCAAACTAAGTCGTACTAATAATAACTCATGCTAAACTACTGTGCTCTGTGCTCCATGATGTACTGTATGTATCAAGCAGCAATATCATTTCAACCCACCAGCATTCTCGTAAAGATTTTATTAAAGGAACCATGTGTTTAATGCATTTCCTCTCTCATTCGTCATTAATATTATAAACCTGTTACGTGCCCGTGTGTTGTTGACCCATAGGCTTATAGAATTGTGTTGAACTTGACCACATTGCAACCTGTAACTGTTTAAAGTGTGTGTGTGTGTGTCTGCGTGTGCGTGATTTCATCCCATCATGAAAGCAATGCTTTGAGTGACTTATTACAGTGGATGGGCGCCATAGTAACCAAGCTCTCAGTGCTTGATCGTGATCAGCTTGGTAGGGTTTGGGGTCATGTGACAATACCGATCCTCTTAACACTGCACTGTGCTATACCAAGACTTATGGCCAAAGGGAGTTAGCGTTGATTGGTTTTCTATGCATTTGATTGAATTACTGTAAATCACTGATTAGTGTGAACAAACTCTGATAATGTGGAGCCAATACACAGTTTAAGGTCATAAATCTGAGTAGCATTCACAATGTTGCACAACTACTACAATCATTAATACTTGCTCATTAAAGACTGGTAAAGAAGTGATAACATGTTTTGATACTAGATGTTCTAACAAGAGCACTGTGTCTTACGACTGACTTCAGATCTGCCAGCCAGGCTGTTTGACATTGTAACATATGTGCTAGAAAACTAGGGGAACAATTTGTCTTGTTCCCAATGCTGAACATTGACATTGCAACAGCATCCGTGTTATTCAGAGCTGCAAATAAACCCTGAAGTGTTTGTATTACAAGGTTTTAAGAATCCCTCTCTCTATCCAACCAGTGATTGTTTGAAAAGCATTGGAGCGGCATGTTGTGTTACTGAAATCTGGGTTGTTGACACCATAGCAAAACGTTTTGGAACGGAACACAGAAATGAGCAGTTCTTCCCGGTCATTTTCCGTTTGGTGCCTACTGAACCCTGTACAATACAGCCAAGCTACTTGAAGCGCCCCCGCCCGCTTTGCATTGCAGTCTGCAGACCTTGGTCCTCCTCCCAAATCTCACAGGGAAAAATGGTACGTTGCCATGGCAACTGTCTTATGGAGGAACGGGAACTAGGAACTCCAAGGGGGGCTTTGTCTGTGCACAGCCAACTAATCCTCAAGCCTTCAGTGGAGCTGCAGGACGCACGGGAACAATGACAAGCCAGAAAGCACAGACTCATCACAGCACACGGAAGTCCTGTTTTATACCTGGTGTTAAAATTGGGCCCACATTTTTAGACCGGTGTAGAAAATTTAAATGACTGATTTTGATTATCTTCCTGACCACTTACTGAGGTAGACAGGGACTTGTTGTATCTGGATCACCTTGATTAGATTAAAAAAAACACATGTAACCATTTGTAAGATGTAACCAGGGCCTGTAGGGGAATGGCACCACTTTTCACATACACTGAGTGTACAAAACTTTAAGAACACCTGCTCTTTCCATGACACAGACTGACCAGGTGAATTCAGGTGAAAGCCATGATCCCTTATTGATGTCACTTGTTAAATCCACTTCAATCAGTGTAGATAAAGGGGATGAGACAGGTTAAAGGAGGATTTTTAAGCATTGAGACAATTGAGACACAGATTGTGTATGTGTGCCATTTAGAGGGTGAATGGGCAAGAAAAATGCAATGTGGCTTTGAAAGGGGTATGGTAGTAGGTGCCAGGCACACCAGTTTGTGTCAAGAACTACAACGTTGCTGGGTTTTTCACGCTTAACAGTTTCCCGTGTGTATCAAGAATGGTACACCACCCAAAGAACATCCAGCCAACTTGAAACAACTGTGGTACGCACTGGAGTCAACATGGGCCAGCATCCCTGTAGAATGCTTTTGACACCTTGTAGAGTCCATGCCCAGACAAATTGAGGTTCTGAGGTCAAACGGGTGGGGAGCAACTTAATATTAGGAAGGTGTTCTTAATGTTTTGTACACTCAGTCATAGCCGCGGGAACTAGTAATCCCCCCCCACACACACAAAAGTAGTGCACTGAGCATTACGCAGCATGTAAAGTGTTGGTCCCATGTTTCATGAGCTGAAATAAAAGATCCCAGAAATTTTCCATACCAGACATGTCACGCACTGAGCATGTTTGGGATGCTCTGGATTGACCACGTGTTCCAGTTAATGACAATATCCGGCGAATTGGCACAGCCATTGAAGAAGAGTGGGGAAGCATTCCACCAGCCACAATCAACAGCCTGATCAACTCTACGCAAAAGGAGATGTGTCGCGTTGCATGAGGCAAAATGGTGGTCACACCAGATACTGACTGGTTTTCTGATCCACGCCCCTCCCTTTTTTTCCCACGGTATCTGCAACCAACAGATGCATGTCTGTATTCCCAGTCATGTGAAATCCATAGATTAGGGCCTAATGACTATTTCAGTTGACTGAGTTCCTTACATGAACTGTAACTCAATTGTTCCATCCTGAGAGTTTCTATTTTTGTTCAGTGTACAAAGCTCAGTCCATCATAGCCTTCAGTAGTCAAAATACATTGCATTCATTCTCGCACCATGCAATCAATTATCAGTTCTAAACACTTTATTCTTTATTTTCCCCAGTCCATCAGATGTATTCCAGAATTGATAGTTTCCTTCTAGACAACAAGTTGCTCCCAATACTAAAGTCTTCTGATTATGAGGGTATTGTCATCTCGGACCACAGTGCAGTGGTAATGGTATTGTGTTTTCCTGATAACGTTCTCCCACAACGCACTTGGCGACTCAATCCACGTCTCTTCTCAGATGAAGAATTGAACACATACGTATCTATCTGCCCAAAAGGATTTTTTCCTTGAGCTCAATCGGCTTTCAGAGACAATAATGTGCACCCTGAAGCGCTGAAAGCATACCTACGTGGCCAGATCGTATCATATAACGCCGGCATGAATAAGAGGTCAGGGCATCTTACAAAACTTGCTAACCTTAGAAACGACATTGATCAGAGGCACTCAACCACGCCATCTGCAGACCTCTATAAGGAGAGAATCACATTACAGAGAGGACCTCCACTTAAAATCCAGACAAACCACTTGAGCCACAGACTCCAAATAAGTATCATGATGTTGGAAAAATTGTACACAACATTGCACAGGTCTTATTTTCACGATTTGGACATTACTTCGCTTTCCAAAGCTAATAAACATGTGGAAATGTGAGCAGCATTTTGTATTCCAAGTTGAATTAGTTAGGGAGCGTAAACAAAGTACAAACTTTTTTTGACTTCAAACAAGGTTCAGAATGTCCACTGACTACCCTTCTATATTGCACACCCCTTAGTTTGTCCTTTTTCATCTCACAGGATTAAAAAAATAATTTTTCAAAATGTAGAATTTCAATACCTCCTTGGTCATGTGACCTACTGACCTCAAATAAGGTTCAGAATGTCCACAGAATGTCATACCTTCATATCGCACACTCTGATGTGTGTCTACTTTCATCTCATGCTATTAGACTTAAATATGTAAGCTTTGCAGGCCTTCATTTTACATGGGTGTTTAAAAAAAAAATTTAAGTCAACAAATGTTCCATCCTCACAATAACTATCTTTCACATGGACACTGAAAAGATCTGCAAATGGCTGTATGTGGAATGGATCAAGGACAGGAGAGGTGTTCAAACAGAGGTGCTTAAAGGAAGGCACACAGGTAGGCCTCATGAAAAACAATGTTTCATATGCTCTTTTTAGTCACAGTAATAGGCAGTGATTTGTCAGTCAATCCTTTTCATAGCATCACTTTCATACACTGTACATTAAGACAACTCCTCCTACGTTGAGTATTAGAACGCAGTTTACATAACCTGATAATGACGATATTTGAGTGCATTCACAACAAGCCACCTGCAGACAACTTACAAAATGCAATATTGCATTTGAGGGTTTGTTTTCTGATGAAAATAGTTATTTGATGCATGGCCTACTATTTCTAACTGGGAGAATAAATTCCTACGTCTTTTGTGAGTAAAATCCTTTTTCCAAAATTGATTTAGGTGCATTTTTGTGAAGAGGTATGAGGGTTGTGATATGGGTCATTTAATAGTAAAATTATTTAAGGGATCAATACATTTCTATATTGCTTCCCCAGTATCTGCATGAACCATCGGGCCCAGTGTTTTTGGTTGACCCTGCTGGACAGAAAGAGAAGGAGGAATCGGAACATGCTGCATTCAAATTCAGGTCTTAGTTATTCCATTGTACTGGATCTAATACATATTAGCATTTTACATACATTCATAAGTGTTGTAGCAGTATTAATTAGAGAAAGGTAAAGAAGATTTTGTTCGGGCACCAGGCAGGTATTAACCCTGCCGAAAGGAAAATAGTAGAACAGCGAGAGTACCACTACCAGACCCACACACATCAACAGAAGAGACTGCCTAGAGCAGGGGTGTCAAACTCATTTCGCATCGTGGGCCACATACGGCCTAGGGAGATGTCAAGTGGGCCGGACCATTAAAATTATACCATACTCTGCTATAAATAACCAAAATATCATGTCTTTCCTTTGTTTTGGTGTAAAGAAGCACAAGAACATTAGGAAAATATTGAAATTTAATGAACTATCCTTTTACAAAACATTTCATGAAACACCTCATATTTCCTTAGACAAATGTGCAATTTACTTTTATCATTCACAAATATGCATTGCAACTGATCCCACTGATTGTACAAAGGCACAAAACTTTAATTGGTACTGAAAAATATAGTAATGCACTTTAAGATTAAATGAGACTTTTAAAGAAAGGAATTTTTAAACCACTTACACATACGCATATAAAATCTAAATGTAATCCCTGCGTACACCTTACAAACTAAGGAGAGTGATTTTAAATGTGTAATGAAGAAAGTGTTCGCCTGTCCTGTAAATCTGTAAACTTCATACATGAAACATACATACACCTACAATACATACTGAAAATTTATGGAGTTGTATGAACAGTAGAATTCCATCACACAACTTTTGTTTTGAAGCTGCTGACTAACATTAAAGTGCACATTTTTTAAATCACCACAGTAAGGATTCATCTTCACAGAGCTGTATTCTTTCAATGCAAACAGTATCTAAGGCAGCATTTTAAAGGTGTTAGTCTAGTCTGGACTTGTATTTGTTCCTGAAACTTGGCATCTTTTGGCCTGTACAAGTGCATCAACACCAGGTGTCATGTCCTGACTAGCTGTCACTTTCAGAATGTCATTTAAGTGCTTGTTTGTGAGCCTTGAACGCATTTTTGTTTTATTGATATTCATCACTGAGAAAATTTGTTCACAAAGGTAGGTTGTCCCAAACATGCACAAAATTTTAGCAGCCAGGGCTGTTAATTTGGGGTACCCTGGTAGTAGATACTGATAAAATCTGTCCAGACCTACAGAGGCAAATTTGCCCTTCAAATCTGCATCACACTGCAAATCAATTATCTCTAGCTGAATTTCGACCGGCAGATCAGAAGCTTTAACTGTGAAAGGTGAGCGAAAAACTGAAAATTCTGTCTCAAGTTCACCAAATACCTGAAAACGTTTCTCAAACTCCCGCAGTAGTCCTGCAATTTTGTCTTTGTACCGTTTCATGTCCGCATCAGGTCTGGTCACACACACATCTCTCAGACAGGGGAAATGAGCAGGGTTGCCATTTGCCAGTTGCATCTCCCACAAAGTCAGCTTCAACTTAAATGCATGTATGTTGTCAGAAAACTGTGTGACAACTTTTTTGCGGCCTTGCAACATTTTGTTCAGATTGTTCAAGTGTTCAGTAATATCAACCAAGAATGCAAGGTCCCGTAGCCATTCCTGAGATTGTAATTCCAACACCGGTTTTCCTTTTTTCTCCATGAACTGTCCGATTTCCTCTCGTAGATCAAAGAAATGCCTCAGCACAGCGCCTCGGCTTAACCATCTCACTTCAGTGTGGTATGGCAGGCTGTGGGTAATGTTGCTGTCGCTGAGAAGTTTGTCAAACTGACGATGGTTCAGACCTCTGGACCGGATGAAATTTACAGTGCGAACAACCACCTCCATGACGTGGTCCATTTTCAGCGACTTGCAACACAATGCCTCCTGGTGCAAAATACAGTGAAATGTCCAGAAACGATCTCCTCCATTAAGGGCTTGTACTTTGTCTTTGAACTTTGTCGCGACACCTGCTTTCTTTCCGACCATGGATGGCGCGCCGTCTGTAGCCAGGCTGACAGCGCGGGACCAGTCCACTCCAACTCTGTCCAATGCAGCAACGACAGAGCCGAAAATGTCCTCGGCTGTTGTGGTGTCCATCATTGGCACCAACTCAAGAAACTCTTCAGTAACAGTCAATGTCTCATCAACTCCTCGAATAAATATGGCCAGTTGGGCCACGTCTGTGATGTCAGTGCTCTCGTCAATTGCCACGGAAAATGCAATAAATGACTTGACTCTCTGTTTCAATTGACTGTCTAAATCTGCCGATAGTTCCGAAATCCTCTCTGCTATAGTATTCCTCGTCAGGCTAATATTGGCAAAAGCTTGTCGCTTCTCGGGACATACAAGTTCAGCCGCCTTCATCATGCATCGTTTAACAAAGTCACCGTCGGAATACGGCTTCGATGCTAATGCTATTTCGCTAGCAATTAGGTAGCTGGCTTTTACCACTGCTTCACTGACTTCTCGGCTCTGGATGAAAGTTGACTGCTGTTTCCTCAGACCCGCCAGCAATTCGTTAATCTTATCTCTTCTCAGTTGTCCTTGCAAGCCGTCATATTTTTCGCTGTGATGAGTCTCGTAGTGGCGTCGAATATTATATTCCTTCAATACCGAAACTTGTTGCAAACACACCAAGCACGAAGGTTTTCCGTGCATCTCTGTAAATAAATAGGACGTGGTCCATTTTTCTTTGAAAATTCTACACTCCTTATCTACTTTTCTCCGTTTGGATAACGACATTTTGGCTAATGAGGGTGTAGCGGAGAGGTAGAGACCAAGGTATTAACAACGTCGTAACAAGCAGCAGATGGCGCATTGATACCGTCTGCTGTTTTCAGTCTGTCTCAGTGATGCGGCTTGTCTTCTACTCTGATGGAAAGAGTGCGCCCCTTAGCGGATAATCCATGAATTGCAGCGAATTAAAAATATTAATTCCATGTCTTTTATTCATTTTTTCCACTTTCAAATTATCATGCGGGCCTGATCGAACCTCCTTGGGGGCCGGTTCCGGCCCGCGGGCCGTATGTTTGACACCCCTGGCCTAGAGTGTAGCCTGTTGACCAGATAGCCAGCGGAGAGAAAAAAGAATACACACCCTATAGATCCCACATCACATCAGTCCTTCCACAATTCTTGGTAACCCCACCAAACATACCTCATATAACAATAATGGCAGAGCAAATAAACAGCAACTTCATACAATAATGAATGAACCCAGTCATCACACAGAGGATTTGCAATAGTTTGTATTTTCTTCCTGGGAAGGAGTGCAGAGGGTATGAATGTGTGGTGTTCATATACACACTAGTCCAGCTCCAATGAAACTTCAATGTACTTAGGAAATAGAGTCGGTTGCAGTGTAAAGCACTGGAACATAGCGTGAAGAGAAAGAGAGAAAGAGAACAAGAGAGGGATTTAGCTGTCGTCTGGAGGGTGCAGGTATCCGGTCTGACGGTAGGTTGGGTGGTAGTTGAACGCTTCGCAACAAATGTTGCTACTAATCCGTTTGATCCATAACCATCGCGGTCCCAAATGAGAACAACCACGTCGTTGAGCGATCACACCGAGGATTGATCCAAAAAAACTGTACAACCACATATGATAACAAATATTTCCTAACACTTTGGATGCTATTCTTGGACAGTTAGAAGAAAAAAAGCATCAATGCAAAAAAATATATATTACTAATTACTGCCCATGAACCTAACCTCAACCTTGTGGGTCTATGGGTGTTTGGGCCAATAAAGTGCCAACTCAATTCTACCACTGACTAGTCTCTCATGCCCCTATGAACGGGGACACAGGGCAATAGTTTTTAATCGAAACAAGCCCTTTTTTACTGGAGGACACTAACCCCTAATTGGGGCTCTTTTCTTGACACATAGTAGCAGTTTACCAGATAAGAAGTCAAGAAGATCAAAACGTAGATTGTTGTAAGGGTGTATTACGTCCTGTGCTGGCCCCATTGTCATATCCATTCTGGATTCTGAGTGGTAAAATCATAGCTGAAAAATTCCTCTATGTATGTGTATACATTTTCCGCCAAGACAGAACTGCCAAAGGGGGTGGAGTTGCAATCTACTGCAGAGACAGCCTGCAGAGTTCTGTCATGTTATCCAGGTCTGTGTCCAAACAGTTCGAGCTTCTACTTTTAAAAATCCACCTTTCCAGAAATAAGTCTCTCACTGTTGCTGCTTGTTACAGACCCCCCGTAGCCCCCAGCTGCGCCCTGGACACAATATGTGAATTGCCCCCCATTTATCTTCAGAGTTTGTACTGTTAGGTGACCTAAACTGGGATATGCTTAACACCCCGGCCATCCTACAATCTAAGCTAGATGCCCTCAATCTCACCCAAATGATCATGGAACCTACCAGGTACAATCCCAAATCCATAAACTCGGGCACCCTCATAGATATCATCCTGACCAACCTGTCCTCTAAATACACCTCTGCTGTCTTCAACCAGGATCTCAGCGATCACTGCCTCATTGCCTGCGTCAGTAATGGGTCCACGCTCAAACGACCACCCCTCATCACAGTCAAACGCTCCCTAAAACACTTCAGCGAGCAGGTCTTTCTAATCGACCTGGCCCGGGTTTCCTGGAAAGATATTGACCTCATTCTGTCAGTAGAGGATGCCTGGTTATTCTTTAAAAGTGCTTTCCTCACCATCTTAAATAAGCATGCCCCATTCAAAAAATGTAGAACCAGGAACAGATATAGCCCCTGGCTCACTCCAGACCTGACTGCCCTTGACCAGCACAAAAACATCCTGTGGCGTACTGCATTAGCATCGAATAGCCCCCGTGATATGTAACTTTTCAGGGAAGTTAGGAACCAATATACACAGGCAGTTATGAAAGCAAAGGATAGCTCTACAAACAGAAATTTGCATTCTTTAGCACAAACTCCAAAAAGTTCTGTGACACTGTAAAGTCCATGGAGACAGTGTAAAGTCCAAGAGCACCTCCTCCCAGCTGCCCACTGCACTGAGGCTAGGAGACACTGTCACCACTGATAAATCTACCATTATCGAGAATTTCAATAAGCATTTTTCTACGGCTGGCCTTGCTTTCCACATGGCCTACCCCTACCCCGGTCAACAGCTCTGCACCTCCCACAGCAACTTGCCCAAGCCTCCCCCATTTCTCCTTCACCCAAATCCAGATAGCTGATGCTCTGAAAGAGCTGCAAAATCTGGACCCCTACAAATCAGCTGGGCTAGACAATCTGGACCCTCTCTTTCTAAAATGATCCGCCAAAATTGTTGCAACTCCTCCCTATTACTAGCCTGTTCAACGTCTCTTTCGTATTGTCTGAGATCCCCAAAGATTGGAGAGCTGCCGTGGTCATCCCCCGTGGTCATCTCTTCAAAGGGGGAGACACTAGACACAAACTGCTACAGACCTATATCTATCCTACCCTGCCTTTCTAAGGTCTTCGAAAGCCAAGTTAACAAACAGATCACTGATCATTTCGAATCCCACCGTACCTTCTGCGCTATGCAATCTGGTTTCCGAGCTGGTCATGGGTGCACCTCAGCCACGCTCAAGGTCCTAAACCATATCATAATCGCCATAGACAAAAGACAATACTGTGCAGCCGTATCCATCGACCTGGCCAAGGCTTTCGACTCTGTCAATCACCGCATTCTTATCGGCAGACTCAACAGCCTTCGTTTCTCAAATGACTGCCTCGCCTGGTTCACAAACTACTTCTCAGATAGAGTTCAGGGTGTCAAATCGGAGGGCCTGTTGTCCGGACCTCTGCCAGTCTATGGGGATGCCACAGGTTTCAGTTCTCGAGCTGACTCTCTTCTCTGTATACATCATTGATGTCGCTCTTGCGGCTGCTGATTCTCTGATCCACCTCTACGCAGACGACACCATTCTGTATACTTCTGGCCCTTCCTTGGACACTGTGTTAACTAACCTCCAGACGAGCTTCAATGCCCTACAACTCTCCTTCCGTGACCTCCAACTGCTCTTAAATGCAAGTAAAACTAAATGCATGCTCTTCAACCGATCGCTGCCCGCATCTGCCCACCCGCCTAGCATCACTACTCTGGACGGTTCTGACTTAGAATATGTGGACAACTACAAATACCTAGGTGTCTGGTTAAACTGTAAACTCTCCTTCCAGACTCATATTAAGCATCTCCAATCCAAAATTAAATCTAGAATCGGCTTCCTATTTTGCAACAAAGCATCCTTCACTCATGCTGCCAAACATACCCTCATAAAACTGACTATCCTACCGATCCTTGACTTTGGCGATGTTATTTACAAAATAGCCTCCAACACTCTACTCAGCAAATTGGATGCAGTCTATCACAGTGCCATCCGTTTCGTCACCAAAGCCCCATATACTACCCAACACTGCGACCTGTATGCTCTCGTTGGCTGGCCCTCGCTTCATATTCGTCACCAAACCCACTGGCTCCAGGTCATCTATAAGTCCTTGCTAGGTAAAGCCCCGCCTTATCTCAGCTCACTGGTCACCATAGCAGCACCCACCCGTAGCATGCGCTCCAGCAGGTATATTTCACTGGTCACCCCCAAAGCCAATTCCTCCTTTGGCCGCCTTTCCTTCCAGTTCTCTGCTGCCAATGACTGGAACGAATTGCAAACATCACTGAAGCTGGAGACTCATATCAACCTCACTATTGTCGTAGCTGAATCAGAATTAGTTAGGTAACATAGATAAATAAGATGTTTTATTTACTTTCATAATATGCAGAATATCAGAAAGGGAGAAGGGCTCCACTATGTCTGTACGCTGGTCACTCCCTTCTTTTCCCATTGGGGGGAGGAGTATGGCAGTGTCTGGAATCATTATATTACCCCTCTGCTGATGTTGAACTTATCTTTCATAGTATATGACCTAGAGGTTCACTCCCCTTAGTGAGCTTCTCCAGGAGTGGGGAGAAGAGGGGGTGTATTTGAGATGGGAGTATCTACAATTGACAATTGATATATGCCATTGGATGAGGTAATGTTTTGGTCCTAAGTGGTACCAAGAACGAGATTAGAACCTCGGTTAAAGAGACCAAACTGAACGATAATTTATAGCTAATGCTATAAATTATGGGATACTCCTCTTTCAAGTAAAAGGCCCTTTGTAATGTTCCTAAGATCTGTTTCGTCATGTGAGTTGAGAGGGGTGTGTCTTGGCTATAAATGATACTAAGAATTGTTTTGTAGGGACTCTCAGAGAATTCATTTATAGACACAGAATTGATCTGAGAGTCAAAAAGGGCTATAGTGAAGCTCATATAATTAAAGATGGAGTTTAAAATATAACTCTGACCTGTGTGTGGTTTGCTCTCTCAATGTTTAGTAATACAGGAAATTACCACGACACTATCTTTAAGCATCAGCTACCAGAGCAGCTTACAGATCATTGCACCTGTACATAGTCCATCTGTAAATAGCCCATCCAACTACCTCATCCCCATATTGTTATTTATTTTATTTATATTTTGTATTTTTTTTGCTCCTTTGCACCACAGTATCTCTACTTGCACATTCATCTTCTGCACATCTCACTCCAGTGTTTATTTGCGAAATTGTAATTATTTCGCCACTACGGCCTATTTATTGCCTTACCTCCCTAATCTTGTGTTATTGACTGTACATTTGTTTATTCCATGTGTAACTCTGTGTTGTTGTTTGTGTCACACTGCTTTGCTTTATCTTGGCCAGGTCACAGTTGTAAATGAGAACTTGTTCTCAACTGGCTTACCTGGTTGAATAGAGGTAAAATTAAAAATTAAGAAAATACTATATGTGGGAATGTCTTATGTCCGTCCTACATGTAGTGTTGGTACATGGAATATTCCTCAACTGCATATATCATAAATTGCTATTGCAAATAAAGTATTATGTTCAACAACTGACATTTTCAGATATTATTTTGACAAACATGCTTTGGTGCTTACAATTCATTCTCTATTGTCAGAGATTTGGTGGGCACTGTCATCTGCGGTCTTTGTGATATGACTTTCTTTAAGCATGTACTGATGAAACTGTCACTTAATAGTTTTTTCTTAAAGTCTACAAACGCTCTACATTTATTCACTCTGTGATAGGGTTGGATCATATATGCTACTGTTATTATTGTCCTGTAAATGGTTCAGTGCCTATAATTTAGGCTGTGTGTAGAATGGGGCATAAAGGAAATTACCTCTACTACTAAATTACTACTAGATTATAGACATACAAATTTGGCTTGGGTATTCATTTGCCTATAACTAATCATAATTCCATTATTTTTACATAAAAAAGAGAATACTTCCAAATGAGAAGATCCTGCCAAGGAAAAGACGACTGGGCGGACATAAAGTGGAAAGGAGGGAAAATAACTCACACCATGCAGCAGGACTCCTTCAGCTGAGGGGTCTTGTAATGCAGGTTTGATAGTTATATTTTCAATAATGAATGGTTAGCTGTTATGTGACAATTAGGTCAAAAAATCTATTTTTTTAGTGTAGATGGCCAAGGAAGTTGCACAGAACTTCCCCAACATCCCCTCCCAAATTGATATCGAACCTTCAAAAACACATGGAGCAACTGCAAAAAGAAATGGCTGAGGATATGCTAAAAGTGTCTGGTATGTAATGACATTTAATTCAAAGTAAATGTAAATTCTTTATTTTTATCTAGTTGTGTGGGACAGCCATATGTTCAGTTCATGCCTATGATTTCAGAGTTCAACAAAGCCAACAACTGCTTCATGTGTGCCTCTGATAAAGAACCTGGATGTGGCCCAAAGACTGACTGGGTTAGTAACTTTATTTAACATGTTTAGAATCTTTTGACAACAGTGACAGCATGTCAGACAATTTATGATATAACACAATGGATGGCTAATTCGTCATACTGCATTGATATTTGATATTATTTATAACGCGTTACGCTTTGTCTTGTTTTAGATTGAATGTTTTGCATGCCAACGGTGGTTCCATGTGCTGTAACTAGGAATGAAGACTAAAGAGTTCAACAGAGTAAAGAACACAAACTGGAAGTGCTGTCTTTGTTGTTGAAAATGTATGCTATACCCCATCCATACTGAAGAGGCTCTGAAATGAACATCAACCAGAGATAAAGAGAAAGTTAACACTGTGAAATGGTTTGTACTTAATTGTAGTTAAATGTCTGTTGACATGTTGGAAAAGATTAAAGGTTTACAATTTCTGTTTCATTTGTCAATATTCCATTTTTATTCATTGATTTACTGCCCACCATTACTGTGGTTACATGTTCAGTATATGTATTGACCAGCAAACCCACTGCAGCCTACCTCACTAGCTCACTCCCCATCCCTGCTTTGGACAATTAATAGCATGACTCTCGTACTTTGCCCTTTTCCTTTATGGTTGATATTAACGACGAACGGAGTTATTATCTGTCTCTCTCCTATTGTGTACCGCTGTTAAATACTGTGGGGAAAATAAAAAACTGGGAAAATAAGTACTAAGAACTACCAATTATTGTAGATAAATATTAAAGAAAAGGGTAAACAACACTGGACTGAACCCCCTAATTGTCAAACTAATATTAATGTACAACAATATAGAAGAGACATGACGAGAGGTTATGCAATATGGGTGTATATCCACTGCACGCTTCTTAGGTGTGTAATTGACATGACCAAGGAGCTATTGCAAATTTGAAAAATTCATGTAAAACTATATGAGATGAAAATGGACTAACTAAAGGGTGTGCAATGTGTGTCTATGCTATCGGGTTAGCTACAACCAGTTTTGAAAGTGTTAGGTGTAATGGTTAAAGAGCTATTGAAATTAGATTTATTTTATTTTATTTGTCACTATGTTGACGGTCCCTAACTGTTGTTGGTGGACGTAAGGAAAACTACAGGCGAATATCCAACCTGAAACTGGCTTTACCTCGGTAAGATATACTTACTAAGGCTCTGGCTATCCGACTAGAAGCGGTTATGCCTACAATAATACCCCGCCGATCAGATAGGCTTTAAGGTCAAGAGACACATCCTATGTACTAGGTACTATCCTATGCAATAGCTGGTGGACAATATAACATTTTTATAAAACAAGGCGACATTAAGTCCTCAGAGCAGAGGTTACTCTCAAAGTAATCGAGAAATGGCTGCCAGACCACGTAAATCGTTCATGGGAGGAAGAGTTTGGAATCGAGATCTCCGATATCACCTGGCATTCTGCAATTGACAGGATACACTCATCCTCTATCTGCATTAGACATGAGTTACTACAGTTTAAGTATTTAATCGCCTACACGTTTGCAGGAGTAGACCTGCCAGATTGTAAACAGAAATAGACCCAACCTACTCTAGATGCCATCAGCCAACCGCCACTCTGTATCACATGTACTGGTCATGCCCGACACCAGGTCCATTCTGGTCCTCTATCTTTGAGACTTTCTCATATATATGCAATAAGAACATTTCCCCAACTCCCTTTTGTCCCTATTATTGAGGTGCTCCCGAAGGGATTACTTTCTGCATTACCCAAGCAGAGGCCATAGCCCACTTATTCCTTTTTAAGTGGAAATCCGATACCCTGCCATCGCATGCTCACTGAGTTAGGAACGTTATGGCCCATCTTAAACTGGGTTAGTGATGTTATGGCCCATCTCAAACTAGAGAAGGTAAAATATTCCACCCGTGGCTCCTTTAAAAAGTTTTCTAAGGTCTGGCAGCCATTTCTTGACTACTTTGAGAGTAGCCCCTGCGCTGAGCACTTAATGTAGCCTTCTTTTGCATAGGACAGCGTAGGACAGTACCAATGTAACCTCGATGTGTCTAAGATGTCACATGTCAATCTAAGATTGTAGGGAATAATCTTAAGGAGAACTGTGGTGTACACAGTGTATGACCTCCCAGAGGGCTCAGTGACACTGTGTAAGAGTGCCCCCTATTACATATTGGGTGGAACTGTGAGACCATTCAAGTTGACTACTACTAGGAATAAATATATTTGACCTCATTGCCTTAGCCTGGCATCCAAACTGAGGTGAAGTAAAACAACGGTGTGCGCAGCATTCAGTATGGTTCAACCAGGCTGTCGTTGGCTCTCTCTGCCCTCCACATCAGCTTTACTTCTCAAGGGTAAACTAGATGACTAATTGAACATGGACACTGACAATACTGGGAAGAAAAAAACATGTTTTATTTTCTTCCAAAATATGGTGGCTCTTCTGAATAGATGTCGATGTGGGGTCCTATGAGTCGTGCAGGTTAAGCAACGCCTGAGCTGTGTCAGAGAAGACAGAGAGAGTAGGGGGAGTGACAGAGAGACAGACAGAGAGAAAGAGAGAGAGAGATTTTTTTGACTCAAACATACTGTAGGTCTACTGTGTCTATTATGTACTTTACAATGAGGTTCTAAAATGAGGCATACTTATTACATGATCAAGGTATCTGACAAAAACCCAAGAAACCTATTCAGAAGGGAGCTGTTGTTACAATAGTTCAGACTCATTTCTACTAGTCTCGGCTATCAAGACTATTGCAAAGTGCATAGTCTCAAGTGGTTTCCTCTCCCTATCTCATCTCCTTCATCTGCGCTCAGTGCCACCTCTCGCCTTTTGGAGGACCCTACGAGAGATTTGGTTGGGGGGCCCTCACCCCCCGAGCAAAACCTTTTAGTCTCTTCCCCCATCTAAATATAGTCCGGGAGGGGACTACTACTACTACTACTCTGTGTGATTACTTACCTGCCAAGTTCTGCAGTCTCTTCCTCTCGTCCAGGTTGTGCTGGAGCATCTCCAGCAGCTCAAAGTACCTGAAAAGGGAATCCCGGGGCCAGATGACCTTCTCGTCCTCCTCTTGCTCCTGCATCACCTTCATGTTCTCCTCCACGTACGACTCCCAGTCTAACAGAGAGGGATAATACGAGGAAATCAGTTAATTAGGGCATGAAACAGAAAAATGCAGCAGAAAACGAGTCCAGGGATACCCTCTCTGTTTCAGTTTGTTTTAAGTTTGGTGCCTTTATGATGACCCGGATGGCTCAGACTACTCTTTTAGAGTGCATCGTAGTAATGAGATCTCAGTGTCCAGGGCATGTTGGTATGTTCACTGTAATTCTTAACAGAATTGATGTACTGTACCAAATATAATCACACACTCCAAATGTACTCCCTATGATTTATTGGGTATCACCGACATTTTGACACACATTTGGTTCCTTGGAAGTTGTGGGAACGTGTGTTTTTGGTTTCAGATTGGTTCCCAGGAACGGAGCCCTAAGTTTCCTGACGGGTAAAACTGAACTTTTTTTTTTTTTTACGTTCTTAGAACAAAACCAAACATTCCAGACTGTTATGGGAACATTTATTTTTTGGGTTGCAGGGACATTCTGAGAACATTTCACTTGAGTTTCTGGGAGGTATTATTAACTCTGAGAACGGAAATTATAGTTTATTTGAAGGTAATTAAATAACATTCTGAGAACATTCTCTAAATGTTATGAAAGATTTGTTAAGTTATTAGTGAAAGTTTGCCAACAATTACAGTAGGTGTGATCTTGCACACCCTTAACAAGATGGAGGATTAGAGAGTTTTGTTGACGCTGAGAATGGAATGTATATGTAAATAACATTCTTAGAGTGTTCTCTGAAAGTTACTTAAGTTTCTGTGGTTTTTCTGGAAAGTTTCCTTCATGTTCTGAGAACAGAATTTAGAGCTTATTGATGGTGATGTTTTTGGTAACATTTAGAATATTACCAAGAACGGACATAAAAGAGAACCATACATTCTCCGAAAGTTCTGAGAACATTGCTTAAGTTACACCGTTTTTGAGAATGTTCCCAGAATGTAGTCAAAATATTAAATTAAATAGAACCACATGGGAACTTGTGCAGAATGTTCGGTACTGAAATTCCCACAAAAGATTGTTGTTTCTTAAAGTTCTCTGAACAATTTAAGAACATGACTTTAAATAGAACCATGAGGAAACCTGTAAGAAACGTTATGCTGACGTACTGAAATTCCCACAGAAGACCGTTGTTTCTTAACATGAAACAATTTGAGAACATTCCCAATGTCAAACCATTTAGAGAACGTTCTCAGAATACTATCAAAATGTAATTAAATGTAACCATGTGTGAACTTTTAGGAATCGTTCTGTTAAAGTAATGAAAGAAAGTTTTTTTTGTCAAGTTCCTTAAATGTGCTGAGAATGTTCCAAAGCCAAGCAACTATCCTGCACCATTCACAACGCTGTGGGAAGGTTGTATGCAAAATAACCATAGCACAACCTCTAACCTCTCAGCTCTAAAAAACGTAAGGTTCTTAGAATGTTCTTTGTTCTGTGACAAAATAAATGGCTATTTTGTCTCATTCAAGGATTGCAAAGAAATGGTCCCTATTCAAAGTATGATGAGTATATTACGGTGTCCCATTGGTGGTTAGGTTTGAAAAGAACCCACCTTTTTCTGGAATATTACATCTTGTAAACTTTAGTAGATCCTCAGTGGAAAATGACTCTTCACCATCCTCTGCCACTTTGCTCAGCCTAAATGTATATTTGAATATATTAGACCTAACCTGAACTTTTTTCAATTGTGAATTTAAATGAAATTAATGCAATTGTGTCGACATCAAATTGTTTTATACATTTTATGGTATGACAGGGACGAGAACACACATTAAAGGTTATAAGAAACTGTCTTACCCGGCAAATTTCGAATGACTTATCCTCCTACAAAAAGAAAAGCAAAAACATACATTTTTCACGGTATTTGTCAAAAGACATTTCAATGACATCAACATATTTTATCGAAACAAAGGTAATATATTGGTTAGTTTCTATTGGCCCAGCAAGTAATGGTGAACATCAACATCAAAGACATTCTATCTTGAAAAGGATAATAATGTTTCATTTCTTTACTTGTAACGTTACATCTTATTCGCCAATCACGCCGGTCTGAAGAATCCAATAGAACATCTCCACACTCACCTCTTTATGATCTCAGCTTTAAAGAGATCAGCTTTGGCCTGGATCTCAATCTGGTGTACCTCTTTAGAGAGGTCACTCCGGATGGCCTGGAAGTTATTCACTGGACGGACAAAAAGGAAACAGACAATTAGGTAAAAAATCTGAGCATTATCACATTAGCATACCACTTAGACTGCATGCCCAGTAGTATTTATGCAAGGAGTATGGACATTGGAACAGTATGATATAAAGCCGTTTATATCAGTTAGAAATCTTTTTTAAATTTCCATTTTAATGTGAAATATCTAGATAAAAGATAAAAACCCACAAACAGACAAGTCTGAGTCAAAAAGTCAAAAAAAGAAAGAAAATGACATAGCTAAATGGATGCTCTTTATTAAAGCATTACAGGGAAGTACCTACCCATAATACCCACGAAGATATTGCGGAATACGAAGGAGCCTATGAGGAGCCAGAGGATGATGTATAGGCCACATATGGTTTTGTTCAGTTCTGGAACTTTGCGGGTGTCTGCGAGCAGAGCGTACCAGTGATCCATGGTGAAGAGGATGAAGAGGGTGATGAAGGAGTTGTAGATATCTCTGGGAGATGATGAAAGTTCATGAAAACGTGTCAAAAATCTTCAAAGATGTAACATGGCTGTAGGTTTTGTTCCGTAACGGAAATGGATTCTGACCGGTTGGACTCTAACCTTATCTGTAATGTAATATCAAGTGTTTGCATTCTACTTTTGAAGCCTTCTTAAAATGTGTGCGATTTAGGAAAATGTGATGTTTCTCAATGACCACTGTTCACATTAATATCATATTATCATAACTGAGAATGAGAGAAATACTCCTGTTAAATACTTCCAAAGAAATCAAGCTTTCATAGTAAGAGCAAATGTCACACACTTAAAGTTCATGTTGTAGACCAGGCCCTCGACGTTGGAGCGCGTGTAACTCTCGAACAGGATGACTCCAACCACAGCGAAGATATAAGCAAACACCAGCAGCAGTAAGAAGATGAAGGTCATAGACTGTAAACACACAGAGATGTCATGTCATCCTTCAGTAGAATAGTATAGAATAGAGGCACTTCATAACAGTGGGACCATTTCTATGTCCCATGAGGTCACAAAAGGACCACCCATGTATACAGGTAGGACTAATCAAATCATATGTATTACATTCGCCGAATACAACTGGTATTGACTTTACAGTGAAACGCTTGCTTACGAACCTTTAAAAATAATAATATAAAATAGTAACTAACACGAGGAATAAAATAAAATACACAAGAATGGAGCTATATACAGGGAGTACCAGTACCAGATTAATGTGCAGAGGTATGATGTATTTGAGGTAAATACACTACATGACCAAAAGTATGTGGACACCTGCTCGTCAAACATCTCATTCCAAAATCATGGGCATTAATATGGAGTTAATCCCCCTTTTCTGCTATAACAGCCTCCACTCTTCTGGAAAGGCTTTCAACTAGATGTTGGAACATTGCTGCGGGGACTTGCTTCCATTCAGCCACAAGAGCATTAGTGAGGTCGGGCACTGATGTTGGCCGATTAGGCCTGGCTTGCAGTCGGTGTTCTAATTCATCCCAAAGGTGTTCGATAGGGTTCAGGTCAGGGCTCTGTGCAGGCCAGTCAAGTTCTTCCCCACCGATCTCGACAAGCTATTTCTGTATGGATCTCACTCTGTATACAGGGCATTGTCATGCTGAAACAGGAAAGAGCCTTCCCCAAACTGTTGCCACAAAGTTGGGAGTACAGATAGAATGTCATTGTATGCTGTAGTGTTAAGATTTCCCTTCACTGGAACTAAGGGGCCTAGCCCGAACCATGAGAAACAGCCCCAGACCATTATTCCACCTCCATTAAACTTTACAGTTGGCACTATGCATTGGGGCAGGTAGCGTTTTCCTGGCATCTGCCAAACACAGATTAGCCCGTCAGACTGCCAGATGGTGAAGCGTGATTCATCACTCCACAGAATGCATTTCCACTGCTCCAGAGTCCAATGGCGGCAAGCTTTATACCACTACAGGGGAAGCTTGGTATTGAACATGGTGATCTTAGGCTTGTGTGAGGCTACTCGGCCATGGAAATCCATTTCATGAAGCTCCCGACAAACAGTTCTTGTGCTGACGTTGCTTCCAGAAGCAGTTTGGACCTGGGTAGTGAGTGCTGCAACCGAGGACAGACAAGTTTTACGCGTTACGTGTTTCAGCACTCAGGGGTTCTGTTCTGTGAGCTTGTGTGGCCTACCACTTCGCTGCTGATCCGTTGTTGCTCCTAGATGTTTCCACTTCACAATAACAGCACTTACAGTTGAGCGGGACAGCTCTAGCGGGGCAGAAATTTGGCGAACTGACTTGTTGGAAAGGTGGCATCCTATGATGGTGCCACGTTTAAGTCCCTGAGCTTTTCAGTGAGGCCATTCTACTGACAATGTTTGTCTATGGAAATTGCATGGTTGTGTGCTCGATTTTATAGTCCTGTTAGCAACTGGTGTGACTGAAATAGCCAAATTCACTCATTTCAAGGGGTGTCCACATTTTGTATATATAGTGTAGGTACCTAAAGGCAGGGTAAAGCTACTAGGCATCCGGATAGATAATAATATGAGTAAAATAAAGAGTGTGTGTTTGTGTTGTGTCGGTATCCGTGTGTAGTGAATGTGTAGTGTGTGCTCCCTCTCTGGCCTCTAGGTCACCAGGCTGCTCGTTATGGCGCACACCTGTCACCATCGTTACGTGCACCTGTGCATCATCAGACTCACCTGGACTCCATCACTTCCCTGATTACCTTCCCTATATATGTCACTTCGTTTGGTTCCTTCCCCAGGCGTTATTGTTTCTGTTCCAGTGTCATGTTGCTGTGTTGTTTGTGTTTCTTGTTTTGTATTTAGTTGCGTTTATTTATTGAAACACTCACTTCATGAACTTGCTTCCCGACACTCAGCGCACTAGTTATAGAGTGTGTATATGGTATGTGCAGTGCATTCGGAAAGTATTCAAACCCCTTGACTTTTTCCACATTTTGCTACAGCCTTGTTCTAAAATTGATTAAATCCCCCCATAATGACAAAGCAAAAATAGGTTTTTAGATTTTTTTTGCAAATGTATTACAAATAAAAAACAGATACCTTATTTAGTATCTATAAGTATTTAGACCCTTTGCTATGAAATTCAATTGATCTCAGGTGCATCCTGTTTCCATTGATCATCCTTGAGATGTTTCTACAACTTGATTGGAATCCACCTGTCATCAATTAATTTGGAAAGGCACACACCTGTCTATGTAAGGTCCCACAGTTGCATGTCAGAGCAAAAACCAAGCCATGAGGTCGAAGGAATTGTACGTAGAGCTCCAAGACATGGGATTGGGTCGAGGCACATCTCTGGGGAAGGGTAGCAAAACTTTTCTGCAGCATTGAAGATCATCAAGAGCACAGTGGCCTGCATCATTCTTCAATTAAATACATTTTGATCCACCAAGACTCTTCCTAGAGCTGGCCGGCTAGCCAAACTGAGAAATCGGGGGAGAAGGGCCTTGGTCAGGGAGGTGACCAAGAACCAGATGGTCACCCTGACAGAGCTCTAGAGTTCCTCTGTGGAGATGGGAGAACCTTCCAGAAGGACAACCATCTCTGCAGAATTTCACCAATCAGGTATTTATGGTAGAATGGCCAGACAGAAGCCACTCCTCAGTAAAAGGGACATGAAAGCCTGCTTGAAGTTTCCCAAAAGGCACTTGAAGAACTTTCAGACCATGAGAAACAGATTCTCTGGAAACCTGGCGCCATCCCTACGGTGTGCTGTGGGGATGTTTTTTAGTGGCAGGGACTGGGAGACTTGTCAGGATTGAGGGAAAGTTGAATGGAGCAAAGTACAGAGATATCCTTGATGAAAACCTGCTCAGGACCTCAGACTGGGGCGAAGGTTCACCTTCCAACAGGACAATGACCCTAAGCACACAGCCAAGACAATGCAGGAATGGCTTTTGGGACAATTCTCTGAAAGTCCTTGAGTGTCCCAGCCAGAGCCCGGACTTGAACCAGATCGAACATCCCTGAAAATAGCTGAGCAGTGATGCTCCCCATCCAACCTGACAGAGCTTGAGAGGATCTGCAGAGAGGAATGGGAGAAACTCCCCAAATACAGTGCCACGCTTGTAGCGTCATACCCAAGAAGACTGTAATCGCTGCCAAAAGGTGCTTCAACAAAGTACTGAATAAAGGGTCTGAATACTTAAGTAAATGTGATATTTCAGTAAGACATATATTGCAGCTTTTAAAGTTTCTATAATAGGAGACTCTGGAACGAAGCTCATCCATCTTATTCTCGAGTGACTAGACATTTGCCAATAGAACAGACCGGAACGCTTTTCAGTTTTTCTCTTCGCCTCAATTTCACCAGGACTCCACCTCGTCTCCCGCGTTTACGCCTGCAGCGTTTTGGTAGCCCATGGAACAAAGAAATATGGTCCAGTATGAGCAGTGGAACAGCTGAGTCTGAGTTGAAGTCGTATTTTAAGTTGAAATCGAGGTTAGTAACTGTCAATCTGATGTCCAGAAGTGCTTGGCAGTCATGTGATAATAGTATGGCTAGAAGTTGACCATGTTACCTGCCTGGGGCCTCATTTATCAACCCTGTGTAAATGTATCACTAAAATCTGGCGTACGTGGAGATTCTAGGATTTTAGCGCACAACAAATTATTGGGATTCAAACTGTCACACACAACATACACACATGTTTTCATTGATAAATCAGACACATACCAGCCTGAAAAACGTCATCCATTCACCTTTTGTGTTGACAAAAACGCTCTCATTTGCTGTATAATTTGGACATGTTGGAACTGGGCTGTGACTTTTTCAAACCAAAAATGCATGCCATCTATAGCGACTGCCAAATACTGGCCGCACATTCTGGAGGATTGATTGCCATTTTGAACAATTTCAAAATAAATTATACAGCCTTGGGATAAACTGAGATTACAGGCCATGATGTCACTCTCTTATCACACAATTATTCTAAGTAGGCTACTAATTACTTTCGAGCATACTCGGGCTATTGATTGAGCGATGGATAAATGTTAGCCTAATTTGATGTGTAGAGGAAATAAACCAGTCATGTCAGAAAGGAGAGATGCCCTGCAATACGATTATGATTTAGGTCTATATAACACAAGTAAAATAAACATATTAGGCTAATTGCTGCTATGCAATATACTTACAGCAAATGCATGTTTTATCATTAGGCCTACCTTTTAATGTTTTTATTAGTCTACTATTTTTATATTTCCCGTGCCTCACACACTTCCATTTCCCACAAAATAACAATATTTGCTTGCAATACAATTGATCAACCACTAGAAGTTGAGCGTATGCATGAGCTGAGCTGTATGTGGAGATACTCACACTTTCCTGTCAAGTTCAAATGGATAAATGCCTTTGCGAGAACTGGCGTGCAAGGTTGAGTCCTTTTCGTGCACACGCACCTTTGAAAAATGTGTCATTCATGTTTGTCCCACTCCCAAAGTCTGTATCACTCAGTCTCTAAGTGCACAATAAATGCTGACACCAATACAGTGGGAGTGTAAAACTGTTGGATCCATAGACATAGAATGAACAATTATACTGTATTTCTATGGTTGGTTCCCTACCTTGAAAGCTTTGGAGATGGCCAACACGATAAGGCGGATCTGCCTGAATTTAGAAATAATTTTCAGGGAGCGGAGGATACGGAACTTCTTTAGGAGTGCCACAATCTCCAAGTCGTCAGTGTCCACCCCTTTGAAGACCTTCACGATCTCTGGTATAACAGACTGGGGGAGGAGAGAGGTAACCTGAGTACTGTAACTGGGATTTGTACTTGTATGTACAGTACCTCCAGAAAGTATTCACATCCATTCACGGATTCCATTTTGTTGTTACAGCCTGAATTAAAAATGGATGAAATATCAACAAAATAAATTCTCACCCATCTACACAAAATACCCCATAATGACAAAGTGAAAACATGTTTTTAGAAATTGTTGCACATTTATCTCAAATGAAATACAGAAATATCTCATTTACATAAGTATCCACACCCCTGAGTCAATACATGGGATCGCCTTTGGCAGCAAATAGTATTTCTGGGTAAGTCTCTAAGAGCTTTGCACGCCTGGATTGCACAATATAAAATGATATAAGCTAAGTCAAGTTGGTTGTTGATCATTGCTAGACAGCCATTTTCAAGTCTTGCTGTAGATTTTCAAGACGATTTTAAGTCAAAAACTGTAACTTGAGGGCCTCCCGGGTGGCGCAGTGGTCTAGGGCACTGCATCAGAGTCTCTGGGTTCGCGCCCAGGCTCTGTCGCAGCCGGCCGCTGGCGCAGTGCGCGCTAACCAAGGGGGCCAGGTGCACGGTGTTTCCTCCGACACATTGGTGAGTCTGGCTTCCGGGTTGGAGGCGCGCTGTGTTAAGAAGCAGTGCGGCTTGTTTGGGTTGTGCTTCGGAGGACGCATGGCTTTCGACCTTCGTCTCTCCCGAGCCAGTACGGGAGTTGTAGCGATGAGACAAGATAGTAATTACTAGCGATTGGATACCACAAAAATTGGGGAGAAAAGGGGATAAAAAAAATAAAACATTCACTGCAACTCCAGTGTAGATTTGGACTTGTGTTTTAGGTTATTGTCCTGGTGAAATATGAATTCATCTCCCAGTGTCTGGTGGAAAGAAGACTGAACCAGGTGTTCGTCTAAGATTTTGCCTGTGCTTAGCTCCATCCAGCTTTGTTTTTTATTCTGAAAAACTCCCCAGTCCTTAACGATTACAAGCGTACCCATAACATGATGCAGCCACAACTATGCTTGAAAATATGGAGAGTGGTACTCAGTAATGTGTTATATTGGATTTGCCCCAAACATAACGCTTTGTAGGTTAGTATTGTGGATTAACTACAATGTTGTTAATCCATCCTCAGTTTTCTCTTATCACAGCCATTAAACTCTGTAACTGTTTTAAAGTCACCATTGGTCTCATGGTGAAATCCCAGAGCAGTTTCCTTCATCTCTGGCAACTGAGTTAGGAAGGACGCCTGTATCTTTGTACTTACTGGGTGTATTGATAAACCATAACTTCAACATGCTCAAAACTATATTCAACGTCTGCATTGGAAAACCTTCCTGATCTTTGATTCGTCATTGGAAAACCTCCCTGATGTTTGTGGTTGAATCTGTGTTTAGAATTCACTGCTCGACTGAGGGACCTTACAGATAATTATATGTGTGGGGTACAGAGATGAGGTGTTCATTCCAACATCATGTTAAACACTATTACACACAGAGTGAGTCCATGCAACTTAGTATGGTTTCTAACTCCTCTAGCTCCACAATGAGATAGGGTGTAGGCCAGGCAGCAGGGTAGGGTGTAGGCCAGGCAGCAGGGTAGGGTGTAGGCCAGGCAGCAGGGTAGGGTGTAGGCCAGGCAGCAGGGTAGGGTGCAGGCCAGGCAGCAGGGTAGGGTAAAGGCCAGGCAGCAGGGTAGGGTAAAGGCCAGGCAGCAGGGTAGGGTGTAGGGTAGGGTGCAGGCCAGGCAGCGGGGTAGGGTGCAGAGACGCAGACTCTGTCTCGACCTTTAAATCTTTATTGAAAACGAATCTCTTCAGTAGGTCCTATGATTGAGTGTAGTCTGGCCCAGGGGTGTGAAGGTGAACGGAAAGGCACTGGAGCGAAGAACCACCCTTGCTGTCTCTGCCTAGCCGGTTCCTCTCTCTCCACTGGGATTCTCTGCCTCTAACCCTATTATGGGTGCTGAGTCACTAGCTTACTGGTGCAATTCCATGCCGTCCCTACGAGGGGTGCGTCACTTGAGTGGGTTGAGTCTCTGATGTGATCTTCCTGTCCGGGTTGGCGCCCCCCTTGGGTTCGTGCCGTGGGGGAGATCTTCGTGGGCTATACCTTGTCTCCGGGTAGTAAGTTGGTGGTTGAAGTTCTCTCTAGTGGTGTGGGGGCTGTGCTTTGGCAAAGTGGGTGGGGTTATATCCTGCCTGGTTGGCCCTCTCCTGGGGGTGTAGTCGGACGGGGCCACAGTGTCTCCTGACCCGTCCTGTCTCAGCCTCCGGTAATTATGCTGCAATAGTTTGTGTCGGGGGGCTAGGGTCAGTCTGTTATTTCTGGAGTATTTCTCCTGTCTTATCCGGTGTCCTGTGTGAATTTAAGTAGGCTCCCTCTAATTCTCTCTCTCTCTTCTCTCGGAGGACCAGAGCCCTAGCACCATGCCTCAGGACCACCTGGCCTGATGACTCCTTGCTGTCCCCAGTCCACCTGGTCGTGCTGCTGCCTCAGTCTCAACTGTTCTGCCTGCGGCTATGGAACCCTGGCCTGTTCACCGGACATGCTACCTTGTTCCGGACCTGCTGTTTTCGACTCTCTCTCTACCGCACCTGCTCTCTCTAACTCTGAATGATCGGCTATGAAAAGCCAACTGGCATTTACTCCTGAGATGCTGACCTGTTACACACTCTACAACCACTGTGATTATTATTATTTGACCCTGCTGGTCATCTATGAACATTTGAACATCTTTGTCATGTACTGTTATCTCTACCCGGCACAGCCATAAGAGGACTGGCCTCCCCTCAGTGCATGCTTCCTCTCTAGGTTTCTTCCTAGGTTCCTGCCTTTCTAGGGAGTTTTTCCAAGCCACCGTGCTTCTACATCTGCATTGCTTGCTGTTTGGGGTTTTAGGCTGGGTTTCTGTATAGCACTTTGTGACATCGGCTGATGTAAAAAGGGATTAATAAATACATTTGATTGATTGACTTGTTAAGCACATTTTCACTCCTTAACTTATTTAGGCTTGCCATAACAAAGGGATTGAATACTTATTGACTCAAGACATTTCAGCTTTTCATTTTTTATGCATTTGTAAAAATGTCTACAAACATAATTCCACTTTGACATGTGGTATTGTGTGTAGGCACAAAATCTCAATTTAATCTATTTTAAATTCAGGCTGTAACACAACAAAATGTGGAACATTTCAAGGGGTTTGAATACTTTTTGAAGGCACTGTATGTGTATATACATATATATAGGTTATATAGGCATCTATCTACATCACATCTACCGTACATTCACATGGAGATAACTCATTATTAATTTCTTTGCTGGTTTGACTCTTACCAGCATGGTAACAGCAAAATCAAAGATATTCCAGGTGCTTTTCCAGAAGTTCCAGAAGTTGTCCAACCACTTCAATAGGATCTCCAGGAAGAAGATGGCCAGGATGCTCCAGTCCAACATTTCCAGAACCAGTTTCACAATCTCCAGCTTGGGGTCCATGTTGTCAAACAACTCTGGGCAGAAAGAATAGTCAGGTTGCCAGGTCTGCTTCTTGTCCAGCCAACAACAGTCAATGAGTTGGCTAAAGCAAAGATAAATCATCTGCAAACCTTAGAATATATTTTGAAGCTAAGAAAGATCTAGCTTTTGTGTTGATAAAAACATTTTTTTTTAAATTGCCAGGCAAAATAGTTTAGAGATTGGATGATAGTTATTAATGTCGGAGGGGTTACCACCTTTGAGATGGTATGCATGGGCAGCCTTCCAAACCCTAGGAATAGCACCCAAGATAACAAAATATTTCAATGATTCCGCAATCAGGGTAGCAGAAAGATGCTGCAAGAAAGGATTAAGCAAATCAGCCCCAGTGGATTTTTCTTTACATTAATCTTAAGCAAGGTGTCAATCACATCTCAGTAGAAAGTTGTTGAAATTAAAACAAAGATTCAGTAGAAGTTGACTGATCTTTCATTGAGCCAACTGGAGGTTGGGCGACTAACTGACCAGCATCAGTTAAACCACCATTTCTTTCAAATTAAAAGCCCGCTGAGATAAAATGCTGATTAAAAGCATCGCTCATCTGATTTTTCTCAGTAATGATGCCAGTCTGACACGATTTGCTTAGGCGAGGAAGGGGAGGAATTTCCACGTTTCAGTGCATTAACTGTTTTCCCAAAATGTTACGGCTCACCAGCAGAGTCTGAGATAGAACTTAGAAAGCAGCTTGATTTAGCTTTCTTAATTAAGGAAGTGTATCTATTTCTCAATTGCCTGAAACACTCCCAATCAGCTACCGAGTCAGTTTGTCTGCCAGAGACACAGTATAAAAATGGATGAAAAAAGTTATAGAGCCAGTTTAGGGTCAGGCATGCAGCCGATAGAGGAAAGCTCAGAGCAAAACATACAGTAGTATCTTGAAGAGATACTTGGGGAGTTAAGTTTTTAAAATTCATCTTCAGAATTATATGAAGATCAAAGTGTTTTGTTTCGTATCTCTAATACGTGCAATGATCACCAATGTCATTAGCAAAACATCACTTACTTAATTAGGTTAATCAGCGAGGACTTTGCTGGATTTCTTACATGAATCAGTGTAGGTTTGGAGATTAGTTGAGTCAGGTTATAGTCCAGACAAATATTCTTTAAATGATCAGAGGCCATGTTAAGCCAATCCAGTTTCAAATCTTCTAACATAACTAATTCAGATTACATAAAATGTTATAAATACTCAGAAATAGTACCAACAGCATCCGTCAATGCAGCAGGAGGGCAGTAAATCCCTGCTACAAACAAGTTAGTATTTTGGCATAAAGCCACATCTATAAGCAAACACTCACACTTTTTGTGGATAGTGACACTTAGAGAACATGCATTGATTTCACATGTATAGCCACCCCTCACTCTTTTTTCAGGATATCACGCCTGAAGATGTTGTAATCCCCAATTCCAATGTCCTTATTCATAATCAAACCACTGAGCCAGGTCTTTGTGAGAAACAGAATATCAGGGTATGTGTCATGCACCCAGAAATCAAGAAGGTCCATCTTTGACATGACGTTCATGTGCAACAGCCCAAGCCCTCTAATTGATTTGAAAACCGAGGGGGTATCCATTTGTGGAATTCACATTAGAACTAATTGCACTGGTCGAGCTAACCCCTATCTGCTGACAGAGTTATCGCTGGAATGACAGTGGTATTCAGGGGAGTTAGAGGAACATAAATTAGGTTACTTACATTGACCACACAACCATTTCTACGGGAAATAACATGCTTTCCATGTCCTCTGTTGCTAACTAGGACAGGGGGGACTGGAGCACTAACAGACCCGGACCGTACACTTTGAAATATAGACGTGTGGACATATGGGAATAATATGGGAATAATATGGGAATAAAATGCATTACAAGTGTTAATGATTATTTAACATTGAATTGATATGATGAGAGAGTTTGATATTTCTTACCTGCTTGTATCTCCAATACAATGGTGTTCAGAATGATGAGGATGACAATGATATTCCTAAATATTTTACCTTGAGAATTTTGTCAAGTACACAGTACACTTGAAAGAAATATGTGCAAAGCTATTTCCTGAGACAACACTTGTTCACTTGTAATGTTCCTATGAAAAATCATGAAAAGCACTGAAAAACTCTTGAGCCCAAACAACAAAAAAGACATACATGAGTCTCAAGTCCATCACTGTAGTAGAACCCCCCCCCCCCCCCAAAAAAAATAATATACATATATTAGGGGAGTTAATTTTTTAAAATTCATCTTCATAATTATATGAAGATCAAAGTGTTTTGTTTCGTATCTCTAATACGTGCAATTATCACCAATGTCATTAGCATATATATATATAGGTAGTTTGTTAAGTTTTTTTTTTAATGGCTTGTATCTATAGGGTTAATTGCTTTACGCCATTGCAGTTCCATTACATTTACAGGTACAACTAAAACCCTAGGCTTTGGTTTTCCATTCAGGACTGGGTGTAAGGATACTCTCTAGAATCCAGTGGGCAAACATGTTCAAGGGCGGATAGTTGGCATGGAGGTTCTCCAGTCGTCCCTGGCGACGGCGGTCCATGGTGATGGTGCTGCCCCTCTGGGGGGAGATATCGAAACGCACCAGCTGGTGTGTGTCCTTCCCCATCAGACTGGTGTAGATCTCCTCGTCTGTCACAGACAGACAGACACGAGACAGACACGAGACAGACACGAGACAGACACGAGACAGACACGAGACAGACACGAGACAGACACGAGACAGACACGAGACAGACACGAGATAGCATCCTTGTTATTTAGCAATACCTTCTTAAAAACAATACACACAATAAAATCACAGTATTCCTGTATTTTAAAGTGTAGGCCAAGCAGGACCAAAATGTGTAATCATCTGAAGTAAACATACTTCTACAAATCTTTTCACATACAAACACCTCTAATCTCAAAACTACTGAGGCCGGTTTCATTCAGACCAAATAGGAAGCATTACTGTGGGCTACCTAAAACATCATTGGTGCAGTATTTGGGGCTTCCTCTCTGCTCCTCCTGTAACTGGTCCAGCAGAGAGAAGGTCTGGATGAGTTTGGACCTGACCGCCTCTGCTCTGGGAAGGAACTTCTCATTGGTTGACTTGTCCCTCTCATTATGGCTGTTGTAGGAGGGAAGATCCATGGAGGGGGGCTCCTGGAAAATGACCATGCAAATTACGGCAATTGTTGTCAGTGATTAGACCCTGAATTTACAGTAAAGTTTTTAAAGAATGCCATTCATATGACAATTTGGATGGCCATAAATTCACAACATGAAATAGTCTTGTTAATATTACTTACCTGTGTCCCCATTTGTCTATATGAATACCGTTCAGCTAAGCAAAACGAAAACAGTTTGACATGATTTCACCTAAGCAGTTTAAAATGACAGAAATTTTCCCTTCAACAGAACACACATTTGTCATAAATCGAAATGGTATTTTACTATGTGTGACGTCACAACAGTATAATCGTTCTAGAACGTAATCTCTCACCTCTTATTACATCGTTCATCAAAACCTGTTTGATGTTGTCTGTACTCCATAAATCAATCAACTCTGTCAGGCTCTTAGTTTAAAATACTGTAGTGATTAATACATGTAAAAGTATTGTATCATCTGACACAGAACATTTGTTTGGAAAGAAAAACACAATTTATCAATAGTAATGAATAAGCAATGAACATTATAATACATACTATTTTAATATCTGTGATTTTATATTTTTCCCACAACAAATAACGTTTGTTGTACTGTATTTAGATTAATTGAACTCTGTGATCAATATTATCAGTATCAATTTTGCGATTTAAATCAAATAAAAATAAAGGGGATGAATGGGGATTGGTAGTGAACAAGGAAATCATATGTGCCTGACTCTTATTGGCTAATTCAGACAGTATGACGCTGTTCAAAATCCAATGGTGAGATGCCACACTTTGTTTAGAAGCCCAGTAATTCACATCCTTACCATCTCCACTAATAGCCCTTTCTCTTTCTGTTTCGAACAGTGCCTCCAACATTGGGCCTAGCACATTATCACATTAGGAGGGTTTCCAAAAACCGGCTTTACATTTTAATTTGTTCCTCTTTTGGCACGTTTTGCAATGTTGAAATTGTTTTTCTTCATTGTTCTCGCCGGGGCTGCCCGGTCGAGTGATGTGATAGAATTCTCTGATGATGATTTCGACAGTAAAATTGGAGATCACGGGATGATTCTAGTGGAATTCTTTGCACCATGGTAAGGTCTACAGAAACGCATAGCTAACTACATTCTGAGGCTAAATTGTTACAATTTTGTCTCCAGTGAACAGACACTGTTAGCTAGCTAGCTCTACTGCCCAGTTACTCGCGTAAGAGGAATACATAAAAAAAAGTTAATGCTCTATAGAATTGAATTGTTGACTTTCTGGCTGTCAACTAACTGTTAGCTAGCTACTAGTTAACTATATGTATCAACGTTAGCTAGTTGAGGAAACAAACACTTTTCTAACGTTAACGTTACCTACTTAATGGTTAGCTCACAACATTTGCTAGCAAGTTAGGAAGTGAATGTTAAATTGTCTACAGCCTAGCCATAGTGACCCATTTCTGCTTATTTCTAACATGCACTTTGCTAGCTACATAGCGTTGCTCGTTATCAAATATCATATGTTATACTAGCTAGCTGGGTGTCTCAGAATGGGCATAGCTAACGTTAGTATGTAACTAAGTTGGCAACTTTGGATGTGGCCTGGCAAGCCACAGTGTTTAATATAATAGAAAATTTAATTTAATTTCGTAGGGTTTCAGGTTGATCATGAGTTTACTCAAATGTAACTTGTTTACCTCTCAAACCTAACTTGGAGGCTATAAGCGAACTAAAATGGGTTTAAAATCACCTTACATTAGTAAGTTTGAGGCTTGGCATACCACTTTTGTAATCTTATGATTGGCCATTGAAGTTTGGGTGGCTACTCCTGATTGGTCCCCAGAACAGTTAGTAGGCAGTTCAATGCTGTCAAACTTGAACACGACTTAATCTTTGATCAGAACCATCTATCCTTTTCAAGATAGTTAAGATTTGATAACTTCATTCACAGATTTGTATTTTCCAGCAATAATGTGGATTTCCTTTTTCCTCAACATTGCAGCTGCATTTATTAAAACGTCAATTTACACCCATCCATTTAATCCATCATGGTGGTATCAAATTCCGCCTGCTTTTAAAGCCCACCCCTCTAGATTTCAAACTAAGGTCTGAATGGATTATTAACGGCAACATAAGGGTCAAGCTTTTTATTGTTTTACTGATCTCCGTTTACCTCACTTGTGTGTCCCTTAGGTGTGGCCATTGTAAACGACTAGCTCCGGAGTTTGAGGTGGCAGCAACACGTCTGAAAGGCATTGTCGCATTGGCCAAGGTACTTTAGTCACTTAATGCACCTACCGTTTGTACATTAAAATGTTACCTTTGGATTACAACCGGTTGTGTGACATCCCCATACTCCTGTAAAGACAGCCATGTCTACAAGGTTTATAAACTGAGTTAGTCACCTAGTTTGTGCTCTTTGTCACATTCACTAAGTAATGGCCACCTGTCATTGTGCTTTAGGTCGACTGCACGGTCCAAAACAATGTGTGCCAGAAGTACGGAGTTAGCGGTTATCCAACACTGAAGATCTTCAAAGACGGAGAGGATGCCGGTGCCTACGATGGGCCCAGAACTGCAGGTATTTGGACTTAACATGCCGAGTCTTGACCTGATGCGCTTAGATACAAAAGCATAATAACTGCCTGTCATCCACCTATTGTATGTTTTGACCAGGTATTTCAATGGTCTCTCTCTCTGTCAGATGGGATTGTGAGCCATCTAAAGAAGCAGGCTGGCCCATCTTCCGTAGAGCTCAAGACCGAGGCAGATTTTACGAAGTATGTCGGAGACCGTGACGCAAGTGTTGTGGGTAGGTTTAGCCTTTGGAAGTTGACCTCTGCATAAATAACCAAAACTAAGTTTTTCTACTTTTGCTTTTGTTGTCAATCATATTTGACTGTATGGCGTATTTCCTGTGTCTGTCCTGTCCAGGTTTCTTTGCTGACGGTGGAAGCCCAGCCCAAGCAGAGTTCCTTAAGTCGGCCAGTGCCCTCCAAGAGTCCTTCCGCTTTGCGCACACCAACTCTGGGGAGCTTCTCCAGAAACATGGCGTGGAGGGAGAGTGAGTGCTCCTCTTAACATTGTGTTTTCTCCACTTACCTCGAGGGTAGACCAGCTTTAAAAATTGCAGATGGATTGTGACTTCTATCAATGTAATTGTCTGTATAATTTCCAATCCCCCATATTTGTTTGTTTATTATGATTATTATATTTTCCTAACTTTACCACCCCTCCCCTAGTTGGAGTAAACTAATGAACAACAACACTTAGGCTTCTACTTCCAGCTCACGCATACTATATACGTTTTACAAACACTATATTTTACATTGTTAGGTTCTAATTCTCAGAGTAAAAAACTCAATGGACACTATGAAAGCTCAACTAAGTTTATTCTTCCCAGATGATCGATACAGCTGCATTAGACACAAACCTTTTCACACAAGCACTGATATTTAACCCTTCCTCCTAGGCTGAGTGTCCACTTATACATCTGTACAAACATTGTCTTTACTGCTAGGCAGGACACTGAGTGGTACGGCCCAATCACTTTTTTATTTCTCCCTTAGCATGACCTGACCTGATCTCGACCCCCCCCCCCCCCCCCCCCCCCCATCACTAATCCATGGCTCTCTCTCCTTATCAATGCCACGTGATCGCTTCCCTGCACTCAATATTTCAATAGGTTATCTGATATCATGTAAACGTTATACTTTACCCCCTCTCCCTCAGTGACATGAATAAGTATATTTCATATTCTCAGAATCCAACATTGGTTATTTTGTTTGTTTTTGGTCTCATCCTTCAGCTTCCCTCAACCCCTCCCATTTCTGAATACCATCCAGATGATTTGCTATATATTAATCAGCTCTGATGATTCACTATAATTCCATTGGTTGTGAGAATTTTGTATAATTTATATTGAAAAACTCAAAGTTTTGAATCTGGCGTCGTTTTGGTTATCAGTTCATAAACCATGTTTGAGTGTCCTTACCTGTTGTGTCCCGATCTGACTGCTTGTGTTCTGTTTTATTGCAGGGGAATCATTCTGTTCCGTCCAGCACGCCTCAGCAACAAATTTGAAGAGAGCAGTATCAAGTTCAGTGAGGACAAGTTCACCAACGCTATGATCAAGAAGTTTATCCAGGACAACATGTGAGTTTTACCACAAAATGTTCCCCCTCGTGTTGCCAGCAGGTAAAAAGCATAGGCAGTTTGAATGGATTTTTGTTGTTTGCTTATTTAATGAGTTCTTGGAAGATGCATGGGCCAGTTAAGACCAATTTCTCTGTGATGAGCAGCCTTTTTATTTTTGCTCAATCCCACAGTCGAGATGGTGAATTTTTTTTACCAAGTTGTACCTCTTTTACAATGCATTTTGGATGCTGACATTAATGAAACGAGTTGTACCTCTTATACAGATTTTTTTCTTTTTTTTCTCCCCGTCAGCTTTGGAATGTGCCCCCACATGACTGATGACAATAAGGACCAAATGAAGGACAAGGACCTGCTGGTGGCCTACTATGATGTGGACTATGAGATGAACCCCAAAGGCTCCAACTACTGGAGGAACCGGTAGGGTCCCTAGTAAATAACACTTATTCCCAGTAGGGAACCTTCTTTGTGTGCGTTAGTGTATTTTGTTCTAGCTGTCAGTCCCCAAGACTAAACTTGTACCTCATTTTGTGTACTCTGAATGCCGGTTTCCTGGACACTGATGGGTAAAGCATGTTCAATGAAGATTTGCAACAGATTTGCATACAAGTGGACTCTTTTGGGATCCATGACAAAATGTTCTAAAGCATTGTTGTATGTGTTAAGTTCATGTTTTAAGTATCCCTATATTTCTGTTATTACGGGGCTATCACTCAGTCAAGAGTGCGCATGCGCAGGAAGTCTAGTGGTTGTTGGACCTAGCCTCGAGTGTGATGGCTACTTGGAGTGTGTTCATATAGTATAGTAAACTTTGTTAAACTGGAACTTTGTCGTTGTGTCATTTCGAGTTAACATTGGTAGCAGAAGATGGCTTCTAACTACAACGTGCCACCTCGCTTCGACGAGAAGAGGTCGTACGAAAGTTGGAAAAATGAACTGGGAATCTGGATACGCGTTACTAATCTGGAGGCGAAAAAGCAAGCACTTGCAGTGGTATTATCGCTGGAGGGAAGAGCGAGAGATACAGCACTGGAAATATCCGTTGAGGATTTGAACAAGGATGACGGTATGGGAACTTTGATCACAGCACTGGATTCTGTATTTCTCAAAGAAGAGAAAGACCGTGTCTACGAGGCATATTCAAACTTTGACAGTGTTACGAGAGATATTTCGGTTGCAATGGCAGACTACATCATTGATTTCGAACAGAGGTACAATAGGATGCGCAAGTATGACATGGTTCTCCCAGATGCAATGCTAGCGTTTAAGTTGCTAGACACTGCTTGTCTAGATGGTAGGGAGAAACAGTTGGCTTTGACTGCTTGTACTGTGCTGACTTTTGCATCTATGAAGTCGGCACTAAAAATAATATTTGGTGAAGACGTCTGTCGCGCCAATAACAGATGGAATGCAAGTGAGTGACGCAGCATATTACACCGAGCAGCACAGAAAAGGCGCCAACAAGTCACGTTCTCAGGACAACCAGAAGAGGGCGCCATTTCCAGGCACAAATCCACTGGACAAATTTGGAAGGAGATCGAAATGTGCAATTTGTCAAAGCACTTACCATTGGGTTAAAGACTGTCCTCACAAAAATGAACAAGTTAAACTAACAGAGGAAAATGTAAACACAGAGGTAGAGCAGTGTAACATTACACTGTTTTCAAATGAATCTGATACTGAGATTTTTATAGTTGAATCCTTAGGATCTGTGGTGATTGATACTGCATGCACACTGACAGTGTGTGGTGAAAAATGGCTTGATAGCTATGTCAGTGAACTAAACATGAAGGAAGTACAAAATATGATTGACACACCAAGCAACAGAGCTTTCAAATTTGGAGATGGGAGAATTGTCCATTCTACCAAGAGTTAAGATACCAGCAAAAATTGGTCAGACTAAGTATCACATTGAAACAGAGGTGGTCCCTACAGATATCCCCTTACTATTAAGCAAAGCTTCACTCAAGAAGGCAGGGGCTGTACTAGACATAAAAAATGACAAGGCAGTGATGTTTAAACAACCAGTGACTCTTGAACTTACTACCTCAGGTCACTATTGTGTAAACATTTTGGACAAAGACATCACACAGAGTCCATGCAAAAATGAGATTCTGACTGACACGAAGCACATGGAGATTCTGACAGTCACAGAGAACATGAACACAAAAGACAAACACAAAGTATTGTTAAAGCTTTACAAACAGTTTGGACATGCTACAGTTGACAGACTTCAGAAGTTACTCAGGAGTTCTGGGAATAATGATGATGAGAGTATTTCCATTCTACAGCAGATAGTTAAGAATTGTGAGACATGTCAAAAATACAGCAAACCTAAGCCCAGACCAGCTGTTGGTTTGCCACTGGCTTCCGTGTACAATGAAACAGTGGCTGTAGATCTACATGAGTTAGGACCAAGTGTGTGGTACCTTCACATAATCGACCACTTCACACGCTTTAGTGCTGGAAGCATTGTGAATACAAAGAAACCCAGTGAAATCGTCAAGCACTTCATTCATTCTTGGATATGTGTGCATGGCCCGCCACAGAAATTGTACAGTGACCAATGGAGGAGAATTCAATAATAATGAAATAAGAGAAATGGCAGAGAACTTCAACATGGAAGTAAAGACAACTGCTGCATACAGTCCATGGAGCAATGGACTTCTTGAGAGACACAATCAAACACTCACAGAGAACATGCTGAAAGTGAAGCAAGACAATGGATGTAACTGGAACACAGCACTAGATTGGGCTTTGATGGCAAAAAACTCAATGCACAATGTTCATGGTTACAGCCCATATCAACTAGTGTTCGGGCAGAACCCTAATCTTCCCTCAGTACTGGTTGACAAGCCACCAGCACTAGAAGGGACCAGTGTGAGTGCATGGGTGGGACAGCACCTTTCAGCACTACATGCAGCGAGAAAAGCATTCACTGAAGCAGAGTGCTCAAAGAATTCGCAGGGCTCTGCGGAAAATAGCTTCGACCCACCGATGAGAAGTACGAGACTGGAAACAGAGTGTACTACAAACGAGTTGACTGTCAAGAGTGGAAAGGACCGGGAGTAGTCATTGGCCAAGATGGTGTGGTGATATTTGTGAGACACGGAGGCATCTTTGTCAGGGTGCATCACTCAAGATTGCGGAAAGTAAATGATCAACAAGATAGAGGGGCTGTTGCTGAGAATCAGTCTCCTAATGAAAATGACAAAAAGGACACAGTAACAGACACAAACCTACCAGATGTCACATCCAATGATATGGACACTGAAACTGACACAGGAAATGGAGCAGAGACCTTCAACCATGCCACAGGTAATACTGTTGAGGGTTCAAATGATGAAAACATTCAACAACAGCCACATGTGTTAAGAGAACATGGTTGTTCCAATCTGAACTGGACAAACTGTTAAATACATGGACAGAGAAAGTGGTATTCCACACACAGCAACCGTCATTGGAAGAGCAGGAAAAGCCAAAGGAAAACACCAGAACTGGTACAACTTGCAGTACTCTGAACCAGCTACACTTTCTGGTACAACAGGGTCAGCTGACCTGTCACTTGTAGATAATCTCAGAATTGAATCAATGGAAAATCGAGAAAAACAGAATGACATTCAAAATGATGATGTACTTGAAACAAAGGACGTGTCATTTGACTCAGCTAAGCTAGATGAGCTCAGTAATTGGAGGAAAAATGGAGTGTTTGAGGAAGTCAAAGACATTGGTCAAAAATGTGTCTCAACAAGGTGGGTGTGTACCCTTAAAGAATCCTTAACTGGAATAGTGCCCAAAGCACGTCTAGTGGCTAGAGGTTTTGAGGAGCTGGCTGCTAAAGAACTCCCAAAAGACTCACCGACATGCGCCTCAGAGTCACTCAGATTGCTGATGTCAGTGATCTGCCAGAAAAAATGGAAACTTAATTCCATAGACATCAAATCTGCATTTTTGCAGGGAACAGAGCTGTCAAGGGACATTCACATCCGACCTCCGCCCGAAGCTAAAAGTGAAGGAACACTGTGGAAACTAAAAAAGTGTGTGTATGGACTGGCAGATGCATCACTCTACTGGTACAACAAAGTCAAGGCAACAATGCTGAATACAGGTGGAAAAATGTCACAAGTGGACCCTGCAGTCTTCTATTGGCTTGATCAAGACTGCAATGTGACTGGAGTACTTGCCTGTCATGTTGATGACTTCATCTGGGGTGGCTCACAGACCTTTGCTACAACTGTGATTCCAAACCTCAAAGCTGTTTTCCAGGTCGGCCGTGAAGAGCATGATCATTTTTGTTATGTTGGCATAGAGTTTATTACAGTTGATGGAACAATACTGATGCAACAGGAGAGCTATATCAAGAATCTTCAACCCATCCACATGGATTCTTCAAGAGCCGTACAAAGGAATTCCCCTCTATGTGGAATTGAAGCTGATCAATTGAGGTCGAAGATAGGTCAAATTCTATGGGTTGCTAGACAGAGTAGACCTGATGTGATGTTTGCAACTTGGCATCTAACACAAAACACGCCACTGTACAAACCATTCATGAGGCAAACAAAGTTGTTCGTAAACTGAAATCACAAGTGACTTTAAAGTTTCAGCATGTTGGAAAAGATGACTCTTTGAAACTAGTTGTCTTCAGTGATGCTTCGCTAGGGAACCTTACAGATGGAGGCACACAAGGTGGACATCTAATCGTGTTAATGGGTGAAGGAGGAAGATTCTCACCTATCTGTTGGCAGTCAAAAAGGATCAGAAGGGTTGTCCGAAGCACACTTGCTGGAGAAACACTTGCTCTTGCGGATGGAATTGACAATGCGATCTTTCTTGCAACTCTGTTCTCAGAGCTTACCACTGGTGAGACAAAACGGCACATTCTACCTGTAGTTTGTGTCACTGACAACTACTCATTAGTTGATGCTGTGAAGTCAACCAAGTCTGTCACAGAGAAAAGACTTCGTCTTGATTAGCAGCATCAAGGAACTTATTCAAGCACAGAGAATCCAGCGGATTCTGTGGTCGACCACAAAGGAACAGCTTGCTGACTGTCTGACTAAAAAAGGAGCATCCAGTCTTGTGCTCCTACAGGCTCTCAGTAATGGAAAGTGGCAGCTTGAGTAATACAAATAAACTGTCACACAACCCATTTGTAATGGGGATCTTGAATAATACTTGGACATTTAATTATGTTGTTGATGTTTTATTTGTCTTTAAAGAAAAGGGGGAGATTGTTAAGTTCATGTTTTAAGTATCCCTATATTTCTGTTATTACGGGGCTATCACTCAGTCAAGAGTGCGCATGCGCAGGAAGTCTAGTGGTTGTTGGACCTAGCCTCGAGTGTGATGGCTACTTGGAGTGTGTTCATATAGTATAGTAAACTTTGTTAAACTGGAACTTTGTCGTTGTGTCATTTCGAGTTAACAGTATGAACCCAACTCCCTCTCTCTCGCTGTCTATAGGGTAATGAAGGTGGCCAAGAGCTTCCTGGACCAGGGGAAAACGCTGAACTTTGCCGTGGCCAGCAAGAACAGCTTCAGCCACGACATCTCTGAGATGGGCCTGGACGCCAGCTCCGGAGAGCTGCCCGTGGTCGGCATCCGCACTGCAAAGGGAGACAAATACGTCATGGCCGAGGAATTCTCGTAAGTGTCACTCACCATGCAACTCAAAATGGCACTTCGGACATGGTATCCCTTAGGTTAGGATGACGTAGAACTGGGCGATATAGACACAAATGTGATAAATTGCGATTCTTTTTTTTGGGGGGGGGGGGCTAGAGCTGGGAGATATGGACAAAGTTATATCGTGATAAATGTAACTTTTGCTCGATAACAACAAATACCATAAAAACATTTAACAGACAGTTGCTTTACATTACAAGCGGCAGGGCTCTAGATTTTTTTTATTTTCTTCCCAGTGTCAAGACAACTGAGATGGTGGTCTAGGATTTTAAAAAAAAAAGTAAACTCTTTCATCTAGGACATGCATCATTGATATTTTTATGTGCAACCTGTCAAAATAGGATCCAGAATTGTCAGATTTATTTTTCGCTCCTCAGAGAATTTGCTGACGTCTTTGTGCACATTGGCCTAAAGGACGTATTATTGACCACCTGAGGAAGTGGGAACTCAAAACACTTAGCTAGATTGCTAAATCTAAAATATGGTATTGTTGCTAAATTTATGACTCTATCAGTAAATGTTGGCTAATGTCCTACAAAAATTGTCCAGCGCTAGTTCTTGCCTACTTGATGCAGGGCTATTCACTGCGTACGGTGTGCTCCGCGGCACATCAAAACCATACCACACTACAGCCTACTCCGGTTGTAAAGTGGCGCCATGAAATCAGAATTATGAGGTGAGGCATGTGTGATGTACTCTCAGGAAAGCTGTTACACTCCTCACTGTAACTAGAACGACAGTAGTTTTTCAGTCTTTTTCCTGCAATAGCATTTTGAGCAACGGTCATACAATGCCTTCAAAGTATTCACGCCCCCTTGACTTTTTCCACGTTTTGTTGGTGCAGCCTGAATTTAAAATGGATTAAATTGGGATTTTGTCACTTGCCTACACACAATACCCCACAAAGTGGAATTATGCTTCTCTAAATTTTAATTAAAAAAAATACATAACCTGAAATGTCAATAAGTATTCAACCCCTTTATGGCAAGTCTGAATAAGTTCAGGACTAAACATTTCCTTGAGTCACCTAAGTTGAATGAACTCATTCTGTGTGCAATAATAGTGTTTAACGTGATTTTTGAATGACTACCTCATCTCTGTACCCCTACACACATCTGTAAGGTCCCTCAGTCGACCAGTGAATTTCAACCACAAAGACCTGGGAGGCTTTCCAATGCCTCGTAAAGAAATGGACCTATTGGTAGATGGGTAAAAATAAGAAAAGCAGACATTAAATATCCCTTTGAGCATGGTAAAGTTAATAATTACACTTTGGATGGTGTATCAATACACCCACCCAGTCACTACAAAGATACAGGTGTCCTTCCTAAGTTGCGGAAGGATTTCATTCAGGGATTTCACCATGAGGCTAATGGTGACTTTAGTTAGTTACAGAGTTTAATGGCTGTGATGGGAGAACTGAGGATGGATACACATTGTAGTTACTCCACAATACTAACCTAAATGACAGAACGAAAAGAAGGAAGCCTTTACAGAATAAGGCACTAAAGTAATACTGCAAAAATGTGGCAAACAATTTACTTTTTGTCCTGAATACAGTGTTATGTTTAGGGAACATCTGCTACAGCACATTACTGAGTACCTCTCCATATTTCCCAGCATAGTGGTGGCTGCATCATGTTGGTGTGCTTGTAATCGTTACGGACTGGAGAGTTTTTCAGGATAAAAAAATAAACTAAATGGAACTGGGCACAGGTAAAATTCCTAGAGGAAAACCTGGTTCGGTCTGCTTTCCACCAGACACCGGGAGATTAATTCACCTTTCACCAGGATAATCACCTAAAACACAAGGCCAAATCTACACTGGAATTGCTTACCAAGAGGACCATGAATGTTCCTGAGTGGCTGAGTTAGATTTTCAAGCAGATTTAAGTCAAAATCTATGGCAAGACCTGAAAAATGGTTGTCTAGCAATGATCAACAACCAATTTGACAGGGCTTGAAGAATTTTGAAAAGAATAATGGGCAAATGTTGCACAATCCAGGTGTGGAAAGCTCTTAGAGACTTACCTCAGAAAGACTTACTGCTGTAATCACGGCCAAAGATGATTCTAACATGCATTGATTCGGGGGGTTAAAATTAATTAAATAAATATTCATAATTTTGTTTTTACAACCATTTGAATTTTTCTTCCACTTTGACATGAGTATTTTGTGTTGATTGTTGACAAATGACTAAATCCATTTTAATTCCACTTTAACACACCAAAATGTGGAATAAGTCCAGGGGTGTGAATACTTTCGGAAGGCACTGTATATTTGTGGTTCTCAAAATGTGTCTTTGCGCACAGTGGGGAGAGGGAGTGAGCGTCGGCAGCCGACAGGGACAGGTAGATGCTTTCATAGCAGGAATCAACATAATGCATAGGCTATTACTGTTGACCAAATAATGGTTCTGGAACAATCTACAGGAATGTTGTGTATCAAAATGACCAATGTAAGCCAAAATGCTTTGGTAAGAGGAAGACAATGTGGGTGTATCGTTCCAGCTCTACGGTGACAAACTGGTTAATGATTTAGTAGTTATGAGTTTATTGATCATAAAAGTGCTACCTGTAATTTACCTAGGGAATTCACATGCACTCATCACCTTCACGTAACAGTGAGTACAACCTGCCATTGAATTCCATGAACATTTCAAGCGTCCCTTGAAGAATGTTAAAAAGCACTTGGGGCTTTTGGAGCCAAATTTGTGACATTTAAACTCTGCGGCAAAGGATATCATGTACACTTTCCACCCAATATAGAAGCACTAATGGGTCTTGATGACCTCTGTAGAAGTAGAAACGTCATGTGTCTGGGTTTTATTTCCCCACGTGTTATTCCCTACTCATTCAGTCCAATGTCTTGGTCTTCCACAGACGTGACGGCAAGGCCCTGGAGCGTTTCCTGCAGGACTACTTTGACGGCAAGCTGAAGCGGTACCTCAAGTCTGAGCCCATCCCTGAGAACAATGACGGCCCCGTCAAGGTGAGTCAGCACTTGAGACTGAAATTGCAAGTGGTTTTAAGGGTGCTCCCAAACCAGGGGGAAAAACACAGCAACTCAAATGATTTCCAGTGAGAGCAGTGTGTTGTGGGAGGGCCTAGGTTTATGTTGTGCTGTCTGAGAGATTCCCCGAGTTTACGCCATTTAAAAAAAGCATGGGTTTTCTCAAGGTTTGTCTGTGTAAACCATTCTCACCAAGGCCTATTTTATTTTTCCTCTGTTCTCCAGACTGTGGTGGCTGAGAACTTTGACGCCATTGTGAACAACGAGGAAAAGGACGTGCTGATTGAGTTCTACGCCCCGTGGTGCGGCCATTGCAAGAGCCTGGAGCCCAAGTGGAAAGAGCTGGGAGAGAAGGTAAGGGCTACTTAATTTTAAATCTTCTTTACTATGTCATGGCCATTCTACATTGGCACGTGAGACTAACCCTTTCCCTCCCCTACCTCACAGCTGTCCAGTGATCCCAACATTGTCATCGCAAAGATGGACGCCACAGCCAATGACGTGCCATCTCAATACGAAGTCAGGGGGTGAGTGATAAGTCTTCAAGTCAGAACTATTTGGAAAGTGCTTGACACACACACAGGACCTACAAGTCAAACAAGTCCTGTCTGTTACACCCTGATCTTCATGTTTCCCCCCCCCCCACCACTGTTTCAGATTCCCCACCATCTTCTTTGCTCCAGCTGGACAGAAAATGAGCCCAAAGAAATATGAGGTTCGTCCCGATTATACATAACATATACGGCTTGGGTTAAAGTATCTGGCTCATGTAAGACTCAAAGGGTACTCCCGCTTAGACCTCATTTTCTCATGTTGATGCAGCAGCTTACCTGGCTTGATGTTTTTTTTTTTCAGGGTGCTCGCGAGGTCAGCGACTTTATCTCCTACCTGAAGAAGGAGGCCACCAACCCTCTGGTGGCTCAAGAAGAGCAGTCCAAGAATAAGCAGACCGAGCTATAGAAGCTCAACTGGAGCCAACATTCCGAGGCGGGAAACACTGACAGAACTCAATTATATTCCAATCTTTAGTGAACTACAGAATGCTCTGAACCCTCCCTTGGGTCCTGCTGCTCTGGGAACACTGGAAGGTGGTGGTGGCCAGGGCCTGCCTGATTTTTAAATGTATGGAAAGATGGACAGTTTTGAAATTGAGATTATTTCACCTGGTCTGTACCTCTGATGCACTTTGGTTTGATACCAATTTCCAGTCATCAATTGTTTAGTTTTTTTCTGAAAGCGGGGTGGTTATGGTTATTTTATTTTGAACCATGTTTTTGTACATTTTGGAAGGATTGGGAATAAAAGGCCCACAAAACAAAAAGGCATGTTTTTATTTGAATTTTGGGAGAAATGTATCTTTTCAGTCAGGTGTATAGAACATTATCAAGCTGTGTATGACCCAAGTAGTAGGATAGAAAACATATATAATTCCTCAAGGAATTATATGGTAATTAGGATCGAAAACATATTCTTCAAGACCACAGGGGACCATTCTATAGAATGTTGCACTTTTAATGGGAGTGTTTTTATAGCTTACTCCTTGACCTAAAAGCATGTTCCATGGAGATACTCTATTGAAAGGGTGTTTAAGTCCAGGAATAGGCTTATTCTGTTTTCAGGAAACTGGCCTTGATTGTGGGAGGCCATTTCCAGAGACACCAGTGTGCACTGTCTTTTGTAACAAAGTCAAGTGTAATGGTTTATTTTCCTCTTGTGAAAACAGTTTGTGCTTTGCAGATGTTGCTGTGTAATGTCATTGATCTTTGAGCAGAGGTATGAAATTCTGCTGTGACCACTGATTCATAGATTGAGCACCTGAATGGTTAAGAGCAGGGGTACTTGAGTACTATTTGAGAAGGTCCTGTCACATTTCCTAGGTGGCAAAGGTCTGGCTACAGACAGCTATATCGAACTGCTAATACAGTTTGTGGTGGCAGGTAGCCTAGAGGTTCAAGCGTTGGGCCAATAACCAAAAGGTTGCTAAATTGAATCCCCGAGCTGACAAGGTAAAAATCTGTCGTTCTGTACCAGAACAAGGCAGTTAACCAACTCGCGCAAACGAGGCCGTCATTGTAAATAAGAATTTTATCTTAACTGACTTGCCTGGTAAATAAAAATACAGGACTTGTAAAGGCCCAGTGCACTATTGTGAAACAATATTTTTGCCCTAAAATATAAATATATATATATATATATAGTGTGTTTAATTTATTTTCTATTTTCGGGGGGGGGGTGTTGCCGCACCCTCAGTACCCCTACTTCCTGCTGCTATGTCTCTGAGTTCCAATCTGTTTGAATCAGACTTGAATGTTGGAATTAACTGATCTTCCTCTCCAGTAGAGGGCAACATCTTTTGGGATTTTTCAGCACATTTTGTTAACCTGGAAGTTATTTTGTGAAATGACACATCAGGCCACGAGTTGGTATTTTTCTCTGATTGGTAGGATTGGTTTAACTATGGTCCAATCAAGTTGAGAACGAATGCCAGAGGCGGGGCTTACTTGCGTACGAGCCAATCAGTGCCAAGTAAGTAAAACTTGCCTGGGCTTGTTCAGTCGAGTGTTCGGGACGGGTGGACGTGTCAGCAGAGGTACTGTATGCTATCTATGCTTTAGGTAATTTATGTAATAATTCGGTAGCATAATATTTTGGTTAGTCAATGTCATAGAGCTAAGCAATTATCTTAATATGTTATTTTTCGACATTTTGATTTCATTTGATTTTGCCACGTTGTTAACACGCGGTCCGGAACACGGACAGATGTGACATTTAGACACATTGTCTTTGGCATCATTTCTACTCTTTAGTCACTAATTTGTTTTCTCAATTGAGGTAGCTAGTTATAGCTATTGTGACATAACTAAACTTATATAGCTATTGTGACAACTAAACTCATATAGTCTTTTCCTTCGTTTTTGCCAATGAAATAAATAAAAGGTGTGTTGCAGATGTGATACTACATGGAAAGAGCGATGTCTGAAGCATGGACTTCAATTGGAAGTAAAACCCATCGCAATTATTGGGGACTTATCAACAAGTACAGATATTTATCCCGGAAAGCCATGTTCCTCAGTGCAGTGGAGAACGCCAGAGCACGGAAGAAGCACCAAAAGAAGAATAACATCTCCAGTAAGAGAAAAAGGATAGAGGAAAACAATAAAACGCCGGACACTATCCAAAGAGTAAAAAATATAAAATTAACTGCGAGACACACGTGTCTAGAAGTTGATAGCGCTCTAATAACCACAGACTCATGGACTCATGTTGCTAAATTTGGACTGCCATTGCCTCCTACAGTAGAGGGTTTACCGATAGCTGCTTCTGGGGACAACCGTGTAGCCAACCAGCAGACTTCAGAAGGCAAAAAGCTGCTTGGGGCCGCTCTGAGTGAACTATGGGAGGTGGACAGTGGATTCTCGTCTGAGGCCAGCCCTTCTGCTAGCGGACGCAGTTCTCCCTGCCTCACCATGTCTCCGACCACGGTGGTGGCAATGGACTGCGAGATGGTTGGTACAGGGCTGGCCGGGCGCACTAGTGAATTGGCACGCTGCAGCTTGATAGATTACCATGGCAATGTTCTGTACGATAAGTACATCCGTCCGTGCCAGGCTGTGACCGACTACAGGACCCGTTGGAGTGGCATCCAGAGGCACCATTTACAGAACGCTCTGCCCTTCCCCAAGGCTAGGACAGAGGTAAGAAGAGAACTAGCCCCTATTCATCACACGATTGTCTGCTACTCTTTGGCCTTTTTAATAGTATTATTTCCTTTGTGACTTCTGGACCAAAGATTACAGTAGTCTATATGCTAAAAATACCCAACTGGACCTAGCCAGGGTCACAAAGGAAAGTAGATGTGCAATTGAAGCTGTTTATGATTTATTTAATACTTTGATTATTCCTATTTGTCTTGTATGTGTGTTCCTGTTGATAATGGCCACCAATACTATGTCTGCTTTCCTGGTCCAGATACTAGGAATACTGGATGGGAAAGTGGTGATCGGCCACGCTCTATACAACGACTTCCAGGCCTTGGATTTCAACCACCCAGGTCACATGATCAGGGACACAAGTGGTATGCGTCTGCTCAGGCGACTGGCTGGCTTCCCCACAAAGCGCTGCGTCTCACTCAAGATCCTGGCCAACAGCCTCCTAAACAGGAAAATACAGGTGAGCGCTCCTCTCTGTCATCTCTAACCAGAGATGGCTAGGTGTGTTTGGTGACCATGTTTTTGAACGCGTCTGAGGTTAGGGATCTGAATAGATCGATGGGTATCTTAATAGTGTTGGGTTGGTCATTGGCGTTAACGTTTGTCATTTTGAGTCTGATGTCAAGTGGTCTTTGTCTTGTCCCTGACAGGTTGGAAGGAGGGGCCACAGTTCAGTGGAGGATGCTCTGGCTTCCTTGGACCTGTATAAACTCGTGGAGGGGGAGTGGGAACAGGACATGCGAGAGAGAATGACGGACCGAGACACAGGCACTCTCCCAGATCCCGCTACCTCAAACCACTACATGCAGGACCAGTACTGGCCAGAGGACTTGACCGATGATGGCCATTGAGAGAAGCCTGTATAGGAGGGTTGACGGGGTAGAGGTAGGCCAGGGGGTTCTAAGTCAAGTGATCCAAGTTTGGCAAGCATGGCAGTATGGTTTAGTCAATATCAAGCTGCTCTTCTGACTGGCTATTAACTGAAGTTCATGGGAAAAGAGGTGATATTAAATGAACCTGATTGGCTGATGTTGCACACATCCATGCCGGGAGCCACAGTTTCCACGGGGGATAAGGTCATGGCAACACATCAAGTCGCTCAATGTCCAGAATGGCGTCAAGAAAGGGAGTGAACTGGGAAAGGAGGGGGGTAAATGCAATAACAAGGGATTTACTTGAATGCATTGCAGCCGTATGTCTTTGTGTATGTAGAGCATGTTTGACTTAACATGTAGATAAAGTGGTAAATTGGATACGAAACACATGCTTCTTTTACTACTTGGATAATTAGAACAATGGCTGGAAGTCTATGGGTATCTGCTAGCAGCCCTTGTGATAACACTAGTTAAGATTGGTTTGCAAAACTACCTCTTAACTTCCTTCATACTGGACACAGACACACTTTTTAACCATTAGTTCATCGATCTCTGGAAGTAGATAACGGGCCTCTGCGGCAAAATCCTGAGGTATCCCTTTAACTCACCATTTCAGCTTTCTTGCATGAAATTACACCAGTATCTCCTGGTGAGTGGTCCTTTGCCCCTTCAGTCACCTAATAGTGAACCGTACTGCCAACTTGATGTTTTATGCTGCTGTTCTATGAAGACCCTGCTGTGCCTGTGCCCTAATTGGGTGTCAATATATTGGATTAAAATAATTTACGAAAATGTGTACTGTCTTAACTATAGGTTGACCGATTATGATTTTTCAACGCCAATACCGATTATTGGAGGCCCAAAAAAAAGCCGATACCGATTAATCGGACAATTTTTATTTATTTGTAATGACAATTGCACCAATACTGAATGAACACTTATTAACTTAATATAATACATCAATAAAATCTATTTAGCCTCAAATAAAGAAATATGTTCAATTTGGTTTAAATAATGCAAAAACAAAGTGTTGGAGAAGAAAGTAAAAGTGCAATATGTGCCATGTAAAAGTTTAAGTTCCTTGCTCAGAACATGAGAACATACGAAAGCTGGTGGTTCCTTTTAACATGAGTCTTCAATATTCCCAGTTAAGAAGTTTTAAGTTGTAGTTATTATAGGAATTATGATTCGTTGACTATTTCTCTTTATACCATTTGTATTTCATATACCTTTTGGATGTTCTCATAGGCACTTTATTATTGCCAGTGTAACAGTATAGCTTCTGCCCGTCTCCTCGCCCCAGGAACACATTGACGACAGCCGCCCTCGAAGCATCGTTGCCCATCGCTCCACAAAAGCTGCGGCCCTTGCAGAGCAAGGGGAACACCTACTTCAAGGTCTTAGCGCGAGTGACGTCACCGATTTGAAACGCTATTAGCTAGCCATTTCACATCGGTTACATCAGCCTAATCTCGGGAGTTGATAGGCTTGAAGTCATGAACAGCTCAATGCTTGAAGAGCTGCTGGCAAACGCACGAAAGTGCTGTTTGAATGAATGTGTACGAGCCTGCTGCTGCCTACCACCGCTCAGACTGCTCTATCAAATATCAAATCATAGACTTAATTATAATATAACACACAGAAATACGAGCCTTGGGTCATTAATATGGTCAAATTCGGAAACTAATTTCGAAAACAAAATGTTTATTCTTTCAGTGAAATACGGAACCGTATTTTATCTAACGGGTGGCATCCCAAAGTCTACATATTGCTGTTACATTGTACAATCTTCAATGTTATGTCATAATTATGTACAAATCTGGAAAATTAATTTAGGTATTTGTTAGGAATAAATGGTTTTCACACAGTTCGCAACAAGCCAGGCGGCCCGAACTGCTGCATATACTTTGACTGATTGCACGGAACGCAAGAGAGGTGTCACAATATCCCTAGTTAAAAGAAATTCATGTTAGCAGGCAATATTAACTAAATATGCAGGTTTAAAATATATATACTTGTGTATTGATTTTAAAGAAAGGCATTGATGTTTATGGTTAGGTACATTCATGCAACGACAGTGCTTTTTTAAACTTCTTATGGCTGGGGGCAGTATTGAGTAGCTTGGATGAATAAGGTGCCCAGAGTAAACTGCCTGCTACTCATGCCCAGTTGCTAATATATGCATATTATTAGTAGATTTGGATAGAAAACACTCTGAAGTTTTTAAACTGTTTGAATGATGTCTGAGTATAACAACTCATATGGCAGGCAAAAATCTGAAAAAATCCAACCGGGAAGTGGGAAATCTGAGGTTTGTAGGTTACAACTCTTTGCCTATCGAATATACAGTGGGATATTGGTCATATTGCACTTCCTAAGGCTTCCACTAGATATCAACAGTCTTTAGAACCTTGTTTGATGCTTCTACTGTGAAGGAGGGGGGAATGAGGGCTCTTTGAGTCAGTGGTCTGGCAGAGTGCCATTAGCTGACCATGCACGTTCACGTGAGAGAGTTAACTTGCATTCCATTGCATTTCTGAATACAAAGGAGTTCTCCGGTTGGAACATTATTGAAGATTTATGTTAAAAACATCCTAAAGATTGATTCTATACTTCGTTTGACATGTTTCTACGAACTGTAATATGACTTTTCGTCTGAACTTTTGCCTGGACCTGCCCGCGCGTCGTGAGTTTGGATTGTGTACTGAACGCGCAAACAAAAACGGGGTATTTGGACATAAATTATGGACTTTATGGAACAAATCAAACATTTATTGTGGAACTGGGATTCCTGGGAGTGCATTCTGATGAAGATCATCAAAGGTAAGTGAATATTTATAATGCTATTCTGACATCTGTTGACTCCACAACATGGCGGAAATCTTTATGGTTGTTTTGGGCTCTGTACTCAGATTATAGCATGGTGTGCTTTTACCGTAAAGTTTTTTTGAAAGCTGACAACGGTTGCATTAAGGAGAGATTTAGCTAAAGTTCCATGTATAATCTTTTATCAATGTTTATTATGAGTATTTCTATACATTGATGTGGCTGTCTGCAAAATCACAGGATGTTTTGGAAGCAAAACATTACTGAACATAACGCGCCAATGTAAACAGATTTTTGGATATAAATATGAACTTTATCGAACAAAACATACATGTATTGCGTAACATGAAGTCCTATGAGTGTCATCTGATGAAGATCATCGAAGGTTAGTGATTAATTTGATCTCTAATGATGCTTTTTGTGACTCCTTTCTTTGGCTGAAAAAATGGCTGTGTTTTTGTGAATAGGTGCTGACCTAACATAATGATATGTTGTGCTTTCGTTGTAAAGCCTTTTTGAAATCCGACACTGGTGGGATTAACAAGTTTATCTTTAAAATGGTGTAAAATACTTGTATGTCTGAGGAATTTTAATTATGAGATTTCTGTTGTTTTGAATTTGGCGCCCTGCACTTTTACTGGCTGTTATCATATCGACCCCGTTAACGGGATCCCAGCCATAAGAAGTGAACTAGTTAAATAAAGGTGTAAAAAAAAAAAAAAACGTCCACAATCGGTGTCCAAAATGCCGATTACCGATTGTTATGAAAACTTGAAATCGGCCCTAATTAATCGGCCATTCCAATTAATCGGTCGACCTCTAGTCTTAACTGGACTTCAAAATAGATGTGCTAATGCATTGCACGAACATGGAATTTCACCTTTTTTCTAAATGTTTCAGATGAAACGCAGTGTTAAAATGATCTGAATCTGTCTTTTTTTGCCTTGAATATGAGCAACTAGTTCGTTTTCTCCACTAGGTGGGAGTGCAATCTTGGAACAAAGTCAGTTTAGCTTTCGATCTCGTTTCAGAGTCGTCTGTGATGTCAAATGTACAGCAAGTCCTCTGGTCTTCCATATAATCATCAAAACTTAGATAACCCTTCACCATTATAAATCAACATGCCACCTTAATTTTTATATTTTTGATAAATTACATAAAAAAGTGCAAGTGCTACCTTTTTGTCACTGGTGTTACCTATATTTTAGATGACAAATCAAATTTGATTAGTCACAGGTGTTCACCTTACAGTGAAATGCTTACACACGAGCCCCTAACCAACAATTCAGTTAAAAAAATATGGATAAGAATAAGAAATGAAAGTAACAAGTAATTAAAGAGCAGCAGTAAAATAACAATAGCGAGACTATATACAGGGGGTTAACGGTACACAGTCAATGGCACCGGTTAGTTGAGGTAATAAACAAAGCAAAAAAAGAAACGTCCTCTCACTGTCAACTGCGTTTATTTTCAGCAAACTTAAAATGTGTAAATATTTGTATGAACATAAGAAATAGAGAAAATGTATCACTAACCTTTGATGAACTTCATCAGATGACACTCATAGGACTTCATGTTACACAATAAATATATGTTTTGTTCGATAAGTTCATATTTATATCCAAAAATCTTAGTTTACATTGGCGCGTTATGTTCAGTAATGTTTTGCCTCCAAAACATCCGGTGATTTTGCAGAGAGCCACATCAATTTACAGAAATACTCATAATAAACATTGATAAAAGATAGAAGTATTATACATGGAAGTTTAGATAAACTTCTCCTTAATGCAACCGCTGTGTCAGATTTCAAAAAAACTTTGCGGAAAAAGCACACCATGATATAATCTGAGTACAGCGCTCAGAGCCCAAACAAGCCATACAGATATCCGCCATGTTGTGGAGTCATTAGAAGTCAGAAATAGTATTATAAATATTCACTTACCTTTGATGATATTCATCAGAATGCACTCCCAGGAATCCCAGTTCCACAATAAATGTTTGTTTTGTTCGATAACGTCCATAATTTATGTCCAAATATCTCCTTTTTGTTCGCACGTTTAATTCCAAAATCCAAATTGATGACGCGCAGGTCAGAGTCAAAAAAATCCATTACAGTTCGTAGAAACATGTCAAACGATGTATAGAATCAATCTTTAGGATGTTTTTAACATAAATCTTCAATAATGTTTCAACCTGAGAATTCCTTTGTCTTCAGAAATGCGATGGCATTCAGGTCGCTCACACGGGAGCGCGCGTGGTCAGCTCATGCCAGACACCTGACTCAAAGAGCTCTCCTTCCCTCATTCTTCACAGTAGAAGCATAAAACAAGGTTCTAAAGACTGTTGACATCTAGTGGAAGCCTTAGGAAGTGCAATATGAAAGACACTATATTGGATAGACAAATCTACAAACCTCAGATTTCCCACTTCCTGGTTGGATTTTTTCTCAGGTTTTTGCCTGCCATATGAGTTATGTTATACTCACAGACATCATTCAAACAGGTTTAGAAACTTCAGAGTGTTTTCTATCCAAATATACCAATAATATGCATATCTTAGTTTCTGGGACTGAGTAGCAGGCAGTTTACTCTGGGCACCTTATTCATCCAAGCTACTCAATACTGCCCCCAGCCATAAGAAGTTAATGACCGTTCCACAGGTGCATGTTCATTATTTGTTTGTGGTTCATTGAACAAGCATGGGAAAGTGTTTAAACCCTTTACAATGAAGATCTGTGAAGTTATTTGAATTTTTACGAATTATCTTTGAAAGACAGGGTCCTGAAAAAGGGACGTATCTTTTTTTGCTGAGTTTGTAGTTAGAGTTATTAAAGTGACTATGTATAGATTATAACAGAGAGTAGCAGCGGTGTGGGAGGAGGGGCAATGCAAATAGTCTGGGTAGCCATTTGATTAGGTGTTCAGGAGTCTCATGGCTTGGGGGTAGAAGCTGTTTAGAAGCCTCTTGGACCTAGACTGGCGCTCCGGTACCGCTTGCCGTGCGGTAGCAGAGAGAACAGTCTATGACTAGGGTGGCTGGAGTCTTTGACAATTTTTAGAGCTTTCCTCTGACACCACTTGGTATAGAGGTCCTGGATGGCAGGAAGCTTGGCCCCATTGATGTACTGAGCCGTTTGCACTACCCTCTGTAGTGCCTTGCGGTTGGAGGCCGAGCAGTTGCCATACCAGGCAGTGATGCAACCAGTCAGGATGCTCTCGATGGTGCAGCTTTAGAACCTTTTGAGGATCTGAGGACCCATGCCAAATCTTTTCAGTCTCCTGAGGGGGAATAGGTTTTGGCATGCCCTCTTCACGACTGTCTTGTTGTGCTTGGACCATGTTAGTTTGTTGGGGATGTAGACACCAAGGAACTTGAAGCTCTCGACCTGCTCCACTGCAGCCCCGTCGATGAGAATGGGGGCGTGCTCTGTCCTCTTTTTCCTGAAGTCCACAATCATCTCCTTTGTCTTGATCACGTTGAGGGAGAGGCCTACCACTGTTGTGTCATCGGCAAGCTTAATGGTGTTGGAGTCGTGCCTGGCCGTGCAGTCATGAGTGAACAGGGAGTACAGGAGGGGACTGAGCACGCATCCCCGGGGGGCCCCCGTGTTGAGGATCAGAGTGGCGGATGTGTTGTTACCTACCCTTACCACCTGGGGATGGCCCGTCAGGAAGTCCAGGATCCAGTAGCAGAGGGAGGTGTTTAGTCCCAGGGTCCTTAGCTTAGTGATGAGCTTTGAGGGCACTATGGTGTTAAACGCTGAGCTGTAGTCAATGACTAGCATTCTCACATAGGTGTTCCTTTTGTCCAGGTGAGAAAGGGCAGTGTGGAGTGCAATAGAGATTGCATCATCTGTGGATCTGTTGGGGCGGTATGCAAATTGGAGTGGGTCTATGGTTTCTGGGATGATGGTGTTGATGTGAGCCATGACCAGCCTTTCAAAGCACTTCATGGATACAGACGTGACTGCTACGGGTCGGCAGTCATTTAGGCAGGTTACCTTAGTGTTCTTGGGCACAGGCACTATGGTGGTCTGCTTGAAACATGTTGGTATTACAGACTCGGACAGGGAGAGGTTGAAAATGTCAGTGAAGACACTTGCCAGTTGGTCAGCGCATGCTCGCAGTACACGTCCTGGTAATCCGTCTTGCCCTGCGGCTTTGCGAATGTTGACCTGTTCAAAGTTCTTACTCACATCAGCTGCAGAGAGCGTGATCACAGTCTTCCGGAACAGCTGGTGCTCTCATGCATGTTTCAGTGTTATTTGCCTCGAAGTGAGCATAAAAGTAGTTTAGCTCGTCTGGTAGGCTCGTGTCACTGGACAGCTCTCGGCTGTTCTTCCCTTTGTAGTCTGTAATGGTTTGCAAGCCCTGCCACATCCGACGAGCGTCAGAGCCGGTGTAGTACGATTCGATCTTAGTCCTGTATTGACGCTTTGCCTGTTTGGTGGTTCGTCGGAGGGCATAGCGGGATTTCTTATAAGCTTCCGGGTTAGAGTCCCGCTCCTTGAAAGCGGCAGCTCTAGCCTTTAGCTCAGTGCGGATGTTGCCTGTAATCCATGGCTTCTGGTTGGGGTATATACGTACGATCACTGTGGGGACGACATCATCGATGCACTTATTTATGAAGCCAAGGACGGGTCTACTCCTCAATGCCATCGGAGGAATTTGATTTGGTGCATTGTGAACTAGGCTTTCCTGAATGTAAAAGGTCAATTCTAATATTATGACATTGTTTTGATTAGTAATAATTTGCTTTTAACCGGTATGTGTAAAGTTCTATTGTGCAACATTTTGATATTTCTACCACGTGTTTTGTGTTATAACTGAGGTTGAGTCATCAAAATTGGATTAAAATGCTTACTAATGAATGCAGCAACATTTGGGTAGATACAAATAAACATGTATGAAAATTGGCTACTCTGATGCCAGAACACCAATATGACATGCAGTAACACCAGTGACGGAATGTGAAACCAATGACATAACTTACGTTCATTTCATACAATTTTGATCAATTTAGTAATCGTTTTTATTACAAATCATTTTATACCATATGAACATTAAAATGAAGGTTATTGGTCAAAGATGAAGCCTATTGATTAAAATGTCTTTCCTACCACAACATTGTCATACAAACATAAAACGTGTCTATTAGAGCTACAGAACAATTGAAAACACAACAATGAATGTAGACGAAGACTTAAGTTTTCCCAAACGCACTGAGAAACATTTAGTATGCAGTAAAACACGTTCATGGAATAGGCCTATTTCCTCTGTATTTTCCTGTACTAATTATTTCCCATTCTAACTTTCACTTGAGAATTGTTTGTCTTTAGAAGAGTTTGTCCATATGTTTGTCTTTGACATGTTATTGGGTCACATCCATCTGTTATCATCGCCGAGCCATTCCCCATTTCTTTCTAGCCACGGATGGCTTCTTCTCTGGTAATCAGTTCACATCTGCCACTTTCACACATTCAGGTGCTCCTCCAAGTACTTCCAGATACCGTGTGGTCAATCTGAGCTGATCTTTTGGCAGCGGCTTTGGCATCAGACACACACTCTGGTCATCCTCATACCAGTTAATATCATCTCTTGGGCTTGGCCAGAAGAACTTGTTGACTCCATTCCTGTGGATGCACTTAACTCTTGACGTTTTGTTCTTCGACTTCCAGTATGGTTGCTCATCGTAGTTCACAATGCACTAAATCAAATCTTATTGATCACATACACATGGTTAGCAGATGTTAATGCGAGTGAAGCGAAATGCTTGTGTTTCTAGTTCTGACAGTGCTGTAATATCTAACAAGTAATCTAACAATTCCCCAACAACTACCTGATACACAAATCTAAAGGGGTGAATGAGAATATGTAAATATAAGCATATGGATGAGCGATGGCCGAGCGGCATAGGCAAGGTGCGATAGATGGCATAAAATACAGTATATACATGTGATATGAGTAGTGTAAGATATGTAAATAATTATTGAAGTGGCATTGTTTAAAGTGACTAGTGATCCATTTATTAAAGTTGCTAGTGATTGGGTCTCAATGTAGGCAGCAGCCTCTCTGAGTTAGTGATTGCTGTTTTTCAGTCTCTCGGTCCCAGCTTTGATGCATCTGTACTGACCTCGCCTTCTGGATGGTAGCGATGTGAACAGGCAGTGGCTCGGGTGGTTGTTGTCCTTGATTATCTTTTTGGCCTTCCTGTGACATCAGGTGTTGTAGGTGTCATGGAGGGCAGGTAGTTTGCCCCTAGTGATGCGTTGTGCAGACCGTACCACCCTCTAGAGAGCCTTGCGGTTGAGGGCGGTGCAGTTGCCGTACCAGGCTGTGATACAGCCCGACAGGATGCTCTCGATTGTGCATCTGTAAAAATTTGTCAGAATTTTGGATGACAAGACAAATTTCTTCAGCCTCCTGAGGTTGAAGAGGCACTGTTGCGCCTTCTTCAGCACACTGTCTGTGTGGGTGGACCATTTCAGTTTGTCCGTGATGTGTACGCCGATGAACTTAAAACTTTCCATCTTCGCCACTGCTGTCCCGTCGATGTGGATGGGGGATGCTCCCTCTGCTGTTTCCTGAAGTCCACAATCATCTCCTTTGTTTTATTGACGTTGGGTGAGAGGTTGTTTTCCTGACACCACACTCCGAGTGCCCTCGCCTCCTCCCTGGGTGCTCCAGACGGAGTGGGGGGTTCACTAAAGAGGTAAGCTGACCTCTTGGTCCACCTCGGGAAAGACATAATGCATACGATGTCTTTCTATCAATGACTGGAACTCTGAAGCATACCTGCATGTGAAGTTTTCACATCAAGCAGTCATTGGTCAGGTTCTCTCTCAAGGTCCGGTAGCTGTGGTACTGCCATCGGATGTTGAACAGATGGCTCCTAAATTTAAAGAGCCTATCCTGGAACTGGATCTCCAGCTCTTCTTCGGTTATGGCTGTATCCTTCTTCACAGTGATTAAGCTACTTTTCTCTTGTTCTTCATTTGCTCCATCTTCTCCAGACACCCCTGGGTGAGCAACACCTCTTCGTTGGATTGCTGTCTAGCCGGTGGCGCAGTGGCATCTTCACATTCGCCATAGGTGCATGCCTTTGAATTTTTACAAACTGTGCTATCTGCAATCTCCTTGAGGTTGCTGGTCTGTGAAAGACCAAGTTTGTGCATTTTATCTGCCATAAACTGCAAGTTCTCATGAGTCTTACACTGGCAAGTTTCTCAGTCTCTCTCCTGCGGTGTCACCACCCAAAAGGGTCTCTCTTTGCAGAAGAAGGGGTCATCACTGTCTCTCCTACTCTCAACATTTCTCTGTGTTTTTGTCCCTGTCTGTCCCGACATTGCTTTCGCTACTGTCTTTTTCTTCTTTCTGTGAGATCATTCGCTTTCTTTTTTGACTCTCTAAATCCTTTAAATAAGTAAGTCGTTTTTTTCAAGATAGGCTTCTCTCTGGTCCGGGTCAGCATCCCTGCACTGTCTGTAGAGTCTTAGCTTTTCAGCAGTACATACTTTTTTAATTGCCATAACTATCAAAAGGAAAGCCATATTATGTTACAAATTACAATATTGAAATGTTGTAAAACCTTACGTTGATATAAAAAGTTAGCAGTGTTATTGTCACTGGTGTTACTGGAGTGTCACGGGTGTTACCAGCAGGAACAGTAACACAAGTAACATAACATCAGTGAAGAATCTGCTGACAAGATGGCATATCTAAAATGGGGGCCACAGTAGTGCAAACCACACTTTTTAAATTGTAAATAAATCACTTAATAATGTGATTGGATCAATTATTTCAATCATATTTCCTTTCCCCATACTATAAACTGTATAACACCAGTGACGGGTTTAAAGGCTTTGCATTAAATGACCAAATTAATCATCAAATTGCTAACATGGTGTTTTTTAAATTAAGGGTAACATCAGTGACATGAAATTGAGGGACAGGTAATATAAATGATTTATAATATTTAGTTGATATGTTTATGTAATTCCTTAACAGCTATAATACTTTACTTTGTATTATGACATTTAAATATTTTGACTCAAAATATGTCACTAATCCATGTTTCCTGGCTCAAGGTGCTGACCATGTTCTACAATAGAAATATATAATTAGCAATGTTACTTGTGTTACATGTTTATTAAACACTTAAATTACAACAAAAACATATTTGGTGTCATTATCAGATTTTTGGGGTGTTTTTCCCTGGTTAATGCGAGGGACAGGAAAGCTACCATTTCCATAGAAGCACCCAGATGGGGGATGCGGTCAGGGCTCTGTGCAGGCCAGTCAAGTTCTTCCACACCAATCTCTTTGTGCATGGGGGCATTGTCATGCTGAAACAGGAAAGGGTCTTCCCCAAACTGTTGCCACAAAGTTGGAAGCACAGAATCCCCTAGTGTCATTTTATGCTGTAGCTTTAAGATTTCCCTGGAAATAAGGAGCCTCGCCCAAACCATGAAAGACAGGCCCAGACCATTATTCCTCCTCCACCAAACTTTACAGTTGGCACTATACATTCGGGCAGGGAGCGTTCTCCTTGTATCCGCCAAACTCAGATTCGTCTGTTGGACTGCAAGTAGGTGAAGCGTGATTCATCACCCCAGAGAACTCCGTAAAATCCCTCCAGAGAGCTCCTTAAACTTGTGTGTGTAAATGTTGCAGCTGTAGCCACTGGGAAATCAAAAGTCTGCCAATTTTAAACTGACGAGCTGACGGGTCATATGCAGGTTCTACAGTGTAACCATTCTGCCTGTATACTGCAGCTTGCTTCGTCAGACCTACAGTCATGACCGAAATTATTGGAACCCTTGATGAAGATTAGCAAAAAATACTGTTAAAATATTTTTTTTAAATACTGAGCTATATTGTGTGATAAAGATAATTGGAAAATAATTTAATACTAATACAATTGCTCAGAGAAAGAGGTTTTGTTTAACAAGTAATCAAGATAGGTGTGGCAATAATTTTGACCCGTTTTCAATACTCCAGCACCTTCCCCTTGCAAGGATAATATCACTGAGCCTTTTTCTAAAATGTTTTATGATATCGGAGAACACGCCGGGAGGGATCTTAGACCATTCCCCCATACATAATCTTTCCAGATCCTTGACATCCTGGTCTGCGCTTATAGACTGGCCTCTTCAATTCAAACCACAGATTTTCAATGGGGTTCATGGCCATTGCAAAATTTAGATTTTGTGGCAAATTAACCATTTCTTTGTGAAATTTGGTGTGCTTGGGGTTATTGTCCTGCTGGAACATCCACTTGTGGCCAAGTCTCAGCCTCCTGGCAGAGGCACCCAGGTTGGCAAAAGTGTCTTAGTACTGGGTAAAGGTCATGATGCTGTTGACCTTAAGAAGGGCCCAGGACCAGTGGAAGCAAAATAGGCCATATTTTACAGTAGGCATGTAATATGGTGGTGGATCTTCGATGTTATGGACTTGAACACCACTGAAAACCTGTTACTTGTTTAAACAAAATATATTTCTCTGAGCAATTGCATTAGTAAAAAATAATATCATTTTCCAATTTTTTCTATTTATTTTACAGCATTTTTTTGCTAATTGTTATCAACGGTGCCAATACGTTTTGGTCATGACTGTATATTATATCAAAGGAGGCTCAGAGACGCCTGCTCTGGCAGTTACAGGTGTGAGCATGTATATAGCTTTTTTATGCTCATGATTCTGCACACAAATATCGTCTTTAAAAAAGGAATTGTGTTTATTTTCCTCCTTTAGTTTTCCCCACAAATGCCCTTGTACATTTCTGAAGTAGCCTACAGATATCCATTAACTTGAAGTGGTTGGTCAATACTGAGTCTTTCGAATGGCTTACTAAAGCTCTACAAAGGTTCTATGTAAGTCCACTTCAGTCTACTGTGGGTCTTAAAATGTGGTAAAAACATACAAATAGGGCTTCCCGAGTTGCGCAGCGGTCTAAGGCACTGCAATGCGTCACTACAGACCCGGGTTCAATCCCAATCTGTGTCACAACTGGCTGTGACTGGGAGTCCCATAGGGTGGCACACAATTGGCCCGATATCATCCGGGTTAGGGCAGGGTTTGTCCGGCGGGGCATTACTTGGCTCATCGCGCTCTAGCGACTCCTTGAGACAGTGTTTCCTCCGACACATTGGTGCGGCTGGCTTTCGGGTTAAGCGGGCTGGTGTTAAGAAGCGTGGTTTAGCTGGTCATGTTTCAGAGGATGCATGACTCGACTTTCGCCTCTCCCAAACCCATTGGGGAGTTGCAGCGATGAGATAAGATCAACATTGGGGAGAAAAACGTGGTAACACACACACACTTAAAAATATGAACTGCCTATTCTAAAGAACAGCTTGTCTGTGCATTTAGGAAGAGCCTGTTGAAACTAAACAGTGATGTATTTACATATTTTACATAGATTTTAAAATAAGTTGATAAAACACCAAAGATGATAAAATAACTAAACCAAGATAGACCACAGCTTGTCATTTCCAATGTGAACAAATGAGTCATAGAGGGCAGAACAAGCAGGGAGGTGGGAAGAGCCAAGCACGAGCTAGCGAGATCCTATTTGTCAGTTCTAGCATCCTTCTGCATATTTCCGTTAGGGAACACCTACCCTGTGAAGTGTGGGTGTGCAATAACTAAATTCGCCTTCACACTCCTAATAAACAAAGTGATTTTTAAAAACTTTTGCAAATGGTAAAGTCTACTAAACTTAGTCCACTCTGTTCATAACAGATTGTAGTTTTGGGAACAGAAACCTGTATTGAGATCAAATGGTTCATTGATGAGAACATTTGCAGCATGTCAGCCAAACTCCATCTCCTCTCACTGTCAGCTACTGTGATTCCTCTCACTACCATATTTGCACTATGCAGAAATTGCTCTGCCATTTCCTGGTTGCTAAAATTCTAATAGTTTGCCTAATTTCAGTTTATGTGACAAACTAAGCTAGTATAGTGTAGAGAATCATTGTACCATCTAAACCACTGTGAAATATATTTTCCATAACCAAACATAGTGTATTTCAGCTGTTAGAAGCTGGTGTACAAAACCGAAAGTAAAAAATGCAAAAATGAAACTTAAGAACGGGAAGCATAGAAATGTGGCACATAGAACAGGTCTACCGCTTCTTAGACTTGCAGATCTGTAACTCACATTTCTATGAGGTCAGGTCACCCAAAAAGTTACATATTGCCACTTTAACTACGTCTGTTCGGATGTGATTAGGGTTGGAAGAACAGACATAATCGTGTAAGGTTTAAAACTTACAAGCAAAAATATAGGCAGAGTGTCTTCGCAAGTCTACGTCCTTAAAAAAGCCTTGACACGGTTCCCTGGCAAACCAAGGCCGAGATTCAATGAAAGGCGCATTGTTGACAAGTGCATTGCACTTAACTTTGAAAAGTACATTTAGGCTTGAGCCGACGTCCACAGTGTTTACCACGAATGCGATCTCCGCCTACGTTGGGGAAATTGGCAATTTCAGATTGCTATTAAAAAAAGGCACATTGGCAGTAGTGCAGTGCTGAAACAAGTCGTTGAATGAATCCCGGCCTTAGGGAATGAACCTTTAATGGTTGCCATTACATCAGAGCTTCCTTTTGCCAAGCTGAACAGTTCATCAAAGTTCTTTCCTTCCACCTTTTTTTGGTTTGGTCATGGGTCATGCTGATGATTGAGAGAACTGCCAGTATGGCGTCACAGAGAAATCCTGCAGCTTTAGCCACTTAGATCAACACTTGCATTAGCAGAAACAAAAACTAGTCCTGTTTGGAAAGGCAGATCAGCTCTGAAAAAGAGCTGCTGTGAAAAGATCTGTGATTGGTAAAAAAAAGATCAGATTTGGGCTGCCTGTCTAAACGCAGCCTATATGGTCCCACTATCTGTGTTGCTGCTGGTTCACTCACTCACACACTCCCTCTCTAACACACACACACTAAAGCTTTAACTTAGCCCTTGGGCTCAGGGCTGACTATGGGAACACAGAGCCTGGCATTGTGCTGCTATTCGGGACGCTTTAGTCACACGGACCCCCTCATTGAGCGGATCAGACCTGGTTTAAGAGATTACTCCTGCTCCACCATTGCATCAGTGCGAAACGTGCATCCGTGACATTTTGGGGGAAAGGGGCTCACTACCGAATATCCTTCATCTGCTTTATACTGTAACACCCATGGCTACCTCAACATGTAACTCTTGGTTACTTCCTACGTCACTCATTATTTCACCATCACTGGTTATATTCCTCACCTACTTCCCACATGTACTCATTTCATTGTTCCTCAATGTTTCCCGTGCTACGAACTAAAGACCACACCTAACACCTAGTATTTGTATATTTCTCTCTGCATAGCTGAATCACTCAATTAATCTTACTCCTTAGTTCAATCACCCTTTCACTTTTTCTAACCCTCATTCTATTCTGATTAAATGGGGGACTTTTGTACCTGTATGTACCTATGTAACAAACCTTACATTAAACTCGTCTCCATTCTATAGGGTTAACATTGTTTGTAGCCACATGCACCACAATGCTACTATACTATGTTATATAGCACGGGCACAGCATTTTAATCCTTTATAGTACATAAGAACATATGTATTTGAAAACGAACCTGATAACACCTGGATAATAGAACTCGTGGCTAATTTGGGCTCTGTGTTTACTGATAAGAATAGACCTTACTCCACATTCTAATGCATGGGGGTGGGGTCCAGTAGTCATTGGGTGGTGGAGAAGAAGGTATCATGATATATCAAAAAAAGGTTTAGACAATCTGGGCTAGTCCCATTGACATGTCCTCGCATTGCACTTCATTGTCAGTGATACAATATTATAAAAACTCTTGCTTTATACACTTTACCTGGCTGCACACATGGTGGCAGCGGGGGGGGACCTGGTCCTATACAGCAAAGACAGACCTCCCACTCATATGCATGGTCATACACGTGAAGGGTTAGATTGCCTTCAACACCGGGTCTGAACCTCCCCTTCTCGAGGGGTCTGTTCATGTTGCAGGCCACAGAGAGAGTATTAACAACCACTACTTTTCACTTGTTCCAAGAAGCGTTGGAATGCAATCAACTTCCTTCCCTACTAAATGCCTCCCCCTTTTCACCTCCCACCCCCCCCCAAACCACCTCTAACCTAAAAGTGTATCCCTACCATTACATCTCACCTCACAGCAACCCCTACCGTCACCCACGTCACTCTAGCCCACCCTAACCCCACCTCTTCTTCGATTGGCTCAGCATCATTGCCCTCTTCTGTCCTTCCCTCCTTTCCATTTTATGCTGATTATCAGAGAAATCTGATGGGCGTAATCCAGTGTGACGACACCAATCCTGACGCTACAAATGGTAGGGCCTGGCCGTCCTGCTCCACACAGACTCTCGACAGCGCCCAGCTTCCTCCCTCCCCAGGTAAGGCTCGATCTCCCCGATCCGGAAGCCTCCGATGTGGGGTACCCACTGTGACCCATCTCCCTCACACCCAGGGGGTGGTGCATTCCAAATCCTGCTGGGGGTTTGGCAGTTCTGATGGACCCAGTGGAGTGTTGCTGGATTGGAGCCCAAATTAGGAAGTTTCTTTGCTCAGGAGGAAGGAGTGAAAAATGATTGGTATTTCATGACATATTACTCCCATGTCCTTGTATGCTGGTTTCGTTGTTGAACGCTGCGGGGTTAAATCTGCTAAACACGAGAGATTTGAATACTTTGTGGTTCATAGACCATATCTCAAATGTGGACAGGCGGAATGTTTCAGCTTCCTTCTTGTGCCTAGCGGAGGACTTAAGAACCCATTGCCCGTAGCTCTGAATAGCAATGGAGTCCAGTGCTTTCGCAGAGCTCTCTAGCTGACTCAAGACAGAAGTTTGAGGGAAGCTTTGATGGTTGCTCCGATGATCTGAATGCACTATGGGATCAGTTGTACAGTTTCTCCGAATTGAGTGGCTGACCCACGCCTGACCCTGTCCATACAACTGTGCTATTGTGTCAGTGATATCATGATTGAGTCTGGTGTTTTTATTTGATACATCCTGCTATATAAGAGAATACACAGAATCAGACATTTTGTTAATTCAGATAACGGACAAATAAGGCACACAATCTGAAGCGTTACAAATGCTGGTGGGTTAAGATGGAGTGAGTTTAAACCTGGAGTACAATACGTGAATTGTTTATTTTGATGTTTTCCTGGAATCCAATCAATTCTCCAATTGTGAATAATTAAATGCCTCTTATTTTCCAGTGGGTACAAAGCTGCTCTAAACAACTAAAGAAATGGCTGTCGTCGTAAGTACCTCTAAGCTCCTCTCTTTGTATGCAACAGGCTTAGATGCTGCACTGTAATTACTCAAGCCATTCAGTGGTGTTTGTATCGCAGATCAATGGTCAAACGTAACAAGTCTGGGGAACGACGAATGTAGCGACATTGAGCTTGAGAGTCAGTTTTGAGAAATGTTATTTTTCACCCAGTGATGAGCAGAAAACAGAGTGCATCATCGTGTTCCTTCGGAGGATGCAATCCACAATAGATAGGCTTATTGTGTCATCATGTTCTTCCATCACTTCCCATAGTAGGGTTACTCAAACAGCAGAAATAGAATGACACTCAATATGGCCGCCAGACAGTCCACCCATCAGGGAACGTTGACTCAAACGTCATAACTTCCTGTGCCATGGACAATGTCAGCTCAACATTTCTCAGGCACATTAGCGCTGGATGCTGTCAATTGCTAGCATTAACCTCTAAGCAGATCTCAGCCCAGGTTAACCAGGCTTTACTGTGCTCATGTGAGGGAGATTAACTCATGCTAATACTAAAGCCCATTGATAGAGGCCTCCTTTTGGATTGTAGATTGGCGTACGCCCTGGATTAAACCTCATTCGTAAGGTAGCTATTTGGTAGTCTTGCGAGCAAATGGAGTTTTTGTTGGCAAGTCATGGTTGTGAGGTCATCCACCCCTCTTCTCCCCAGAGTGGAACGTTCCGCATGGTGTCGGAAGAAGAGCAGGCTCTCAGGGCCAAGCTGGAGCGCCTCACGGTCAAGGACCACGGTCCCGTGTTCGGACCCTGCGCCAAACTGCCTGACCACACCGTGCAGAAGGTCTGCGGTCACTTGCTCACACTGTAAATTCACTTCACATCATAAGCCCTACCATAAACTCAAGTGCAACCACAAATCATGTGTCGAGTTCAACTGGAGTCCAGACTACCTGTACAAACGCTCTCTGGTCTCAAAAACAAGAACACTTAATTGTATCTTAAATTTCCCCAAAAGAGCTATTTCTTTGCAAAGGCAAATTACAAGGACAAGCATGACATCATACTGTGTAGATGCCACACATAGCACAATCATCTGGAAAAAAAATATAGCTGCTCTTCAGTTCTGAGGTTGTAGACCTCATCTGAGTTTGACTGACTGATGCTTTGATGGTTCCCTACAGGCCAAGGATGAGCTGAACGAGACAGACGAAAAGCGGGCGTTGGCAGTCAAGGAGCTGAGGGGAATCATCAAGGAGAAGGCAGAGGCTGAGGACGACCTGGCCAAAGGGGTGCTGGAAACCTTTGGAGAGAAGCCCGACGGCATGCTGGTCCGCTTCATTCGAGCCAGGAAATACGACGTGCCCCGAGCCTTCGACCTAATGAAGGGTGGGTCCCCACAAACTACTGTACTGTATGTCAGTGAAGTTTAGTGAGCACGTTTTCGGTCTATTTCATTGAAGCTGATGTCATGTGTTATAAATGCTTTATCTTAAAAGGACAGGCAGCTATAGCCTGGTCCCAAATCTGTTGCTGTATAGCTAAGTACTGTTGGAGTTGGCAAGAGAGCACGAATAGATTTGGGACCAGGCTAAGGAATCCATGCTATTGTGCACATGATCATTCTAAACAGTGGATTTGGAACGAAATGTTAAACCTAACCAAACAACATAAGCGTCTGTTGAAGTTCCTTTATGCTTAACTCCTAACTTGGCCTGACTATATCTGATCTTGATGATCCTGTGTCTGCGTTCAGGATACGTGCGCTTCAGGAGGGATTACCCGGAGTTGTTCGAAAACCTGACCCCGGAGGCTGTCCGCAGCACCATCGAGGCCGGCTACCCAGGCATCCTGTCCAGCAGAGACAAGTACGGCCGCATCGTTCTGCTCTTCAACATCGAGAACTGGGATTACGAAGAGATCACCTTCGATGAGGTGACTACCGGGGACCTGGGTCCCCACAATGCACACATTTGAGATACATTGGGGGCGGCAGGTAGCTTAGTGGTTAGAGCGTTGGGCAAGTATCCGAAAAGTTGCTGGATCGAATCCCCGAGCCGACAAGGCAACAAGTCATTGTAAATAAGAATTTGTTCTTAATTTACTTGCCTAGTTAAATAAATAAAAATCTAAACATTGGTGGTCCCCGCACGGCACTAAAAACATGACAGGACCAACATTTTCATAGATATACAGTAATGGTTGTCAAATGGGAGTTATTGAACATTGAAATCATCCCATGATAATAATAATTTGAATTGGCTCATGAGATCTGTGGTTATCAAGGGCTTCTGTCACACTCAACATGGGAAAAGAATGTGCTCAAAATCTGAAAAAATAAATAAATACAAATCTGTGTACAGGTAAAAAGGTTGCTTGGAACCAAAAATAAATCATGTAAAAATACAAAAAAAGGGCCAGCACTCACTTGATTACGATTTGCAATAATAGATGCTTAGTTTTAATTCTCTTTCATAGCAATATTACTTAATAGACCACACACTGGCCGTAACGTATGCCAGTGTGGTCAGTCTATTGAGTCATGTTGCTATGAGAGAGAATTAAAAACAAAGCTCCTACTATTGATAATCATAATCAAGTGAGTGCTGGCCCTTTTTCCCATTCCTCGTCATGTTGACAACAGAAGTGTCAACGGGTGTGTGCTTCAAACGTGTGTGTGTGTGTGTGTGTCTGCGCACATTTGACTATGTGTGTATGTGTGTGCTCATCAGATCTTGCGTGCCTACTGTGTAATCCTGGAGAGCCTGCTGGAGAACGAGGAGACTCAGATCAACGGTTTCTGCATCATTGAGAACTTCAAGGGCTTCACCATGCAGCAGGCCTCAGGCATCAAACCCACTGAGCTCAAGAAGATGGTGGACATGTTGCAGGTCACTTTCACACACATTCCAAAGGAATAGTAAACAGCACATTACCTTATGATACAAAATAATGGATTTCAAAATATATAATTTTCGGGTTATCGTCCCGGCTCTAATGCGCTGAACTTTGTTGTAGCGCAACAATTATAGTTTTCCTTTCCGTTACTCGTATGAGGATGATTATTTATGGTCATAGTGGTGGTGAGATCTGTAATGAATTGAACCGCTGTTCCTCTTGTGTGTATCAGGACTCCTTCCCTGCCCGTTTCAAGGCTGTCCACTTCATCCACCAACCCTGGTACTTCACCACCACCTACAACGTGGTCAAGCCCCTCATGAAGGGCAAGCTGCTGGAGAGAGTGAGTGAAGCAGGCCCTGTGAAAGAACACGGAAGAATGCATTTTAAAATTGAGCCTTTTTATAGTGAGAGGTTGGTGGGAAAGTAGTGGGCAAAAACTTGGGATTTTAAAAAAATGGGGAAAATGTCTGAAGTAACATGATAAAAAACAACAAGTAAGGAAGGTAAATCCGTTCTTAAATCGACATGTAATATACAGGTAACAGTAAATACAATAATGAAAAACACTCAGTGGACAGTTTATTAGGTACACCACCCAGTTCACAAAAATTGTTAGCTCCTACAGACTGAGTCACGTGGACGTGGTTTGCTATATAAAGCAGGCATCCAGTCATTCAGTTACCGTTCGATTGAATGTTGGGCAAAACGAGTGGCCTATGCGACTTTGAGCATACGATCATCAGTGGCAGGTGTGCCGGTTCCAGTATCTCAGAAACAGGCGGCCTCGTGGACGTTTAACGCAAGACAGTGTCTAGTGTTGACAGAGAATGGTGCGACACACAAAAAACATCCAGTCAGCGGTAGTCCTGTGGGCGAAAACAGCTCGTTGATGAAAGAGGTCGACGGAGAACGGCAAGAATCGTGCAAGCTAACAGGTGGACTACAAACAGGTAAACAACAGCGCAGTACAACAGTGGTGTGCAGAACGGCGTCTCGGAATTCACAACTCGCCGGTCCTCGTCACGGATGGGCTACTGCAGCAGAAGACCACACCGGGTTCCACTCCAATCAGCTAAAAACAAGTAGTAGTGGCTCCAGTGGGCACGCAATCACCAACACTGGACAATTGAAGAGTGGGAAAAACATTTCCTGGTCAGACTAATCCTGGTTCCTGTTGAGTCATGTTGATGGCAGAGTACGGATTTGGCGTAGGCAGCATGAGTCCATGGACCCATTCTGCCTGGTGTCAAATGGTACAGGTTGGTGGCGGTGGTGTACTGGTGTGGGGAATGTTTTCCTGGCACAAGTTCAGTCCCTTGATACCAAATGACCAACGTTTCCATGCCACTAAGAATTCAAGTTGTCCTGTAGGCAGGGGGGGGGGTCTGACCCGGTACTAGATGGGTGTACCTAATAAGCTAGCCACTGAGTGTATATGGTGAGAATATTTTAGTTAATAGGTTTGTCTGTCTACCAAATCAGGTGTTTGTCCACGGAGACGAGCTGGACAACTACTACAAGGAGTTTGACGCGGACATCCTGCCCTCCGAGTTCGACGGCAAGAACTCCAAGTACGACGGCAAAGCCATAGCAGCCAAGCTGTTCGACTGAACACCCCTCTTCCCCATCTAGACACACACATCGCCAGACAGACTCTGGAGAAAGAAAAAAAATGAAATAAAAAGCATAAGTGTGGCTTTAGAAAACTGTGTGAAAAAAGGGGTGTGGCTTTGTTTTCCAGCGGTTTTGAAGTATTAATACACCTTACAAAAGCACTCCCAACAGCACAGAGACTATACATGCCTGGCTCAGGCCTTATGTTGGGTTACTTAACAGCCCTAACCATCGAGCTTTTCTCTGTGCTGTGGGGATGTGCTTTGTGTTAACCCCATCTCTGACCCAGACAGCTAGTACTAGTTAAACCTGGCAGGATCCAGTTTGCTCTATCCACCTCACGGTGATAGAAGGCCAGGAATCCAAAAAGTCCCTGTCTCCATTTGTTTGTGCTTGGAGAAGAACGAGCGGTTTAATTCTCTGAATTGCTGCAGAGGCATGAGCACGTCACCACTGTGTGTACAATAAACTGTATATAATTAAAGATGACAAATCGGTTCACCTTGGCTTGTAGAATCTTTGGAAAACACAAAACATAGGTTAGCAAGGAATACACAATAAATGCAGAGAAATCTACAACAAAATAATATATTTCAAGGATACAAGTTCAACGTCCCCCCCCCCATAAATGTATTGCGTTTTGCACACCCTTATCGGAACCAAAACACACACGATTACTTTATACATCACGCCAAGTTGTGATTCTACATTATAATGACTGAACAGCATTGTACATCTATAGGGGTTGTAAACAAAATAAAAGGCAAACAAAGGATGCATTCCATAGGGAAAAATAGTGGAAGTTATGACATGACCTTAGTTCTCTCTGCAAGGCTCCGAGTACAGCAACTCTTCTCTCATCTACCCAATGATATCACAGTAACTTGGTTCATTTTTATACATGGAATACAGAGAAGTGCAAATAAAAAGACAGAGCCTTGGATTCAATCAAAGGCGCATTGTCGACAAACGCACTGCACTGATCAACATAACCCAAAATTCCCTGACACGTGCAGAGATCACATTCAGAAGTCAGGTCAAGTGCAAATTACCTTCAAAAAGGGAAGTACGTTTGTCTACAATGCGCCTTTGACTGAATCTCGACCAGAGTATTTAAGACAACTTAGTCTGTGCTCTACATCTCAGGAACCACACCATTCTTTTTTTTTACAGATATTTTTTTTTTTTTTTAACAACAGTTCCCAACAAATATCTCTTAAAAAGAACAGCGAAAATATTACCTGGAAAAAGGGAAAACAAGAACAAAAAACAAAGACGCTGTCAGACTAACAGACTAAACAAGGTAACCTCAACCTTCTTTGTGTTCATTTTTTTTTAAGCATGGGGCTTTGCCCATATAAGGAAGAAGACCAAGTCACATGTGTTTTGGTATTTCAATCGAGGACAACTGGGGTCTACATTCTGTAGAGCATACCTATATATTATTTCACAACAGCAACAAACCTAAACGTGGCTTCAATTTTAATCTTAAGCTGTTGGGTGAGTTCAATGATTCAGGTAGACACACAATGTTCATGGCAAACCTTGACAGTCAGTTCCCTATTGGGTTAAATCAATCAACTCAAATAACCAATGCTCAATGGTGGGTGCGCTTGTTTTGTGTCGCCCGTTGCCCCAGGTGGGTGGAGTTTGCTCATTTTAAACCATTCCATTGGTCCTACAGTGAAATCTCCAAAACGTGCATGCCAGAATAAAGTGTCATTGACATTGCACCATTGAACATGGGCTACTCAGGCAAACCAACTGAATGACTGAAATAGCACAGTGGCTGTGAATAAGGACTTTCGTCAGTGCGCTCGGCTTGTAAGAATCAACTACTTAGAAAAGGTCCGAAACATTCCTATACTCACAACTCAAGTTACAATATATAAAAATCTATGCATTTGATTCTCAGAAGTAGAGTGCTGTGTAGTGCAAGCCAACCATGGGAGAATTTCAGAGGCTGTTCCACCAAGTATAGAGTACAGGAGAAGGCAACTTGTCATTAATGTGTTCTGGGTAGGATTGGGTGCTTCCTCAGAATGTCAGATATTTACAGAGTGTGGTCCTTGAACACTATGTATGCATTTTTTAAATAGTCATAAGTACTTTAAACCATTGCCATCCTTTCTTGGTTTGAAATCATTTTTTTAAACTTTATTTTTTAATGTTTGAGGCACTTTGACAATGTGAAGACAAAATATAGTATCACTAGGGCCAGGAAAGTATTGCCTATTAGCCTAGAACTAGAGCCCAGACCAGATTTTGACCCAATTATTAAAAAGAGCTAAAGAAGCTTAACATAGAAATAAAATGTCTGTTCTAGGAATTCTATTTCTCTGCTTAACAAAAGCCTTCAGAGTTTCAACCTCCCAGAGCTCCCATTTGAACCCCCCCCCCCCCCCCGAGTGCTATTCACCCTCACGACAACAGTACACACTCGGGAACAAACAGCTAGGGAGAGTCGGGACCAAGTAGCAACCCAAGTGTGAGAACCAAGGGGTGCTGGCTGGGAATTTGCACACAGAAGCTAAATCTCCTCTCCAGTCTTTTCCACAGAACTGACCAATAAATAAGCCACTGTGGAGTCTTGTAGCTGTTCACCAGCATGTGCAGGTTACACAGTGTATCCACGTTTAGAGGAGCGAGTGCCATCCATTCGACTGACTGGAGTCCATGGGTAAGGCTTTCAATGAATGTCATTCGCAGCTGAATGCTGTGTTTCTCAAAGCAAAGCTATAGTCCGACAAAGTCAGGCGAGTTACTGTGCCCATAGATCATCCCCGTCCCCCTTTTGAAGAATACAGGGTTCGGCCTTCTCTCGTGGGCGTATGTGTCCTTATAAACCAGAAGTCCCTTAAAAAAAAAAAAAAAGTGTGAGTGACAGAAAGTGACTCTTGATTGACAGGATATTAGGGGAGTAGGACAGAGGAATACTGGACGTGCGTGTATTAATAATAACAATAACGTATGTGTGTACGCCTGTAAATGTAGGTAGAGTGAAACTTTTCCTTTAGTCTCATGGCATCCCCGTTTTATCCCTGCCAGTGTGTGTGTCCATACAACATACGTGAGCATGTGTGCGGTAAGCTTTACCGTCGCCCTGTGGACAGGGTCCACGACGTGTCCTCAGGCAGGGCGGTCTGTGTCTTTCCCACTGGCATATTGCATTGGCATAGCCCACGATAACCTTGTCCATCCAGGTGAGGGGCTGGGGAAACAGCACAGCCCCCTCGAAGAAGCCCAGGTGACCCCCGTGGAGCGTCAGGGCGAAGATCACATTCTGCTTCTTTTCTGACGGGTGTGGAGAAAGAGACGGTGATGCTAACAGTTAGCATGTGGTGGTGTCGTTACGTAAACAATGTCTTATGGTGGATGCTGATACTACTGGTACTAGGTAAGATGCCACCAAAGTGGTATTGGGGTGCAGAGGAGTATTTCTGTCTGTAATAAAGCCCCTTTGTGGGGAAAAACTCATTCTGATTGGCTGGGGCTGGCTCCCCCGTGGGTGGGCCTGTCTCCCAGGTGGGTGAACCTATGCCCACCCGTGGCTGCGCCCCTGCCCTGTCATGTAAAATCCATAGATTAGGGCCTAATGAATTTCAATTGACTGATTTCCTTATATGAACTAACTCAGTAAAATGAAATGAAAATGTTGTGTTCATATTTTTGTTCAGTATAGATTAGGTCATCGCACTCTTACTCGAACACAGTAAACACGATGCAAAACACCTCGAATGGTAGATGTAACAGTGCAAGTCGAGGAGGTAATGAATTAGATGTACTGACGATTCATTGGTTTATTTTTGTGCAAGCTCGCAGGTAGCCCTTTCTGGCAGAGCCTCGAGTTTCCACAGATGTGTGACTCCTTCGCCTAATCTCCTTTCCATTTCTGCCACCCAACACTCTCAGCCCTGACTCTGTCTTTATTTCTCTCTCGTAACTTTTAGTCAGTGCAAACTGAACGCAAGTGAGGCTCAGATACAAATCAAAAACGTGTACGGGACAGAAGTATAGATTATATAAAACGTGCAGCACACTGCTTTTCTATTCAAGCCGCAACCCAGTCTTTCACTCTGGCCCAGGTGACACCGTTACAGAAACACTAGTGACCAGAGTAAATAATACAACAACTGTCAGTAAATAACATGGCCACAGGCCTGCCCTGACCAAGCATGGGCCTGTATTTACAAAGCATCTCAGAGTAGGAGTGCTGATCTGTGGCCTGTCCATATCATCTTATTCATTATGACATTATCCAAGATCAGCGTCTGTCTCTATGTAAAGTACATACGGTTAGTGGTGAGGTGGTAGCAGCTGACCTGCGATTAGCTCTCCATATGGAGGAAGCACACGCACACAAACACACGGGCCAGTTAAAAAAGGCAGCTCATCAGCGCTGAGAGGGAGCAGAGAGGCACACAGCAGAGGCAGCTGGTGCCGGCCGTGCAGCACAGTGCTGGCTGCTGAAAGAGCCCAGGCAGACTGAGGCTGGCTGGCTTCCCGACTGACCTCCAGATACAGACAGACAGCGCTAATGGGATTAAGTGCTGGCCTTTAAGGCCAGAGAGACGATGAACTGGAGTAACACTGACTGAACCCATCTACCTTTATTAGAGAGCATGACTCACCCTTAAAATCGGGTTGTGTGCGACTACATATGGTACATGAGGCTACTTCCATATCCGCATCTATGCAGTTGTCAAATACAATAGGTTTGTTTGCACTCTAGTAGCCTTTGGTGGTGAGGATAGCCTGTATACCCTCTATGGGACACCGCCCACAACACATCCTCTATGGAACATGCAGGCCAGGCGTAGAGTTACAGGGCCTAAGGCAGGGCTCTCCAATGCTGTTCCTGGAGTGCTGCCCTCCTGTAGGTTCTCAATTCAACCCCAGATGTAAATAGGCTGATTCAGCTTATCAACTAGCTAATTATTAGAATCCGGTGTGCTAGATTCGGGTTGGAGTGAAAACCGACAGGTCGGTAGCCCTTGAGCAACATGGTTGGAGCGCCCTGGTCTCAGGGGAAGTAGATACCAGCCCCTTTCTCCTACAAGCCCTGTGGCTGTTGATTTACACACTAAATGGGGGTCGGGCAAGTGACTCCCGCCCACTGAGGCAGACAAATTCTTAAATGTGGGCGACACATGGCGCACGCAACAAAAAACAAACACACCCTATAAATAATACCACAGCACAGGGGATCGCATGGCCATGAAATATTCAAAAAGACTGTCTGGGCAGGGAGACGCTGCAGAGAAGGATTTATCAACACTTAGAGGTCAACACTTAAGCAGAGAAAGGAAGAAGCGGCTAAGTTGACGTGACCCTGGTGTTAATTGAATAATTAATTGCGCTACTACTAATGACATTGCACATCGGCACAATGTCCAGGGTAAAAGGATTTTGCATTAAACCAAATGTAATCAAATAAGAATGCTCAGTACACGTTTATTGGAGGTGATTTTGCCATAAATTGTGAACTTGGTGAGCGTGGCCCATTTACTCCCATCGATTTTTTTTGGAAGATATCCTTTCCCGGCTACTAAAACTGCTAAAACTAATCACTCACTATGAATTAATAATTGGTATTAATGAATCAATAAAATGTGATGAGTACTCAATTAGTTACAACTCTTACTGAATGGAGCTAATACCTGCGAGTGTGCGTGGGATGGTCAGAAGTGACCGATGGACCAGAGGGTCATCTGAGGAGTTGACCAGCAGTAGAGGCACATTGATCTGAAATAGGATTGTCATCATCACCCCCATTCACCATCATCATCATTAAGTTTGAAAATCACTTTGTAATCACTCTGGGCTAGGTTTCTCAAATCCTTAGTAGCTAAAATAGTCAAAAGAAAAATCTCCACTACCCAGACCGACAACCACATTAGTGGAACAATTATAAAATCAATATCTGACTTCAATCTTCGAGCAAAATCTGTTCAATTAAGCACTTTGTGTGTCTATAGGAGACTTGAGTCTGGGTCGTCAAGAGCAATAATGTACTACTTCAGCTACGAAGGCTCTGGGAGACTCAGGCCTGGTCCGTGTTTACTCACATTGTGAATGTAGTGTACGCAGCTTTCCTTCTCGTAGTACTCTTTCAGCGTGTCGTGACCATGGAACTTTCTGTGAAACGTATGAACAAAAAACCCGTCAGGTTATAGCAACAAGGCCACAATTACTAAAGACAAGATTATTTCAAGATGGCCACCACAGTCTGAGAAAGCCGGCCGTCACCTCATGATATTGTCATCGATCTGCATGAGGGAGGTAGCTGTGTACAGTCGGCTCAGGTCTGCGTCCTCCATCTTGCTCGAGTTCATCCCAAACAAACTGCCCCTGTCAATCAGAAACAGTGTACAGGTGGTACACAATGTATGACGTAAAATAAATTCCTGCAAAAAAATTCACTCCAATTCACTCATCAGTATCAGAAATATAACTTACGAAAAAAATATTGCAGTACGCTGAAAATACTGCGTCCAAATGTTTTTTTACTGCAGTAATTTTGCAGTGTGACTGCAGTTACAGTGCAGTATACTGCAGTTCAACTTTAGTTATTCTGCAATTACGGTGTCCAAAATACCAGTCGACTGCAGTTACTGCACTTCTACTGCAGCAGGTGTTAACAGACAATGCCAATAAAGTCAGACTAAGTGCCAAATAAAATGTTTTTTTTTGTGGTTTAATAGATCTCGAAATGTATAGATGAAAGATTAATTTGCCATTTGGGTCACTTCAAAGTGATACAAATGAAGGTTTTACAAATTATAAGTACAGCAGGTCAGATTTCTCCAGGTAATTTTAGCACATAGGTCTATTGATAATTTACCTTGCGCACATTCTATCGGTTCCTCTGATCCATCCACGACAGCAGCAAATCAACACATACAGCATCTAGCTATATCCCGCTCAATACAAAATGAGACTCATTATAAATGAAGAGTTGAGTGACAGAATACACGTGTAATTTAGGGACAGTACGTTATTTATAATGAGGGACACCTGGAGAAAATTAGACTTCTGAAGTGGACAAAGGTGAAAAGACAGCCATTATAATAAGAGCACTGTATGAATCTCTTATTTGCGGACCGCGAAAGAAACAGTCTAAGTATGGGGAAGGAGTGTTTAACTAAGCTATATGGAATTGTTTAAAAAAACAAATATTTAAAAAAGGGCATACCAAAGATCATTTAGCTTTTTAATTAAACATTTAAAAAAAGACCCCTTTAAATATATATATATATAGAAAAATATTGAAACATTATTTGTTGAAAAAAAAAAAGTTGGGTCCTTATCGCTTATTAGCCGAAACAAACACATTGAATAACAGATTCACTACATGGAACAACCGACCAAATGAATTCAAAAGGCACTGTTGAATGACTGTATAGCCTAATAAGGCATCTTTCGTTTCATCATTATTTAAATTTCATTTTATACAGTATAAATGTGCATTTTATAGGCATGTTGTTGAACTGCTAAGCACTCCTGCCAGCCTGTAGCGTCACACAAATTCTTCACAATTGATTTCTTAAAAATGGCAGGCTATAGCCTTGAAATAATGATCATAAAATATAGCCTAAATAATCAATAGGCTACCTGGCTTGCCGCCGATTCATTCTGAGTTAGTACGTTGTTGAGTAGCCTGTTGATAGAATCACACGTCACTTCTCAAGCAAAGTAAACGTTTTGTCTCCTCGGCTATAGGAGGATGTAGTGCAGCCGCCGAATGTCAGAGACAAACCAAAGATATCCAACCCACATGCGTCGGAGTCACTTCTTTCCCCGGCTTTTTACAGCTTGTTTGTAGCATAAAGCTAGATATATACAGTATATATATACATTTGAAACAATGTATACAGTACCATTCAAAAGTGTGGGCACACCTACTCAGTAAAAAAAAAAAAAAAACTATATTGTAGAAAAATTGTGAAGACATCAAAACTATGGAATCATGTAGTAACCCCCCCCCCCCCCCCCAAAAAAAAGTGTTAAACAAATATAAATATATTTTAGATTTGAGATTCTTCAAGAGTAGCCACCCTTAGCCTTGATGACAGCTTTGCACACTCTTGGCATTCTCTCAACCAGCTTCACTTGGAATGCTTTTCCAACAGTCTTGAAGGAGTTCCCACATATGCTGAGCACTTGTTGGCTGCTTATCCTTCACTCTGCTGTCTGACTCATCCCAAAACGTCTCAATTTGGTTGAGGTCGGGGGATTGTGGAGGCCAGGTCATCTGATGCAGCACTCCATCACTCTCCTTCTTGGTAAATAGCCCTTACACAGCCTGGAGGTGTGTTGGGTCATTGTCCTGTTGAAAAACAAATGATAGTCCCACTAACCGCAACCAGATGGGATGGTGTATTGCTGCAGAATGCTGTGGTAGCCATGCTGGTTAAGTGTGCCTTGAATTCTAAATAAAACAGTGTCACCAGCAAAGCAGCATCACACCAGAACACCTCCTCCTCCATGCTTCACGGTGGGAAATACATATGTGGATGTGGAGATCCTCCGCTCACCCACATCGCGTCTCACAAAGACACAGCGGTTGAAACAAAACATCTCCAATTTGGACTCCAGACCAAAGTACAAATTTCCACCATTCTAATGTCCATTGCTCATGTTTCTTGGCCCAAGCTAGTCTCTTCTTATTATTGGTGTTCTTTGCCAAGAGTGTGCAAAGCTGTCATCAAGGCAAAGAGTGGCTATTTGAAGAATCTCAAATATAACATATATTTTGATTTGTTTAACACTTTTTTGGTTACTACACGATTCCATATGCATTATTTCATAGTTGTATTGTCTTCACTATTAATCTACAATGTAGAAAATAGTAAAAAATAAAGAAAAAGCATTGAATGAGTTGGTGTTCTAAAACTTTTGACCGGTAGTGTAAATTAGAATGACCTTTTACTGCTGTAATGTTCATTGCAGACTCCACTTGTAAATTGTCATTTTTATACAGTAGGGAAGCCTGCATGCTTGTTATAGGCTACAAGCAAACAAGAACACCAGCTGTCTGATACTGATGGAAGGGTGGCTGGCCCAGCGGACGCTTGAGAACTATTATTATTATTATGACGTCTTATCTGGGTTCGTTTTGTCGTCCAGACAGTTCGATATTTCATAATCACAAATTACGTAAATTAGTCTGGCTTGAAGCATGTAGCTCGTACATGAACCATTAGGCCAATTTATTTAGGATTTCTGTATAGGTCTTATTTTAAAGACTGAACATTGCATAGGGACTATGACAGTAGTGATATGTGTACTAACTACTGAGACGTGTGTTTTAGCAGTTGTATGTACCGGTGGGAGAGGATTATCTTCTTCATGTTGTCTGCCATGAGAAAATTATAGAGCCTCCGACACTGGTCCCACTGTAGGAACGTCTTCTGGGCCCTGGATTAACACACACGAGAGCGAGAAAGACAGTCAATAATGGCACCAAGTCTATACCACACAATGAGTGGTTCTGTTATTGTGCATGTATTTCTACAGTGCCTTCAAAAAGTATTCATACCCCTCGACTGATTCCACATTTGTTGTATTACAGCCTGCATCAAGTCTGGCACCAACAGGATCTTGAACAGCTTCTATCCCCAAGCAATAATACTGATAAATAACTAGTTAACCTGAGTATCCTCGTTGAACTTTTTATTTTTGCACTGCCTCTATGCACACTCACAGGGCCCTACACACACTCACTCTCACACACATTTATACTGACTACACACACAAGCTGCTGCTACTCTGTTTATCTTATATCCTGATGCCTAGTCACCTTACCCCTACACATTAACACACAAAAGCATGTGGATGGACACCCTTTCAAAATAGTGGATTTGGCTACTTCAGACACACACGTTGCTGACAGGTGTATAAAACTGTAAAGTTTGGTGGAGGAGGAATAATGGTCTGGGGCTGTCTTTCATGGTTCGGGCTTGGCCCCTTAGTTCCAGTGAAATCTTAATGCTACGGGCATACAATGACATTCTAGACGATTCTGTGCTTCCAACTTTGTAGCATCAGTTTGGGGAAGGCCCTTTCCTGTTTCAGCATGACAATACTGTGCAAAAAAAATGAGGTCCTTATAGAAATGTTTTGTCGAGATCAGTGTGGAATAACTTGACTGGCCTGCACAGAGCCCTGCCCTCAACCCCATCGAACACCCCTGGGATGAATTGGAACGCCAACTGCGAGCCAGGCCTAATCACACAACATCAGTGGCCGACCTCACTAATGCTTGTGGCTGAATGGAAGCAAGTCCCCGCAGCAATGTTCCAACATCTAGTGGAAAGCCTTCCCAGAAGAGTTGAGGCTGTTATTTGATGTGTATGTGTCCACATACTTTTGATCATGTAGGGTATATGTGGGTTGACTGATCGGGGCAGGGGAATGTAAGTGCATCCTGTCTGTTTAATGAACAAAATAAACTATTGATTAGATTTTGCATGACGCAGCCAATTAGGCTTCAAAGATCAGTAGCATAATTTACAAAATACTTGCTATTCCATTCTTTTGAAAATACACTTTATTAGTCAATGAATTAATAGACGTATTTGTGATTGCGTATATTCAATGGATGTATTCAAATTGACGCTCCCACCCACATCTACACAGCCCTACTACCATGCAATCGGTGCTGGCATGTGCACGGGAGGTATAAAAGGCTTATGCCGGGCCTGTTTGAAAAGAGGTCATATTAACATTGGCCCATTTAATTTTTTAAAAACATTTTGTAAACAGGCAACAAACAGTAAATCCTATGTGAAAAGTGTATTTATTAGTGGTGTAAGCACTTTGGTGGCACTTAATGCATGGGTGTGGTTTGTATAAACAGGTAACGGGCATATGTGATGGCAGGTTTTTAATAGTCCGAGTGTACTTACTTTAGACTATTTGCAGAGTGCACATGAACAGTGTCGATGTCTAAAAGTGAACGGGGAAACAAGGCGAATTGAGGTCTATGCGAAAGAATAGCAGTCAGTCACTGAGGTGGAGTCACACGCGCGTTTGTGTGTGTGTGTGGTGCTCCGAGTGAGATTAAAGAGATGCGGACAAACAAAAGCTACATGGGGTAAAGTGGTGGCCATGGCCTACCTATGGGTATGAACAAAGAGAGGCCAGACTGGCTGCCTGCCTCTTCCACAAATACTCACGGGCGTGGATCTAGACACAAGCATGTTCGCATGTAGCCGATTCACAGTACCAACAACGTTCTACTTGACAGTGTAGTGGCTGCCGTTTGTATAAGGCTTTATTTTAATTCCACTTACCGGAGTGCGCTGTATCCCTGGCAGACACTGACGCAGCACAACACCCTCTCCTGGTTGATCCTGTTCTCCCCCAGAAACTTACACACAATGTTCCCCCCTAGGCTGAAGCCCACCACGATGAGCAGTGTCTGGGGGAAGGCCCGCTTGATGGAACCTACCATGGCTGCAAACTCCCATGTACAACCTGGAAAAGGAAATCACAGAAATGTGTATTTTGCTTTTCAACCAAATGCACTGAGATGTAGAAAACAAATCCCAAGGGATTGAAACCCAGGGTTGGCCACGGTGTAGTGCCCCTGGATAGATTTAGGGGTTAGGGGCCTTGCGCAAGGGTACAACGGCAGAAGATGGCATCTAGGATACAGATGCCAGCAACTCTCCGGTTACTGGCTCACTCCCCACCAGATTTTCCAGCTGTACTAGGGACTCAAACCGGCAACCCTCCAATTGCTGACCTGCCACACCTAGTAGCAGTTAAGACAGTGTATTAATGAACCAACTTTTCCACATCAAGCTTTTACTTGAAAAACTCCACGGGTCACACGTAACATTAATTCAGTCACAGGTGTTTCCAATCATGTCCAGCTGTCGCAGACTAATTAGAAGTAGACCAAAGTCAACTAAAATGTCAAATATTGCAGATGGATTGTAGCTTCCATCAATGTAGTTGTCCGCATCATTTCCAATCCCCTATATATTATTTTTTGTAAACACACAGTCAAAAGTTTGGACAGACCTCATTCCAGGGTTTCTTTATTTGTACTATTTTCTACATTGTAAAATAATAGTGACAACATCAAAACTATGAAATAACACATGGAATCATGTAGTCACCAAAGAAAAGTATGCAAAGCTGTCATCAAGGCTAAGGGTGGCTATTTGAAGAATTTCTCAAATATTTTGATTTTTTTTAAACAATTGTCTGGTTACTACATGATTCCATGTGTGTTATTTATTTATACTTTTGACCGGTAGTGAGTACACACACACACATGTTCAAAAGTTTGACGCGGTGAAGAGACGACTCCGGGATGCTGGCCTTCTAGGCAGAGTTCCTCTGTCCAGTGTGTGTTCTTTTGCCCATAATAATCTTATTTTTATTGGCCAGTCTGAGATATGTCTTTTTCTTTGCAACTCTGTCTAGAAGGTCAGCATCACCTTTGACGTTGAGACTAGTGTTTTGCACGTACTATTTAATGAAGCTGCCAGTTGAGGAAATGTCTAAGTGACCCCAAACTTTCGAACAGTAGTGTTTACACATATTTTTTATCTAAATACAGACAACTTTTTAAAATATATTTAATTATTATTTTCCGCTAACCCTACCACCCCTCCCCTAATTGGAGTAAACTAATGAACAACACTTAGGCTTTTACTTCCAGCTAAAACACACACTACACACCTTTTTACAGACACATTCTTCCTCTACCCTCAACCTATCTTATCCATTTCTGATGTCCATCCAGTTTGATTTCCATTTGCCATATATTTCTAACTGTGCTGAACCTATATACACTTTACAGACACAGTATATTTTACATTCGTTATCCTGTTATTAGTCCCACCCTTCAGCTCCATTCAACTCCACCCATCTAGCTCTTAACACCATCCATATTGGATTTCTATTTGACATATATTTTTACAACTGTGCCGTGAGGCTTCACAAAGCTTCTGAACCTTTCTATTCTCATTATTCCTACAGATTGTAAATTAAAGATAAACCATTATTATATTTTTGATCGATTGACTCGGACTTTTCAAAAATCACCCAGTAGTGCTTTCTGCAGAGTTGGCTCCAGGTAATTGTTAGAATTCTTCAGCCATTCCTGAACCTGTGACCAAAAACAAGCTACATATGGACAGTTATATTATTAAAAAGGACAACAATATGCGTACTTAAGAGAGCCCTGGCGGTCTTACCGTAGGTGAACATACGCGGCGAGGTGAGCTCGATGTTGGGCAGGGACCCCAGATGGTTGAGAACAGCACACCTGTACCCCTGCCTCTGGGAGTGATTCACAAAGGTGCGAATGTAGTGCTTCTCGCTGTGGTTACCAATCCCCGGGCAGATCACCATGGTGATGTCATCTGTGGAGTAAAAACACAGTAAACACACAGGTGATAAAGGGGAGTCCGTGGGTAGGTGGTGTTAGGGCAAATTAAAGGCCGAAAAGCACGCTATTCTATGTGCAACAGGGGTCATTAGTGCACACAATGTTCATTAGTGCACACAGTGGAACGTGCTTTAAAACATTTTGCAACAGGAAATGTAAATTTGCATTGGACCAGTCCTGGTAGTCCTTCCCCGTTTCAGTCCTTTTCTTCTGTATGGTGCCTAATGAACAAGACCAAGGAGTAGGGTTAGGCGGTATCCAGACTTTCAAACCGCTCTGTACCATACCGAGTTATAGGGTATTACTCGCAGTGCACAAAAGGGGCGCCATTCCTTTCCAAATGATATATTTTTCAACCCACAACACGTTTAGGCAGCAGGGGCCTCTTCTAACCGCTACTTAAAATTGCACAACATTCCCGCATGCGCAATTTCTGAAAAGTCTGCGCAGGTACAACAATATTAAGATTTATAAACTTGGTGCACGCCATACGCATGTTTCCCCAGTTATAAATCAGACCCGTCGTAAAACTGTGCAAGCGTGAACGAGCATTAAAACTGCCTGGACAAACGTCCTCCTTTAAACTTACGGTAACAATGACACCCTTTTATTTGCTGTATAAATTGGAACTATTGCCATTCAAAATGTAGTTTATCAATAGAATGGGTTTCTATGTCCTGCCTTGGTATAGGCCCTGAGATTAAATAGGCAATGATGTCGCACTCCTATCGCACACCAATACTGTAGCCTACACATACTGTCAAATATTTTACACAAGCTGCAAGTCTATTTACTGAGTTGGCAGAATGCTTTAATCTTTAGCATTAATTTATGCTGCATCTGGCAAAGGACTGTCAGTTTCTGAAAGAGAAAACAATGGCAAATTATTGTGGACCTGGCAGCACAACAATGTTTTACATAGACTTTTCCCACAACCTAGATGATGGACTGCCCGCCAATTCTGAAGCATTGTCTAGGGTAGGCTACTTTCTTTTTTGGGGGGGGTGCAATAATCCCATAGGCAGCGCCATTTATAATATACAGTCAAATTTAACAGGTGAACAGTTTCTATTTTACATTAAGGTAGGCTTATGTATGCTACAGCTTACTTTAATGTAAAATAGACTGTTCACCTGTTAAATTCAACTGAATATTATAAATAGCGCTGCCTATGGGATTGCAAAACTTGAAATACATTTAGCCCGTCTATTTACTAGACTACTAGCTGCGCATGGTCATTTTTTGTACGGCTACTTCGGAAATATGAATCCATCACAGCCAGAAATGGTGAGGAAATGTTTATGCAACTTATGAAAACAAAATAGGAAAAATATTAAATATATATTATTAAATAATATTAAATATCTATATTTTTTTTATAAAAAGATTTTCGCTCCTCACTGACGGCAAATGGCTGCATTCTAGTTAATATGTGTTCCTGTTTTTTGTACGAATAAGCTTTTCACCATATCCGCATTTGCACAAAATACTTGCCAGCTTGCAATACAATATTTCAACCATGTCACGTTCCTGACCTATTTATGTTAGTTGTTATGTGTGTTAGTTGGTCAGGACGTGAGGTTGGGTGGGCATTCTATGTTTTCTGTTTCTGTGTTGGTTTTGGGTTGCCTGGTATGGCTCTTAATTAGAGGCAGGTGTTTGGCGTTCCTCTAATTAAGAGTCATATTTAGGTAGGCGTTGTCACAGTGTTCGTGGTGGGTGATTGTCTCCTGTGTCGTTGCATGTATTTACCATACGGGACTGTTTGGCTGTTCGTTTCGTTTCGTTTCGATGTCGTCTGTTTCCTGTACGTGAGTTTATGTTTAGTTATGTAAGTTTATGTTCAGGTTTCGTCAACGTCGTTTTCTTGTTTTGTAGTTTTGAAAGTGTTTTGTTTTGTTTCGTGTTGCCGTCGTATTTATAATAAAGATGGCTTATTTCCCAAATGCTGCGTTTTGGTCTGAAGATCCTTCTCTCCTCACCTCGTCCGAGGATGAGGAGAGAGACAGCCGTTACAAACCACTAGCAGAGATGTGTGTACACACGGCCTGAAGTTTGCGAGGAGGTGACCACACTCTCTCATCAAGTTCAAATTTTGCGTGACAATTGGTGCGCACATATTTGGGGGGGGGGGGGGGGGGGGGGGGGGGTATATTGTGTACTTACAAACAGTTTATAAATGAGGCCCCAAGAATCTTGATGCGGGAGGGGATTGATGGCCTCCGCAGTAACCAAGAAGCTTGATCTTGCAGGCTAGCCACTTAGCTAACAAACCAAATGCATGGCTGAAGCGATTATTACTATTTGAAAAATCATACCGTCTATATTTCAAAATACCCCGGTATACATAGTATACTGTCCAAGCCTACCAGGGAGTCACTGCACAGATAAAGGGTGTGTGCTACTCTTTCCTCAGGGGCACCATCTTGCTAATGGTCTCAAACCCAATTAGATACCCTAGGGCAGGTGCCCAAAAAGGCAAACACTACAAGAGGATTAAAAAAAATATATATAAAGTGTTCCCTTGACATTCCTTATCTTGAATAATGTAACAGTGGACAACAACCAAAGCCAATTCCATTCGATGAATTACCTCAAAATGTCTAAATAATGCACACTAGTCGCAGACCTGTTGCATTAAACCTCATTGTGAAGTGCCACTACACTGAGGACTTGAAGGGATGCGAACAGTATTGACCACAGCACAGCTGTTTTTGTAACCCTAACCAATAGGCTGAGTCATGCCCGATCACAGATACAGCACATGGCATGTGGTACATGACCAGACCTGGGTTCAAATACTATTTGAAATCATTTCAAATACTTTAGCTGGGCTTGATTGAGCTCATCTGGCATAATTGAACCAACACAATAATTGCAAAAGTGCAAACCCCACCCATCTACAAGTCACCCTGAGAATAGATAGGATCATGTTAAAGGCTTAAAGGCTAGGATTGGTTTAGCCCCAACTTACATTGAAGAACTTCTCTCCCTTTGAGCCAAAACGCAGCCCGAGATCCCCTGGTAAAGCACTGCTGACCATTCCAAAAGTCTAAGTTGAAAAGCAAAGGAGACCTGGCATTTGCCATTAGGTTCCCTAAAATGGAATGGTCTGCCAGAGGAGATCAGGCTTGCAGATTCAGTGCCTCTTTAAATCCCCCCTGAAAACGCACTTATGCACTTGATGCGAAGCACTTTGTTAACCTGTTATCGAAAAGTGCTCTATAAATAAAGTTATTAATATTCAAACAAACACAAGTATTTGAAAGATTTCAAATAAACTCAGAAAAAAAAGAAACGTCCTCTCACTGTCAACTGCGTTTATTTTCAGCAAACTTCCCTGTAACGCACAGCATTGAGATTGCCTGCAATGACAACAAGCTCAGTCCGATGATGCTGTGACACACCACCCCAGACCATGACGGACCCTCCACCTCCAAATCGATCCCGCTCCAGAGTACAGGCCTCGGTGTAACGCTCATTCCTTCGACGATAAACGCGAATCCGACCATCACCCCATGTGAGACAAAACTGCGACTCGTCAGTGAAGAGCACTTTTTGCTAGTCCTTTCTGGTCCAGCGACGGTGGGTTTGTGCCCATAGGCGACGTTGTTGCCGGTGATGTCTGGTGAGGACACGCCTTACAATAGGCCTACAAGCCCTCAGTCCAGCCTCTCTCAGCCTATTGCGGACAGTCTGAGCACTGATGGAGGGATTGTGCATTCCTGGTGTAACTCGGGCAGTTGTTGTTGCCATCCTGTACCTGTCCCGCAGGTGGGATGTTCAGATGTACGGATCCTGTGCAGGGTTGTTACACGCGGTCTGCCACTGCCATCCTGTCTCCCTGTAGCACTGTCTTAGGCGTCTCTCAGTACGGACATTGCAATTTATTGCCCTGGCCAGATCTGTAGTCCTCATGCCTACTTGCAGCATGCCTAAGGCATGTTCACACAGATGAGCAGGGACCCTGGGCATCTTTCTTTTTGTGTTTTTCAGAGTCAGTAGAAAGGCCACTTTAGTGTCCTAAGTTTTCATAACTGTGACCTTAAATGCCTACTGTCTGTAAGCTGTTAGTGTCTTAAAGACTGTTCCACAGGTGCATGTTCATTAATTGTTTATGGTTCATTGAACAAGCATGGGAAACATTGTCTAAACCCTTTATAATTGAAAGACAATTCCTGAAAAGTAGATGTTTCTTTTTTTGCCGAGTTTAGTACTTGAACCCAGGTCTGTACATGACGTGGTACAGTACATGACACTGAATATCTCGGAGTAGGGTGAAGCTGCCCCAGCCGAGATGCTGATCTTGGGTCATTTTTGCATTTCCTCACTAAAGGTTAAGGTTAGGATTGGTGCAGGGGAAGCTGAGCCTAGTTCTGCACCTAGGGGAATATTCACCCTGGAGCAAATATCTCACCTCCAGTGCGGTGGTCCCCCAGTGACTCGAAGAGGTCAAAGGTGGCAGTGGCCCCATCCTGCATGAGGAGGTACTTGCGCACCCCACAGGGTTTTGGGGAGCTGACACGCCCCAGCTTCCCATACAGGGCCGTCTGGAGATGTCCACTCTTCCCCCACAGCAGCGGCGGTTCGTACCTGTGTGAATACACAAACGGGCAAGAGTGGATGTGTGAGAGCCAAAGTGATGTAAGAGCAGTAATGTCAGTGCCTTGTGGAACGTTTTGTGTTGTGAGCATGGTATGAAATCCCAGTGTGAACTGGTACATTCCACACACACACACACACACACACACACACGCGTGCATGGAATCACACACAAAATCTAGCATGAAGTTAACATGTTATTGCATGTATAAACATCTAATTTGCAGGCCTCCCGAGTAGTGCAGTGGTCTAAGGCAAAGTGCTAGCTGTGCAAAATGAGATTCTGGGTTCGAGTCCAGGCTCTGTCACAGCCGGCTGCGACCGGGGGACCCATGGGGCGGCACACAATTGGCCCAGAGTCGCCCGGGTTATGCCGGCAGGGATGTCCTTGCCCCATCGCGCACTAGCAACTCCTGTGGCGGGCCGGGCGCAGTGCACGCTGACACGGTCGCCAGGTGTATGGTGTTTCCTCCGAGAAATTGGTGCGGCTGTCTTCCGGGTTAAGTGGGCATTGTGTCAAGAAGCAGTGCGGCTTGGTTGGGTTGGGTTTCGGAGGACGCACGGCTCTCGAACCTTCGCCTCTCCCGAGTCTGTACGGAAGTTGCAGCGATGAGACAATTGGATACCACGAAATTAGGAAGAAAAATAGGTATAACAAAATGTAATCTAATTTGCAAATAACTCTGGATCCTAGCTGTGCCTCTGGCATGGTCTTTCCAGCTCATGCAAAGAAACACAACCGTTTTAAGTAACCTCCTTTCCCCACTCTGTGACCAGGCTTTGGCCTGTAGGATCAATTATATATCACTGGTAGCAAGACATTAACATCTTCATGTCTCATGGAAGCCGTTCACATTTTACAGCCAATATGCCTCAATGAAAAACAGCTGCCTATATCCTTCAGTTAGAGAGTTTATCTTTAAAAAATATATTTTTATCCAGGTAAAGACAGTGTAATTCAGCCATGCTAAGTCTGCAGTGTGGTCCATAGTGTAGATGTTATGTAATTGCGATGTGGCTGTAAAATAATACAGTGTTAATAGGACACCTACTATACCCACACACAGGGCATCTCGATTGGCTGGACAGCTGTTGACTGATGCAGGGAGCGTTGAGGACTTGTCTAACAGGGAGGTACTGTGAGAAGGGCACTATCGCGACTGGGTTGAAAGTGATTACGACTCAGGGGGAAATAAAAGATTAAGGATGTTTATGAAAATGGGATAGTATGTCCTGTAGCTACTGTACATGTGGGTTTATGAGTATGAGCTTGTGACTGTCTGTGTGTGTGGCATGTACCAGTCTGCTCTGGAATTTGATATTGATACCATAGTCACAACAACATAACATGTTCCAGGAAGCACTGCTATTTCACTTACAAGTGTGTGTGTGCTTGCTCTCAAGTAGGCCTATGTGTGCGCCGGTGCATGGGAACAGTGGACACGGTTTGCGTCCCAAATGGCACCCCATTTCCTATACAGTTTATTACTTTTGACCGGGGCTCTCTATAGGTGATCGTGGCTGTGTCCCAAATGGCACCCCATTTCCTATACAGTTTGTTACTTTTGACCGGGGCTCTCTATAGGTGATCGTGGCTGTGTCCCAAATGGCACCCCATTTACTATACAGTTTATTACTTTTGACCGGGGCTCTCTATAGGTGATCGTAGCTGTGTCCCAAATGGCATCCTATCTGCTGGGTAGGTATCAGTACTCACTCTTTGGTCAGGATGGGGCAGGACTTGAGCAGATAGCGATTGAGGGGCGTGTCCCGATAGGTGATGTCAGGCGGGGCCGTGGGACTCTTCAGATTCAGACAGCGCACCAGGAAATAGAGCACCGTTGCTACGGCAGCCAGCTTCATGCCCTCAAACATGGCTGGCATCTCGGGGGCAATGGTGTGGACATCACCTGGCTCGACGAGTGCACTCATGGTTGACAGAGAGGACCTATGTCTAGGCACAATTAACATATGATCACAACAGCAACACATATAACAGTACAACTGGCCATAGCGTGCCCCCCCCCCCCCAGTTGAAATGGTCTAGAACCGCCACTGGTGCAGAGGGCATATAAATAGTCACATGCAGTCATAGTATTGATACATCATGTAAATTAGAGCGTGATAAGAATAATGAGATCAAATATGACCCCAATAAGGCTGATTTGAAGTCCACAAACAGCAGAAAGAAACGAAGTCGGTCAGACAGTGTAAAACATTTTGCCCACCTTGCCTCTGTTCAATAATGATACTCAGTCACCCCCTGGATATGCATTTCAGAATCTGGCAGCGCTGGAAAAGAGGAACAACAAGTCACTCAAATAGAAAACTTTCAGCATATTGTTGAATGTAAAAGTTTCATCTGTTTGACTTTCTGTAGATACAAATTACATTATAAAACAGTATCATTGTGCGAATTCCAATCATTCAGACGTTATTATTTAGCAGTGAAGTCTTTAGCAGTGAAGTTAATGTTTGTGTTAGAGTTGAATTTGCGCGAGACAACTCATTTTTCGCTTACAATCTAGTCTAGAATAGAATACATAAATGTTACCCACTTTTGATACAGTGATACATACAGAAAAAGTAGACTGCCCTCTGTCAGCCGACTCCCTCATTTCAGCACACACGCAGTAGCAAATGTTTCTGTAAAAAGGCCAGCAAGTCAGCTGGTTAGCAACCATGCACAACATACCATGTTTACCTCGAAGATATTTCCGAGCTTTCGTCCGAATCAGTGTCCTTACATGAATGTATACAAGCTGTTTTGCTCTCTGTGCACATTGCACAGCTGTTCGGTGTAGCCACGGACTGTTTACTACAGCTGAACAGAGTTGAAACACGCGAGCACCTAGCAACTGCAGCCTGACTTCCTACTGAAGAGATGATTTACATATAGCTATTTTTATTGGAGCTCAGTTACGGCTACGTCACATGTTGGGTAATTTCGGTGCCTAGTTTTGGGCGACGGCGAAGTCGGCTCAAAACAAAAGCAAAGTGGCTTGAGCACGTGGAGTAATGAGTAGTATTCTGTGTTTTACTCGCACAGCGCTTTATTTGCCTTGCCAATGAAACTTGTTTGAACATGTATTTTATGGAAAAGAGCTGTATGCTTCTGAACGATACACAATGCTGCCTTGTTAACAATATGACCGAGCTGCGCAGATTCCTGTTCGATTTGATAGTCCCCTTCAATGTTTTCCATATTGTCAGTACTTCCTGAGAAGTATTTGTAGTGTTGTAAATCATGATTTTACAATGGATATATATAATAACCATTTAATCTTTCATGTTGCGCTACTTGTGTACAGCACTTACAATTTCACAAAAAATGTCACAAGCTCCTGAGTGACGCAGCAGTCTAAGGCACTGCATCTCAGTGCTAGAGGTGTCACTACACACCCTGGTTCAATTCCAGGCTGTATCACAACTGGCCGTGATTGGGAGTCCAATAGGGCGGTGCACAATTGACCTAGCGTCATTAGGGTTTGGTCGGGGTACGCCGTCATTGTAAGAATGTTCTAAACTGACTTAAATATAGGTTAAATAAAAATACCACTTAAGAGATAACACCAGAGAAGCCGGTGTTTGGAGGATATATTGGCACGGGTGTTGTTTTGTAGAGGGCCGGTAAACCGTGTCACTATGTCCTCCAAATACCGGCTTCAAGGGCATTATCACTTTTATACAAGGGGTTACCAACATATTCAAATAATGATTGACATATTTTCATAAACAAGGTTATTTTGATGAATGTATTCATACTATTTCATTCTTCCATGAGATACAGTGCATTCGGAAAGTATTCAGACCCCTTGACTTTTTCCACATTTTGTTACATTATTCTAAAATGGACAAAAACTTTTCCCCTCATCAATCTACACACAATACCCCATAATGACAAAGCAAAAAAAAAAGTGGGACATTTTTGCAAATGTATAAAAAAACAACAACTGATATTTACATAAGTATTCAGACCCTTTACTCAGTACTTTCTCGAAGCACCTTTGGCAGCTATTACAGTCTTCTTGGGTATGACGCTACACGCTTGGCACACCTGTATTTGGGAGTTTCTCCCATTCTTCTCTGCAGATCCTCTAAACCTCCGTCAGGTTGGATGGGGAGCATCGCTTTATACAGCTATTTTCGGATCTCTCCAGAGATGTTTGATCAGGTTCAAGTCCGGGCTCTAGCTGGGCCACTCAAGGACATTCAGAGAAATGTCCCAAAGCCACTCCTGCATTGTCTTTGCTGTGTGCTTAGAGTCGTTGTCCTGTTGGAAGGTGAACCTTCACCGCAGCAGGTTTTCATCAAGGATCTCTGTACTTTGCTCCGTTAATCTTTTCCCTCGATCCTGACTAGTTTCCCAGTCCCTGCTGCTGAAAAACATCCCCACAGCATGATGCTGCCGCCACCATGCTTCACCGTAGGTATGGTGCCATGTTTCCTCCAGACAGGATGCTTGGCATTCAGGCTAAAGAGTTCAATCTTGGTTTCATCAGACCAGAAAACCTTGATTCTCAGGGTCAGAATCCTTTATGTGCCTTTTGGCAAACTCCAAGCTGGCTGTCATGTGCCTTTTACTGAGGAGTGGCTTCCGTCTGACCACTCTACAATAAAGGCCTGATTGGTGGAGTGCTGCAGAGATGTTTGTCCTTCTGGACGGTTCTCCCATCGCAACAGAGGAACTCTGGAGCTCTGTCAGAGTGACAATCGTGTTCTTGGTCACCTCCCTGACAAAGGTCCTTCTCCCCCGATTGCTCAGTTTGGCCGGGCAGCCAGCTCTAGAAAGAGTCTTGGTGGTTCCAAACTTCTTCCATTTAATAATAATGGAGGCCACTGTGTTCTTGGGGACCTTCAATGCTGCAGAAATGTTTTAGTGCCCTTCCCCAGATGTGTAACTTAACAAAATCCTGTCTCTGCGCTCTACAGACAATTCCTTCAACCTCATGGCTTGGTTTTTGCTCTGACATGCACTGTCAACTGTGGGATCTTATATAGACAGGTGTGTGCCTTTCCAAATCATGTCCAAAAATTGAATTTACCACAGGTGGTCTCCAATCAAGTTGTAGAAACATCTTAAGGATGATCAATGGAAACAGGATGCACATGAGCTCAATTTTGAGTCTCATAGCAAAGGGTCTAAATAAATAAAGTACCAGTCAAACATTTGGACACACCTACTCATTCAAGGGTTTTTCTTTATTTTTACTTGTGTCTTGTTAAAGTTAATTTGTGGCATTTTTTACAACACAATCAGTTGTGTTGTAACAAGGTAGGGGTGGTATACAGAAGATAACCCTATTTGGTAAAAGACCAAGTCCATATTATGGCAAGAACACATCAAATAAGCAAAGATAAACATCCATCATTACTTTAAGACATGAAGGTCATTCAATATGGAACATTTCAAGAACTTTGAAAGTTTCTTAAAGTGCAGTCGCAAAAACCATCAATCGCTATGATGAAACTGGCTCCCATGAGAACCGCCACATGAAAGGAAGACCCAGAGTTACCTCTGCTGCAGAGGACAAGTTCATTAGAGTTACCAGCCTCAGAAATTTCACCCCAAATAAATGCTTCACAGAATTCAAGTAACAAACACATCTCAACATTGACTGTTCAGAGGGGACTACATAAATCATGCCTCCATGGTTGAATTGTTGCAAAGAAACCACTACTAAAGGACAACAATAAGAATAAGAAACTTGCTTGGGCCAAGAAACACGAGCAATGGATATTAGACCAGTGGAAATATGTCCTTTGGTCTGATGAGTCCAAATCTGAGTTTTTTGGCTCCGACCGTCATGTCTTTGTGAGATGCAGAGTAGGTGAACGGATGATCTCCGCATGTGTGGTTCCCACGTGAAGCATGGAGGAGCAAGTGTGATGGTGTGAGGGTGCTTTGCTGCTGACCCTGTCTGTGATTTATTTAGAATTCAAGACACACTAAACCAGCATGGCTACCACAGCATTCTGCAGCGATATGCCATCCCATCTGGTTTGCGCTTAGTGGGACTATCATTTGTTTTTCAACAGGACAATGACCCAACCCACATCCAGGCTGTGTAAGGGCTATTTGACCAAAAAGGAGAGTGATGGAGTGCTGCATCAGATGACCTGGCCTCCACAATCACCCCACCTCAACCCAATTGAGATGATTTGGGATGAGTTGGACTGCAGAGTGAAGGAAAAGCGGGTGCTAAGGTGCTAAGCATATGTGGGAACTCCTTCAAGACTGTTGGAAAAGTATTCCAGGTGAAGCTGGTTGAGAGAATATCAAGCGTGTGCAAAGCTCTCATCAAGGCAAAGGGTGACTACTTTGAAGAATCTAAAATATGTTTAACACTTTTTTGGTTACTGCATGATTCCATATTAGTTATTTCATAGTTTTGATGTCTTCACTATTATTCTACAATGTAGAAAATAGTCAAAATAAATTAAAACACTTGAATGAGTAGGTGTCTCCAAACTTTTGACTGGTACTGTATGTAAATAAGGTATTTCATTTTTTTTTTTTTATACATTTGCAAAAACATTTAACAACCTGTTGTCGCTTTGTCATTATGGGGTACTGTGTGTAGATTGATCCGGGAAAAAGTAATGTAATCAATTTTAGAGTAATGCTGTAACATAACAAAATGTGGAAAAAGTCAAGGGGTTTGACTACTTTCTGAATGCACAGTATAGTCCGACACAAATCTAAGGTTGTTACCCAAGCCGGCTGATTGTTCGTTCTTTCGGTTCGGTTGCCAGAGACATGACCCTTAAGTCTTTTAAGTCTTTTTGTTCTGTTCCCTGTCGTTCGTTCTAAATGTACCATTTCCATACTGGCTGGCAACGTTCTTATCCCTTGCTTGTTACTGTAGCTAGCCAATTACGGCTAATTTAGTCACGTCAAATTGTGCAGTCAGAATAACAGCAAATTAGCTGCATTTGAATTTGTTTAAACTGTGTTCTAGTGACATTTATTTGTACTGAATCTCAGGGAATCTCAGGGTTTGATGAATGGATTATTTTCATTTTAGTTTCAGGTTGTTATCAGTGAAGTTGATCGTTTCTAATCAATACAATTTGGCCACTGGGAGGCGACATTGGCATTTACTAAAGTAGACTATTCACTCAATGTGATAATTCAACCACTGCTCATGAGAATGAGGGCAATTTGCTGCACCAAATAAAAGTACATAAAGTTAGAAATTGCCTTAATATTGAGAAAAGCTGTATCTTAATTTGAAAATATTTGTATAATGAATACAAAATGTGTGAAATATTGCAATACAAATGATTATTAATTCTCTGCACACATCAGGGGTCTGAAAAAGACTAAAGGTTTCACCCAGATAGGAAATACAGGAAATACAATACAAAGCCTATTGACATGAGCAATAACTATACTGTTTTTGAGTACATTGAAATCAAATGAAAAATGTATCCAACATCGAAATTTCCAATATTGACTCAGGATTATTAACTCAAACATTACAATAAAGATTCACATCTCATTCATTTAACCCACCAATAGTAATCTGGACCAAGGAATCAGTGATTATCATAGATTTTTTTTTTAAATGAACCAATTAAACCCAGGGACAGACTGGGGACAGAAATCCTCTTGGGAATTTCTAGCACACCACCCTAATTTTTGCCTCAAGGCTCCCACAATTCTCTTCCCTTGAGGCCACCATTATTAGCTAAATAATGGCAATTCTGCACTAAAATTACTACCAACTTTAGACCAGCCCTCTGGGCTAAAGATGAACCAGTCAATCTGGCATTTGCCAGAACCGCCCTATGGCCAGTCCGTTTCTGATTAAGCCCCATGGAGAGGCCTGATACCGGAGAGGTAAGTCATGAGGAAAAGCCCCTTTAGACAAGAGGTGAACATCATAGAAAAAGTATGTGATGACTCACACCATACCTGACTATTTGTTTGAAGTTGACTGATTGACTTATCCAAGCCGACTATACAACAATGTGCCATGAAATTGCTACCCGTTCACTTTCTATGGTTCTGTCCATACGATAAGGACTTTTGACAAGGTTTCAAAGCCACATGGCTTAGTCACAGGGTAGGAAATACCTTGATGTGGTTCTCATGCATTCAAACTGTGGACCCCTCTCACTGAATAATAGGCTGGAAAAATAGCCTATTTAACTGTTACTGATACACAACGGATAGCCTATCTTTACAGCTCAGATATAATATAATAGAACAGATCAGAATAGAATAGAGTAGAATAGATTGTGTCAGTAGTGAACTTCAGTATAACAATATATCCAGTAAGCTATGACAGATATATAACCAGACACCTCTGTTATCTTGGCCCTCCCGAGGTTCCTACAGAAGGAACATAATCCTGCAGCAACAGGAAATGTGAATTATTATGTGAATTATAATTTATGGATATTTTTTGCTTTAAAGGAAAATTCTCAGCAACAAAAGAGGGATCAAATTAATATCCTACATCTGTAAAATGTCAAATAAAAATGTATGTGTTTCTCATCTGAAAATTACATCTGAAAACCTCTGTTGTGTCTCGGTATCAGTTAGAAACAGGAGTCATTACAGATTCCCCATGCAGTAAACATGCTGACCCTCTCCATGAACGAATGCTAATCTTATGCTATTGAGGAGCATATGGAGCGTTCATATCATAGGCCTTCTATAGGAGAGATCAGGAATACATGTTTGAAGTCATTATAAGAGGTCTTCAAATAGCTTTACTGGAGAGCAGTGTACTGGAAAATGCACCAAATCCCTTCCACAATGGTAATGTTTTGAGAAATCTATTTTTAGATCAGAACTCTACCAGTTACTAGGTTACAGTAAATGGTGATGTCAGTCAATGTGGTGTCAGGGAATGTAATGTATGTGTCAGTCAATCAAAATGTACTTAGCAATTCTATTAATAGAAATGGTGGGTTATCTGTTATTACCATTGGTTATTTTTTAGAATGAGTATATCAGAGAGTCCTACAGCTGGTATGGACTCTTCCCAGCTAGCACATTTAGTTCCTTGGAAGTTGTGAGAAAGTACATTTTTGGTTTCCCATTGGTTCTGGGAACAAAGCCATAAGTTTCCTGACCGGTAAAACAGAATGTTTTTTAAATGTTCTGAGAAGGGAAAATTTAGCCTGTTCTTGGAAAGTTCATTTTTAGGTTGCATGGAGGTTCTGAGAACGTTTTACTATGGTTCCCTGAAAGTTTCCTGGGAAGTTTTATTAACGTTCTGAGAACGGAAATTATAGGTTATTTGAAGGTAATTAAATAACGTTCTGAGAACATGTTTTAATAAGACTTTTAATAACACTGCTATCTTAGTTTGGGTTAACTGTTTTGAACTCCAAGCACAGATAGGAAATGAATTTGCTTACCCATTAATCATTACCCATTTGCTTACCCCTGGGGTGACAGGTAGCCTAGTGGTTAGAGCATTGGACTGGTAACCGAAAGGTTGCAAGATTGAATCACCGAGCTGACAAAGTAAAAATCTGTTTTCTGCCCCTGAACAAGGCAGTTAACCCACTGTTCCTAGGCCGCCAATGAAAAAAATAATTGTTCTTAACTGACTTGCCTAGTTAAATAAAGGTTAAAAAAATAATTATGTTCTCTGAATGTTCTGAGAAAATGATTTTAAATAGAATCATGAGGAAACCTGCAGAAAATGTTATGCTGAAGTACTGAAATTCCCACAGAAGAACGTTGTTTCTTAACATTCTGGGAACAATTTGAGAACACTACTTTAAATAGAACCAGGAGGAAACCTGTAGGAAACGTTATGCAGAGGTACTGAAATTCCAACCTGAGAAAAATATGGTTGTCAGAGTGTTATGTGCTACCTGGGTAGCTTGCACAATTCCCAGAACGTTGTGGGAAGGTTGTATGCAAAATAACCATAGGACAATCACACTATCCCAAGCTTTAAGAAACATATAAGTCTCAGAACGTTATGTGCTGGCTGGGTTACGTATCTCAAACATGTTTTCTAGTAAAGATTGGATCTCAAAATGTTACATTTACTGTTAATAATGTGCACACACAAAAGAATAATAAGAACAGAGAGAGAACATATTGAGTTCCGTTTACTTACACCCACTTACTCTATCAACACACAAATCACCTCTGACACCAGGGATGGATCTCAGCCCGAATAACACCCACATTCAGTCTTACAGTGTGTGTGTGTATGTGTATGTGTGTGTGTAGAGAAGTTAGTTAGACCCACCACCACCAAATGACAATTTCTGCATACCCAGCAGTTGACTTCTCTAGCACTCCCTCACAAGAGATTTAAAAAATGATCCACAGATTCTGCAAAATAAACATCTGTTGCAGCTGTCAGACTAAATGCTATGGTCCGTGTCTATATGGAGGCAATGTTATAAGCCACTTTTTTTTGTTTTGTATTTTCACCCCTTTTTTCTCCCCAATTTCATGGTATCCAATTGGTAGTAGTTACAGTCTTGTCTCATCGCTGCAACTCCCGTACAGACAAAGGTTGAGAGCCATGCGTCCTCCGAAACACAACCCAACCAAGCTGCACTGCTTCTTTACACAATGCCCATCCAACCTGGAAGGCAGCCACACCAATGTGTCAGAGGAAACACCGTACACTTGGCTACCATGTCAGCGTGCACTGTGCCCATCCCGCCACAGGAGTCGCTTGTGCGCGATGAGACAAGGATATCCCTGCCGGCCAAACCCTCCCCTAACCCCGACGACGCTGGGCCAATTGTGCTCCGTCCCATGGGCCTCCCGGTCGGGGCCAGCTGCAACAGAGCCTGGACTCAAACCCAGAATCTCTAGTGGCACAGCTAGCATTGCGATGCAGTGGCTTAGACCACTGCGCCACTCGGGAGGCCTATAAGCCACATTTTAATCAAAAGTTGGTTTGCAACCACACCTGGCTTATCAGATACAAAACACATTCGAAGAGCATTACATAAACATTGTTTATTTTTTATAAAGACAATGTTTTCACCTTTCCATAATTAATTGATTGGCACTCAAGATGTATTCAGTTCTAACCAAATGGACAATCAAGTATCTATTTCTTTCTATATTATTCTGTTCTGTTATGATTTGATCTGATCTCTTCTGTTCCATCCATTTCATTATGTTCTGTTCCCAGTGGTGTAAAGTAACTAAATAAAGCTACTTTGAAGTACTACTTTGTATTTTTTGGGGGTATCTGTACTTTACTTTACTATTGATTTTGTTGACATTTACTTTTACTTCACTCCATTCCTAAAGAAAATAATGTACTTTTAACTCCATAAGTTTTCCGAGACACCCAAAAGTACTTTTCAAATGCTTAGCAGGACAGCAAAGGGGTCCAATTCACACACTTATCAAGAGAACATCCCTGGTTATCCCTGCTGCCTCTGATCTGGTGGGCTAAATGAACACAAATGCTTCATTGTAATTTTTGGAGTGTGCCCCTAGCTAGCCACAAATGAAATAAGCAAGACAATGGTGCCCTCAGGTTTGCTTAATATAATGAATTAGATTTTTTTAAATACTTTTACATTTGATGCTTAAGTATATTTTACCAATTACATTTACTTTTGATTCTTAAGTGTATTTAAAACTAAATACTTGGTTTTAAACTTTTACTCAAGCAGTATTTTACTGAGTGACTTTCACTTTTACGTGAGTCATTTCAATTAAGGAGCCTTTATCTTTAGTCAAGTATGACATTTGAGTACTTTTTCCACCACTGTCTGTTCCGTTCCATGCTATGCCATTATAATGTGTGAAGGGACATATCATTCCACCAAATTCCTGGCTGGTAAAAAAGAAAAATGGCAGTTGACCATACCTTACTTCCTAACTGAACAGTTTTTTTTAATCATACCTTACTTCCAAACTGAACAGTTTTTATAGGATACATAATTATGTATCTATAATGCATCACTACTCTGACAGTTACACCCCACCCCTTTTCACGGTGCTATATTTACTTTAAACCGTTTTTCAAATCACACCCCCAGGGAGGGTTTACAATTATCAAACAGAATTTAATTGGATGGAAGCAGAGATACACGCGCTCTCACTCTGACACCGCCTATCTTTCAATCTCACCAACCAACGCAGCAACACCACACGGAGCAGCTGTGTTTTTGTCCCAAGAGTTCAAAGAGAGAGTGAAAGAAGCCACAATGAAGACCCAAATTCGTTTCGCGTTCTCCATTCCACTCTTTGTAGTTTGTTTTCTGGTTGGTGCCATTTCCACAGTGAATGGTAAGTTGTTTTTGTTTTGTTTACAGTTAACCTAGTTTAAGCCTTTATAATGCGCTGAGCACACCGTGTGTCGGTCCGAGGTGGATATTGAGCAGTGGTGTGATGCGAGTATATATATATATATATATATATATACACACACACATTGGAAGGCGGTGTCCTTTTCTCTACGCAATTGATTTTTTTTTTTTTTTTTACAGTGTGTGGGTATAAGTGGGACATTCCAAGGCTGGCATAAGTGGCACTACCAATTCAGTTTCCCAAAGTAACACCCCATTCCTGTTTTTAGAATTTGGAGGGGTCCTTGAGTGGGAATACATTGCTGCATGGAATTTATTTATATATATATATGTATGTGTATGTATGTACATTTTTGTTGTTTAGTATTTAATTTAACATTATGCAATGGACAGTTTTGAACACAGTTGTTATCTAGTGGTTGTTTAAGTGTGACGTGGCTAATCTAATTTTATTCACTCCCTCTGTAGCAACAGTGCTTAAAAAAGCATTTCCATATCAACCAACTGGGCTAATTGTCATTCTATAGGTATAAAGATAACATAAGCATTTCTTTGGATTTCTTCGGATTAGGCATAAGTAGGTATTAAAACCTCTGCATGAAATAACTAACACCTAAGGGCATTGTGTTCAAAGTGCTCCTCACAGTAGTGCCCACTATGTTTGCCCATGTCCCATCTTTATGCCGTTGGCACTCTGCGTTCTTTGCATCCAGGATGAATAGAAAGTACTTTGCATCCAGGACATGCGTGGATGAATAGAAAGGACGTATGGGAAAACCATTTACATGGTGGCATTTGTTTCTTCTTCAAACTACACACTGTCCCCAATCCAGATCTGTATAAATCACTGAGCTATCTTTAGCAGAACCCAAGTTATGCGCTTTGAAAGTGTGCTTCAGTTAAAAAGTAAGAAGTGAGAACCACATTCAAAGATTCTATTCCGTTTCATTCTAACTGCATTGAGAGGCATGAGCGAAACACCAACACTCACTGCAACTGCTGGTGTTTGTATTAAATAACCATTACTACAACTAATTATTACACTGAACAACAATATACAAATATATTTAAATTGGATAATTTTACATTTCAGTGTGATTATGAACAGTAAACAACAAATCCTTAAACAACACTAATAGACAACCCTGGATGGCAGGAAAGATCGCAGAAAAAAGGACCAAAATAATGACCATAATTGAACTTCAGCTTGCAGGAAAAGGTGCTGGAACGAGTTGCCGACATTGTTCCACCTGGCCATGGCAATCTCATCTGCTGAGAGATGAGATGAAATTAGTTTGTCACACAGGAATAGTAAAAACAATACAAATACAAGACAATCACACAAAACATAAATATGTAGTAAAATAGACAGTACTAGTGTACAAAAGACCCCAATGGCAGTGGGTAGGAAGGATTTAATTGATATGAATGAATTTGACCGTGTCACTCTCTCTCTGACAAACATAAAGTGATCTCTAACGCAAACTCCTTAGATCATCATTCATAAAAGTTTACTGACAACTCCATCATTTTTGCTAATTGATTGTGATCATTAGATGTCCTGTCTTTCTCTCTGTGTTTGTGTGTCTGAGGGAGAGACTGTCAAAAACACACTCACACACACACTTTAGCTGAGTGCTCCATGGTGAAAACCACCTTGGTTCCAAAACTGGTCACCAGATCCATGAGCCTACCCACTCTTCTCCAACTTACCCCGAGGGGAAGAAAACAACATGTTTCACGTGCTTTATCAGTCTTATTTATTTGGGTCCACAAGAAAGTAAATTGTCATGAAGACCCAAATGTTTAACACACACACACACACACACACACACACACACACACACACACACACACACACACACACACACACTCTAGATCACCTTTACTCCACACACAGAGATGCATACAAAACTCTCCCTTGCCCTCCATTTGGGAAATCTGATCATAACTCTATCCTGATTCCTGCTTACAAGCAAAAACTCAAAACAGGAAGTACAAGTGACGCATGTGCTCAATACAGAAGTGGTCTGATGAAGCAGATGGTAAGCTACAAGACTATTTTCGCTAGCACAGATTGGAATATGTTCCGGGATTCATCCAATGGCATTAAGAAGTTTACCACATCAGTGACCGTACGTACATATCCCAACTGACTGTACATATCCCAACCAGAAGCCGTGAATTACAGGCAACATCCGTACTGAGCTAAAATCTAGAGCTGCTGCTTTCAAGGAGTGGGATACTAATCCGGCCGTTTACAAGAAATCCCACTACGACCTCCGACCAGCAATAAAACAGGCAAAGCATCAATACAGGACTAAGATCGAATCCTAATATGCCAGCGCTGACACTCATCAGATGTGGCAGGGCTTGCAAACCGGCACAGATTACAAAGGGAAAGCCAGCCACGAGCTGCCCAGTGACGCGATCCTACCAGACTAGCTAAATGCCTTCTGTGCTTGCTTCGACGCAAGCAACACTGAACCATGCATGAGAGCACCAGCTGTTCCAGATGACTGTGACCACACTCGCCTTAGCCGATGTAAGTTAACACAGGTTAACATTCGCAAGGCCGTAGAGACAGACGGATTACCAGGACACGTATGCAGAGCATGCGCTGAACAGCTGGCAAGTGTCTTTCTGACATTTTCAACCTCTCCCTATTACCGTTTTAGTACACAAGGGGCCGCTAAAAAAGTCCACTGGTGTCTATTACCAGAATGCTAACAGAATTAGCACAAATACTAGCGAATGTCCATAGAGGCTGCTAGCTAAATAGGCTAATGACCGCAAACAACAAACTAATTGCAGAGACAGGCAATCCAGCTCATAAAGTTATGAGTGTAGGTAGTAGCTACTTGGTGAGTTTGGAAATTAACAAGCGAATGTGAACTAAAGATATTGCGCAAATGAGCACATTTTTTAAGAATGTTTGTCTGAAGGAAGAACATCACTGGCTCTGGAGCAACATGTGTACACGCTGTGTTAGGGCAATGGGCCTTCCTGCTCTGCTCGAAGGGCAGGCAGCCTAGCGGTTAAGCTAATGAAGTTGTGTACCTAACTAGCTTGCTTACCTGGCTTGCTCCTAGTTGAAGATGATCTCTTCATGATGAGGTGACTGGATTGGATTCCTCATTTTGTTGAACATCGTTGGGACCACTCGTAAAATAATCATTGATTTGCTGTTAATTCAGAGCGTACTGGCACCATTTCTCATAGTAATGACAACTACTTAATAATGACAACTAATAGCCACATTGCTATTTATCTGAGTCAGCTGTTAAAGATTGTTGACAGAGACAGCGGGAAGACTGTGTGTGCTAGGCTAGAAGAATATTGCATCAACATCATGCCAAATTTAAACAGAAACTGCCATGTTCTCAGAATATTAGATATGAATTAGATATGAATGTTCTAGACACGTTTCATGGGAACTGTTTAAAGCAGGGCGTTCTGGCATAGCCCTGTGGAGGTTTTTGTCTAGTTCCCAGCTTGTTCCGGTGATGTCCCTAAATACATTTTAAGTTATGTTCGACATTAAGGGAATGTTCTCCTAACGCTTAAACATGCTAAATAGGTTCTCAGGAGGTTTTTGTTAACATGCACAGAATGTTCCCCTAACTAACGAAAAACTGGACACTCAAACATCAGGGTAACATTACAAAAACATTCTCTCTCCCTAGAATTGTTAGCTGGGTCAAGCTTTGTGCTGGGTCAAGTCGCTGGTCAGTGTTGTGGTAAGGGATATGCAAAGCCATGATTTGTGTCATGCTGAGGCTTACTTTTTCTCACAACAAGACCACACGGGGCAGCTGAGAGAACCAGAGCTAAATATAGCTGGATGCAGGGCCAAATGCTCAACTCGTGTGTGTGTGTGTGTGTGTGTGTGTGTGTGTGTGTGTGTGTGTGTGTGTGTGCGCACGTGTGTCCTATGAACCATTCAAAAAGCTGCAGCCTGCCATAGCCTTTGCCATCTGCAGTGCCAGTAGGGTCCTGCCTTTGGGGACCCGTCTCATTTTTGTTCTGATGTCTTCACGTTTAATGTCAACTCTTTCCGAGGGCCTCGTATCCATTTTTAATAGTGACCGGCTAATCAATCTTTCTTTGCAAAATGGAACATTCCAATTTGGGCCTCGGTGTCGTTCGTCCCACTTTCCAATCTGTTGTGTTAAATATTTTAAATGCCGTCCTGTGATCTGATACATGCAGCCAAACTCAATTCAAACTTCGCAGCATCCTTTTGTGGCCAGCAAAGCGACTCACTTGATTAGAACAGTTTCGGAACAGTGATTTATACACCATCTGAAGTGTAACAAGTAGAAATGGTAGTCATTTAGACTTGGCGATAAGGCTATGCCAATAACATGAAGTTCATAGAAGCTACAGTACTCTAGGCTACGTGAGTTAGCCTATGTCTGAGAATAGCTTTTTATGTGTATTTATATAAGTTGTTTATTTTTGGATAGCAGGTGGCTCAGAGAAGTGTCTGCAGATTACTTAAATCTCACCTGCAGCTGTAGCATCCCTAGGCTTACGGTAATACTCATGTTAGGCCTGGCAAGGCCTCTAAGAAATCTATGTCACACACACATAGGAATGAATTGGACTCTGTCACACATCAGGGTTGTATTCATTAGGACACAATGTAGCAACAAAAATAAGTGTTTCTTTCAGGTATAGTTCCACCGTTTCAAAATGTTTTCTTCTTCTTTGGCGCCTAATGACTACGACCCTGAAGTGTCCTCGGTTGCCGTATGACAGCAGGTCAGGTACTCATACACGCAAACACACACATACACTACTGTTCAAAAGTTTGGGTTCACTTAGAAATGTCCTTGTTTTTGAAAGAAAAGCAAAATTTTGTGGCCATTAAAGTAACATCAAATTGATCAGAAATACAGTGTAGACATTGTTAGTGTTGTAAATGACTATTGTAGCTGGAAACGGCAGATTCTTTATGGAATATCTACATTTACAATACATTTAAGTCATTTAGCAGATGCTCTTATCCAGAGCGACTTACAAATTGGAAAGTTCATACATATTCATCCTGGTCCCCCCGTGGGAATTGAACCCTGGTCCCCCCGTGGGAATTGAACCCACAATCCTGGCGTTGCAAGCGCCATGCTCTACCAACTGAGCCACACGGGACCGTGATAGTTGCTGATAAATAGGCATACAGAGGCCCATTTATCAGCAACCATCACTCCTGTGGTCCAATGGCACCTTGTGTTAGCCTTTTAAAATTACAAACTTGAATTAGCTAATTGGTCATTAGAAAACCCTTTTGCAATTATGTTAGCACAGCTGAAAACTGTTGCGCTGATTTTAAAGAAGCAATACAACTTGCCTTCTTTAGACTAGTTGATTATCTTGAGGATCAGCATTTGTGAGTTCAATTACAGACTCAAAATGTAAAGAAACAAAGACCTTTCTTCTGAAACTCGTCAGTCTATTCTTGTTCTGAGAAATGAAGGCTATTCCATGCGAGAAATTGCCAAGAAACTGAAGATCTCATACAATGCTATGTACTACTCCCTTCACAGAAGGGAGTGTATGTACACATAAGATATACAACACGAATAGTGTGCTCTTAAATCAGTACACTTTTTGTAATCTCATTTTCAAACAAACCAGACTTTTTCCATAGGGTCAATATACCACGGTTAGGGACTGTTCTTACTTGCAACGGAGTGCCTGGATACAGCCCTTAGCCGTGGTATTTTGGCCATATACCACAACCCCCTGAGGTGCCTTATTGCTATTATAAATTGGTTACCAATATATAGATAAGTAAAAAATAAATATTTTGTCATACCCGTGGTATACGGTCTGATATACCACGGCTGTCAGCCAAACAGCATTCAGGGCTCGAACCAGCCAGTTTATAATTTTGTTTATACCCCTGATTTAGCTTCATGTCATGCTTGATGATAACTTGAGTGTTCTCGACTGCCTTTTTATAGGAGACATGATTTTGCCCTTGGTTGCATAGCATGATGTGCTTACTAATGCACTAACTGCACATTGTCATTGAACATACACGCACAGCAAGAATAAACTTTGTCTGCAGTGGATGTTCTTGCGCATCAATTCGATTAGAAGACTGCCCACTTATGTCTAGGTGCATTCTGTTCGTAGCGAGTTAAGCCTGGTAATTCTATTGCAACAGCGTGACCACAACCTTCTCCTGCCCTCCCCTCCCGGCCTTCTAAGTGTCCTCAAATGGACCACTCCGGGGAGTTTGTAGGGAACCTGGCTTGCGTAAACAGTCCCAGGACTTTTTGAAATGAAGCCAATGTCTCCAGTCAGTCTGTTTTTGTTTTCCACCTGCCTTTCTAATGCGATCACCCCTGTTGGTGTCTGTTGGCCCAAGCAGCCTGACATGCAAACCTCACTGGCCATGTTGTGTGCACGAGCATTGAAAAATAAATGTACATATACATGATATTCAATCATTTCACCTACACCTCTTGCGCGTGTGAATGAGCGTCTGAGTAGCCAAGCGCTAAAATATAACTTAGTTCTATTTGAAATGTGCCACGCGCTGCAAGTCCCCTCCTTATTGGATATCAGGAAGCTACAAACCCACGTGGATGTTTTAAAGACAAAACAAGGAGAGATTCATTTAAAGATGACTAACTAGGTTTCCCTTTTTATCTGTGGATTAAGCGTCAGAGTATATAAACACACAATTTTGTCCAGGTCAAAATTCTTCAAAGAAACAGCTAAAAAGAGGATCTTATGCATGACCAGTGAAATATGATATTTTAACCTGCATGTCATGATTTCATCTTGCGTGGATGGTGAAAAACAAAATGCTTGCGATGGCAGATGCACACGCGTGACTGGTGTAGTTAGCATGTGAGCTTGATCCTCTCAGCAGCAGATTAATCTGGAGTGACTCTTGAACACAAACCTCAGACAGTCTATACAGCATTATATACAGGGCATTCGGAAAGTATTTAGACCCTTTGACATTTTCCACATTGTAACATTAAATCTGTATTCTAAAATGGATTACATTTAAAATGTTTCTCATCAATCTACACACAATACCCCATAATGACAAAGCGAAAACTTATTTTTTGACATTTTGCAAATGTATAAAAATAAATACCTTAATTACACAAGTATTCAGACACTTTGCTATGAGACTCAAAATTGGGCTCAGGTGCATCCTGTTTCCATTGATCATCCTTAAGATGTTTCTACAACTTGATTGGAGTCCACCTGTGGTAAATTAAATTGATTGGACATGATTTGGAAAGACACACCTGTCTATATGAGGTCCCACAGTTGACAGTGCATGTCAGAGCAAAAACCAAGCCATGAGGTTGAAGTAATTGTCCATAGAGCTCTGAGACAGGATTGTGTCTAGGCACAGATCTGGGGAAGGGTACAAAAACACGTCTGCAGCATTGACGGTCCCCAAGAACACAGTGGCCTCCATCATTCTTAAATGGAAGAAGTTTGGAACCACCGACTCTTTCTAGAGCTGGCCGCCCGGCCAAACTGAGCAATCGGGGGAGAAGGACCTTGGTCAGGGAGGTGATCAAGAATCTGATCGTCATTCTGACAGAGCTCCAGAGTTCCTCTGTAAAGATGGGAGAACCTTCCAGAAGGACAACCATCTCTGCAGCACTCCACCAATCAGGCCTTTATGGTTGAGTGGCCAGACGGAAGGCACTCCTCAGTAAAAGCCACATACTGTAACCGCCAGCTTGGAGTTTGCCAAAAGTCCCCTAAAGGACACTGACCATGAGAAACAAGATTCTCTGGTCTGATGAAACCAAGATTCAACTATTTTGCCTGAATGCCACGTGTCACATCTGTAGGAAACCTGTCACCGTCCCTACGGTGGAGCATGGTGATGGCAGCATCATGCTGTGGGGATGTTTTTCAGTGGCAGGGACTGGGAGACTAGTCAGGATCGAGGGAAAGATGAACGGCGCAAAGTACAGAGATTCTTGATGCAAATCTGCTCCAGAGCACTCAGGACCTCTGAATGGTACGAAGGTTTACCTTTCAACAGGAAAATGACCCTAAGCACACAGCCAAGACAAAGCAGGAGTGGCTTCAAGACAAGTCTTTGAATGTCTTTGAGTGGCACAGCCAGAGCGCGGATTTGAACCCGATCGAACATCTCTGGAGAGACCTGAAAATAGCTGCGCAGCGACACTCCCCATCCAACCTGACAGAGCTTGAGAGGATCTGCAGAGAAGAATGGGATAAACTCCCCAAATAGAGGTGTACAAGCTTGTAGCGTGTAACGGAGAAGCTGGGAGTCGGGAAGCAAGTGCAGGTGGTAAGTTTAATAATAAAGGGAACGATACAAGTAGCATACGGACAGTATTTACTAAGGGAGTGCCAGATAAAGGGGAGGTAATGAGTGAGGTAATGGAGTCCAGGTGTGCCTCATCATGAAGCGCAGGTGCGTGTGACAGGACCGGTGGTTAGTAAACCGGCGACTTTGAATGCCGGAGGAGTGGGAGTAGACGTGACAGTACCCCCCCCCAGACGCCACAGGACGCCGCAGGCCATAGGGACAGCCCCAAGGACGAGGAGCTGGCCGGTCTGGGCGGTGAAGATGGAAATCAAGGATAATGTTGGAATCCAGAATGTCCTCCACCGGAACCCAACATGGCTTCTCTGGGCCATTTCCCTCCCAGTCCACCAGGTACTGGAGCCAAACCCCACAATGTTTGGGAGTCCAGTAGGGATATCACGGCATAGGCAGAACCTCCCTCGACGTCCAAGGGGGGTGGATGGGTGTTGTGGGGGACAGCATCATCCAGGGGACCAGGAACCACCGGCCTGAGAAGGGAGACATGAAAAGGTCAGATACGGTAGTCACTAGGAAGCTGTAACCTACACGTCACCTTGTTGACCCTCCGGAGAACCTTGAATGGCCACACAAACAAGGGGCTCAGCTTCTTGCAGGGCAGGCCGAGTGGGAAGTTCCAGGCAGAGAGCCAGACACGATCCCCAGGATGGAATACGGGATTCTCACTGTGGTGGCGGTCTGCCTGCTCCTTCTGATGGTGGCGCACCGGAAACATTCGTCCACCGCAGGGGCTTTGGTCTGGCTCGGAGTCCACTGAGCCAGGGCCGGCTGATCACACTGGAAGTGAGTTAGCCCGGTGGAGGAGTGACGTAATGAATTATGGGCATATTCCCCCCAAGGAAGGAATCTAGTCCGCTCCCCATGCCGGTTCTGGCAGTGACTCCTCAGGAACCTCCTCAGCTCCTGGTTCATCCTCTCCACTGGACTGAGGCCGGTGCCCGGAAGTGAGGCTGACCGTGACCCCCAGTTTTTTTCCATGCAAGCCCTTCATACCCGTGACGTGAATTGAGGCCCACGGTCAGAGACGTTGTCCTCCGGAAGGCCATAGTACCAGAAGACCTGCTGGAACAGTGCCTCAGCCACCTGGAGAACTGTTGGGAGACCAGAGAGCGGAATAAACCGGCATGATTTTGAAAATCTGTCCACAACCACCAGAATGGTGATGAAACCGTCAGAGGGGAGATCTGTAACAGTCAATGGACAGACGAGCCCAGCGATGCTGAGGCACGATAAGGGAAAAGAGTTTCCCTGCTGGAGCGTGCTGGTGGGACTTAGTTTGGGCACACTCAGAACAGGAGTTGACGTAATGAATAACGTCCTGTGCCTAGGTGGGCCACCAATACTTCTCGGAGAGAGATTGAATAGTACGGGTGATCCCATGGTGTCCAGCCACGACACCCGTGTATGCCCAGGTCAAAAACCTTATCCCCGTGAGAATGTAGATGTGCTCAGGTGGACAGGTAGTGGGTGCGGGTTCCCTCTCCAGAGCCTGGCGAATGTCCAAATAAACAGTGCCTTGTGAAAGTATTCACCCCCTTGGCGTTTTTCCTATTTTGTTGCTTTACAACCTGGAATTAAAATTGATTTTTGGGGGTTTGTATCATTTGATTTACACAACATGCCGACCACTTTGAAAATGCAAAATATTTCTTTTTGTGAAACAAACAAGAAATGACAACTGAAAAGTTGAGCGTGCATAGCTATTCATCCCCCTAAAGTCAATACTTTGTAGAGCCACCCTTTGCAGAAATTACAGCTGCAAGTCTCTTGGGGTATGTATCTATAAGCTTGGCACATCTAACCACTGGGATTTTTGCCCATTTTCCAAGGGAAAACTGCTCCAGTTCCTTCAAGTTGGATGGGTTCCGCTGGTGTACAACAATATTTAAGTCATGCCACAGATGGCTTTTTTTCTGTCCACTTCAATAAAGCCCAGCTCTGTGGAGTGCACGGCTTAAAGTGGTCCTATGGACAGATACTCCAATCTCCGCTGTGGAGCTTTGCAGCTCCTTCAGGGTTATCTTTGGTCTCTTTGTTGCCTCTCTGATTAATGCCCTCCTTGCCTGGTCCGTGAGTTTTAGTGGGCGGCCATCTCTTGGCAGGTTTGTTGTGGTGCCAAATTCTTTCCATTTGTTTAATAATGGTGCTCCGTGGGATGTTCAACGTTTGGGATATTTTTTTATAACCCAACCCTGATCTGTACTTCTCCACAACTTTGTCCCTGACCTGTTTGGAGAGCTCCTTGGTCTTCATGGTGCCACTTGCTTGGTGGTGCCCCTTGCTTAGTGGTGTTGCAGACTCTGGGGCCTTTTCAGAACAGGTGTGTATATATACTGAGATAAAAAAAGAGATCATGTGACACTTAGATTGCACACAGGTGACTTTATTTAACTAATTATGTGACTTCTGAAGGTTCCTTAACTTTTTCTTTTTTAACAAGATATATTTTTTCATTTCACTTCACCAATTTGGACAATTTTGTGTATGTCCATTACATAAAATCCAAATAAATATCCATTTAAATTACAGGTTGTAATGCAACAAAATAGGAAAAACACCAAGGGGGGTGAATACTTTTGCAAGGCACTGTACGTCCCAGTCCACAGGGGATACGACTCGAGGGAAGGCAGATTCTCTGGCATTTGGGAGCCCAGTCCATGATTTTCATCCTCGACCATGAGATGGTGGGGTTATGGCGTTGGAGCCATGGGAGGCAGAGGATGATCTTGCAAACTGGAGCTCTAATTAAGAAGAAAGGAATGTTTTCCTTATGAGTGGTGATGTGTGTAATGGTTCCGGATCCTAGTGGTCGATTATCCAGGGCTTGAACCAGAAACTGAGAGGAGAGCGGGTATGAGGTGATGTTGAGGGAGGATTCAAGGGTCTGGTCAATAAAGTTCCCCGCAGCACTGAAATCCACTAGTGCTGTAGAAACAGTAAATGAGGGACAGCCAGCTAGTGTTATCAACACTAAAAAAGGGTCTGGCAGAAAATTATGCAGATGAGATACACCTGCTCCAGGAGGTGGAAGATCACGTGACCGTCCCTCTGCTCTCGTGGATTCCGAGGTAGGACGTACCGGACACTGCTGGAACCCTCCTTAGGAAAGGAGCCCCAGCTGTTTCCGTCTACGTCGTTCAGCCGCGGGGAGTCTTGTGACCCCTACCTCCATGGGTTCAGGCTCTGATACAGAGTGGTCTCTGAGGGAGGGAGAGAAGCGATGAGGGTACCGATGCTCCCGAAGTAGGTTATCCAGATGGCCATCGCGATGAGTGCATCCAAGGAGAGGTTGTCATCTCGACATGCCAGTTCCGTCTGGACTTCCTCGCGCAGTCCTCTTCTGAATAGCGTACGGAGCGCCGGCTCATTCCATCCGTTAGAACCTGCTTCAGTCCGCTGGATGCTGCTACAGTCCATGAACCTCTCGTACTAAACCAGCTCCTCCTCTACTCTCTCCCAGACAGCCGTAACCCACTCCAATGCCCGCCCAGTCAGCAGAGAAATAACCGTGGCAACCTTGGACCTTTTCAGTGGTGGGGCTCTCATCTGGTGCGCAAAAGAGAGGGAGCACTGGAGTGGGAAGCCACAGCATTTAGATGTGGTTCCATCATATTTATCCGGGAGGGACAGACGGGCATTGCTGACCTGAGTGGACTGCTGAATGGACTTGTGTTCTGGCTCGCTGTGTCGACTGGTGGCAGACTATTCTCCGCTAGTTGAAGGCAACGCCTCTCGGGTATGTTTGAGACATTGAAGACCTCGAAGAACCTCTTCCATAGCCTTCCCCAGTTGCACCAGCTGGTCATGGTGTTGACGAAGTAGGTATCCCTGTTCATCAACCGTCTGGGAGATGTCCTGATTTCCTGCTGCTTCCATTTGTTGAGGCAGTATTCTGTGTCGGAGACGCTGGGAGTCGGGAAGCAAGTGCAGGTGGTGAGTTTTTAAAAATAATAAACGGAACATGGACCAATACAAGAGATGCGTACGGACATGAAACACATTGTCAATATTGCCTGGTGAATATTGCCTAAGGGAGTGCCAGATAAAGGGGAGGTAGTGAGTGTGGTAATGGAGTCCAGGTGTGCCTCATGATGGTGCTAGGTGCGTGTAATGATCGTTGCCAGGAATGGTTGTTAGTAAACCGGTGACGTCGAACGTCAGAGGGGAGAAGTGGGAGTATTGAGTAAAGGGTCTGAATACTTATGTAAATATGATATTTCAGCTTTTTTATTTTTAATAGATTTGCAAACATTTCTAAAAACCTGTTTTTGGTTTGTCATAATGAGGTATTGTGTGTTGATTGATGAAAAAAAAAATGTAATCCATTTTAGAATAATGCTGTAACGTAACAAAATGTGGAAAAAGTCAAGGGGTCTGAATACTTTCTGAATGCACTGTATGCTGATGATTCAACCACAGCTAGTGAAGTCACTGAAACCTTTAACAAGGAGTTGCAGTCCGGTTTGGAATGGGTGGCCAGTAATTAACTGTTCCTGAACATCTCTAAAACTAAGAGCATTGTATTTGGTACAAATCATTCCCTAAGTTCTAGATTTCAGCTGAATCTGGTAATGAATGGTGTGGCTGTTGAACAAGTTGAGGAGACTAAATTACTTGGTGTTACCTTAGATTGTGGCCCCGTGTAGCTCAGTTGGTAGAGCATGGCGCTTGCAACGCCAGGGTTGTGGGTTCAATTCCCACGGGGGGCCAGTACAAAAAAAGTATGAATGTATGTACTTGTAAGTCGCTCTGGATAAGAGCGTCTGCTAAATGACTTAAATGTAAATGTAAATTGTAAACTGTCATGGTTAAAACATGGAGAGAGGTCTGTCCATAATAGATGTCTTGCTTTTTTGACACCACACTCCGAAGTCCTGCAGGCTCTAGTTTTGTCTTAACCACATGACTGGACAATAATCAAGATAAGTGCTGCAAAGTAAAAGACCTAGTTAAGCTGCAGCTGGCCCAGAACAGAGCAGCACGTCTTGCTCTTCATTGTAATCAGAGGGATCATATAAAAACTAAGCATGCCAGTCTCTCTTGGCTAAGAGTTGAAGAGAGACTGACTGCATCACTTCTTCTTTTCATAAGAAACATTGTGTTAAATCCCAAATTGTTTGCATAGTCACTTACTGCCACAGATATGCCACCAGGGGTCTTTTCACAGTCCCCAAATCCATAACAAATTCAAGAAAGCGTATAGTATTATGCAGAGCCATTATTGCATGGAACTCCCTTCCATCTCATATTGCTCAAATGAACATCAAACCTGGTTTAAAAATAACATAAAGCAACACCTCACGGCACCTCTCCCCTATTTGACCTCAATATTTTGTGTGTATATACAGTATTGATATGTAGGCTATGGGTGGCATTTTTCAATTTGTTCTATCCTTGAGCTGTTGTTGTCTATTAATGTTCTGTATTATGTCATATTTTGTATGGACACTAGGAAGGAGTAGCTGCTCCTTTTGCAACAGCTAATGGGGATCCTAATAAAATACCAAATACCTAGCCTTGCTAGCTCACACCCCTCATTATAGAGTTAATGTGAGTCGGGAGTGTTTCTGCCTGCCTTATATCCCGAGCTGCTGATCCCTCAGTGAACTCAAATCCACTCTCTTTGTCTCAACCTGTGTACTTCCTGATTAGAGTCATGTGGCTGTGGCTCAGGGTATTTTTGGGGTTCGTACCAAATGGCACCCTATTCTCTATATAGTGTACTTTTACCATGGTCCATAGTGCTCTTGTTGAAATGAATGCACTATGTTGGGAATAGGGTGCCATTTGGGACGCCACAGCCGTTGTCTGGTATTTGGAACAGCAGGGACCTGGTACATGGGAAAGACCTGGGCTGTTACTCACCAGAGTTCATTATAACACAATGTCCTGTGCGCCAACCCTGGCAGCCACACTGAGCTGAATGACTCTCTGGTTGGTTCATAATAGTGTCACATTTGGTGGCAGCCATGGGATCCTGTTGGTGTTATGTGAACAGAGAGAGGTCACCAATTTCAAAGCTGTTATAAAAATGTCAACAAAGTATCTTGGTATACTGCGTTTTTCTTCACTCAGATGTCATAAATATGGTATCAATGAGTTTGTCTGACTCTGAAGTTGTTTTTCTACTTACCCAAACTCACAGTATCCCTTTAACCTCCACTGCAGACACTTATCAGGGCATGTTTATTCAACTGCTATTAACTTTTCCTCATTGGACAATACATGTGCTGAATATATATATTTTTTACACTCACAGAGATGAAATGTAATCAATGAGTATGATAAAAGGGTCTTTAGCTTTAGTCTCCTCAGAGACTTCCTTCCTTCCCGAACTCAACACTTCAGCTGTTGAGAGAGGCTGATCAAACAGTTCAGCTGATCAAACATGTTAATAATCCCACTGCTGCCAAGGATTCAGCAATGCCCTTCTAAACTCCACCCTATGCTCTGTCTCCATCTTCTTTCAATACTGACGATAAGGGTTGGGGTCAATACCATTTAATTTCAGTCGATTCAGGAAGTATACTGAAATTCCAATTCCATAACCTACTGCCAATGAGTCAGAAAAATGAAACTGTCATTTCTCAATAAATTAAAGTGAAACTTTAGCTATAACGAAAAGCCACAGGTTATCACGGAAATTTGTTGCCCCCAAGTCCTATAGAAACTAATAAACCACTTCCCTATTATCATTTTATGTTGGTTAGGTGACTTTAGCTGAACAAAGTAATGCATTTGAAATTGGTCTTGGGCTGTTTTTCAATACAGAATCAGTTGTGTTTGTGAAGAGTTGCTTACTTAGAGGAGAAAATAAAAGTTAAGAAAAATGTAGCCGTTTTAATAATGTTAATGGGAAAAATGTTTTTTTTTCTTAAAGTTCCAGGGCTTATTAATTAACAGTCTATTGGTGCATCCATGCGTCAATCTATGTAAGATCATTTAAAGAATCCCCATCACAATCTTTGGGCACCATCAAAGATGATGGTGCCCAAAGAAAATTCTTATACCACATCTAATGTGTTATATTCTCCTACATTCCTTTCACATTTCCACAAACTTCAAAGTGTTTCCTTTCTAATGGTACCAGGAAAATGCATATCCTTGCTTCAGGGCCTGAGCTACAGGCAGTTAGCTTTGGGTATGTCATTTTAGGCGAAAATTGAAAGACTGTTTCTCTTTTGCTTATTTGAGCTGTTCTAGCCATAAAATGGACGTGGGTTTTTACCAATTAGGGCTATCTTCTATATACCACCCCTACCTTGTCACAACACATCTGATTGGCTCAAGCGCATTAAGAAGGGAAGAAATTCCACAAATGAACTTTTAACAAGGCGCACCTGTTAACTGAAATGCATTCCAGGTAACTACCTCATGAAGCTGGTTGAAAGAATGGCAAGAGTTTGCGAAGCTGTCATCAAGGAAAAGGATTGCTACTTTGAAGAATCTCAAATTTAAAATATATTTTGATTTGTTTAACACTGTTTTTGGTTACTACATGAGTTAAAGGGAATTTCTAGGGAGTCATAGGGGTTAGACCACCATTTCTAAGCCTTAACCACTTGACAATAATTGTGTCCCTAATTTGAATTTCCTCACAAACCCTGTAAGTAGCACATGATCCACAGATCAGTTTGTAAAACCAGGGCCGTTCTCAGTAGGCACCATATAAAAGAAAACTCTGTGAAACGGCAAGGTACTATCAGCACAAATATTCATTTTCCGTCGAAAAATAGTTTCGCTATCGTGTACTAACACGACCCAGTTAGGTCATTGTTCAGAAGGTCATTCTTTCAACATGGACTAGGCCTACATTTTGCTTAGCTATCAAGGTTTTTCTGAAGGAGCTTTGGTAGGAAGAGGGAGGTTTTTATTCCTTCCTGAAGATAAACAGACAGAAACATTTAGATAAGGTTGTGTGGGTGCTGCCAGCCAAGGCTTTGCCATGTTGCAACTCTCCAGAGACTGAGAGTCAAAACACCATCAAGGCCATGACACCACTGTAACACTGATATCCCTGGGAAATGCATGTTGATGACTTGGCTTTAGGCTACATTTCGAAAAAGGATGTTGGTGCAAATGTATCACGCACTCACATTTGTCCAGTATCTATTTCTATTAGCAGGTTCGTGCCAAATAGAGACAGTACATTGTGAAGAAGAAGATGGATGGCATTTGTAATTCCCCTCCTAAAAATGAAGATCCGACTGAGGAAGACCTAAAGGTCTTGGACGATGGCCCTCTTTTTGAATACTTTGAAATGCATCCTTTCCTCACATCTGAATTTGTTAGATTGGGGGAAAGCAATTAGGTGGCAGATTTTCATTTTATCGAAATCAAACACTTATGATCTGGGATTACCCCTAGAGAATGAGGAAGGATGTGTGGACTTTAAAGTATTTGAACAGGGCCAATGTCTCTTCACTTAAAGGGGAGCTACTGTACTGAAACCACATTTAGTCTGTTCCCAAAACAGGATATGAAGACGTGAGCTCCACGGGCACGTCTTTGAGCCGTGTTCACCTTGGATAAACTTTGCACAGAGGTTCTGGTGTGTTTTGATGCCAGAGAAATATAGAAGGGGGAAAGACTGAGACACAGGAAGTTTGGAGTCTCTCATGAACGTGCCATTTTCACCATGGCCTTGTGGGAGGCCAGGCTCTCTAGCACCGCTGAGAAGAACTATAACCTCAGCATAATGACAGCCTCCAGGAGTTTACAGTAGTTTTCCAAACACTCTTCTACTACGACTTTCCAACCTATGTTTGAGGTGGGCGTCTGAACTAAATATGAGGCAGCAGTCTGGAAGAGTCTGTTTAGGGCACTAACTGTATAATTGTGAACATGAGCTTATTTTCACTTTATGTTGAACCAATAATTAGCAATTGGATGGCCTATATACAGATTGTCTATATGTTTTACCTCAACTTCCTTGAACATTATCCAAATGGTTAGTGTCCATTTAGGAAAGAGCCAAGTCTACAGTGTCTTAAACAATAGTTCATAGCAATCTAGTGTTCCCCACTTACTGTCAAAGTTCCTTCTGAATTATCACTGTCTATATTGGAGACTGCACTTTTTTTTCCAGTTGTCTAATCTACAATCAGCATTTTGTTTTAAACACACATTTTCCCCTCATTGCTTCCTTTTTACCCTAGTACTCTGTATTTCCTCAATGAGAAATATGGTGGAAACTCCCTGTCGCCCATTTCTACTCCAATCCAATGGTTTTACACTTGTGGGAGAGCAGTGTACAAGTAAACACTTCAGGAGAAAGTAAAGATTATTGGGATGCAGGGTCTGATTCCCTCCTGTGGGCATCATGTCTAAAGCTTGACATGCTGTGGGCTAACTGACAACAGTGGAGCCAGAGACACTAGTGACTGGAAACATCCAGTGTCGGTGTCTAGTATTGCCGTGTCAGCAGGCTAGGCCAGCGCAGCCAAGCCACTCATGACAGTCAGTGCTGTATCATCCCTTGGCCTAATACGGGTGGCAGGTAGGCTATCCGTTAACAGCGTTGGACCACTAACCGAAAGGTTGCTGGTTCAAATCCCCAAGCCGATTTAGATAAATTCTGTAACCCTAGTTGCTCCTGTGAGTCGCTCTGGATAAGTGCGAGTATACGGTGTGGTGTCAGTGTGTTATGTCACCAGAGACAGGAAATGCCAAACTCAGACCCTCTCTCTCTCTCCCCCCTCAGGGAAAGCCAACTGGCCATATTGCTACGCTAAAACATTTATGAATGTGAAATCGTCACACAGTGTAACAGGCAAATGAATGTATTATATTTGTTTTCCCAATACGTTAGGATCTTTTGACCTAATTAAGGTTAATTTATGAACTTTGTAGGAATTACAAGGCTAGAAACATTGTTCACTATGGGAAAACATTGTGTCAATGCCGATCTGTATACATTGTTTATTTAAACAATCGCCTTTCTCCCTTGAGAAAGAGGTCTTTTGACTTCAATAATGCTCACTGTTCCTCTCTCCCCCAGGTGACTACTGTGAGGTAAACGTCTGCAGTAACGGAGGGATCTGTGTGACCGGGGCCGGAGCCCCCTTCATCTGTATCTGCCCCGACGGATACACTGGTGACACCTGCAACGACACAGAGGCTGGTACGGAGAAAGAACAGTTTTCATATCTGCATTATAGCTATCATAGGTCTTTGAATTGAGTATCAAGGATAGTCATTCATTTGTAAAGTTATATGTAAGCCAGTTATACCAACTCATATTTCCCAAGCAAAAAGTAAATTCACATTCAAGAAGACATTTTTTTTATTTTGTTTTAAATACATCTAATGAGATCAAACATGACTGGACAAATACTGATCCCTGAATATAATTATTAAATGTTACCTCAGGTATTTCAACTGTCTGTAATTCATACATGTTAGAAAAATGATTATGTAAATTGTAAAGTATTTTTGTCTGTAATGTATTTTTTTCGTTATGTGTCGGATCCCAGGAAGACTTGCTTTCGTTATGAGGTCAGTTAATGGGAATCCTAATAAAATCCCAAGCTCTTATGAATGCTTATAGGAAGTCTTCATTGGGTGTTTTGAGGCTTCATAAAGGTATTATACACCGACTGATGTTACATAGACAGTGTTAGAGGAAGATTTTGAGAAGCAGTCTCTACTGCACTGTATTTCCAATCCTAATACGATCATTCCCTCTCCCCCTCCCTTGCAACTCTGCCATAGGTCATTGCTGTAAAAAGAGAATTTGATCACGGTCAGCCTACCTGGTACAATAAGGGTTAATAATAAGTTATATTTACTTCCCAGGGCCCTGCAACCCCAACCCCTGCAAGAACGATGCCATCTGTGAGGTGACTGGCCAATCACGCCGAGGGGACGTCTTCAGCGAGTACATCTGCAAGTGCCAAGATGGCTTTGACGGAGTCCACTGCCAGAATAGTAAGAGCCACTCCACAAGTTGCCCAGTTTACATTCACATAGAATCTAATAGACAAGCTGTTTTAGTATGGAAGCATATGGCTGCCAATATTCATTTATGAGAGCCACTCCACATCTACAAGCTGCCCAGTTTACATTCACATAGAATCTATTAGACAAGCTGTTTAGTATGGAAGCACATAGCTGCCAATATTCATTTGAAAATGCTAACGTAATATGCTCGGATTTATTGACTTTGCATGAAGATGTAAATGTTGTAATGTTATCTAGGCAGAACTGTGGATTCATATCCAATTTGAATCATATCAAACTTGATTTTAAAAGTGGATTCAAACGGATATCTCAACACACTCAAACTGACCCCCACTTTGACCACCTCATTGTGGTGCAATCACAAGAACTGAGCCCCTGTGATGGAAACAATGAGGTACAGAGGTTGGAGGTGTTGTTGTAATCGATTAGACATGGGACACATGGGAAACAAGGCTGTGTTTAATTCTGATCTTTTGCAACCAATTGGTCTTTGACCAATCAGATCAGCTCTTTTGCCAGTAATTTGACAAAAGATCCGAATTGGGATGCCTGTGTAAATGCAGTATGTGATACAATAAAACCAGTTATTCTGACATGGTACAGAGGCCCAGGAGGCAGTGAGTGAGTTTTTCAACTCGCGCAGCTGTTGTCCTTACAGGAGCGTCTCTCCGGATATGGCAAGGTTCAACTCCCAACTGGCAGAATGTGCTTGGCCCCGAGCAGCCTAAAGCGCTGCACATAAGAGACAGATGGTGACCGTGTGCTGCTATCTAACAGAATAAGAAAAATGGAGCAACTGAAAATATGCAAAAATCAAATTTTAGTTTGAAAGGAAGTAGCCATATACTGTACATGTACTGTCCCAAATGTAGAGCAACATTTTCTTATTTATAAGAAATATAAGGGCTTTTTAAATTAGTGAATGTACTGTGTCCCTTTGTTTGGACCCAGGTGCTTTGCTCTGTGTTCAATCCTTCTGCTGGCTGGCACTGTCTGTGGGGGCAGGGACACACACACACACACAATCATACCAAACAGAGAGAATGGTCAGCACTTTTTTCCTCCCTTTTATCCGCAGCAGCATGCACACAGAAACCAGAAAGAGTCCGATCAGGTCAACAACTCTGACTCAGTTTTTCCCTCCCACATTAAAGTGAATGAACTGTGGTGGTACTGCCTATTGGGCAATACGTGGTATATATATATATATATATATATATATAAAATACACTTAGGTTGGAGTCATTAACTCGCTTTTCAACCACTCCACGAATTTCCTGTTAACAAACTATAGTTTTGGCAAGTTGGTTAGGACAGCTACTTTGTGCATGACACAAGTAATTTTTCCAACAATTGTTTACAGACAGATTATTTCACTTATAATTCCCTGTATCACAATTCCAGTGGGTCAGAAGTTTACATACACTAAGTTGACTGTGCCTTTTAAACAGCTTGAAAAATTCCAGAAAATGATGTCATGGCTTTAGAAGCTTCTGATAGGCTAATTGACAACATTTGAGTCAATTGGAGGTGTACCTGTGGATGTATTTCAAGGCCTACCTTCAAACTCAGTGCCTCTTTGCTTGACATCATGGGAACATCAAAAGAAATCAGCCAAGACTTCAGAAAAAAAATAGTTGACCTCCACAAGCCTGGTTCATCCTTGGGAGCAATTCCCAAAGGCCTGAAGGTACCACGTTCATCTGTACAAACAATAGTACGCAAGTATAAACACCATGGGACCACGCAGCCGTCATACCGCTCAGGAAGGAGACACGTTCTGTATCCTAGAGATGAACGTGCTTTGGTGCGAAAAGTATCAATCCCAGAACAACAGCAAAGGACCTTGTGAAAATGCTGGAGGAAACGGTTACAAAAGTATCTATATCCACAATAAAACGAGTCCTATATCGACATAACCTGAAAGGCCGCTCAGCAAGGAAGAAGCCACTGCTCCAAAACCGTCATTAAAAAAAAGCCAGACTACGGTTTACAACTGCAAAGATCATACTTTTTGGGAGAAATGTCCTCTGGTCTGATGAAACAAAAATAGAACTGTTTGGCCATAATGACCATTGTTATGTTTGGAGGAAAAGGGGAGAGGCTTGCAAGCCGATGAACACCATACCAACCGTGAAGCACGGGGGTGGCAGCATCATGTTGTGGGGGTGCTTTGCTACAGGAGGGACTGGTGCACTTCACAATATAGATGGCATCATGAGGGAGGAAAATGATGTGGATATATTGAAGAAACATCTCAAGACATCAGTCAGGAAGTTAAAGCTTGGTCGCAAATGGGTCTTCCAAATGGACAATGACCACAAGCATACTTTCAAAGTTGTGTCAAAATGGCTTAAGGACAACAAAGTCAAGGTATTGGAGTGGCCATCATGAAGCCATTTGTGGCCTGCTGGAGGTCATTTTGCAGGGCTCTGGCAGTGCTCCCCCTTGCACAAAGGCGGAGGTAGCGGTCCTGCTGCTGGGTTGTTGCCCTCCTACGGCCTCCTCCATGTCTCCTGGTGTACTGGCCTGTCTCCTGGTAGCGCCTCCATGCTCTGGACACTACGCTGACAGACACAGCAAACATTCTTGCCACATCTCGCATTGATGTGCCATCCTGGATGAGCTGCACTACCTGAGCCACTTGTGTGGGTTGTAGACTCCGTCTCATGCTACCACTAGAGTGAAAGCACCGCCAGCATTCAAAAGTGACCAAAACATCAGCCAGGAAACATAGGAACTGAGAAGTGGTCTGTGGTCACCACCTGTAGAACCACTCCTTTATTGGGCGTGTCTTGCTAATTGCATATAATTTGCACCTTTTGTCTATTCCATTTGCACAACAGCATGTGACATTTATTGTCAATCAGTGTTGCTTCCTAAGTGGACAGTTTGATTTCACAGAAGTGTGATTGACTTGGAGTTACATTGTGTTGTTTAAGTGTTCCCTTTATTTTTTTGAGCAGTGTATGTGTATATATATATTATGCCATAAATCATTTAACATGACTTTAAAAGTTCACTGCCATGCTTATCTATGTGCACGACAAAACAGTGCTTGGCCAAGCACTGACTCCATAGTACATCACCCACTTCCCAGAAAATAAAAGCTTAAGCGCCAGCTAGCTTTTACGCTAATTAAATAATGTCGTGGGGAGGACTGTAAAGATTATTCATTTGACAGCAGAAGTATATGAGGTCCCTAAGTGCTGTTCATGTACTTGGCCTATTCTTTCTCTGTCTCCCAACTTACCTATTCGTTTAGAATTCCTGATGCCTGTTTGAACATTTTTATTGCTCTGTATTTAGTGTGTGTGTGTGTATTGGGGAGAGGGAGGGTGTGTGTGTGAGCGAAGTGCATCCTCAGCAAGCTCCTGCAAACTGTGGTCAAAGTGTGTGGTGGGAACAGGGCGAAGTACAGTAGGCTCAGTCAAGGTGACTCTTAGAAAGCAGCCAACTCAGAGGCGTACAGTAGTAGCTGAAGCTAGGTTGGCGTCCTCACCTGCACGCTAAAACACACTAGCACACATACACACTTGGCGAGCTACCACACACACACACACACACACACACACACACACACACACACACACACACACACACACACACACACACACACACACAGATACAATTGGCGAGCTCACACACACACATACTTGGCAAACACACACACACAAATCGGGCTCTCATGCTCATCCAGCCAACAGAAAGTGGTCCCAAGCGCAGCACTCCCACTCCCTGTTGCCGGGGTAAAATGGGAAGAGGCGGAAAAGTGAGTTAAGTCTGCCCCGACAATGTCACAGCCTCCACTCACGTCTGACACCAGCACTTCTACCAGCTGTGTGAAATTGGCCTGAAAGCCTCAATGGGAAGGCAGTGTCCAATGCTGTTTACTCACTTTAGTGTCAGCTCATAGATAGGCTCCGACGACTGCAACTGTGAGACTGAAATGGCCTCTGAGAGCTTAAATGTTAAACTGGTGATGACCTCTGTTTTATTCTGTGTTGGTTATTTTGAGGTGTTTGTCAACAGATTAGTGTGTGTGTGTGTGTCTGTAATTAGGGTTGTGTGTAAGTGCACGTGTGTGTGTCTGTTTGTAAGCGTGTGTGTGGCAGGCAGACAGATTTCTGGTTTTAAGAGGTGCTTCAACCAAACCCAGGATGTGGCTAGTCCAAAGTGGCCAGATTGAGCTCTGCACCCCCTGGGGATTAGTGTGCGTGTGTGTATCCATTTCTGTTTACGTGGGTGTGTGCACTTTTGTGTGACTGTTTTTGTGACTCAACTGGTCACGCTCTGCTCTGTTTACAGTAGTTTCTGGTAGCGTTTGAGGAGGGGAGGTCATTTTTACTAAACTGGTGATAGAACACCAGACCGTAATGAGCTCAGGTCCGTTGCGCTAATCAACCCAATTTATGTTTCTGTTGCTATAATCTTGTAGCGTTCTGTGGCACAGTATTGTCTATAGCCAGACCACCTACAATACTACAATCATAGAATGACATATAAAAAGAAGCATATAACTCTCAATTATAGGATATCTGTGACTACAAAACTCTACTGTCAAATCTCAGCATATTCATTAAGAACCAACACATAATACATGGTCCCACCCCAAGGTCTGGCAAAGTCTGGAACCAGGGATATCCTTGGACATTTTAGGATCTCTATGGACTTCTGCTAGTCCCCAAAAGGTTTTCACTGAGCAAATTACAATTTTATCATACACTTAATTTAGCAGCTCTATGGCTAAACCTGGCACTATATTGCCGTTGGGGGCACCCCGAGTTGTACCCTTCCGAAATAAATGAAATTATTTCGTACATTTTGGGGGAGTCAAATCGCAAATTGGCAGTCAATCCCTTATGGGATTAATTTACACATGAACAAATATTACATGATACAACATTACAACGATTCAGTTATAATTCTTCCAGTGTTTGTCGCAGTGTCCCATGCCAGGGACTTTTCTGACCTGGATTCCTTAAAGGGGAAATCTGGGATTGGAAATATTAAAAAACTACCACCCTGTCATTTGTTTCGGTAAACAGCTGAGGGGTGGGGCTGGAGAAATGTGACCACTCTCACATTTGAACTCAGCTCATGAGGCATTTTATAAGTTACATTCTTCAAGAATCAATGGCTTTATCATGAATTTAAAAGTTTAAAAAATCAAAGATTGACCCTTTTTAAAGAGGGATGGAGGCACTGCTAGTTTAACCATCAGTGGGCACGAGGCATTGGATCACATCCACGTCAATGGATCACAAGGCAAACATACTGTTGAAGGAAGCCGTTACTCACGGGCCTGCAGGAGTGCAGGTACACTGTACGGTACACTCAGGGGTGTCATGCATCCCCAACATCTGAGGGGGCATAAAGTACGTGAGGATGGCTGGGGAGTGGCCCAGAAGGGGGCTAGGCCCCTGTTGGTGAATTGGCATTTTTCAAACACCTGAAACAGCTTTTTCCTGCAATCTATAGCCATAATTATTATATTTAATTATATATAAATGTTTATTTTTCTGCTATATCCTCCTGACTGGTGGCTATCTTGTTAAAGAAACCAAATCTTCTCGACCTAAATCTGGGTAAAAGATTGAAAGTAATGTGAGTCTTATTCAGTACATTTTAGTTATTGCTTGCTTTTCTTAGTCTACCAACCTTGCCAGCAGGCATGCCAGCTAAGATAGTTAGACAAGCTAGCTACTCTAACTTGACTGATAGCCTGAAAGGCTTCTTGGTAGCTATTTATGAGATTGGGAACCTAGTGTGTTTGGGCTAGTTAAAGCCAACTTCATAAAATTGCTAGGTGGCTAGTATTATTACAGAGAAACAACAGCAAAAAATGAAATCAAAAAAAGATTATGCTTATTATTTTTAACAGGACAAATCTGAGAGGGCACGTGCCCCCTATGGGCATGACGCCTCTGTGTACACCTCATGCCGCTAGCGCTGCCTACTAGCTCAGATGCTCAGGCTGTGTTGTGTACTCTGTCACATGCAACGCTGCCAGATGACATTGCTCTGCATTGATCTATCTGGGTCACGTTACAAACAATGACAATTAGATCTGTATTGATTTTTGCTTCGTGCACAAACAAAGCCTGAGTATTGATGATCCTGTGTGCGCTCGTCCACTCGATAGCCTCAATCTTTTCATATGTCTGTACTGGGGCCAAACATCTATCTATACAATTGGCACACTGTTAGCTGAAATCCATACCAGAACATATGAGAGAGTTACAGTATGGGGTTTTATTGATAAAATAAGTTCTTGCCATATATTTTTGCTGTGTATCATTTTGAACTACATTTATGACTGAGACAAAAACAACTCTCTCCGTGTCCTGCTGTGACCCGTTGGCCCTTGGCCTCCTGTGACCTGTTGGTCCTTGGCCTCCAACCTCCTTCACACACTACGTCATTCTGGAGCACCAGATGTCCCAGGATGGTTAGTGTCCCAGGGCTATTGTCCTCCCTCCTTCCTCCTCCTCAGGCCACCTTTTCTACCTCACTCCCCCTCTAAGTATGGCAGATTACAGCGTCTGTATGGCTTTTGAGGTAACCAGCCAGGCTGCAGCATGGTCTACAGTAGTGGTGTTCAAACCCGTTCAGTGGGGAACCCATTATTATTACCTTTTTATTTCTTTCTGGGCACCCCATTTCTTTCCCAAGAATTTCTCGCAGCCTCACCCCAAATCGAATGACACAACCTTAAAATTGTTACGTTTCGATTTTTACATCAAACAATAACTTTCAATTCCAATAAATGCATTTACTTCATAAAATTGTATTTTTCAAATTATCTTTCGTAATATTGAGTTGATCCCCTTTTGCCCTCAACAGCCACAATTTATCGAGCATGGACTCTAGAAGGTGTTGAAAGCATTCCACATGGATGCTGACCCATGTTGACTTCAATGCTTCCCAAAGATGGCAAGTTGGCTGGATCTCCTTTGGGTGGTGGGCCATTCTTGATACACATGGAAAACTGTTGAGCGTGAAAAACCCAGCAGCATTGCAGTTCTTGACACACTCAAACCAGTTCGCCTGGCACCTACTACCATACCCCGTTAAATATTTTGTCTTGCCCATTCACCCTCTGAATGGCACACATACAGAATCCATGTCTCAATTGTCTCCAGACTTAAAAATCCTTCTTTAACCTGTCTCTTCCCCTTTATCGACACTGATTGAAGTGGCTTTAACAAGTGACATCAATCAGGGATCATAGCTTTCGCCTGGTCAGTCTGTAATGGAAAGAGCAGGTGTTCCTAATGTTTTGTACACTCAGCGTATGTTGTCCAATACAATAATCTATACTTTTTTTTAACCCCACTGCAGTTCCTCGTCGCAACCCCGACTTTGAATACCACTGTTCTACGATGTGCCAATTCCTCTTGATGCAGAGAGGCCATAGCTGACGCAAATAGAGAGCGTCTGTCACCTAGGGTGTCACGCAGAAAGAAAAATATGGTGTCTGTCAATTTCTGTAGGTTTGTGTATGCATGTGTGTTAATTTTTTTAACATATATTTTTTATTTATTTATCTAGGCAAGTCAGTTAAGAACAAATTCTTATTTACAATGACGGCCTACACCGGCCAAACCCGGATGACGCTAGGCCAATTGTGTGCCGCCCTACGGGACTCCCAATCACAGCCGGCTGTGATACAGCCTGGAATCGAAACAGGGTGTCTGTAGTGACACCTCAAGCACTGAGATGCAGTGCCTTAGACCGCTGCGCCACTCGGGAGCCCATGAGTCTCTCTGTGTGTGACTCCATGTCCTCTTGTTAAGGTGTGAAGTCTGTCAAGAGAGAATATGGTGTCGCCCTTAAATACTGCTAAGCCATATGCTTCTCCGTAACAGTATAGGAATAGGCCTACACCACACGAAAATACCTTGAGACAGTAAGAGGGCTTGAAGGAGCTTTCAGCTTTTTAGAAAAAGCAGCTATAGTCGTGCAAATCTCGGCTTGAGCTTAAGTCCAAGGTGCTTTGGCTTTTGACTCATTCCTGCTGAATGTGTGTGTGTGTGTGTGTGTTACGACCAGGGCTTTGAGTTTGTCCTGATGCTTCCTGGCTTGTAAAAACTCTAGGCCCTAGTTATGAGACTGTGTGTGTGTACTACTATTCTGTATTATGAGTAATTGTGTGTGTGTTTGTGACTTTGTGAGTGTGTCTCTTGAGAAGTAACATAATCTCAGAGCAGGATGCCCTGTGGGCTTTAGGAAGAGGGTGCCGGGTTTATATTCATCATTGGTGCCTCCCTAGTGGGCGACTGACTGCCTGCCTGGCCCTGAGCACAGAATCACACTAATCACACTTTTCACTGACAAGTGAGATTTGGGTCATATTCTACAAAAATATGGTAAACAGTAAACAGTCAATCTAGGGCAGTGTTCAAAGGAAGTTTAGTCATGCCTTCAAATCTTGTGGGCAAAAGATTAAAAAGTTTGTTCTGATGCTTGCTGTCCTCTGAAAGCGCTGCCAGTTGCCAAGCACCCTCTCTAAAAAAAAACGTCCAGTGTACACCATTGAAATGTGCGCCATCTAGGGGTAGTTCAAAGAGTTTCAGATAATTGGGCCACACAGCAGCTCATCTGAGCCATTGCGTTGCTGCTGTTTACTAATAGCTTTATCAGAGCTCATTTGCACATAGTCAAATGCTGAACGTAGATGAAGGGGGGGGGGGAACTTTAGGAGGAAGTCAAAAAAATGACTTACTCTGAAAACCGTATGAAGACGTCAGTTAATCATCCAGTTTAAGTATGTACATATTTCCGATTCAGTTTGGGACCTGTGCTCAAAAAAGCATCTCAAGAGTAGGAGGGCTGATTTTTTTTTTAGATTTTTTTTTTAGGATCCGATCACCCCTGTCCATATCATCTTATTAATCATTGTTCTGTTGATTGTATGCCAGTGACTGATAATGGTCATCATTTCTCTCAACAGATGTGAATGACTGTGCCGGCCAGCCGTGCAAGAACGGTGGCTCCTGCAGGGACCTAAATGGAGACTTCAACTGCCGCTGTCCGTCCCCCTACGTGGGCAAGCACTGCCAACTGCGTGAGCACCAGTCACACACACGCACACACAGACACGCACACACACACTGGCTCTCTATTAGCCTTAGTCCCCCATGATATTGTTAAGTGCAATAAAATACATTAGGCTGAATGTGATAAAGAAAAACATAATGTAACCAAGTTAAAGGCCCAGTGCAGTCAAAAATGTGATTTCCTGTGTTGTGTATATATATTTGCACTATGAGGTTAAACTAATACTGTGGAATTGTGATAATGTCCTTTTTAGTGTAAGAGCTGTTTGAAATTTCAGTCTGTTTTGGTGGGATGGAGTTTTAGCCTTCCTTGTGACATCACCAGGTGATAAATTAGTTAATAGACCAATAAGAAAGATGTCTGTATGTCTGTCTGTCCCTCAGGCTGTATCTCTCTGTTGGGCATGGAGGGCGGAGGCATTGCAGAGTCTCAGATCTCGGCCTCGTCGGTGCACTACGGCATCCTGGGCCTGCAGCGCTGGGGGCCCGAGCTGGCCCGTCTGCACAATAAAGGCCTGGTAAACGCCTGGACCTCTGCCTCCCATGATAGGAACCCCTGGATAGAGGTCAGTACAATACGACAGTGGTGTTGGAGCCAGCCTGTCTGGCTCGTGTTCTTTAGGCACCAAATGGAAGAAAACTGACTGAAACCAGGAGAGACTACATGGACTTGTCTAATGAGAGAGGCTCTTTTTTTTCTTTTTTTTTTAGTATAGCAAAAGAATTCTGGTGTTCCTAATGACCACAGCCTTTCTAGAGTAGATTAGGGTCGTCTCCATAGTAAAGTGGCTTCCACTCCCTCGTCTGCACTGATCTGAAAACATCATCATGGTGAAAGCAATATATTGTTGCTACCTACAAGGCAATAACATTCCCCTGTCTGGTTATTTCATATCAGTGCAGATGAAAGACGGGCAACAAGGAGATGCTTTAATTCTGACAGAATTTAAAATGTGTTTGATTCTCGGAGACTCTGCTCATTGCATGGATGCAATGCCGTGCTTCTACACCTGCATTGCTTGCTGTTTGTGGTTTTAGGCTGGGGGTTTCTGTACAGCACTTTGACATCAGCTGATGTAAGAAGGGCTTTATAAATACATTTGATTGGTGTTGTTGGCATGGACCTTGTAACCACATTTTTTGTCATTCCCCTCCATGTGCAGTGAAAGGTCCATGACTACAGGACCAATCTTTTTTTAAATGTCCACTATTATATGGCAATAAATTGGAAACAATGTGTGTTGTCATTTGTGCAGATAAACCTGCAGAGGAAGATGCGTTTCACGGGCATCGTGACGCAGGGCGCCAGCCGCATGGGGTCAGCAGAGTTCATCAAGGCCTTCAAAGTGGCGTCGAGTTTGGACGGGAGGACCTACACCGTGTACCGCCTGGATGGGCAGAAGAAGGACAATGTGAGTGAACACGCACAGACACACGCACATGCACACGCACACGCACACACACCCTCTCAGATGTACACACAGACATACTATCACGATGGCTGTTTGCACCCTATTTGCACCCTCTTCACTGTGTAGTGTGCTTTTCTTTGTGTTCTATTTTGGGAATAGTGTGCCATTTCGATGGAAATGAATGAAAGACATTGATTGGTTGGGGGTGGTGAAGTATACTGTTTGATTCACATGGGGCCTGTTTTGTAAAGCTCAGGTGAAATTCAAGTAATGCATTTTGACATCACTCACTCAAGTCATTCTTTCGTAACATTTTTCATTCTTTTCTTAATTTCTTCTATTTCTCCAGGTGTTTGTGGGGAACGTGGACAACGACAGCACCAAGACCAACCTGTTTGACCCTCCCATCATCGGCCAGTACTTCCGCATCATCCCCGTGGTCTGTCGCAAGGCCTGCACCCTGCGCATGGAACTGGTGGGCTGTGAGCTCAATGGTAAACGCACATACACACAAACACATGTCTACTTACACGCACGCTCACACACACACACACACACACACACACACACACACACACACACACACACACACACACACACACACACACACACACACACACACACACACACACTGATAACAACGTCAACAAACTGAATGGGGTTTGCTTTTCAGTGTGTGTCAGATGGTTACATCATACAGAATGTTTTTGGTTTTACCAGAAGGTTTTTGGTTTAGGTCTGACTGAAATTGTTGCAGTAGTGTTACTGAGGGGGGGGGGGTTAACGATAGAAAAATTACTTTTCAAAACTATATGGACATTTTTTGCAGTGTAAATATTGGCAATGAGACCTATCATGTAATTGAATCAAATTTGTTGGGATTGTAACAAAATAATAATATGCGAGTCACATTCATCATTACAGCATTGTTTCCATGCCAGCATAACTAGATGGATATTTTGGTGGTGCCTTAATGTTTTCTCTGGTGTAACAACTTTCTGTACAAAGTTTCTGTACTTTCTATTTGCTTTATAATGATGCCATGAGTTCTCGCCAACACACTGGCTTTGTTTAATTTAATCAAGGGAAACTGATCTGTGTGTGTGTGTGTTTTAAAAAGTGGTCCACAATGTCCATCTGTGACTGTCTGTCAGAGCATGCTATGCCAGTTTGTGCTTGGTTATGGTCTTTGCATGGCACCTTTGCATGACCTTTGCATGACACATGCATGTTACACAAAGCATCCTGCAATACAAACTGCATGGCACACAAGTGACACGCTTGGGCACCTGACACGCATGCTAGTACTACTGTAGGCTCGCATGTTCTACACACAGTACTACTGTAGGCTTGCATGTTCTACACACAGTACTACTGTAGGCTCGCATGTTCTACACACAGTACTACTGTAGGCTCGCATGTTCTACACACAGTACTACTGTAGGCTCGCATGTTCTACACACAGTACTACTGTAGGCTCGCATGTTCTACACACAGTACTACTGTAGGCTCGCATGTTCTACACACAGTACTACTGTAGGCTCGCATGTTCTACACACAGTACTACTGTAGGCTCGCATGTTCTACACACAGTACTACTGTAGGCTTGCATGTTCTACACACAGTACTACTGTAGGCTTGCATGTTCTACACACAGTACTACTCAACGACGCTCAGCCCAACCACAAGCACGCCGCGGCGTCCATCGCTCTCGCTCTTTCTCCACCGGTATCGTTAGAGCCGTAGACGAACGTACTTCGACCAACTCCGTTTGAGTTGAGATGTATCATTTGAACGGCTGCCATTTTGCCACCAAAAACCCCAAGGCAATTGCGTTCTCATTCTGCATGCAGTTGCACTCTGTTTGCATACTTGGAATACACATTTTTATGTCATCTCCGCAGAGCATTTTGCGCCATCATGGAAGATAAGTTGGCTGAACTCTATTCCCTATGGCTGTATAGCTGAACCAGGGTTTTCATTGAACGGACATTTGAGGAATTTACCGGATCCATATGTATTGGGTGTATAACCTGATTTAGAGCTTCTACCCACAGTGTTCAGACTGGCAGAAATCCCATTTCGACTATGGTAATTCATCTTAACGGAACATGCAAATTCTAGGATGCAACAAAGTGCTTCATTACTGAATTCCGATGTACACTATGAAGACTATAGAATAACTGTCCCGGTTTACTTTTCCTCAGTCAACAAGACAGGAAACGAACAGCAAAATCACAAGCCTATGTCAATTTACTATCCCTCATAGTAGAAAATGTTACCTATTTTATTGGTCAGCTTGTCAAGAAAGAAATATCCTATTCAAAACAGACTTTCAGACAGTTGTGGGACTGGCTACGTACATTGTATTTTTAAAGCATGAGTCTGATGCAACAGATCAGAACTTTTAGCTTAAAATGTTGATGATAAACTATATTATTTATTCACATTATAAGCGCAGCAGCAATGCGCACAAGGCAGTAGGCCGTCATTGTAGATAAGAATTTGTTCTTAACTGACTTGCCTAGTTAAATAAAAATGTGTCAAAAAGTAGGCTACTCGTGAATGTTCGTTCCATAATACAATTAGCAGGAAAACACCATTTGTCAAAAGTGCATCGCACATGCGAGTAGTTTCATGTGACATGAAATATCTATTCGAAATGTTGAAAGCGGGGAGCTCTAAAGATGCTAATATGACTAGGATTGTGCCTTTGGCTACTGGACAATGAAAACATTTATTTAAAACCAATAGGACATAAGAGAAATAGGCTACTGGTTTCAAATGGCATATGGAAGGAAGTCTATAAAATAATTGCCTCCACGGATATGGTCGGTTTTTGGCTTGCTACTTTGAAGCAAGGTAAGACCTGCCTCGTAATATTTAGTAAAACATTCAGGTTTCGAACAATTGAAGTATATATTTTCAAAATGCATACTGTCTCCAGCTCATAGCAAGTGGTGTGTGACATGCTGATGAAGCCTGTCTTCTGTTGCCTATGCATTTGAATGGCAAACGGGTAGCGCGCATCAATTACCAGTTGGGAAATAACAATAGTAGCTTTTTTTAACCGTGGCCATCAACTGTTTTTAACACAGGATTGCATTTAGAATTGTTGTACAATGACTGGGCTTATAAAAGCACACCATGTTTCGTCAAGCAGCAATGAAAGAGCTTTTTGAGGAGCTGTAGCAGCTCTCGTGCTGTCTGACAGATTTTCCGCGGAAAAGCTCTATCTTTATGCTAAGATGCATAACGAATATACAAGCGCCAATTTAATTCCACACAATTATGCAAATTAACTTATAGACCGATAAGCATGACTGGTCAAATGTATTTACATCGATTGGTATTTTCATCAATGAATAGGATAAAAATCCTTATTTCGCAATGAGATAATTTTCCCGGCCAATTAGCCGGCTATTACTGGCTAACAGAAACCCTGATCTGTACTGCATGACTACAGGCTGTCACTACTCACTCCACCTACCCACAACTTTGGTCATCAATGGCTATCATCCATGTGCTTTCACTGTGCTGCTCACTGACTGGCTGGCTTGGGCCTTGCTTCTCTGTCTGTCCCTTGTCTATCATACTTCTCTATCTCTTTCCCTCCCGGTCGTCTCACTTCAGTGTATTCAAACACGGCAGGTTGCTCCGAGCCCATGGGCATGAAGTCGCGCCTGCTCTCCGACCGCCAGATCTCGGCCTCCAGTGTCCACCGCACCTGGGGAATTGAGGCGTTCACCTGGCAGTCCCACTACGCCCGGCTGGACAAGCAGGGCAAGACCAACGCCTGGACGGCGGCCACCACCAACCGCTCCGAGTGGCTGCAGGTAACTGCAGGAGGTTGAGGGAACTGTAGGAAGTGATGTGGTCTTGGTCACTTGGTCACTATAGCTGAGGGAGATACAGTTGAAGTCGGAAGTTTACATACACTTAGGTTGGAGTCATTAAATCTAATTTTTCAACCACTCCACAAATTTCTTGTTTTAACAAACTAGTTCTGGCAAGTCGGTTAGGACATCTACTTTGTGCATGACATGACTCAAGTCATTTTTCCAGCAATTGTTTACTGACAGATTATTTCACTTAAAATTCACTATCACAATTCCAGTGGGTCAGAAGTTTACATACACTAAGTTGACTGTGCCTTTTAACCTCTCTTGGGCACGTGAGACGGTAGCGTCCCACCTCTTCAACAGCTAGTGAAACTGCTGGACGCCAAATTCAAATACAGAAATACTCATAAAAATTCAGAAAACAAAACATATTTTACATAGGTTTAAAGATGAACTTCTTGTGAATCCAACCACGGTGTCAGATTTTAAAAATGCTTTACGGCGAAAGCATACATTACGATTATGAGAACATAGCCCACAAGACAAATCATTACAAACAGTAGCCAGCCAGATAGAACAGTTACACAATTTAGAAATAGAGATAAAATTAATCCCTTACCTTTTGATGATATTCATATGGTTGCACTCAGCAGACATTCATTTACTCAATAAATGTTCCTCTTGTTCGATAAAGTCTCTTTATACCCAAAAACCTCGGCGTTTTCTTCATTAATCCACAGGCTCAAACGCAGTCAAAACAGGAAGACAAAAAAATCCAAATTGTATCCGTAAAGTTCATAGAAACATGTCAAACGATGTTTATATTCAAACGTCAGGTTGTTTTTAGCCTAAATATTCGATACTATTTCAACCGGACAATAACGTCATCAATATAAAATGTAAACAAGAAACGCACTCTCTCGGTTGTGTGCAAGAAAAAGCTCCGTGAAACTTTAGGGTCCACTCATTCAGACTGCTCTTACTTCCTAATTTTTCAGAATACAAGACTGAAATACTTTCTAAAGACTGTTGACATCTAGTGGAAGGCATAGAAACTGCAAGTCGAGTCCTAAGTCAAGGGATACTGTAATGGCATTGAATAGAAAACTACAAACACCCCCCAAAAAAACTACTTCCTGAATGGATTTTTCTCAGGTGTTCACCTGCCAAATCAGTTCTGTTAAACTCAGACACTATTTTAACAGTTTTGGAAACTTTAGAGTTTTCTATCCAAATCTACCAGTGAAATGCATGTCATATCTTCTGGGCCCGAGAAACAGGCCGTTTAATTTGGGCATGCATTTCATCCAAAATTCCGAATGCTGCCCCCTACCCTAGAGAAGTTAAACAGCTTGGAAAATTCCAGAAAATGATGTCATGGCTTTAGAAGCTTCTGATAGGCTAATTGACAACATTTGAGTCAATTGGAGGTGTACCTGTGGATGTATTTCAAGGCCTACCTTCAAACTCAGTGCCTCTTTGCATGACATTATGCCAACATCAAAAGAAATCAGCCAAGACCTCAGAAAGAAAATTGGAGACCTCCACAAGTCTAGTTCATCCTTGGGAGCAATTCCCAATCGCCTGAAGGTACCACGCTCATCTATACAAACAATAGTGCGCAATTATAAACACCATAGGACCACGCAGCCGTCATACCGCTCAGGAAGGAGATGCGTTCTGTCTCCTAGAGATGAACGTGCTTTGGTGCAAAAAGTATCAATCCCAGAACAACAGCAAAGGACCTTGTGGAAATGCTGGAGGAAACAGGTACAAAAGTATCTATATGCACAGTAAAACGAGTCCTATACCGACATAACCTGAAAGGCCGCTCAGCAAGGAAGAAGCCACTGCTCCAAAACCGCCATAAAAAGGCCAGACTACAGTTTGCAACTACACATGGGGACAAAGATCATACTTTTTTGGACAAATCTCCTCTGGTCTGAACAAAAATAGAAATGTTTGGCCATAATGACCATCGTTATGTTTGGAGGAAAAAGGGGGAGGCTTGCAAGCCGAAGAACACCATACCAACCGTGGCAGCATCCTGTTGTGGGGGTGCTTTGCTGCAGGAGGGACTGGTGCACTTCACAAAATAGATGACATCATGAGGAGGAAGATTATGTGGATATATTGAAGCAACATCTCAAGACATCAGTCAGGAAGTTAAAGCTTGGTCGCAAATGGGTCTTCCAAATGGGCGATAACCCCAAGCATACTTCCAAAGTTGTGGTAAAATGGCTTAAGGATAACAAAGTCAAGGTATTGGAGTGGCCATCACAAAGCCCTGACCTCAATCCTATAGAAAATTGGTGGGCAGAACTGATAAAGTGTGTGCGAGCAAGGAGGGCTACAAACCTGACTCAGTTACACCAGCTCTGTCAGGAGGAATGGGCCATAATTCACCCAACTATTGTGGGAAGCTTGTGGAAGGCTACCCAAAACGTTTGACCCAAGTTAACCTCTCTGGGATATTCGGGATGGTAGCGTCCCACCTCGCCAACAGCCAGTGAAATTGCAGGGCGCCAAATTCAAAACAACAGAAATCACATCATTAAAATCCCTCAAACATATAAGTATTTTACACCATTTTAAAGATAAACTTGTTGTAAATCCAGCCATAGTCTCCGATTTCAAAAAGGCTTTACGACGAAAGCACACCAAACGATTATGTTAGGTCAGCACCTAGTCACAGAAACACAGCCATTTTTCCAGCCAAAGAGAAGAGTCACAAAAAGCAGAAATAGAGATAAAATTAATCACTAACCTTTGATCTTCATCAGATGACACTCATATGACTTCATGTTACACAATATTTGTATGTTTTGTTCGATAAAGTTCATATTTATGTCCAAAAATCTCAGTTTACATTGGCGCGTTATGTTCAGAAGTTCCAAAGCATCCGGTGATTTTTGCAGAGAGCCACATCAATTTACAGAAATACTCATAATAAACATTGCTAAATGATACAAGTGTTATGCATGAAATTTTAGATCCACTTCTCCTTAATGCAATCGCTGTGTCAGATTTCAAAAAAACTTTACGGAGAAAGCACACCATGCAATAATCTGAGTACGGCGCTCAGACACAAAAACAAGCCATAGCCGCCATGTTGTGGAGTCAACAGAAGTCCGAAATAGCATTATAAATATTCACTTACTTTTGATGATCTTCATCAGAATGCACTCCCAGGAATCCCAGTTCCACAATAAATGTTTGTTTTGTTCGAATAAGTCCAAATACATCCTTTTTGTTTGCGCATTTAGTACACAAATCCAAACTCAGGAGGTGCGGGCAAGTCCAGGCGAAAGTTCAGACAAAGTCATATTACAGTTCGTAGAAACATGTCAAACGAAGTATAGAATCAATATTTAGGATGTTTTATCATAAATCTTCAATAATGTTTCAACCGGAGAATTCCTTTGTCTGTAGAAATGCAATGGAACACAGCTAACTCACGAGAGTGCGCGAGAATGAGCTCATGGCACTCCTGACTCAAACAGCTCTCATTCACCCCTCCAACAAGGTACTAAAGACTGTTGACATCTAGTGGAAGCCTTAGGAAGTGCAATATGACCCCATAGACCCTGTATATTTGATAGGCAATGACTTGAAAAACAACAAACCTCAGATTTCCCACTTCCTGGTTGGATTTTTTCTCAGGTTCTTGCCTGCCATATGAGTTCTGTTATACTCAGACATCATTCAAACAGTTTTAGAAACTTCAAGGTTTTCTATCCAAATCTACTAATTATATGCATATTCTAGCTTTTAGGCCTGAGTAGCAGGCAGTTTACTCTGGGCACCTTTTTATCCAAGCTACTCAATACTGCCCCCCAGTCCCAAAGAAGTTAAACATTTTAAAGGCAATGCTACCATTTGGCTAAGGTGTATGTAAACTTCCGACTTCAACTGTAGGTTAGAGTTGGTGCTGGTGAAAGTTCTGGAAGATTCTCTCTGAAAGTTTACTTTACTGACAAATTACTGACAATTTGTTTTGAACTCAGTTTATCTGCGTAAGCCTAAGATGTTCCGATGACACAATATTCTTATTTTTCATGGTAGAACAGTGTGGTGGGGAGATGTAGTGGGGGATACAGACAAATAAGGGCACAGATGAGAAAGTGGCAGAGACACAGACGGCTCAAAACCCCCGTCTCCAGGAGGATTTGTAGTCTGGAGTCGGCAGCGTTGCCACTAGACCAGAGTCTGGCACTGAACCCTGCTTGTTCTGACAATTCCTCCTTCTGTAACAGGTGGACCTGGAGTCCCCCAAGAGGATCACAGGCATCATTACCCAGGGGGCCAAGGACTTTGGGGCAGTCCAGTTTGTTTCTGCCTTCAAGGTGGCCTACAGCGACGACGGCCAGTCCTGGAGCATAGTCAAGGATGACGTCACCAGCACAGACAAGGTAGGTGGCCAAATCTGTCCCTCCAAGGTAGTGTGTTCTCTTAGGGTGTTCTTATAGGGGTGTTCCACCTAAAATACAACATGGTTTTTACACTAACCTTAAGTGGAGTTGATACCCCTACCGTATGTATTTTGAGTGGAACATCCATTTAAAGGGTGTCAAGCATGAATGTGTGCCTGTCTACGAATAATAGACCAAATTTAATTACTTTGTTGATATTAAATATAGGTGTTATTGAGTCAGCGGTTGAAACGCAAAGTCAAGATGTCATAGATTTAATGATGACCTTTATATTGTATGATAGGGCAAGAGACACTGAACATCTAACTAGCACTCATCAGTTCTGTGTTTGTGATTTGGCTCCCCAACTTCCAGATCTTCCCGGGTAACAGCGACAACAACGTCCACAAAAAGAATGTGTTCGAGCCTCCCTTCTATGCCCGATTGGTCCGCATCCTGCCGTGGGCGTGGCACGAGCGCATCACCTTACGAATGGAGCTGTTGGGCTGCGATGAGTAGCCCCGTCCCCGCCCAAATCTCCTCCTCTTTCCCTGCCCCTCTTTCTCCTCCTTTCCAAAACCTCCTGAGCCACGCCTGCACTGCCTTGCTCACACCCGTAGAGGGCAGCAAAACACCACGCCACCACCACAACCCTGCCCCGACTGGAGAAGGTACAAAATGGACCCTAACCACTGATCTAGGGTCAGATTAGCCCACCTAATGGTTACGGGTAGGATTAGGTAGGGGTAATCTGAGCCTAGGTCGGGTGCTGAAGGTCAATTTGTACGTCGAGCGCACAGACTACTGCTATGTCAGCCGGAACTACATGGACTCTGAACCTGTCCTTCCTAGATCAGGGCCTTATTCAGAGTTTTACAGTAGGAGTGCTGATCTAGGATCCGGTTCCCCCTCTTATTAATAATTATTATTTTAAGGCAAAACTGATCCTAGATCAGCACTGCTACTGTGAGACGCTTTATGAATATGGGCACAGAAGACTGAACCTGAGACCCATCGCTAGTGATGTACAATACAGTAGTAGCTAACTTGGCTGAGATGTTTTTCCAACTGAGAATTGTCACCTGACCATCCAGAGACACTGAAGTGCGTAGTAGTATTATCGAACACCCTCGTGTAGTCTTATCGCCTAGCCATTTTCTTGATTCTGCAGTGCTCCTGAAGAGATGTGTTTTGCGGGAGTTTTTGTTTGTGTTTTATTTCGTTGGGCTTCTTAACCAGGGAAAGACCCGTCGTGTGACTATAGGATTTATAAGATTGACTTGTATGTTTTGAAAAAGGAAGGTATACCAAATGAATTTCACTTTGTTGACAAATTGATGGTGTTGGTTGACTAGTTGGGAATGCATTATGATTTATTAGCCATGTTTTTACTGAATGCAGTTTTTCCATATAAGTAGCAGACTTAACAAAAAAATAGAAAGCATGTATAAAAAGCTGGGGAGACACTCTTATTCTGTAATCTTGTGACATTGAGTGATATTCAAATCCCAAAAATAGTTTAATGCAAGTTTAGTTTATATTTTTTTGCTAAAGGGTATCTAAAAGTGCAGTAATACTCCTACAGTATGTGGTGTTCTATAACTCAATTTGCTCTGATTGTGATGTCTGTCCTTTCATTAATGCACTGTGAGTTGTGACGTCAATGTAATGCATTTATTACTAATTGACTAATATTATGAAGTGACATAGAAAATAGGGGGTTAGCAAGTTGATGATGCTGCCAGATGTCTTTTTGAGATGAAGGCAGATCAATTCTAGCCTGATCCCAGAGATGTTTGTGCTGTCTTGACAAACACGATCATAGCAGTTGGCTAGACGGCACAACAGATCTGGAACCAGGCATATTTTCATATTGTATGTGCTACTAATGTTGTTATAACCCTTATGATACACAGCTCAACTTAATATGATTTCGTTTTCCCATTTTTAAAAGGCACTTTCAGGGTCAAAGCTGTATTATTGTTTGCTGAGGTAAATATGTGGAAACTCAAGGTTTTCTACATTAAAGAAATAAAGTACAGATGTTGACAGACATATACAGGTAACTGCCGAAATAAAGGAAACACTTGAGTAAATGAGGGATACAAATGATATTGAAAGCAGGTGCTTCCACACAGGTGTGGTTACTGAGTTAAGCAATGAACATCCAAACATGCTTAGGATCATGTATAAAACTGCCCAATTGCTTAATAATGCCAATTATTTTGGCTACCATGGCTAGAAGAAGAGATCTCAGTGACTTTGAAAGAGGGGTCTCAAAGGAGCACAGGGTGTTTAAAGGGTGTGTGTGTCAGTCACCAGATCTCAACCCAATTTAACACTTATGTGAGATTCTGGAGCAGCACCTGAGACAGTGTTTTCCACCACCAAAACAAAACACCAAATGATGGAATTTCTCGTGTAGGAATGGTATCACATCCCTTCAATTCGCTCCATTATTATTTTTATTCGAGATCCATACACTTGTAGAATCTATGCCAAGGCACATTGAAGCTGTCCTGGATCGTGGTGGCTCAATACCCTATTAAGACACTTTATGTTGGTGTTTCCTTTATTTTGGCACTTACCTGAAGATTGAGTGTTTGAGAACAAAGCGTTTTAATACTATGAAGCTGTCATATCACTGCATAGGAGAGCAGTTATATGGCTTCCATAATTTATCAAAGGGCAATTTTAGATCTTTGACAGACGATAGCAACCAAAAAAACAAATTTCTGCCAGTTTTGTTTTTTTTGAGCTGGTTATCCTACCTAATGTAAATACTTTTTGTAAAAATGTGTTCCTTGAAGTTGTAATATGTAAATGTTTTGCATCAGACCAATCAAATGCCATCCATTTATCACAAGAGGACCAAAATGATGCGGACAATTCGAAGGCTGTGGCCACACTGATAAGATGGAAAAGAAAAATCTAATTTAAAATGATTTATATGGTTGCACTGAACGTAAGACGTGACATGGCAATCTGCATATTGCTCCTAGGTCATAGCTAGCATTGTCAAGCTCCCCCCATGAATGATGAATTATGGGCTTGTGCAATAAGATAGTTTTTGATTTGAATGAATATTAATATGAACAGCTAGATAACATTGGCGATAGATATCCTCTTTAAATGCATGTGAATAACGATGCATTTGCAAGGCTATGGATGTATTGTGGTGTCAAAGACTGTAATATATTTATGATCTTTGTAGACTGTTCCAAAATAGTTATATTATCTGATGTCTGCATGCATTGTATTGACTATATATATATTTTTTTGATCCAACATAGACGTTTTGATTATATTGTTTTCTCTGTACATTTTTCTGATTCGTTCATCAGACTCTAGTTATTCCCGTTCTTTCATTTCCACACGGTCCTGGTTTTATATGATTCATAAAAAAATATACAATTGATGTGTTTTTATGCGATATTATTAATATTGATCAGTTCTTGTTTTCTGTGTTTCTTAAAATAATTCCCTTAACTCTCAAGACACAAACAATAAAGGATTTAAAATCAGACAGCTTGTATATTGTGCAGTAGCTAACCTGGTTTCAATTTCACCGTCTCCATTTCACCTGCATTGGGTTAAAGGTGCAATCTGAGATATTTGCAGGCATTTTTGGTCATTCATATGGTCTGAACAAATCCCAGATTGTATCTTTTACCCGACAGTAACCTGAATCCATTAGGCTTGAATTCATTTAACTTTCACTTCAAAAGGAGAGGATCTAAAGGGTAGGAATCTTTGGGTCCATTTGCCTGTTTAGCATTTTTACGTCCTGAAGGCTAATCTATCCCTCCTATACCACGGTATTATCTAAATCATTACCCCCCACCCCTTTGCAATTTCCTCCTCTGTACCATCCTCTTGTATGGATGGACACACATTAACTCTGTTATGGAAACAGATTTCTACTGCTATCCCTATGAGGCTGGTCTCATGGCAACAAGAATAGTTCCATAGCCACCTCTTATTGTGCTCAAATTATAGCATTTTATTTGACTGTCCTGTTTCAAGTTTGTATTTACCTGGTATTTATGAGGACATTATGTGATTTAAACACTGTTGGTAACTTCATGTTAGTGGTTAGAGCGTTGGGCCAGTAACCAGAAGGTTGCTGGATCGAATCCCAGAGCTTACAAGGTAAAAATCTGTCATTCTGCCCCTGAGCAAGGCAGTTAACCCACTGTTCCCTGGGCGCCGAAGACGTGGATGTCGATTAAGGCAGACCCCCCCCCCCCCAACCCCCGCACCGCAGAGGGGTTGGGTTAAATGCGGAAGACACATTTCAGTTGAATACATTCAGTTGGATAACTGACTAGGTTTCCTCCTTTTTAATATGGTATAATAGTACTTATTTTAATGAACCCGAAAGAAATTAGTAAATATTAGTGCATTAACATGTACCTGACTAAAATGTGACTAAATACCAGGATAATAAAACCCTTAAAGAAAAATATATATATATATGCGTAATCACCCTTAAACTTTTTTCTCTTCGGGTACAGCTGTGAGTCTAATGACAGAAGAGTGACTCCACACAGAGAGCCTCCATACTTTCTAAACCTCAGTTTACACGTATCACTGATTGTGCCTATGGCTGTTCATTTGTCATTCCATTTCCCTGTTTACAGTTCGACTACAGTGGTATCATATGGATGGAGCCACCAGATAAAGGACTGTGGGTGTGGTGTTTGTGCTGGTCTAAAAGTGTGTCAGTCAACATTGCCTGCACTATTTGGTGTAAAGGTTGTCATGTTGGTGTCATTATACTCATAGGCTGTCTCAATGACCTTAAATCCATCCTCCTCTCCTTCATTGCTCTGATCTTAGAGAACTAACTAGGTGAAAGCCAGCCTAATTATAAGCTTCCGTTGTATGGTTTTCCCCCTGTCAAGTCTCTAATCATTGCAGATGAAGGGGAGGACAGATTTAAAAAACAAATTGAGACAGCCCTACAGAGCACCCGAGAAGCAAGCTAGATATCTACACAGGGTTTTCTAAAGCTAACCATCTTCAGATTTCAACGTAGATTTCATAACCGACTTGCCAAAACTATAGTTTGTTAACAAGACATTTGTGGAGTGGTTGAAAAATGAGTTTTAATGACTCCAACCTAAGTGTTTGTAAACTTCTGACTTCAACTGTAGTTATTCTTCTTGTCCAGATGGGATAGGGCTGTGTGATGGCGATTGCATAATCTGTGGACCTATTGGGGCAGTAAGCAAATCGAAGTGGGTCTAGGGTGACCGGTAAGGCAGAGGTGATATGATCCTTGACTAGTCTCAGAGCAGATTTAGCAGATGTTATTGTGGGTGTAGTGAAATGCTTGTGTTTTAGAAGTGCCGTCTTTATTGTATTACTTACTGTTAATGCCGTCTTTGGTGTGCTTTTCAATGCACACGTTGTCATACAAAAGTGTTACATTGCGTGAAGTTGAAAATGCATTCTGTCATTACTAAATGTGTAATGTGATCAGTGGCGATTTTAGCATGTAAATATTGGTGAGGCAAACTCAATTTTTTTTAGATGCATGCCAGCAAAGCCACAACACTTTACAATATATTAATTGCACTATAATGGTGCAAACTGTTAGGGCCTACAAAAAGCTATCCCAACAGCAGAGTCCAAACAGCAGTCCCAACACTTTACCACTGCTATACCTGACTATCAGCGGAGCCTTGTCTGGCAGCGAAACAACAGTTCATTCAGCCTCATTTACGGCCTTTAAAAAAATATGGATGACTTGCTTAAACAAATGTAGTTTCTACTGACAATTGAGATGTACAAACTATGGCACAAGGGGATGACGAGCGGATAAGTGGCAATAGGTCATTTAGATTATGGTGCTTTCAAGAAAACTGGGAACTCTGGGGGGGGGAAAAACAAGGTTGAATCATGACGACGTCAGTGATCTTCAAGTTGGAGCTCTGGAAAGAGGCCAGAGTTCCCGACTTGCAATTCCGATTTGTATGACCGTTCAAAACGTATTTTCCTAGTCAGCGCTTGTTGTTTTCAGAGTTCCCAGGCGTCTTGAACTTACTGAAGTCTGAGATTTCCCAGTTCTAGTTGTTTTGAGCGCGGCAGAAGTCATGCTGGATTGACAGCACGGCCAATGTTGAATGTTTATCCATTTAAGCTTGGAAAAGAGACCCTTAAACCCAGACTTGGACCGCACACCCACTCCACTGAATAGCAAGCTAGTGATTGCTTTGCAATGATTGCAATTAGGCACTGATTCCTTCCAAACCATTCATTGTTGAATTTACGATTTCAAACTTGTTGTGTAATGTTTGTCCAATAGCTGATGAGCACCAATACATTTTATCTATAATTTCTCTTCACTATTTCTCTTCATATGACAAGGATTGAAAAGGATTTTCCAGTAGATTATCGACTTGATTCATGATGACTACTAGCTTGCTAGCTAAGATTTTGAAAGTATGATGTTGACATGATCAGTCCAATCAAAGCTACTGTAGACAACGTGATTTGACGTAATTTTATCTGTGGCCAATGACCTTGAGCCTTCTTGGATGGGCACTTATAATGTAACTCTATGGCAGCACTCAAGGGCTTGAATTTCTTTAGCTCTAGCCATAAATTTTGTGTTGATGCAGTGTCCCCATGAGTGACAGAATACTGAGCCAATCACAGCGCGACTAGAGAACATTACCAACTCCTACGCTCCGTATTTTCCGCTGGCTGCCCCACCACCACAGAAAGCACCGAGCTAGGCTGAAACACCTGCATTTTGGAGCTGTCTTATTCAAAGAAGCAAGAAAGAGACCAAGTTTGTATGTGGCTTTTATATATTTTTTTCATTGTTTGCAAACTGATATGTGACACGTATTAATGGCAAAATAACATGGAAAACAGGCATAAAAAATATATATGTACAGTACCAGTCAAACTTTTGGACACCTACTCATTCAAGGGGTTTTCTTTATTTTTACTAATTTCTACATTGTAGAATAATAGTGAAGACATCAAAACTATGAAATGACACATATGGAATCATTTAGTAATTGTTGGTTCCAACCGCCATGTCTTAGTGAGATGCAGGATAGGTGAACGGATAATCTCCACATGTATGGTTCCCACCGTGAAGCATGGAGGAGGTGTGATGGTTTGGGGGTACTTTGCTGGTGACACTGTCAGTGATTTACTTAGAATTCAAGGCACACTTAACCAGCATGGCTACCACAGCATTCTGCACCGATACGCCATCCCATTCAGCTCAGGTGCATCCTGTTTCCATTGATCATCCTTGAGATGTTTCTTGATTGGAGTCCACCTGTGGAAAGTTAAATTGATTGGACATGATTTGGAAAGACACACACCTGTCTATATAAGGTCCCACAGTTGACAGTGCATGTCAGAACAACAACCAAGCCATGAGGTCGAAGGAATTGTCCATAGAGCTCAGAGTGTCACGCCTGCTCCCGCTCTCCCTCTCTGGTGCTCGAGGGCGCCAGACTGCCTATCATTACGCACACCTGTCACCATCGTTACATGCATCTGCTCTTCATTGGACCCACCTGGACTCCATCACTATGTTGATTGCCCCTCCTATATCAGTCTGTTTCTTTGGTTAGATCCCTGAGTCAGCATTAATGTTGTTGTGTATTCCTGTCATGTTCCATGTCCGTTGGTCATTAAATGTTCACTCATTGTACCTGCTTCTCATCCCCAGCGGCGTTCCTTACTAAAAAAGCATCAGGAAGTTTTGGTTGGTGATGTTGGATCTGGGTGCTATCGCAGAGGGAACCAGGGGTGCCTCAGCTAGCTCGTTGGGCTTCCATGCCTTAGTTGGCTCGAGAGGTCATCTCGGGGGGCTCGACAGGCGCCCACTCCACGTCATGCTTCAGCCGGCCACAAATTTTCCCTATTTTGTTTCTTTAAATGTATTTATATTTGCATTTCAATAGTCTAAATTAGTGAAATGAAAAAAATAACTTGTTTAAAAAAATTAAATAAAAAAAATGGAAAAGTGGTGCGTGCATATGAGGCCCCTAAATAAGATCTGGTGCAACCAATTACCTTCAGAAGTCATATAATTAGTTAAATAAAGTCTGTCCGTGTGCAATCTAAGTGTCACATGATCTCAGTGTATGTATATATATATACACCTGTTCTGAAAGGCCCCAGAGTCTGCAACACCACTAAGCAAGGGGCCCCACCGAGCAAGCGACACTATGAAGACCAAGGAGCTCTCCAAACAGGTCAGGAACAAAGTTGTGGAAAAGTACAGATCAGGGTTGGGTTATAAAAAAATATCCCAACTTCGAACATCCCACTGAGCACCATTAAATCCATTATTAAAAAATGGAAAGAATATGGCACCACAACAAACCTGCCAAGAGAGGGCCGCCCACCAAAACTCACGGACCAGGCAAGGAGGGCATTAATCAGAGAGACAACAAAGAGACCAAAGATAACCCTGAAAGATCTGTAAAGCTCCATAGCGGAGATTGGAGTATCTGTCCATAGGACCACTTTAAGCTGTACACTCCACAGAGCTGGGCTTTATTGAAGAGTGGCAAGAAAAAAGCCATTGCTTAAATAAAGGTAAAACAAAAAATGCAGTCAGAGAAGAGCTCCAACTTCTTAATCATAGCCTCAATTGTGTCCAGCACAATGAATATAGTTGCGGGTAGTCCCTGTAATCCATTGTCAAGTGAAAATTCAATAAAACAAGTCTCAAATATAATGAAACTGTCTACACATTTCAGTTGTTTCAAAAACATTGCTCTGCTATTAGTATTTTAACTGTGTGAATGTTGGTCTCAACTTGACAATTCTGTTTACGTTGTCCTGCTTTAAGGGGGACAACTATTGGGCGAGTGTCATGCGCAACCGCCAGAGGTAGCGTTCGAGGTGTGATCAATTACAGTACAATTGCATTACAGCAATATCTCTTGAGAATCGATACCTCTTGAGAATCTCTCAAAATTACCCCTAATTCTCTTCAATGAGAATAGACCCAAAGTGTCCTTGAATGACCGTTCTTTCTCATTAGTATAATACACATGGTGCATGTTTTTAACTGTGTGTGTGTGTGTGTGTGTGTGTGTGTGTGTGTGTGTGTGTGTGTGTGTGTGTGTGTGTGTGTGTGTGTGTGTGCATATGTGTGACTCCTTGTGCTAGATGCAAAGGGTACATCAAAGTCTGTTCTGTTCTATGAAGGCCTCCTGGGATGAGGAGAACAGAACGACAGCAGGCCCTTTGATGCCACAGAAAATGAGGCGCTGCTGTTTGTCAGGGAGGGAGGCAGGGAGGGAGGCAAGGAGGGAGGGAGGGAAGCTGTGATGATGCATGCACACCTGGGCAGACAGATCAGTTGACAGTTCCACCCATCCTCTGAAGTAGCAGGGTCTAGCAGTAAACACCACCACAGGTTACCATTCAGACCATCCTCTGAAGTAGCAGGGTCTAGCAGTAAACACCACCACAGGTTACCATTGAGCCCATCCTCTGAAGTAGCAGGGTCTAGCAGTAAACACCACCACAGGTTACCATTGAGCTCATCCTCTGAAGTAGCAGGGTCTAGCAGTAAACACCACCACAGGTTACCATTGAGCTCATCCTCTGAAGTAGCAGGGTCTAGCAGTAAACACCACCACAGATTACCATTGAGCTCATCCTCTGAACTAGCAGGGTCTAGCAGTAAACACCACCACAGGTTACCATTGAGCTCATCCTCTGAAGTAGCAGGGTCTAGCAGTAAACACCACCACAGGTTACCATTGAGCTCATCCTCTGAAGTAGCAGGGTCTAGCTGTAAACACCACCACAGGTTACCATTGAGCCCATCCTCTGAAGTAGCAGGGTCTAGCAGTAAACACCACCACAGATTACCATTGAGCTCATCCTCTGAAGTAGCAGAGTCTAGCAGTAAACACCACCACAGGTTACCATTGAGCCCATCCTCTGAAGTAGCAGGGTCCAGCAGTAAACACCATTACAGGTTACCATTGAGCCCATCCTCTGAAGTAGCAGGATCTAGCAGTAAACACCACCACAGGTTACCATTAAGACCATCCTCTGAAGTAGCAGGGTCTAGCAGTAAACACCACCACAGGTTACCATTGAGTTCATCCTCTGAAGTAACAGGGTCTAGCAGTAAACACCACCACAGGTTACCATTGAGCTCATCCTCTGAAGTAGCAGAGTCTAGCAGTAAACACCACCACAGGTTACCATTGAGCCCATCCTCTGAAGTAGCAGGGTCTAGCAGTAAACACCACCACAGGTTACCATTAAGACCATCCTCTGAAGTAGCAGGGTCTAGCAGTAAACACCACCACAGGTTACCATTGACCTCATCCTCTGAAGTAGCAGGGTCTAGCAGTGAACACCACCACAGGTTACCATTGAGCCCATCCTCTGAAGTAGCAGGGTCTAGCAGTAAACACCACCACAGGTTACCATTGAGCCCATCCTCTGAAGTAGCAGGGTCCAGCAGTAAACACCACCACAGATTACCATTCAGCCCATACTATGAAGTAGCAGGGTCTAGCAGTAAACACCACCACAGGTTACCATTAAAACCATCCTCTGAAGTAGCAGGGTCTAGCAGTAAACACCACCACAGGTTACCATTGAGCTCATCCTCTGAACTAGCAGGGTCTAGCAGTAAACACCACCACAGGTTACCATTGAGCTCATCCTCTGAAGTAGCAGGGTCTTAGCAGTAAACACCACCACAGGTTACCATTGAGCTCATCCTCTGAAGCAGCAGGGTCTAGCAGTAAACACCACCACAGGTTACCATTGAGCTCATCCTCTGAAGTAGCAGGTTCTAGCAGTAAACACCACCACAGGTTACCATTAAGACCATCGTCTGAAGTAGCAGGGTCTAGCAGTAAACACCACCACAGGTTACCATTGAGCTCATCCTCTGAAGTAGCAGGGTCTAGCAGTAAACACCACCACAGGTTACCATTGAGCTCATCCTCTGAAGTAGCAGGGTCTAGCAGTAAACACCACCACAGGTTACCATTGAGCTCATCCTCTGAACTAGCAGGGTCTAGCAGTAAACACCACCACAGGTTACCATTGAGCTCATCCTCTGAAGTAGCAGGGTCTAGCAGTAAACACCACCACAGGTTACCATTGAGACCATCCTCTGAAGTAGCAGGGTCTAGCAGTAAACACCACCACAGATTATCATTAAGACCATCCTCTGAAGTAGCAGGGTCTAGCAGTAAACACCACCACAGGTTACCATTGAGACCATCCTCTGAAGTAGCAGGGTCTAGCAGTAAACACCACCACAGGTTACCATTGAGCCCATCCTCTGAAGTAGCAGGATCTAGCAGTAAACACCACCACAGGTTATCATTGAGCCCATCCTCTGAACTAGCAGGGTCTAGCAGTAAACACCACCACAGGTTACCATTGAGCTCATCCTCTGAAGTAGCAGGGTCTAGCAGTAAACACCACCACAGGTTACCATTGAGCTCATCCTCTGAAGTAGCAGGGTCTAGCAGTAAACACCACCACATGTTACCATTGAGCTCATCCTCTGAAGTAGCAGGGTCTAGCAGTAAACACCACCACAGGTTACCATTGAGCCCATCCTCTGAAGTAGCAGGGTCTAGCAGTAAACACCACTACAGGTTACCATTGAGCTCATCCTCTGAAGTAGCAGGATCTAGCAGTAAACACCACCAAAGGTTACCATTGAGCCCATCATCTGAAGTAGCAGGGTCTAGCAGTAAACACCACCACAGGTTACCATTGAGCTCATCCTCTGAAGTAGCAGGGTCTAGCAGTAAACACCACCACAGGTTACCATTGAGCCCATCCTCTGAACTAGCAGGGTCTAGCAGTAAACACCACCACAGGTTACCATTGAGCTCATCCTCTGAAGTAGCAGGGTCTAGCAGTAAACACCACCACAGGTTACCATTGAGCTCATCCTCTGAAGTAGCAGGGTCTAGCAGTAAACACCACCACAGGTTACCATTGAGCCCATCCTCTGAAGTAGCAGGGTCTAGCAGTAAACACCACCACAGGTTACCATTGAGCTCATCCTCTGAAGTAGCAGGGTCTAGCAGTAAACACCACCACAGGTTACCATTGAGCCCATCCTCTGAAGTAGCAGGGTCTAGCAGTAAACACCACCACAGGTTACCATTGAGCTCATCCTCTGAAGTAGCAGGGTCTAGCAGTAAACACCACCACAAATTACCATTGAGCCCATCCTCTGAAGTAGCAGGGTCTAGCAGTAAACACCACCACAGATTACCATTGAGCTCATCCTCTGAAGTAGCAGAGTCTAGCAGTAAACACCACCACAGGTTACCATTGAGCCCATCCTCTGAAGTAGCAGGGTCTAGCAGTAAACACCACCACAGGTTACCATTAAGACCATCCTCTAAAGTAGCAGGGTCTAGCAGTAAACACCACCACAGGTTACCATTGAGCTCATCCTCTGAAGTAGCAGGGTCTAGCAGTGAACACCACCACAGGTTACCATTGAGCCCATCCTCTGAAGTAGCAGGGTCTAGCAGTAAACACCACCACAGGTTACCATTGAGCTCATCCTCTGAAGTAGCAGGGTCCAGCAGTAAACACCACCACAGATTACCATTCAGCCCATACTATGAAGTAGCAGGGTCTAGCAGTAAACACCACCACAGGTTACCATTAAAACCATCCTCTGAAGTAGCAGGGTCTAGCAGTAAACACCACCACAGGTTACCATTGAGCTCATCCTCTGAACTAGCAGGGTCTAGCAGTAAACACCACCACAGGTTACCATTGAGCTCATCCTCTGAAGTAGCAGGGTCTTAGCAGTAAACACCACCACAGGTTACCATTGAGCTCATATTCTGAAGCAGCAGGGTCTAGCAGTAAACACCACCACAGGTTACCATTGAGCTCATCCTCTGAAGTAGCAGGTTCTAGCAGTAAACACCACCACAGGTTACCATTAAGACCATCATCTGAAGTAGCAGGGTCTAGCAGTAAACACCACCACAGGTTACCATTGAGCTCATCCTCTGAAGTAGCAGGGTCTAGCAGTAAACACCACCACAGGTTACCATTGAGCTAATCCTCTGAAGTAGCAGGGTCTAGCAGTAAACACCACCACAGGTTACCATTGAGCTCATCCTCTGAACTAGCAGGGTCTAGCAGTAAACACCACCACAGGTTACCATTGAGCTCATCCTCTGAAGTAGCAGGGTCTAGCAGTAAACACCACCACAGGTTACCATTGAGACCATCCTCTGAAGTAGCAGGGTCTAGCAGTAAACACCACCACAGATTATCATTAAGACCATCCTCTGAAGTAGCAGGGTCTAGCAGTAAACACCACCACAGGTTACCATTGAGACCATCCTCTGAAGTAGCAGGGTCTAGCAGTAAACACCACCACAGGTTACCATTGAGCCCATCCTCTGAAGTAGCAGGATCTAGCAGTAAACACCACCACAGGTTATCATTGAGCCCATCCTCTGAAGTAGCAGGGTCTAGCAGTAAACACCACCACAGGTTACCATTGAGCTCATCCTCTGAAGTAGCAGGGTCTAGCAGTAAACACCACTACAGGTTACCATTGAGCCCATCCTCTGAAGTAGCAGGGTCTAGCAGTAAACACCACCACAGGTTACCATTGAGCTCATCCTCTGAAGTAGCAGGGTCTAGCAGTAAACACCACCACAGGTTACCATTGAGCCCATCCTCTGAAGTAGCAGGGTCTAGCAGTAAACACCACTACAGGTTACCATTGAGCTCATCCTCTGAAGTAGCAGGATCTAGCAGTAAACACCACCACAGGTTACCATTGAGCCCATCCTCTGAAGTAGCAGGGTCTAGCAGTAAACACCACCACAGGTTACCATTGAGCTCATCCTCTGAAGTAGCAGGGTCTAGCAGTAAACACCACCACAGGTTACCATTGAGCTCATCCTCTGAAGTAGCAGGTTCTAGCAGTAAACACCACCACAGGTTACCATTAAGACCATCGTCTGAAGTAGCAGGGTCTAGCAGTAAACACCACCACAGGTTACCATTGAGCTCATCCTCTGAAGTAGCAGGGTCTAGCAGTAAACACCACCACAGGTTACCATTGAGCTCATCCTCTGAACTAGCAGGGTCTAGCAGTAAACACCACCACAGGTTACCATTGAGCCCATCCTCTGAAGTAGCAGGGTCTAGCAGTAAACACCACCACAGGTTACCATTGAGCTCATCCTCTGAAGTAGCAGGGTCTAGCAGTAAACACCACCACAGGTTACCATTGAGCCCATCCTCTGAAGTAGCAGGGTCTAGCAGTAAACACCACTACAGGTTACCATTGAGCCCATCCTCTGAAGTAGCAGGGTCTAGCAGTAAACACCACCACAGGTTACCATTGAGCTCATCCTCTGAAGTAGCAGGGTCTAGCAGTAAACACCACCACAGGTTACCATTGAGCTCATCCTCTGAAGTAGCAGGGTCTAGCAGTAAACACCACCACAGGTTACCATTGAGCCCATCCTCTGAACTAGCAGGGTCTAGCAGTAAACACCACCACAGGTTACCATTGAGCTCATCCTCTGAAGTAGCAGGGTCTAGCAGTAAACACCACCACAGGTTACCATTGAGCTCATCCTCTGAAGTAGCAGGGTCTAGCAGTAAACACCACCACAGGTTACCATTGAGCTCATCCTCTGAACTAGCAGGGTCTAGCAGTAAACACCACCACAGGTTACCATTGAGCTCATCCTCTGAAGTAGCAGGGTCTAGCAGTAAACACCACCACAGGTTACCATTGAGCTCATCCTCTGAACTAGCAGGGTCTAGCAGTAAACACCACCACAGGTTACCATTGAGCTCATCCTCTGAAGTAGCAGGATCTAGCAGTAAACACCACCACAGGTTACCATTGAGCTCATCCTCTGAAGTAGCAGGGTCTAGCAGTAAACACCACCACAGGTTAACATTGAGCTCATCCTCTGAAGTAGCAGGGTCTAGCAGTAAACACCACCACAGGTTAACATTGAGCTCATCCTCTGAAGTAGCAGGGTCTAGCAGTAAACACCACCACAGGTTACCATTAAGACCATCCTCTGAAGTAGCAGGGTCTAGCAGTACCTGTTAACACTAGGTTTACAAAGGGAGGGTATATTACTACAAACTTTAGAAGTTTACCAGTAAAATGCAAGAATTTTCGTATCATTCAAGGATTTCATATCATCTATCAAAAAACATGTAGATGCCCTTGTGGGTACTTCATATATTTACAGGTGTCTGTAATGATATCTGACCCCCTGTGTGGCCTTATCACATGTAAAATATATGAAATAATAAGATGCTTTCAAAATGACAAAGCTGTGAAACGTCCTAAATATGAAACAAAAACGTTGTGAATACCATGTGTTTAATGTGATGGTTTCAAAATAACATATCCTTTATATATATTTTTTGTTGTAAATAACGTCAATAGTTGTAAGAGTTGCAGTGTCCATTGAAAATAATGCCATTGTTGATTAGACACTTTAAAAAAATAATAAGGCAGTGGATAAGCTTTAATATTGCAAATAGATTGTGGCTTATATCAATGTAATTGTCTGCATAATTTCCAATCCTACATATATAATTTATATCAATATATACTGTATATGTAACATATATGTATGTTTGTATATATTTTCCTTCATTATTTTCCCCTAACCCTGCCACCCCTTTTCTATTTGAAGTAAACTAATGGACAACAACGGCTTCTACTTCCAGTTTATATATTTGAGATTCTTCAGTGACAGGTTTGCACACTCTTGGAATTCTCTCAACCAGCTTCACCTGGAATGATTTTCCAACAGTCTTGAAGGAGTTCTCACATATGCTGAGCACTTGTTGGCTGCTTTTTCTTTAAGCATCAGCTGTCAGAGTAGCTTACCGATCGCTGCAGCTGTAAATCTGTAAATAGCCCATCCAACCAACTACCTACCTCATCCCCATAGTGTTATTATTTTTGGTTCCTGCTCTTTTGCACACCAATATTTCTACTTGCACATCCTCATCTGCATGTCTATCACTCCAGTGTTAATTGCTAAACTGTAATTTCGTCGCCACTATGGCCTATTTATTGCCTTACCTCCTTAATTCATTTGCACACACTGTATACAGATTTTTCAATTGTGTTATTGACTTTACATTTGTTTATCCCATGTGTAACTCTGTGTTGTTGTTTTTGTCATACTGCTTTGCTTTATCTTGGCCAGGTCGCAGTTGTAAATGAGAACTTGTTCTCAACTGGCCTACCTGGTTAAATAAAGGTGAAATAAATAAATCATTAAAAATACATACTATATACATTTTACGGACACAGTATATTTTATATTAGTTATCTGTGGTTTGTTTTTAGTCCCATCCCACAGCTACCCTATACCCCTCCCATCTATCTATGAAGACAATCCAGTTCTATTTATTATGTATTTTCAAGTGTGCTGTGATGTTTCACAAACGTTCTGAACCTATATACAATTTATGGACACAGTATATTTCACATTCATTATGTAGCTTTTTGTTTTTGATTTAAAGAAGTGTTACTGTATGTTGTTCATCTCAAGAGGGACACATCTCAAGAGGGACAAACCGTAATATGCCCACTTTTTTCTTGTTTTTCAAGAGAATGTCTTTTTAATTAAACATTTATAAAATAATTATTTGATAGAATATTGTTTTATGCTTTTAATAACATAATCCAGAGAAATTCATTGAATAACACATTCATCAATGACAAGAAAGACATCCAAAAAATACGTTATAAGGAATAAGGTTTACATATATGCTGTATATATATATTTGGTATATATACTGTATGTGTGTGTGCAGTACCAGTCAAAAGTGCAGACACACCTACTCATTCAAGTGTTTTTTATTTATTTTGCTTTTATTTCTTTATTCTACATTGTAGAAAAATAGTGAAGACATCTGTCACGACTTCCGCCGAAATCGGCTCCTCTCCTTGTTCGGGCGGCGTTCGGCGGTCGACGTCACCAGCTTTTAGCCATCGCCGCTACAATTTTCATTTATCCATTTGTTTTGTCCTGTTCCCTGCACACCTGGGTTTCATTCCCCAATCACACTGCATGTATTTATTATTTATTGTTTGTGTTACGTGTTTATTGTTGACGTGCCAGACTTGTTTGCTTATACCGTGTTGTTCATGACGATGTGTATTGTTAAAGAAAAAAAAAAGCAAACTCGTTTGGTGTTTGCCAAAAGGCATGTGGGAGACTCCCCAAACATATGGAATAAGGTACTCTGGTCAGATGAGACTACAATTTAGCTTCTTGGCCACCAAGGAATACGCTATGTCTGGTGCAAACCCAAGACCTCTCATCACCCCGAGAACACAGTTTTTCATCGGCAGGGACTGGGAAACTAGTCAGAATTAAAGGAATGATGGATGGCGCTAAATACAGGGAAATTCTTGAGGGAAACCTGTTTCAGTCTTCAAGAGATTTGAGACAGCAGGACAATGACCCTAAGTGTACTGCTAAAGCAACACTCGAGTGGTTTAAGGGGAAACATTTAAATGTCTTGGAATGGCCTAGTCAAAGCCCAGACCTCAATCCAATTGAGAATATGCGGTATGACTTAAAGATCGCTGTACACCAGCGGAACCCATCCAACTTGAAGGAGCTGAGCAGTTTTGCCTTGAAGAATGGATAAAAATCCCAGTGGCTAGATGTGCCAAGCTTATAGAGACATACTCCAAGAGGCTTGCAGCTACAATTGCTGCAAAGGGTTGCTCTAACAAAGTATTGACTTTGTGGGGTGAATAGTAATACACACTCAAGTTTTCAGATTTTTTGTCTTATTTCTTGTTTGTTTCACTATAATTTTTTTGCCTCGTCAAAGTGGTAGGCATGTTGTCTAAATCAAATGATACAACCCCCCCCAAAATCAATTTTAATTCCAGGTTGTAAGGAAACAAAATAGGAACCATTCTGACTATCTCAGAAACTCACTTAAAAAGACCTTTGATGATACAGTGGTAGCAATACATGGTTATAACATCTACCGAAAAGACAGAAATGCCAACGGAGGCGGTGTTGCGGTCTATATTCAAAACCACATTCCTGTAAATTTTAGAGATGATCTGATGTTAAATACTGTTGAAGTAAGTAATATGGCTACAGGTTCATCTGCCTCACCTAAAGCCCATTCTCGTGGGAAACTGCTGACAGTCAGTATCTGGATAATACGTGTGAAATGCTTGATAATGTATGTGATATCAACAGAGAAGTATATTTTCAGGGTGATTTAAATATTGACTGGCTCTCATCAAGCTGCCCAATCAGGAAAAAACTTGGATCAGGTTATCAGTCAACCTACCAGGGTAGTTACAAACAGCACAGGAATTAAATCATCAACATGTATTGATCACATCTTTACTAATGCTGCAGATATTTGCTTTAAAGCAGTATCCAAATCCATAGGATGTAGTGATCACAATATAATAGCCATATCTAGGAAAACCAAAGATCCAAAGGCTGGGCCTAATATAGTGTATAAGAGGTCATACAATACGTTTTGTAGTGATTCATATGTTGATGATGTAAATAATATTTGCTGGTCTGTGGTGTGTAATGAGGAGCAACCAGACTGTAACAATTTTCTGGACAGGAGGCCTGGTGCGTAGAGGAGGCACCGGATAAACCGGGCTGTGGGGGAGCACTGGAGCTCTTGGCACCACTCCTCCAGCCTGAATGCCCACTTTAGCCCGGCCCCTCCAGAGTGTAGGCACAGGTCGAACCGGGCTGTGGGGGAGCACTGGAGATCTGGTGCTTACCGCTCGCACCTCTCCATTAGGCTCAATGCCCACTTCGCCCGGCACGGGCGGAGCGCAGGCATACGAAGAACAGCACCCTCCCAGTGCCCCGGAGACACAGTACACAGTACACACGCAGGAAACCCTGGGCCGAAAAGTTCGCACCGGAGACCATACACGCTGAGCTGGCACAATCCGCACTGGCTGGATGCCCACTCTCGCATGGCACTTGCGGGGGGCTGGCCTAAAGCGCTCCGGGCTATGAGCGCGCACTGGCGACACTGTGCGCTTCACCGCATAACACAGTGCCTGACCAGTAGCACGCTGCTTCCGGTAAGCATGGGGAGTTGGCTCAGGTCTATCGCCTGACTCCGCCAATCTCCCCGTTAGCCCCCCCCTTTTGGGGCTGCCTCTCGTGCCTGCTGCGCTGCCTTGCCTCATATCGCCGCCTCTCAGCTATAGCTGCCTCCAGATCTTTTTTCGGGCGGCGATATTCCCCAGCCTGTCTCCCTTACCGTCCAATATCTCCTCCCAAGTCCAGGAGTCCTGAACCCTCTCCTCCTCGTTACCACGCTGCTTGGTCCGTTGGTGGTGGGTAGTTCTGTAACGATTTTCGTTGTCAGATGAAGAGTAGTCGGACCAAAGCGCAGCGTGGTAAGTGTTCATGTTAATTTATTAAAACAGAACACTAAACAAACTAACAAAGAGAATGAAACGAAACGAAACAGTCCTGTCTGGTACAGACACAAAGACAGAAAACCATTACCCACAAAACACAGGTGGAAAAAGGCTACCTAAGTATGGTTCTGAATCAGAGACAACGATAGACAGCTGCCTCTGATTGAGAACCACACCCGGCCAAACACACATTACATACATTTACATTTAAGTCATTTAGCAGACGCTCTTATCCAGAGCGACTTACAAATTGGTGCATTCACCTTAAGATATCCAGTGGAACAGCCACTTTACAATAGTGCATCTAAATCTTTTAAGGGGGGGGGGGGGGGTCAGAAGGATTACTTTATCCTATCCTAGGTATTCCTTAAAGAGGTGGGGTTTCAGGTGTCTCCAGAAGGTGGTGATTGACTCCGCTGTCCTGGCGTCGTGAGGGAGTTTGTTCCACCATTGGGGTGCCGGAGCAGCGAACAGTTTTGACTGGGCTGAGCGAGAACTGTACTTCCTCAGAGGTAGGGAGGCGAGCAGGCCAGAGGTGGATGAACGCAGTGCCCTTGTTTGGGTGTAGGGCCTGATCAGAGCCTGAAGGTACGGAGGTGCCGTTCCCCTCACAGCTCCGTAGGCAAGCACCATGGTCTTGTAGCGGATGCGAGCTTCAACTGGAAGCCAGTGGAGAGAGCGGAGGAGCAGGGTGACGTGAGAGAACTTGGGAAGGTTGAACACCAGACGGGCTGCGGCGTTCTGGATGAGAAAAGAAAACATAGAACTGAAACATAGAACACAAAACATAGAATATGTTAAAGTGCAAATGAAAATGAATGCAAATGAATGCAAATGAATGCAAAATAATCACTTAAAAATCATACAATGTGATTTTCTGAATTTTTGTTTGAGATTCCTTCTCTCACAGTTGAAGTGTACCTATGATAAAAATTACAGACCTCTACATGCTTTGTAAGTAGGAAAACCTGCAAAATCGGCAGTGTATCAAATACTTGTTCTCCCCACTGTATGTTTTTTATTTACATTTTTTAATTTTTCTATTTCACCTTTATTTAACCAGGTAGGCTAGTTGAGAACAAGTTCTCATTTGCAACTGCGACCTGGCCAAGATAAAGCATAGCAGTGTGAACAGACAACAACACAGAGTTACACATGGAGTAAACAATAAACAAGTCAATAACATGGTAGAAAAAAAGAGAATCTATATACAATGTGTGCAAAAGGCATGAGGAAGTAGGCAATTAATTTGAATAATTACAATTTAGCAGATTAACACTGGAGTGATAAATCATCAGATGATCATGTGCAAGTAGAGATACTGGTGTGCAAAAGAGCAGAAAATTAAATAAATAAAAGCAGTATGGGGGTGAGGTAGGTAAATTGGGTGGGCTATATACCGATGGACTATGTACAGCTGCAGCGATCGGTTAGCTGCTCAGATAGCAGATGTTTAAAGTTGTTGAGGGAGATAAACGTCTCCAACAAAAATGTGCCATTTTTGTCTCAAAAATGTGGCCTATTTTCTCTTGTTATTTACAGTAATATTTTTCCAGGTAGAGGTTTAAAAAAAAAACACTGATGTGAGTAGATTTTTATGTACCATATGTGATTATCATATATGTGACATGAAACTGATTATATCCACTCAAAGATATAAACTCAGCAAAAAAAATAAACGTCCTCTCACTGTCAACTGCGTTTACTTTCAGCAAATTTAACAAGTGTAAATATTTGTATGACCATAACAAGATTCAACAACTGAGACATAAACTGAACAAGTTCCACAGACATGTGAAATGGAATAATGCGTCCCTGAACAAGGGGGTCAAAATCAAAAGTAAAAGTCAGTATCTGGTGTGGCCACCAGCTGCATTAAGTACTGCAGTGCATCTCCTCCTCATGGACTGCACCAGATTTGCAGACATTTCTGGGGGGGATGACCCTAGCCCCCACCCTCTGATCCAACAGGTCCCAGACGTGCTCAATGGGAATGAGATCCGGGATCCTTGCTGGCCATGGCAGAACAATGACATTCCTGTCATGCTGGAGGGTCATGTCAGAATGAGCCTGAAGGAAGGGTACCACATGAGGGAGGAGGATGTCTTCCCTGTAACGCACAGCGTTGAGATTTCCTGCAATGACAACAAGCTCAATCCGATGATGCTGTGACACACCGCCCCAGACCGTGATGGACCCTCCACCTCCAAATCAATCCCGGTCCAGAGTACAGGCCTTAGTGTAACGCTCATTACTTCGACATTAAACACGAATCTGACCATCACCCCTGGTGAGACAAAACCGCGAATCATCAGTGAAGAGCACTTTTTGCCAGTCCTGTCTGGTCCAGCGACGGTACGTTTGTGCCCATAGGCGATGTTGTTGACGATGATGTCTGGTGAGGGCCTGCCTTACAACAGGCCTACAAGCCCTCAGTCCAGCCTCTCTCAGCCTATTGCGGACAGTCTGAGCACTGATGGAGGGATTGTGTGTTCCTGGTGTAACTCTGGCTTTTTGAGGAAGTAATGGTGTAAAGGACTCTGAATTTCTGATGAATCAAAATGGTGCCTCTGAAACATGTTATGGCTGAAGACGATCCTCTAAGAAATGACTCATTCTATTCTCTATACTTAGGCAAGCTGTAAGAAATCCTGCGAATTATTTCATCTTCATGTCTTTATGCTTGAGCATTGGCTTTCTCACCGTTATGTCCCCTGTCTCTGTCCTATAATCATCTAACTTTGTAAATACATCCCAACTCAACACTCCCACACACATCCTTTGTGACGAACCCTGCGGTCTGTGAGTGTCTCCTCTGAGTGTCAACAAACGTGAGCTACATTTTAGTCAGAGCTACTTATGTGTTATTCAGTCAAACAAACCGCACATTTGGTCTCCTTTCATGTGTTTGTGTCCGTGTCTGACTCTGTATGTTTGTGTGGTGGGAAGTGTCTCATCCAACACAAACTGGCTTCCCTGTTGACAGTAGAAATTATACCCCTGGATCCAGTCAGCCCTGCAGTTCATAGGGCCCTGGTATTCGGAGCCCCAGGCAGAGGCTTTCATCTGGGCTTTGGGAAGAGCAGCGACTGGGGCTCTTCAAACGCACCAGTAATGGCTGTGTGTCAGTGAGATTGGCAAAGTTAAATGGGTGCCCCCCAGGCCAGCACAGAGCCGGAGGGCTGTGGGTATTAAGCAGAGCGAGGAAGATGTGTGTGTGTGTGTGTGTGTGTGTGTGTGTGTGTGTGTGTGTGTGTGTGTGTGTGTGTGTGTGTGTGTGTGTGTGTGTGTGTGTGTGTGTGTGTGTGTGTGTGTGTGTGTGTGTGTGCGTGCGTGTTTGTGGTGGAGTCTAGGATGAGAATGGGTTGGGGGCTCTGTCCATGGGGAGAGAGGGTGAGTTGATTGTAGTCTGACATCCTACTGGCTTTTTCCTCCTTCCCTTGGTAGCTATGCTTAGTGTTTCTATTATGTGTGTGCATGTGACTATAATGTGTGACTAAATTCATTATGTGACATTACTACCGAGGCGGTTGAAGAACAGGCACCAGTGACACTAAAATATCAGCTGGATGTAGACAGGGCTCCCCGCATAGGAAGCAGGGGGGAAAACCATAGCGTGTGTAGGGGTCTCGCTCTTGAACTTGAGGTGGGGTGACAAAGAGAGGGGTGTGTGGGTGCGTGTGCATAGGTTTTATGTGTGTATGTGCATGCGTAGAGGTAGTTTACATCTAGCTCCCTATGGGCTTAGCATGTGTAGGAAAGTAGGAAAACATCTCACATCTGCGCTATGATAACTTCTATACTTCGCTCAGCTATTTACAGAGGAAAACACATTTCAGAGGTTTCTGAGGAGAACTGGAATTGTCTCTGTTTTTCACCACTGCCGGTATTATTTCAGCCTTCCACAGAAATATGAGCCCACGTGACCATATTGACAGTGCTATTCAAGGTCGAGGCAAAACATGAGTCAAAGAATATGCTTCACATACAGGGTTTAGCTAAGTACTTCATTTTCAGAGAGAATACCCATAAACCAAAGCCTCATTGAGAATCTTGAACATGTGAATACAGATCGCTCATTCATATTTGTCAGGATTTGCAGAGGCCTAAAATCTATTTATTCTACTCTGGAAGTTGAGTTAATTCATTTAGGAAATTGTTTGCGGCATAGGCATATTGTTTCAAACTGATAAAACAAACCTGGTTAATTTCAAGGGATTACATATTTCCTTTGAATATGAACATTAAGGTATGTGGCTCAGTCATGAGAAACATATCCTGATTGAGGTTGCCCGAATGTTTAAAAAGAATATGGGAAAACCATAAACTACTGGATGCGTTTCTGCTCTTTGGGGTTTTAGCCTGGATATCTGTAAACCACTTTGACAACTGCTGATGTAAAAAGGCTTTGTAAAATACATTTGATTGATTTATTAATTATTGGATTAAAAATGGCAATACGTGCACCTGTAAATTATGGTAGAGGGAATATTGAAAATATCAATAAGTACATTAATTGTTGTGATATATCCCTATGTAATGCAATAGTAAACGTATTGCAGCTTTTATGCTCTTATGCCCGTTTTTGTTGTTGTTGTTGTTGCGAACGATGAGGTCATTTTCCTCTCAATGCGTCGCAACTCGTGTTCTCCCTGAAAATGGCATTGGGATGAATTGCCCCGACAGACAGCGTAACTATCTCACAAAGTAACATCAGGGGAACATTAATTGACACGACGTTGTCCATTTTCTGGCCGGAGAACAACGTAAATCTGTAAGTAGTCTTATTTTTACGACCTTAATTCGAGTTAAACTAAAATCTTTTGATTGATGCCAAATAGATACTTGAATAATGTATAGCTTTAAATTAGCCTACTTTGACACCATAACTTGAAAGTGATAGACAATAAAATTAGATGGACAATTAGATAATAAATACTTTTTTGAGAGAATAAGAATAAAAATATGCTACTGGAAAGTACGTTTTTGATTTCCCATTGGTTCTGGTAAAGAAACCATACGCTTCCTGACTGGTAAAACTGATTTTTTTTTAAAGTAAGTGAAGGAAAAAATCGTCTGTTCTGTGAACATACATTTTTTGGGGTTGCAGGGAGGTTCTGAGAAAGGTTCCTTGAGTGTTTACCTGGGAAGATTTTATTGACTTTTTGAGAATAGAAATGATAGGATATTTGAACGTAATTAAATAACGTCCCCGAGAACATTCTCTAAATGTTGTTAATGTTTTGAACGAAATGTAAAGGTTATTTGGAGATTTTTTTATAACTTCCTTAAAACGTTCACTGAATGTTTCAATTATACTTTTAATAACACTACTAGCTTGTGACATATTTTGAACTCCAAGCACAGATAGGACACATGGCAATACATTTTCTTCGGCTTTAACAATGCAAACATTTTTTTTAAATTATTGCGGCAAGGTGTCAATGAGATTCAAACCTATGATCTTCTGTCTATTCAGGATGACGCTCGCATGCCATGTGTTTTTTTACTCATACAAAGCAGTTCATTTTAGTCTATTCAAACAGACCCCATTTCAAAGGAAACAAGCACTCATTAAGATTAGGTGTGGCCAATAATTGGGCACGGCCAACACACCTGAACACACTTACCAAGATAGAGGATAGAGAGAGCTTGGTTGACACTGAGAATGGAATGTAGATGTTTTTAAATAACATTCACAGAATGTTCTTTAAATATTACTATTTTCTCGTGGTTTTATGGAAAGTTTTCTTAATGTTCTGAGAACATGACTTTAAATAGAACCATGAGGAAACCGGCAGAAAACGTTATGCTGAAGTACTGACATTCCCACAGAAGAACGTTGTTTCTTAACATTCTGGGAACAATTTGAGAACATTCCCAATATCAAACAAGTTGGAGAACGTTCCTAGACCATTACCAACACTTTTAGCAAACGTTTTATAATGAAATACCAAGGAAATAAAACTTTTTTTGTCAAGTTCCTTTTATTGCATGACATAAGTATTTGATCACCTACCAACCAGTAAGAATTCCAGCTTTCACAGACCTGTTAGTTTTTCTTTAAGAAGCCCTCCTGTTCTCCACTCATTACCTGTATTAATTGCACCTGTTTGAACTTGTTACCTGTATAAAAGACACCTGTCCACACACTCAATCAAACAGACTCCAACCTCTCCACAATGGCCAAGACCAGTGAGCTGTGTAAGGACATCGGGGATAAAATTGTAGACCTGCACAAGGCTGGGATGGGCTACAGGACAATAGGCAAGCAGCTTGGTGAGAAGGCAACAACTGTTGGCGCAATTATTAGAAAATGGAAGAAGTTCAAGATGACGGTCAATCACCCTTGGTCTGGGGCTCCATGCAAAATCTCACCTCGTGGGGCATCAATGATCATGAGGAATGTGAGGGATCAGCCCAGAACTACACGGCAGGACCTGGTCAATGACCTGAAGAGAGCTGGGACCACAGTCTCAAAGAAAACCATTAGTAACACACTAAGCCGTCATGGATTAAAATCCTGCAGCGCCCGTCTGAAGTTTGCCAATGACCATCTGGATGATCCAGGGGAGGAATGGGAGAAGGTCATGTGGTCTGATGAGACAAAAATAGAGCTTTTTGGTCTAAACTCTACTCGCCGTGTTTGGAGGAAGAAGAAGGATGAGTACAACCCCAAGAACACCATCCCAACCGTGAAGCATGGAGGTGGAAACATCATTCTTTGGTGATGCTTTTCTGCAAAGGGGACAGGACAACTGCACCGTATTGAGGGGAGGATGAATGGGGCCGTGTATCGCGAGATCTTGGCCAACAACCTCCTTCCCTCAGTAAGAACAGTGAAGATGGGTCGTGGCTGGGTCTTCCAGCATGACAACGATCCGAAACACACAGCCAGGACAACTAAGGAGTGGCTCCGTAAGAAGCATCTCAAGGTCCTGGAGTGGCCTAGCCAGTCTCCAGACCTGAACCCAATAGAACATCTTTGGAGGGAGCTGAAAGTCCGTATTGCCCAGCGACAGCCCTGAAACCTGAAGGATCTGGAGAAGGTCTGTATAGAGGAGTGGGCCAAAATCCCTGCTGCAGTGTGTGCAAACCTGGTCAAGAAACGTATGATCTCTGTAATTGCAAACAAAGGTTTCTGTACCAAATATTAAGTTCTGCTTTTCTGATGTATCAAATACTTATGTCATGCAATAAAATGCAAATTAATTACTTAAAAATCATACAATGTGATTTTCTGGATTTTTGTTTTAGATTCCGTCTCTCACAGTTGAAGTGTACCTATGATAAAAAATGACAGACCTACATGCTTTGTAAGTAGGAAAACCTGCAAAATCGGCAGTTTATCAAATACTTGTTCTCCCCACTGTATATTCCATGTGGCTGCACATGTCAGCCCTGGACAGTCCTGTATGTATCTCAGCCCCCTTTCAGGTGTCCCAACCTTTCTTTCTACAAAAAAAAGGTGATTTTGTCAGCAAGACAAAATCAATTAAATCAGGCTGTAAGCCAACTTTCATTACACTTTTTTGGTGTCTCTTTCCATTCATCAAATGGCGTGAGTGCACAGTGCCCTTTTGGATGCTGGAATTATTTTGGAGTGGATGAACATGCACAGGAAGTGCTTTGTTTGACAAGAATAAGATGAAAACATTATGATTGGTTATGTTCATGCACAATTATGTCTTTACATAAAATAGAAACCCCGGAATGTCACGGTAGGCCCTGGAACTTGGGCAGAAAAAGTTAACATCAATCCACTGAGGCAAAAACGGCAATGTCAGAGTTTAATTCAATAAGAGAAAAGATGTGAAATGGAGAGTTGAAAATAAATAGGAGGGCCAGAACAGTAGCCTAATGCTTGGGAGGTAAAAGAGGATAATAGCAGGGCTGGCTTTGTTATGTGTGATGACTGTGAGATGTTATACAGACTCTACAGTCACAATACTGACTTAAAAATGGCAAGCCAAAGCTATTGTTCAGATGGGTTAAATTGAATAGTAGCCTGAAATCTGAAGACTGACTGTAAGTCTATAACCTCTCACATAGCCAGTGGCGATTTTAGCATGTAAATCTTGGTGGGCCAAACTTAAAAAAATAAAATAAGATGCATATCAGCAAAGCCACTACACAACACTAAACAATACATGATTGCACTATAATGGTGACAAACAGTGCTTTCAAACAGTGCTTTCAGAACCATGGAGTGAATCTTTACCACTGCTACACCTGGCTATTAGCAGAGTCTTGTTTGCCAGCGAAACAGTTCATTCAGCCGCATTTATTACATTTAAAAAAAATCAGAGCTGATATGGCTGACTTGCTTAAACAAATGTGGTTCTACTGACAATTGAGATGTACAAACTATGGCATAAGGGGACAACGAGCGGATAAGAGGTCATCTGTAATTTCGAATAAGACATTAATGAGCGAGCTAGGATGGACGTAGTCAATATAACCATTTGTTCAGCACTTTTGAAATGTACAGCACAGAATTCAGAACATAGGCCGTTCTTACAGCATTCTCCCTGTACACCAAGTCAGAACCGTAGGATAAATAAAGGGGGCATATACGCAGACAATGAAAGGTCTCACAAAATGTAAGGATTACATTTATCTAAAACAGGCTATAGGTTACATGTGCACCACCAAGTCAGAACAGTAGGCTAAATTATGAGTGGGGAAGGGACCAAATTATTAGGGTGAAGCACATGGGCTACTATCAGCTTACTACACAACATACACTTAGTATTACTTTCTTAGCTACAATATTCATATCTCCCTTACATCATCCATGCAGCAGCATACAATACATTTTTGGACTCACCTTGTTGTGCTATGCTCACTTGGACAGGAAGGTGGAGCGGTGGTCCTTCATGGGCAAATTTTGTCATCAAACTTTGTCATCAAAGTCTGGCAGTCTCCGGATTTATGGTGCTTTCAAGACAACTGGGACCTCGGAAAAAAGACAAGGTCGAATCATGACGTCAATGATCTTCAGGTCAGAGCTCTAGAAAGAGGCCTAAGTTTCCGACTTGTTATTCCGAGTTGAATGACCGTTCAAAACATATTTTCCCAGTCAGAGCTCGGTTTATTCCGAGTTCCTAGTTGTCTTGAACTCACTGAAGTCTGAGATTTCCCAGTTCCGAGTTTCCAGTTGTTTTGAATGTGGCAGAAGTCATGCTGGATTGACAGCATAGCCAATGTATTCAATCTTCTATGGTCCATGGTGTTGAATGTTTATCTTTTTAAGCTTGGAAAAGAGACCTTTAAACCCAGACTTGGACCACACACCCACTCCACTGAATAGCAGGCTAGTGATTGCTGTGCAATGCTTGCAGTTAGCCACCGATTCATTTCAAACCACTCATGGTTGAATTTGCGGTTTCCAAGTTGTTGTGTAATGTTTATGTCCAAATACCGATGAGCACTGATACGTTTTATCTATAATTTCCCTTCCTACAACAAGGATTGAAAAGGATTTGCCAGTAGGTTGTCGACTTGATTTATGATGATGACTGCTAGCTTCCTAGCTAAGATTTTGAAATAATGATTTTTACGTGATCAGTCCAATCAAAGCTACGGTAGATATAACCTGATTTGACATAATTTTATCTGTGGCCAATGACCTTGAGCCTTCTTGGATGGGCACTTCTAATATAACTCTATGGGCTTGAATTTTTCAATCTCTACATGTCGATTTTGCAGACAGAACACTGAGCCACTCACGGCGCAACTAGAGAACATTACCAACCCCTATGCTCTGTATTTTCCACTAGCTGCCCCACCACCACAGAAAGCACTGAGTTAGGGTGAAACACTTGCAATTTGGAGATGCCTTACTCAAGAAAGCAAAAAAGAGACCATGTTTGTATGCGGCTTTATTAACTCAATAAATTAAATGTTTTACATTGTTTTTAAACTGACATTTTTATTTTTATTCTATTTATTTAACCAGGCTAGTTGAGAACAAGTTCTAATTTACAACTGCGACCTGGCCAAGATAAAGCAAAGCAGTGCGACACAAACAACAACACAGAGTTACACATGGAATGAACAAACATACAGTCAATAACACAATAGAGAGAATAAAGGACTTAATGCCAAAATAACATGCAAAACAGGCAAAAAAATTGTGGGAAATATACAGTACCACTCAAAAGTTTGGACACACCTACTCATTCAAGGGTTTTTCTTTATTTGTACTATTTTATACATTGTAGAATAATAGTGAAGACATCAGAACTATGAAATGACATATGGAATCTTGTAGTAACCAAAAAAAGTGTTAAACAAATCAAAATATATTTTAGATTTTTCAAAGTAGCCACCCTTTGCCATGATGACATCTTTGCACACTCTTGGCATTCTCACAACCAGTTTCATGAGGTAGTCACCTAGAATGCCATTTTCTTGTGTTCTCTAACCCTTTAAGTCATCATTGGGCCTTATATACCAATTATTTATGGAGATATGGCCATGTGAATCCTGTCCAATATGGCCCCATGGAGATGGTTGGCAACCAGTTCGGGATAATATTCAAATCAAATCACATTTTATTTGTCACATGCGCTGAATACAACGTGAAATACTTACTTACAAGTCCTTAACCGACAATGCAGAAGGGCAGTGCAGCTAAAACGTGATTTACATTTTGATTAGATTTCCACACTAAGGTTGAAATAACACTGAAATTGTGGAAATGATGATAATACCCTTTTCATATAAGAGCTGTTTGAAAGAAATTCCTTGAATGACAATAGATCTGTTATTTGCATTTATAAACCGGGTTGTTCAAGCCCTGAATGCTGATTGGCTGGAAGCAATGGTATATCAGACCGTATATAATGGGTATGACGATTTTTATTTATTTATGTATATTTATGTTAGTAATCAGTTTATAATAGCAATAAGGAACCTCAGGGGTTTGTGGTATATGGCCAATATACCATGGCTAAGAGCTGTGTCCAGGCACTCTGCGTTGCGTAGTGTCACGTTCTGACCATAGTTCTTGTGTGTTTTGCTTGTTTTAGTATTGGTCAGGACGTGAGCTGGGTGGGCATTCTATGTTGTGTGTCTTGTTTGTCCGTTTCTATGTTTGGCCTAATATGGTTCTCAATCAGAGGCAGATGTTTTGTGTTGTCTCTGATTGGGAATCATATATAGGTGGCTTGTTTTGTGTTGGGGATTGTGGGTGGTTGTTTCCTGTCTTTGTGTTTTCTCTGCACCAGCTAGGACTGTATCGGTTTGCCACATTTTGTTATTTTGTATTTGTAAGTGTGCACTGTTTATCGTCTTAATTAAATATGTTGAGCACCAGCTACGCTGCGTCTTGGTCCGATCCCTGTTACACCCTCTCTTCTCGTGACGAGAGGGAAGGCTGCCGTTACAGAACCACCCACCAAACTCGGACCAAGCAGCGTAGCAACGGGCAGCAGCGACAGCAGCAGCAGCGGCCCACTACACAGGAATCCTGGACATGGGAGGAAATTCTGGAGGGAAAAGGACACTGGGCTCACATTGGAGAATATCGCCGCTCTCGTGAAGAGATGGAGGCAGCTAAAGCCCAGGAGCGGTGGTATGAGGAGGCAGCACGGAAGCGTGGTTGGAAGCCCGAGAAGAAACCCCAAAAATTTCTTGGGGGAGGCTAAAGGGTAGTGTGGCGAAGTCAGGTAGGAAACCTGCGCCCACTTCCCATGCTTACCGTGGAGAGCGGGAGTACGGGCAGACACCGTGTTATGCGGAAGAGCGCACGGTGTCTCCTGTACGTGTGATTAGCCCGGTGCGGTACATTCCAGCTCCACGTATCGGCCGGGCTAGAGTGAGCATTGAGCCAGGTGCCATGAAGCCCGCTCAACGCGTCTGGTCTCCAGTGCGTCTCCTCGGGCCGGCATACATGGCACCAGCCTTACGCATGGTGTCACCGGTTCGCCAACACGTCGGGCTACGGGGAGCATTCAACCAGGTAAGATTGGGCAGACTCGGTGCTCAAGGGAGCCAGTACGCCTGCACGGTCCGGTCTATCCGGCGCCACCTCCCCGCCCCAGCCCAGTACCACCAGTGCCTACACCATGCACCAGGCTTCCAGTGCGTCTCCAGAGCCCTGTTCCTCCTCCACGCACTCTCCCTGTGGTGCGTGTCTCCTGCCCAGTACCTCCAGTTCCGGCACCACGCACCAAGCCTCCTGTGCGTCTCCAGAGCCCTGTATGCACTGTTCCTTCTCCCCGCACTCGCCCTGAGGTGCGTGCCCTCAGCCCGGTACCACCAGTGCCAGTACCACGCACCAGGCCTATAGTGCGCCTCGAGAGTCCAGTGTGCCCTGTTCCTGCTCCCCGCACTAGCCTTGAGGTGTGTGTCTCCAGTCCGGTACCACCAGTTCCGGCACCACGCACCAGGCCTACTGTGCGCCTCAGCAGGTCAGAGTCGGCCGTCTGTCCAACGCCGCCTGCACTGCCCGTCTGCCCAGCGCCGTCTGAGCTGCCCGTCTGCCCAGCGCCTTCTGAGCTGCCTGCCTACCCAGCGCCATCTGAGCTGCCTGCCTGCCCAGCGCCATCTGAGCCGCCCGTCTGTCCCGAGCCGTCAGAGCCGCCCGTCTGTCCCGAGCCTTTAGAGCCGTCCGCCAGTCAGGAGCCGCCAGAGCCGCCCGCCAGTCAGGAGCCGCCAGAGCCGCCCGCCAGTCAGGAGCCGCCAGAGCCGCCCGCCAGTCAGGAGCCACCAGAGCCGCCCGCCAGTCAGGAGCCGCCAGAGCCGCCCGCCAGTCAGGAGCCGCCAGAGCCGCCCGCCAGTCAGGAGCCGCCAGAGCCGCCCGCCAGTCAGGAGCCGCCAGAGCCGCCCGCCAGTCAGGAGCCGCCAGAGCCGCCCGCCAGTCAGGAGCCGCCAGAGCCGCCCGCCAGTCAGGAGCCGCCAGAGCCGCCCGCCAGTCAGGAGCCGCCAGAGCGGCCCGCCAGTCAGGAGCCGCCAGAGCCGCCCGCCAGTCATGAGCTGCCCTCCACTCATGAGCTGCCCTCCAGTCATGAGCTGCCCTCCAGTCATGAGCTGCCATTAGTCCGGAGCTGCCCTTCAGTCCAGAGCTGCCTCTCTGTCCGGAGCTGCCCTTCAGTCCGGAGTTGCCCCCCTGTCCTGAGCTACCTCTCTGTCCTGAGCTACCTCTCTGTCCTGAGCTGTCTCCTCAATCTAGGGGGGACCTTTGTGAAGGTTCCTAGGCTAAGGTCGGGGGCGAGGGTCGCCACTCAAAGGATGCTAAGTAGGGGGATAAAGACAATGGTGGAGTGGTGGCCTCGTCCTGCGCCGGAGCCGCCACCGCGGACAGATGCCCATCCAGACCCTCCCCTTGAGTTTTAGGGGGTGCGTTCGGAGTCCGCACCTCAGGAAGGGGGTACTGTCACGTTCTGACCATAGTTCTTGTGTGTTTTGCTTGTTTTAGTATTGGTCAGGACGTGAGCTGGGTGGGCATTCTATGTTGTGTGTCTTGTTTGTCCGTTTCTATGTTTGGCCTAATATGGTTCTCAATCAGAGGCAGATGTTTTGTGTTGTCTCTGATTGGGAATCATATATAGGTGGCTTGTTTTGTGTTGGGGATTGTGGGTGGTTGTTTCCTGTCTTTGTGTTTTCTCTGCACCAGCTAGGACTGTATCGGTTTGCCACATTTTGTTATTTTGTATTTGTAAGTGTGCACTGTTTATCGTCTTAATTAAATATGTTGAGCACCAACTACGCTGCGTCTTGGTCCGATCCCTGTTACACCCTCTCTTCTCGTGACGAGAGGGAAGGCTGCCGTTACACGTAGTGCATTAGAACAGCCCTTAGCCATGGTATGTTGGCCATATACCATACCTCCTCGGGCGTTATTGATTAATTATCCTCTTACACTGCTGCTGACTCCTCATTGTTTGCAGCGTGCAGAGTTAAGATACCAAAGACCAAACATTTCTCATTTTAAAGCAATGAGAAAAAGCAAGATCAATTGTGCAGTAGCTGGCTGCAAGGCAGCAAATGTTTCTTTGCACTGTCTTCCATTCATACAATAACGTTGTCTGATTTGGTCAGAGAAATTCAATCCATGGGCATATGAGCACACTTCGCATTGGGCTGCATTGCAAATCAGGCTATGTATAGATACACATGTGGATTTACCAGCAACTTGATCCTCCATCCACCCATCTTTCACCCGGCAGTGGCAGTAACCATTCAAGAAGTAAGTGTCTTGAGCAGAGTTTCCCAAACTCAAACTTGTTTTTTGCCCTAACACTACACAGCTGATTCAAATAATCAAAGCTTGATGATTAGTTGATTACTTGAATCAGCTGTCTAGTGCTAGGGCAAAGACCAAAACGGGCCCTCTTTCGGTTCCGAGGACCGAGTTTGGGAAACCCTGGTCTAGAGGCAGTTATTCATCTATATATATTATTAAAAGTAAATAACATGCTATTCATGGGTTGCACGTTTCTTTTTGAATGTTATTTTGAAGACTGATGCCGGGAATAAAAGTTCTACTCAATGCATTTTCGATTGGCACTGAGGAAAGTTTAGTCAAAACTGTGGCTTGGGAACAAGCCAGGTGAAACCTCGCATCATTAGCTGATTCTTATATATGTATACCAAAAATAAAATGTCAATTGAAAACCGCTTAAACAAACGCAAATGCAGCTGCTTTGCTGTTATTCTGGCTGCAGTGTTTGATGTGACTGTGTTAGCCAAAGTTGGCTAGCTAGCAAGCTAGGGATAAGAACGTTGCCAGCCGTCATGGCAACGGAATATTTCGAACGAACGACTGGGTTGTGTCCATATATTTAGAAGAAAAAGACTTCACAACTGGGTCGCGTCTCTGGCAACCTAACCTACAGAATGAACGACCAGCCACCTTGGGTAGCAACCCTAGATTTGTGTTTGGACTATATCGCATGGAAGGATTAAATAGTATGAGTAAATTCATAAAAATATTTTTTTACTGAAATTTTCAATCATTATTTGAATATGTTGGTAACCCGTTGTATAAAATAGATAATGCCCTCGAAGCCGGTGTTTGGAGGATATATTGGCTTCGAGAGCATTATCACTTAAGAAAACAACTATGCCATCATTATGATGTTGTCAAATTTACTATAGAAAGATGACTATTTTGCTATTAGCTAGCCAAGTTCGTCAAAATAGCTAGCAATGCTAATGTTAACTAGCTAAAATTGCAGAGGCCTATAGTCTGCCCTATAGATAATCATGGTTTACTGCAATGAATAGACAGTAGACAGGGTATAGGATAGAATGGTCCACCCTGCAAACAGGCTGTTCTGGGACCTGTCTGCATCTTCTGGTGACCTACTGAAAACAGTAAAACAATAATATAGCAAATTAGGATGCATGATGTATTTTGATGACAAAACAAAGTAGCCTAGACACCTGTGGAAGTTTGCCGCTTTCAGTGTTCAACTCCAGCTCCAACTGACAGGTTGAAAACCATGTGACTTAGTTTTTTTTCCTAAGGGGTAAGGGGGTGGGTTTTAGACTTCAATCAGCCAATCAGTGCTGTATATGTCACGTTCCTGACCTATTTCTGTTAGTTTGTTGTATGTGTTAGTTGGTCAGGACGTGAGTTTGGGTGGGCATTCTATGTTTTCTGTTTCTATGTTGGTTTATGGGTTGCCTGGTATGGCTCTTAATTAGAGGCAGGTGTTTGGCGTTCCTCTAATTAAGAGTCATATTTAGGTAGGTTGTTTCACAGTGTTCGTTGTGGGTGGTTGTCTCCTGTGTCTGTGTTTGTCGCACCATACGGGACTGTTCGGTTTGTTTTGTTATTCGTCATTTTTATGTGTAGGCTATTTTCCCTGTTCGTGCATTCTTCGTGTTTATGTGAGTTCGTAGTCCAGGTCTGTCTACACCGTTTGTTGTTTTGTTAGTTTATTAGTCAAGTTCGTGTTTTCGTGTTTTCTTTAATAAATCATGTCTTCAAACTCCGCTGCATTTTGGTTCAATCCCTGCTCCTCCTCTTCGGATGAAGAGGAGGAGGAAAACCGTTACAGTATATGCAAATATAAAATCTAATTTGTATCCCCACGCCCACACTGTCGGACTGAGCAAGGAGGCTCAGGGATATCAATTATTACAAATATATTTTGGGGTTATTTTCAATAAATAAACACACACAATGATTGTACAGGGATATATTACAAATAAAAAGACTGCATGGGTTTTAAAAATCTGCGATGGCACTGTAGCTAAAAACACTTCTAAGGACTTGTTCTAGATGTGCGTAAAATTTTGATGCCTCACAAAGTCCACAAATTTGACACGCTGCGTTCACGTGCTTGTCGGAGCTTCCTACTTCTTAGTTGGGATGTTGGAAATACAACTTTGTTTCATTCATGTGCTTTTTGGTTGGAACAACATTAAACCAATAAGATTTTAACTAGCTTGATAAGCTAACTATCGTTGCTTATAGTAAAGTTAGCTAGCTTGCTTAACATTGACAATATGGTAAAACTAGCTACATTACCCATATTGTATTTGTCAAAAACCGACTTGTTGTCATCTGTTGGTTGAAATGGTTAAAGATCAGTGGTGAAACTCGGCAACTCAGGCAACAACATTTTCTCAGTGACCCCTTGAAATTCAGATTTGGAGAGTCATTCAAGTGAAACTTCCCGGTCCGACATAAGAAATGACCGATAACTCTGATAGCACGTGAACACAGCATTAGCTGCTGGACTATACATTGACTGAACAATTATAGCCTGTATTTTGGTTTATTTTTATTATTTTTATTCATTGCACTTTATTTGTCCTTGGTACAACTGTGGAAAAAAAACTGAAATGTAACAAAATAATTTTTTAAGCAAATGTTCTGCTATTCTACACATTTTGCCATGGCTTATGCCACGTTCTATCTGAGCAGGGCTGGCTCTAGCCTTTGGGTTTTGATTGGGGGCCTCCCCACTTGCCACCAGAAATAATAATAATAATAATAATAATAATTGGGTTGTTGGCAATGTTCCCTCTAAGCTGCACCACAGTAGCCTGAGACTGCCGCGCAGAAATATCAGCCCCCAGAGAGAAACACAAGATTGAACTTCACTCAACTTTCTAGCGCAGTGGTCACCAACCGGTTGATCATGTTTACAGCATGAGAGTAGAAGCGCTTGTTTTGAGAACAAAGCGAGAGCTGCATGTAGCCACATGTGCACATTTTGTTCATATCCTTTGCTAGTTGGTGAGTTAATAGCCCGGTTATAGATAATTTGTAGTCAGCAATAGAAGTGATTGCTTCAAGAGGACATAACATATACATTTGTAGACATCTTTGAAAAGCGAGTCAGATAAAGAGCTTTTTTTTGTCTTAAAGGGGCAGTGTTGTATTTTGAGATAAACATGTTAATGTCAAGCCCTGCATGTTTTTTTCCCCAAAAGTCTCATGGAATGTAGGCTTACATTGAACACCACACATTGGCTGCTACTGTAGGCTGGATGATAGAACAGCGATTTCCATGTTATAGTGTTATAGGATGCATTTTCTCCATTGTTTTTGATGGTAGGCCACTCTGGTAGGCCTACAGTATGACCAAATAGCCACAGTAGCCTACTTGACCACTGTTAAAACTAACTTAAAGCAGATACAGCCTCAGTGTTCACAGTAAACGCGTGCTGGAAGTTGCACCGAATTTTTACAACGTTCAAGTTTGCGCTGTGACCTGAAATTTTCTGTGCCGGAAAAAAAATAGAGGGAACATTGGTTGTGGGCCCCCTGGAGGTCAATAATAAGCACTGACTAGCACTGGTGTACAGAGTGAGACTCTATTTTCATATTGATGGAAAAATACGATTGTCATTGGGGGTGGATAGGAAAGAAAGGAAGATTGATCAAGATTTTACTAAACACGTGTTCTGTAGGTATAGTAAAACTTTGTGAAAAATTTAGTGAAAAATAAATGACAAAATATTTCTAAAATGTTTCTGCGGACCCCCGGAGATCTGCCGACCCCAGTTTGAAAACCCTACTGTAGGCAACTCATTAAGGTTACAGCATACTTTTGATCCACTCATTGTTTTGACATATTTATATTTTTTCCCCAAAGGAATCATGATAGTGATACGAGAAGTATATTCCACTTTTGAATAGTAAATAGTTTTTCCGAATACGTTCCTTCTGTATATATTATACTTGTAGTTGTTCTATGAAGTATGAATGTGATAAATATTAACCCAAAGCACAGATGAGACTATCTTTGCCCAAGAGACCAATATCCAGGTTCCTCCATTGATAGTTTCAGTGACTAATTTTGACATGATGCATTTATATTATAATAGGGATTTGTTGACCTCTACTGGTGATTAAATATATTATTGTCCCAAAGTAACATGTAAAAATAGCAGGTCAAATTCAGGTCGTGAATGAATTTATGAATGAATTTACAACAGTATATTAATGTCTGGAATTTAATCAAATCTGCATTAAATCCTCTATGAATTGAGGAAATGAATACATGAAGTATGCGTGAAGTAGGGGTGCTGAGGGTGGAGCAGCACCCCCCCGAACCCCCCCCCCATATTATATTACTAAAAAATATATATATTTTAGAGACATTTTTATTTTTTTATTGGGAGGCGGGGAGCCCTCGTTTTTGGTGACCATTCGAAACCAAAATCTGTTTTATTGCTAATAAAATATAGGTAAGATGAATTGTTATTTTCTTTTATTCGCCGAGTAGGCTAGTGCAATTTTGGTTTCACGTATTGGTATGAAAATAAACAACGGAACAATTTGCTATTTAGAGCATTTCCCAAAAATATACATGTCTTGTTTTTGGCTTCAAAGACAACAACAATTGTAGGCTATAACAAATGTGCATTGTCATGCAGTGACAGTGTGATAATTGAGATAATGCAAATAATGAATGATTACCTAGTTGGGCTAACTTTTTTAACTTCCTGCTGTAGGTCTACATCATCCTCTACCTGAAGCCTACCTGCCTCTGGTATAATGCATTTCCACCTCTCACTCTATCAGTCTTGCTTATCCATCTTCCTGAATTAAAATGAGATATTCTAACAGATCAATCTTGCTTGCAAAACATCATTAAATATTGTTAAGTTATTTAGCTATAGTGTGGATGTAGGGCTGTTTTTTGTATATAATGAGCACCCAGATGCTGCATAGGCAACACAATAATATCAGACAGACACAAGTTGGCCCGGAGAAATTATTTTGCAGGCTGTCTCCGGGTTGGCTACTGTGTTGCAATATGAATGTTCTCGGAGCAGTCTTGTTGATACAAAATGTTTCAATATTCTCCTAGCCGCCTCATTCCTTGATACAATGTATCAATATAGCATATAGCAAGGGGTCTGCAACCTTTTTCATATGAATTACAATTTACAGTTGATCCAACAATTTCTCAAGATCTGCGTGCCAGTTATTTATTTTCACATAAACATTGTAGGCTACTCAACTGTGCCCAGAAAATGTCTAATTGCCCCAAAACAGAATAGCCAAATTCTAGCGGCCTAATTGGTTTGGTCGATTTGTAGGCTTAAATAATTCCTTTGATGTATGCCTTTTATTTCATTGCATGTGCAGGATTTATCTGGCATAGTTTGCATTCACAGTCAGCTGTTTTATGCTCCGGTTACGTTCACATTGATGTTGGTATTTCACATTGATGTCGGTATTTGGAGTCGGCCTTGATAGTGTGTATTATGCGTCTATTTCATGTTGCACTGTTCCCCAAATAGGCTAAATTAGTCAATGTAACCTATGTCTGATGAGGTTGAGTAGTACATTATACACACACAAACCTTTAAACCTGATATTGAGATGATAAAGTCTGGGGGACATGTTTGTTTTTGCTGTTCTTCAAATAGCATTTGAACGTTTGGAAATGGTGTAGAAGTACAGTAAAATGAGCTTCAACTGGTGGGTGTATTTCTACACACCCCACTTTGCCATACCCTAGGTTTAGCTGAACTGAAGCCGCAGCAGCAACTACTTCCCGCGGCTAGGGATTTGATAAGATAGGGAACAATTGAGTGGAATGAACCATGTTGGACCATCTAGTCCGAGTTGAGTCATTTCACCATTAAAACATGTACGGACATGAATCCCTTGCAGAGGAAGTCAGATCCAGTGTTCCACTGTGAGGATGTTGAGCCCACTACTCCCCCTATTGGTCGTCTGGATGTACCTCCTGGTCTCCAACCACGCCCTCCCCGTATACAACAACGGCTTCTTCTACCATGACGTCATGAACGGCGATGGCAACGGAGAGAGTATGTAATACAGTATTTTCATAAATACACAGATAACCTGTTCACACTAATCCGAGCCAAGCTGTACTGGGCTGACCTGACAATGCATCCACCAAAGTTTGCTGAAACTGCTGGAAAAGAGAATGTGAAAAGAAAATACCAGTTTTAGCACAGTTTGGTTTGGATTGGCACGATATTGTTAAAAGGGTATAATGATCTTAAGTGGAGCCTATTCATATATATGATCAAAGACCATTCCATTGAGTGTGACAAGCCTGACCATGCCTAAGTTGTAGCAGACAACACACCATCTAGAGTGGTATTCATTTATACAATATGTGCTACACAGTATGCTTTGTCAGTACACATGCAAAACTGAGAGCAGGTTAGATATTATAGACGCACCATTCCCAAGAGTTCCAAAAAGGGTCTGATTACCTGGGAAGACCCAAATACAGTAGCTTGCGAAAGTATTCACCCACCTTTGCATTTTTCCTATTTTATATTTTATTGCCTTACAACCTGGAATTAAAATATATTTTTTGGGGGGGGGTTTGTATCATTTGATTTACACAACATGTCTACCACTTTGAAGATGCAAAAACATTTTGTGGGGTGAAACAAACAAGAAATAAGACAAAAAAATTGAGAACTTGAGCGTGCATAACTATTCACCCCCCAAAGTCAATACTTTGTAGAGCCACCTTTTGCAGCAATTACAGCTGTAAGTCTCTTGGGCTATGTCTTTATAAACTTGGCACATCGAGCCACTGGGATTTTTGCCCATTCTTCAAGGCAAAACTGCTCCAGCTCCTTCAAGTTGGATGGGTTCCGCTGGTGTACAGCAATCTTTAAGTCTTACCACATATTCTCAATTGGATTGAGGTCTGGGCTTTGACTAGGCCATTCCAAGACATTTAAATGTTTCCCCTTAAACTACTCGAGTGTTGCTTTAGCAGTACTCTTAGGGTCATTGTCCTACTGGAAGGTGAACCTCTATCCCAGTTTCAAATCTCTGGAAGACTGAAACAGGTTTCCCTCAATAATTTCCCTGTATTTAGCGCCATCCATCATTCCTTCAATTCTGACCAGTTTCCCAGTCCCTGCCGATGAAAAACATCCCCACAGCATAATTCTGCCACCACCATGCTTCACTGTGGGGATGATATTCTCGGAGTGATGAGAGGTGTTGGGTTTGTGCCAGACATAGCGTTTTCCTTGATGGCCAAAATGCTACATTTTAGTCTCATCTATCCAGAGTACCTTCTTCCATATGTTTGGGGAGTCTCCCACATGCCTTTTGTCGAACACCAAACATTGTTTGCATATTCTTTTCTTAAGCAATGGCTTTTTTCTTGCCACACTTCAGTAAAGCCCAGCTCTGTGGAGTGTACAGCTTAAAGTGGTCCTATGGACAGATTCTCCAATCTCCGCTGTGGAGCTTTGCAGCTCCTTCAGGGTTATCTTTGGTCTCTTTATTGCCTCTCTGATTAAGGCCCTCCTTGCCTGGTCCATGAGTGGCGTAGCCAGTCTCCAGATCTCAACCCCATAGAAAATCTTTGGAGGGAGTTGAAAGTCCATGTTGCCCACCAACAGCCCCAAAACATCACTGCTCTAGAGGAGATCTGCATGGAGGAATGGGCCAAAATACCAGCAACAGTGTGTGAAAACCTTGTGAAGACTTACAGAAAACGTTTGACCTCTGTCATTGCCAACAAAGGGTATATAACAAAGTATTGAGATAAACTTTTGTTATTGACCAAATACTTATTTTCCACCATAATTTGCAAATAAATTAATTAAAAATCTTACAATGTGATTTTCTGGATTTTTTTAATCTCATTTTGTCTGTCATAGTTGAAGTGTACCTATGATGAAAATTACAGGCCTCTCTCATATTTTTAAGTGGGAGAACTTGCACAATTGGTGGCTGACAAAATACTTTTTTGCCCCACTGTATATACTGAGATCATGTGACAGATCATGTGACACTTAGATTGCACAGAGACAGACTTTATTTAACTAATTATGTGACTTCTTAAGGTAATTGGTTGCACCAGATCTTATTTAGGGGCCTCATAGCAAAGGGGGTGAATTAATATGCACGCACCACTTTTCTGTTGTTTAAAACAAACAAAAATTCAAACTAGTTTGTTTTTTCTTCACTTCACCAATTTGAACTATTTTGAGTATGTCCATTACATGAAATCCAAATAAAAATCTATTTAAATTACAGCTTGTAATGCAACAAAATAGGAAAAATGCCAAGGGAGGTGAATAATTTTGCAAGGCACTGTACACCTAAGGCAGGCCCAGGTTCTTACTTACTACAGGGGCTCTGGTCTGATCACATGGTCAGGAAAAATTCCTGGCTCCTATCCAGTATCTACTGTACTGCATAACTCTTATCTATACTGTGTCCTGTCCTTGTCTGTGTCTTTTCCAGTCTACATTAAGAGGGTGCGTCTCCACGTGGAGTCCCCCCAGCACTCGGTGTCGGCAGCCAGGGGCAGTAACATCACCCTGCCCTGTCACTACCGCTACGAGCCCGAGATCAACAGCCCCCGCCGTACCCGGGTCAAATGGTCTTGGCGACCCACCAACGGCGCGGGTAAGACCGCCCACGAAACAGACGTGATTGTCGCCATGGGCAACCGTCACCGTAGCTACGGCAGCTTCCAGGGGCGTGTGCGCCTGCATCGGGCGGCACCGGGGGACATGTCTTTGGTGATCAACGAGCTGCACCAGAACGACACGGGCCGCTACCGCTGTGAGATCATCGATGGGCTAGAAGACGAGAGCGTCACGGTGGAGCTGGAGCTGCGAGGTGTGTGTTTCGGTCTGTCTGTCAGCTCCCTCAGCTCTAAACAACAGAACACAGGGGTCAATCGAGGGATGTGACGAATGTAAAAATGTTCTTAACATTTATACAGCCATTTTTTTTAAATAGTTTAAACATCTAGGGCCTCCCGGGTGGCGCAGTGGTCTAGAGCACTGCATCGCAGTGCTAACTGCGCCACCAGAGTCTCTGGGTTCGCCCCCAGGCTCTGTCGCAGCCGGCCGCGACCGGGAGGTCCGTGGGGCGACGCACAATTGGGCTAGCGTCGTCCGGGTAAGGGAGGGTTTGGCCGGTAGGGATTTCCTTGTCTCATCGCGCTCCAGCGACTCCTGTGGCGGGCTGTGCGCAGTGCGTGCTAACCAAGGGGGCCAGGTGCACGGTGTTTCCTCCGACACATTGGTGCGGCTGGCTTCCGGGTTGGAGGCGCGCTGTGTTAAAGAAGCAGTGCGGCTTGGTTGGGTTGTGCTTCGGAGGACGCATGACTTTCGACCTTCGTCTCTCCCGAGCCCGTACGGGAGTTGTAGCGATGAGACAAGATAGTAATTACTAGCGATTGGATACCACGAAAATTGGGGAGAAAAGGGGATAAAAATAAAAAATAAAAAAAATAAAAAATAATTTAAAAAAAAACATCTAAATTATAATATACAGTACAAGAATCTGAAATATAAAATGTAAAAAAAAAAAAAAAAAACTTTTTTGGTTACTACATCATTCCATGTGTTATTTCATAGTTTTGATGTCTTCACTATTATTCTACAATGTAGAAAATTGTAAAATAAAGAAAAACCCTTGAATGAGTAGGTTTTGACTGGTACTGTATATATTTTTTTAAACATGTGAATTCACAATTCAGATAATGGTCCGCATATGACCACTAGGGGGCAATGCAGTTTAATCTACCTCAGTCATGGCTACCAGACGGCATTTAATGCTGTCCCTCACCCACTCAGCAATGATGGTAGTTCATGACGCTTTTAGGCTCTCTGCTGTGTTGTCAGTAGTCAGTACATGGGACTTTATATCCCACTTCTCATCAATGTGATTGCTTATTGCAGTGATGTATGACAGCGTGTTCATAGACGTCCAACAATTTGTTGTTAATGCCATGTATAAGGTGTTTGACATTGAGAGCTTGAGCTTTGTACTTGCAGAGCAATCATTGTACAATTTCTCCATCCGGGCCGTCAATGTTTTTCAACATGGCATCTTCTTGTTTCGTTCTATATATGCCATCAGGGCATTGAAGTGGACATCCTCTAACATTGACAATGGCTGCATATCAACTGCAATCATTTCTGTAATCAGCGCTGTGACTTTTTCACTCCGTCCTTTTTTGCACTTCTTTCGTGTGAAGAGCATTTCTAATGTCTGTTGTTGGGGGTCTGCGCTGCTGCCAGCGAGGACTTGGGTCTCACGGTGCATCCCTTTCAGATGGTTAAGCATTGCACCTGTACTTCCACTGTAGCTCAATTACACCTCACAAAGTTTGCATTTCACCAGCTTCTCGTTTCACTTCTCAAAGTATTGCCACACAGGACTTCGCTGCTGTCTCTTCCCTGTCTCACTCTCTGCCATTTTACCAACTGTTAACAATGATGGAGTGCGGAGTGCTTTATATCTGTGGCAAATAATTCGAAATTTGCATATCTCTTACTAACCTTACGGCGACGTTGCATTAGGTATTTGTTGAATTTAAATGTTTCCCTTTAAGATGATGATTGGAACCTTTTAGTTGTAGTTTTGTGATAACTGCACTGTGTTTAAAGAAAAATAATAGGTTAGCTAGTTTCTCTAAATGGTAACGGTCCCAATTTCGTTGAAACGTTTAAACGTTCACATCCCTAGTTCCAGCTATGGTCTGTTTATTAAATGACCTTCAACCTATTGTCCTTACGAGTGTCATGACTGGCATTTTTCACTGCAAGGACAGTGGCTGGATCCTATAGCACTTTAACCCCTCCAGCAAATGTCTCACTTCATCCCTGTTATAGGAGTGGTATTTCCCTACCATTCCAAGATGGGACGCTACCATTTCAACTTCCTGGGGGCCCAGCGTGCGTGTGAGGAGCAGGACTCAACCCTAGCCACCTTTGAGCAGCTCTTCGCCGCCTGGGAGGAGGGGCTAGACTGGTGCAACGCCGGCTGGTTAGCTGACGGGACGGCTCAGTACCCAATCACCACGCCGCGGGAGGCCTGTGGGGGTGTGGACTTAGCCTCCGGTCTCCGTAGTTATGGACAACGCCACCGCCACCTCCACCGCTTTGACGCCTTCTGTTTCTCAGCCGCCCCCAAGGGTCAGTGTGTGTGTGTGTGTGTGTGTGTGTGTGTGTGTGTGTGTGTGTGTGTGTGTGTGTGTGTGTGTGTGTGTGTGTGTGTGTGTGTGTGTGTGTGTGTGTGTGTGTGTGTGTGTGTGTGTGTGTGTGTGTTGGTCTCCAAAAAACATCTTGCCTTGGAAACAAAACACATGCAAAACACTTCCGCAAAAATAAGTGTAACAGGAGAAATGTGAATGATTGGAATTGTCAAACTTGTTTTAATCTGTCCTCTCCTTCGACACGCTCAGAACTTACTAGAATTTCCTGTCTCTCTTTTCTGTCATAGGGACAGTTTACTTCCTGAAAGATCCCCATAAGCTCAACTTCACCGAAGCGGTGGCGGCGTGCACCACAGACGGCGGTCTCATCGCAAAGGTGGGCCAGCTCTATGCCGCCTGGCGGTTCATGGGATTGGACCGCTGCGACGCAGGCTGGTTGGCTGATGGGAGCATCCGTTACCCCATTGCAAAGGCCCGCCCTAACTGTGGCCCTTCAGAACCGGGGGTGCGGAATTTGGGATTCCCCCCTCTCCATCAGAAATACAGTGTCTACTGCAATCGGTAAACCTCCCCTCAACTTCCACTCAATAAAAACCAGAGGACAATAATAGTAAAGAGCACAACTACAGTACAACAGAAAGCACATACAACTTCTCCATTCATCACAAACGGTGCACTGTTACACAACCCTTGCCTGGATGCTAGTTAGCATTAGCTAGTTCTGCATCACAGTGTCCACTTTATAGTTCTAGTGAACGGTCGACATCTCCTCAGACTGTACATAATATCAGTCATACCGCCACTCCCCACTGAGACGCCAACCAGAACTGATGCACAAACTGACTATTTAGTCTTGTATTGCCAGGTTTGTTTCACAGTAAATGGTCGTTACATTTCAGACTCAGGGAAGGTGTTCAACCACTGCAAGGCCCGCCGCCCTCATAATGCTTTGCCAGTGATTTTGTTGTCCAACCAAGCTCTTTCCCTTGGTGTTTTGTTGAACTGTATGTAGCTATCTCATTGTTCCTGCAGCACTTTCAGTTCAATGTACGTCATTCATAGTTTAAGGCACATTTATGGATTTCTGGATTATCCTTATATGTTAAAATGTTTTTCCATGTCTTGTTTTGTATAAGGATTGAAATGGAATGATGAATTTGATGACGATAGGGGATGGTATATAGACTATGTCATGATGGAAGGTGTTTTGGCAGTATTTTATGAGCACCCCCTGTAGAGTGCACAGTGTTCAAGTGTTCCATCTATATTATGCTACTTTAATCAAGTTGTATGACATTAATACCTTTTCTAACAAATGAATTATATCCTCCCTTCCTTGACGTTATCACTTGCAACGGCAGGATTGTGGGTTCAATACCTGGGGCCACTCATACATAAAATGTATGCACGCATGACTGTAAGGCACTTGAGATAAAAGCGTCTACTAAATAGCATATATATTAAATTGAATAAAATCATGTTTGAGTTTGCATCCCAATACTGCACTTTATATACATAACAGAAGACTGAAATATAACAAACACCAAATAATGCTTATATCGGGTATGAAGGTAAGACCCAGATGCAGACAATGTCGAATTAACAATGGTTTAATAATCCAACAGGGGCAGGCAATAGACAGGTCAAGGTAGGCAAGGGGTCAGTAAACCAGAGGTGGGGCAACGGTACCGGACGGCTGGCAGGCTCAGGGTCAGGGTAGGCAGAGGTCAATAATCCAGAGGTGGGGCAAAGGTACAGGTCGGCAAGCAGGGTCAGGGGCAGGCAGAGTGGTCAGGCAGGCGGCCTCAGAGTCAGGACATGCAACGGTCAAAACCAGGAGGGTGAGAAAAAGAGCGACTGGGAAAAGCAGGGTCTGAGAAAAAAAACGCTGGTTGCCTTGGCAAGCAAGATGAACTGGCAACAGACAAACAGAGAACACAGGTATAAGTACCCTGGGAATAATGGGGAAGATGGGCGACACCTGGCGGGGGTGGAGACAATCACAAAGACAGGTGAAACAGATCAGGGTGTGACAGTTTATTAATTATGAAATTATGAAAAATATGAATAACATTTCACCCATAAGGCCACTAGAGGGTGATTTGGTCATTTGAGTACAGGAATTAAAATATAATAGCATTTCTATCATGTGTGTCTGCCAATGGTGCCTGGGTCTTGTTCAGTGGAAAAGGAAAAGGTGGTCTTTCCCTGTTTCAGTTGGTTTTCTTTAGTTTTGAGCCGAATGAATATGACCCTGCTGTTTGCTAAAGAAATCCACCTGCAGTGTAATTCATATAATCACCACCAGGGAACGCTGCTGCCACAGGTGCGTTGTTGGGCGCACGGTAGGGTACTACAACCTGATGGGGCAAAGACGTGAAAGGGGCCACGCTGACCCATACAAACGGGGCACTGTGTGTGTGTATGTGTGTGTTTGCATGTGTGTGCTTGTATGTGTGTGTGTACTTGTGCTCCACACTCTACATAATCTCCTCAGCACGCGCCACTCAGTCTGGGCATAGCACTATAGATGGAATGGGGCCAGAGTTGGAGAGGGAGTCAAAGGCAGTAGGTAGTACTACACCAGCACACTCCCTCCCTCTCTTGAGGAACAAACAGAGGTCCCTGTAATTTTATGATTCCCGGGCCTCCAAAAATGCACGTCCTATTTACACCTGCTGCCTTAACACGGGTGGAGGGCAAACACACACCCAGACCTTCCCCTCCCCACACACACGTGAATGCAAACACATACGCATGCATGCCCTCATGTACACACACACAGGGCAGGCTTGTTTGGGTCAGCCTGCCGGCAATGAAGATATTCACTTTAGAGACCAAAGAGAGATAATTACTTGCTTCTATTTTCACTTTGCGATTCCAGGAGGGGGTCAACATATACTAAATAGGGAGTCTGTGCACACAGCTACGGTAAGGGGTGTGCCACTGGTTTACATATAGGTGTGGATTTATAAGAATGGCACTCTTATTTGGAATCAGAGAATATCTTGATGGATACAGTACTTGAAAAAACTAGCTTGATAGTCTTTTTGATCTCTTTGATAGACAGGTTTACTTGCTGACTGCTCTAGTACGGGGGTTCTCAAAGTGGGGTCCGAGGGACTGCAGGGGGTCCGTGACCAGATATATACAGTTGAAGTCGGAAGTTTACATACAGTACACTTAGGTTGGAGTCATTAAAACTCGTTTTTCAACCACTCCACAAATTTCTTGTTAACAAACTATAGTTTTGGCAAGTCGGTTAGGACAGCTACTTTGTGCATGACACAAGTCATTTTCCCAACAATTGTTTACAGACAGATTATTTCACTTATAATTCACTGTATCACAATTCCAGTGGGTCAGAGGTTTACATACACTAAGTTGACTGTGCCTTTTAAACAGCTTGAAAAATTCCAGAAAATGATGTCATGGCTTTAGAAGCTTCTGAAAGGCTAATTGATATCATTTGAGTCAATTGGAGGTGTACCTGTGGATGTATTTCAAGGCCTACCTTCAAACTCAGGGCCTCTTTGCTTGACATCATGGGAAAATCTAAAGAAATCAGCCAAGACCTCAGACCTTTTGTTTTAGACCTCCACAAGTCTGGTTCATCCTTGGGAGCAATTTCCAAACGCCTGAAGGTACCACGTTCATCTGTACAAACAATAGTACGCAAGTATAAACACCATGGGACCACGCAGGCATCATACCACTCAGGAAGGAGACGCGTCTCCTAGAGATGAACGTGCTTTGGTGCGAAATGTGCAAATCAATACCAGAACAACAGCAAAGGACCTTGTGAAGATGCTGGAGGAAACAGGTACAAAAGTATCTATATCCACAATAAAACGAGCCCTATATCGACATAGCCTGAAAGGTCGCTCAGGAAGGAAGAAGCCACTGCTCAAAAACCGCCATAAAAAAGCCAGAATACGGTTTGCAACTGCACATGGGGACAAAGACCGAAACATTTTGGAGAAATGTCCTCTGGTCTGATGAAACAAAAATAGAACTGTTTGGCCATAATGACCATCGTTATGTTTGGAGGAAAAAGGGGGAGGTTTGCAAGCCGAAGAACACCATCCCAACTGTGAAGCACAGGGGAGTGGCAGCATCATGTTGTGGGGGTGCTTTGCTGCAGGAGGTTTTGGTGCACTTCACAATATAGATGGCATCATGAGGAGGGAAAATTATGCGGATATATTGAAGCAACATCTCAAGACATCAGTCAGGAAGTTAAAGCTTGGTCACAAATGGGTCTTCCAAATGGACAATGACCCCAAGCATACTTCCAAAGTTGTGGCAAAATGGCTTAAGGACAACAAAGTCAAGGTATTGGAGTGGCCGTCACAAAACCCTGACCTCAATCCTATAGAAAATTTGTTGGCAGAACTGAAAAAGCTTGTGCGAGCAAGGAAGCCTACAAACCTGACTCAGTTACACCAGCTCTGTCAGGAGGAATTGGCCAAAATTCACCCAACTTATTGTGGGAAGCTTGTGGAAGGCTTCCCAAAACGTTTGACCCAAGTTAAACAATGTAAAGGCAATGCTACCAAATACTAATTGAGTGTATGTTAACTTCTGACCCACTGGGAATGTGATGAAAGGAATAAAAGCTGAAATAAATAATTCTCTCAACTATTATTCTGGCATTTCACATTCGTAAAATATAGTGGTGATCCTAACTGACCTAAGACAGGGAATTTGTACTAGGATTAAATGTCAGGAATTGTGAAAAACTGAGTTTAAATGTATTTGGCTAAGGTGTATGTAAACTTCCGACTTCAACTGCATATAAGGAAATGTATATACAGTACCAGTCAAAAGTTTGGACACACCTACTCATTCCAGGGTTTTTCTTTATTTGTACTATTTTCTACATTGTAGAATAATAATGAAGACATCAAACGTATGAAATAAAACATATGGAATCATGTAGGAACCCATATTTCAGATTCTTCAAGTAAGTAAGTAGCCACCCTTTGCCTTGATGACAGCTTTGCACACTCTTGGCATTCTCTCAACCAGTTTCATTAAGGTAGTCACCTGGTGTTAAAATAGCCAGCTTCAGTCAGCTGATACTAGCCATCCTTTGTGGTTAGTTCTAGTAGGGCAGCTTAGTCTCCTATTCAGAGGACCCCCACTTTTGTTAGTGTCTTATTGGTCAAGGTCACGCCAAATACCTATCACCACATCTCGTTCAGCCTATCAGCAGCCTTGATTCCCGGGACCTCAGTTTCAGTTCGTCTATGACCCCAACAAGCTGTGTGGCCAGAAACATGCTTTCCCTATCCTGATGAGCACTTCCACAGTTTCCCTCCTGCTGAACCCCCACTTTCTCTTCCTGTAGACTGAATCCCTGTATATATCTGATGTTTAGTTAACGTCAGTTCTCACTGGACATGATTCTCAGTTATCTGAACCATGAGTGGTCAGATGTGTGTGATGTATGAATGTGGATATCTTCTTCCATTAAACCTTAACCTGGACATCCGCCTCATCCTTGTTCTGACCGGACATTCTGAAGTGGTTACTGCCGGTCTTAAGACAGCACCTAAGATTTCTTATTACATTCATGGTCCTTCAATTCTCTACAACCATACCCCTATTTTTCACCTGGAATGTATTTCAAATAACAGATGTGCCTTGTTAAAAGTTAGTTTGTGGAATTTATTTTATTCTTAATGCATTTGAACCAATCAGTTGTGTTGTGAGAAGGTAGAGGTTGTATACAGAAATTACCCATATTTGGTAAAAGACCAAGTCCATATTATGGCAAGAACAGCTCAAATAAGCAAAGAGAAACGACAGTCCATCATTACTTTAAGACATGAAGGTCAGTCAATCCGGAACATTTTAATAACATTGAAAGCATCTTCAAGTGCAGTTGCAAAAACCATCAAGCGCTATGATGAAACTTTCTCTCATGAGGACCGCCACAGGAAAGGAAGACCCAGAGTTACCTCTTCTGCAGAGGATAAGTTCATTAGAGTTACCAGCCTCAGAAATTGCAGCCCAAATAAATGCTTCACAGAGTTCAAGTAACGGACACATCTTAAACTCAACTGTTCAGAGGAGACTGCATGAATCAGCTCTTCATGGTCGAGTTGCTGCAAAGAAACCACTACTAAATGACACCAATAAGAAGAAGAGACTTGCCAAGAAACACAAGCAATGGACATTAAAGATTTTTGGTTCCAACCGCCGTGTCTTTGTGAGTCGCAGAGAAGGTGAACGGATGATCTCCGCAAGTGTGGCTCCAACTGTGAAGCATGGAGGAGGAGGTATGATGGTGTGCTGGTGCTTTGCTGGGTCTCTCTTCTCTGGCACTAGAGTCCTGCATCAGGCAACAACAACAAAAAAGTGTTGGTGGTCATAGAGTTAAGACAGCTGATGCATTGGTCCAGAGCCAGGTGGTATTGGTGGAGAGTCACTCGTCATTGGCGAAAAGTCAGGCAGCATTGGCGGAGAATGACGTGTTGAAGAGTGCGAGGAACGAGATGGAGTCACAATCCATGCCAGGCACACCTGTGAGCTCCTGCTTGTGAACTCTGCAAACAACTTGTTCTTGATGGGCTAGAAGCCATCGACCCTTGATGGGCTGTCAGCAGGACAATAGACTCTAGCCGAGTTTAGGGTCTTTAAATGTACAGTATTAATGGATGTTTGCGAGGCATGTCACTTCTCCCATATCTTTTGCATTGTCCACCAAATGCACTGTTTTCTAACCACATCTGGATGGATCCATAACGAATTACTATGGGAATAAATACTGTATCACTGAATGATAGAGCATGGGGACTGGTCTTTATAAATCAATCAGATTTTTATGTGGAAATGTAAGGATTATTTTGCTCTTCACTCGCAGTCACTTAGTAGCCCAGGCCTATTCCCGACCGGTCACGTTGTACAGCGCCATATTTTCCTAACTAAAACCCTTAATTAAATTGCGTTAGCCGTGATTGTAAAATGAATCAAGGCTCCCTTTGTTATTTAGTTTTATAACTAAAATGCTTGACTGTATTTAAAGACATGGATGACTTGTATGCTGTGTGATGACATGCTCAAATAAATGAGTGATTGATTGATGTACTGTATATTTAAGTAGGCTTTTGTACCAAAAAGTTATCCTAAAACAGCTACAGTAGCAAATGCGTTTTCATTTTCTTGGAATAGAAACACGTTGTACAGTGCCATATTTTCCTAACTGAAACACTTAGGCCTACAGTACTTTGGCTACAGTAAGAAATACATTTTTGTTTTTCTTGGAATAGAACAACCATAATATTCAGAAAATTAATTAAGCTACATTTCTAAAAATCAATCCCATATAGTCTGTTCTAGTCAAGGCTTCCTTTGACTCTTAGGCATACAGCTCCATGTCATTTCAATAACTTAGCTTCTCAAAGATGCCCTCTGGTGGGCAAACTGGCATTAACTTCCATTAATGGCAACAGTGACTGACACTTAAATAACGTGCCATAGAATTTTGCGGGAGCCCGCAAGCTGTGCTGCAGTACGACAAAGCGACTTTTAAAGAAAGAACTACTGTATATATAGATATATATAAACTCAGCAAAAAAAGAATCGTCCTCTCACTGTCAACTGCATTTATTTTCAGCAAATTTAACATGTGTAAATATTTGTATGAATATAACAAGATTCAACAACTGAGACATAAACTGAACAAGTTCCACAGACATGTGACTAACAGAAATTGAATAATGGGTCCCTGAACAAAGGGGGGGTCAAAATCAAAAGTAACAGTCAGTATCTGGTGTGGCCACAAGCTGCACTAAGTACTGCAGTGCATCTCCTCCTCATGGACTGCACCAGATTTGCCAGTTCTTGCTGTGAGATGTTACCCCACTCTTCCACCAAGGCACCTGGAAGTTCCCGGACATTTCTGGGGGGAATGGCCCTAGTCCTCACCCTCTGGTCCAACAGGACCCAGACGTGCTCAATGGGATTGAGATCCGGGCTCTTCACTGGCCATGGCAGAACACTGACATTCCTGTCTTGCAGGAAATCACACATAGAACGAGCAATATGTCTGGTGGCATTGTCATGCTGGAGGGTCGTGTCAGGATGAGCCTGCAGGAAGGGTACCACATGAGGGAGGAGGATGTCTTCCCTGTAAAGTACAGCATTGAGATTTCCTGCAATGACAACAAGCTCAGTCCGATGATGCTGTGACACACCGCCCCAGACCATGACGGACCCTACACCTTCAAATCGATCCCGCTCCAGAGTACAGGGTCCCGAAAAAGGGAAGTTTCTTTATTTGCTGAGTTTATTTTAAAAATATTTTATATATATATTTTTTTCATGACTATTACTAACAACAACAGGTTAAACTAATTTTGGCTAAGGTATCCATGGAATAAGTTTAGAGGGTGTAATACAATAACATGTAATATTGTTAATCTACAATTTATGTTCATAACTCTGGGCACATGAATATCACAGGGATATTGGCATCCACAGTACTCCATCCAATTATACATTTTTCAACTCAAATTTCTTGTATTACCCCAATTTCTTTTTTGACATAAATGCACTGTTTAAGTTATAAAGCTGCTAATTTTCCTCTCTGCCCGTTGACAATATCTGTAATTACCTTCTCTCTGCTCGTTGACAAAATCTGTGGATACTGTTTTCTTTCCGATGCAAAGACGCAGGCCTTTGAAATGTTCCTTCCCAGGTTCTGAGACTTGGTTCAACCGGCCATGCACTGCCGAAGTCATAGTTAAACTCCTTGTATGCTATTTTTTTTATTTCACTCGAGTTGTCTTCTAAATATGAATGATAAATTTGCTGTCACAAAAGGGGTACTGGCCCCCAAAAAGTTTGAGAACCCCTGCTCTAGTATACTGTATGCACGGACACTCACAGTACTTCACTTTTTAAAATTTCTTAATACTGTAGCTACATATTGCAGCGAATTTGGGAGGATAGCCCTGATCTGGACTGGAAGCTGGGTCCAGCGACTGGGTCCACCAATTCAATACCTTACCTGTTATGCCAAAATCTCAGAACCCCTTGTCCAGGTTGCTAGGTGTTGGATTAAGGTTTAAACAATATTGCCATATGATATTCTTAGTATACAATGTATAATATGATATATATATATATATATACAATACCTAAATCAAAGATAACTTGGATACATTACTGAACAGAAACAGACGATTTCAGATTTTATTTGATACTCGCATCCAAATCCCTTATTAGAATGTCACACACTGTATAAACATTATCACATGTATCTATGTTCTATGTGCTGAAACACTCTTTCAACACGCACACACTCACATACGCACACACACACGCACACACTTTGTACTCACGTGCATGGGCACACACCCATACTTTCTCTCTTGTGTGTTTGTTTGTGTGTGTGTGTGTGTGTGGGGGGGGGGGGGGGGGTGTCTGTGTGTGTGTCTGTGTGTACACGTGTGTGTGACCTCCTTCTGCACTGAGACACCCATAAACCATTCAACCATTCATCAAATGTTGACATCACTTCCAACATGTGAGACTATTGTGTTGTGTCAAGCGTGTTTGTTGAATGTGCGTGAGTCGGTTGGAAGGGAAGCTTGAGTAGGAACCCCTGCTCCCCAAACGTTAAACATGATTCGACCCAAAAGGATCCTCGTCAACTTAACATATCCTCTAACTCCTCCTCCTCTATCCTTGTGCCTTCACAGCTTGTTGTGCTACTGGTGTCAATTAATTTGTAAGTGCTTCAGTACCAATTCAACCCCTCACAATTCCCTTCCTGCACACAAGGGGACTTGGGGTCGTGAATAAGATGAATGGAAAACAAAGGCCCTGTTTATTCATGAATCAGAATGCTAGATATCTGATATCAAAAGCGTCGTTTGAGAGAATTCACAGTGAGAAATGAACAGACAAACATACGCTCATCTGTGTATGAGCGTATGGATTGTAAGGTCACATGGATTGTTGGACGCTAGGCTGTTCCCATAGTGTATGTACAGTAGCCAACTCTTCTATCATTGTCATGCCGTACATAATCCTCAGCTATAGTCTTATGCCAGAAAATGCAGCTTTCTGCACTTTGTGGTACAAGTTTTTGATAGAAATGGCAGCACCATTAGGAAGACAATGCAGCTACAGTTGTATCGATGGCATTTTCACCAGATGGTTCTGAAGCGTAGAGATAAAAAAAAAAAAAGAAAGCACACGTCCTATCTTTGCCATTGATCGCTTCTGTGACAGCATGGGCGTCGCTATTGAGGACTGTACCTCATTTCTGAAGCTGTCCATTTTCTCTTCTTCATGCTCAAACAGGCTTTGTGGCCTCCACTCATCTATGTGTTCTGAATTATTTGGTGCCGAAAATAGCCCAAAGATCCAGGATGAGAGCCCAATACTATGCCAGAGTTGGAGGTACTCTGTTCGACATTCCGAAACAGACAAACCTTGCTCTGTCTCTTTTCTTCACATATAGGAGTTGTTCCCTATTTGGTCCTAAGGTCCAACACTAGAAAAAAAGCAAATTATCAAACGTAAACTAAGAAAAAAAAAATGTGCTTGACTTCAGAGTATCCAGCTGCAATCCTAAAACACTTTTTTTTACTTTGTTCTTGACTTTCAGTGTCACTCTAGTGCCTTGGGGAGGGATGTTTCCTTCCCACTCCATTCAGATGGGACTCCCCAAATAAATAATACTATCCATTTTTATTGACCTGTCCAACATCTCTTTGAGTCACACCTTCCATCCTAGTCAGAGTATAATACACGAGGGACCAAATATTCTCTCTACCACCCAATCAAAAGACTCCAATGGCTGAACACAGCCATAAACCAATGAACCTCTCAAATGATTCTGACACAAGATGAACCTCCCCCACATTCCCCTGTATCAGTGGTTCTCAACCTTTTTTTGCCAACTGCACCCCAAATCACTTACAAAGCACTTTTCTCTCTCTGCGTATTCTGACCTTGAATTTAAGCATGAGAAAAGCACAATATTCACCCTCTAATCGTTCTGGGTAGAGATACACAGATAAGCCATATTTTACTTAATATTTGACATATTTGACATATTTGACTTTGACTTAATTCCCTCACCTTTAAGCGCGAGGAAAGCATAAATAAGGTAGAGTGAACCTGCTGGTTCCAAGCATCTACTTCATAGAAATAACATCATTCTCCATGCACTGTAATTTTATAAATGGATAAAAGCTATTGATGAGAGCGAGGTAAATGAGTAATCCATTTGGAGAAGGGGATTGTAAATGCACTGCAATTGTTTTAGATGGTTTTTCCTTATGATCTCTGAAAATCAGAAAAAAGTGCTATCTAGAACCTAAAAGGGTTCTTCGGCTGTCCCCATACGAGACATTTTTTGATTCCAGGTTGAACCCTTGGACACCCAAGTTATAGGCTTCTGTATTAAAGGCTGAACCTACAGAGTTGATGTATGCACTTTAGAATTGTTTATTTATAGCCTATGCCCAGGCTTTTCTCCGTTTTATAAAAAAATATGTATCATGTTAAATATTAGCCACTATCGGGGGCCACTGTCAGTAATACCCACATTTATACTGTCACTTTAGTTTTAGTTTTCTTTCACGTCTGTGTATGCTGTTCCTGAGGGCAGTGGCGGATTTAGGTATAGGCGACAAGGGCAGCTGCCCAGGACAGCATCTTGCCGGGGGCAGCACAGGGCGCCCGCATAAAAAATTCAGAATGGTGACATTTGTGCGATCGGCTTTCTATCGCTTATTTGCACGTCACGTCAATGATATCATGTCACCGTGTGGGACTGTGGGTCAATTAACTATGTCGGAGTAGGCGCCCTGATTTTAGTTTGTAAGCTAGGCAGGCTACTGCCTGGGAAGGTCTCCCATTCAGAAGTACGAGATGGGGAGGGGGGCGAGGGTAGGTTGACCTCAGGTCTCCCCACTGGAAAGCTGACGTAAGGGGTCCTCTAACTTTGTACAGTATTAATGCAATTAGTCAAATCAGTCACACTACAAAATGTTACCAAATTAACCACAATTCATTCATAATACTGTGAATATATAGTTTCACAGACATATTGTTGCATTTTTTTCTGGTTTGTGCGAAATCATTAAGAATAATATTAAACCAGTTAATTTTAAATCCACCAAGGTGAATTGGTTTAGTCTTGACTCTTGGTTGACAGTGTTGGGGGATGGGTAATGTATTGATGCTCGAGTGCCAAATCAACACAAATTTGTGTGGGGGGGGGTTCGCTAAGGGAGCCATACAAGCTAGAACCTTCCACTGCCTAAGTGTCGCTAGCATTAGGCTAACGTTGTGCAATCATTTGGGACATGTAGCCTATTTGAATCATTATGGAACTCAGACCACACTTAGCAGGTTAAACCTAGAGCTCGGCGAACGGTTCATAAAGACTGGACCTTTGTCATACAGTTCGATGATTAGTAAGGCTTAGGGTAGATTTATAGTACTATTGTTCAACCCCTATTGTACACTTTTTTCCACCTTCCAATATTTCATGGATTGAACTTGAATATGACAACTTTAAGGATGAATCAAACCAATATATGTTTTTGCGCGTAAGGAAACCACGTCTGCAAACCCCATTACGCACCTTCATAAGGTAAGTCTGAGTACCAACTACTGAGAAGTGCAAAGGAAAGGCGTGCACAAGAAAGGCATCGTTTATTATGGCGAAATCAGGTCCATAATGCTGTGCACAAAGTATCCTCTCAATTATACGTATTCGAGTCTTCCCAAGTACCCCCTGTGGATAGGCCAGGTACCCCCAGAGTTGCTAGTACCCCAGGTTGAGAACCACTGCCCAAATATCCCCCACAAAGGCACAGAGTGACACTCAGAGATCAACATTGTCAGTCGGACTATCAAAATCATGTCTAATGTGCTTTGGTGTTTATAGATATATACACATGATGGGAATCAGGGGGGGAAATGAGGGAATTCAATCATGTAAAAATTAGCTATAGGTGAATTCAAGGATTTTTTCATTGGTGGGTTCCCAAAGTAACTTTTCCCCATTTCCACCCCTGGTGGGATCTCTTTTGGTCAGGCAAAATTGCATTGAATATCAATGTTTCTTTACAAGAGCGGTCCTTTTGGTCTTTTAGTGTGTCCCTTCAGTCCTGCTTAGAGAAGCTTCCGCCATGACCGACTGTTGGTTGCTTTAGACCGTCTCCTGATGGACCTCTTATGTAGTCTGTTGCTGGGGGTGGCACCAGCTGAGGGAGAGAGAGGCGCATGTTGATGACATCCTTAAAACATTGCTGAATAACCATCAAAGATAAAGAATAAGGAAATTCCAAAGTGCAGGGGTATTCAAAACTGAGCCTGGAGGTCCGGAGTACTGCTGGGTTTCTCTTCTACCTGATAATTAATTGCACCCACCTCTAAATCAGTCCTTGATTACAGGGAAAGAATGAAAATCAGCAGTGGAACTTGCTTCGAGACACTCATACCTCGCCTAACTTACTTTAATGTTATTGCCTTGTTTCCCTAGAGATGTCTATATTTCCCAAGTGTGTAAATGTTGTGTCTCTTTTTGTATTCGTACTCTGTAAGTATGTATGATGTAATCTGCAAGGTTAATTGACGCTAATCTCCGAACCCAGGAACCCAGGAACCCAGAAACAATCTATCTAGCTACTCGATTGACTCTGTGGGGGAGGGGGGGGGGGGGGGGCTGAGGGTTTGAATCTGAGTTGATGGGAGTGGACGAGACAAGATGGATTAAACAAGGAAGGTTAGACTCACGTCCTATACACTCCACTTGTGGCTCCTCCCACCGCCCGTCGGGAAGGCAGCGTGCAACAGACGGGTGGCGCCGTGTGAAGCCTGCATCACACTGGTAGAGGACTATAGAGTTGACGGGGTAGCGGTCTCTTCTGCTGCCCATCGGCCTGGCGTTGTTCACCTCAGGGGGGGAGTGGCACACGACTGGGAAGAAAGGGGAAACCAGAGGAGTTGGCGAAGGGAATTATCTCATGAGATCTGACTGTTTGTTTCCAGCGATGTCGATAAAGTCAGGGTATGAATGACACATTGACTCCTCGTTGTGCCCTACAAATAGCGAGCTGGACCAACAATAATGTTTTTTGGGGGTACCAATTAGTTTTAAGACTCACAGTTTCATCTCACTTCAATTAACACCTGATTAACCCTTATTTGTGCATAGTCACTCCCGGACATCCCTATTTTTCAAAAAGCAGGCCTAGTGCTATTTTTCTGTCTTGTTGACTCAGTCACTGACAGCTGACCCGATTAATGTTCTGTGCCCCCTGACCCTTAACCCCTGCTCCCTACCAGGTTCACTCTTGCAGGTGAAGGGCAGGTGGTAGTTGCAGGGAACATCGTTCCACTGGCCGTTCTCATGCCAGATCATCACGACACAGTCCTCTCCAGAGTTAAAGTAGTTATCCGGCTGGTTGGGCCTCCAGTTCTCAAATTCCTGCATGCGAAGACGTCAACACGGGACCATTTGATTAGAAAGGATGATAAAATGGAATGAAGAAGTCAAATGGTAATTTAATATTAATATTAATAATAACAATGTTATTCATATTGCGTACGTAACTTAAAGTAAAGTCAAATCTAATTTTAAAAAATTGCAAAGTACAGTAAAGTAAAGTAGGGGACCAGAGTAGGGGATACCTAAACTGGTCGAGAAAAAAAAAACTCACCAATGGACTCCCATCTGTCCAGCGGAACTTATTCTGCACGTCCTTGTCATTGAGTCCAATCCACTGATAGTCCTGAGCGTTAGCTAGATGGAAAATAGAACATTGAGGTGTCATGTACAGTGAGTATCAGATATGTTCTATGTTTGTGCAAAAAATGTATTACACACACACGTGTGCATGCACACACACACACACACACACACACACACACAAACACACTTCACAACAAAGACAATAAAGAGTACTTACAAACACAAGCTTGCAAACACACACACACACACACACATCCTATATCTATACTCACAGTTGACAAACTCCTGCTCCTGTTGGGAGGTGATGCTGACTAGGTGGGAGTTGAGCTCTTGGCAGCGCTGCTCAGCGTCGGGCCAGGTGTCCCTCTCTAGAAAGTGCATGTAGCAGCTCCCCATGAACTCCACCCAGCCTTCGGCACAGCCCTGCACTGCTGCACACAAACAGATAGATAGACACATTAACACATTTCCTGTAGAATGTTGGCTATTTATTTCATTTATACAACCCTCCCCGTCCCCTGTAACCACAGGCGGTGCTACCATAAGGCTAGCTGTAACCATAGACGCCGCTACCATATGGCTAGCTGTAACCATAGGCGGCTCTACCATAAGGCTAGCTGTAACCATAGGCGGCGCTACCATAAGGCTAGCTGTAACCATAGACGGCGCTACCATAAGGCTAGCTGTAACCATAGGCGGCATGTTCATAAGGCTAGCTGTAACCATAGGCGGCGCTACCATAAGGCTAGCTGTAACCATAGACGGCGCTACCATAAGGCTAGCTGTAACCATAGGCGGCATGTTCATAAGGCTAGCTGTAACCATAGGCGGCGCTACCATAAGGCTAGCTGTAACCATAGGCGGTGCTACCATAAGGCTAGCTGTAACCATAGGCGGCGCTACCATAAGGCTAGCTGTAACCATAGGCGGCGTGTTCATAAGGCTAGCTGTAACCACAGGCGGCGCTACCATAAGGCTAGCTGTAACCATAGACGGCGCTACCATAAGGCTAGCTGTAACCATAGGCGGCATGTTCATAAGGCTAGCTGTAACCATAGGCAGCGCTACCATAAGGCTAGCTGTAACCATAGGCGGTGCTACCATAAGGCTAGCTGTAACCATAGGCGGCGCTACCATAAGGCTAGCTGTAACCATAGGCGGCGTGTTCATAAGGCTAGCTGTAACCATAGGCGGCGCTACCATAAGGCTAGCTGTAACCATAGGCGGCGCTACCATAAGGCTAGCTGTAACCATAGGCGGCGCTACCATTGTCTTTTGTCACACAAAACAATGCCACAGATGTCTGAAGTTTTGAGGGAGCGTGCAATTTGCATGCTGACTGCACGAATGTCCGCCAGAGCTGTTACCAGATAATTTAATGTTCATTTCTCTCTGTTTTAGAGAATTTGTCAGTCCATCCAACCTGCCTCACAACCGCAGACCACGTGTAACCACGCAGGCTCAGGACCTCCACATCCGGCTTCTTCACCTGCGGGATCACCTTATATTATACCTTATATGAACTGTAACTCAGTAAAATCGTGTTTCAGGCCACTGTATTTAGTTAAAACTTGGCCCTCAAAATAAGGCCTTATGAAATATGTATTGTTTTGTCTTGAATAATAACATTTGAATGGCAACAAATTCATTTAGTTTCTCAATTGGGGAAGACTGTAAGAGAATGAATGCAACAATCATATCTCTGTCACTAGCAAACATAGTCATGGGTGGTACTGGTAACTCAAATTTAATCGAAAGGCACCCTGGGAAATGTGCAAATAAGGCTTAAAACCCAACAGCAGGGCTATTCAATTCCATTCCTGGTGGGCCAAAACATTTCTGGTTTTGGATTTTTGTATGGTTTTTCAAAGAACCATCCCATTTATGGTTCTTCAGAGACCCTAAAATGGTTCCGCTATGGTATCGCTCTCAATAACATTATTTTTATTTTTAAAAGTGTAGATGATCGTTGAGTTGTGAATGTCAGTGAGGTCCAGACAGCCATATCACAATTCTTCTAAATATAATCAGGACATAGTTTGAGACTCACGCGCCGCTTATGCTTGTAACGGTATACATTGTGGGACATGGCAACTTTCATTTGCATGTAAACACAAAAATAACAAAAGATTGATAACAGAGACACCAGGAATGTTGAGTGAAATGCCTATGATAGATATGCCGGCTTGTAATCACGTGAATACATCTTGCAACACATAGTGTTGTCACTGACACTCACATGTGCTGCAGTCCTCTCCAGTGAATCCATGTGGGCATTGGCACAAAGCAATGCCATCCTGCACAGAACAGGTGCCTGTGCCACACGGATTAGGCTCACAAGGGTCAGGAGTAGCTAGAAAGAGGCAGGGTTAGAATATAATGGATTGATTAGACAATATGCTTACTAGGGGGCATTGTTCATTAGCTGTTAGCATGTGGTGGATGACGCAAAGTAAACAATGGCTTATCGTAGATACTATAACCAATGGCCTATAGAACACTTCTATGATCAAATAAGCTTTTTACCGTCAACTACAGCAGGCTCCTCCACCACAACAGGGGTCACCATTGAGACGGCGGTTGCTGTTGTTGGGCTAGAGAAGAATGCAGACGGTGCCGTGACATTGATTGTTTCCGTGGGCCCTTCCAGGCCTTCTTGCTCCTGCCCTTTCTGCTCATGGCCTTCCAGCTCCTGGCCTTCCTCCACCAGGTCCAGGTCATCCCCTCTTCCCGTGTTTCCCATAGAGGTGATATACTCTGGGTAAGTCATGGTAGACCCAGGGGGCAGCACCACAGACAGGCCTTCTGCGACCGTTGACTCCCCTAGGGAGAGCCCACTGGCTGAGGTGCTCCCTTCATGCTGGCTACTGCCGTCTCCACTGACCTCTACGTAGCCCCGACCCTGCTCCGGATGCCACTGTGTTGTCACCTCCATCACCTCGTCTTCTGTCATGAAGATGACCTCAAGGCCTGAGTGGGATCCGTCACCACTGGATGGGAATCCAGAGCCGCTGTGAAAACCGGAAGGATAACCGGAGCAGAAACCGCTTGGAAAACCGGAAGCGAAGGGCTGGTAGCCAGAAACCTCCTGCTCTCCCGAGGGCTTCTCGGTCAGGTCAATGAGACCTGAATGCTCGAAAGATATGTCAGGAAGTCCGGAGCCAGAAGTGCTGGTCACATCCCCGCTGAAGAAGCCGCCCGATCCGGACACTCCACTAGAGCCACTGACATCCACACCACCTTGTCCGAACTCCTGTCCGGCCGGCTGCTGCTTGGAGATGTCAACCATCTCTCCGTCCACCATGATGATGACAGAGTCCCCGCTACCGCTCAGGTCCCTAGATACCCCACTGCCACTACCGGAGTGGGGAAGGACACCAGACGGTAGCCCACCGCTGAACTCTCCCACCCCCACCCCAGAGCCACTATTCCCAGACCCGGTGTAAGTGACAGTGGTGCTCCCCTCTACTGCCTCCTGTAGACCTCCAGAGCTAGAGCCCTGTCCTGACAAGATGTGCCCACTGCCCTCGAATGTGACTTGGAAGCCAGACCCGGAGCCATCGCCACTGGACCCACCAGATGTATCTCCACTACCAGGAGTTCCACTGCCACTACCACTGGTAGAATGCTCAGCTAAGCCTGAACCGGACACATCCACAGATACAGGTGGTACGATGGGGCTCACTGAAAAACCACAGAGAGAGAACAAAGGTTAAAGAACATGTAGTATTAATGCACTTTGACTAGAAAACAGCTTGTGCATTTAGATTTTAACAGAGGTAAACATGCTAGTATGTAATTCTCTTTCACTCTATTGTTACGTTTGGCATGGTCGGCAGGATAAATATACAGGAAATACTAGCAGTGATACAGAAATACCCGTTGACCACTTAATATAGAGATATGTTACCAGGAGTCAATTGGTCCGTTCTGGTTGTCATGTTGATAATTTCCTCCTCGACAACTACAGTAACATTGAGTCTGGTTTCAGTGTGAATAATCGTAGGTTCAGCTACAAAATAAAGAAAACCAACACAATATCATTTTCATGCTTTTAACAGCGGCTGTATATGGGCTTGAACAGTTTGAGTTTTAACAGCCACCCTACTGATGACTCTGAACAGATCCAAACTCATACATACCTCTGAAGCAGTATGCGTCGTATCTGGAGTGCTGGTCAGGGTGTCCCGTCTGGTTGGGGAAGGCGTAGATGGTGTGTACCCCAGCCTTGCCTCCTCCACAGTGGGGCCTGGGGTTGTGGATGGGGTAGCGGATGCTGCGGTCCTGCAGCCAGCCTGGACGGCACTTGTCAAAGCCCTGTCTCCAGGCGGCATAGAGCTGCCCTGTGGTGGCTAGCGTGGTGTTGAGCTTCTGACAGTGGGCCACGGCCTCCTTGTAGGAGAAGCTGTCATAGTCGCTGGTGTAGAACAGCTCCCCTGAGAGATGAGGGAGAAGAGAGAGCAGGTGGTTTTACTAGGGCGACCACATGTCCCGGATTGTGTGGGACAGTCCCGCATCTTGTGCTGCATGCTGCCCCCAAAATATTCATGCAGGCTACACTGTCCTGCGAATGTCATCAATGTCATCAAAATCATCAAGTTTGGGTCACCGCATTTGGATATTTTAAATGTAGAAGAAGAAGAAATCACTCAACATCTGGAGCTAAGCTCTGAAGAAGACGAAGACGAAGAAGGAGAAGAAGAAGAGGATGAAGAATAGGGTCCATGCACCATGTCACTGACCCTTGAGGCGGTCCACATAGCAGTAGACATCGTATCGCTCGGTAGCGGGTCTCAGGCCATAGGACCTCACGCCTGGGAGATGCTCCAGGTTCCCTGAGCACTTATCTCTGGGAGACAGGATGGGGTACCTGACCACATGAGAGAGCAAACTGTCACTATGCAGGTAAGGGTTAAGTCCCGGTTGACGGTTAACGAAGCAGTTCTACTAGGTTCCTCTTTAGGAAAAGAGACTAGAAAGTAAAATTGAGTTTTTCTATTATCTCAATCAGAGAATTTCTGCAATCATTAGGAAATATGCAGGGAAGGGATTTCTGAAAAAACCGAATTGTGCAACCCAACTGAGAAGGCTACTGGACTACTGAAATATACCCTATCTATCTCACCTGACGGTCTGGTCCCTGAGCCAGCCTGCATCACAGTGGTGGAGCCCTGCCTCGTAGGCTGCCTGGAGCTGCTGAGAGCTGGCGATGACCGCACCCACACTCTGACAGGCCAGCTGGGCCTCCACGAAGGACAGGGCATAGCGACTGGAGCCAGCACGGTAGTGGAACACTACACCTATAGTGAGGGACGGAAGGAGGGAGGAGTAGGAAGAGAGGGAGGTAGAGAGAAAGAAGGGAGATAGGGGAGGGAAGAAACAAACAGAACCAAACACAGAATTTGTGTTATTACGCTTGAAAATGAAAATGGCAACTACGGCAAAATATAAACAATTTCCTCCCTGACGTTGACCAGCACAATCTGCTAACCTGTAGGAGACATGGCAGTGTCATTGTCACGAGGGAACTCGGAGGCCACATTAGGTTTAGCTGTCACCCTGCTGATGATCTCTTCCCCCACAACTGGGGTGACCTTGGCATACGTGTCGCTCACACTGGGGAGGATGGGTAAGGGCAGTTCCTTGCTGGTGGTGTCCAGGGGGGCTTGGGTCAGAACCTCCCCTTGTGCCTCAGCCTCAGGGGCGGTGGTACGCCCCAGGTAAACCATGGGGCCAGCTGTGATGGTGGCCACCTCTGGGAACGGGGTGGTCTTGACTTCGCCGTCGTCTTCTGTGAAATAGACCATTGGCAGCACAAAAAATTAAAGCCACACTCTGTGTTACTGGAAATCACTCTGGCTTTAAGACACCCAAATGAAATTCACAATTACACCGTATACACTTTTTTTACACTTACCTTGGTAGCAGATAGCGTCGTAGCGGGAGTCTGGGTAGGGGTAGCCTGTCTGGTTAGGGAACAGGTACACGGTTCTCACTCCAAGTAGTCCTCCACCGCACTGCGGCCTGGCAATGTTGATAGGGTAGCGGACGCTTCTATCTGCCAACCAGCCCGCGTTACACACGTCCATGCCAGCCTTCCAGGCCAGGTACAACTGCCCTGTGGTGGCCAGCTTGGCCCCTAGTTTGGCACACTGGTCCATTGCCTGGTAAAAGGTGAACTTCTCCACGGACATGGAGTAGAACACTCTGCCTAAGGGATGATGTAGAGGGGAAAGAGTGAGAAACAGAGGCAGGCAAACAGAAGGTTATCTGTCATGATTTCCGCTTTTTACTTCTCAAGCTAATATAATATATTATTAGGCTAGCTAGTTGGGTAGCTTTGTATGGCAAGTGGATCAGCAATCAACATCAAGTTGATGCCCAGCTAACGATTCCAGGGAGAGAGAACATTTTTGCAATGTTACCCGTAATGTTCCCCTAATGTTTGAGTGTCCAGTTTACCGTTAGTCACGGAAACATTATATCTATGCTAGCAAAAACCTTTTGAGAACCTTTTTTGCATGTTTTGGCGTTGGAGTTAGGAAAACATTCCCTCAATGTCAAACAGAATATACCCAGAGTGCCATGTTCTCAGAACATACAATATTAATCTTGAAACTAAAACTGGAAACTAAATGTTCTTGCAACGTCCCATGAAACGTTGCAAGAACATTTAGTTTCCAGTTTTCTGAGGGTTAATGGAATATTACATTAACGTCCCTCCAAACATACACAGAACATGGTTGACAGGTCTCAGAATATACGATATTACGGCTCTGCCATGATCTCAGAACATGAGATATTAATGTTCTAGACACGTTTCATGGGAACGCTGCAAGAACATTCATGTGTCCAGTTTTCTCAGGGTTAGGAGAATATTCCATCAACATCCCACCAAACATACAAAGAACATGGCTGCCATGTTCTCAGAACATAAGATATTAATGTTCTAGACACGTTCTAGACACCGCAAAAATTTCATTAGACGTCACGCCTTGTTACTGTTGCCAAGACAATCAGGGCCACTGATCAATTCATAGCTCTTTATATGTTGACACGCTCAGGGACACTCACACACAGTGCATTTGACATACAGTGTTTTTAACTTTTTGACAAACATGATTACATTGTGCATGTTCATTTATACAGTAATCATTATTCAATAGTCCTCACCTGGGATTTGAACTCACAAACTCTTGGTTCACAGTAATACTGCAATCTTCCTGCTATGCTACCATGTCCGTGTAAGGTATCAATTAATCAGATTATTCTCTCATCATTGATTTCATTTAATTATTTAAGCAATTTAAGGGCTTTCAGAATAGTTGTCTAATGTTGGTGGGGCCTGTTATCCTGTTTTAAAGATATTCCTGAATCACTACGATCAATAAAATAGTTTTGCTTGAGTGTACGGAGCAATTTAACGGAGCGTTTGCTTACCACCCTATTGCTTACAGCGTTACACCTATCAAGTTGTTTCAGATTAGTGCCTGGAGAGGATGGGTTGGGGTTTCTTCTGGACAGGACAGGGCCTAACTATACTGGCCCAATAAGCACATTTCTTAGAGATATCCGTTATTGGGACAGTGGTTAGGGTGTTCGTCATTGGTGCTGGTGGCCTATGTTTTGAGACCCGCTAGGGCAATCACCCTACTCTCACGTTATTAAGATTAAGGCAGCCCTCCGCACCTCTCTGATTCAGAGGGGGTGAGTTCAATGTGGTAGACAAATTTCAGTTCAACGCATTCAGTTGTACAACGGACTAGTTATCCCCATTTCTCTTTCCTTTCTTAGCAAAATATGCTAACGGCCTCCCGGGTGGCGCAGTGGTCTAGGGCACTGCATCGCAGTGCTAGCTGCGCCACCAGAGTCTCTGGGTTCGCGCCCAGGCTCTGTCGCAGCCGGCCGCGACCGGGAGGTCCGTGGGGCGACGCACAATTGGGCTAGCGTCGTCCGGGTTAGGGAGGGTTTGGCCGGTAGGGATATCCTTGTCTCATCGCGCTCCAGCGACTCCTGTGGCGGGCCGGGCGTAGTGCGCGCTAACCAAGGGGGCCAGGTGCACGGTGTTTCCTCCGACACATTGGTGCGGCTGGCTTCCGGGTTGGAGGCGCGCTGTGTTAAGAAGCAGTGCGGCTTGGTTGGGTTGTGCTTCGGAGGACGCGTGGCTTTCGACCTTCGTCTCTCCCGAGCCCGTACGGGAGTTGTAGCGATGAGACAAGATAGTAATTACTAGCGATTGGATACGACGAAAAGTGGGGAGAAAAGGGGATACAAGAATTTTTTTTAAATGTAAAAAAAAAAATATGCTAACGTCATTATTTGGCAAAAGTTACAACACGCTAACTTGATCTAAGAAACCCTAACCCCTCCTCACTATAGGCACTTCTGTAGATTAAAACACTTGATAGGTGTAAGCAATAGGGTGAATTCACTTTGAAGTAAATCTCTGCAACTTTTAAGAGTACACTCAAGAAAAACTATTTGATTGATCATAGTGATTCAGGAGTCTCGTTAAAACAGGTTAACAGGCCCCACCAACATTAGACAACTATACAGAAAGCCCTTAAATTGCTGAAATAAGTCAATCAAATCAAATCAACGATGTGAATAGTCAGATTATCCGACGCCTGACACCATCATGGTGGCATAGTGGGTAGATTGGAGTACTGTGAACCAAGAAGTTGTGAGTACAAATCCCAGGTAAGGACATGTTGTAAAATAACTCATGTATAAATGAACATGCACAATGTAAATATCTACACCAAATATTCAAGTTGAAAACACTACTGTATGTTAACAGCACTGTGTGTGATTATCCCTAACCTTGCCAACATTTAAAGAGCTATGAATGGATCAGGGGCTCAACAATCAAGGCCTTGGTTGGATCGGCAGCAGTAATAAGGTGTGACGGGTAATTCAATATTTTTTTTTGGGGGGGGGGGGGGGGGGGGATGTTTCTTTGGGACCATCAGGTGACGGCTTGTCAACTGATACACCGAAATGTCCCCATGAAACGTGTCTAGAACATTAATATCTTATGTTCTGAGAACATGGCAACCATTTTCTTTGTATTGTTTGGGGGGGACATTTGTGGAATATTCTACTAACCCTCAGAAAACTGGACACATTAATGTTCTTGCAATGTTCCCATGAAACATGTCTAGAACATTATCTTAAGTTCTGAGAACATTGTAACCATGTTCTGGGTAAGTTCTATTTCACCTGAAAGGAAGGTCTTTTGGAAACATTCTTCGCACATCATGGGTACATTACACTGAAAACGTTAGTTAATGACCAAATGAGACACTTAAGGGAACATTCTCTAATGTTATGGGAACGTTTTTGCTGGCTGGGGGGAGCTCCTTTTATGCTTTGCATAATACTTTGACTTCAAATGATCATGCCCCTATTTATATGCTATAAATCATTTAACTTAGATGCTTATCTACGTGCAACACAAAACAGCTTGCATAATGACCATGATAACCATGACAAACTACAATATTTCTTGTTGAGTACCTGACATCTTCTGTGCGAAGCAGTACACATCATAGGTCTCATTGACCTCTCTCACGCCATAGGTTCGCACGCCCGGGAACTCATCCTTGTCTCCAAAGCAACCCTCACGAGGCTCATGGATGGGGTACCTTGAGTAGATCATGTGACATGGCAAAGAAAAAAAAGGTGTATACACATTCCAAACCATGGTTTAGAACCCAAATACCCAACTAGCGGTCCGGAGCCGGACTTAGAACGGGGTCAACACGGGGATTGTAGAATTGCAGTAAATGAGCTTCAAAACAGAAAGAAAATGCCACATGCAAAATGTGTAGAATTGCAGGAAATTAGCTTTAAAACGGCAAAATGTTCTCTCCGCCAACAAAGGGGGTGTGAACAGTTTGGGGTCGCATGGGTTGCGAGTTGGGGGTTTGTTACTACGCCAAAAAATGACAATATCCATCCGTACTTTTGCCACCTAGGAAATTTGTGTGACCGGACCTTCTCCAACAGTACTTGAGTATCCCTCGTCTAGAACAACATTTCACATTCCCACAAAACCCTTCAGGTTAGTTCATTTCTACAGTATTTACACAGGAAAACATCAAAGATGGCTTCCCTAAAACAAGTATGACTGACAATAGTGCACACTGGTTTACCTAAAACAGTCATGACAGATAACGGTTCACAGTTTAGTATGTCAGAATCACCTGACTGTTTGGTCAGATAGCCAACCGGCGTCACATTGGTGGAAGCCATCGTCAAAGGCAGCCTGTAACTGGGCTGGGGTGGCGATGGTGGCACTGTTCTGGATACAGGCAGCCTTGGCCCTCTCAAAGTTCAGAGTGTAGCGTGTAGAGATGGCTCGGTAGTGGAACACAATACCTGGGAAGGAGAGAACAAATTGCCCTCACTGTATTATTATTGATTATTATACCATTTCAGAGGGTAGGCTAGTGTATATATGAGGAAGAGTATTGTTTTCGGTCCTATTAATGGGATATTTCACTCCAAAAATATAATATAATTTTCAAAACTAAAATGTTCTTGGGAGAGGGCGCGCTCTTACTAATTTTGCTTTCCTATTAAACATACTACTTTCCGTATGAAATATTATCATTTATTTATATTTTACAGTACCTGAGTATTAAATAGAAACGTCGTTTGACTTGTTTGGAAGAAGGTTAGCGGTAGCTTTTTGGACTCCTCTGTCTGTATGTTGAACAAGGGGATTAGCGAAATCGATGGCGCCAACTAAACTGACTTTTTGGGATATAGAGAAGGATTTTATCTAACAAAACAACCATTCATGTTTAGCTGGGACCCTTGGGATTGCAAACAGAGGAAGATCTTCAAAAGTAAGTGATTTATTTATTTGTGATTTTATGAAGCCTGTGCTGGTTGAAAAATATGTTGATGTATGGTATGGTATGGTATGCTTTCGCCTATTGTAAATCAGACAACGCAGTTAGATTAACAAGAATTTAAGTTTTTAAATTTTTAAGATAGTTGTATGTTCATGAATGTTTAATATTACAATTATTTATTTGAATTGCGCGCCCTCCAATTTCACCGGATGTTGTACCTACAAATCAGAAACGTCTAACACATCATTGTGATCTCTACAGCGCTGTTGGCTGGTCGTCATTGACCTTGCGTAGGCTTAAACACTGGTATACACTGATTTATAAGGCCATATTGGGTAAAATGACATTTTATCTCTGTTCTTTTTTAGTCAGGTCAGTAAATAAATATCAATTACAGTCCCACTCTGATTTGCTTCTAACAGTACCAAAAATTAGAACAGGTCATGGTAGAAATAGTTTTAGTTACTCAGCTCCGTGGTCCTGGAATTCTCTCCTGAACATTTTAAAATGTGATGATCTAGTTTCGTTGGTGGAGTTTAAACACTTGATCGATGTATATATCATAGAAGAGTGTAATTGTTTTTAGGCCAGCTGTTTTTGTCAAGATGTTTGTGTTTTTAATGTAATATGTAATTTTTGTACTGTATGTGTGTTTATAGTTGTGTTTAATGTTGTGTTAGTGTATGTAAGTTGTTTTGTCTGAAACGTTATTCCCCCTGCTGCTATTGGACCAGGTATCTCTTGGAAAATATATATTATCTCAATGAGAAAAAAACTGTATAAATAAAGGTAAAAAAAAGAAAAAAGGTACCTATACCTAATAGCTTGAGATCATACCTACAAAATGCATTCAGAGCCTGTAGTTACACTCCAAGTCATACCTTGAACCTGGATGTCCACTGAGTCATAGTTTTCCTCGATGCCGTGCATGACCTCACAGCGATAGGAGCCTGAGTCCTTGGAGCGCAGCTCCGTGATCTCTATGGTGATGTCGGTGGGCACCAGCGGGTAGTTGGCCATGGTGACCCGGTCTAGGTACTCCGTCTCCACGTGAACTTTGCCCTCCGACGCTACCAGGATGAGGGTGGCCTTGCCCTTGGTGATGTATGTCCACTTGATGCGGTGGGACAGGGGGTTGACAGTGGGCATGCCCGGGTGGTTGATCGGGTTGTCGTGGAAGTAGCAGGGCACCACCACCTTGGTGCCCATCAGAGGGTGCAGTGGCACGTCCATGGGGATGCTGACACTCAAGGTACTGTCGAGATCTGGGGAGGATAGTATGAGATTTATTTTTACGTTATATTAGTAGATCATGTAGGGAAGATGTTGCCCTACAGTAAAGTGGATTAAATTCATGTCACCTGCCTGCATTATTCCAAACCCTATTTTAAGAGACTATAAAACACTTTTACCTATTGCATTTGGTTTCAGCGGTGGGATACACACACTGCATATAACAGAGGCCCTGTTTGAATAGCTAAAACGGTGTTCTTCCCTATTTGAACGCAATTCATCCTTCCCTATGTCCTTCTTTAATGTTGATTGGATTTGATTGAATGAAAGCAGTGGAGTGGAAAGCTTGCATACACCTATTCATGTTAGATCAGTGATTACTTCAAGGAAAGGAGAAAGGAACAATGCTTTTTTCATAGTATTTGAATTGGGCCGGTGAACAATAGTGATGCAATATAACACATACCGCTAGGGTCTTCAAATGATATTGTTGAGGTGACGAAGGGCAGAGACACACACAGTAGGAGCAAGGTGATCATGGTTTACCTGTAATGGAAGAAAAAACTGTCAGTGAAAAAAATGGCTGTCTTGTCAGATTTGGTGAGGCACTGTAATTTAGCCTGGTCAATCAGACTGAGCTCTCGTTTTGGTTGACCAGGCTGACTGTAAACGACACAACGGCATCACGTTTTTTTTATGGGTTTCAATGGTGTGTTAAAAGCCTCATTAGACCACCAACGGTTGCTGTTCTCTGTTTAGCCAGGTGGTAGAAGCACATGGCTGTACTCGTTTATATCTACTAGATGATTGTGATTGAGACCGAACTTTACTTTACGGTGACCTTGCAGTGATTTCCCTCTTACCTGATTCTATTTTACATTTAAGCTTCAACAGAATACACATTCCCACATTTATTTTGTGTCCTGTGCTGGGTTGACTTTCGCCAGGCAACATCTATTTAAATGATTCCAACTTGTCTGGTGTGAAAGGTTTTACCAGATAGTTTATTTACATGTATTCTTCAGTACAACACAGCTACTTTTCTCCTTAGTGCCACCATATTCACACAGGCTAACTGCTACTATATATCAGCATTGGCTGGTTGTACTGTGCTCTACCATTGGAAACAGCATGTCAAAAATCACTCCCCATTCTCAAATACCACTCACATGTTCATCAATGAATAAAACCCCTCTTTCCCTGGCACAGGAAATGTTCTCAGCGCAAAAATAGAATTTCCAATGTATACAGCATGGGAAGTCTTTATACAGTAGCTTATAGGAAAAGGGAAAAAACGTGATTCATTCAACCCAACGCGTCCAATTTGTGTTTTTTTTTTACAGGAAAAAATGAAATACTCAGTCAGGGTAGTTTTCCAGAGGTTCTCAGATACTGGCCCTTTCAGTGTATAGTAGTCTCTCTGCCTCCAGTCACTTCCTCTCTGGCTAGTGAAGAGTTTGTGTGTGTGTGTGTGTGTGTGTGTGTGTGTGTGTGTGTGTGTGTGTGTGTGTGTGTGTGTGTGTGTGTGTGTGTGTGTGTGTGTGTGTGTGTGTGTGTGTGTGTGTGTGTGTGTGTGTGTGTGTGTGTGTGTGTGTGTGTGTGTGTGTGTGTGTGTGTGTGTGTGTGTGTGTGTGTGCGCGCGCGTCTGTGTGTGAATAAAAGCTGCCTTGATGGTGGATAAAAGCATGGTTACATGGTTATTCCACATGGGCAGGGATGTTACTGGTCACTTCAGCTGAGATGCCTGGTGGCCTAATGGGTCACTGGGTGTGATCCTGCTCTTCTATGTCCAGGGGGTAAATAAGGTAGAGGACAACCTTCCCCAAAATGTGAGGGATGAGAGTGGACACTAGATGTATTAACTCCTGAGTCTGTTATGCCATTTAGCTCTGCTAAAGGATTGTACCCATACTTTCTCATCTCCTTCAGCACACGACACAATACAATCATCTTGATCTGTTTGGATGACAGAAAGGGCTAGTCAAAGGCTGTAGATATCAGATAGGCATTTAGAGGTCATGGAACGACTGTGTGTTATCGCTTACAGTAGGCAGAGATGGCGTCAAGACCAGAACTCTCAAGGCCCAGATCCATACCTGCATTAGAGTACGGTAAAAACCTAAAGTGTTACCAATGGTTGCGAAGTGTTACCAATAGTTGCCAAGTGTTACCAATGGTTTCCTACTCTTGAATAGCTCTTTGAGAGAGTGAGCCACTGTAACCCAGGTTTATTTCTTCTCTGCTTTCCACCACAGCCTTACTGTACCTTCATTGTGTTACATTTTGAGGGGTCCATGCAGTCCAGCAACCCTTTGATAGATTACAAACTAGACTCATTCCAACATCCAGACACAGATGGACTCTACCCTACAAGGAGATTACATCATATCTGTTCTTCTTCATTTCAGTCCTGGGATAAGTTCATTAGGCACCAAACGAAAGAATACGGACTGAAATATGGAGGGACTACCGGGACTTGTCCAATCATCAATCATTTTAATATTTCTTTGCAATGTTAAAAAAAATATTACCTGCCCTAATGAACACTACCCTGAGGTAAATGAAAGACTACAGAGGGAGGCCAGAGGAATTCAGAGGCCAGTAAAGTCAGTCTCACAAGTTCAAAGTTCAAAAGTCATTCCACCCAAGTGTATCACAAGTAGGTTTGACTCTGCTCACACGCAGTCATGTACACACAAACATAAATCCACACTGGGGTCACACGCCTAGACAAATTCACTCACTCACTCTCTCACACTCTCTCTCACACACACACACACAGACACACACAGAGAGGCTTGGGTCACATGCCTAGACAAGTTCACACACGTGTGTGAGAGCAGACCTGCATTCTCTAAGTTTCACAATCTCAGGAAATACAGCTCCAACATTCTCTAAGTTCCACACACTCAGGAAATACAGCTCCAAAATTTGCAGTCAGAGATCTAACTGGGTGGATCAGCTCAGTTATATTTGGGAGGAAACACTAAATGGCACATGCACATGAAATTGCATATCACCTTAGAATTGTAGAACCTCCAGGTAAATCATAAAATTAACTATATTCTTCATAACTCCTCTTAGGGCTGGATTCAATTTGTATTGCATAAGTATGGCAGGTAAATCCATTTTAATTCAATCACTTTTTGATAGCATCCCTTTTCATTTAAACAAAACATTCCATACAGTACATGTTTGCCCATTGAAGAAGTATTCAGAAAGGGAGTTTTTGGAACTGAATGTCAAAACATTTAGGAGATAGAGGTGCTCAAAGTTGACCAATTTTGCATACCCCACCATACCATGAGACATCCATGTCTTCCTTACTGGAAAATATAAACGGTTGAGTTTGATATCGTTAAAAAGCATACAGAGTTGTCAAACTATTTCATAATTTATTTTTAAAAATTGTTTTAATGTAAATGATCTAAAAACCTGTAAACTCCGATTTTTGTCATATTTGCTTAGATCCTACTTTACATCATCTGAGGTTGTGTTGTTCCCGCCATCGGTTGAGACGCAACATTCTCTTGAATGCAGGGTTGGTGTCCTTTCATTGATAGAAATATAATTCATAGAATGGACCTATCCCTTCAGACCACTGCAATGTAGCTGGTACTCCAATTAAAATTAAAATTTAACTTACATTTTAACTTCTAATTACTACCACAAACATTGTCGCCGGTCCACCCAACTTTGAATGTCAACTCAAATTGTTGTTTTTATTCTATGATCTATGTTTCTATGATTTCAAAAGCTTTCCGGTGGAGGTTTGACCTTATAATTTAAAACAACTGATATTACAATTCAAGTTAACATTCTCTAATGTGTGGACCTCCAACCATCTTTGTGGTACCATTCGAAAGTTGATGTTTTAATTGTATTCCCATTTTAGTACATTTATCAGCCAAAACATGACACCCCACTCTGTATTCAAGAGCCTATTGTGTCTCAACTGATGGTGGGAGAAACACTAAAACCTCAGATGATGTAAAATAGGGTCTAAGCTACAAAATATGTGAATACACATGTTTTAGATAATTGACATTAAAGGAAAAAAAGGAAATTTCAACAGCAACAAAAAAAATCTAGAAATTCTTAAACAGTTTGGCAACCCTGTTGGTAAGCTTATAAATTAGTTCAATCTCAACCATATGTCTTTTCCAGTGATGAAGACATATGGTGAAGACAGTGATGAAGACATATGGTGCGGTATGCAAAATAGTTGAATAATTATAAATCCTCTTGGCGCACGGATCCCTTTAGCGGGATCATTTTCGTAAACAACCGCTGAATTGCGGAGCGCCAAATTCCCCCCAAAATACTAAAAATATTTATTTTCATGAAATCCCAAGTGAAATATACCAAAACACAGATTAGCTTGTTGTTAATCCACCTATCGTGTCAGATTTTGAAAATGTGCTTTACAGCGAAAGCAATCCAAGCGTTTGTGAGTTTATCAATCACTAGACAAAACAGTAAGAACAGCTAGCCACAAATTAGCTTGGTCACGAAAGTCAGAAAAGCAATACAATTAATCGCTTACCTTTGATGATCTTTGGAGGTTTGCACTCAGTTACACAATAAATGTTATTTTTGTTCGATTAAGATTATTTTTATAACCAAAAACCTCCATTTGGTTTGCCCGTTATGTTCAGAAAACCACAGGATCATACCGGTCCTGAAGGGCAGACGAAAATTCCAAAAAGTATCCGTAATGTTCGTAGAAACATGTCAAACGTTTTTCATAATCAATCCTCAGGTTGTTTTTAACATACATAATCGATAATATTTCAACCGGACGGTAAACTATTCAATACTACAGAGAAAGAAAATGTCGAGTTACAACTCTCGCGCGCATGAACTAATCAAAGGACACGCAGCGTTTTGATAAATCTCACTCATTTTTCAAAATAAAAGTTTGAAACTATGTCTAAAGCCTGAGGAAGCCATTGGAAAAGGAATCTGGTTGATACCCCTTTAAATGGAGGATGGGCAGGCAATGGAACAGGGATTTTTCCAAATAAAAGGCACTTCCGGGTTGGATTTCCTCAGGTTTTCGCCTGCAAAATCAGTTCTGTTATACTCACAGACAATATTTTGAGTGTGTTCTATCCTAATCTGTCAATTATATGCATATTCTAGCATCTGAGCCTGAGAAATAGTCAGTTTACCTTGGGAACGTTATTTTTCCAAACATAAAAATAGTGCCCCCTAGTTTAAAGAGGTTCTTTGAGCACCTTCATCTCTTGAATGTTTTGGCATTCAGGTCTAAAAAGTCACTGTCTGAGCACTTCTACAATGGAAAAATATGCATGAAAGGTTTCGTTCAAGTCAAAAGGGGTGCTGTCAAAAAAAATTTGAATTCAAATTAATTTACCCTCGTGGAAGATCTGCGTTATAGCTCGATGGACAGGCGTTCGCCTCCCACGTTCGCGGAACCTGCATTTGTTGGCTCAATCGGAAATTACCTTTACATTTTAACGTGGATCTTTCGTGATATTACTTTGAATCCAGCCCTTAGTTAGGACAGCAACTTTTTCTGGAACTCTCAAAATCTTCAATCTATCTAGGACCTTCTTTGAAAATCTAGAAGGAGAAGGGCTTTGTCTGCCTGATAAAGAGGGACTTTATGAAGTGTTCGAATAATCCAATGATTTGATCCCAGCATTCCAACTGAGCTGGATATAGTTCTAAACTTTGATTTGAATGCATGTACCACACAACTAGTAGCTAAGGCAACGTTGACCATAACGCTAAGTTCACAAAAGGGAGGCCTTTCAAGAATGAATTTGATGAAAATCCCTCCCTGAAGAACTAGCTGTTCCCTAACACAGTTGCCATATATAAATATTCAGCATGGCCAACCAAAACCTTATCCCTGGGTTTACTGTAGCATACTACTCTATCTCTCTACAGGTAGCCAATAGATCCACATGCTCTTTCAAGGCATCAATTAAAACCTTGCCATCCTCCAACCTTCACGATCTACACTCCCATTGTGAGCCAGCCAAGTCTGGAGCGGCAGCCGTATAGGTCTTCTACCCCTTCCACAGTATGTCCATTCAGCCAGTGTGGTATGCTCTGTTCCCCATTGAGGTGGAGGCCAATAAGGCCCTGGTCTGTTCCTCCCGTGGTGGAGCCCTGTGAATTTGGATGAATGCAGGGCCCTGGGAGGGTGTTGGAAGCCAAGATAAACACAGGGCTATGGGGGCTGTATTCCTAAGGAGGCCCTTAAACCCGCCTCGTTCTCTGGAGACCACGGGCACCATAACAGAGTGGACATTGACAACAGAGGCCCTCAGAGGGGTAAGGGAGCAGGGGGCTGGGGAACATGCCCATTGCCCATCATAGACCTGTATATAAAATATTGTTGAAACAATTGATTTTCAGGACAAACTCTTAAAATGAATGATCAAGGAAAACAAAACATGTATGTGAATATTCTAAGTTATTATATTTCATCACTTTTTCAAAATTCTAAATGGGGGAAATACAACATTTCCCAGAATGCATTAGTTTAACCCTGGAGTTTACCCTGAGGTCTTCAAAAAATAAGCCAAACAAATGAATATAAAGATCTATGAATATATTTGACTATTCTAAGCACTAAGGTTAAAAGAGTATATGAACATTGTTTCCAGAGAAAAGTGATATATTCTTTGGTATCTGGAAGAGTGACCTGTCAGAATCAATAAAACTCTCATGTTCTATGACTGGGTGGAATTTTCTTTAAATTGCACTAAATTAAATTCCACTTCCTGCCGCTCAAACTCAAATTCAATAAGAATTTCAACTCATGAGTTGGACACAAACACCCAATGCGGATACTGTATGTATGTGCATGTGTACAGTACATAGGTGTGCATGTACTGTATACACACAGATGAGCACATAGATATATACGTGCATTTGCAAATACACACGCATGCACATGCGTGTCATACACACGCCCACAGTAAACATTATATAGTAGCATATATTTTCTGACTTCATGGTTAGGAACAATAGATCATTCATGTCGTGTCTTAAAAAAGCATTACTTTTACGAATGTGTCGGGGATAAAGAGACTGTCCATAGTTGTCCTGATCATTTCCCTTTCTGTAGAAATTCTCATAGCCAAACTACTGTATGCATTGATTAAAACTGTTCAAACTACGGCACAGTGCATTCCTAAACTGTTATCAAATCAATCAAATGTTATATGTCCACAGAGCTGAATACAAAAGTTGTAGACCTTACAGTGCAAAGCTTACTTACAAGTCCTTAACCAGCAATGCAGTTTTAAGAAAAATAAGTGGTAAGTAAAAAATAGATAAGTAAAAAATCTAAAATAACAGTAACAAATAATTAAAGAGCAGCAGTAAAATAACAGTAGTGAGGCTAGATACAGGGGGTACCGGTACAGTCAATGTGCGGGAGCACCGGTTAGTCGAGGTAATTGAGGTAATATGTACATGTAGGTAGAGTTAAAGTGACTATGCATAGATAATAAACAGAGAGTAGCAGCAACGTAAAAGAGGGGGGCAATGCAAATAGTCTAGGTAGCCATTTGATTAGCTGTTCCGGAGTCTTATGGCTTGGGGGTAGAAGCTGTTAAGAAGCCTTTTGGACCTAGACTTGGTGCGCCGGTACCGCTTGCCGTGCAGTAGCAGAGAGAACAGTCTATGACTAGGGTGGCTGGAGTCTTTTTTTTACGGCCTTCCTCTGACACCGCCTGGTATAGAGGTCCTGGATGGCAGGAAGTTTGGCCCCAGTGATGTACTGGGCCGTACGCATTACCCTCTGTAGTGCCTTGCGGTCAGAGGCCGGGCATACTCTCGATGCTCTCAGGATGCTCTCGATGGTGCAGCTGTAGAACTTTTTGAGGATCTGAGTACCCATGCCAAATCTTTTCAGTCTCCTGAGGGGGAATAGGCTTTGTTGTGCCTTCTTTATGACTGTCTTGGTATGTTTGGACCATGATAGTTTGCTGGTGATGTGGACACCAAGGAACTTGAAGCTCTTAACCTACTCCACTACAGACCCGTCCACAATCATATCCTTTGTCTTGATCACGTTGAGGGAGAGGTTGTTATCCTAGCACCACACGGCCTGGTCTCTGACCTCCTCCCTATAGGCTGTCTCGTCGTTGTTGGTGATCAGGCTGGTCAGGCTGATCAGGCTACCACTGTTGTGTCATCGGCAAATTGATGATGGTGTTGGAGTCGTGCCTGGCCATGCAGTCATGAGTGAACAGGGAGTACAGGAGGGGACTGAGCACGCACCCCTGAGGGGCCCCCGTGTTGAGCATCAGCATGGCGGATGTGTTGTTCCCTACACTTACCACCTGGGGGCGACCCATCAGGAAGTCCAGGATCCAATTGCAGAGGGAGGTGTTTAGTCCCAGGGTCCTAAGCTTAGTGATGAGCTTTGAGGGCACTATGGTGTTCAACTGTAGTCAAGCTCAAGCTGTAGTCAGTGAATAGCATTCTCACGTAGGTGTTCCTTTTGTCCAGGTGGGAAAGGGCAGTGTGGAGTGCAATAGAGATTGCATCATCTGTGGATCTGTTGGGGCGGTATGCAAATTGGAGTGGGTCTAGGGTTTCTGGGATGATGGTGTTGATGTGAGCCATGACCAGCCTTTCAAAGCACTTCATGGCTACAGACGTGAGTGCTACTATGGCACAGTGCATTCTAAATCTATTCAAACTACGGCACAGTGCATTCTAAATCTGTTCAAACTACGGCACAGTGCATTCTAAATCTGTTCAAACTACGACACAGTGCATTCTAAATCTGTTCAAACTACGGCACAGTGCATTCTAAATCTGTTCTAACTACGACACAGTGCATTCTAAATCTGTTCAAACTACGACACAGTGCATTCTAAATCTGTTCAAACTACGACACAGTGCATTCTAAATCTGTTCAAACTACGGCACAGTGCATTCTAAATCTGTACAAACTGCGGCACAGTGCATTCTAAATCTGTTCAAACTACGACACAGTGCATTCTAAATCTGTTCAAACTACGGCACAGTGCATTCTAAATCTGTACAAACTGCGGCACAGTGCATTCTAAATCTGTTCAAACTACGACACAGTGCATTCTAAATCTGTTCAAACTACGACACAGTACATTCTAAATCTGTTCAAACTACAGCACAGTGCATTCTAAATCTGTTCAAACTACGGCACAGTGCATTCTAAATCTGTACAAACTGCGGCACAGTGCATTCTAAATCTGTTCAAACTACGACACAGTGCATTCTAAAACTGTTCAAACTACGGCACAGTGCATTCTAAGACTTCCAACAGCCGAATACTGTAACAGCCTTAGCTGATACATGCAATACATGCTGAAAACTGCAACTAACAATTCAGTTCAACCTATACATTTTCAATAAAAGCAAAAGATATCAAAATCAGACAGACATCTTTGGGACACATCGTCTCAAAGAAAGATCCAAATCCTTCGTTGAATGTATAGTATTACTCGAACAAATCTAAATTTGGCTGCCTTTTGCCTCTGTCAGAAATGACATAGGACTGTGTTGGGTAGGAAAGGAAGTTCAGCCATACAGTTACCCTCTAACCCAGGGGTGGGCAATTCCAGTCCTCGTGGGCCTGTTTGGTGTCAGAGTTTTTCCCCAGCCCCAGGTAGCACACCTGACTCCAATAATCACCTAATCGTGATCTTCAGTTTAGAATGCAATTTGATTAATCAGCTGTGTTTGCTAGGGATGGAGAAAGAGTGTGACACCAATCAGGCCCCCGAGGACTGGAATAGCCCACCCCTGCTCTAACCCCAACTGGTATAGTAGCCAGGAAACACACTGGCTATAGGCATCATGTTCATGCTCACTGCCCCTGAACAAGGCAGCTAACACACTGTTCCTAGGACGTCATTGAAAATAAGAATTTGTTCTTAACTGACTTGCCTAGTTATATGAAGGTAAAATAAATAAAATAAAAATAGTCATGCCATGCCCACAACAAGTGACCCCTCAGTTTTATACATATATACACTGATAAAATACAGAAGATATTGTTTCATTTGCACAAAATGTATCCAAAGAAGTCAAATTTCACCAATGGCTCTGACACTGACTATGTGAGTGACAGCAGGGACAATCAAGTCAGCACAACAAAGCACACTAAGCAAAAGGAAAAAACAACATAGAATGTAAAAGTTTGAGTGACAAGAATCTCAGAATTTCACTGCAGTTCCATGTTATGAAATAGATTGAGCTGCAGAAAAACTTCTGAATTCTGATAAGCTATGTACACGTTTTTATTACACAGCTCATCAGCTTAAAAAAACGATTTGCATGTTTTTTTTTTACTCTCTAAAAGCTTTAAAACATTAAAACAAAATGCCTTTATCTATATTTTCTAGGTGTTACTGAGGCCAAGGTACATTTTATTCGGTCCAGAACTCTCATCCCCTCTTACTAGCAGCACTGGAAGCTGCCCAGTACCGATGTACCAAAACTTTACCTTGCCACTGTCCTCCAAGCCAAGGATAAACGTCAAGTTATCAAGAGGCCAAATTGTGCCTCTTGAACAGGATATGTTTTAACGCAGTATTCTTGTCCCTGAATGGATTGGTACTGTATAATGCACTCCTGTAGTAAGTAGTAACGTACCGTTGATGCGTCTTGACTCTAACCTGTGAGCCAAATCCTTCTGTGTTCTGACTGTGTGCTGCTCCCAGATGTGCTGGGAGTAGAAAGAAGCTTTATTCAAACGGAGTACCAAGTTTAGCAGTTAGAGAGAGAGTGAGAGAGAGAGGGGGGGGGAGAGGGAGAGAGAGAGAGAGAGAGGGGGGGGGGAGAGAGAGAGAAAGGGGGGGAGAGATAGGGAGAGAGAGAGGGGGAGAGAGAGAGAGGGGGAGAGAGAGAGAGGGGGGAGAGAGAGAGAGGGGGGGAGAGGGGGGGGAGAGAGAGAGAGGGGGGGGAGAGATAGGGAGAGAGAGAGGGGGGAGAGAGAGAGAGGGGAGAGAGAGAGAGAGAGAGGGGGGGGGGAGAGAGGGGGGGAGAGGGAGAGAGAGACAGAGAGAGAGAGAGGGGAGAGAGAGAGAGAGAGAGAGAGAGAGAGAGAGAGAGAGAGACAAAGAGAGAGCTGTAGTGGAGAGGTAGTGTCGAATCGTCTTGCCAATAATGTGAGGTCATGCAAGCAGTCTGAGGATTTGAAAACCAAAGCAGTACCACGGAACCACACTACTCTACAGTACTAGTGAATGGTTGCTATTTGATAGGTTGTGTTCAGAATAAAGGTGAAATTGGCATGAGGCTGATAAAACTAAATCCATAATATTTTTCTACCTCCTGTTCAGAGGATTAGAACTATTGCTAAAATATTTTTTTGGGGGGGGGAAAGCATAACTCAGAATGAACATGGATATAGTGTTTTGGTGTGTTGGACTGTGCTTGTAATAATATTAAAATATGATCATATAATTTTGTATTATACAGTATCAGTAAACCTGGGACACATTTCCAGTTAATTCTTTACAATAAAAGTGCATCCCTTTGGAGAGTATAACAATTCAAATATTCACATTCAGGTTTATGGACTTTCACTACATGAGAGAAAAGACCAAAGGCTAAGTAGATGCAGAATGATCCACAATCTTTCGTAATAAGAGCTGACTGTTTGTACTGAGGCCAAACAACTATCTAAGCTAGTTTGGACGCAGCATTTTGGAAGTGTTTTGGGCGAGTGAGGGTTTGGGGTCTTCTCAACACTGCCTGTTAAACACACACAGGCACAGAGAGAGGCTTGGGAAATTGGATATGTGCCTTTCTCTGATGTAGGCCATACATGTCGACTGGAGCCATGGCATCCAGCACTCATCCAAAAGTCAGCAACAATAGTCTATATCATCGCTTTATAGAACTGTAAAAAAGTGTTTTGGTGCTTGAGGTACTGTTTAAAAAAGCCAGTGCAGACCACGATTCACCAGCCCAAAAAACGAATCACTGCTTCCACGTGTAATTACCTTGCTGCTGCCTGCCTACTGGGCGTGGCTAATCTGATAAAGAGAGGGAAATGGACACATGGGCGCAGAGCTAGCAACAAAGAAGTGTTCGCTGTGGTACTGTGAGCGTGTAAAGTAATGTACGTAGCCCTATTTGAGAGTTGATAGTGAAGTCTGTTTTCAGGGATGTTAATCATTTGTTAGGCGTGACCTGCCTAGCCTGAATGTGTGTAGCCCACTGCTAATGATAATGCTATGGCTACATGGGGGCTGTTCAGTTTGATGCCATTGTCTCACATTTCAGTCCTTTTTGTGCGATAGTGGATCCTTGACTGGTATAATTGTATGCTACAGTGGCAGTGCCTTTCCCACAGTGCCTTTCCCACCAATTGTATGCTACAGGCCAAGAGCATTATCCTAGCCTTACAGCATACTTGACGTGGCTAACACTAGCTTCAGGCTCTACCTGGGCCTGCTTACTATTAGCCATCCATGTTCATGGATGTGATTCAGGCACTACAATAATGTTTAGCTTTATGCATGTTTATCTTTGTAGTGTGCAATTGAGTACATGATTTACTGTATTTAGCTTAACTCATGATGCAGTAGTGCGCAATAAAGTATAGGCCTAATTGCCTTGTGTGTAACTTTGCATGGTTAACTCTTTCCATTTCTCTTTCCTCCAAGAAACCACACATGAATGGAAAGTACCCAAAGTGAACCGGAGTGTGTTGTGTGGTGACAATAAACATGTTCTTGCTGGACATCCCTGTGGTTCTTCACACATCCCTGAATCAGTACATAGTGTTTAGTAAAGGTCATCCAGGCACTTTCAGTTTTTCTTGTGAATGTTCTACAGCCTAGTATTTATACCCCTCAAACTCAGCTATGGACCATGAAGCTAGTTCCACGACTCTTTTTTTTCATAGTTCTCTTCTAATCAGGGACTGATTTATACCTAGGACACCAGGTGTGTGCAATTAATTATCAGGCAGAACAGAACCAGCAGGCTCTGGACCTCGTAGGGTAAGAGCTGAGTACCCCTGGTCTATACCATGACTGATTTTACTGTGAGAGAAAATATGTGCCGAAGATTCAAGGTGAGGAAGGCTTACATTTTGTCGAGATATTTCCATCATACAGTACAAAGGCACTCACTGAAAACAATGGTACAGTAAACACAAGAAGGCAGCCAAAACATCAGGTGGAATGGTGGCAGCCCTTTCCTAACAAAGACTGGATAATGTATCAGCAAGGTCTACTACTGTTGGATGTATCAGCATGCCATTGGAGAAGGTCAGTGTTTTTCATTATGAATCTTGCTCTGGAGGAATCTCTGTGGGGCGGTCACTAACTGGCACAGCCACAATGCCATAAAATCATATTTTTACCCTAACCTTTATAATACTGCTAACCCTAATGCCTAAACTTAAATCATGAATTTTTACAATATAGCCAATTTTAACTATGCAGCTGGCCCAGCTAGTGGAAATTGTTCCGTTCTGCTTCAGAATAAGACTCATCCCAATGAACCTGCTTGGAGCATGGAATTCCCCACCTTTTGCCCTGAGTCATTTGACAAACCAATTGGGTTGGTTTCTTTCCAGTATTAAAGAGTGAGTTGTGGCTGTCAGTCCCTACGCTGCATTCAGACGGCTGAGTATGTGCAAAGTAACAACTTACTGAACTCTGATTCATTGCCAAGAACAGGAAAATGAAATCGTTTTTGTCTGGATCATATGGGTTATGATCCAAAGGACAAGTATGCACGTCTAACTGTAAATGGCCAGAAAGAATGTGGCACAATATTATTCTAAATGAATTACCTTATAAATACCTCAGTTTGGGCATACTGAATGCCGGTTTCCAGTCAAAGAATTCAACATTACTGTGTGCATGCCTCATTAAGGGGACATTCTCCATAATCTTGGGCCTCCATTTTGTTCTCCATTAGTAATCATTAATACCACGCGAACCATAGACATGTTAGGCTCTGCTAATATTATTACACACACAATCATGTCAGACCTATACACTAAGCAGTGACTATGTTTTTTGGAGTAAGAGAACTGAAACACACTCTCTGGACAATTAACTATTCTTGTCTAGGACCAGGGGCGAAAATCTGAGATCAACCTTGGAGGGGACAATTACATTAAATTTTCTCAAGAGCAATTCCTGAGGGGGACACCAAAAGTAGTGCTGTAACACATAGCATACGTTGTTAAATGTATATTGAGGAACCATAATTCCTACAACTGGATAATTGATAGGTACAGTAGTTAACTGAAGGGTTTTCCCAACTTGTTCAAATGTTTAAATCATTATAATTCTACTACTAATAATAGTTATAGCAGTGCTCCTTACCAGTCCAGTATGTATGCAGGTATTCGTACTTACAACCAGCAATATCAAGAAAGGTCAGTAGGTGACAATGGTACTGTACACTGTATGGGTGTAGTTTTCATAAATACAATGAACATGGTGTGATCACATCTAAAAGAATCTCCATTGAGAACCATCACAAAGTTGGTCTCCGTATTGAATTGACCTTTTAATTTGACTTTTTCTGATACATTTATATAGTCATTAAATATGTGCACCTGGCCTGAGTCTACAATATCTTTGCAAGAACAAAAAGCTTAAAATAAGTACAGTTCTAAAAGCAAAATAACTACTTCAATGAAAAACCCAAATAAATCAAACAAAATATCCTTCAGTGTCTCAACTCTTCAAACAGCAGCTATGGACAAGTATGTCGCACAAAGTATGCCATTTTAAATAAAATAACATGAAATAAATCATTTGTAAGTGTACTGAAAACTACTAAACAAAAGAACAACTATCAATTACACCATGGGTTCTCAAACAGGGGTCCATGGACTAATTGCAAGGGGTCCGTGAAATAAAAAGTGTAATGAATGTAGTCAGTACCACAAGGTTTCCAGTAAGTTTACATATAATATAGAGGGGGTGGAGGTCCCTGAGGACCGCTCAAAACCTTGCCTGCCTTGCCTCAAAATATGCAGGGGTTCCAGTACCCCAAAAAGGTTGAGAACCACTGCTATACACACTACTGAACAAAAGAACCGAGCATATGTTTGCGGGTTTCCTCAACAACACATCAGTTGGCACTTTCGCAATGCCCTCGCCTGTTGTCTCCGACACCCTGTATAGCCCAATAAACTCCTTGTGAGGGTCATGGTCAACATAACGCAGACAGACATTCTCCTGTTCAGCACCAGAGACATCTTGAGTACCATCAACAATTAATGAAAATTGTACAATCGGAAGAGACCTAATCTCAGCTGCAATGCCTCGAATGACTATTGGCCATGATGTTCAGAATTTCATTCTGTGCTTTTGGGCCTGTGTACATTGTGGTACGCTCTGTTAACCACTTCAGTAAAATGGGATCATCCTCTTCTGCCCTAAGTTTCAAAATCTGGTATAAATTCCCACTGTCATCCGTGTGGCCTCTAAAGGCTTGTCCCTGTCTTACTACATGCCGCACCGAACTAACAATTTTCATCAAGCAATGCCTTGCGTCATCCTGCAGTTTACCCCACGCGCTGGACATAACTGGACACTGATTGGATTTAGCTGGTGTGCTGTTACAATTACAAAGTGGCGGTGGGTTTGGCAATTTTGATGTGCTGTGAATTTTTCAATGCCTTTTCTCCAGTTCCTAAATCCTGCACTAATGAAGGCAGCATCAGCTCTTTGGCCAAAAGATGGCTGGCTTGAAAACCCTTGGCTACAGTGAAAACACAACACTCCTTTTATTGATGGATTATAATGTAGCCAGGGGAAATCGCGAAACCATCTCTCTTGAAACGTCAACACTGTTGGCAAGAGTTTGCGGTTCTATAAATTGTGGGTGTGGCTGATATGGTTTTGTGCCATCACTGTGGTAACTGGACAATGCTGTGCCACTGTTCCCTATACTGGTGCTGCTGGCAACAAGGGTGACACTTGGTCCTGCCGTGGCTGTGACACTGTCCTCTGAAGTCTCTCTCCCTGGCTCTTTCCCTTTCACCACCCTAACTGACTCAGTCTGTCTCCTAGAAAATAAATAAGGTGTTTGCCGTACTCCTAACTACCGGTACCCAAAACTACACAATTAATCACAACAGCAATACCATTGCCGTAAACAAATCTTAGTTTAGTCACCAGTTTAAGTTGAGAGTGGGGGTATCCATGGCATTTTCCAATTATGTCCCTATTTTACAAGTCAAAAAAATTGAGAACCTTTCATAATGTTGCCAAACAAAGACTCAACAAACTTACCTGAGACTCCCTGTCTGCCAATCTGTCCCCAACTCTGCTGTCTGTGTGCCATCTGTTGCCTGCTCTGCCTAATGACATCATTGTGAAACATTTCCATTAGCATTTCACTTCTTTCTTATGAACATTTTATCAACTAGTCTTTGAGATATTAGGATACTAGAGTTCTTACTATGCGTTTTGGTGTACTGACAAATACTCTGATGTCCGTCTTCTTACTTTTTTCTGCCATTTTTCTACCTGGCTGGCTGGCTGGCCTAGCTGCACACACACATTTACACAACACATGCTGCAACCTTTTGTAATTTAAATAGTTAAATAGTTTAAATAATTTAAATAGTTAAATAGTTTAAATAGTTTCATATTGGCTGGCTTCCAACAATAGCTGAATTTGTAAAGCTAGCGAGCACCAATTCCGTTTCTGTGTGTTTGCTATAATCTTTGCTACCTGGTTAAATAAAGGTGAAATAAAATCAAATAAAAAAAGTTCACTAGCGACAATTTATCTTTTGCAACGAGACCATTATATACATTTAAGACAATGGTAGAAGAGAGTGTAGTTCTGTTCTGTTCAGTTTGGACTTCAGTTTATTGCTAACCTTATCACAGGGACGTCGAAGCACTACAGCTGCATGCTGATCTTGGAATAAACTGACGATAGCAAAGATTCCATCTTTGACGACGCCACATAAATGGAATAGGTACTAGCTAGCTTGATAGTTAATGTTTGCTTTAGTTTGCGCGCTAGCTCTGCAAATTCCCCTAGTGTGTGAACCCTGCCAACATAAAAATAAATAAATAACATTGCTATGGACCTGCTATGGATTGACTGAATTGACCTCACGTCAGTTACGTACATGTCCCTTTCGGACAGTAGATACGAACTCTCTATTACCTTGCCAGCTAAAGAACTGGCAGTGGATCAAACCATTGTGAGGCAAAGGGCGGGGGGGGTCGCAATCTTTTGAAATTGAAATGCGCTATTAAGTGTCTATAATCAGCACAAGTGCTTTCATTGCGTATTATTAATGTTATTGAAATTACATAGTTATGTTTACAGTGATATATTGGGGGGGACAAATCATATTTTTCCCAAGATGGGGGGGTCGTGTCCCCCCCGTCCCCCCTGGGATTTCCGCCTATGTCTAGGACACAGGGCTGATGCCAATAATATAGTGCAGTGGCATAGTTGTACTAGGTCGTTAAAAGTGCTGAGTGCACAGATTGTCTCTGGAGGGGTCACTCCATTTTAGGGCCCCTAGGGAGTCCTCAGAACCAGACAGTAGTGTTTAGAACTGTTTTTATGGACGGGACCATGAATGGATTGTATATGAGGAAACTGTGAAGGAATGCCTCACAAAAACAACTATTAGACATGGTAAATGACTCTTTTGATAACAAGGTGTTATTGTCTGTCTGCTGTTTCCCATGTCAGAATATACTGGGGCCATACCTACAAACATAAGCAAGCTTTTAAAGTTAAACAGGTTCTCACACACAAAATGCGTATCAGCCAATTAAAATTGTCGATTTACTTGCATGTGACAGAAAGCTAAATTGTAGCTGGTCTCCTCCGATAACATGGCACTCGTTAGCCCTTTGCTAACCTCACCAGGTGGCAGTGAATACACCCTGGCACATCTTCTGCAGCCAATTCAAATTGTAGACTTAGTTGGACGTGTTCCAACACTTATTCATGGAAGCTTCCTTAACAGTCCAACAGCACGTTCTGATCATCAAAGCAACTAGCCTATCACTTGTATTTCACTGACTGGTCAAGTTGCTCTCTGTGTAAAGTGCCTAATCCATGTAATTGTTGCAGATTGTGGAAAGGGTTTGTGGCAAGGGTTTGTATCTCATGATGCCCCATGTAGTATTGGCTTAATGTGCTGGTAAGGGATGTAGCCAACAGCTTGAAAATTAAGACATTAATTTCAGCCTTGCACACAAACATACTGCTATTGCCTAAAAATCATATTGCATAGGCTATTACATGGATGTGTACAGCTAAATGTAGACTGGCTTTTTATATGTATTTCTATAATCATCTCCTTTGTCACATTATTTCACTTAAGGGCTCCCGAGTGGCGCAGCGGTCTAAGGCACTGCATCTCAGTGTTTGAGGCGTCACTACAGACTCAAACACTGAGGTGGTTCAATTCCAGGCTGTACCACAACCGGCAGTGATTGGGAGTCCCATAGGGCAACGCACTTTTGGCTCAGCATCGTTAGGGTTTGGCCGGGGTAGGCCGTCACTGTAAATAAGAATTTGTTCTAAGCTGACTTGCCTAGTTAAATAAAGGTTAAAGGATGATCCAAAGTGTACAGTAGGAATAGCTTGCACTGTCTTTATCATCCTACAGATGGCAGTATTGCAGCTTGCATCGACAGTCATTAGTATATTTATTTATTTGACATTTTTCAGGATGAAATCCCTTGATGCACCATTTTGTTTTCAAGTGTCCAAATAAAACATGTACACAATACTTTTAAGTAAAATAATATGGCAAGTACTGTCTAATTGTTGTACAACTACTAATAGGCCTACAACTAATGCAAACTACTGCTACAACTACTAATACAAATAAGTACCCTTTGCATTGATGACAGCTTTGCACACTGTGGTAGCAGGAATACAAGATTGTTATATTTGTGCACTAAATGGTCGTTCTATGAAATAGAGTAAGGTTCTTAGGACTCTCTCTCCCTTTCTGAGTTAACTGAGAGGAGTCTTTTGAAGCTTGGGCTGACAACTGTTAAAGACATGGTTTCCACTCTAGCTTCCTGTGGTTAGTCTGGGCGTAGGGTCAAGGAAATTTGTTTTGTTAGATAGCCTGGGCTAATAATAATTACCTAAAGCTGGCATTCTATAGACAAGATGTGGTGTGTGTGACCCAAGATAGAGATTTAGAATTTAGAATAATGCCTCGTTGTCTCATCATCCTGGCATCTGGGAAACTAAGCCGGGTTGGAAGCAAACAACATTCTGTGTAGATAACCAAGGTGGCTTATGGGAGTTGGAACCAGTCTGACTTAGCATTTTTTTATCCTATATAAGGTCTCTGTTTTATCATTATCAGTTAGGCTCTCGGCCCAACAGTCAAGACTGTTGGATTGACGGTTTCATTATTGCAATAATTAAACAATATTGAATCAAGATGATTGTTTGAAGAAATGACACAGTCTCTCTCCCTTGAATAGAATATTCCACCACAACACTCTTTGCATTCTCTCAACCAGCTTCATGAGGAATGCTTTTCCAACAGTCTTGAAGATCTCACATATGCTGAGCACTTGTTGGCTGCTTTTCCTTCACTCTGCGGTCCAACTTATCCCAAAACATCTCAATTGGGTCGAGGTCAGGTGATTGTGGACGCCAGGTCATCTGGTGCAGCACTCCATCACTCTCCTTCTTGGTCAAATAGCCCTTACGCAGCCTTGGTGTTTTGGGTCATTGTCCTGTTGAAAAACAAATGATAGTCCCACTAAGTGCAAACCAGATGGGATGGCGCATCGCTGCAGAATGCTATGGTAGCCAAGCTGCTTAAGTGTGCCTTGAATTCTAAATAAATCACTGACAGTGTCACCAGCAAAGCACCATCACACCTCCTCCATGCTTCCCGGTCGGAACCACACATGCGGAGATCATCCGTTCACCTATTCTGCATCTCATAAAGACATGGGGTTGGAACCAAAAATCTCAAATTTGGATTCGTCAGACCAAAGGACAGATTTCCACCGGTCTAATGTTCATTGCTTGTGCTTCTTATTGGTGTCCTTTAGTAGTTGTTTCTTTGCCGCAATTTGACCATGAAGAGCTGATTCACACAGTCTCCTCTGAACAGTTTATGTTGAGATGTGTCTGTTACTTGAACTCTGTGAAGCATTTATCTGGGCTGCAATTTTGTAACTCTAATGAACGTATCCTCTGCAGCAGAGGTAACTCTGGGTCTTCCTTTCCCGTGGCGGTCCCCATTAAAGCCAGTTTCATCAGCGCTTGATGGTTTTTGCAACTGCACTTGAAGAAGGGCTTTCTTGAAGGGCTTTCTTCTGTATACCACCCGTACCTTGTCACAGCACAACTGTTTTGTGATTCATACATTGTGAATTGGTGTAACCCGGATAAAGCACTAAATGCATATCAGTTACTGCTAAACACAGCTGCTAGAATCTTGACTAGAACCCAAAAATGTGATTGTATTATTCCAGTGCTAGCCTCTCAACACTGGCTTTCTGTTAAGGCTAGGGCTGATTTCAAGATTTTACTGCTAACCTACAAAGCATTACATGGGCTTGCTCCTACCTATCTTCACGATTTGGTCCTGCTGTACATACCTACACGTAAGCTACAGCCACAGGACGCAGGCCTCTTTATTGTCCCTAGAATTTCTAAGTAAACAGCTGGAGGCAGGGCTTTCTCCTATAGAGCTCCATTTTTATGGAATGGTCTGCCTATCCATGTGAGAGACGCAGACTCGGTCTCGACCTTTACTCCTGAGGTGCTGACATGTTGCACCCTCTACAACCACTGTGATTATTATTATTTGACCCTGCTGGTCATCTATGAACATTTGAACATCTTGGCCATGTTCTGTTATAATGTCCACCCGGCACAGCCAGAAGAGGACTGGCCACCCCTCATAGCCTGGTTCCTCTCTAGGTTTCTTCCTAGGTTTTGGCCTTTCTAGGGAGTTTTTCCTAGCCACCATGCTTCTACACCTGCATTGCTTGCTGTTTGGGGTTTTAGGCTGGGTTTCTGTACAACACTTTGTGACACCAGCTGATGTAAGAAGGGCTTTATAAATACATTTGATTTGATTAGATACATGACAATGTGGTTCAGATACTGTACAGACAGTTTGTTCCAGAGACTGAGAATACTTTAGACGAAGTGTCCTTCTCCAGGAACTCAGCTCAACTGAATGGCTTGAAGAGTGAATCTGCAAATATTGTTATAAATTACATCTAATTTGTAAAGCAAGGTCTTGGTTGTGTTTTGATAGATGTCACCATAGTCTAGGATAGAGGAAGCAGCAGTTGTGTTTTGATAGATGTCACCATAGTCTAGGATAGAGGAAGCAGCAGTTGTGTTTTGATAGATGTCACCATAGTCTAGGATAGAGGAAGCAGCAGTTGTGTTTTGATAGATGTCACCCTAGTCTAGGATAGAGGAAGCAGCAGTTGTGTTTTGATAGATGTCACCCTAGTCTAGGATAGAGGAAGCAGCAGTTGTGTTTTGATAGATGTCACCCTAGTCTAGGATAGAGGAAGCAGCAGTTGTGTTTTGATAGATGTCACCATAGTCTAGGATAGAGGAAGCAGCAGTTGTGTTTTGATAGATGTCACCCTAGTCTAGGATAGAGGAAGCAGCAGTTGTGTTTTGATAGATGTCACCCTAGTCTAGGATAGAGGAAGCAGCAGTTGTGTTTTGAGAGATGTCACCCTAGTCTAGGATAGAGGAAGCAGCAGTTGTGTTTTGATAGATGTCACCCTAGTCTAGGATAGAGGAAGCAGCAGTTGTGTTTTGATAGATGTCACCCTAGTCTAGGATAGAGGAAGCAGCAGTTGTGTTTTGATAGATGTCACCCTAGTCTAGGATAGAGGAAGCAGCAGTTGTGTTTTGATAGATGTCACCATAGTCTAGGATAGAGGAAGCAGCAGTTGTGTTTTGATAGATGTCACCATAGTCTAGGATAGAAGAAGCAGCAGTTGTGTTTTGATAGATGTCACCATAGTCTAGGATAGAGGAAGCAGCAGTTGTGTTTTGATAGATGTCACCATAGTCTAGGATAGAGGAAGCAGCAGTTGTGTTTCTAAAGTACAGTATTTCTAATGGATACAGTAAAACAATTATTACATCTGTATAGTAACCCAAGCTTGTATTTCATTGTTTTTCTGATCATTCAGAATCTATCCTCAAATCCAGATATCTCAAACAATCAACACTTTCAAGCATTGTTCCATAAAGGCTGATTTATCGCAAACAAAAATACCTGCATGGTTTTAAAACCTCTGAGGCTCCATTTACACCTGAAATAGGGATTCTCAAATAAGACGCCCTGAGCCAAATATAGTGTCACAGGGCTATGTTCATACATTTACAGTCCTTTCATAAGACATTGGTTACTCTGTTTGACCACTTCATCAAATTACAAAATCATGATGTTTATTTTATTAGCTTAGTAGGCCTTCCTCAACAGTTTGTAATTCAACAAACCCACAAGGAAGACAGAGAGGAGCAATATACACAGAACAAAAACAATTAAAGATATTTTACTGAGTTACAGTTCATATAAGGAAATCAGTCAATTGAAATACATTCATTAGGCCCTACTGTGTGGATTTCACATGACTGGGAATACAGATATGCATTTGTTGGTCACAGATACCTTTAAAAAAAGTGCCTGGTGTGACCACAATTTGCCTCATGTGGTGTGACACATCTTCTTTGCATAGAGGTGATCCTGTTGATTGTGGCCTGTGGAATGTTGTCCCACTCCTCTTCAATGGCTGTGCGAAGTTGCTGGATATTGGCGGGAACTGGAACACGTTGTTGTACACATACTGTAGATCCAGAGCATCCTAAACATGCTCAATGGGTGACATGTCTGGTGAGTACGCAGGCCATGGACGAACAGGCAAATGTTCAGCTTCCAGGAATTGTGTACAGATCCTTGCGAAATGGGGCCGTACATTATCATGCTGAAACATGAGGTTAGCGGCAGATGAATGGCACGACAATGGGCCTCAGGATCTCGTCGTGGCATCTCTGTGCACTCAAATTGCCATCGATAAAATGCAATTGTGTCTTTTGTCGGTAGCTCATGTCTGCCCATGCCATAACCCCACTGCCGCCATGGGGCACTCTGTTCACAACGTTGACATCAGCAAACCACTCGTCCACACAACGCCATACACGCTGTCTACCATCTGCCCGGTACAGTTGAAACCGGGATTCATCCGTGAAGAGCACACTTCTCCAGCGTTCCAGCAGCCATCGAAGGTGAGCATTTGCCCTCTGAAGTCGAACTGCAGTAAGGTCAAAACCCTGGTGAGGAAGACGAGTGCGCAGATGAGCTTCTCTGAGACGATTTCTGACAGTTTGTGCAGAATTTCTTTGGCTGTGCAATTCACAATAGGTTGGTGGCACCTTCATTTGGGAGGACGGGCTCGTGGTAATAGCTAGAGCGGAATAAGGGGAAGGGTTTCCATGTGTTTGATGCCATTCCATTTACTCCATTCCAGCCATTATTATGAGCCGTCCTCCCCTCAGCAGCCTCCACTGGTGCAAACCCACAGTTTCATCAGCTGTCCGGGTGGCTGGTCTCAAATGATCCCGTTGGTGAAGAAAAGGGATGTGGAGGTCCTGGGCTGGCGTGGTTACACGTGGTCTGCGGTTGTGAGGCCAGTTGGACGTAGTGACAAATTCTCTAAAATTATGTTGAAACCGGTTTATGGAAGAGAAATGAACATTAAATGATCTGGCAACATCTCTGGAGGACATCTCCAATTGCACGCACCCTCAAAACATCTGTGGCATTGTGTTGTGTGACAAAACTGCACATTCAAGCCTGGCCTTGTCCCCAGCACAAGGTACACCTCTGTAATGATCATGCTGTTTTATCAGCTTCTTGATATGCCACACCTGTCAGGTGGATGGATTATCTTGGCAAAGGAGAAATGTTCACTAACAGGGATGTAAACAAATTTGTGGACAAAATTTTAGAAAAATAATATTTTTGTGCATATAGAACATTTCTGGGATCTTTTATTTCAACTCATGATACATGAGACCAACAATTGACATGTTGTGTTTATATTTTTGTTCAGTGTAGTTCTGTTTTTTGGTAAATATATCAATAAAGAGATAGGGAAACTTCTTAAATAGACATTACAATAATTCCAAGGGACATTAACAGTAACACACAAATACAAGCGCACAAACTCCAGACTTCATTTTAAGAAGGTGGATAAATAAATTCTCATTGATGGATTCCTGGCATTCATTCATGCAGTTCATCTCCACAACCAACAGATGCTGGTGTCACTTGGGATTGCGCCACAGGGATTCTTCCGTCATCTCTGTGGGGTTTAGCTGTATACTGCACTGTATTAGTCCCTGGCGTTAATGCCACAGCGCCCGGCCATAAGAGCTTCTTTCACTCGGCCTCCCATCTCGTCTCCTCCGCTCAGGGCTCTGACACAGCCACTCACTGTCTGTCAGGAGAAAAGTCTGTTTTTTTACATCCCTCCATAGAAATGAATGGCTGTATTATGGCTGGCAGGGCCTAGTCATTACATATATAGCCTGTACATGTATATCCAATGTATAACCCAATTAATGGCCCAATTTGCTATGCCAACTTATTGGGATGTCTGTGCCAACTGGATGTACTGGAAATCATATGTTAAACATTGCATTCTGAGAATAGACTGGTGAATGATACAGGTAGAGTAACAGGTAGACAGTTAAAGGCACTGTTTCCCCCCAAAAAATGTTAGGTGACAAATGTGAGCTCAAAAGTGATGTTTTATTCATACTCTGAGACAAGAGTAAAAGTTGGAACTGTTATAGCTAGTTTAGCTGCTGTACAAGAACGCACGTTTGTACCGTATCACATTGTAATGACGTGCCACTCATCCTGACAACATGTAAAGCAAAGCAGTACCGTACGACGTACAGTACATAGCAAGGGGATCATAGCATACAGTTCAATAGTTTCTTTCCAAAAGGCTATGACAGATTAGAGTTTAAGTTGAATACCACTTACTCATCATAAGTTACATGCTGAAATGTGGATCCTTTCTGTTCAATTAGATAATTTCTGGACAATATTTCTGTCCATTTAGGGGACCTCATTTGGCTCAAGAGCACCCCCAGAGGCAAATGTTCCTTACAGTAACTAACTCGGTTGAGCATTGTACATTACTGTGCATCTGTGACAGACTAATCTTGTAGTAATTTGCTAAGAATAATCAACATACTCAAGTTTCAGACCAAAAATCGACAATGGTGTAATTCATTAGAGTTCTAATTTTAGACGAGTGAGATTCGTGAATCATACTAACAGCCTGGAAACGTTCCTCTCCTTTTTGGGCGTCTTGACGAGGTTGAGGAAAGTCTGAGTAGGAGAAAGACTTGGTTTACTCCTTGCCCTTTTAATAGACCATTAGGAAAACTAAACACACACACTAGGTACATACACTCACCCCAATAAGTCTCCAACTGGAAAGGTTTTCCTTTTTTACCATTGGCTACGTGACTAATTTAGTCAGGAAAAACAATGACACATACAGAGTTTATCAAATGTTTTTCCTTCAGAAGATGGATCGAATCTTATGCCCCCCTCTGATGGTCCTAAATGTTTTAAACGGCTCACTCAGCACCGGGGCTAAATTATATGGCATTGCGTTCTTTACACAAACCTCTTCACCCCATATTTCCTCTAGCTCTCTCTCCTTGTAAACCAAGAGCAATAAACTATGAACAAGGCCCTGGTTTCTTCCCAGGAAAACCAAGATGACTGCCACTGACTCAGGAGCACTGGCACCAGACCTGGCCGGTCGACCCATTGGGCTCCGGGGAGAATAAAGGGCGCCTAAGAGTGTTTTGCTGCCTTTGCTGCAATCGTTTTTGGCATATTACATAATCATATCCAACTGTACACTGTAGAATCAGATGGTAGGGGGTGGGGGAGGGAGGGTAAAATTGGAGAGGAGTGAGTACTGGTTTTTATGGAACACTATTTCCTTATGCCACAGTACAGACTGGCCTCCCAACCTGGCTTCTTGACAAATAGCCAGGCACACACAACTCACACGACCTGTCTGGCATGCCAGGGCTGTCTATATATATGCCTGAGTGTCAGTGTGCAAATGGAACATCCTCATTTGTATCTACTGTTTGTGCATGGAAATTCATCTGGGTCTGTCAGTAATTTTACGCCTTAGTTGGCCATGTTAGGTTTTTGCAGGTTGAATTAGCTTCAATTAGCTGAACTTGTCAAATGTATTTATGTTACTAATTATGTACAGACTCGCCACTCCCATGCTTTCAACATCACATCAAATCAAACTTTATTTGTCACATGCGCCGAATACAACAAGTGTAGACTTTACCGTGAAATGCTTACTTACAAGCCCTTAACCAACAGTGCAGTTCAAGAAGAGTTAAGAAAATATTTATGATAAAAAGTAACAATAAAAAGTAACAGAATAAGAATAACGAGGCTATATACAGGGGGCACCGGTACTGAGTCAGTGTGTGAGGGTACGGGTTAGTTGAGGTCATTTGTACATGTAGGTGGGGGTGAAGTGACTATGCATAGAAAGTGAACAGTAATTAGCAGCAGTGTACAAAAATGGAGGTGGGGTCAATGTAAATTGCCAGTGGCAATTTTATGAATTGTTCAGCAGTCTTATGGCTTGGGGGTAGAAGCTGTTGAGGAGACTTTTGGTCCTAGACTTGACGATCCGGTACCGCTTGCCGTGAGGTAGCAGAGAAAACAGTCTATAACTTGGGTGACTGGAGTCTCTGACAATTTTATGGGCTTTCCTCTGATACCACCTTTTGTATAGGTCCTGGATGGCAGGAAGCTTGGCCCCAGTGATGTACTGGGCTGTTCACACTACCCTCTGTAGCACATTTTTGGTGATGTGGACACAACTCTCGACCCGCTCCACTACAGCCCATCGATGTTAATGGGGGCCTGTTCGGTTCACCTTTTTCCTGTCGTCCACGATCAGCTCCTTTGTCTTGCTCACATTGAGGGAGAGGTTGTTGTCCTGGCACCACACTGCCAGTTCTCTGACCTCCTCCCTATAGGCCATCTCATCGTTGTTGGTGATCGTCAGCAAACTTAATGATGGTGTTGGAGTCATGTTTGGCCATGCAGTCGTGGGTGAACAGGGAATACAGCAGGGGACTAAGTACACACCCAAGGGGCCCCAGTGTTAAGGATCAGCGTGGCAGACATGTTGTTGCCTTCTCTTACCACCTGGGGGCGGCCCGTCAGGAAGTCGAGGATCCAATTGCAGAGGGTGTTTAGTCCCAGAGTCCTTAGCTTAGTGATGAGCTTCATGGGCACTATGGTGTTGAACGCTGAGCTGTAATCAATGAACAGCATTCTCACATAGGTGTTCCTTTTGTCCAGGTGAGAAAGGGCAGTGTGGAGTGTGATTGAGATTGCGTCATCTGTGGATCTGTTGGGGCGGTATGCGAATTGGAGTGGGTCTAGGGTGTCTGGGAGGATACTGTTGATGTGAGCCATGAACAGGCTTTCAAAGCACTTCATGGCTACCGGTGTGAGTGCCACGGGGCGGTATTCATTTAGGCAGGTTACCTTCGCTTCCTTGGGCACAGGGACTGAAACATGTAGGTATTACAGACTCGGTCAGGGAGAGGTTGAAAATGTCAGTAAAGACACTTGACAGTTGGTCCGCGCATGCTTTAAGTACACGTCCATGGTAATCCGTCTGGCCCAGCGGCTTTGTGAATGTTGACCTGTTTAAAGGTTTTGTTCACGTCGGCTACCGAGAGCGTTATCACACAGTCATCCACAACAGCTGGTGCTCTCGTGCATGCTTCAGTGTTGCTTGCCTCGAAGCGAGCATAAAAGGCATTTAGCTCATCTAGAAGGCTCTTGTCATTGGGCAGCTCGCATCTGGGTTTCCCTTTGTAGTCCGTAATAGTTTTAACGCCCTGCCACATCCAACGAGCATCAGAGCCGGTGTAGTAGGATTCAATCTTAATCCTCTATTGACAGTTTGCTTGTTTGATGGTTCGTCTGAGGGCATAGCAGGATTTCTTATAAGCGTCCGGATTAGTCTCCTTCTCCTTGAAAGCGGCAACCTGCGATGATCCGGTGTAATGGTCCAGAGCTTATGGCAGGAATCCAGTGATGTAGTGGAGATAAACAGTCCAATATACTCATGGTTGATATCGCGCTGTGCAGACTGGCAGGTATTATCCAGGCTAAAAGCGTCTGGTGTCTGAGCTAAAAGGTAAAGGCCGATAGCAGTGGCTAACAATGACTAAATAGCTAGTAGCTAATTAGCTGGTTAACTTCTGATGGCTAGCTCCTGATAGAGGCTCTAGCTATAAGGTATAAAAATAGCAGATCTGTATCACATTGGGTGAGGCGGATTGCCGGAAGGTATATTTAATTTAAAAATGGAAAAAGAGATTGAAATATATACAAAAAAAACAACATTTACACGGGACAACAACAATTGAAGAATGGATTGAAGAATGGGAAGATTGTTCCATTTAATTAGATCTGCTTTCCTATTGTTGAGTGGTGGGATAAAGTTATCTTTATACAGTCTATGTGTTGTTTGTTGTCACTTATTAAGCATCCAACTTCAAAGGAAAGAGGAAGCCCATCAACAACATTGCCGGCTACGCAGACCTGGTGAAGAGAGTGGTGAGACAGAGAAGACATTGTCTGTTCTTCTTGAGTTTTGATGCAGCGTCTTTACCCGACAGAGTTAAGTTAGGATGTGAGAGCTTTTGTTTCCGAAGCCACTACAGTGTTTTAGGTGACAAGCTTACAGTATGGTCATGTTGCAGTAGTGTGTAGGAGGGAGATTCCTAGATGTGAGGAGTGTGCAGGAGGGCATGAGACAATGTATTGTGTACTACCGGTGGAAGAGGTTGTGTGTGTTAACTGTATGGGTACCCATGGTGCTGGAGATCAGCAGTGTCCGTTGAGAGAAAGGTATGTTGAGGTTGCCAGGATCAGAGTAGTACAGAAGGTGTCATATGCTGAGGCAATGAAGAGAGTGGTAGAGGAAGATGGGTCCAGGGCGAGGGAGCCTAAGAGGATCCCTGTGAGTAGGCAGAGAGCAATAAAATGTGATATGAATAACATGTGCTATAGTAATGTTGAATATTTAGCATTCATAGCCATCGTTATCAACTGTACCGCAGAAATGGAATGTAAATCACATAAATTGCTGTGGTGCTGGCAGCTGCAGAGAAGTACTTGGGTGTATGACATTTTACTGCAGAATAGTTACAAGCTGTGTTGAGCAATAGTGTCCTGTCGTCCCAGGCTGCCGCCCCTGGTGTAGGATCAGATAGGACCAAGTAGTGGAAATGGGTGTAGGGTTAGTTGAGGGGGCAATTTTTCTACGATGTTTAATATACTCATACTCAGGAACAGTAGGTGTAAACAGCGCTAGATAAGAGGAATTGATGGATAGGGAGGCCGTGACCGGTATCACACGCCAGTACAGTAGGTGGTGGTGTATAGACCTCACGGTTGCGATCCGCCAATACAAGTTTAAGAAGAAGAAGAAAACCATTGCCGAGATCAACTTTCGCGGTTGCACAACAAAACAACTATCAAGGGACAAAGAACTTGACAGTTGGTAATAACTCAAATTATCAATAAGTAAGTAACTGTATTTTAAGACCGTAACACTTCTTACACTATTCTAAATCGATATTGCGGTGTACTGACTGTTGGCTGTAATGTAAAGTGCACTTAGTTACGTTGTAACGAAGTATAGGCTGCAGTGGTCTACATTGTAATATGTATTGCCACGCTAAACAATTAACGTTCAGCACTGAGGCGAGGTTGTTACAGTGTACACAGGGTAGAGTTCATTGAAAAGCGGCACACTTTCTTGACAGGAACATACACGAACCATTCGTGACAGACAGCTTCCAACGCGTTTTTCCAAACGAAAAATGTAATGTTAACAAACATTCGTGGCTATTTTGACTTCTGTTTCAGTGTTCGACAATTGCTTTACTTTCCTTTTGTATAATGTAGGTAGGTCACTTCCTCTCAGGCTGGCCCTTACAAAAAAGATTGCCGTTTTGAAACTGTCAACTGTGGTATTTTGATTGCAGAACTGCAGTTATACTGCAAAATTACTGCAGTAAAAAAAAGTGTTATTTTGGATGCAGTATTTGCACCATACTGCAGTTACACTGCACTCTGACTGCAGTCTTTTTTGTAAGTGGGTTGCAGGGAGCTTGAAAATAACCACTAAGATTTGTTACAAAATGTCTAACTTTGACTAAAAGTAAACAGTACCAGCACCCAAAATGAGTACCAGAACCTATTTCAGTCCAAGTCAAACACCGATAAGAAGTAATCAGGTAGGAATATTTTCGGTTGTTTCCACTATCAGAGCATGACATTTTTTGGTTTCAAACTGAGTGGTTATCGAAAGGGAGAGAACTGTCCTTACTCAACATTGACTGGAGCGCTCCAAACAAAAGACAGACTGAATTGACAAAACTCGTAAATGAAATAAACAAACTTGTTTCTCACAAGTGAAGCATAGCTTGTCCACTCAGACAATGAGAACAGGAAGACTGGAATAATAATCTACACACAATACTCCATAATGACAAAGCAAAAACAGGTTTTAAGAAATGTTTGCTAATTTATAATAAAAACAAACAAACAATTAAATACCTTATTTGCTTAAATATTCAGACCCTATGCTATGAGACTTGAAATACAGCTCAGGTGCATCCTGGTTCCATTGATCGTCCTTGAGATGTTTCTACAACTTGATTAGAGTCCACCTGTGGTAAATTCAATTGATTGGACATGATTTGGAAAGGCACACCTGTTTAAATATGGTCCTACAGTTGACAGTGCATGTCAGAGGATTTCTGCAGCATTGAAGGTCCCCAAAAACACAGTAGCCTCCATCATTCTTAAATGGAAGACGTTTGTAACCACCAAGACTCTTCCTAGAGCTGGCCGCCAGGCCAAATTGAGCAATCCCGCCGCTGCTACTTATTTTAGGGCTCCCGAGTGGCGCAGCGGTCTAAGGCACTGCATCTCAGTGTTAGAGGTGTCACTACATACCCTGTTCTGAATCCAGGCTGTATCACATCCGGCCATGATTGGGAGTCTCATAGCGCGGTGCACAATGGGTCCGGCGTAGGCCGTCATTGTAAATAAGAATTTATTCTTAACTGACTTGCCTAGTTAAATAAAGGTACAAAAAAAATATATAATAATAATTGGGGGAGGAGGACCTTTGTCAGGGAGGTGACCAAGAACCCGGTGGTCACTCTGACAAAGCTCCAGAGTTCCTCTGTGGAGATAGGTGAACCTTCCAGAAGGACAACCATCTCTGCAGCACTCCACCAATCAGGCGTTTATGGTAGAATGGCCAGACCAGAGCCACTCTTCAGTAAAAGGCACATGACAGCCCGCTTGGAGTTTGCCAAAAGGCACCTAAAGGACTCTGACCATGAGAAACAAGATTCTCTGGTCTGATGAAACCAAGATTGAACTCTTTGGCCTGATTGCCAAGTGTCACATCTGGAGGAAACCTAGCAACATCCCTACGGTGAAGCATGGGGGTGGCAGCATCATGCTGTGGGGATGTTTTTCAGCGGCAGGGACTGGGAGACTAGTCAGGATCGAGGGAAAGATGAACAGAGCAAAGTACAGAGAGATCCTTGATGAAAACCTGCTCCAGAGCGCTCAGAACCTCAGACTGGGGTGAAGGTTCACCTACCAACAGGACAAGGACCCTAAGCACACAGCCAAGACAAAGCAGGGGTGGCTTCGGGACAAGTCTCTGAATGTCCTTGAGTGCCTTAGCCAGAGCCCGGACCTGAACCCAATCGAACATCTCTGGAGAGACCTGAAAATAGCCGTGCAGCGACGCTTCTCATCCAACCTGACAGAGCTTGAGAGGATCTGCAGAGAAGAATGGGAGAAACTCCCCAAATACAGGTGTGCCAAGCTTGTAGCGTCATACCCAAGAGGACTCAGCTGTTATCACTGCCAAAGGTGGTTCAACAAAGTACTGAGTAAAGGGTCTGAATACTTATATAAATATGATATTTCAGTGGGGGTTTTTTCAATACATTAGCAAAAATTTCTAAAACCTGTTTTGACTTTATGGGGTGTTGTGTGTAGATTGAGGTCTGTATGTGTTTTAAATATATATATATATATATATATATATATATATATATATATATATATATATATATATATATATATATAAAAAACATTTTTTTACAAATCCATTTTACAATAAGGTTATAATGTAACAAAATTTAGAAAAAGTGAAGGGGTCGGAATACTTTCCCGAATGCACTGTACACTAACAATCGAACTCAAACAATTCGCACAATGAAGTTATGAAACAATGAATATGCACAAATTGGCTGGGGGGGGGGGGGGCGCATTCTGGAGAGCGAAGGCCATTGCGCATCTGGGTGCATTCGCCATACAGCATTTACGGTGATAAAGCCTGCGCAGAGGTCAGGCTATTCACTTCATGCGCTTCACAGAGCAGTGCAGACCTGTTGTCAAGGAAGTGAGTTTGTGTTTATACAGGATATTCTGCCCCACACCTAGTGTCAACCAGTCATGTCAATGCAGCGCTATACAGAGCCCTCCACATGTTACACAATTTGGGAGGCGCAGGGCGATGCGGTACAGAGCTCAATATTGCCTCTGCATGCCTCTGGAGGCTCCCCAATTGCGTCACACCCTCCATATGGAGGCTCCGACCACATTTCGGATCAAGCATAAATTGGCTTTTTAGTCTCGGCCTCTGCAATCGATTAGTTCACTGAGATGGGCACATATGTATGTACACTACCGGTCAAAAGTTTTAGAACACCTACTCACTCAAGGGTTTTTCTTTATTTTTTACTATTTTCTACATTGTAGAAGACCTCAACTATGAAATAACATATATGGACTCATGTAGTAACCAAAAAAGTGTTAAACAAATGAAATAAGATTTTATTTTTGAGATTCTTCAAAGTAGCCACCCTTTGCCTTGAGTAGGTGTTCTAAAACTTTTGTTCGGTAGTGTATGTATGTTTTAGTCGAGCAGTAACACACACAATTTCGGTTGACCAACAGCCTAACCACCAAATAATCAACCAGTCGACTAATTGGGGTCAGCCCTAAATGTATCGCAACATTCTTTTTGCAACTTTGTGTAGAAAACCATTAGCTTTTGCTCATGTGTTGCAGGAACAGCGGCATCTGGTGGGAAAAACCTGGTACTTTTACTTAAGTTATGGGGAAAATGCAAGCGACTTCAATGGCTAATTTCTCATAACGGGGGAAAAAACATCACCAAATTCACTGAGAATACATGACATAATATGAATGAACAATACTCCAAGTCGCAGCTTCATAATACTTGTCAAACAGAGAACTTATGCTGTATACTGGCTTTTGGGGTGGGGTTTGGGGGGTCTGTGGGTGGAGTTGATTCATTTATTTGGAAACCTCCACATCCTAATCATTAAGAGGTTTTTGTGCAAATCGGATGTTGGGTACTATATTTATTGAATGTTTATGTGAATCCTATAAATGTAAATGGCCTATTTGGGTGCAATCAATTAGCTGAATTTCTAGTTATATTCAAGCAAATTAATGTTGCAGGAATCCTTATCTTATGTTTCTAACTACAGAAACGGTTTCAGAACAATCTGAGATTTTGGAGGTCATGGCTTGCCGAAATGAGATTGAATGACCCTGGGGACATCTTTGTTTGTACAGTAATTATGTGTCATGCATTCCTCAAAGCTTTATGTATTTGTCTGTCCTCTGCAGTACTGTCTCTTCAGAGTGAGGGAGTGTTGGGATATGGAGAACTTTTTTTGGCTATTTTTGTGATTGGTGGCCGAGGATGTGATTGTGATTGGTAGTTCTTCAGTCCACTCCAAACTATTGAACATAATCCTTAACTGTTAATGATTTAGCGAGAGAGGCTCCGGAGCGCTGATAACAAGCTGATCACCTGCGCAGACGGTCTCTTCAGGCTCCGTGTACTGATAGTAACTGTTAGACTATATGACTCACTAGTCATATGATGGCATACTTTATGTTTTCATAGTAAACACATCTATGCTGGCTTCAAAATTCACAAGTAAATGGCAAGTGGTGGATGACAATACTCTGACCGTGCCTGTCTTTTCAGTCTTCTTCAATCCCTGTAAAAAAAGGAAATTCCCTAAATGGACAGTGTATTGCTCCTCCTATTTGCAGAGACATTTCCTGTGTCATTGGGCTTGTTATCAGTGAGTGTGATAGTGCCTTTTTGTGAGAGCTCAGCTAATGATTCCACCCCTATCATAAACTGTGCGGCCTGACTTTCTACAGGATACGGTCTCAAAGGTTAAAAGCCTTTATTGGGGTCGCCCCAAATTTGGGTGGCGGAAGTGACTCACTGTCAGATGGTGGGTTGGGCGACGCCAGAGGGAGATGGGGACGTGTTCAATCAGGCCTTTTGGTTTGTTAGTCATAGGCGTTAAAGGAAGCAGTGCCTTTTTTTTGAATGAAGAATCTGAGAAACATTTGATGGTGAGGCAAAGGGATGACTGAAGCAGAGGAAGGAACAGAGGATTGGAGATGAGAAACAAGGATAGTGTTGGGCAGACAGACAGACAATGGACTTAACACTCAAACTCCTAACAAACTTGACCAGTTAAGGGCATTGCTAGTCAGCCATCAACACTAGGTGTTCAACCATCATAGAGCTGGGATGATAAACCGCAGGCAATCTGTTCAGCACGATAAGTAGAGTATGCTAGAGAAATGTAAAGTTTGAAATTAAATAAGTTTGCTAATATGGGTGATTATTAATGGGCCAAATTGACCGCTAGAACCATTAAACTAGTAGTAGTTTAAAGAAGAATAAATAAAACAGTGGTGCACATTGATGTTATAAACGTATAGTTTATATTTATTGTTATCGCTTCAGGCAATTGTCGCGATATGGATTTTTGTCCGTACGTTAGCCATCAATTATTGAAGGAAACCAAAGAAGCCAGCATTACAGTAGCTAGGACTCACTCATCTCTTCATCCTCGACCCAGTAGTCCGATCTTCCCAGTCACTCAATGCCAAATAGCCTTACTACTGTGTGTCTAGGAGCATGGCGGCGTCGACTGCCTTTACACTGTTGTTGTAGCTATGTATTTATGAGTTTGTTTATTTCCCCAGAGTGTTTCCCTGACCTCGGGTGGCCAAGATGGGCTTCCACATGGTTTAGTGTGGCCTGTCAACGCCTTCGAGGAGAGCGAGGAGTTATGTTTGTTTGCCGTTACTAGTGTAGGCCTCTGCACCCAATACGCTCTCTACCGGCCACCCCCGCCTCTTATGCCTCTTCCCCTTTCAACACACTGAGAAAAGGGCAGGCTATTCCGGGGACCAGGCTTACCCATGTTCACACGTTTTGTATGACAAAGTTGATATACATGTGGACACGAGCTGTCTGTGCTAGCATTCTATAGCGTGATATAGTATAGCGTGAAATTTGTTGTTTTCTGTCCTGGGAGTGTGACTGGGATCTGACAATTTTTGGAATCTGTTCCCAACTACCAAGGCCCTATCGGTCTTGGCCTTGTGCAGGAAGTGCCATATGAGCCTCTTGGCAGGCTTCTGTGAGCGGTGATATGATCTGGGCTAGGCTGCTGTTTTTGGAGATTTTCCCTGGAAGTCAGCTGTTTTGTTTGGTGGGCGGGGAAGAGCGTTGCTAAAAGAGACAGGAACCAGTTCTGGCAGGCTACTGACTGAGGACAAGTCCTCCTCTTGGTTATGTTTTAATTTATACTCACTGTCCAGTTTTTTATTTTTTTACCCTGGTATTTACGAGATGCAAGCCAAAATGTTTGATAACCTGAGTTGAATTTTTTGGGGTTAGCCGAAATGGGACTGTGAAATTGTAACCGTTGAATTCTGTCATTGGAGGAAATATTTCTGACAAGATGCAGGTGACCTTGAGCCTTTTCAAGGGAGTCTGCAAAAACTCTGCAGTGAATACTATGATATTTCTTAAAATTTGGCAGTGTATTTTTTTATTAATTTATTTAACTAGGCAAGTCAGTTAAGAACAAATTCTTATTTACAATGACGGCCTACCAAAAGGCAAAATGCCAAGAGAGACAATACTACATAAAGAGAGACCTAAGACAACATGTCATATGTTGCTGCCATGCTAACACAGCATTGCAGCAGCACAACATGGAAACAAAAGAGGGTACAAACATTATTGGGCACAGAGACAACAGCACAAAGGACAAGAAGGTAGAGGAGACAATACATCACGCAAAGCAGCCACAACTGTCAGTAAGAATGTTCATGATTGAGTCTTTGAATGAAGAGATTGAGATAAAACTGACCAGTTTGAGTGTTTGTTGCAGCTCGTTCCAGTCGCTAGCTGCAGCGAACTGAAAAGTCTAATTCCGTTACTGTGGAATTGCCCAAACACATTGAGGCTAGAGAGATGAGGCAGCATTATTAGACACCCTGCTGACGTTCTAACAAGCACTGAGCCATGTCTCTACGGGGTTTATCTTTTACATGTTCTGTTCCATAGTAGTGCCATTATCTGCTTCTGCCTTTCTGTGTTGTCCTCTGTAGGTGGTGACGGATGGTGAGACTGGAGGAACCTTTTGTGAACCGCTCATCTCATCCTCCTCAGGCCAGAGTGATGCCACTTTTCAGAATGAGACCGCTTTCCTGACACAGGGAGGTTACTCCTTCCCCAACTCGGGCTCTGTCCTCTACCTACCTCACCCCTGACTACTTACCTCACCCCAAGTCAACACCCTAGAGCTTGCTTCCTAACCCATGAACCCTCCCCTCGAATTACTACCTCAGCACTTTCCTCTATGTAAACCTGGTGCTCCCAGACCCTCCTGAGTCTTTCCCCTCACCCTACCCCAATCCATTACACCTTCATCAACCCCTGAGGGGCATTTAAAAAAGGCATTACCAGTGCCTACTCCCCGTTGTCAGTAAGGTGATCTAAGCCTTCCCTCTTATTACCTCAAACCCTCCTACTGTGTACTGGCACGCAAAGATGCGCCGGAACTTTGAGTGGCAGATGTTTGAGTGACGTCCCCACTCTGTCATGTCAGAGACTGGAGGAGAGGGGTGGGGCCAGAGTGGGAATCCCACGTCTGTGTTTGCCTATGAAGGTCATCAAGGCCCAGAGGAAGGCGGCATGAAGAATGAGGGAGAGATGCGAAAAGGAGAGGAGGGGCAGGGAAGAGAAGAGGATGAGGATTACGATTCGGTAAGTGGGTGCATGAAGACGGAGAGAATGAGGCCCTTTCCCAATTGATATTTACTTGATTCCTTGCGTCCTCTTTCCTCACCACCTCCTCAAACCGCTTTGGAGATAAAGATCCAAGGTCACTCTACTCAGACCTTCTCCTTCAATGCATTTTGAGAAGGAGGTGAGAAGAGATGACCGGACAGAGGAAAGATGGAAAATTGGCTTAGGCTTCACCTCGCACAAGTAATCACATCATGTACAGCACATTACAAACAGCAAGATGCGAGTGACCTCTTTCCCTTCCTCTCTGTTCGCCCAGCCTCCAGAGAGGCAGATCGTGGTGGGCATCTGCTCCATGATGAAGAAGTCCAAGTCCAAGCCCATGACCCAGATCATGGAAAGGCTGTGTAAGTTTGAGTACATCACCGTGGTCATCTTCCCCGAGGAGGTCATCCTCAACGAGCCAGTGGACAAATGGCCCCTGTGTGACTGCCTCGTCTCCTTCCACTCCAAAGGTACAAACGAACGTACGTATGTGCACCCACCGCATACGACTACGTGCATCAGGTACTGGCGTGCCCATGCACATTGCACAGATTAACGTGTATAATGTATATGCATGCCAATATACAGTAAGTATACACGAATACAATCTGTTCATACCGAACACAGTCATTCCCATCTTGCTCATGTTTAGTCTGACTTGTCCTGGTTTAAATTGGGTATATCTTAGGAGAAGGGTCAGAAAAGGAAAATAAACATGAGGAAATGGAAATATGTTTAGGACACCAGTATACAGACCAATGGAACGACAATGTAATGGTTGAGGAATTTTCTTCCATATCCTGTATTATTTATGTGGTTGTGTTTTGTGTATATGAATGCATGTATGGGGGTGGCTTTGTAGGTTTCCCATTGGACAAAGCGGTAGAGTACGCCAACCTCAGAAACCCACTTCTCATCAATGACCTGAATATGCAGTACTACATACAAGACAGGTATTATGGTGAACACACACGCTCAACTTCCTGCTCATACTTTGTCAAAGTCTGTTGACTTGTTCCTTCGTAAACGTTTTGTCTCATGTCCCTTCAGGAGGGAGGTGTATCGTATCTTGCAGGAGGAGGGGATTGACCTTCCTCGTTACGCTGTGTTAACCCGAGACCCAGACAGACCTGAGGGTAAGTGTTACAACACAACTAGTCTCTTGTGATAGACTGTTACCGTTAAATCGATCAGCTGGCTCGCGTGGACGCACATTTTGCTTCTGGGTCCCGGGATTACAAAATAAACAAACTTAAACCCTTTGTGTGTAAATGTGGTTGTAACTGATCCCAACACCCTCACTAAATGATCCTTATCAAAGTCCACTCGCACAGTCTAATAAGAAATCGATGTGCATTGCGAACAAATACGGTTCTGGATAGTTAGCTCGCAGTGGGAAGGCACTGAGTTCCTGACGTCTATTGCCGTGGTGCGCAAAGGAAATCTTTTGAAATTCACATTTGTTGCGGTGTTGTGTTGGGAAGAAAAGTGCAATCATAACCTTGAAAATGAAGATTTACGCTGTAGCTCTTTTTCCAATGGTCAAATTCACACTATAGCACTTTTGCAACGAACTGTCAAAATGAAGACCAGAATTGACGGGTTCACAAAAGGTTGGTGACCGCTGCTTTAAAGGGTTGCATAGTTGTAGGCCTAGCCTATTGAAGATGAAGGCTATTACCATATTAACACCTGCCCAATCCTTTTCAGATTTAAATTGTGCCTATGAATAGGGTTTATAGTCCAATTTCGAATGGGGCATTCATTCAAGTGTGCTTTTTAGGCCCTGATTGAACTCTGTCTCTAAATGACTGTGGTGTGTCTGCCTCCCAGAATGTAACCTGGTAGAGGGGGAGGATCATGTGGAGGTGAACGGGGAGGTGTTCCCCAAGCCCTTTGTGGAGAAGCCCGTGTGCGCAGAGGACCACAATGTCTACATCTACTACCCCACCTCAGCTGGAGGGGGCAGCCAGAGACTCTTCAGAAAGGTACTGAGGGACTAGGGAGGTACAGTTGTCTTCAAATGGGTCATGCTGTTCAAATGATAGTGGAGGGGGAGGAAGCTTTAAGAGCCATGCCGTACAGAAAGGTCTGATACTCAAGTATACCCACTCGGTACTCAAACTTTTAGCCCTCATTTGAAATATTTTAGCTGCACTTGATTGGTCTTGCATGACAGAATGAAACTAATGGATTTGTCCCAAAAGTGCAAACCCCACCCATCTTTCAGGTGGAATCAAGCGCTCTCATAAGTATATGAATGATCCCCTCTCTCCTGTAGATAGGGAGCCGCAGCAGTGTGTACTCCCCAGAGAGCTGTGTGAGGAAGACTGGCTCCTACATATACGAGGAGTTCATGCCAACGGACGGCACTGATGTCAAGGTACCATCTTAAGTGTATGCTGGTGTGTGAGCTGTGTCTTCTCGTCTCCTGCTTGGACCTGTTAGATGTAACAAATGATTTCTTGAATCATACCATGGCAATAGCAGTGTGAATGACTTCATAACATGATTCTTATTTTTGTTCTATTGCGTGGCCGTGATCATAGGTTGGTGCCACCATCTGAAAATGTTAGCGGCACGAGGGGGGGAATGTTAGCTGCACGAGGGGGGAAAGTGTTAGCGGCACGAGGGGGGAAAGTGTTAGCGGCACGAGGGGGGAAAGTGTTGGCGGCACGAGGGGGGAAAGTGTTGGCGGCACGAAGGGGGGAAAGTGTTGGCGGCACGAAGGGGGGAAAGTGTTGGCGGCACGAAGGGGGGAAAGTGTTGGCGGCACGAAGGGGGGAAAGTGTTGGCGGCACGAAGGGGGGAAAGTGTTGGCGGCACGAAGGGGGGAAAGTGTTGGCGGCACGAGGGGGGGGAAAGTGTTGGCGGCACGAGGGGGGGGAAAGTGTTGGCGGCACGAGGGGGGGGAAAGTGTTGGCGGCACGAGGGGGGGGGAAGTGTTGGCGGCACGAGGGGGGGGAAGTGTTGGCGGCACGAGGGGGGGAAGTGTTGGCGGCACGAGGGGGGAAAGTTAGTCCGGAGCCCTACTGTTTATGGATAACATGGTTCATGGTAGGCCAACATAATTTTTAAAGAGAGAACACGTGTTATGATCTCAGGGGAAATAGGCCTATGTGAATTTAAATGCTCAGGAGTTGAGAATACTGGTATAGCTTATCCAGAGACCAAAAAGGTGTTTGATGCAAATCAAACATTATTCATATCCAATGATGTACTGCCCGTAAGGGCGGAGTACCGCTAGTATGTATATGATATCAGGTGAACACTGGGACCTGACTGTGTGTATAATAACATGTCATATCAGGTGTACACAGTGGGTCCTGACTATGCCCATGCTGAGGCAAGGAAGTCCCCGGCCCTGGACGGTAAGGTGGAGCGGGACAGTGAGGGGAAGGAGATCCGCTACCCTGTCATGCTCTCCGCCATGGAGAAACTGGTGGCCCGCAAGGTCTGCCTGGCCTTCAAGGTGAGGCTTTTCAACCAATCAGACCACTCTGTGTTTGTCTTCTCTCCAAATCAACCTGAAGCCTTAACTTCTTAAACTATCCCAATAGTCTGAAGAGACTTCCTCTCCTCAACCTCGTCTTATTTCCTTCGTCTGCAATGATTGTGCAGGAGCTGGATAGGTGAAAGCAACTGATGTATTTTCAGATCAGTGCAGATGAATGAAAGAAGATGAATGTAGGAGCCGTCTAAGGTCTGCAATATGTAAATATTTGGGCGATCTGACCAAATTCACATAGACATGTGAGTTATAGAACGTCATTCTCAGTCTAAGCAGTAGATCTGTGCTGTGTGCTATTCCTATGCTGTTGCATCTTTTTACTTTTGGTTTTGTACACCAGCTTCAAACAGCTGAAAATGCTATATTTTTGCTTATTGAAAACATATTTCACAATGGTTTAGATGGTACAATGATTCTCTACACTATACGTTGCTTGTTTTGTCACATAAACTGAAATAAGACAAACTATTCACATTTTTGCAACAAGAAAATGGCCACGTGATTTTCTGGATATTGCAGCTTTAAGGAGCACTTGACTTGATTGGCTACATTCAGTTTGAATGGCTGACTGACGCATTCTTCCACTCCCAGCAAACGGTGTGTGGCTTCGACCTCTTGAGAGCGAATGGCCACTCATTCGTCTGTGACGTCAATGGCTTCAGCTTTGTGAAGAACTCCATGAAGTACTATGACGACTGTGCCAAGGTCTTGGGGTAGGTGTGGCTAGCTGTCATGCTGAGGGGTCAACTATCGGTCTTCCTTACAGCTTAACCCCTGATTTACACTTTGACACTCAAGGATCAGCTGGGTATCTAAAGCCATATGTCATTCCTTGAATTGGCCAGGATCCAAACTCGCACTCTATTGGTTGTCAGAACCCAAACACTGCTCTAGCTCACTCCATTGGTTGTCAGAACCCAAACACTGTTCTAGCTCACTCCATTGGTTGTCAGAACCCAAATGCGGCTCTAGCTCACTCCATTGGTTGTCAGAACCCAAACGCGGCTCTAGCTCACTCCATTGGTTGTCAGAACCCAAACGCGGCTCTAGCTCACTCCATTGGTTGTCAGAACCCAAACGCGGCTCTAGCTCACTCCATTGGTTGTCAGAACCCAAACACGGCTCTAGCTCACTCCATTGGTTGTCAGAACAAAAAAACACTGTTCTAGCTCACTCCATTGGTTGTCAGAACCCAAACGCGGCTCTAGCTCACTCCATTGGTTGTCAGAACCCAAACGCGGCTCTAGCTCACTCCATTGGTTGTCAGAACCCAAACGCGGCTCTAGCTCACTCCATTGGTTGTCAGAACCCAAACGCGGCTCTAGCTCACTCCATTGGTTGTCAGAACCCAAACGCGGCTCTAGCTCACTCCATTGGTTGTCAGAACCCAAACACGGCTCTAGCTCACTCCATTGGTTGTCAGAACCCAAACACGGCTCTAGCTCACTCCATTGGTTGTCAGAACCCAAACACTGTTCTAGCTCACTCCATTGGTTGTCAGAACTCAAACACTGTTCTAGCTCACTCCATTGGTTGTCTTCCCCCCCACACAGGAACATGGTGATGCGAGAGCTGGCCCCCCAGTTCCACATCCCCTGGTCCATCCCCATGGAGGCCGAGGACATACCTATAGTCCCCACCACCTCAGGAACCATGTGAGTACTCTTCTCATTTTCTTCCTCCTTTCCGCCTCCTGCTTCTTTCTCCTCCTATTCCTGCTCTTCTCTCCTCTTCCTGCTTATCTTTACTAGAGGTCGTCTAACAGAGGTGGTTTAGTGAACTAAACTCACGTGATGGCTAACCTCTCTTGAAACTTGAAGACTTGTATTAGCTCCCGCAGCGAACTCCTAGGCTTTAGCTCATTGGGCTAACACAGTCTTGAGTCACGTATTCCTAGAGGACCCTGCTTCATACCAGGTGTAACACTGTTTTCCATATCCATTTGGATATGTTTTTTTTAAACCCTCATCAGGATTTCTCCTGACTAAATAAAGGATGAATACAATAAACAAATCAGTAATGTCACCTAGAGTTGCAAAGGGAGGGTACATTACTGGAAGCTTTCTAAGTTTACCAGTAAACTACCAGCATGAGATAACTTTCAAGGTTTTTGGGGGAATTTTATAACATGACTTCTAGTGGCCTTTTTGGGTACTTCAGATTATCACAGGTGTCTGCAATTATCTCTGGCCCTCTGTGTGGCTTTATCGCATGTAATATACAGTACCAGTCAAAAGTTTGGACACCTACTCATTCTATGGTTTTTCTTTATTTTGACTGTTTTCTACATAGTTTTGATGTCTTCCCTAATATTATACTATGAAATAACACATATGGAATCATGTATTAACCACAAAAGTGTTCAAATAGTGGGAAGAGTTGAAAGTAAATAGTGGGAAGAGTTGAAAGTAAATAGTGGGAAGAGTTTCGGAATTATTTGAAAATAATGCCATTGTTAACCTTATGGTCTATCCACTGAGACTCATGGATAGTATTGACACGGATATAAAAAATGTATACTGTGTGTGTGTGCGTGTATGTATATGTAAACTCAGCAAAAAAAATGAACGTTCTCTCACTGTCATCTGCGTTTATTTTCATCAAACTTAACATGTGTAAATATTTGTATGAACATAACAAGATTCAACAACTGAGACATAAACTGAAGAAGTTCCACAGACATGTGACTAACATAATAATAATAATAATAATAATAATGTGTCCCTGAACAAAGGGGGGGTCAAAATCAAAAGTAGCAGTCAGTATCTGGTGTGACCACAAGCTGCATTGAGTATTGCAGTGCATCTCCTCATGGACTGCACCATATTTGCCAGTTCTTGCTGTGAGATGTTACCCCACTCTTCCACCAAGGCACCTGCAAGTTCCCGAACATTTCTGGGGGGAATGGCCCTAGCCCTCACCCTCCGATCCAACAGGTCGCAGACATGCTCAATGGGATTGAGATCCGTGTTCTTCGCTGGCCATGGCAGAACACTGACATTCCTGTCTTGCAGGAAATCATTCACAGAACGAGCAGTATGGCTGGTGGCATTGTCATGCTGGAGGGTCATGTCAGGATGAGCCTGCAGGAAGGGTACCACATGAGGGAGGAGGATGTCTTCCCTGTAACGCACAGAGTTGAGATTGAGCTTGTTGTCATTGCAGGCAGTCTGATGATTCTGTGACACACAGCCCCAGACCATGACGGACCCTCCACCTCGATCCCACTCCAGAGGACAGGCCTCGGCGTAACGCTCATTCCTCCAATGATAAACGTGATTCCGACCATCACCCCTGGTGAGACAACTGCGACTCGTCACTGAAGAGCACTTTTTGCCAGTCCTGTCTGGTCCAGCGACAGTGGGTTTGTGCCCATAGGCGACGTTGTTGCCGGTGATGTCTGGTGAGCACCTGCCCTACAACAGGCCTACAAGCCCTCAGTCTAGCCTCTCTCAGCCTATTGCGGACAGTCTGAGCACTGATGGAGGGTTTGTGCTTTCCTGGTGTAACTTGGGCAGTTGTTGTTGCCATCCTGTACCTGTCCCGCAGGTGTGATGTTCGGATGTACCGATCCTGTGCAGGTGTTACACGTGGTCTGCCACTGCGAGGACGATCAGCTGTCCGTCTTGTCTCCCTGTAGCGCTGTCTTAGGCATCTCACAGTACGGACATTGCAATTTCTTTCCCTGGCCACATCTGCAGTCCTCATGCCTCCTTGAAGCATGCCTAAGGCACGTTCACGCAGATGAGCAGGGACCCTGGGCATCTTTCTTTTGGTGTTTTTCAGAGTCAGTAGAAAGGCCTCTTTTAGTGTCCTAAGTTTTCATAATTGTGACCTTAATTGCCTACCGTCTGTAAGCTGTTAGTGTCTTAACGACCGTTCCACAGGTGCATGTTCATTAATTGTTTATGGTTCATTGAACAAGCATGGGTACCGTGTTTAAACCCTTTACAATGAAGATTTGGGAAGTTTTGGGGGATTTTTACGAATTATCGAAAGACAGGGTCCTGAAAAAGGGACGTTTCTTTTTTGCTGAGTTTGTGTATACAGGCACAGTTGAAGTCGGAAGTGTACATACACTTAGGTTGGAGTCATTTAAAACTCGTTTTCCAACCACTCCACAAATTTCTTGTTAACAAACTATTGTTTTGGCAAGTCGGTGAGGACAAATACTTTGTGCATGACACAAGTAATGTTTCCAACAATTGTTTACAGACAGATTATTTCACTTATAATTCACTGTATCATAATTCCAGTGAGTCAGAAGTTTACATACACGAAGTTGACTGTGCCTTTAAACAGCTTGGAAAATTCCAGAAAATGATGTCATTGCTTTAGAAGCTTCTGATGGGCTAATTGACATAATTTGAGTCAATTGGAGGTGTACCTGTGGATCTATTTCAAGGCCTACCTTCAAACTCAGAGCCTCTTTGCTTGACATCATGGGAAAATCAAAAGAAATCAGCCAAGACCTCAGAAAAAAAATTGGAGACCTCCACAAGTCTGGTTCATCCTTGGGAGCAATTTCCAAACGCCTGACGGTACCACGGTCATCTGTACAAACAATAGTACGCAAGTATAAACTCCATGGGAATAGCAGCCGTCATACCACTCAGGAACGAGATGTATTCTGTCTCCTAGAGATGAACGTACTTTGGTGCAAAAGGTGCAAATCAATCCCAGAACAACAGCAAAGGACCTTGTGAAGATGTTGGAAGACACAGGTACAAATGTATCTATATTCACAGTAAAACGAGTCCTATATCCACATAACCTGAAAGGCCGCTCAGCAAGGAAGAAGCCACTGCTCCAAAACCGCCATTAAAAAATGCCAGACTACGATTTGCAACTGCACATGGGGACAAAGATTGTGGAGGAAAAAAAACTTTTGGGGAGAAATGTCCTCTGGTCTGATGAAACAAAAATAGAACTATTTGGTCATAATGACCATCGTTATGTTTGGAGGATAAAGGGGGAGGCTTTTAAGCCGAAGAACACCATCCCAACCGTGAAGCACGGCGGTAGCAACATCATGTTGTGGGGGTGCTTTGCTGCAGGAGGGACTGGTGCACTTCACTAAATAGATGACATCATGATGCAGGAAAATGGATATATTGAAGCAACATCTCAAGACATCAGTCAGGAAGTTAAAGCTTGGCCGCAAATGGGTCTTCCAAATGTACAATGTCCCCAAGCATACTTCCAAAGTTGTGGCAAAAATGGCTTAAGGACAACAAAGTCAAGGTATTGGAAGGACCATCACAAAGCCCTGACCTCAATCCTATTGAAAGTGTGTGGGCAGAACTGAAAAAGCGTGTGCGAGCAAGGAGGGCTACAAACCTGACTCAGTTACACCAGCTCTGTCAGGAGGAATGGGCCAAAATTCACCCAACTTATTGTGTGAAGCTTGTGGAAGACCACCTAAAACCTTTGTCCCAAGTGAATTTTTTTTAAGGCAATGCTACCAAATACTAATTCAGTGTGTGTAAACTTCTGACCCACTGGGAATGTGATGAAAGAAATAAGAGCTAAAATAAATCATTCTCTCCACTATTATTCTGACATTTCACATTCTTGAAATGAAGTGGTGATCCTAACTGACCTAAGACAAGGAATTTTTACTAGGATTAAACGTCAGGGATTGTGAAAAACTGAGTTTAAATGTATTTGGCTAAGGTGTATGTAAACTTCCGACTTCAACTGTATGTTTGTGTTTTTCAAGTATAAATTATCTGTTAATTACTGAGTATTCCAGTATCTTTGGTAAATTATCCAAAGCTTTGCAACCCTAATGTCACCTATCCCGCAGGATGGAGCTGCGCTGTGTCATCGCCATCATCCGCCACGGAGACCGCACCCCCAAACAGAAAATGAAGATGGAAGTCAGACACACTCTGTGAGTCTTTCCATCTTCCCGTTTCCTGCTCCTCAAATGCCCCCTCTCCCCATTCCCAGTGGATATATCACCTGCTCCTCAAATGCCCCCTCTCCCCATTCCCAGTGGATATATCACTTCTCCTCAAATGCCCCCTCTCGCCATTCCCATTGGACAGAATTTGACACATGACGTTTAATGACTTTCTGATCAACGTCATATAACAAATACAACTTGTAATTCACCTTCCCCGGTTCTGTTGTCTCACTGTTTCCGTTGTGTCTTTTTCAGATTCTTTGAGCTGTTTGAGAAGTACGGAGGGTACAAGTCAGGGAAACTGAAGTTGAAGAAGCCCAAACAGCTACAGGTCAGTCCAAGTATCTCTTCTTTGCCTGTAACCCAGGAACCTGCAGTGTGTTCCTCTGTTGAGGGGAACTCTATTTATGACAATATGATAGTTTTTCAATGTTTCTTCAATCTGGAAGTTTTTCCTGACCACTGTTGCCTTCGCTTGCTCTTGCCCTTCGCTTGCACTTTGTAGGGGTTAAGGCTTTGGTTGCTGTTAAGCACTTTGACACATTAGTTTGGGTGACTGATGTCAGTTGTGTGTGTATAGGAGGTGCTGGACATTGCCCGGCTCCTACTGGCTGAGTTGGGGCAGCACACGGACTGTGAGATTGAGGAGAAGAAGGGTAAACTGGAGCAGCTCAAGACTGTCCTGGAGATGTGAGTGAGACTCTTATAGCTGGGCTATAGGCACACACACATCATGCCCTCATCTGTCCATTTTATCGACCATGGATAAGGTAGTGCGTGATCTGCTCTGCTGTGTCTATGATGCGTTGGTGTAGAAACCTCCTGTGTCATTGCTGTGTATGTCTGTAGCTCAATACAAAGATTGAATTGGCCTTATTCACTAAGCACACTAGCCTAGTAGCTTTCACATTTACTTTGTGAACACCCCCCTCCATGTTTCTCTAACTCTTTTTCTCCCTATCTCTTTTCCTCCCTCCTTTCTCTCTCTCCTCCTCTATCTCTCCAAAGGGAATCCAGCTTGAATGACACTCAGTACGCACCTTGTCCTTTTAAAGGAAGAGGTTCACTCCTCCTTGTTCTCCGCACTCACTGTAACCACTGCTACCATTAACCCCTATTCAGAATGATGAGGGATGTTATACTGAACTTAGAATCAGGGAGCACTAGCCACAACAGTGTGTGTGTGTGTCCGCGTGCGTTTGGGAGAGTGCTTTGTTGTCTGCAATGCATGTCGTTCTGAAAGTTGCCCTGTAATTCCTCTCACTATCCCTTCGCCCTCCTCCTCACTCTTCTCATTCTCCGTGTACTATATGTAGGCTTACTGTTTGAGCCCGTTGATAATGGTATGGGATTGCATATTAACCAGTTACCTGTAGCACCTCATTGACAATAACCAAGGACAACATTCTTGGTTGGATCAAATACAAAGGCCCAGAGTAATTTCAGTATGTTAAAAAAATATACAGTTGAAGTCGGAAGTTTACATACACCTTAGCCAAGTACCTTTAATCTTGGTTTTTCACAATTCCTGACATTTAATCCCTTGTAAAAATTCCCTGTTTTATAGGCTGACCACACCGCTCGCGTCGTGTGTGCGAGCATTGCAAAATATATTTAGAAATCTATGTTATTCAATTGCACCCACACTGCTTGCGCTTGCCAACGAGCGTCTGCGTTGCCATGGGCTAAAATAGAAATCAGTTCTATTTCTGACGCAGATCGCGCTGCAAGTCCTGCCTCTCCCATCTCCTCATTGGTTTGTAGAAGCAGGTACCCACGTGCCATCTCCTTATTTGTTATACCCACGTGGGTGACTGAAAGACGAACGAGGTCAGTGGCGGTAATGCACCTAATCTATGAAAGTTGCCAATCGCATTTGACTTTATGTCAAGAGGAGAAAAAGCCTGGAAGGAAGAGAGATGACTCGAAACGATTCGGTTGACCGTTTTATGTGTGGATTAATTGTCGGAGTAGAGGACCTTGGGCATTGCAGGTAAAATAACAACTCAATGTTTATATCCCAGGACAAATTAGCTAGCAACAGCAAGCTAGCTAAATATGTCAACTTAGCTAGCATGTGCTAGCTAAATTGCCATACATGTTTAATGCTTTTCGACCTGTCCCCAAATTAATGTAATTGGTTCAGAGTTTGTTTTGATATTTTAACCTGCGTGTCGTGATCGCGTTTGGTGTGGGGGGGGGGGAAATAGATTCATGCACGATGGCGCACGTGCGCAGCTGGTTTGGGTTCCGTGTTAGGTCAGTTAGGATCACCACTTTATTTTAAGAATGTGAAATGTCAGAATAATAGTAGAGAAGAATTTATTTCAGCTTTTATTTCTTTCATCACATTCCCAGTGGGTCCGAAGTTTACATACACTCAATTAGTATTTGGTAGCATTACCTTTAAATTGTTTAACTTGGGTCAAACGTTTCGGGTAACCTTCCACAAGCTTCCCACATAAGTTGGGTGAATTTTGACCCATTCCTCCTGACAGAGCTGGTGTAACTGAGTCAGGTTTGTAGCCCTCCTTGCTCACACATGCTTTTTCAGTTCTGCCCACACATTTTCTATAGGATTGAGGTCAGGGCTTTGTTATGGCCACTCCAATACCTTGACTTTGTTGTCCTTAAGCAATTTTGCCACAACTTTGGAAGTATTCTTGGGGTCATTGTCCATTTGGAAGACCCATTTGCTACCAAGCTTTAACTTCCTGACTGATGTCTTGAGATGTTGCTTCAATATATCCACAATTTTCTGCCTCATGATGCCGTCTATTTTGAAGTGCACCAGTCCCTCCTGCAGCAAAGCACCCCCACAACATGATGCTGCCACCTCCGTGCTTCACGGTTGGGATGGTGTTCTTCGGTTTGCAAGCCTCCCCCTTTTTCCTCCAAACATAACGATGGTCATTATGGCCAAACAGTTCTATTTTTGTTTCATCAGACCAGAGGACATTTCTCCAAAACGTACAATCTTTGTCCCCATGTGCAGTTGCAAACCGTAGTCCGGCTTTTTTATGGCGGTTTTGGAGCAGTGGCTTCTTCCTTGCTGAGCGGCCTTTCAGGTTATGTCGATATAGGACTCGCTTTACTGTGGATATAGATACTTTTGTACCTGTTTCCTCCAGCATCTTCACAAGATCCTTTGCTGTTGTTCTGGGATTGATTTGCAGTTTTCGCACCAAAGCACGTTCATCTCTAGGAGACGCGTCTCCTTCCTGAGTGGTATGATGCCTGCGTGGTCCCATGGTGTTTATACTTGTGTACTATTGTTTGTACAGATGAATGTGGTACCTTCAGGCATTTGGAAATTGCTCCCAAGGATGAACCAGACTTGTGGAGGTCTACAATTTTTTTTATGAGGTCTTGGCTGATTTCTTTTGATTTTCCCATGATGTCAAGCAAAGAGGCACTGACTTTGAAGGGAAGGCCTTGAAATATATCTACAGGTACACCTCCTATTGACTCAAATGATGTCAATTAGCCTTTCAGAAGCTTCTAAAGCGATGACATAATTTTCTGGAATTTTCCAAGCTGTTTAAAGGCACAGTCAATTAGTGTATGCAAACTTCTGACCCACTGGAATTATGGTACAGGGAATTATAAGTGAAATAATCTGTCTGTAAACATTTGTTGGAAAAATTACTTGTCATGCACAAAGTAGATGTTCTCACCAACTTGCCAAAACTATAGTTTGTTAACAAGAAATTTGTGGAGTGGTTGAAAAATGAGTTTTAATGACTCCAACCTAAGTGTATGTAATCTTCCGACTTCAACTGTATATACACACACAGAGTACGAGTCAAAAGTCTTGCACACTCTTGGCATTTTCTCAACCAGCTAAATGAGGTAGTCACCTGGACTGCATTTCAATTAACAGGTGTGCCTTGTTTAAAGTAAATTTGTGGGATTTCTTGATCGAATTTCTGCAAAGAAACCACTGCTAAAGGACACCAATAATAAGAAGAGACGTGCTTGGGCCAAGAAACACGAGCAATGGACATTCGACCGGAGGAAATCTGGCCTTTGGTCTGAGTCCAAATGTGCGATTTTTGGTTCCAACAACCGTGTCTTTGTGAGACGCCGAGTAGGTGAACGGATGATCTCCGCATGTGTGCTTCCCACCATGAGGAATGGAGGAGGAGGTGTGATGGTGTGGGGGTGCTTTGCTGGTGATGCTGTCTGATTTATTTAGAATTCAAGGCATACTTAACCAGCATGGCTACCACAGCATTCTGCAGCAATACGCCATCCCATCTGGTTTGTGCTTAGTCCCACTATCATTTGTTTTTAAACAGGACAATGATCCAACACACCTCCAGGCTGTGTAAGGGTTATTTGACCAAGAAGGAGAGTGATGGAGTGCTGTATCAGATGACCTGGCCTCCACAATCCCCCGACCTCAACCCAATTGAGATGGTTTGGGATGAGTTGGACCGCAGAGTGAAGGAAAAGCAGCCAGCAGCTCCGCATATGTTGCAACTCCTTCAAGAATGTTGGTAAAGCATTCCAGGTGAAGCTGCTTGAGAGAATGCCAAGAGTGTACAAAGCTGTCATCATGGCAAAGGGTGGCTACTTTGAAGAATCTCAAATATATATATGTTTTTATTTAACACTTTTTTTGGTTACTACATGATTCCATATGTGTTTTTTCATAGTTTTGATGTCTTCACTATTATTCTACAATGTAGGAAATAGTACAAATAAGGAAGAACCCTTGAATGAGTGTCAACTTTTGACTGGTACTGTGTATATATATATATATTAGTGCATTTGGAAAGTATTCAGACCCCTTGACTTTTGTCCACATTTTGTTTCGGCCTTATTTTAAAATGGATTACATAAAAAAAAAACGTATAAACACAATACCAAAATAATGACGAAGAGAAAAAAAAAGATACCTTCTTTACGTAAGTGTTCAGACTCTTAGCTATGAGACTCGAAATTTAGCTCAGTTGCATCCTGTTTTCATTGATGATCCTTTATGTTTCTACAACTTGATTGGAGTCCACCTGTGGTAAATTCAATTGATTAGACATGATTTGGAAAGGCGCGCGCACACCTGTCTATATAAGGTCCCATAGTTGACTGCATGTCAGAGCAAAAACCAAGACATGAGGTTGAAGGAATTGTCTGTAGAGCTCCGAGATAGGATTGTGTCAATGCACAGAACTGGTGAAGGGTACCCAAAAATGCTGCAGCATTGAATGTCCCCAAGAACACAGTGGCCTGCATCATTCTTCAATTGAAGAAGTTTGGAACTACTAAGATTCTTCCAAGAGCTGGCCACCTGGCTAAACTGAGCAGTCGGGGGAGAAGGGCCTTGGTCAGGGGGGTTACAGATGGAAGCGACTCCTCAGTAAAAGGCACATAACAGCCCGCTTGGAGTTTGACTAAAGGCACCTAAAAGACTCTCAGACCATGAGAAACAAGATTCTTTGGACTGAATGCCAAGCGTCACATCTGGAGGGAACCTGGCACCATCCCTATGGTGAAGCATGGTGGTGGCAACATCATGCTGTGGGGAAGTTTTTCAGTGACAGGGAGTCTGGATCGAGGGAAAGATTAACTGAGCAAAGTACAGAGATGGTAGTGGTTTCTTTGCAGCAATTCGACCATGAAGGCCTGATTCTCCTATGAACAGTTGATGTTGTCTGTTACTTTTTTTTGGTCTGCAATCATAGGTGCAGTTAACTCTAATCAATTTATCCTCTGAAGTTGAAGAAACGTTCAAAGTTCTTGACATTTTCTGTATTGACTGACCTTCATGTCTTTTTAAAGTAATGATGGACTGTAATTTATTTGCATATTTTGAGCTGTTCTTTCCATAATATGGACTTGGTCTTTTACCAAATAGGGCTATCTGTCATTGTAAATAGAATTTGTTCTTAACTGACTTTCCTAGTAAAAAGGTTAGTAAAATATCTTCTGTAAACCACCCCTACCTTGTCACAACACAACTGATTGGCTCAAACGGATTAAGAAATTAACTTTTAACAAGGCATACCTGTTAATTGAAATGCATTCCAGGTGACTACCTCATGAATCTGGTTGAGAGAATGCCAAGAGTGTGCAAAGCTATCATCAATCAAGGCAAAGGGTGGCTACTTAGAAAATCAAATATAAACTATATTTTGATTTGTTTAACCCTTTTTTTTGGTTACTACATGATTCCATATGTGTTATTTCATATTTTTGATGTCTTCACTATTATTCTACAATGTAGAAAATAGTCAAGATAAAGCAAAACCCTTGAATGAGTAGGTGTCCAAACTTTTGACTGGTACTGTATATTATTATTTTATTTTTTATATACATACATACATACCCATTGATTTTTTTTCCCCCCCACATTTTGTTACGTTACAGCTTTTACTTTAAAATTGATTACATTTATTTTCTTATCAATCTACACACTACCCCATAATGACTAAGGTTTTTAGAAATGTTTGCAAATTTAAAAACTGACATATCACATTTACATAAGTATTCAGACCGTTTACTCAGTACTTTTGAAGCACCTTCGCCAGCAATTGCAGCCTCCAGTCCTCTTGGGTATGACGCTACAAGCTTGGCACATCTGTATTTGGGGAGTTTCTCCTGTTCTTCTCTGCAGATCCTCTCAAGCTCTGTCAGGTTGGATGGGGAGCATTGCTGAACAGCTATTTTCAGGTCTCTGCAGAGACTCAGACCATGAGAAACAAGATTCTCTGGTCTGATAAAACCTAGATTGAACTCTTTGGCCTGAAACCTAGCACTATCCCAAAGGTGAATCGTGGTGGTGGCGGCATCTCGCTGTGGGTATTTTTTTCAATGGCAGGGACTGGGAGGCTAGTCAAGATCGATGAAAAGATGAACAGTGCAAATGTAACAGTATAACTTTACGTCGTCCCCTCGCCCCGACACGGGCGCGAACCAGGGACCCTCTGCACACATCAACAACTGACACCCACGAAGCAGCGTTACCCATCGCTCCACAAAAGCCGCGGCCCTTGCAGAGCAAGGGGCAACACTACTTAAGTCTCAGAGCAAGTGACGTAACTGATTGAAATGCTACTAGCGCGTATCCGCTAACTAGCTAGCCATTTCACATCCGTTACACTCACCCCCCTTTCAACCTCCTCCTTTTTCCGCAGCAACCAGTGATCCGGGTCAACAGCATCAATGTAACAGTATAACTTTAAACCGTCCCCTCGCCCCGACACGGGCGCGAACCAGGGACTCTCTGCACACATCAACAACGGTCGCCCACGAAGCATCGTTACCCATCGCTCCACAAAGGCCACGGCCCTTGCAGAGCAAGGGGCAACACTACTTAAGTCTCAGAGCAAGTGACGTAACTGATTGAAATGCTACTAGCGCGTACCCGCTAACTAGCTAGCCATTTCACATCCGTTACACAAAGTACAGAGAGATCCTTTAAGAAAACCTAGTCCAGAGCGCTCAGGACCTCAGACTGGGGTGAAGGTTCACCTTCCAACAGGACAAAGACCCTAAGCATCAGCCAAGACAACGCTGGAGTGGCTTCGGGACAAGTCTCTGAATGTCCTTGAGTGGCCCAACCAGAGACAGGACTTTAACAGACACAATGTAGTTGAGTACGGTTACATGCACACAACGTGATTATTGTGGATAGTCAGATTAATATAATGGTTTGATTAAAACGTTTACATTCTTTGCAAGAAGAACGATGTAATAATCCTGCTTACATGGACACATCTGAAATAAGGCTACCTGGTGGCACTCTGATATATTCCCGAAAATCAACAATTAAAATAAACTTTCTACCACAGTCTCCATGTTATTTTTGGTAAACATATTTGAGTCGAAACATATAAAGTCTGCATGTGAAAACTACTTCTAAGATTTATACATTCAGTTGTTCCAAACTCACTTCACTCGCACTAAAGAGGGAGGCTTGCGCTACCTGTGTTGGAGCATGTAAATTAGATTAAATACACCGATGGAATGCCAATTATTATTATTTTCTTTGCTGTTCAGTAATTTCGAAAGATAGTGCCGAAAACCAGGTTTCAATTGGCGTGTGCTTATTTCGAAAAGGACCTTACGCCGGTTATGATGAACATATTTATGGCGTTTTACATGACTTTTGCATAATCTGCCTACTGCCGTAATCCGTTTTTTAATATCGAATTATTCCTGTGCATGTAAACATACTCATTGTCTGTTGGAGCAGGTCTTCGTTACGCATTTGATCTGTGTGCGCTGGGCTAAAGCTGTGGGGAATGGGGAATCCAGGATCAGTCGTAAACACTGACCGTATCGCCTATCAAATCCACTTTCCATCACGGGGCCGTCATGTACTTGGTCTGTAAGTCTTGTCATACTACATGTTTGTCCCAAGGACTCTTAATCTTTTTCCTATTAGAGGACAGTATTTTTCTATTAGTGGTGGATATGCTAAATTATTATCATAGCCGGTGCATTGAACAGCTGCTGTTACATAGCGCAGCCCTCACTATTGCCACAGCACTGTATCGCAAACCACAGAGGAGGCCGAGAGACCGTTTTACACAACCGGGTGGGTGGAATCCCAATGGTGTCGTCTTTCACCCCTGAGTGCTATGCACTTTAACCAAAAGCCTGTCACATCCAAAAGGACAGCGCTGGTATGGCACATGAGGGATTAATAGTGACACACAGTGACAGCGGGTGTCCAAAGGTCACACACAAAACATGTTTCCAGAAACATGGTAGGCAGCTAGTTTAGCCTAGCCTAACTAGCCACTTCCTGAATGACAGACTGAGCACCTGCTAGCTAGCGTTTGAAGCTAGTGGGAGACTGTTCTCAGCCATGTTTCTGAAATGAAACGTGTCCGACAAGGCTGGAGTCAATGGGGTTTGGGGGGGGGTCGGGTTACATTCAGGAGATTAATTGAAATTCAGTCCAATAAATAATTGAATTCAATCCAAGAAAATATTTATATTTTTAAAATGTGCGTCTTTTTAAATGTACTTCCTGACTTGACAGATTTAGATTGGAGTTGAGTTCAATGCTGGTCTTGACATGTCACATGTACAGCACACACACAAACCCAGACATGTATAATGATGACTGGAGCTTCATTAAGTGTAGATACCCCGTGTGTCTTCCAGGTATGGGCATTTCTCAGGCATCAACAGGAAAGTGCAGCTCACGTACCTGCCCAACGGACAGCCCAAAGCCTCCAGTGAGGAAGAAGGTAGGGGGTCACAACCTTACACTATATCTGGTCATGTTCATGATTACACTATACAGTTGAAGTCGGAGGTTTACGTACATCTTAGCCAAATACGTTTAAACTCAATTTTTCACAATTCCTGACATTTAATCCAAGTAAACATTCCTTGTCTTAGGTCAGTTAGGATCACCACTTTATTTTAAGAATGTGAAATGTCAGAATAATAGTAGAGAATGATTTATTTCAGCTTTTATTTCTTTCATCACATTCCCAGTGGGTCAAAAGTTTACATACACTTTAATTAGTATTTGGTAGCATTGCCTTTAAATTGTTTAACTTGGGTCAAACCTTTCGAGTAGCCTTCCACAAGCTTCCCACAATAAGTTTGGCCCATTCCTCCTTCCTCCAAGCCTCCTTGCTCGCTTTTTCAGTTCTGCCCACAAATTTTCTATAGGATTGAGGTCAGGGCTTTGTGATGGCCACTGTAATACCTTGACTTTGTTGTCATTAAGCCATTTTGCCACAACTTTGGAAGTATGCTTGGGGTCATTGTCCATTTGGAAGATCCATTTGCGACCAAACTTTAACTTCCTGACTGATGTCTTGAGATGTTGCTTCAACATAATTTTCCTCATGAAGCCATCTATTTTGTGACGTGCACCAGTCTCTCCTGCAGCAAAGCACCCGCACAACATGATGCTGCCACCTTGCAAGCCTCCCCCTTTTTCATCCAAACATAACGATGGTCATTATGGCAAACAGTTCTATTTTTGTTTCATCATTTCATCAAACCAGAGGACATTTCTCCAAAAAGTACGATATTTGGCCCTATGTGCAGTTGCAAACCGTAGCCTGTCTTTTTTATGGCGGCTTTGGAGCAGTGGCTTCTTCCTTGCTGAGTGGCCTTTCAGGTTATGTCGATATAAGACTCGTTTTACTGTGGATATAGATACTTTTGTACCTGTTTCCTCCAGAGTCTTCACAAGGTCCTTTTGCTGCTGTTCTGGTATTGAATTGCACTTTTTGCACCAAAGTACGTTCCCTAGGAGACAGAACACGTCTCCTTCCTGAGCGGTATGACGGCTGCATGGTCCCATGGAGTTTATACTTGCGTACTATTGTTTGTACAGATGAACATGGTACCTTCAGGCATTTGAGAATTGCTCCCAAAGATGAACCAATTTTTTTTCTGAGGTCTTGGCTGATTTCTTTTGATTTTCTCATGATGTTAAAAGTATGTGGACACCCCTTCAAATGAGTGGATATGGCAGTTTAGCCACAACCGTTACTGACAGGTGTTTAAAACCGAGCACACACCCATGCAATTTTATAGACAAACATTGCCAGTTGAGTGGCCTTATTGAAGAGCTCAGTGAATTTCAACAATGCACCTTGATCCAGTAGGATGCCACCTTTCCAACAAGTCAGTTCGTCAAATTTCTGCCCTGCTAGAGCTGCACCAGTCAACTAAGTGCTGTTATTGTGAAGTGGAAATGTCTAGGAGCAACAATGTCTATCGTGAAGTGGTAAGCCACACAAGCTCACAGAACAGGACCGCTGAGGCTCGTTGCTCGTAAAAATAGTTTGTCTTCACAAACTGCATCTAAAAGCAATGTCAGCACAATAACTGTTCATCTGGAGCTTCGTGAAATGGGTTTCCATGGCCTATCTGCCGGAAACAAGCCTAAGATGTGCAATGCCAAGCGTCGGCTGGAATGATGTAAAGCTAGCCGCCATTGGACTCTGGCGCAATGGAAACGCATTCTCTGATGAATCACGCTTCACCATCTGGCAGTCCAACGGATTTATCTGGGTTTGGCAGATGCCAGGAGAACGCTACCTGCGCCAATGCATAGCGCCAACTGTAAAGATTGGAGGAGGAATAATGGTCTGGGTCTGTTTTTCATGGTGTGGGATAGGCCCCTTAGTTCCAGTGAAGGGAAATCTTAATGCTACAGCATACAATGGCATTCTAGACAATTCTGTGCTTCCGACTTTGTGGCAACAGTTTGGGGAAGACCCTTTCCTGTTTCAGCATGACAATTCCCCCATGCACAAAGTGAGAGCCTGGTTTGTCGAGATCGGTGGGGAAGAACTTGACTGGCCTGCACAGAGCCCTGACCTCAACCCCATCGAACACCTTTGGGTGATGAACTGCGATGAATTGGGTCGCTGACTGCGAGCCAGGCCTAATCGCCCAACATCATTGTCCGACCTCAATAATTATCTTGCGGTTGAATGGAAGCAAGTCCCCGCAGCAATGTTCCAACATCTAGGGGAAAGCCTTCCCAGAAGACTAGAGGTTGTTATTGCAGCAAAGGGGGACCCAAATCCATATTAATGACTAGGATTTTGGAATGCAATGTTCGATGAGCAGGTGTCCACATACTTTTGGTCATGTAGTGTACTTTTGACATGCACATGACCTTTCTGCTTTTTTGTGTGATTTAACTGCAGGACCTAATGCAGGTGTGTGTGTGTGTGTGCGCGCGCATGTGTATTATTGTTGTACAGAAGGTCCGAAGGAGGGTCCGTCTCTGCTGCTGGTGTTGAAGTGGGGAGGGGAGCTGACCCCGGCAGGCAGAGTACAGGCTGAGGAGCTGGGGAGGGCCTTCCGCTGCATGTACCCTGGAGGACAAGGTACAGTACTCTACTACTGGACACGCCACACCTCACCACTACACTGTACTGTATAGTACTTCTATATACGGACCTAGGGCTAGATGGGAGTTTGTATGGGCACAATTTAGTCAAACCCAAATAATTTAAACGCAAAAGCACCTCTGGTTTCAATGTAAATCAATTCAACTACTGCTATAAACAGCAGTTGAATTACATGTAGATTAAGCTGTAAAGTGATTGATAGGAAAATGTCTCTGCCTATTCTGTCTGTCACAACATACAGTAACACATTTATTGAGCCTCTAATTTCTCTTTGTGAAGTCACAAGGTCAGGGAAACTCAGGACTTTACACAATGTCCCAAAGGGTAACTTGAGATCCATGTGCTGAACTCAGTTTTTAGTAAATCATGAATTGAGGTCAATGGGAGATTTGTAAGTCTCAAATTATGCGTTCTGGTGAGTATTTGTCCCAGCATCGCTTTTGCCTGCCTTTCTCATTGCTGAAGGGGGATCTAATCTCAAACAAAGACAAACATGTTCTTGGTGGACACACCTTTCTTTGCATTTGACATTTACACTCTGATTTCACCTCCTCCAAAGGCTCTCTACCATGATGTCACGTGTTACTGTTCTTAACATACTGGGCGTCATTGACACGTTTTGTTTTAGGTTCAGTGGAGAGTCCGATTTTCTGAATGAAAGCTTATTCCTTTCTCTCTCTTCCTGAAAATGGCATATGGGCATTTTAGAAGATGAACTGTCTTGTAAAGATGATCGTTAATCACACTCAATTTCTAACAAAAATGAAACATAAGCACAAACACTGCAGGATTATTTGCAGGATTATTCAACATGGAATTTGCCAGGTCTTGTTCATTAGTCAAGCAAAATCTTTGAGTCCAGATTGTGTTTTACACATGAGGATTTTGAAATATATTTTTTTGTATTTTGAATTGTCCCCAAATGTACAAGGGAGGTCCATTCTCCCCTTCCTGCCTAGTGTCATTTTCATACCCAGGTTTATTGTAATGTTCTAATCCCAAGGTACTGCAGTAACATCACTATATCTGCATTAGCCTTTCCCTTTCCATGTATGCTTTCTAAAATAATGTTTATACTACCTACACTAGACAATGCATGATAAACTACTCTTCCAAGCAAAGCCCAGCAAACTAAGTGGAAAGTGACTATTTTTAGATGACTAGACGGCGGGCCGATTTTATTTATTTATATATTTTTATTTATATATTTTTATTTATATATATATATATATATATATATATATATATATATATATATATATATATATATATATATATATATATATATATATATATATATATCCATCTTCTTGCTATGCTTTTGAAAAATTATCTGTATATATATTTTTTGTACCAGGGCCTCCTGAGTGGCGCAGCGGTCACTGCATCGCTAGAGGCCTCACTACAGATCCGGGTTTGATCTGTGTCGCAGCTGGCCGTGACCGGGAGACCTATGAGGCGGTGCACAATTGGCACAGCGTCGTCCGGGTTAGGGGAGGGTTTTGCCCGGCATGGATGTCCTTGTCCTATCGCGCTCTAGCGACTCCTTCTTGTGGCGGCCTGGCGCATGCACGCTGACTTCGGTCACCAGCTGTACGGCGTTCCCTCCGACACATTGGTGCGGCTGGCCTCCGGGGTTAAGCGAGCATGTGTCAAGAAGCAGTGCGGCTTGGCAGGGTCGTGTTTCATCAGGCGCGCGGCTCTCGGCCTTAGCCTCTCGAGTACGTACAGGAGTTGCAGCGATGGGACAAGACTAACCACCAATTGGATACCACGAAATTGGGGAGAAAAATGGGTAAACATTGCCACAAAAAAAACAATATATCTACAGAGGAGTGTTTAGAGTACGGTACCTAGTGTACTTTTTCTGTTAATTCTGCTCTTGTCTTCTTACCTCTTGCATTGTATAATAGAAGGTAGCCGCAAGCGCCTTGGCTTCGAGTCTCTTATTGGTAAGAAGGGCTTGGACTTTGCTCCTGCTGTTAACTGTCACGAATGGATACATTCAAACTGCATCGTCCTCATTACACTACTCACCCATTCCACTGGCTAACCTGGGAACCATGGGAGGTTTGGGTTTTTATCATAGGAACGATATGTCTTTAGCTGTAGGTTTGTGTGATCCTTGAGGTGATCCGTTGATCTTAGGACGCAAAGTTGTTTGGTCATCTGCAAATGCAGTTTCATGACTCAGTAAGTTTTGAAGCCGTTCAGTGACTGCGGATCATCTCATACTAACAATACTCCTGGCAATTCTCCATGGGTTGGAATTGTTTGTCTGAGAAAAGCCAGCAACGTAGCTTCGGTTTCACTTCCGAACGAAAACGAGCATGATAACTGAATTGGTTAGTTAAGGATTCCGGCCACATTCCATGTGTTTTTAACCATTTTTCATCCCAGGTATGAGATGTGAAGGACTTGCTTTCCTTCCTTTTCAGGTGAACAGAATCCAGTTGACCGATTTTATTATTTTTTTGTCACCAAATTAACACTGTTTCCTCCCTCATCAACTGCAGATATATACTACCTATATGTTTTTGTGCACATAGTCTGTGCTGTTACGTAGGCGTGCACCAGAGGAGGCTGGTGGGAGGAGCTATAGGAGGATGGGCTCATTGTAATGTCTGGAATGGAATTATTGCAACGGTATCAAACAGGTCAAACATATGGAACCCACATGTTTGACTCGTTCCCAATAATTCCATTCCAGCCATTACAATGAGCCCATCCTCCTATAACTTCTCCTACCAGCCTCTTCTGGCAGGCACCCTTTATTCTCGCTCTCCCTTCCTCTGATGTCCTGTAAGCCTGACGTTGCTCCCTTTCTGTGTGTGTGTGTGTGTGTGACCCTGTAGGGGACTATGCCGGTTTCCCTGGCTGTGGTCTGCTTCGTTTACACAGTACCTACCGCCACGACCTCAAGATCTACGCTTCAGACGAAGGCCGTGTACAGATGACCGCTGCCGCTTTTGCGAAGGTATGTTTACAGTACAACGTGTGTGTGTGTGTGATGCATGCTCACTGTATATGTAAGCCTGGTTCCTTTCATTTGTGTTCAGTGTCAATACATTTCTCCCTTTGCATGTATGAACACTTTCTGTGTACAGAACATATTGTTGCGCGTGTGTGTGTATATCTCATAACTGTCTTATTGTGTAGGGTCTGCTGGCTCTGGAGGGGGAGCTGACTCCCATCCTGGTGCAGATGGTGAAGAGTGCCAACATGAACGGCATGCTGGACAGCGACAGTGAGTCTCTGACCGACTGCCAGCAGAGGGTGAAGGCACGCCTCCATGAGATCATGCAGAAAGACCAGGACTTCACTGAGGACGACTACCAAAAGGTACAGTCTGTAGATTCTTTCATCGAGACCACTTCTACCCACCCAGTCGTTGTTGGAAAGGCCATAGGAGGAAAGCCCTGTTTTTGAAATGGTTAACATTTAACTCGGGGCTCCCGAGTGGCGCGCCGGGCTAAGGCATTACATCTCAGTGTTGGCCCACCGTCGTCCGGGTTTGGCCGGGTGTATGCCGTCATAGTAAATAAGCATTTGTTCTTAACTGACTTGCATAGTTAAATAAAGGTAAAATTTTTAAAAAGCCTGCAGGTGTAATGCCTTAATAGTTATAATAAGCATGAATGAGCCAATAATAATAATAATATGCATTCAACTAAGAATCATTATGACATGCGCATGACAAGTATTTCAATACATTATACAGTAACTACATCATAATGTATTATTACTGCTGGCGTTAAGTAAACTATGACCGAAATGGTCACCCGTTACACTCTTACACTGATATGAGGCTCCATTGACAATTCCATCAACTTGAGCACTCCTTCAAAAGTGTTTTTGAGATTTGATTGTTTTTAATCTACCATCCTGTTTCCTATCTATTCCTTACTGTACCACCTTCAACTGATCATGCCATTGCTGTCAATCTCCAGAGTCTCACATAACATTTCAACACTACCTTTTATGGATACCAACACTGGCATTGCACAGTTCCATTAAGTTCTGCACGTTTTGTACCACTGTAATAGCGTGTGACTGTTACTATGTGCTGCAGCTGGCCCCTACAGGCAGCCCCTCTCTGGTCAACTCCATGAAGATCATAGGGAACCCAGTGAGGACGTGTGACCAGGTCTACGCCCTCATCCAGAGACTCACCTCCCAGATCCGCAAAAGGCTTGAGGACCCCAAATCTGCAGGTCTGTTCTCTGCCCAGCCTGCTTAGAATTGAATGGAATTGAAATACTTTATTGTCCAATATAAGACTTTTTGACCCATTCCTAAGTGGTCAAAATGTAAACATTAGTGGCGACGGCTTTCCAGGTTTGGATACACTATTACATTTGCTACCAAAGATCGGTGCGGTAGCTAACTAGCCAACTGTAAATAAGTGAATTGTTTTACCTCTGTTAGATAGAGAAGTTACTTAGCTAGCTAGCTAAAGTTATTGACGGTTAGTTATCTACTGCTCCTACACTCTTTTTGCTAGCTATCGGAATGCCGTCATGTCAAAATATACCTCCAATAATGACTAGGTGTCTCCAGTTTTGTTTACATTTTTCTAATATGATATACACTGAACAGAAATATAAACGCTACATGTGAAGTGTTGGTCCCATGTTTCATGAGCTGAAATATTAGATCCCAGAAATAAAAAATCATATTTCTCTCAAATGTTATGCACAACTTTGTTTATCCCTGTTAGTGAGCATTTCTCCTTTGCCAAGAGAATCCATCCACCTGACAGGTGTGGCATTTCAAGAAGCTGTTTAAACAGCATGATCATTACACAGGTGCACCTTATGCATGGGACAATAATAGGCCAGTCTAAAATGTGCAGTTTTGTCACACAACACCTTTCCACAGATGTCTCAAGTTTTGAGGGAGCGTGCAATTGGCATGGTGACTGCAGGAATGTCCACCAGAGCTGTTGCCAGAGAATTTAATGTACATTTCTCTACCATAAGCCGCCTCCAACATTGTTTTAGCTAGTTTTGCAGTACGTCCAACTGGCCTCACAACCGCAGACCCACGTGTATGGTGTCATGTGGGAGTGCCCCTTGGTGGTGGGATTGTTTTTTTTTTTTGTATGCTAAGTCCTTTCCTGTTCCCAGACCTGCAGCTGTACCACAGTGAGACCCTGGAGCTGATGCTGCAACGCTGGTCCAAGCTGGAAAGGGACTTCCGGAATAAGAGCGGCCGCTACGACATCAGTAAGATCCCAGATATCTACGACTGTGTGAAGTACGACACACAGCACAACTCCACGCTGGGCCTGGAGGACACACTGGAGCTGTTCAGGCTGTCCCGTGCCCTGGCCGACATCGTCATACCTCAGGTGAGGGGGGGGAGACGAATACCCACACGTTCACGTTTACCTGCGCAAACGGGGACTCTGGCAGTAGTCTAGACCTATCAAGTGGGGAGCATGACTTTGCTCCTGGTTGGATAGAGAAACGTGAACACGCACAGAGGGAAGGATTTTTGACAAGCGTGTTACTTTAGACTCCCGTCCCCTCAGTCTCTGAGGATGATTATGGCTCAAGATGCTTCTCTCTTACTCCTTATCGTTTCCTTTTCAAATGCGTAATGCCGACTAAGCTTACTTTGCTATCCCTTCAAGTACAGTAAGCCTGGCTATGAAATTACTGTTTTAGGAACCTGTCAGAAAATGATCAACCGAAGTAACATCTTTAAGTCAAAGCTTATTTAAAGGCCAAATAATTTCCTGAAAACATAGCTTTGAGCATGCATTTTTCTGTTTCTCTCTCCAGGAGTATGGCATCAATAAGCCAGAAAAGATGGACATTGCACAGGCCTACTGCCTGCCCTTGATGAAGAAGATCCAGCTAGACCTGCAGAGGACCCACGAGGACGAGGCCGTCAACAAGCTGCACCCACTGTGAGTTGCAGTGCCACTTGTGACCACGGTCTGAGGCTCAGTGCCACTGATCTAGGATCAGTTGTTATTATAGATACTCATCACTGTGCTACAGTTGGTCCCACACTGTCTTTGTCCATTGTCTGAGCCCGAGTTCTTATTAGACCCTGTTATAATGGGTGTTTACCGCTGGACAAAGATTTTTTTTAATTAGTCGGACGCAAAGGATTTACTGCTGCTCCCGGACCATGCCGAAATCCCTGTCATTCGAATGAAGAGGAGACACTGATACAAGGGGCGCATATCTGGGTGTCTTGTGAGAATTAGTCTACGAGTGGGTAACCCGCCTCTACCATCCGTTCAATTGGCCAGCGTGCAATCGTTGGAGAATAAACTGGATGAGTTCTGTTCGAAACTCTCCTATCAACGGGACATTAAAAACTATAATATCTTATGCTTTCCAGAGTTGTGGCTGAAAGACGACATGGAAAATATACAGTTGGCTGGGTTTTCCAGGGCTCCCAAGTAGCGCAGCGGTCTAAGGCACTGCATCTCAGTGCTAGAGGCGTCACTACAGACCGTGGGTTGATTCCAGGCTGTATCACAACCGGCCGTGATTGTAAGTCCCATAGGGGGGCACACAATTGGCCCAACGTCATTAAGGTTTGGCCGGTGTAGGCTGTCATTGTAAATAAGAATTTGTTCTTAACTGACTTGCCAAGTTAAAAGGTTAAATACGTTTAAAAAAATCCATGCAGCGGCAAGACAACCGCTACGTCCAATAAGACAAGGGATGGTGGTCTGTGTCTATTTGTCAATAACAGCTGGTGTGTGATCTCTAATATTAAAGAAGTCTCGAGGTTTTGCTCGCCTGAGGTAGAGTACCTCATAAGCTGTAGACCACGCTATTTACCAGGAGAATTTATCTGTTTTTCAGCGCTGTCTATTTACCACCACAAACCGATGCTGGCACTAAGACCACACTCAACAAGCTGAATAAGGCCATAAGCAAACAAGAAAATGCTCATCCAGAAGAGGCCTGGCACTTTAATGCAGGAAAACTTAAATCCGTTTTACCTCATTTCTACTAGCGTGTCACATGTGCAACCAGAGGGCAAAAAACTAGACCACCTTTACTCCACACACAGAGACTCATACAAAGCTCTCCCTCACCCTCCATTTGGCAAATCTGACCATAATTCTATCCTCTTGATTCCTGCTTACAAGCAAGCATTTAAGCAGGAAGCACCTATGACTTGCTCAACACGCAAGTGGTCAGATGACGCAGATGCTAAACTACAGGACTGCTTTGCTAGCACAGACTGGAATATGTTCCGGGATTCTTTCGATGGCATTGAGGAGTACACCACATCAGTCACCGCTTCATCAATAAGTGCATTGATTACGCCGTCCCCACAGTGACCTTACGTACATATCCCAGCCAGATTGTGTGATTACGCTCTCTAGCCGATGTGAGTAAGACCTTTAAACAGGTCAACATTCACAAGGGTGCAGGGGACAGACGGATTACCAGGACGTGTACACCGAGCATGCGCTGACCAACTGGCAAGTGTCACTGAAATGTTCAAATTCTCCCTGACCGAGTCTAATAGCTACATGTTTCAAGCAGACCACCTTAGTCCCAGTGCCCAAGAACACCAAGGTAACCTGCCTAAATGACTACCGACCTCACGTCTGTAGCCATGAAGTGCTTTGAAAGGCTGGCGAATGCTCACAACACCATCATCCCATAAAACCTAGACGCACTCCAATTCGCAGTGGGGTGCCAGGACAAAAACTTCTCCCTCAACGTGAGCAAGACAAAGGAGCTAATCATGGACTACAGGAAAAAGAGGACCGAGCATGCCCGCATTCACATCGACGGGGCTCTAGTTGTCCAACCATACCAAGTCAGTAGTAAAGAAGTCACAACAATGCCTATTCCCCCTCAGTAGACTGAAAAGATTTGGCATGGGTCCTCAGATCCGAAAAAAGTTCTACAGATGCACCATCGAGAGCATCCTGACTGGTTGCATCACCGCCTGGTATGGCAACTGCTCGGCATCCAACCGCAAGGTGCTACAGAGGGTAGTGCGTACGGCCCAGTACATCACTGGGGCCAAGCTTCCTGCCATCCAGGACCTCTATACCAGGTGGTGTCAGACTAAAGCCCTAGTCATAAACTGTTCTCTCTGGTACCGCAAGCCATACCGGAGCGCCAAGTCTAGGTCAATAGAACAGTTAATCAAATGGCTACCCGTACTATTTGCATTGGACCCCTTTTTTACGCTGCTGCTACTCTGTCTATGCATAGTCACTTTACCCCTACCTACATGTACATATGATCTCAATTACCTCGACTAACCCGTACCCCCGCACATCGACTCCCTGTATATATCCTGGTTATTATTTTATTATGTTACTTTTTTTGGGTTTAATTAGCATTTTCTTACTCTGCGTTGTTGGTTAAGGGCTTGTAAGTAAGCATTTCACAGTAAGGTCTACACCTATTCTATTTGGCGAATGTAAACAAATAAATACCATTTTATTTGATAGTTGAATATTTAAATTATTTCCAAATGCATTTCAAATACCCCTAGGACCAAACAGACCTGGGTTCAAATGCATGGAGTATTTAAATATTTGTATTTGAAAACACACTTATTTCCAATATTCTACTTGTATTTTGTAATGAAATACTTACTTAAAAATGTATGTGAAAGTAATTGCAATAAACAGTATTAAATAGTATTTGAACCACGGTCGCCCTAGGAGCAGTTCTTATTACACCGTGTTGAGTAGTGAGTTCCACTTTCCTAGGACCAGGTCTGGCTATGTACCACTACCACTGAGTGAGCCACTGTCCCAGGTTCAGTTTCTATCCAGTAAACCCGCCATTGAGGTGTGTCTCTAGAGCCCCCGTAAGTGATCACCCTTTGTCTTTCATTCCCTCTGGTGGTTCAGGTACTCGCGGGGGGTCATGTCTCCAGGGCGTCACGTCCGGACCCGCCTCTATTTCACCAGCGAGAGCCATGTCCACTCGCTGCTCAGCATCTTCCGCTACGGCGGACTACTGGATGTACGTTGTCACTGCAGGGGGGTTGTTAAAGTAGCCTGGTCCCAAATCTAGTTGGCATGATAATAGTGACTGATCATAGCTTAGGAGTTGACAAGATGGAACACACAGATCTGGGGCCAGGTTAGTTGTTGTAAAGGGATGGTTCACTTGAAGTACCAATTGTGATACTACACAAGGTCATGAATATTGCAGACTTGGGTTCAAAATCAGAAAATATTTTTTAGGTGTAGTTTTCTCTGGTTATAATGTGAAGTGTGTTTGTGTGTGTGACAGGAGGTGAAGGACCAGCAGTGGAAACAGGCCATGGATTACCTCAGTGCCGTCTCTGAACTCAACTACATGACTCAGATAGTCATCATGCTGTATGAGGATAACAACAAGGTCAGTTCGGCCTCTCTGTCCCTATGTCAGTCGTCTTTTCTTTCTGAAGTATGACTACACCTGGTACTATTACGGTACCTTCCTGTCGGTATGTGTCTCTTCCTCTCTCTGTAGTATAGCATCATTGCTTATGTTTTGTGTTTCCGTGTGTGTTGAACAGGACCCCGGGTCAGAGGAGCGTTTCCACGTGGAGCTCCACTTCAGTCCCGGGGTGAAGAGCTGTGAGGACGAGGAGAACGTCCCTCTGGGCTTTGGCTTCCGCCCTGCCTCCGCTGAGGTCTGTGTGGTGTCTGTGTGGGTGGGTGGGTGTGTCTGTCCACAGCCCCCCTCATCGGTCTCTTTAATCCAATCCAGAACCAGGAGAAGCAGACCAACCAAGGCAGTCTGGAGGACCTATCACAGGACGAGCCTGACCGGGCCCTGCCTCTCTCTGAGCTAGTCAGCATCAGAAGATCACCCATGATCCGCAACCGCAAGACTGGCTCCATGGAGGTACTTGATCAGGGCCATATTAGTTATTGTGTCCCCTGTCCCAAATGTAGTGTGTTCCACATTTTAGGGTGGTGTCTTTTGGTGCACGCAACGGAAAACCGTTTGCAATGGAAAATAAAATATGTATGTTTCTTATTGGATAAGTCCAGGTAGTTCCTACCTGTTTGAGTTAATAATAATAATAAACACAACCCAGGCACAGCTTTCATCTGTTCAGATATTGTATTGCTGTGATAGACCAAACCCACATAGAAAGAGACAAACCTTAATTTTGTAATACTTTACGGAAATCCAATGCTTCTCAGGCTACATAGCATTTTAACGTTCTATGTAGCCCGTCCCTATTAGTGGATCCTTAGTAAAGTAATGCGTCTGTTTTTACAAATGAATGGAGACCAGTTTTACCTAATTTCTATCAACATGTTAAATGTGCAACCAGAGGGAAAAGAACAAAGCTCTCCCTCGCCCTCCATTTGGCTAATCTGACCATAATTCTATCCTCCTGATTCCTGCTTACGAGCCAGAATCAAAGCAGGAATCACCAGTGACTAGATCAATAATAAAAGTGGTCAGATGAAGCAGATGCTAAGCTACAGGACTGTTTTGCTATCACAGACTGGAATATGTTCCGGGATTCTTCCGATGGCATTGAGGAGTACACCACAAAGAAATAAAAGCTGAAAGAAATCATTCTCTCTACTATTATTCTGACATTTCACATTCTGTGTGCCTAACTGACCTGAGACAGGGAATTTTTACTAGGATAAAATGTCAGCAATTGTGAAAAACTAAGTTTAAATGTATTTGGCTAAGGTGTATGTAAGCTTACAACTGTACATACTACCTTAACTAACTGGTGCCCAGCACATTGACTCTGTACCGGCCCACCCTCCTGTATATATTGTTATTTTTTTACTGCTCCTCTTTAATTACTTGTTATCTCTTATTCTTATCCGTATTTTTTGAAACTGCACTAGGGGCTAGGGGCTCGTAAGTAAGCGTTTCACTGTAAGGTCCTTAGTGTACAACACCTGTTGTATTCGGTGCATGTGACTAATAACATTTGATTTGATGTCTCCATTAGTGACTGCTTGGTTATTTCGCTACCTGTCTAAGTGTCAGCTGTTTGTCTGTCTCGGTCTGTCGCACTGTGACAGTCTCGGTCTGTCGCACTGTGACAGTCTCGGTCTGTCGCACTGTGACAGTCTCGGTCTGTCGCACTGTGACAGTCTCGGTCTGTCGCACTGTGACAGTCTCGGTCTGTCGCACTGTGACAGTCTCGGTCTGTCGCACTGTGACAGTCTCGGTCTGTCGCACTGTGACAGTCTCGGTCTGTCGCACTGTGACAGTCTCGGTCTGTCGCACTGTGACAGTCTCGGTCTGTCGCACTGTGACAGTCTCCCTTTCCCCACCCAGGTCCTCTCCGAGACCACCTCCGGCTCCTCCTCCAAGGGCGCCTCCTACCGCCTCTTCCCCTCCTGCTCGCGCCAGTCTCCTGAGATCAAACCGACTGGCCTAGGTGGGTATCTGGTTTCTGTCAACCACTGTTGCCACTGTCATATTTCTGCAACGCTGTCATCAGCACTCACTAATCTCTTTGGGTCATGTGAATGACCTCTTTCTCTGTGTCTCGCTCACTCTCTTGTTCTGTCTCTCGTTCTGTTGCTCTCTCCTTCTCTCTCCGGCCCCCTCATTCTCTCTCCCCCCTTTCTCTCTCTCTGTACCTCTCTTTCCCTTTCTCTCTCTCGTTCTGTCTTTTGCCTCCCTCTGTCTCTCTCACGCTCTCCTTCTCGCTCCTTTTCTTCCTCTCTCTTTCTGATGGCTGCATAGCTGCCGTGACTCCATAATGGTAGGTAGGTCCAGCAGCCAAAGCTCCCAGGCTTAGACTATGTAGGCCAGAGGTCAATGGAGAGAATGCATCTTAGGCTGTGTCCCAAATGGCCCCCCTATTCCCTTTATAGTGCACCACCATGGGCCTGGTCAAAAGTACTGGACTATGTAGGGAATAGGGGGCCATTTGGGACATAGCCTTAGAGCCCCACCACCAAGGACCTATCCTGCCAATAGGGCTCTATATATGGGGGCCTGGGCTCCGCAGAGCCCCCCCTGGATGCTATTCCAGTCTGTCTCCATTTACATTCATCTGTCAAGAGAAGCAAGGAATCTTCCACAAGTTGATTCAATTTAACCGCAGATACAACTAGTCCCCCGTGCGTGGATTTGGAGGTGCTTGTTACGTCCGGCCACTTTCTAACACAGTGATATTCACACCTTACTAAGCCCTTATAAAACAAATAAAAGTGTGCAATGGATGCATCTCATTGATGTGAACTCGGGCTGAGGTTGGTTTGACCCGTGCATGTGTTTTCCACTGCTTTTCCATTCTCCTACTGTACTGTATGCACCAAGCTTGTTCAATTATGTCAACCTGTTTTGAAATTACCATTCAAATGTTGTTGCTGTCCCTGCATCCCACCAATCCACCGATTCCAGCACAGCTCACTTTAGAGCAGAATAAAGGAAAAATAAAGGTGCATTCTTATTCTGCTGTGACTGTTTCTATGCCAACTGCTTTAGGAATTGAACAGATGGTTATAGAAAACCTATGTTATTTGTGACAATAGCAATGTTTCTGTCCCCACAGTCCTTGACCACTTTGTTATATTAGGTTCTCATTAGTATTGTATTGCATTGTATTCATACTAAAAAGCCCCCTTATTTCTTAAATCCATGTCTTCCTTTGTCTGTGGTCCTACTAGTTGTTGATATAAGTGTAAAGCCTTTAGGCAGTCTCCTATCCCGGGAGACCTTAAGGAGAGGCCTTATCTATTTTTCTTGTAGGAGGGGTTAGGGGCCCGGTGTCAGGAGTGGTCTTCGTTTGTGTGCTCCACTCTATTCATAAACAGACACACACACCCCTTAGCAACACTGAACTGCTCTTATTAAGAACCGCATGGTGTGCAATGAGTACTAACCCCATCCCCCATTCCTCTCCTCTCTCCCACCCCGCGGTTCTTCCACAACAGGGTCCCTGTGCTCGGGCCTCTTCAGTGCCTCTGTCCTGGGGGTGTCCTCTAGCGCCCCCAACCTGCGGGACTACGTCCGCACCCACCACCGCAAACCCCCCTTGTCCCCCGGTTTGCCTTTTGGAGATGGTACGTCCTTCCTCTATCCATCTCTGTCTCTATCGACCGCTATCTAACTCCTGTCGTTTCACATGGCCGCTGAAAATGCCGTACATGGTGCCTGTAAAAAAATAAATTAAAAAAACTGAAATGTCAAATGTCCGCCATATCTGCCATTTTAGTTCCTGCTCAAACACTCTTGTCTCTCCTTCCCAACCTTAGTGGACAAGAAGTTATTTGATCACCCAAATTATCCGAGAGCCCTCCTTTCCCCCCTCTATCCTTCTGCCTCTAGAACAATCCTCTGCTTGAGTGATCCCCCAACAGCATGAGCAGTGACCACAATTGTGATTATATGCTAAGAATTTAGGTTTTATACATTGCATGCTGAGCATGGATTGGTATTGGATTGCACACAATCAAATGCGTTACCCATGACCAGTAATCCTGCTTCTCCTAATCAAAGCAACATGGCCTTCCTTTGATTACATGACATAACCGGTGTGTGATTAGGTTGCTAAGTAAATCTTGTTTATACAATTGTATATATTCTGTATCAGTGTGCATGTCATGTCATAACTAGGGGGTAAAAGGATTTGTTAATCAACAGGGAATTTTCTATATTAACCTTAATTTAGGGAAGCGAAGGTTAGGATCAAATCTGCCTTGAGATCCATTAATCCAGCATTGCATAATTCCCCTTTGCATACCACAATTTCCTGACTCACTATAGAGTGAAATGGGGAGTTGACTATTATTATAGCCACCAGGGGGGCCTCATATAAATTGAGCTCTGATTATCGCAAATGTTTTCATCAGGGCATATGGCTTGGAATGTTGGCGCACAATGATTGGCTTAATTTAATCCAAAAGCTGACACCTACCTCTTGTCATCAGATCAGCCAGCACCCTGATAGTAACTGCACAGTATGTAATATGAAGAACAAATGACCTGCCACCTGCATGTGAAGAGGAACGATTGTTCCACTGCGGATTGAAGTGCCCTTTTTGTCCAATGGGTGTCACTGTGCACTTTGCTTTCACCGTATACTTGATATTAGGTACACTTTAAGAAATGGTCGCTTTAATATTATGCTTGAAGATGTTACATCTTTTGCTTGTATGAGACTAGAGATGTGTGGGGTTTAGAATAACACCAAGGCTTTTCTCTGGTGATGGGGGTTTTGTCTCTGTGTTTGTGTGTTTTTGCAATCTCTCACTCGCACTCTCACAGACACACACATAATGCTGGCCAAAGGCACTGGTACGTTTACAAAGACAAATGAGCAAGGATTGTGTTTATAGTCACAGCTCTCAAATCCAGATGGTTACACTATTTTAATATAGGTTTTTGTTAAATCTGTTGCCATCACTGAATGTTTCCTTTCCAGATAATTTTATCGTAGCATATTCTTTATAGAGAATAGACTCAAAAGACTGTTCCAGAAAGATTGAAGTACATTTTAGGCTATTGGTAACTTCCGCAAATGCCCACTTCACCAGTGCCAAATGTCAGTCCTCTGTCTCCATTCAAAACAACCATAATCATCATTTTTCATCCCATCCACGTTCTCCATTGTTCCTTCATTACCAATTCTTCCATGCTGCCTTCCCATGCTGCATATCACTCACCACGAACAGACACACATTTACCGTACCTAGCTGCAGCATTATAGAGGGGACCTACTCGGGCTCCCGAGTAGCGCAGCAGTCTAAGGAACTGCATCTAGATGCTAGAGGCGTCACTACAGACCCTGGTTTGATTCCAGGCTGTATCACAACCGGCCGTGATTGGGAGTCCCGTCATTGTAAATAAGTATTTGTTCTTTAACCGACTTGCCTAGTTAAATAAAGAATAAAGAGAGAAAGAAATATATTCGTTTAAAGACACATGGGGGTCAGGAAAACACACGTAGGTACATATGCACTCACACTAGATACAGGCATGTGCACAGGTAGCATGTATCCCCAGTAACGCCAGTTACCCTTCTTATTTCCTCAGAGCTGTTCTCTATGCCGGCAGTAAAGAGATTTTCTGTGTCGTTTGCCAGGCATCCGACTAACGGTATGTCTGCCTTTTTTCAAGTATACCTCGCCACTCCTTAGTTTCCCTTTTATCTTGCATGTCTTTTGGGGGAAACTATTTGGGTTTGAAATTGGCTGCGTAATTTCATCGTAATATCAAGATCTCAATTTCTCTGAGTTTCTACTTCACAAGACGTCCTGTCTCCATCTGTTTGGTTTCAACGTTCATTCTTAACAACATCTGTGTTTACCGGCCTCTACACTGCATTTATCTGTTAATATATGTCTCTCTGACTCACCATTTTCCTACAGGATGGATATACACTGAGTGTACAAAACATTAGGAACATCTTCCTAATATTGAGTTGCACCCCCTTTTGCCCTCAGAACAGCCTCACTTCGTCAGGGCATGGACTCTACAAGGTGTCGAAAGCGTTCCACAGGGATGCTGGCCTGTGTTGACTCCAATGCAGTTGTCAAGTTGGCTGGATGTCCTTTGGGTGGTGGACCATTCTTTATACACACGGGAAACTGTTGCGTGTGAAACCCAGCAGCGTTGCTGTTCTTGACACAAACCGGGGGCCTCAAGCACCAACTACCATATCCCTGTTCAAAGGCACTTAAATCTTTTGTCTTGCCCATTCACCCTCTAACTGGCACACATACATTGTCTCATGTCTCAACACTTAAAAAATCCTTTGTTAACCTGTCTCTTCCCCTTCATCTACAGCGATTTGAAGTGGATTGAACAAGTGACGTCAATAAGGGATCATAGCTTTTCACCTGGTCCGTCTATGTCATGGAAAGAGCATGTTTCGTACACTCAGTGTTTGTATATGGAATATATCCCCTTTGATATATCACCATGTGTTGCTGTGTATACATATTACTTATCCTCACATGCTCCTTTTTGTTCATTCAAACCCATTCTCTGGAGAGATGGTTAGCCCCTCCACCATTCCGGTCTACTTTTAGATTAGGATAACCCGTGTTTAAAGCTAATGAATAGCCTTCAAAAGAACAACTTTTTACACATGAAATTACTGTTAAAATCTCTTGTTCGACTCGCGATAGACCTTTCAGTTTGACCCAATGAAAACGGAGTTTGTGCTAAACCTACTGAATAATAGCATCAAACAATGGGTAGTGGAGGAAAGGGTTGAATCTATTCATTTCATTTGAATTCATGTTTGGCGTTCAAACGTGGCTGTACCACTTGGTGGTTGACAGAAAGGGCATTCACATTACAACGTTCTATGGAAGAGATGTTGCCCTATATGTGTTGCTTTATGTGTCCATGTCACTTAATCACCGGAAACTTCCGTTATCAAGAATGCCCATTGAGGGGGAGGGGGGGTTGACCGACCGTTCATTTCTCCCATCTCTTTTCCTGGTCTCAATCTAGTCTTGTTGCTATGTACTTTGCTGTGCGCTATTAAAGATATTGGTACTTGGCATGGCCTAGGTGTCCAGGCAGCAGTGATGGGTTCGTCATGCATGGATGAACCCTCTGATGGCAGTCAGATTGGCCCAACCTATTGGAGCTGAGCTGCTACGATGGGGGAAAATAACAGTGGTGAGCATTTGTGCACGACATTGTTCGACGTGAACAAATATACATGTTTTGGGACTTCTTCTGTAGCTTGGTTTATGGAGAGACCCATTCAAACTGCCGACTCTGGGCCTTGCTCTCCGCTCGCTCCGTTAAACAGATTGAGTGAGTTTCCCGAATAGCAGTATTGTATGTCATCCAAGTGCCCGGATCATCTGACTACGAGGAGCAGATGGACTATGCATAGCCTCCGTAATTGAGAGATTCCACACATGGTTTCTGTGTCTGTGTTGATAGAGATTTGCATGGACTTCTGCTGGTACTCACTGCGATGGCTACGGTGATCAGTGTTTTTATATGAGGCCTTAAACAGTGCAGCCCATGCAGTATATAGAAAGGTGGGTTTGGATACAGTACGGTCTGGACCTGCGTCACTTATGAAGTATGAATTAAGCTATTTAAACTGGCAGTACTTAAAGAGAGGTGGGGTGGATAAATGGCTTTTCTGTGTCTCTTTGGTCTGATTCTTTGTTTTTCAATTGGGCGCTAACAGGGAGTTCCCGTTACTGATGCACAGTAACAACCTACAGTACTCAACAGACCTCATTCACGTAACCAACCCACTCCATCTGCCCATTAACACCTGTTGCCTTTGTCCTGACCTCTCTCTAAGTCAGACGTCCACAGTCACACAATCCTGTGTTGCCATGAATGATGCATGAGATCAAAGGAACTATTTGAGATTGACATTGGGCTAATCTTTGTCTCAGGGAGATATTGTTACGTCTGTTCAATTGTTTACAGTATTTCTGAGGCGGTTATAGGTACTACTCATAGGGTCTTCAGGTGTGTTCCCATTTTCTATGATCTCCATTTCCCTTTGAGATAAAAATGCTGTTTTTTTGATTCCACATGAAAACATTGATGCCTTGTTTGGTAGTTCAGTGTTTTCTGGAAAGAAAGCATCGCTCTTTGATCTTCTGAGACAGGTGTGGTGTTGGGGAGTCCAAGAAAAGCCTTGTGACTACTGGTAATTCGTGGAGAGGAGAGAGGCATTATGGCATGACATGCCTGTAAGCATTTCTTCCATTTTTAGGCTTCCAATGTACATTACCCATTACCCAGCATTACCCTGTGATAATCAGATGGTGAGAACCGTAGCTCTGGAGAGTTGTTTTTCCTCTCCGTGTGTCAGTTGAGTGGATGAGAGCCTGGGACCTGTAGCCTTGTTTCTTTTGAATGAAAACGAGTGCCTGCCCCTTTAGCATTATGCACATGCTGGCCCACCTACAGCCTTTTTCTTTTGCTCCTCTTCCACTGTGCTCTCTTCCTCGCTCTGCCTCTTCTTCCTCAGAGTCCCTAGACGAGCATCTTGTAGCCCAGCTGCTGAAGGGGCTCGTCACTGACCCGGCCCTCCTGTGTTGCCCTCCTCTGGCCTCTCTGGACAGGGCCATGGCCCACCACCTGCACCAGTGCCCCTACCACCTGCGCCTCCTCAGGAACTGGCTGGTGTCCGGCCAAGACCTCCCCGAGTGCATCTACGGTCAGCCCTCTGTAGACCTCCCGTGTCCTCCCCTCCGCCCCTTCATGCAGTGCTGGGGTGCTGCCAATGCAGGCTTGTTGTTTTTGCTTTTCCCTCCCCCCTTTTTTTCATTTTTTCCCCCGTCTCTTCTGTCTTCATTCGTTTTTTTTTGTCTAACTCGGTATCACTGTCTACATGAGTATGGCATCAGTCTAATTTGTTGCCCTATTCTTTCCATGTCTGTCTCTTAACCCGTCTCTTGCTCTGTCTATCTGCATGCCTGCCAGAAAATGCAGCAGTGGCAACTATAAAGGGGGTGTTCCTTCTCCTATCGATGGATCGATACCCCTTACTCATTTTGCTGCTGAGGCTTTTCATCCAAAAGGATCTTTTGCCAGCTTTCATTTCATTTCGAGATCTTTTTATCAGGCTTGACAGAAAAAGAAAAGGCAATCCTACCTGATGCCGTATTCTGTGCAGCCCCTGCTCTGGAAACTGCACGACAACCAGCACTGCCTCTGCATGTTGGCAAGTCTACATGGCTTTAATATTGAATGACCATGGACAAACCTCTTCTAGAAGGGTTTCCGCTGCTGAGTGAAGTGCAATGCATGCTACCCCCTAGGTTGGGGTAACAGAGCAAACACTATGAACAGGTGGGGATGAATGGGAAATGGCACATACAACTATTGTACAGTCCTTTTGGGACAGCTGCCTGTCAAGATTGTTGCTTCAGATATACTTAATTGGAATGATGGTGACACTGCATTATGGGAGGTTCTGACTGGGTACCATTTGAGAATCCATTAATGATATGTTGGTCTTTTGGCAAGATCTAAGATCTGTCTGTGGTGAATATCTAGGTCATTAGCTAATTAAGCGGTGGTCTGTCAGTAAACTACCGATTTCAGGGGAGTTTCTGGAGCATGAATCGATGTCCCCCTTTTGTGCCTACGCATCCCCCCTTGAGAATACTAGACATCAGCCCAGAGCTCTGTAGCTGTACAGGAAATCACTTTAGTTATTTTAGGAAGCACTTCATACTGTATTACTATTCTCTTGGTAGACTTGGAAGAGAATGATACTCCATTTACATATGTAATTGACTGGGCGCACATGAATTGTCAGCCTGACGTTTTCTCACGCCATCTTTTATTTTGATCTCCCTCCTCTCTACCGCTAGTCTAAGTGCCACCCACACAAAATAAAGCCTTCAGAAATGGCATTTTGTGACCCAGGAAGCAAAACAGAAAAGTTTCAACATCATTATGTAGATGTTGAATATGAACACTGAGTGGTTCAAAACTTGTGAAGTTGCACAATTAAATATTAAAAATATAAGGTACTATTTCAAAATCATAGTGCGTTTTTCATCATTGCCGCTAGCAACATATGAGGTTGCCATGTTACACCTTGGTTACAATTGTTACACACGTTTTGTTGGCCATGCTTACAGAAAGCAATGTACAGTGCCTTCAGAAAGTATTCATAACCCTTGACTTATTCCACATTTTGTTGTTACAGCCTGAATTCAAAATGGATTAAAATTATACTTTTTTTCTCACCTGTCTACACACAATACCCCATAATGACAAAGTGAAAACATGTTTTAATTTTTTTTACAAAAGTATTGAAGAAAATAAAATGCACATCTCATTGATATAAGTATTCACAACCCTTTGCTATGACACTCCAAATGGGAAGGGAAAGGGGAATTTCCTTTGATCATCCTTAATTTCTCTACAACTTGATTGGAGTCCACCTGTGGCCAATTCAATTGTTTGGACATGATTTAGAAAGAAACACAACTGTCTTTATAAGGTCCCACAGTTGACAGTGCATGTCAGAGCAGAAACTATACCATGAAGTCCAAGGAACAGTCCATAGAGCTCCAAGATATATGCCTCATCACAATTATATCTGGGGAAGGGTATAAAACAATTTCTAGAGTGTTGAAAGTTTCCAAGAGAACAGTGGTCTCCATCATTGGGGGTAGAAAAAAAAACTTCCTAGAGCTAGCCCTCCGGGCAAGAAGGACCATTTGAAAATCTGTGGGAAGACTTGAAGATTGCTGTTCACCGCTGCTGCCCATCTTACTTAACATAGCTTGAGAACATCTGCAAGGAAGAATGGGAGAAAATCCCCAAATCCAGATGTGCAAAGCTGATAGACACCCAAAATGACTCAAAGCTTTACTAGCCGCCAAAGGTGGTGCTTCAAGTATTCACACCCTTTGGGCAATACGTTAGGTAAATGAGATTTCTGTATTTCATTTTCAATACATTTGGCAACATTTCCAAATGTTTTCATGATGGGGTATTGTGTGTAAATGGGTGAGAAAAATATTTGTAATACATTTTGAATTCAGGCTGTAACACAACATTTTGAATGGGTTAAGGGGTATGAATACTTTTCTGAAGGCACTGTATGTACCGGACTAAAAGAATCCTGAAATAATACGAGGCTGTTGAAAGGTGCTCTGGATTTTTTAAAGATGCCAAACCAGCTATTTTTGTAGCTGTCGGGAACTTGAATTCTTTGAGAGTTGTGTTAGCTAGCAAATGATGTTGTCTTTAGTTTGGCTAGCAGGCGAAAGAAATTATGGCCTTTGAAAGCTAAATACAGCTACCATAATGTCTTATATTAACTGAGAGAACCACCGTACATGGTTAAAACACATTTCGGGGTTTATCTGGATCAGTGAAAGACCTGTAACCAGGGTTGGGTAGGTTACTTTCGAAATGTAATCTGTTTAGTTACTAGTTACCTGCCACATTGTAATCAGTAACGTAACTTTTGGATTGCCCAAACTCAGTAACGTAATCGGATTACTTTCAGTTACTTTTAGATTACTTTCCCCTTAAGAGGCGTTAGAAGAAAATAAAAAATGTGTGTTAGCAATTGAACCACTTCGATTGCCGGATAAGTCAATGTTAAAGTTTACATAGCTGCCATATATGGATGTTTGACTTCCTCTAACCCATTGCGTTCTACTACATATAATACGATTAAATTATATCTTTAAATTAAAAACCAAAGTCTATCAGAATTCCAGTCATTCCAATAAATGTTATACCCTTTGATCTTCAAGAATAGGACTTGGAAGTATAGATTAGCCAAATTGTTTTACCTGAGCATGACCCCAAAACTAAGGACTTATTAGCCAGCCCTACTCTGTTTATGATTTTGTTGTCATGGGTGACTGATTGGGCTCATTGATTCAAGTTGAAAATTAAATGCTGCACTCATGGAATGGCATGCTTTGAGCACTACTGAAAAGTGCTATTTACATGTGTGAAATGAATGCCATATGCTGCATTTGCTGCATTTGCTATAAGCCTATTGTTTAACTGTTTTAAAGGGCAAACCCACAGATGAAACGATAACAAAACGGTTGCCCCGCCTCTGTTTTGGTGAAAATCTGAGGGATGGATGTGCCTGGAGAAATGTAGTCACTCTTAGATGAATAGACAGGGCTATGGATGCAAGGACTGAGCATCCATGATAACATGGTTAAAACAATAATTTTGATATGAGGCTATGCAGTGTTAGTTAACATGTACAATATTTCCCAACATTGGAGTAAAACAAGCTTATACTTTGGGATCTCATGGAGTGTAACAGTTGAACTCATGAGGTGTTTATAAAAATGTTTGAAGAATCAATGGAATATAAACCCTTTTTCAGGACCCTATCTTTCAAAGATAATTCATAAAAATCCAAATAACTAAACAGATCTTCATTGTAAAGGGTTTAAACACTGTTTCCCATGCTTGTTCAATGAACCATAAACAATTAATGAACATGCACCTGTGGAAGAGTCGTTAAGACACTAACAGATTACAGACGGTAGGCAATTAAGCTCACAGTTATGACAACTTAGGACACTAAAGAGGCTTTTCTACTGACTCTGAATGACATCAAAAGAAAGATGCCCAGGGTCCCTGCTCATCTGCGTGAACGTGCCTTAGGCATGTTGCAAGGAGGCATGAGGACTGCAGATGTAGCCAGGGCAATAAATTGCAATGTCCGTACTGTGAGACGCCTAAGACAGCGCTACAGGGAGACAGGACGGACAGCTGATCGTCCTCGCAGTGGCAGACCCCGTGTAACACCTGCACAGGATCGGTACATCCGAACATCACACCTGCGGGACAGGTACAGGATAGCAACAACAACTGCCCGAATTACACCAGGAACGCACAATCCCTCCATCAGTGCTCAGACTGTCCGCAATAGGCTGGACAGGCTTGTAGGCCTGTTGTAAGGCAGGTCCTCACCAGACATCACCGGCGACTACTTCGCCTATGGGCACAAACTCACCGTCGCTGGACCAGACAGGACTGGAAAAAAGTACTCTTCCCTGACGAGTCGTGGTTTTGTCTCACCAGGGTGATGGTCAGATTCGCGTTTATCGTCGAAGGAATGAGCGTTACACCGAGGCCTGTACTCTGGATTGGGATCGATTTGGAGGTGGAGCGTCTGTCATGGTCTGGGGCAGTGTGTCAGCATTATCGGACTGAGCTTGTTGTCATTGCAGGCAATCTCAACGCTGTGCGTTACAGGGAAAACATACTCCTCCCTCATGCGGTACCCTTCCTGCAGGCTCATCCTGACATGACCCTCCAGCATGACAATGCCACCAGCCATATTGCTCATTCTGTGTGTGATTTCTTGCAAGACAGGAATGTCAGGGTTCTGCCATGGTCAGCGAAGAGCCCTGCTCTCAATCCCATTGAGCATGTCTGCAACCTGTTGGATCGGAGGGTGAGGGCTAGGGCCATTCCCCCCCAGAAATGTCTGGGAACTTGCAGGTGCCTGTGTATATATATATATATTTATGTGTGTGTGTGTGTCCAAAAATGAATGTAGCAACTACAGATGGCCCCTTTTAAAGTCTATCTAAAGTGTGTGCATTTGAACATGTGTCCATTAGGCCTATGGATTACATTTGTATCGTCATTAATTAAATAGAGCAATAAATGCCCCACTGTTATTCCATAGTCCGGGAACGCACTGTGCAGCTGTTACGAGCACATGTTTCACTGGCTGTCCACTGGTTTCAAAAACAATGATTGATAGGCAGCTTAAACTTCTTGAATGCAACCGTTATTGGGTTCAAATACACATTTAGATTTGTGATCATTCATCCACAACAACCACAATCCGTAAGGCGCAAATAGCTAAATGAGAGCGCAGTAGTGTGATTCACATCAATGCGCAATGTAGAATAAAAATAATAAGTGATATCCGTATCGCCGTAGACTACACCACTGCTGTCATCCTTACCTCCAAGCGTTTATTCAAGTTGGATAATATTTGGATGCCGACAGCAGTCGTACCATTGGAAGGCATAGCTTGGACTGTAGCCTACAAAAGCCTTTTCCTGCAATCCATCAAACCCATTTGGTGTGTCATCATAGTGGTCTTTGACTTCTGGCCAGACTTGATCAGGTGGAACAAACGTAAACTTGTGCCTTTTTTCAATGCTGATTTAGAATGTCATTGAGAAATAATTTTTAGATTTTTTTTCCTTTCTGAATTTAAAAGTAATCATCTAGTTTTTTTATTTTTTTTTATTTTATCCCCTTTTCTCCCCAATTTTCGTCGTATCCAATCGCTAGTAATTACTATCTTGTCTCATCGCTACAACTCCCGTACGGGCTCGTGAGAGACGAAGGTAGAAAGCCACGCGTCCTCCGAAGCACAACCCAACCAAGCCGCACTGCTTCTTAACACAGCGCACCTCCAACCCGGAAGCCAACCGCACCAATGTGTCGGAGGAAACACCGTGCACCTGGCCCCCTAGGTTAGCGCGCACTGCGCCCGGCCCGCCACAGGAGTCGCTGGAGCGCGATGAGACAAGGATATCCCTACCGGCCAAACCCTCCCTAACCCGGACGACGCTAGCCCAATTGTGCGTCGCCCCACGGACCTCCCGGTCGTGGCCGGCTGTGACAGAGCCTGGGCGCGAACCCAGAGACTCTGGTGGCGCAGCTAGCACTGCGATGCAGTGCCCTAGACCACTGCGCCACCCGGGAGGCCCAATCATCTAGTTTTTAGGAAGTATGTAATCTGATTACAATAATTTAGCTTGTAACATAAAGGATTACATGTAAGGGATTACAAATCTTTTACTCCCCAACCCTGCCTGTAATGTGTTGCTTGAGCTTATGCAAGGATAAAGACCGACAGCACAAATACAGTGGATGACCAAAAGTATGTGGACACCTGCTCGTAGAACATCTCATTCCAAAATCATGGGCATTAATATGGGATTGGTCCCTCCTTTACTGCTATAACAGTAACTGCAGTAACTGCTAACACTCTTCTGGGAAGGCTTTCTACTAGATGTTGGAACATTTCTGCAGGGACTTGCTTCCATTCAGCTACAAATGCATTCGTGCAGTCAGTGTTCCAATTCATCCCAAATTAGTTTGATGGGTTTGAGGTCAAGGCTCTGTGCAGGCCAGTCAAGTTCTTCCCCACCGATCTCGACAAAACATTTCTGTATGGAACGTGCTTTGTGCACGAGGGCTTTGTCATGCTGGAACAGGACAGGGCCTTCCCCAAACTGTTGCCACAAAGTTGGAAGCACAGAATTGTCTAGAATGTCATTGTAGCGTTAAGATTTCCCTTCACTGCAACTAAGGGCCTAGCCCGGACCATGAAAAACAGACCCAGACCATTATTCCTCCTCCACCGACCTTCACAGTTGGCGCTATGCATTCGGGCAGGTAGCGTTCTCCTGGCATCCGCCAAACACAGATTCGTCCGTAGGACTGCCAAGATGGTAAAGCGTGATTCATCACTCCCAGAGAACGCGTTTCCACTGCTCCAGAGTTCAATGGTGGCGAGCTTTACACTACTCCATCCGACACTTGGCATTGTGCATGGTGATCTTAGGCTTGTGTGCAGTTGCTTGGCCATGAAACCCATTTCATGACGCTCTTGACAAACAGTTCTTGTGCTGACGTTGCTTCCAGAGGCAGTTTATGCTCTGAAGCTATGCGCTTCAGCACTCGGCGTTCACATTGTGAGTTTGTGTGGCCTACCACTTTGCGGCTGAGCCGTTGTTGCTCCTAGACGTCTCCACTTCACAATAACAGCACTTACAGTTGACCGGGGCAGTTCTAGCAGTGCAGAAGTTTTACGAACTGACTTGTTGGAAAGGTAGCATCCTATGATGGTTGAAAGTCACTGAGCTCTTCAGTACCGGCCATTCTACTGCCAATGTTTGTCTATGGAGTTTACATGGCTGTGTGGTCGATTTTATACACCTGTCAGCAACGGGTGTGGCTGAAAATAGCCGAATCCACTATCTTGAAGTGGTGTCCACATACTTTGGAATATATAGTGTAGTTCTATGTTGTGTGCTCTTCCACCATGTCTCACAGGTAGTGAATGAATGGTGCAGTGTAGCATCAGTCTTCTCCTCTCACTGCATCTGGTATGTGAGCTGAATTTGATATCCATATGGAGGGGAAAGGCTGCAGCACAAAGAGGGGGAACTACAGATGGAATGACTGGGAGAAGAAATGACGGAGCTAGACAGACCGAGGCAAGCAGAGAGAGAGGGGAAAGGCAAAGGGAGCTATAGATCAGGGGCCGTATCCACAAAGCGTCTCAGAGTAGAAAAATGGTCGTAAGTGATGAGAATAGAGCCTTTTACTCCTACTCTTAAGGGTAGAAACAATAGCTATATATGTCTCTTTAGTGATGCGAGTCCTACCTAGTTGACAGATGTTTGGGAGACCTCATGAGCTGGCCTAACCAGTTAACAGTTACCGGCAGGTGTCTTGATTATAGAAAAAAGGCAACGTGTCCGTGGTTCCTGCGCCATATGCTATTGCTTTGGAGTTATTGAAAGAACCTTTTGATATTTCTATATAATCAAGCCTTAAATAATCTAGATCTACAGTGCATTCGGAACGTATTCAGACCGCTTTACTTTTTCCACATTTATTATTCTAAAATGGATTTATATAGTTTTTTCCCCCCTCATCAATCTACACACTACCCCATAATGACAAAGCAAAAACATATTTTAGAAATGTTTAACAACTGAAAATATTACATTTACATAAGTGTTCAGACCCTTTACTTAGTACTTTGTTGAAGCAGCTTTGACAGTGATTACAGCCTAGAGTCTTCTTGAGTATGACGCTACAAGCTTGGCACACATATATTTGGGGAGTTTCTCCCATTCTTCTCTGCAGATCCTCTCAAGCTCTGTCAGGTTGGATGGGGAGTCGCTGCACAGATATTTTCAAGTCTCTCCAGAGATGTTAGATTGGGTTCAAGTCCGGGCTCTGGCTGGGCCGCTCACAGATATTCAGAGACTTGTCCCGAAGCCAATCCTGTGTTGACTTGGTTGTGTGCTTAGGGTTATTCTGTTGGAAGGTGAACCTTCCTCCCAGTCTAAGGTTCTGAGTGCTCTGGAGCAGGTTTTCATTGAGGATCTCGCTCACTTTTGCTCCGTCAATCTTTCCCTCAATCCTGACTAGTCTCCCCATCCCTTCCACTGAAAAACATTGCCACAGCATGATGCTGCCACTACTGTGCTTCACTGTAGGAATGGTGCCAGGTTTCCTCCAGACGTGACCCTTGGCATTCAGGCCAAAAAGTTCAATCTCGGTTTCATCAGACCAGAGGAGTGCTGCAGAGATGGTCGTCCAGAAGGAAGGTTCTCCCACCTCCACAGAGGAACTCTGAAGCTCTGTCAGTGTGACCATCATGTTCTTGGTCACCTACCTGACCAAGGGTCCTTCTCCCCCGATTGCTCAGTTTTGCTGGGCGGCCAGCTCTAGGAAGAGCCTTGGTGGTTCCAAACTTCCATGGGGGAAGATGGAGGCCACGGTGTTCTTTGGGACCTTCAATGCTGCAGAAATGTTTTGGTACCCTTCCCCAGATCTGTGCCTCGACACAATCCTGTCTCGGAGCTCTACGGGCAATTCCTTCAACCTCATGGCTTGGTTTTTGCTCTGACATGCGCTGTCAACTGTGGGACCTTATATAGACAGGTGTGTGCCTTTCCAAATCATGTCCAATCAATTGAATTTACAACAATTGGACTCTAATCAAGTTGTAGAAACATCTCAAGGATGACCAATGGAAACAGGATGCACTCAATTGAGTCTCATATCATAGTGTCTGAATACTTATGCAAAAAAGCTATTTCTGTTTTTTTTGTGTTTTTTTACATTTGCAAAAATGTGTAAAAACCTGTTTTTGCTTTGTCGTTATTGTGTATTGTGTGTAGATTGATGAGGAAAAACATGAATTTAATACATTTTAGAATAAGGCTGTAACTTAACAAAATGTGGAAAAAGTCAACGGTTCCGAAGGCACTGTACATGCAACAGTATACAGTTGAAGTCGGAAGTTTACATACACCTTAGCCAAATGCATTTAAACTCAGTTTTTCACAATTTCTGACATATAATACCAGTAAAAAGTCCCTGTCTTAGGCCAGTTAGGAACACCACTTTATTTTAAGAATGTGAAATGTCAGAATAATAGTAGAGATAATGATTTACTTCAGCTTTTTATTTCTTTCATCACATTCCCAGTGGGTCAGAGTTTACATAACCTCAATTAGTATTTGGTAGCATTGCCTTTTAAATTGTTTAACTTCCACAAGCTTCCCACAATAAGTTTGGTGAATTTTGGCCCATTGCTCCTGACAGAGCTGGTGTAACTGTCAGGTTTGTAGGCCTCCTTGCTCGTACATGCTTTTTCAGTTCTGCCCACCAATTTTCTATAGGATTGAGGTCAGGGCTTTGTGATGGCCACTCCAATACCTTGACTTTGTTGTCCTTAAGCAATTTTGCCACAACTTTGGAAGTATGCTTGGTGTCATTGTCCATTTGGATGACCCATTTGCGACCAAGCATTAACTTCCTGACTGATGTCTTGATGTTTATATCCACATAATTTTTCTGCATCATGATGCCATCTATTTTGTGACGTGCACCAGTCCTCCTGCAGCAAAGTACCCCTACAACATTATGCTGCCACCCCTGTGCTTCACGGTTGGGATGGTGTTCTTCGGCTTGCAAGCCTCCCCATTTTTCCTCCAAAGATAACAATGGTCATTATGGCCAAACAATTCAATTTGTGTTTCATCAGACCAAAAAGTACAGTCTTTGTCCCCACGTGCAGTTACAAACCGTAGTCTGGCTTTTTTTATGGCAGTTTTGGAGCAGTGGCTTCTTCCTTGCTGAGCGGCCTTTCAGGTTATGTCGATTAGGACTCGTTTTACTGTGAATATAGATACTTTTGTACCCGTTTTTCCTCCAGCATCTTCACAAGGTCCATTGCTGTTGTTCTGGAATTGATTTGCACTTTTCGTACCAAAGTACGTTCATCTCTAGGAGACAGAATGCTTCTCCTTCCTGAGCGGTATGGCGGCTGCGTAGTCCCATGGTGTTTATACTTGCGTACTATTGATTGTACAGATGAACGTGGTACCTTCAGGCGTTTGGAAATTGCTCCCAAGGATGAACCAGACTTGTGGTCTACAATTTTTTTTCTAGTGACTTGGCTGATTTCTTTTCATTTTCCCATGATGTCAAGCAAAGAGGCACTGAGTTTGAAGGTAGGCCTTGAAATACATCCACAGGTACACCTCCAATTGACTCAAATGATGTCAATTAACCTATCAGAAGCTTCTAAAGCCATGACTTCATTTTCTGGAATTTTCCAAGCTGTTAAAGGCACAGTCAACTTAATGTATGTAAACTTCTGACCCACTGGAATTGTGATACAGTGAAATAATCTGTCTGTAAACAATTGGTGGAAAAATTACTTGTCATGCACAAAGTAGATGTCCTAACCGACTTGCCAAAACTGTAGTTTGTTAACAAGAAATTTGTGGAGTGGTTGAAAAACGAGTTTTAATGACTCCAACCTAAGTGTATGTAAACATCCGACTTCAACTGTATCTTGCGCTTTTGACAATTATTTTACAAGGACTATTTCACATGATATGCTTAAATACTTTACTCATAACCATTAGGCTAATAAACAATCACTTATTTTTATTATTTCAAGTTGTCCCTTTGGAGCGCAATACCACATTGTTAAAAAATTTGCTTTGAAGGAATCCATGTTGATTGTGTTCGATGAAAATGATAGACCCTTCAAAATGTTTCATGCAAGTGTCTTGATGCCTACTGTGCCCAAGTGATTTAGAATTTTTAAACGGGAGTGACGAGTGTGTTGATAGAACAGTAATACTATCAAAATTCTGCTTTAAACAACCATCAGAATAGTTTTTTTTTAAAGGTATGCATACCAATATGTTAGGGAAGAATTAAGAGTAGGCAAAGTGATAGTGTCAAACTAAAGATATGTCAAAGTTTTGGTCACATTCACTGTGAAAAATCTGTCGGTGCCCTTTAGCAAGGCACTTATCTCTAATTGCTCCTGTAAGTCGCTCTGAATAAGATCGTCTGCTAAGTGACTGAAATGTACATTTTGTCTGAAGCGTGCTATAGAGTTCACAGCTGGTGATGCCTCTGCGATTGGTTATTCCCCATATTTTCAACAATCAAAATATTTCATTTGCGCTACCTCAAACTATTGTAAGTACCAGCTGAGAACTTTTATGAATTGATTTTACACCTGGCTCAGTTTCTGAGCAGTGTCTTATCACCCTAAAACCTACTCTGAGCTGAAAGGTTTTTGTTGTTGTCTTAGAACATGTTTTAACAGGATCCCTAGGACCTTTTCTGAGATTCTTTGAGGCTACAGGCCTTTCCACAGAAGTCAGGGTCGATATTCTTTAGCGTTGTCATCGAAGACTTTGGCAGGCAAAACCCTCATGTTCTACTCTGACCTTGGCTTGCCCAGATTTAATGATGATGTTGGAACTGCTTATGGCTGAAGCTCAGCAAACTCTAAAGCTCCAGCAAAGCTTCGCCACAGTGTGATCGTTGGGGTTGGTGGCAGTCCATCCTGACTAAGTTTACTGGTTATTTGTGGCTTATCTCTTGAGAAAGCACATTAACATGTTGATTAATCTCAATTAAACTGTCAGTCTGTTGGGGAAGATTTAACATATCAGCGGAAGACTAGAATGCGGACCGTTGAAGCTGTTTGCTGATCATTTAAAAGTACTGTTGGGATTTAATGTACAACACGTTGGACAGTTCTGGGTGAAATGCAAGGCTGTGACTGCATGTTTTCTGGGAAATGGATGGATGATGACTGGATGATGTATAGCTTGACCTCATCCATTCCTTGTGTTTGTGTGGTGATATCGCTTCCATCGTGGTGTTCTTTTGGGCTGCAGTGTATATCAAAGGTGTGTGTGTGTGTGTGTGTGTGTGTGTGTGTGTGTGTGTGTGTGTGTGTGTGTCTGTGAGAAAAGGCTGTCGTCACACAACACTAGGCCTCGGCGCAGGACGTGTACGCCGTTCGCAATGCAAAACAGGTCTTTAGTTGAGTCTCTATGGCTTGCTACTTTAGTGTGAATGACTTGGCTGGATTTTGGCATGGTCCTCGCATGGTGCACTGCAAGACACCCATGTCTACCTTTCTCCATCAAGTGGTTTAACTACCAGAAATGGTGATCCGGGCCATTGGGGGAATGGGCTACATGCTCGATTACTGTATCGCCACTTCTCCTTGATCAGATGGAGGGGTGGTGCAACTGTGTGTCTCCTCTCCCCGCTGCAGGCTTCGAAGGCTGCTCCATGGTGCCCTCTATCTACCCACTGGAGACGCTGCACAACTCGCTTTCCCTCAAGCAGGTGGACGAGTTCCTCAATGCTGTGTGTGAGGACAGCAGCGACGCCCACGCTAAGACCATGAAAGGTAGGTATTCTAGTCAAGGTAGGTATTTGGCGCTTTCCAGAAGCAACATGCCTAGCTTGCACACTCCGGACCTGATCCACATTCTGTTTGTGCTGTCCTGCAAACTCCGATGGTCATTGGCGTGATAATGACCATAAGAGTTGGCAAGACAGTACAAACAGATCTGGGAACAAGCTAACAAATACATACACTATAAAAGTATGTGGACACCCCTTCAAAATAATGGATTTAACTATTTCAGCCACACCCGTTGCTGACAGTTGGATCAAATTGAGCACATAGTCATGCAATCGCCATAGAGGTGCTACCTTTCCAACAAGTCAGTTCGTCAAATGTCTGCCCTGCTAGAGCTGCCCCGGTCAACTGTAAGTGCTGTTATTGTGAAGCGGAAATGTCTAGAAGCAACGACGTCTCAGCCACGAGTTGGTAGGCCACACAAGCTCACAGAACGGAAGCGCCTATTGCTGAAGTGCTTAAAAACATCCTCGGTTGCAACACTCACTACCGCGTTCCAAACTGCCTCTGGAAGCAACGTCAGCACAATAACTGTTTCGTCGGGAGCTTCATGAAATGGGTTTCTATGGCCAAGCCTAAGATCACCATGCGCAATGCCAAGCGTCAGCTGGAGTGATGTAAAGCTGTCCGCCTTTAGACTCTGGAATCACGCTGCACCATCTTGCAGTCCTATGGACTAATCTGGTTTTGGCGGATGCCAGGAGAACGCTACCTGCCCGAATGCATAGTGCCAACTGTGAAGTTTGGTGGAGGAGGAATAATGGTCTGGGGCTGTTTTTCAGGATTCGGGCTAGGCTCCTTAGTTCCGCTGACGGGAAATCTTAACGCTACAGCATACAATGACATTCTAGACAATTCTGTGCTTCCAACTTTGTGGCAACAGTTTGTGTAAGGCCCTTTCCTGTTTCAGCATGACAAAGCCTGGTACATACAGAAATGGCTTGTCAAGATTGGTGTGGAAGAACTTGACTGACCTGGGGGGGACCAATGTCACATTAATTGATTTTGGAATGAGATGTTTGCTGAGCAGGTGTCCACATACTTTTGGTCATGTACTGTATATTTTGTGTCCGAGTCATCAGTGTCTTTCTCAGTGGCATATAATACATATCCCCTGTAGGTCTCCTAATATAATGTTTAGTAGTGTACATCTTATATAAACACCATTTATCGTTTCCCTCCAGCTCTCTCTGTCTTGTTCGACACGTCAAGCCAGGGGTATGGCCAGGCACACACCTACCCCCCACCAAAGGCCCTCTCCTCCTCAGAAACTCCTGTTCGGCCCCCCACCCACCCACTATGCTGTGAGTATACTGACCTCCGTGTTCTTCCGTGTCCGTCCGACCACCACCCCAAGCCTTTACCCAGATGGGTGTAAGCAATATGGCGGACGCTCCTCCCAACCTCATGGGTAGATCAGATCTACAAACATGAAAATGATGGTAGGGAAAAGGGATTGTTTTAGGATCCAACACCACAATAGCAATGCTTAGTCTTAGCCACACTTACATTGTCCTAGAGCAGGGTTATGTTCAATAGGGCATGCGATAGAAAATGTTTAATAAATCCCATTAGTACCTCCCCATTTGTTTGTCCCCAGTGTTTTCTTCCGTTTGTTGCCTATTACTGCCTAATGATCATGACACAGGCTAACAGCATGACCAGCACCCATAACCAGGCAGAGAGAGAGAGTTTTTTTTTCCCCACAGCATGAAATATAAAAATCCTGCTTTGCTGGGCCTTAATCTGTCAAACTAAATGAGAGCCTTGTGTTTGTGTCTTTCATCGCCAAGAGGAGAGACGCGATCAATTATGACTTCAGTAAAGTAGGACTCGGCATAATAACACCACTTAGTTTTTCCGAGCCGTCTCCGACTCGTCACTGGGGTCCGTTGTTGTCGGTGCCCCGCCTCCCTCTTCCCTCCCTTCCCACTCGTGCCTCCAGTGGGCTACATGGTGATTCATTTGGCCCTTTACCAGTATTTTAGGATTGCTTCAACAGCTGCTCTGAGCTGCTTTCTCAGTCTCTCTTTCTCTCTCCTCATTCCTCATAACCCATTTAATGTCTATTATGGTGTGGAGGAGGAGTAGAAAACATGCTGGATGTTAGAAGTGTCGCTTAGATGATTAGCAGTTTTGTTTTCATTTGAGGTGGCGTGACATTGTTTATTTTCCCAATAGTCAGTGCAACTGAATTTAGTACAGAAGTAGCTATTAAAAATGTTGCCTAGTCAGACCATTATTACTGTTCCAGCTGGCTGATAGGCGTTACTAGGTAGGTAATGTTAAACGTAGCATAGAGATTTTCAGAACAACCTTTTTAATTGTCAATACGTCCTCAATTCTCGACTTGGAAGACAACACGTCTTCTTAACTTCCATGTCTAATTGCAAGGGGTTTGTTTGAATTTAGAAAATTCTCTGTTATTCAATTAAATCCATGTTTGGCTCCATGAAGTAGTCCAACAATGTGTATTCTGCCATCTTGTCTATGTACAATCTTCTCTCATTGATTGAGACAAGTGGGTGTCCACCCCAAAGTGCTGCATGTCATGATGACACTCGCCCGTCTGTCAATGAGAGAGAATTTGAAATATGTGACGACCGCCTCGATTCGGTCTTATGTAGCAAAATTTTAAAAAAAATGTTTTTTGCATTGGATAAAAGTAGAAACTCAGAGCTAGAAAATGGTACATCATACACTACAGTTGAGGAACAATGGGAAAGTAATTCTGCTTTGAAAGTTGATCAACTTGTAACTTACTTTTGAGAAAATGGCCCTTGAATGTTTTGGTACACCTACTGGACAGTTCATCTTTGTCTACACCCATTCAGCATCGTTCACACCATCTTAAGTCTTAGTCCCACCCATCTCTTCAAGGATTCACACGTGAGGCCATGTGCTAAACAGAGTGAGTAAGGTAGTGTAGTAAACAACCAACGACTAAAAGTGGTGAAAGTAGTATCTTACAATAGGATAAACTGCAGGTAAAAGTACACTTTATCTAATCCTTGGCCTATATCCTTATCTGACTTTGGTGCGGGTCATGTTCTTCACATTACAGTCTCTGGTAAACACAATGTCAAATAAAATAAAAAGTTGATTTGTCACATGCACAGGATACAGAAGGTATAAACAGTATACTGCAATGGTTACTTGCATAGTAGCAATATCAACAACAAAGTGTCCAGATAAAATATATGTTATAAATATTAGATGACGCTTACCAGACACACTTGTCTAAATTGATGGGTCATGTGAAGGAAATGCTATAACCCCCGGCCACATCTAGCTAAGTGGGACGGCAGGTAGCCTAGCCATGTAGCTAGCTAAACAATGCTGTAGTATTAATCTGCAGGTAGCTAAAGCTAACCAACCAGGTTCAATGTTAGTTAGCTGTAACTAAGAATGAAAATGGATTTCTGATTAAAATAATATTACTACACATCATACACGTGACGTTCGCTAGCTAACAATACGCTTAAACTTGCAATGGAAACGACTTTGACAAAATTATAACATCTGAAAATGTAGCAAGACTCCATTTTTTTATTTGACCTTTATTTAACAAGGCAAGTCAGTTAATTAAGAACAAGTAATTTTTTTACAAGGACTGCCTACCCCGGCCAAACCCTCCCCTAACCCGGACAACGCTGGGTCAATTGTGCCCTATGGAATTCCCAATCACGGCCGGTTGTGATACAGCCCGGGAACGAACCAGGGTCTGTAGTGACGTCTCTAGCACTGAGATTCAAATTAGTGGATTCGGCTATTAGAGCCACACCCGTTGCAGGCAGGTGTGTATATAACCGAGCACACAGCCACGGACTCTCCATAGACAAACATTGACAGTAGAATGGCCTGTACTTTGTGGCAACAGTTTGGGGAAGGCCCTTTCAGCATGACAATGCCACTGTGCACAAAGCGAGGTCAATACAGAAATGGTTTGTCGAGATCTGTGTGGAAGAACTTGACTGGCCTGCACAGAGCCCTGACCTCAACCCTATCAAACTCTTTTGGGATGAATTGGAACGCCGACTTTGAGCCAGGCCTAATCGTTCAACGTCAGTGCCCGACCTCACTAAGGCTCTTGTGGCTGAATGGAATCAAGTCCCCACAGCAATCTAGTGGAAAGTTTCCCCAGAGGAGTGGAGGCTGTTATAGCAGCAAACGGGGGACCAACTACATATTAATGCCCATGTTTTTGGAATGAGATGTTCGACAAGCCATGTAGTGTATTTGTATGTGGTTGGATGGAGATATATGGAGGCAAAACGGATTAAACACCAGTAGTTGAGTTTCACCCAGGACTATGCCTAATATTCTAATTTCCCCAATTTCAATCACAACTCAATTACTTTCACCTAATATTTGACCTGTTTATGTGTGTGTGTGTCTCTCTTTCTCTTTTCATTGTGTGTGCGCAGTAAACAGTGGCCCCCCCAGCACAGTGTCCAGTGCAGGGCCCTCCTCCCCCACCTCGGTGAACCCATCAAATCCAGCCATACACTTCAGCTTCAGTGAGTAGTCCGCAACCCCCTCACTGGATCCCACAGAGGAACCGCAGGACAACCCAACACCTGGACCTTCAGAGGCAGCCATTATTAATCCATCCATCCACACTGTGCCCGTCAACCTATGAGTGCCTTCAAACTCTTGTTCGTAATCAGTCACATACAGTGCTGGACCCTGAGGACCGTTCGTCCTATTTTGTGGACAAAAACAAACCAAAACCCTCAGGCTTTGTCTGTCCAACCAACACTGCCCCATTTGAGCGACAGCCAGGGGAGCCTATGGCCAGTGTCCTCGGCAGGGTATAGACCCGCCTGAGGCTGGATGCATCCCTACAGCCCATCTGTCTGTCCTTGATTCAGACTGCCTGCTGATGTGGTTGCTGAACAGAGACAATGGGAGAAACTAGATGTTTTTCCATATCCTATTCTATATGGAACCATATATATACATATACACACACAAAATCTGTCTCTGCAGGAGTACCTCTTTTTTCAGAGACAAACATAATTATTGGCATACAGGTATAGTTGAGCCAGTTGATCAAATACAGACTGCTTTCTCAGTTTTGTGTGTCCCTCTTTTTATATTCTGTTTTAGGGTGACTGTACTTTACGTGATTTTGGGGGGGAAAGGTTACAATACAACAGGAATACTGTACACTGAGTATACAAAACATTAAGAACACCAGCTCTTTCTGACAGCCTGACCAGGTGAAAGCTATGATCCCTTATTGATGTCACTTAAATCCACTTTAATCAGTGTAGATGACGGGGAGGAGACAGGTCAAAAAGGGATTTGTAAACCTTGAGACAATTGAGACATGGATTGTGTGTGTGCCATTCAGAGGGTGCCCAACTCAATATTAGGAAGGTGTTTCTTGTATACTCAGTGTATGTTTCATATCGTGTCTACACAGCATTTTGTCACAAAATAATACACAACTCATATTTTATATACACAATTGGTTTTATGTTTGAGTCCCATGTGAAATATATTTCATATCCTTATCTCAAACATACCAAAAATATAAACAATACACGTGTCTCAACACCTTACATACAAATCTGTGGTAAATATGTGTTTTACAGTATTTCAAGGGTAAACCACTCCAGAGGGAAATAGCTGTACCCTTTAGGCTTCCTGAGTCTGGATTGGGTCCTCAAACTATTTTGAACATTTCTGCTGTCTTGCCAAAGTTATGTTTTTAATGTTAATTTAAACGATTGTGTATCAAATGATGTAATACATATTATTTGGGCATTTGTATTGTCCCAGTAGGGGTAAATAAAGTTGAATTGAATATGTATTTATGGTTAAAAAATTACCTTTTTTAGAAAGAAGGTATGCATTGAATCGTTTAACAAAAACAATGGTTTTCTTGTACAGTAATTCTCCAAATTGTAAAACCAAAAGGTTTCTATGGATTCTGAAGAGAACATGAATGTCATTGTATTTGTAGTTGGTATGTAGTAGTCTGTATGCTATTTCCAGCTCTCAACTGCACTAATGTCAAACTAGCACTGCTGAATCTGTAGAACAAAGCTTTATTTTTCTGTGAGTTTTCTTCATTGTTTTTCTTGATAGTAATGATTTATTTAATGACTGGTGTTTCTAGGTGAAATTAGGACTGTTTTTCTGTTATTGTGGTTATTTACTGTGCCATGTAATATCAGCCAAAGATACTTGATGCTGTATAAAATCCTCTCCTTAGACGTTGTCTTATTAAGGTCTAGAAATAAAACACCAAAAGGTTGTTTTATTAAAAGTAATATTATCTGATTTCTGAAGGTTGTGGTTCTTCATTCGTCTCAGGCAATAAAAATCTATTTTAACAAGTCTAATAGGGGCACTATTGTCTGGGTGTGTGGAGGGGGGGGTTGTGGGTGCAGCAAGGTTCACTATTACAGTGTAGTATGATATGCTCGGTACTCAGTGGCACCACACATTGGATCAAAGATGATCGTTTGCTTCAATTAGTTTAAGTTGTCGATAGTGTGTAAGCGCACCGTTCATGTGAATGATGGGAGAGAAAGAGATCTTTAACAAGCCTTCATTGTACAGTTCAGGAATGCCCATACAGAGCTTAAATGCGACATCACAGAATCAATAGGAAAATATGAAACCTACTACATCTTTTTATTGTGTTAGTTCTCCTCACATAGGGAAGAGCAGAAAGCCACTGAAGTTGCTATGTTTTATTGTGATTTATCAAAGATCGTGTAAGCTGAGGAGAGTCCCACGTAGACCACATCCTCCAGCTCCAGAGTCACTGCATTGGATACATAGTCATAACCCCCACTATTACACGAACCTGCCCACATTATTTTCTGCCAGTGCCCAGCTCTGTTTTCTAAAACAGCGTTCTCTCGCTTCAGCTCATCCACCTGGCTCTCACTGGCTGTCACTCTGGCCTCCAAGTACCTCAGCTCCACGCTCTGTTGCACCACCATGTCTAGCAACCCTCTCAGCTCAGGTGTCGGGATGCGTGGTCTCTGTAGTTTCGGTCCTGTGACTGTTGAACAGTGGTGTAAAAATACTTTTAAGTTGTTTTTTGAGGTATCTGTACTTTATTATTTAGCCTATTTAAAAAATAAAAATCAACTTCTCTACATTCCTAAAGAAAATATGTACTTTTTACTCTCTTACATTTTCTCTGACACCAAAAGTACTGGATACATTTTGAATTCTCAGGCAGGACAACAATATGGTTCACGCACCTGTCAATATAACACGTTGTCATCCCTACTGTCTCTGGTCTGTCGGACTCACTAAACATAAATACTGCATTTGTAAATTATGCCGGTGTGTGGGAGTGTGACCGTCTGTCCATTAATTAAAAAAAAAATTAAAACGAGACAATCGTGGTGTCTGGTTTGCTAGTGTGTGTATGTATGTATATATATATATATATATATATATATATATATATATTTAAGGAACTTGATGTATAGCTTTTACTTTTACTCAATTATGACCATGGAGTATTTTCTCCACCACTGCTGTTGAGTTACGTTATTCTCCCTGATCCCAGACAGAACGGCAACGCCGGCAGAGCTACAGCACCTCTTCATTCTGAAACAGAAATGATGCATCTATGAGGCTCAGTCCGCTTCTTCTTATACACACTGGTCATGGTGAACTGATACATGGGAATTGTAACAGGTGTACTCAGTGGAACATTTGAAGAACATAGCCAAGGATGGTGGGTGATGTAGCAGAACACGGGTCAATATTACTTCATGACATGTCATTCAACTTTAAGGCCATGGGAAAATCCAAGCTGTCGTTTTCTTTCGATAGACAGTATTTCTGTGTGTGAATGTGGATCTGTGTGCCCGTTTGTGGGAGACTGGTCCCATCCAGTTGTCCAGTCTAAACAGGGCATTTTGTCCCTGGTCTATCAACAGGCTGCGTTGTGTTAATTGTCCTTATCGTGGTGAAGGTCTGGACCGACGGAGCCTGTGTTATTGATCTATAAAGAAAGAGAGGGGTGATGTCTGACAGCTGAGTATATCTGAGTCACTGCTCTTGGCTGGGACGCCTCTCTCTCCCCTCTATCTCTCCCTCTTTCCTCTCCATCTCCTCTCCTTCTCTTTCCTCTCACCCCCCTCTCCCCCTCTCCCATTCCGGCAAACCACAATGATGACTCCTTCCTTGGCTCCGGCTCTAAAGTGTTGCTATGGATACCACTTCAATTCAGCTAGCCCCCTCTTTGTAATTGACTTCTCCTAGAGATGGCGGGTGAATGGAAAGAGCTGCGTCACCCTACAGGGAGTGCGACGGAAAAGCTGCGAGTCTGCCTTCTCACCGAATGCTAAACACTGATGTCATTCATACCCACCACTGTTGGCCACACACACACTGGTGCACATACACAAACATACACACACACTGAATACATTTAGATGGGGTTGTATTGTGTTTTAAATGATCAAATCTAAGTGGCTAATGAATTTAAAATCATCAACGATTACACAAAACAAGTTTGAAAATGTATTTCCATTATTGTCCTCTTAAATCAATGGCTCAAAGATATTAAGAACATAGTAGACCTAACCTACAACACTACTCATACTTGGGTTACAGATCTAATAATTCATTAAAAAAAATATCTGAACGCTTTCCAAAATCTCATAGCACATAAAAAGTAAAAACACAAAAAATGTAAATGGAGATTAAAAGTCTCTCTGCTTGGGTTTAAGTTGAGGCAATTTGTATTTGATAGGCATTGTAGTTCAGCGTAAACGGCATCGACGGGAAAGCCAATGAGAAACAAAGACAGTCTGATAAAAAAGGCCCGGAGTGCTTCTTCAACATCACACTACACCTGCTTCTCTGAATGGTCAGTCACTCCATTGGAGTCGCTTCTCTGGTACTGGTCCTCCATTGCTATGAATGTAGCACCCACCAGGTGATGCCACAACCTCTGAAAAGCACACGAAAAGCCACATCTTGGCAGTGGTTAGGAACATTCCCTGAACAGTCCCTGAACTTCCTCTGCTACCTATGGACACAGGCATGCTGTTGGTTTAATATATACTTCCAAAACAGACTAAACAAAAAGTCACATTATTTGAATCCAAACAGCCAGCTAGCTATCAAGCCCAAATACTTTTCATCACAATCCTGAAACTCTTAAGAGTCAAGAACACAGGATATAGAGCTAAAACCCTAGATCAGCCAAAACCCTGATTTAGAAATGCAACAAAAACCACTTAGAAATAATACAAATATGGACAATATTTACAGAGCTTTCTGCCTAGTCTACCTTACAGTGCCATGGCAACCACAGAACCCACACTGAATACATGGAATAGACACGAGTGGGCACACTTTATCTCTCACACACCAGTATTAATTTTGGCACTCTTTTTGGGGGGGAGTCTCAGTCATTTTGACTAAAATATAATGAAGTCACATTTGTCATTTGAATAATGATTTAGTCTAGTTGTCAAAATGACAAACAGTGAGCCATTTTAGTCAACTAAATGCCCTTTCATTTTAGTCACATCACATTTGTATTGCCTCCATAAACATAAATCACTTACTTCCATGTGCACAAACATACATAGCCTTGTCCTACCAACCTGCAGAAAAATATAACATCCTATTCTCATCCCAACAGCAGAAATATGTACAGTACCTGTCAAAAGTTTAGACACACCTACTCATGTAAGGGTTATTATTTTTACTATTTTCTACATTGTAGAATAATAGTGAAGACATCAAAACTATGAAATAACACATTTGAAATCATGTAGTAACCAAATAAGGGTTAATCAAATCAAAATATATTTTTGATTCTTCAAAGTAGTCACTCTTTGCCTTGATGACAGCTTTGTACACTCTTGGCAGTCTCTCAGCCAGCTTCTTGAGGAATGCTTTTCCAACAGTCTTGAAGGAGTTCCCACATATGCTGAGCACTTGTTGGCTGCTTTTCCTTCACTCTGTGGTCCAACTCATCCCAAACCATCCCAATTGGGTTGAGGTCGGGTGATTGTGGAGGCCAAGTCATCTGATGCAGCACTCCATCACTTTCCTTCTTGGTCAAATAGCTCTTACACAGGCTGGAATTGTGTGTTGGGTCATTGCGCAAACCAGATGGTATTGCGTATCTCTGCAGAATGCTGTGGTAGCCATGCGGTTAAGTGTGCCTTGAATTCTGTCACTAGCAAAGCACATCACACCCCCTCCATGCTTCATGGTAGGAACCACACATGCAGAGATCATCTGTTCACCTACTCTGCGTCTCACAAAGACACGGCGGTTGGAACCAGAAATCTCAAATTTGGACTCATCAGACCAAAAGACAGATTTCCACAGGTCTAATGTCCATTGCTCGTTTTTCTTGGCCCAAGCAAGAATCTTCTTCTTATTGGTGTCCTTTAGTAGTGGTTTCTTCGCAGCAATTTGACCGTCAAGTTGTAGAAACATCTCAAGGATGATCAATGGAAACAGGATACAGCTGAGCTCAATTTCAAGTCTCATAGCAAAGGGTCTGAATACTTATGTAAATAAGGTATTTCATTTTTTTACATTTACAAACATTTCTAAAAAACAGTTTTTTCTTTCTCATTATGGGGTATTGTGTGTAGATTGATGGACTTTTTTTTATTTGATCAATTTTAGAGTAAGGCTGTAATGTAACAAAATGTGGAAAAGGTCAAGGGGTCTGAATACTTTCCGAATGCACTGTATACTCTATATATATATAGTTATATTTTAACCAAGAAAGTTTGATTACAAGTGAGACTAGAGATGACGAATGGGTCATCAACTGCCAACCAGTCAGCCCACATGTTTAGTTTTTTGCGTGTGACTTTCTAAAAACAGCTCATTGTTGACTTGTGTGTGGTCAATGCTAGCTTTGTTCTTAGACAAAGAGAAATATGCAGCGTTCACTCGACCCTATAGTAAGGATATGACTGTGTAGCTAAATGGCACTCCTCTCTTGAGTTTGAAACCATGAGCCTGAAGTGTAATACTAGAATATGGGAAATTATTTGCCCTACTCTCACAGATGCCTAACTCTGATGATATGCATACCAGCCCTGTACAAAATGTACATGAAACACACTGACATGCCCCCTGTTTCCTTTCCAATATGTATCCCTTTCTCAAACATTTAAACCATGGATTTGTGAAGGAATGCATTCATTCATTGTATGGTGTCCATAGTGTTTGGTAATCATCCATTAAGTAGATTGCCCGTGGGCCGCCAGTTGGGGAAACCTGGTGAATGGTGTCCATAGTTGTATGGCTTCAGCTTCAGAATGGTGAATGGTGTCCATAGTTGTATGGTGTCAGCTTCAGCTTCAGAGTATAATGTATTATATTTTCTGTTATTTAATTCATTTCTCCTTTTGACTACATTTGAACTAATACATCTTTCCCCGTGTGTTCAGTTTAGTCTGCATATGGCAACCCTTCCTCCTCCCCCTCATTTCCATAGGAGTCACAACACGACACAACACTGACTCACATAAGAGAGAAAGATCCCAAAACAACAACAGAGGCTCATGGTCTGATTTCAATAAATGTATTTTTATTTGTCATCACCAGGCTGTTTCCCTTTTACAATGAATCTGCAGTAGTTCTAGTTTTGCATTTTAGATTTAAAGAGCGAGAGAGCGCGCGCGAGAGAGAGAATATTGCACTGAAGATAGTAACAGAACTATGATTAATACAGCGGCAAAAACAGAAAAACTACAGTAGTACAGCGTTTTCTTATAATAACAACATCTTAGGGCAAAACAGTAAAGCACAGCCCAGTAATATTATATGCCATCCCAGTACCAGTTAAACAATCGCCTGTATCAGATATACGGTTTTAAGAGAGCATTTCTTGTTTTATTTCCATGTTAATAAATTATTACATTCAGGATAATAACTAAATAGATCACATGCAGAGATAAGATGGGAGAATGATAGAGAACTTATGTTCAGATGACTTCATTTTTTCATAATGAGAGAGATTGAACTGAAATATATTTGTTATTTTTCATCTGTACTTACAGTAGTCAGCATTGACTGTTTCTTTGTTCAATGCCTAGGATTTTGATACGCTTGATTCAAATCCTCTAACATGTAAATGTATAACAAGAAGGATCATATGTTTCATAACATGTCTATTTTGATTTTGTTTTAAGGTGTATATACATATTTGTGTACCGCACATGAATGTACATGTATCATTCATTTAACTTTTTAAAAAATTGTTTCAATGTTTTCAAGTCATATTCAGGAAAAGAAAAAGCTGCAGCTGCAGTTGGTACTTTTTCTGTGTTATTGTGTGTTTCTGTAAGTATTGGACATAACTGAAAATTAAACAACAGCCACTGCAATATGGATAAAACGAGAGATCCATTTTGAGTTCAATTTTTGTTCTAGAAATTAAATCCGAATACAGTAGTCCTCCACTGATTTCGGATATATTTGTGTACAATTGTATGTATGTTTGTTCGTTTTTTTAAATCCAGCAGCATTGAGTATTCATGGGTTGCACGTTGCGTTACCATATTGTTTTAAACGTACGTTTTAGGACTGATGCCCAGCTGAGAATTCCACTCAATGCAGTCTCAATAGGTACCGATGAAGATTTAGTCTTAAGAGCATTACTGTGGCTTGAAAACACCATGACATTTCAAAAGGAGGCAAATCATGAGCAGGTCAAGCTGTTGTCATCATTGTGATGTGGCCAGATTGACTTCAGATGCAGTATAACTATAGCGAAATTAGGATTGAGGGGAGAGCACTGACATTTTTGCTAGCTAACATTAGTATTGCTAGCTATCTCTGACTAACTTTGCTAGCACATCGCAACATTGCCATCTCTCTAAAGTAAACTAGACGACATAATGCTGGCAAAGGTGTTTTCTAATAATTATTTGTTTACTCTAGCAATGTCATCGTATTTCCAGGCAACTATAGTGTAATTTTGACGGAAATCATTAGCCCCCGTTCAGATAGACTGAGCATTAAGCATCAGTCGGACATCAATAAACTGCGGCATTTGTAGAACATTGAGAATAATTGCAACGACGCGACCGAGTAAAATAGGTGCAACCCATAAATATGGGGAAAACCCATACAATATATACGTTAAGCAGCGCATCTTGACCCTGGTTCAGATTTCCCTCACCCATACAGTACTAGGTCTGTACACCGCCGTATAATTTGATAAATTCGGTTAGAAACACTTGCAACATATTGTAAAATATCCAAGGCCATAAATTTGTACCTTCACTGACAACCTCTCATAGGCTTAGTGTGGCCCCTTTTATCCTGGGGTATGTAATTTAGCATCCGGACAAACATGTCTTTATCTGGTTGTAATCTGACCAGAAAACATCTAGAATATGAAATGATTTTCTGCTTATGATGTATTCTTGACCAGAAAAAAACAGTTAAGAACCAAATATCACGTTATACTGCCTAATTTTGCCGGCTGGGCTGATTGCTTGATCAAAGTATTGATACATCTGATTCATACATGCCCTCCCTCTCTAACCTAAGTGACTCTAAACAGTATTCAACATGACATGCATATCGACGCTATCGCAGTGCATAATAAATCTGTAGCTTACACATTGAGTATCCTAATAATACTGAAAGGAAACATTCACTCGGAGCTGGGTGAGTCTGGCTAGCTCTGCTGCCAGGCTAAGAACAGACCTGGGGGGGAGGCTCTCCTGCATACTGTTATATCAGCTTACACTACAGTATTCTCAGCACATTTGAATAAGTTCAACAAAAGGACAAGGATGGCATCCTTCCCAGGCTAGCACAAGATGGCTGCAGACTGTGGGTTAATGGTTTCAGCCTAAGAGGAGACTCTGTTTAGGTTCTGAGTCCAATAGAGGGAGAGAATGTTCCCCTTGCAGGTCGATGTCTGCAGTCTTGGATTCTGCAGCAGACTATGAGTCAGAGACAGTATCTCCAGCAATACCAGTGTGCCCCACCCAGTCCACTCTCTCTGGCCTCAACTCAGTAGCCCCAAACACACAACGCAGCAGTTCTAAATAGAAACACATTACATTTTAAGAATCACTAAGCAAAAAAAATCTATGACAATCAGACGCTTATTATAAAATAAATGTTCAGTCATCTTTTGGAAAATACAATCTAAGAAATGTAAACAAAAGAGACATTCATAGTTGTGTTAGTCCTACATTTACTGTAACTGATATTGAAAAATAAAAAAAATCGAATACTGATCATGTATACATAACTGTAAATGAATTTGATAAATACAATTACCAAAAAAAACTCCCCAAAATGTAATAAAACAATATAACATGAATCAAAATGTGACTAAGCTCTATGGAATTGAATGCGAATCAGATTTGTAATGAGCGCCAATGAACAGTGCGACAATTTTAAGAAGCTCCACCTCCTGATTAACCAACAAAAGTACACACCGCACTGGCTAACTCAGCATTAAAAAAAAAACTATGATGTATCTTCAAAACCCCAACCCTGTCTCCGTGTGTACCACTCATGCACATACTTCAACACACAACTTAATTCTACTTGACCTGTGGTACACATTGCCACATCTCTACCCGCTATAATCAACAACATCACATTCATGCTCGTCTGATAAATATTATCTTAGGGTTGAAAAGTCTTCTTTTTTAACTAGATAAATTGCTACCTGCGTTATTTTTTTATTTTTTTTTACCTCTTCAATTAAGAAATCATTCTGAAGAACAACTCATTTTTTTTATTTACATACAGTATGGAGTACTTTCGCTAGGTACTTGTTCTAAAAATCAAACGCTACCATAGTTCACATTATGGTAAAGAATGATAATCATATATTTTCTGTGCTTCTCTCACTAGAACCGCAGCCCCACTCCTAAACCCCTCGTCTCCCCTCAGGAAAGTGCATTCTTGCTTGGTGCAATACCTTGCTCTTTGATCATGTTATTGTTTGATACATTTGCTGGGTGACACTTTAAGATAGGTGACAAATGCTGACCAGCATATAAGTAACTGAATCTAAATGTGCTGGCTAAGCTGGCTAATTAGCTTTTCACCTACCAACTGTGTGCGTATACAGCATCCATCCATATGGATATTAGGCTAACTAGATATCCCTGGACAACAACTATCGATTTGTCCATGTTGCATTTTCTCCACAGTTTCTTGACTTATCCCTGGATCCAAGTTCACCTCTCCACAATGGCTACTACGAAAGAGAATCCCTTATCATACTCCTCTCTAATCCTTCTCTCTTGCCCAATATACCACAACCAGAAGGCACATGAGAGCGACCGCCTACCACCGCAGTCATTTTTGCAAAATAACACCCACACAACCAAGTCTCACAAGGACGGACTAGACTCTGTTACTACATTCTCCATGGAAGGCCACTGCAGTTTCCATCGCTTCATTAAATCGTTTCATACAGACGGTATAATATAAATAAACGGGAGAAAACGTCAAATGTAATGAAAGTGCATTTAACATCCTCCTCTGCTGTGTTATCACAAAATAGCATACCTCTAATAGAATCTCTCCATATATCAATATATAATGTTTATACTGTATGTTTTTAATTGAGTATTCATCTAATACAACCAACAAAGACGACGATAAGGACTTCAGATATTTATAAAGAACCATTACGTCCAGCAGAAATATGGTAAATATAGAAATACCATCTCATTGCCCGGTACCTACAGTAAAACGTTCACTTTAGCGTACACCCAGCCAAACGTTTAGGTATCAGAACCCGTTTGTACTCCATACTTGGAGACTGCAAGGACTAGACACACGGTCAAGAACCCTCTACTTCTTCAAGGAAGGAGTCTGAGCTAAATGCAAGCGACATTCTTCAGCTACTGAGGGAAATAACCCATAAAAGCTAGTTCTTTAAATAAAAGTGGCACCTTCAGGCGCCTCCTAAAGCTTCACAACAAGCAATGTGGTATAGTCCTTTTTTTGTTGGAACATCAGTTGACGTAGTTAGAGTACTGAGAAAGCCAAACGCTATAGAATAGAAAGCTGCATCCTACGTAATATCTCCAAACAGGAGTAAAATCTCATATTGAAAACAAAGCCTCAACTTAAGATACTTACAAAAATACTACCATCATACAACATTGTGCGTAGTCTGCGTACAATTGAGATCAACTAACTGTTCACCTCTTAACGGCTTTGGACTTATTTCGGAGAGTGTTAAACACCTCAAAAGTGTTTTGGCACTTACTTTGGCCCTTCTGGATGTGCAATTTTTAAATAGTATTTCATTTTGTTGGGTATTTCTCTGAGTTTAAGACGATCAGTAAGACTGTTTAGGTTTCACATGTTGAATCTGACAACTTTGCACCGTCTTCATTGACTGGGAGTTGACATTGTTAAGATGGCACTTTTAGTTGGAAAGTGTTGTCCATTTAGATGTTGATTTGGGTGCGGTATGATGGGAAAGCTTTGAAATAACTATCGAGAATTACCCTCATCACAGATGATCACAAAATGTGTGTGTTGGGGAGGTTATATGTGAAAGCAAAATTTAATAAGATCAAATAAAGAGGTGGTTTTATCGTGCAAGTATGTTGTTTAAACCGAAAGCGCGCTAGAAATGAATGCACCTCACACCTTTATACAGCTACCATGGACCCTATATCAATGTTTCTGCCTGACAGAGGTGGCTGTTCTCAGGTGACATTGACCAGTTGGAAGCCAGTACACCAACCGAAGACTACAGCAAATGCAATGGAATCTTACACCATGAGAGAGCAAAATGTGGAGCTGACAGAAGAGAAGGCTTTGGGAGGATAGAGAGTAGCAAAGGACCTCTCTCTACCTGCCAAAGATGGAGTGATGAGGGGAGGAGGGTAAAATAGCAAGGGGTGCAGAACTTAGAACTCAATCTTGCAGGCAGGGAAAGACTCGTCCTGCATGACCACTGTGCTGCTGCTGGCCAAGACCATAATGTTCAGGTCCTGCTGTTTTTCGTGTGTCTGTTGGTACCAGTCCCGCGTCACCTCCGTGTCATGAGTAGGGATCAGAGTCACCTAGGGTAGAGAGGAGGACATGTATGAGTCAAAACTACCAATACTGTACATCAATACATTAATCAAGCAATCAGCCCAGCCGGTAAAATTAGGCAGCATATCTTGTCCTTAACAGTTTTTTCTGTTCAATAATATTTCATATAAACAGATTATAACCAACCAGGAAAATAATTTTCCTGACAATCCCAAAACGTCATATTCTAGATGTTATCTGGTCAGATTACAACCAGGTAAAGACATGTTTTGCCAGATGCTAATTACTGTTTTTCAAAATGTTCTATTAAAACCAGTATACAACCTGACAAAAGATGTCATACTGATGTTATTGCAACCAGAGCCATATATTTAGGGTGTGTTCTTAAATTCAATCTGGAGTGCCAGAGTGCGCTCTGGGCATTCATAAATTCAGAACGTTGTCAGCGCATACTGGACACTCTGGCCGATGAGTAGGGTTGATCCGAGCGTTCTGACCTCACAACGGCAGTCAAGTACCCACGCTAACTGGCTAACGTTTGCTAGCTTCTTAGTTACTTCCGGACACAAATGAGAGAACACCTCACTCTGACCATTTTAATCGCCCGAGCAGAGCTGGTTAGGCTGTTTTCATGTTACCCAGAGCGTTGGTGACTGTAACTGTGCTGCTGGCAACAATTGAATTACACTTTTTGCAGACGTTTACTGACACCGGCCATATTCAATGGGTGTTGAGCGTTTGTAAATTCATCAGTTATTCTGCGCTCTGACACACTCAGACGAGAGTGCTCTGAAATCAGAGTAGATAGCCAGAGTGAATTTAGGAATGCACACTTAGAGAGTTGGGCCAACTTTTAGAATTTTGAATATTGTTCTAATTCTAAATGTTCAATTGCATAGCATTGTTTAAATATTCACCATGTAACGTTAATGGGGAGCTAATATGGCTGCCATAGAATGTTGAAGTGTCATGTAATTGCATCATAATGCAGAAACCGCATTGGCCCAACTCTCTAAATACATCGCTCTGATTGCAACCAGCTTTGCCCACTGGGAGTATTGTGCGGTACTCAACAGGAAATGTTAATTACATCATTGTCATTATTCAAACTGCCGGAATGCAAATTACTAGAACAACATTGACAGTTACATCATGAATGTTACAATCTGACTGCTCATAAATAATTACTGTATGTCAGTCTCAGTGGCTGGCAAACATTGTCAAGCATCTGTTGGCACTACCAAGTGTGTAATTCTCTATTTTACAAGTGATTCAGATCAATGATTCTGAATATAACCCGGTGGATCCTGAGATTAGCAGTGGTGCAGAATGCCTCCGCAGCGGGAAAACACAGGCTAATGGACATACAGTAAACAAAATGAATTAACAATGTGGAGAAAAGTAAAAAAAGATTTATACTTACAATGTGGGAAAAAAATCTAACAACATTTACATAACAGCAGAGACTGCATGCATGCAGACAAAGAGAATGAGAGTAAGCACCTGTAGATTGGAGCCCCACGCAGCCTTTCCCTCGAGCAGGGAATCCAGGACCGCACGACTGGGCTCTCCACCGGCTGGGTCGTTGCCGCTCACCACATAGTACGCAGCACGTACCCGCTTGAAGAACTCCTGGTCTACGTTCTTAGCACTGCAGTGATTGGGCACGTAGGCCAGGTCCACATAGATTGGAGGACCAGGGGGGACGGCTGAACTAGATTTCTGGGAGTTGGTACCTGGAGGAGGAGGTCCATAATGTAAAATTGTATAAGTCTCTAATGACTTGAGAATGACTAATGACTTTTCCTCTGCTTGACTGGGGGGGGGGGGGGGGTCAGGCTTATATGTCTACGTAAATCAAGGGTAAATTAGAATGGGTAATTGTGTGTCATAAAGTCCTGGGGAATGATTTTGAAATGAAGGTAGGCCTATTACATTTCTATTATCTTTGAACGTAAATTAAGTATTTAAAGTTTCGTAAACTTTTTACAGGCGTGAAAGTGTCCCCTACTGAATATGGAGTCATATCATCATATCTAAATATTGAGTCATATCATCCTACTTTATTTTTACCTACCCAAGTTGCTCTTGACGCCATTCACAAGGCCTTTCCCTGGGGCGTGTAGGTCCCCCTTGGATCCCAGGCCCTCGGACTTCTGCGTCAGCCTGGAGCTCCTTTCCGTGTCCCTCCTTCTCAGAGAGGCCGATCGAGGCGAGGAATCCTTGGAGGCCTGCTTCACAGGGGTGGTAGACCTCTTCCCCTTCCGGGCTGGGGACGCAGACTTAGGCTTGCCCAGGCCCTTCCGCAGGCTCTTGGTGGTCTTGTGGTCCTTCTTGAGCATTTTCTCTGTGCTGCTCTGGTTGTCAGTGAGGGCCTCTGGGTCCACCATGCACACATCAGGGTGAGGCAGGTGGGGGAGCGGATCCTTCATGGGGGCAGGTGGGGGGTCATGGGCCTTCGCAGCTGATCTGGGTGAAGGGGGTTGGGTGCCCCCTCCTGTGGCAGAGGCAGATAGTTTATCCACCGGCAGGTGTTCTGCATCTTCGTCAGAGTCCAGGTTTCCCTCTGCGGTTATCGACGGGCACTCCTCGGTCTCGGGAGGTACGTCCGAGTCCGACTGGGACGCCAACGAGTCACTTGCTGATGTGGGGGGTGTCTCCTCTCCAGCTAGCACTATCCCAAGTCCAGTTGCCATGCCACCAGGAGGCATGGAAAGTGGGTGCGATCCCGCTCCAGCTCCAGCAGCTCCACTTTGAATGTGCTGTCGCTTCTGCTTGTGAGACCTCCTCTTGACCGAGTGTTGCTCCCGGTCATCTTCATCCCCCTCCTGAGAGGGGTCGCTCCCTTTGTCCTCTTCGCCACCATCGCTGGAGAGGGCGTGTGGACTGGGGTTAATGAAGGATGGGGAGATCTCCCCTTTGCGGTGTTTGAATTCACATGAGGAATAGCCGGGGGGGGAGGTGGAGGTAGCCTCCATATGCAAGTCAGTGGGGCAACTGGATTCTCCATCTGCTTTTGCAGATGCCTTTGTATGGTGGGCATGTTCTGCTGTGGAGAGAGGGGTGGGCTCGCTTGTGGATACACATTCTTTATTAACATATTCTTCCCCAGCTTCTTCCATTTCATATGCTTCTTCCTCCTTGTCTTCATAGCCTGGAGGAGGGGCACTTGGGCATGCGCCCGGCCCTTGTCGGAGTTCCCAGTCAGATAAGCTACTCCTCCTCCTTTCGACAATCTTCTCTTCATGTTTCTCAGCTTTTTTATCCTCCACGTTCTCTTTCACTCCCTCTTTCCTCTCCTTTTCTTTCTCACCCTCCTTCTTAGCAGTCTTGTCTTTCTTCTCCTCTGCCTTCCTGTCTTTCTCGTTCAACTTATTTTCCTCTACTTTCTCCTCCTCCACCTTTTCCTTCTCTCCAGCCACCTCTTTCTTCTCATCCATCTGTTTTGTCTCCTCCTTATCCTTCTGCTCTGGCATTTTGGTGTCCTCCTTTAGGGTCTCTACCTTGATCTCCTTAATTTCTTCCTCTTTCATTACCATCTTATCTTTCTCATCCTTTGTCTCTTTTTCCTCCTTTTTCTGTTCTGTTTTAGGCAGGTCTGCTGTTGTGGCACAACAGGCTTTGCTAGCTCCACTGAGGACTTCTTGGGGACTTGTGCTAACCTCAGTAGCCCTGTTGGAAGAGGCTTCAGTTGACTGCTGTGGTTTTGTCTCCCCATCAGATTGGGACACTGTTGTGGTTGTACTGGAGTTGATAGTGACCCTGTATGTCTCAGCCATGGACAGCATGCGTTCTTCTTGCTCTGTCACTGCAAATTTCTGGCATTCAATGCGGCATGGAAGAGTACTGTCCTCCATTTTGCAAGTGTATGACTCTTTGCTGGCCGCTGAGCCCTGCGATTCTCTGTCAGAAGAATCAGCTCTTTGCAATGGGGAAACCTCAAAGAAAGCCCTTGAAGTGGATATGGTTTCAGCGGGTTTGGACAGCTGGGAACATGGTGGTTCTGAAGCTCCAGCAGAAGTTATGGTTTTGGTTTCAACAATGCCCTCAAGTTTATGAAAGTTATCTGAGGTTTGACCATTGTCCATCTCAGGGCTTGATGATGAGTCTTGTTCTGTAATGTCTTTGGCTGGAGTAGCTAAGACTGGAAAGACTTTTGTCAGACTGAATGTAGCTGTAGTTGTTGAGGGAAGCGTTTCAGATGCCTCTAGGTACTCATCCTTTAACATGACCCCTGAGGTCGAGAGGGTTGAGTGCATGGCTGAGAGGGTTGAGTGCATGGCTTCATCTTTGAATAAAGAATACTCAAAGGAAGCACCCTCAGAATCTGTCCTGTAGGGGCCACTAGACATTCTGACAGGGGTCTCTAACTCCTCTCCCAACTGGTGGCTGGTTGGTAGAAAAGCTGATGCAGATAAGAGGTAACACGAAGGATCTTCCTCAGGTTTTCTACTAGTGGTATCTGGGGTTCTCTGCCTGTCAGCTTCAATGTCTCCCTGACTGTAATGTTTATCTTCACTGGACTTGGTGGGCAAAGAGGGGTCAGGACTGTCAAACCTCTCCTCCTTTAACCCCAGTTGGCTGTCCTCTGAATACTCTGAGGATTCAGAAGGATATCCTCCAGATCCTGTTTGTTCTATTGCAGTGGAACTGCCAGACTGGAGTGGCAAGGCCCCAACTACATTCTTCAAAAGGGAATCTGCAGTATCTGCTGGTGGAGGGCTGCTTGTGGTCATTGAATGGGAAGGTTCCTCCTTTTTGAGGAGGCTGGGTTCAGGTCCGGGTGAGAGGGTCTTCTTGTCCTCTTCCTTTGTCACAGGACGTTTAGAAGTAGTGGTGTCATCCAATATAGATTTACAGATTTCTTTTTCAGACTGCTCTCTCGCTCCCTTCTCCACATCTAGATCACTGGCTTCTTCTGCTGCATCATCTTCCTCATCATCATAATCCTCTCCCACCACCAGTAGCCTCTTATTTACACTGTCCGGAGTGCCTTCTCTCTCAGAATAGCCCATTGTAGATTTACTGGTGATAGAGCTGCCAATTTGAGTGTACTCAGATGCAAGAACATTATCATCTAGGAGCTGTCCTGAATATGCGGCCAAGGAGGCAGCAGTGGCCTGATTGTCCTTTTCCTTAGGCAAAGCTTGATGAGGTAACATGTCTTTTTCCGTTGGTGAGTAGCGACCACAGGGAGAATCTCTTCTCTCACTATCAGATGAATCCATATAGTCTTTCACTGGCTCATCTTTTTCCTTCTCTTTCTCTTTCTCTGTGGTCTGCTTCTCAGGGACATCATCAAAAGGCATGGCTGTAGCTGAGGCTTGGGCATCGATGTTGGATTGACTCCATGAGGAAGAGGCTGTTTCCTTTCTGCCTGACTGGACTGGTAAATACTCCTCTACACTGGGAGATGCTCCAGTCTTGTCCTTCAATTCATCCTTCTCAACTTTTTCAGGTTTATCTTCTTTGAGACTGAAAGCAAATGAGCATGGCTCTGCTGCTGGGGTGGTTCTGTTGTCTTGAGTCTCTGTATACATAAAGCTGTTTTCCACGTGTGGTGTAGATTGCCCCTCCTTCCTATCACTCACTTCCTCTTGACCTTTCTCTTTGTCATTGTGTTCAGTGAAGGCACTTGAGCTGCAATGGAGACTTCTCTCGCTCTTGGGGAAAGGTGGAGGGGTGTAATCAACTCTGCTGAATGACAGCGGTTCCTCTTTTTCCTCGTCCTCTGAGTAGAATGCAGCTGCACCAGCGTCTACCTGGCTAACGTTCCTATTATCATCAATGCCAATTTGTGTTGACCGATCAAACTCTCTAGATACCTCACGGTCTTCTTTATAGTTGGATTCCTTTTCTTTTGAAATTGGCTTTTCATAGGGTTCATACTTAGACACATCAAAGCCCTGATCCTCTTGCAAGCTCACACTGACAGTCTCCTTCTCTGTTGTTATTTTGTCAAAGCCTTTCAATTTTTCAGAGACACTGTCTTCTTTTGTAGCATCGACGTGGCTCACTTTCTCGGGAACCTTCTCAGGATCTTTATCCAAGACAAAATATGAACAAGGTTGTGTATGCTCTGGGGAAGCAACCTCCCGCTCTTTTTCAATTTCCATCTCAGCTTCCTTGCCTGGTTTCTCATCTTCTTTTGGAGAAACATGCTTTGTCTTTTCATCCATATTAGATGCTTCTTTGCTTGTTGTCATAGATAGCAGCAGTGTTTCATGCTGGGTGGATACCGTCACACTGGCCTTGCTGTCAGTGCTTAATAGTGTTGAACCTATAGACTGTTTGTCTGTAGTGGTGGAGTCAGAGGCTGGCTTTACTTTGGTGGTAGGCATAGCAGAGACTGGCTCCTCTTTCAAGGTCGGGAAACCAATGGTTGACTCTTGACTGGGATGGGGTGCTGGTGTGGTCTTAGTTGTCTTGATGTCCTTTTCTAGTTCAGGGGAGAGTCTATGTTGTCGCTCTTTATGCTGCTCTTTGAGGTCTTTATCAGGAGAGGTCTCCCATTTTGGTAATGTAGACACAAGCCCAGTGGTCTGTTCAGAGTGGCTGTCCTTCGTCTGGTCACTAAGCACATTCTCTGATGACTGAGTTGAGAGCAGGTCTTGAGAGATGATCTCGTGTTCTGATTGTCTAGGTTCCACTGATAAAGGTCTTGACCCTGCACCACCCATGCAAATGGATTCCTCTTCATCTTCCTCCTCATCTTCCTCATCTCCGTCTGAGTACTGAACCTGAAATGTAGATTCAAGCTTTCTCGCAGAAGTCACCTCTACTTTTTCTACCATTGTTGTCTGTACGCTGTGTTGTAAAGCCTCTTTTAGATCTTTCTCTTGCACCTCCTTTTTCTCCCTCTCCCATTTCTCCTCTTTAGTAGGTTCAATCTCACGAGAATCATCGTTTCCTGTCTCTTTCACGCTCATTTCATATTTGACTGTGTCAGCTGTTTCACTTTCTTTTGCTCTTTCGTCTCCTTTTATGGGTTCAGCTTCATAACTTTCATCTCTATCTTTCTCTCTTTTCTCATCGTTGATGTCTTCGAAATCACTATCTTCTTTTTCTTGCTCCTTTTCCATCTTCTGTTCTTTACTGAATTCAGCCACATAAGTATCATCTTTCTCTATCCTCTCTTCCTGACTCACTTCAATCTCAAAAAATGTCTTGTTTTCTTTTTCTTTCTTGCCCCCTGTGGTGGATTCCATCATACATGTATCATCCTTTTCTTTCTCTCTGTGCTCTCCTTTAGTCGGTTCACTGTCAAAAGTATCTGTCTCTTTTTCTCTTTCCTCTTCTTTCATTGGTTCAGACTTAAGAGGATGTTCTCTCTCCATCTTTTCCTCCTTGATGGCATCAGTCTTACAAGTATCATCCTTCTCTTTCTTCTCATCTTTCATGGGTTCAGCCACAAAGTTATCTTTCTCTTGCTCTATTTTTTCTGTAGTGGTGGAGTCTGAGGCTGGCTCCACTTTAGAGGTAGAGATACAAGAGCTTAGCTCGTCTTTAGAAGAGACTATACTCTCTATTTCTTTCTGTTTTTCTTCTTTCGTAGGTTCAGACTCAGAAGTATCATATTTTTCCTTCTCATTCTCCTCCTCTTTGATGGGCTCAGCCCCACAAGTATCGTCTTTCTCTTTCTCCTTTTCCTTCTTCTCTTCCTTGATGGGTTCAGCTTCAGTGGTACCAACTTTTTCTGTTCCGTTCTTCTCTTCCTTGATGGGTTCAGCTTCATGAATGTCATCTTTTTCATCTTTATCTTCCTTGATGGGTTCAGCGTCAGTGGTACCAACCTTTTCTGTTTCTTTCTTCTCTTCCTTGATGGATTTAGCTTCATGAATGTCATCTTTTTCCTTCACTTTCTCATCTTTATCTTTCTTAATGGGTTTAGCTTCACTTGTACCAACCTTTTCTGTTTCTTTCTTCTCTTCTTTGATGGATTTAGCTTCATGAATGTCATCTTTTTCTTTCACTTTCTCATCTTTATCTTCCTTGATTGGTTCAGCTTCATGAATGTAATCTTTTTCCTTCACTTTCTCATCTTTATCTTCCTTGATTGGTTCAGCTTCAGTGGTACTAACCTTTTCTGTTTCTTTCTTTTCTTCCCTGATGGATTCAGCTTCATGAATGTCATATTTTTCCTTCACTTTCTCATCTTTATCTTCCTTGATTGGTTCAGCTTCAATGGTACCAACCTTTTCTGTTTCTTTCTTTTCTTCCCTGATGGGTTCAGCTTCATGAATGTCATCTTTTTCCTTCACTTTCTCATCTTTATCTTCCTTGATGGGTTCAGCTTCAGTGGTACCAACCTTTTCTGTTTCTTTCTTTTCTTCCCTGATGGATTCAGCTTCATGAATGTCATATTTTTCCTTCACTTTCTCATCTTTATCCTCCTTGATGGGTTCAGCTTCAGTGGTACCAACCTTTTCTGTTTCTTTCTTTTCTTCCCTGATGGATTCAGCTTCATGAATGTCATCTTTTTCCTTCACTTTCTCATCTTTATCCTCATTGATGGGTTCAGCTTCAGTGGTATCAACCTTTTCTGTTTCTTTCTTTTCTTCCCTGATGGGTTCAGCTTCATGAATGTCATCTTTTTCCTTCACTTTCTCATCTTTATCTTCCTTGATTGGTTCAGCTTCAGTGGTACCAACCTTTTCTGTTTCTTTCTTTTCTTCCCTGATGGGTTCAGCTTCATGAATGTCATGTTTTTCCTTCACTTTCTCTTCTTTATCTTCCTTGATGGGTTCAGCTTCAGTGGTACCAACCTTTTCTGTTTCTTTCTTTTCTTCCCTGATGGATTCAGCTTCATGAATGTCATATTTTTCCTTCACTTTCTCATCTTTATCTTCTTTGATGGGTTCAGCGTCAGTGGTACCAACCTTTTCTGTTTCTTTCTTTTCTTCCCTGATGGATTCAGCTTCATGAATGTCATCTTTTTCCTTCACTTTCTCATCTTTATCTTCCTTGATTGGTTCAGCTTCAGTGGTACCAACCTTTTCTGTTTCTTTCTTTTCTTCCCTGATGGGTTCAGCTTCATGAATGTCATGTTTTTCCTTCACTTTCTCTTCTTTATCTTCCTTGATGGGTTCAGCTTCAGTGGTACCAACCTTTTCTGATTCTTTCTTTTCTTCCCTGATGGATTCAGCTTCATGAATGTCATATTTTTCCTTCACTTTCTCTTCTTTATCTTCTTTGATGGGTTCAGCGTCAGTGGTACCAACCTTTTCTGTTTCTTTCTTTTCTTCCCTGATGGGTTCAGCTTCATGAATGTCATGTTTTTCCTTCACTTTCTCTTCTGTATCTTCCTTGATGGGCTCAGCTTCAGTGGTACCAACCTTTTCTGTTTCTTTCCTTTCTTCCCTGATGGGTTCAGCTTCATGAATGTCATATTTTTCCTTCACTTTCTCATCTTTATCTTCCTTGATGGGCTCAGCTTCAGTAGTAGCTTCAGTTGTACCAACTTTATCTGTTTCTTTCTTTTCTTCCTTGATGGTTTCAGCTTCAAACACGTCTTGTTTTTCTTTCTCCTCTTTCTCTTCCTTGATAGTTTTAGCCTCATGTGTGTCATTTTTTTCTGTATCTTTTTCCTTCATGTCCTGTTTGATGGGTTTTACATCAGAACTATCTTCATTATCGTCATCATCATCCTCACCATCGTCATAATCTAAGAAACTACTCTCCTTCCCCTTTGGGAATTTAGCCTTACTGCACACTTCGGATTCTTTCTGTTGATGGTCATCATCTTCCTCATCACTGTGTTTGAGTATAGCCTTACCACTAGAAATGTCTACTGTCAGAGATTCCTTTCCTGATATGGAAGCTTCGTCTTTGCCTGTGACTGACTCAGAGGTAAGAGGAGTTGTCTCCTGTTCCTGTTGCATCTCATCTTTGGAAGGGGAGAGACCATATTTTTCTTCCGCTTTTGTAATGGGCAAGTCTTTTTGAAACGATTTCTCCACAGATGGTAGTGTGTCTGACTCAACTTTCTTGATGTCAGCATCCAATTCTTTATTCTTCTCCACTTTATCTTCCTTTTCCGCTTGATCTTTCTTTGCATCCGTATCTTCTGTTTTGGTGGCTGAATCATGAAGGTCCTCCTGTGTTTGATGCTCCAGTCCTGGGAAGCCCTTGGTCTTTTCCTCCACAGGCGACTGATGAAGAGGAGAGTGAGTTGGAGAGCTGGTTGCACTGGGTGGGGGAGATTGTGTGGGAGAGGCCATTTTCACAGTGCTATCGTCTGGACTGCAGCATTGCTCTTCACCTTCCGAAGTAATTGAGTCTGACCTAAAAGGCTTTGAGAAAGAGGGTGGGGGTGAAAGGGGTTTTGAAGGCACCACTGTTAAGATGTCTTCTTTGGACTTAAAGAGTTGTACCTCCTCAACTGGTAGGTGATCCTGCTTCAAATCCTGAACAAGTTTGGAGACAGGAGCCTCAGAAGCAGGGAGCTGTTCCAAATCCCTATCTCTATCCTGGAGCATTTGAGGGGAGGCATAGCTCTCCCCAAGTGAAATCTCAATGGTCGGAGTTTGGTCCTGATCTTCTTCCTCCTCTTCATCATGAGTCTTGATGACCTTAGCCTCTGTCTTCAAATCAGAGATAACTGACAGGCCCTCTTCGGATGGAACTGACTTCATGTACTTGTCTTCCTCTAAGGAGGATGTTGGTGAGATGGTCCCAGCAGAGTGTAAATGTTCTTTCCCATGTGTGGCCTCCGTTGGAATTGCCAGGGGAACACTATTAACAGTGTCAAGAAGCAGAGAGCTTTTGCCTGTTTCCTCAGTCTGAGGTGTAGCGACAGAGGCCACTGATTGGTCCTCTGCAATAGAGGTGGGGAAGGAGGACAATTTATCATACTCTGTGATGGATGTGGCTGAGGAAACATGTTCCTCCTCAGCCAAGGGAGCAGCAATGATGTTAGTGAATACCGATACTTGCTCCTGTCCACAAATGAAACCTTTGGCTGTTACATCAGCCATAGCTGATGCTTGCATCTCCTTCATCCCATGGATGGTGTCAAAGGAGCCTGTCTGATCTGGGACAGAGATGTCATATGCACCCACTTCGTATTGGAGGTTTAGTATCCTGTCATCAGCCTCTTCGTGAACTTCCTCATCAGAGATGGTCTGTTCAGTTTCGGAGTTGGCGGGAATGGTTTCGTCTTGAATGAAGGAGATGGGCTCGGCTGCAGCAGTTCCTTGCAGTGTTGACACTATGTTGACTGTAGCGCCTCCCACATTTGACACGTAGCCCTCTTCATCTTCCTCATCCTCCTCTTTAGCTCCAGGAGTATGTTTAACTGCTTTGCTTTCCCCATTCTTGGCCAATGTTTCTTTCTCTCCCGCTTCAGGTTTGATTTTGACCTCTTCATCTGCTATCATGTCTAAAACTTCTACCTCTTCCAGCTCAGCCTTTTCAACAACATGTCCATCTTCTTCCTGTTCCTCCTCCTGGGATGAAGGCCTTCTGCTTTCCTCTTTTGTTACTGACATATCTGTGGGCTTTTCAACTTTCTCCATTTCCTCCACCTCATGTTTCCTGTCTAGTTCATTATCCTTCACATCATCTTTTGCATCATCTTCTTCCTCCCCTATCCCCATATCTTCCTCTTCCTGAAATGTTTTCCTCTCATCAATCGGGCCTTCTTTTTCTTCCTCCTCATCATCTTCAACTGCAGCTCCCTCATCCTCATATAGTTCCACTTCCTCTGCCTGTAATTCTTCTTTATGCTCTTGTGTTAATTTGTCCTCTTTGCTTTGAGATTCAATTAGGGTCTGAGATTCAGATTCAACTTCCATTGCTGTGGCTACTCCCTTCTCAGGAGACTTTGTGCCTGGTGGAGTTTTAGAGACAGTTTCCTGTTCTTTCTCCTCCTCCTGGGTAGGGGAATCGGCCATGCTTTCCTCTGCTGGTGTCTCCACTGCACTCTCTGGTGGCTCTGATGATACCTCATCTTGTTTTAACTCCTCAAAGTCCTTAGTAAGATCCTCTGGAGTGGAGGAAGCAGATATGCCCTCAATACCCCCATTCTGTAGTGGCTCAGGTTGAACGCTCTCTGCTGCTGGTTCCTCAGGTTTGGGTTCAGCCGGCTCAGCCTTGGCCGCTTTGCCTTTGCTTTTGTCGGTTTTGGGTTTACTTGACACTTTTGCCCTGTGCAGGGTCCTTCTGACCTCTGGTGTGAGGGGTTTTAAGTCAGGTTTCGTTATCTTTCTCAACTCTGACTTCGACGTATCTTTTTTCTTGTCAACTTTGGGGTCTTTTTTCTCTTCTTTTTTAGCTGTGTCAACTTTCTTGACTTTCTTGATCTCTTTCTTTTCCTTGTCTTTTTTCTCATCCATCTTGGATGCCCTTTCCTTTGAATGTTTTTTCAAGGATTTCTCCTTCAATAGTTTCTTCTTTTCTGGTGCATCAGTCTTGGATTTTATTATTTTGGTGGGTTTTTCATTCTCTTTAAGTTTCTTCTCCTTTTTCTCTATCTTGTTCTCCTTTACAGAGTCCCTCGTTGCCTCTGTGACTGCCGATACCTCATCATCTGCTTCTTTCTTAAGGGGTTTTGTAGTCTTGGGAGATGATTTCAGACTTTCTTTGCTGTCTGTCCTTTGCTTTAACTTTGTCTGTTTTACAACAGAGGGAGGAGCCCCTGAGGCGATGTCTTTTTGTGTGGCTACTGGGTATCGCAAGAAGTCAAGGTGCTTTAATTTCTCTAGTCCCTCCAGGACTTTGTTTTGTGGTGCGTTTCCAGGGAACAGCACTCTGACAATCTTTTCGGCAGGATTGGCAGGAAGCCACACGACTAATGCTGTAACTGATGTCAGGTAAGGTACGGATATTTCTCCCTCTTTTCCATTGGGGAGCACAATGCCTGTTTTGGCCTTGCTGTTACCAGCCCACTTCTGCATGAGAAACTGCATCTCCTTACTGTCCTTGACGGGGTTCAGAACATACATGTCTAACTTGCCCACCCCCATCTTATGAAAAAGAGTGAAAGGCTCAATAGTGTTGCTGACCAGTCTACAGAGAGGCTCCGGCTTGATTCCCAGTTTGTTGAGGTACTGCAACGTGAGGGAGGCCTCCTCGATGCTACGCTTGACCTTTAGGTTTGATTCTGGCATACGTAGCTTCTCGGGTACATTGAAGAAGATCACACCAAGCTCTGGAGAGATCAGGTTCTTCATCCAATCACTGTAGGTGGTTGAGCCTTGTGACTGCTCCTCTTCCTGCTCTGCTATTTTCCTCTGAAGGAGCCCGTTGATGCCTGGCAGATTGTCTGCACCAATGTGAGTGAGTAGAATTGAGTCGATGCGGTCCAAGTGTCTGACCAGCTTCCAGAAGCATGATTTCCGTTCAGAGCCTCCATCCACTAGGATGTTGAAGCCGTTGACCGCGAACAGTGCCGAGTCGCCCCTCCCCCCAGGGAAGATGTAACAACAAGGCCTGGACAGTTTCAGGAAGCCTCCAGATGTGGGCGGCTCCAGGAGGTCAAAGGGAGAAGGCACGTCCACCGTCTCAGAGATGTACTCCGTGAACTCTGTGACTCCCTCCATCTTGGGGAGCACAGGCTCTGGGTTCAGTCTGTACTCAAGGAACTCCCGTAAGTGCTGCTGCTGACCCAGGGAGCTCCAACCCACCTCCGATCGGCAGGACACAGTGAGTGTGGCCCGCTGCTTGGGGGCTGCTTCGCCCAGCAAATCACTGACCTACAGGATAATGACAGACAGAGACAAGCCAAAGTCAGTGTCAGTGATGTATAAAAATTGCTCAATGACATTGTTGGTTTCATTTTTATCCACATTTCCAGTTCATGGGGGGTATATAAAATATTTGTAGTTTCATTGGTAATCTAATCTTCATTAGAAAATCATGAGCTCATGAGCCAGTGCTACAGACTAGAGTAAAGTGTCAGAACAGGCTGTTTTGAATAGGATTTGACTGTTCTGAACAGTAATATCTTACCCCAGGATCAGCAAAGACTTGTGAGAAGCTCTTATAGGTGAAACCCCCACTTTGGAGAAGCAGGTCACCGTGGTCTGAGTTCTGCCCGCTCAGGACCAGGAGTTTGTGTCCTGCTGAGTCTGTGACTAGAGACTGGATCTGGGGTAGAGAGCAAAACAGAGCAGTTATAGGAAACAGCACAGAACAAATATTGGATCTTTTTATATGTGTTACACTATGAAATGAATCAAATGTATATACATTTTGTTATGCCATTATGGTATTACATTTAAAGCACGGTGAGAGAAAATAGTTTGTTTTCTTATAGGGAAAAAAATGAAATGCATTAGGTTTTAAATCATAATGACAAAATGTAAACAGATGTATGTAATGATTGAAAGCTGATTTAAATATAGTAACAAACCAGAAAAATATACATATTTGAAATCTTGAAACACACCTCTGAAGCAACTGTATCCTCTGACGGGTTGACTAACACAACTGTCTCTAGGACATCACTCTTGTGGTGGAGTGTCCTTTGTCCTACAGGGGCCAGGAAATCGAACAACATGAGAGAGAGGCCAGACGTGTTTTGTCAACATCTTTCATGCACTTGCTTTGAACTGTTCTTTAAAATCCTTGTAGACAGAACCAACACTGGCACAGGTCAACAACTTAAAAGGCTACTGAGAATCTTGCCAGAGTCTGAGCAGTCTGCCCCAAAGACATCCTACTGGAGAGCATCCAGAGTTTATCTGTGAAAACCTTTTTCAGTCGGGGAGATTTAGTACTCTGTGCTGCGTGGCGCCTGTATGTGGGGCAGACACTTCGAGAGAGCACACACCACAGTGCGTCAAGGCAAGAACAAAAGTTTGAATAGGAAATAGGTCACCAATGTCTACTACTGGTTGCGGCTTGAAATCAGAGCTAACCGGTACAGCTTTTTAGAACAGAACAAACCCACTGGGCACACACTGGTTGAACCAACGTGGAATAGATGTTGAATTGACGTCTCTGCGCAGTTGGAAGTGGAGAACAGCTGCTGACATTTCCATGCAAGAGAATTGAGAATTGGATAATACCTAAGCTAGAATTACATGGCTTTGTAACAGAAATATTGGGCCAATATATCCGAATGTTTGGCAATCATCATCACAAGGACTTCAAGCATGTGATTTTCAGGTTATTGGTCAATATAATAGACACTGAAAACAATGCAGTGAGCTGGCATAATTGGTATGAAATCACTGACATAAAGAGAGAGAGAGAGAGCAAACATAATAAATCATAAAGGATTAATTAGTGAATATAATGCTGAATATTCAGGTCGTTCCACCAATTCGGTGCCTTTTGATAAGTCTAACTTGGTCAAAAAAAAACATTGGATTTCACCTAATTTTAACATTCTGTCATAAAGAGCACATGTCCAACTTCATAAACACATTTTCCCCATCTCAAGAGGATAAATACAAATAATACTATAGCAAGTGGCTATTTAGTGCCAGATAAAGTAACAGGGTTGACCATAACAGATTTGACGATTTCATCTTAAATCAGCCAAAAATGTAACTTTTCTATGTTTTGTAGTAAAAAATTAAAATAATTGTCTACTAATTGGTTGATGATGTCATTGGAAACACTTCTCTTCCTCTATTTTTTATATTACAAAACATTAAAACGCGAAATTCTGTCACGCCCTGGCCTTAGTATTATTTGTTTTATTTATTATTTTAGTTAGGTCAGGGTGTGACATGGGGTATGTGTGTATTTTGGGGTATTATATGGTAGAGGGGGTGTTTGGTGTAGTTTATGGTTTGGTGTTGAGTGTATGTGTCTAGCTGTGTCTATGTTGGGTGTAGTTCTAGGAAAGTCTATGGTGGCCGGAATGGGTTCTCAATTAGAGACAGCTGATTTCGGTTGTCTCTAATTGGGAGCCATATTTAAGGCTGCCATAGGCTTTAGCTGTTTGTGGGTCATTGTTTGTGTATATGTATAGTTCGACGTAAGTAGTTTGTGTGTGCACTTACGTTTGACGTTTTCACGATCGTTTGTTGTTTTCGTTAGTGTTGTATAAGTGTGTAGTGTTCATCTTCGTCGTTGCTATTAAAAAAAAAGAAGATGTATTCAAATCATGTTGCGCCTTGGTCCGTCAATCCACCACACGATCGTGACAGAATGACCCACCTATATACGACAAAGCAACATGACCAGCGGCAACAGGAGCAATGCAAGGATTCATGGACATGGGAGGAAATTTTAGACCGGGAGGTACCAGGAGGATATAACCGCCCCAAAGCTGAGCTGGAGGCAGCGAAAGCAGAGAGGCGGCGATATGAGGAGCTAGCTAGGAGGCAGGAAAAGGAACCTACAAAGGATCTGGGCTACACTACGTGGGAGGAGATCGACAGGTGGGCGATCAACCCAGGGAGAGTGCCGGAGCCCGCCTGGGATTCTCTGGCGCAGTGCGAGGAGGGATACCGGCGAATGGAGGCAGCACGACGAAGCGGTAGGAAGCCTGTGGGAAAACCCCAAAAATTTCTTGGGAAGGGGCTTAAAGGGAGAGTGGCGAAGTCAGGTAGGAAACCTGCGCCTACTCCCTGTAATTACCGTGGAGAGCGAGAGTACGGGCAGACAGCGTGTTACGCAGTAGAGCGCACGGTGTCTCCTGTACGTGTGCATAGCCCGGTGCGGGTTATTCCACCTCCCCGCACTGGCAGGGCTAGATTGAGTATTGAGCCGGATGTCATGAAGCCGGCCCTACATATCTGGCCACCAGTGCGTCTCCTCGGGCCGGTTTACATGGCACCAGCCTTACGCATGGTGTCCCCGGTTTGCCTACATAGCCCGGTGCGGGTTATTCCACCTCCCCGCACTGGTCGGGCAACGGGGAGCATTCAACCAGGTAAGGTTGGTCAGGCTCAATGCTCAAGGGAGCCAATACGCCTGCACGGTCCGGTATTTCCGGCGCCACCTCCCCGCCCCAGTTCAGTTCCACCAGTGCCTACACCACGTAACAGGCTTCCAGTGTGTCTCCAGAGCCCTGTTTCTCCTCCACTCACTCGTCCTATGGTGCGTGTCTCCAGCCCGGTACCACCAATTCCGGCACCACGCACTAAGCCTCTTGTGCGTTTCCAGAGTCCTGTGCATCCTGTTGCTGCTCCCCGCATTAGCCCTGAGATGCGTGTCCCCAGTCCGGTACCACCAGTTCCGGCCCCACGCACTAGGCCTAATGTGCGTCCCCAGGGTCCAGTATGCCCTGTTCCTTCTCCCCGCACTAGCCTGAAAGTGCGTGCCTTTAGCCCGGTGCCACCAGTCCCGGCACCACGCACCAGGCCTACAGTGCGCCTCAGCCGGCAGGAGTCTGCCGTCTGCACAGCGATGCCTGAACTGCCCGTCTCCCCAGCGCCATCTGAGCCATCCGTCTCCCCAGCGCCATCTGAGCCATCCGTCTCCCCAGCGCCATCTGAGCCATCCGTCTCCCCAGCGCCATCTGAGCCATCCGTCTGCAATGAGCCTGCAAAGCCGCCCGTCTGCCATGAGCCTACTGAGCCGTCCGCCAGACAGGAGCCGCTAGAGCCGTCCGCCAGACAGGAGCCGCTAGAGCCGCCAGCCAGACAGGAGCCGCTAGAGCCGCCAACCAGACAGGATCTGCCAGAGCCGCCAACCAGACAGGATCTGCCAGAGCCGCCAACCAGACAGGATCTGCCAGAGCCGCCAACCAGACAGGATCTGCCAGAGCCGCCAACCAGACAGGATCTGCCAGAGCCGCCAACCAGACAGGATCTGCCAGAGCCGCCAACCAGACAGGATCTGCCAGAGCCGCCAACCAGACAGGATCTGCCAGAGCCGCCAACCAGACAGGATCTGCCAGAGCCGCCAATCAGCCATGAGCAGCCAGATCCGTCAGCTAGCCATGAGCAGCCAGATCCGTCAGCTAGCCATGAGCAGCCAGATCCGTCAGCTAGCCATGAGCAGCCAGATCCGTCAGCTAGCCATGAGCAGCCAGATCCGTCAGCTAGCCATGAGCAGCCAGATCCGTCAGCCAGCCATGAGCAGCCAGATCCGTCAGCCAGCCATGAGCAGCCAGATCCGTCAGCCAGCCATGAGCAGCCAGGTCCGTCAGCCAGCCATGAGCAGCCAGGTCCGTCAGTCAGCCATGAGCAGCCAGGTCCGTCAGCCAGCCATGAGCAGCCAGGTCCGTCAGCCAGCCATGAGCAGCCAGGTCCGTCAGCCAGCCATGAGCAGCCAGGTCCGTCAGCCAGCCATGAGCAGCCAGATCCGTCAGCCAGCCATGAGCAGCCAGATCTGTCAGCCAGCCATGAGCTGTCCAGCCAGGATCTGCCCATTATCCTGGTGTTTCCCCTTATCCTGGTGCTGCCCCTTATCCTGGTGCTGCCCCTTATCCTGGTGCTGCCCCTTATCCCGGTGCTGCCCCTTATCCCGGTGCTGGCCCTTATCCCGGTGCTGCCCTTTATCCCGGTGCTGCCTCTTATGACTATGGTGGGGTGGGGACCACGACCAGTGCCGGAGCCGCCGCCGTGGAAGGAAGCCCACCCAGACCCTCCCCTAGACTATGTGTTGGTGCGTCCGGAGTTCGCGCCTTAAGGGGGGGGTTATGTCACGCCCTGGCCTTAGTATTATTTGTTTTATTTATTATTTTAGTTAGGTCAGGGTGTGACATGGGGTATGTGTGTATTTTGGGGTATTATATGGTAGAGGGGGTGTTTGGTGTAGTTTATGGTTTGGTGTTGAGTGTATGTGTCTAGCTGTGTCTATGTTGGGTGTAGTTCTAGGAAAGTCTATGGTGGCCGGAATGGGTTCTCAATTAGAGACAGCTGATTTCGGTTGTCTCTAATTGGGAGCCATATTTAAGGCTGCCATAGGCTTTAGCTGTTTGTGGGTCATTGTTTGTGTATATGTATAGTTCGACGTAAGTAGTTTGTGTGTGCACTTACGTTTGACGTTTTCACGATCGTTTGTTGTTTTCGTTAGTGTTGTATAAGTGTGTAGTGTTCATCTTCGTCGTTGCTATTAAAAAAAAAGAAGATGTATTCAAATCATGTTGCGCCTTGGTCCGTCAATCCACCACACGATCGTGACAAATTCTCACATATGTTGATGTTGTGCAGGAGAATATTTTTTTTACATTTAATATACCAGGCTTTTAAAATGCAATATTGTTGCACAATTTCTAATTAAAAAATCAAAAGGGATGCAAAAGGAACTCTTTTCATGGAACGACCCACTCCTGTGCAGATTTGATATAATTATGTGTCAGCATTTCTACCCATTCAGTTCAGAGGTGTGACGATAAGCATCGTATTCCCATTTGTTTAAGCACCAATGCAGACTAATAATAGAGCCGGCTAATAATAGAGGGAACTTGACTCTGTGTTCCACTTGGTATCTTCTATACATCCCCTGAGTTTGCCGTCCTCCGCCATTTTGGTACTGTATATGCACTGTCAACTCTTTGCTGTGAAAGAGCTCTACAGAGGGTCGCTTTGTGTTGCTTGTAGTGCGGAGCGATTAGTGCTTTGAGAGGTCGGTTGGGTTTCGGTTCGATTATTACAAAATAATCACGGTTTTCGATTTCGGTTTTGATTATTTGGGTTGAACGCTTTAACACAGAATAAAACAATTAATACTCCCATGATGGTAGTGACTGTCCATTACTGCGTATCACTTATTAACCATCATTTATTCACATTACTTTACCTTAATAAAACATTTCAGTTGTTGTGTATATTACATTTGTTTTATTTAATGACTTTATTAATTCATTCCAAGTCATCATCTCATCTCTATAGAGCTGCTGCATATGCTGTCTGACAAAAATCACTATTTTGTAGTACTTGTAGTAGTTCAAAGTAAATAAGGCCTACTTTTATGACTGCTGAATACCAACTATCAATCACTTAGGTCATGTATTTTCAGGTAGAGATACTGTACTATACCTCGCGAAGCAAGAGCTGCTCTCTATATCCCCTCGTGATTGTGCATTCTTCTGCCTCTTCCGTAGCAGGCATAAAAGAAACACAGACCAGACAAGTAGATGCACAATGGATTATGGTCATTGTAGTGAATTATGTTTTATGCGCTAAACTTTGTATAATATTGGCCTCCCTACTAAATCGCACAGTTCAGGCTGGATCTGATTTATCTCTTGAGAAACTGTGCAATGTGCGAATTGAGCTCACAGAAAAAAAACAGAACGACATGTAATTGAACCGACGTGGGTCAATTAGTTGTTTAAAAAATGAAAAATAATCAACATTTCAGTTAATCGCTCAGCACTAGTTGCTTGCCACATGCAAGGTAGTGATTACTAGATTGTGGACTGAGAAAGAGGAGAACAGTAAAAATAGTAAATTAGGGGGTAGAAGGTACAGGCCTAGGTGATGAGAAGGACAACTTGGCCTGACATGACAGACAGTGTACACTTTTGATTGAAAATCAGGATGGATACTTTTGATTCATTTCCAAAATAGAAAAAGTTTGCATTTGAACAGCTACTCCAACATATCACTGGCTGTATGCTGTGGAGTGACAGCTCAAACTCTCTGTGATTGGTTGGAGTCAGTCAGTTGACTCAGTAGGAGAAGAATAATTGGCTGATATGAAGCAAAAAAGTGAAGCCTCATCCGAATGGTTGTGGTGCTAATGAGCTTTCGTTGCCAATGATAAAGTATGCTTTATTACTCTTAATTGAGGATGCTGGCTATATCATTACATAGAAATTGGAAACCGACCAGCATGGGTGTAAAATGAAAATTTTTTTAAACTAACATTTCTAGATGTTGTAGTAACAATTTGGGAAGAAAGGCACATCACCCAGAGGATATAGCTCACCGTTGCCATGAAAATGGACCGAATCGCTCATCATTACCCTGACCCGGCCTCTGTGTTTTACTGTGAGACGCATTGCAGCATTAGTCTGTGAGAGATGAAAGGTGATTGGACCTGGGGCTTGAGAGAGGAAAGGTGATTGGACCTGCTACAGAACTGATCAAATGCTGCTATTAGCAGCAGGAAAAAGCAAACTGTTAGTATGGTCCCAGATATGTTTATTCCGTCTTGCCAACTACCATAGAAGCTGGTTAGACAACATAAACAGATCTGGGACCAGTCTAGGCAAACTATGAGAGGGACAGTGAAGTTTTACTGCAGAGGCCTACTATAGTTGGAGCAGTGAGGTACCAAAAGAGAACCCTGTTCACTAGAGCATACTGGAAGAACCTTTGATGAGAGTTCGCCCACTTCAGCCTAGCTGCCCACAGACTGTGGGGAAGAAGACTCATTGCATCGTGACTAAGCCATTGACTACATCAGTTAGTTTGGATATCTTACAGTGTAAGAGTACAGAATATGGGGACATGGCGACGTTGGGGAATATACAAAACATGGGCGTAATAGAATACGAGAACAAAGGCATATGATATCAGACCCAGGCAGAATAAGGATAAGTAGGATTATAGTCTATTCCCAGAGAGACAGTGTGTCCCTTTGCCCTCCTGATATGCTTTCTCAGGTGAAACAGCAGAAAGGAGACTGCATTAGCTGCTAGTCCCGGCAGGATGACCCCTCTCTGACATTGCAGACTGGTACATTGTGATACTTGAACAACAGAGAGTCTATGTCAAGCAGGGGCTGGTCAGTCCAGTAAGAAGACAGGTGAATAATACCCTACGGGATAGAGACTTAAGAGGCTACCATTGCTTTCACTTCTCAGCAAGACATCATCTAGTGATGACAATGTTGGTTATAACTCTGTTTCTTTATTCAGAAAAGTAGGTTGTGAAAACAGCAGAAAGTTAAACAGGAAGGTTTACTTCATTATTTAACATTAGAGTAGGAAACCACTGTAAGTAGCAGCACTGCTAATAATGAAGAACGGCCCACAGTAGAATTTACAGTAAGTGGCCTATGTCATTGGTACCAGTAAGTAAATATGTTCATATAACAGAATAATCAGAGTCAAATGTACAGAAAATCAGATATAATTATATATTACTCATAAACTCCAAAAGCCATGGAGAGTATAGACAAAGATGCCCATCAACCTCCATCCACTATGATGAATGATATAAACACAAGTCTCAATCCTCAGTACTGCATCTGTAGTAGCCTACATGTCAGACAGCTCTGTTTCTCTGCTTTTCTGTTTTGTTTTAGAATAGCAGGATGTTCTGCCAAGTTCCCCTCTATTCATCCCTCTGGCTTTTCCTATAACTAGTATCCCAGAAACATGAAAGCATCCCACTTCATGGAAACTGACATCCCACCAATATGGAACGCCGTTTGGGTCTCTGCGTGTCAAAAAACACCATTTGACGTGTCTAGTAACACTATTTGATGTGTCAAATAAGCTTGTTGACAAATCAGGACCTGAATATGACTACACGTCACATACGACTTAACGCGTTCATACATTTTCTACGTAGTTATTAAACATTCATTACACTATCACACATATATATATATTTATTTTTTCTACACTATCACACGTATTTCATATGTCACAACGATTCATCGATACGTATGCTATGATGCTGGTAAAGTTGTCTCGCACCTACAGGCTGGTCATTAAAAAAAAGTTAGCTAGCTCATGGATGCAAACAATGTTCTTCCCCAGAAACATAGAACACGACATCTCTCTCAGTTGATATAGTTAGCTAGCTAACTATATAGTTAGGTGTTATCTAAAATAACCCTAATTTATAAGACTGCTCTTTTTGATTAATGGTGGTCGCATCCATCTATTTAAAGCTAGCCACAATAAGGATTAGCCACAATAGTGGACTTTGCGGTTAGCCTTCAAAATAAAAGTATGTCATTGACAGTGATGCAAATTAATACAAATACTAGAATTATGCCATCATTGAATAGATCATGCTAAACGAGGTTGGAATGTTGTTATATAAAATCAACAAAAGACAATAATTTGTTAATTTGATAAAAACAATCACACTGATTGTATTATTATACTTCAGAATTGCATTGGAGGCGTACTTATTTCACTGTACAGCCTTACCTATGGATTGTGGATCAATGGCATGGGGCATCAGTCTACTCAGTGATACCCAGAAAACATTAGCGTCTTATCTCTTATTGCGGGATTCTGAAACAACTGTGAATTGAGCCACATTTATTGTCAACCTATGTGTATTGAACACTACTCCAGAGGAAAAACAATACTGCGTGGATGTTTTGGAGTCTGATAACTCTGAGGAGGACGTTGGGGAAAAAATATCTTGGGTATTGATTAGACTGATACCCCATTTCATTGATCCCCAATCCTTAGGTAAAGCTGTACAGTGCAATCTGAATGTCAATACGCACAATAGGCTGACTGGGGAGGTGATTTCCACAGTCACAGTCCGGCGATAAGAGCTACAACGCTAATATTTGCGTAAACTCTTCAGTTGTGTTCTGTGGGTGTCGCAGAGTATACTGAGACCCCATTTCATTGCTTCACATTCCAACCTTGTTTAACATTATCTAGTCTAAATATGGCATGATTCCACCAATTGTAACCTTATACATCACTTTCAAATAGGTACTTTTATTTTGAAGGAAAAACGTAATTTCCACCAATCCTTATTGAGGCTAAATTCACAACACGTAACCCGGTCCAGTCGAGCATCACTAGCCAGATGAAGCAAGCTGGCTGCTTATAAAGTTAGCTTTGGGCAACAGGGTTAAGTAGCTGCCTAGCTAGTTCAATTTCAATAGGCAAACAAGTGGCTACCTAGCTAATACTTACTCACAAGGATTCCTATATCATTGCTAAGAATAATGAAAATGACTGCAGTTTCTACTGATCATTGTTTTCAGGCTGGTTGGTGCTAGCTAGGTACCAAGCTAAAGCTAGCTACCCCAGAAGTTGCGGTCAACAAATAATGCCTTATTATCATCGCGGTATTGTAAACACATTGCTTGTTTAAAGACTTTTTTTGTACAGCTTTGACAGTGCTACTCATAGTTGTGGTGGCGCATGGCTTGCGCATGGCTTGCACGTGCAAATTCAGAACACACAACATTCTATAATAGAACTGTGTTATTTGACGTGTCAAATTAAAAGCTTATTTAACACGTCAAATAGTGTTATTTGACGTGTATCTTTTTTTTTTTTTTTTACATGCAAAGACCCAAACGGCGTTCCATACACCAAAGGCATGTCGAAAATCCACCTTTCCTATATTTTAGCTATATTTCTTATTTTTCACTTACAAATGTAACTAGCTAGTTTAGCCTACTCAAACACCCGGCTCAAACAGAGGGATGCTATGTTAGCTAGCTGGCTATGACTATCCAACACTGGAACTCTTCCAAGTCAAGGTAGGCTTTGGTTTTATAAATGTATTGCCACCTGGTGTAACTGCTAAACTGCTTACTGACTGTACACTGTACTAACTGTGTTTGATCAGTGGTGTATTCATTCCGCCGATTCTGTTCGTAAACATTTCTTAAACAGAAGCAAGCGGAATGAAATGGGGATAAACATACCTGAATTTGTCCAATAGAAACTCTTGTTTGCAACTGTTGGACTAATGATTACACCCTAGATAAGCTAGATGCAGGCTAAATCTTAACCAATGCATTTTATTGTTGAGTTTCCTGCTCAATATCCCCAGACTGCTCTTATTTCACAAAGGAATTTTCTATCACTCACTTCTGTGTCATTTTCTGGCATGTACAAAAAGTCGTCAGCAGCTGTGAACTTCTGAAGCAGCCTCCCTAACGCATTCAGCAATAGGCCTGTTTTAGCAATGTCAAAGAGGCTCACAGAGGGGTTAATTACCATATCATTAGCTTGTGTCCTCACTTCTCTGTACAACGGTGGTCCTGACTTCTTGAAGATACACATGATACACATGATAAAACCCAAACCACTCAGACACCCACATCCACACAATTAATGTGGAAAGCCAGTGAAACCTCAGGAGGAACTAAACTCTTAGCTCCAGACTCACTTGACTTGGCTCTCCATCAGTGGAGGCTCCACAGAGGAGGAAGGGGAGGACACTCCTCCTCAGTCAATTTCCCAAAAATAAAAAGTGAAACTTTTAAAAAGTTGTTATCCTTTTTAGATAAAATTCTACAAAATATATTCACGTCAACAAATAATTTATTAAAGCACACTGTTTTGCAATGGAGGTCTACAGTAGCCTCAACAGCACTTTGTAGGGTAGCACCATGGTGTAGCCGGAGGACAGCTAGCTTCCATCCTCCCCTGGGTATATTGAGTTCAATACAAAACCTAGGAGGCTCATGCTTCTCACCCCCTTCCATAGACTTACACAGTAATTATGACAACTTCTGGAGGACATCCTCCAAACTATCAGAGCTCTTGCAGCATGAACTAACATGTTGCCCAAACAATCAGAGAATCAATCTAGTACTGAAAGCATAAGCTACAGCTAGCTAGCACTGCAGTGCATAACATGTGGTGAGTAGTTGGCTCAGAGAGAGAAAGACAGTTTTGAACCAATTAATTTCTTCAAAAATTAAGGGAGAGAGAGGGAGAGAGATCACTACCCTACTTAGCAAATGTAGCTAGCTAGTTTAACCTACTCAAACAGAGGGATGCTATGTTAGCTAGCTGGCTATGACTATCCAACACTGGAACTCTTCCAAGTCAAGGTAAGCTTTTGGTTTTACAAATGTATTGCCACTGGGGCTCACTGGTGTAACTGCTAAACTCCTTACTGACTGTGCACTGTACTAACTGTGTTTGATCAGTGGTGTATTCATTCCGCCGATTCTATTGAAAAAACGTTTCTTAAACTGAAGCAAACGGAACGAAACTGGGATAAACATACCTGAATTTGTACAATAGAAACTCTCATTTGCAACTGTTGGACTAATGACTACACCCTAGATGAGCTAGATGTAATAGAAATAAGGCCATGCTCATATTTTTTTTTTGCGTCATCACTCATCTTAAACGGCACCGATCGCCACAGGTTCCATACAGTACCACAGGACCCAGAGGAGAGAAGGTCGTTTTCAGACAGAACTCACTGTTACTCTCCTCAGTACTCTTTTACCTAAGCTGACCTGCTTGATATAAATACCGCATCTGAACTCTGGAAATGGGAGCGCTCTGTTAAAAAACAGCTAAAACAGAGCACTGATCTGATGATCGACCACGGCCCAGTCACTGCACTGCTCCAAATAGCCTGCTCCACATTTAGCAATCAGGGACTGTGAGGAGGTTCAAGCAATTTAAAACGATAACATCTTCAATTCAAGAGTTTCATTCCAAAACGCTATATATCCATTTTCAGAAATGTTGGTAAATGAGCTTTTATTTTTTTTAAAGAAATTATGAAAGAGATTGCTGTGTTTTTTCACTAACTAATCATGGCATGGGGTTGTTCAATGACATATGTATTTGTTTAAATCTATCACTTTGTGGTTTCATTTCAGAGATACATATAATCATGTTTTTTTGTTGCAAAATGCTATATATCTGAGAAATAAGTAGTACTGCTAGGTTTTACACAAATGTAACAAATAACTACATTTTTTATAAAGAAATGTAGAAATTATACATTTGTGACATCAATACATTTTAAATGTATACATTTGACATTTTTGTCATTTAGCAGCTGTTCTTATCCAGAGCAACTTACAGTAAGTTACAGATACAGTAGCCTATGTTTGGGCGGAGCATGACTTCAGCACCCTGGACAGCTCCTCTATCCAATACACAAAATATACAAACCATAAATCTGGTATCTGATAGAGATTTGATGCTAAAGAAACAACTAAGACTGCATGAACCTGCATATAAATGAACTCTCTGGCACTCTTTTCACACTACCGTGCCCAGTACAGTTGGGCTTGGGCTTGGTTCGGCTCAGTAGTGTGAGAAGGGTATGATGAGAGATGGTTGGCTTACCCAAAGACACCTTCAAAGTACACACAGCAAGCATCTGACCATCATGGCACCCCATTGTGCTAAGCTATAGATATAGCTCTAAGGGCTACACCTGATGATGTAATTTCCTGTTTACTCCAGCAGTCACTCCTAAGTAACTGAGACAAGGTGACAAAGGTGAGCTTTTACGCAACACTGACACCCAACAGGGAAGAGTAAGAAGGCAATTTGAACCTGATGCCTGCATGGGCCATCTTATCGAAAGCCACCCATCGCAGTGAACGAAGGTAGAGTGGAGAGGCACATGAAAACAGGGTTAGCGCCGCTAATCTCATTTAGCTAATGTGACTTCATCGCCTTCTGAGGGTAGAGCTTAGTATATCTTATTGATAAAGAGGAGCAAATTGAAATGAAAAATGACAGACCAGGCTATAGTCTCCATAAAAGACAAACCACCAAGTATGACATTTTAAAAGCCCAATGCAGTCAAAATTCCTGTGTTTGTATCGTATTGTACCACAGCTGATGAAACAAACTGTAAAAGTAAAAAAATGTTTTATCTGTGTTATTTCATGATAGTTGCTGGTTGAAAATACAATCTACAAAGGATCTTCCAATAAGCAGATTTTGCACGGGTGGAGTGTCGGCTTGCCTGGTGACATCACCAGGTGGTAAATAAGTTAATAGACCGATAAAGAGAATTTCAAACCGCTCTGCCAATAACAGCTAGTTTTCAGTTTCCAGGTGCGCTTCCCCCCTCCACTCAGACCACTCCTGCACACTCCTAGCAAAATTCTTGCGTGAGAAAAGTTATTTTTTCTAAAAAGCCTTGTTTCTTTCTTTTTTGCCATTTTAATGGAAAACTATTACATTAAAGCTGCAATATGTAACTTTTTGGGCGAGTGAGTTACAGATCTGTCATTCTCATTCAAAGCAAGTCTAAGAAGTGGTATATCTGTTCTATGTGCGCTATTTCCATACTTCCCATTCTTAAATGTAGTTTTTGTGTCTTTTCCTTTCAGTTATGTACACCAGCTTCAAGCAGCTGAAAATACAAAATTTTTGGTTATTGAAAATATATTTCACAGCGGTTTAAATGGTACAACGATTCTCTACATATTGCTTGTTTTGTCACAAAGTGAAATTAGGAAAACTATGAGGAAATGGAGTGATTTCTGCATATTGTACCTTTAAGGCACTTCATTGTTACTGAGAAATTATTTGATGTTGATATAAAATGGCTGCACTTTCATGTAGGCTTCAGTATCAGAGTTTGAATCATTGCTGTATCATATCAGCACTGCAGACTTGGCAAAACAAAATGGCTCCCTCAAATTCAGCCTTTTCTATCCCTGTTTCTTTAAACCCCCTTTACCCCACAGGCTTATTTAGCAGGGTGCAAAATATATAGACCATTGTAGTTAGAAATGTAATGCATAGAGCAGACAGTTGGGAAACATGTCGGAAAAACATGTTGGTAACATACAGTACAACTCTGTCTGAATGTTCTGTAACGTTTCATCCTAAACAACTAAACAAACAACATGCCAACACCACCCAACCATTTCCTGGATGTCAGTTGGCTCGCCACTTTGAACCTGAACAGTAAGTGTATATCCCAGTTCCTCGTTGTAATCCTAGTCCTGTGATTTGGCAGCGCTGGATGATTGTGCTGCTAAGCCAGATAAAGCCGCTCTGCGTTAATCGCAGCTGGGCCTCCGAGTACCTCCGAGTGGTTGTGGCCAAATCACTGAGTACAGGGGTGTGTTCATGAGGACACAACAATGGACAACAAAAATTAGCATTTCTAATTGGACAAATTCAGATACTACCTTCCCATTTCACTCCATTTCAGACCGTTTTCATGCCTAATGAATACCACCCAGATCATCACCTGGGGAAATGAGGCAGGACTATCTTTCGGAGTCTCTGTATTAGAGATTGACCAATTATGATTTTTCAATGCCAATACCGATTATTGGAGGACCAAAACAAGCCGATACCAATTTAATTGGCCATTTTTTTTTTATATATGTTTGTAATAATGACAATTACAACAATACTGAATGAACAATGAACACTTTTATTTTAACTTAATATAATACAAATAAAAATCTATTTAGTCTCAAATAAATAATGAAACATGTTCAATTTGGTTTAAATAATGCAAAAACAGTGTTGGAGAAGAAAGTAAAAGTGCAATATGTGCCATGTAAAAAAGCTCAAGTTTAAATTCCTTGCTCAGAACATGAGAACAAATGAAAGCTGGTGGTTCCTTTTAACATGAGTCTTCAATATTCCCAGTTAAGAAGTTTTAGGTTGGAGCTATTATAGGAATTATGATGCGTCGACTATTTCTCTTTATACCATTTGATTTCATATACCTTTGACTATTGGATGTTCTTATAGGCACTTTAGTATTGCCAGCCAAATCTCGGGAGTTGATAGGCTTGAAGTCATAAACAGCGCAATGCTTGAAGCACAGCGAAGAGCTGCTGGCAAACGCAGTAAAGTGCTGTTAGAATGAATGCTTACAAGCCTGCTGCTGCCTACCACCGCTCAGTCAGACTGCTCTATCAAATATCAAATCATAGACTTAATTATAATAAACACACAGAAATACGAGCCTTTGGTCATTGATATGGTCAAATCCGGAAACTATCATTTAAAAAACAAAACGTTTATTCTTTCAGTGAAATACGGAACCGTTCCGTATTTTATCGAACGGATGGCTACCCTAAGTCTAAATATTGCTATTACATTGCACAACCTTCAATGTTATGTCATAATTATGTAAAATTCTGGCAAATGAATTACAGTCTTGTTAGGAAGAAATGGTCTTCACACAGTTCGCAACAAGCCAGGCTGCCCAAACTGCTGCATATACCCTGACTCTGCTTGCACAGAACACAAGACAAGTGACACAATTTCCCTAGTTAATATTGCATGCATTTATTTAAACTAATTATGCAGGTTTAAAAATATATACTTCTGTGTATTGATTTTAAGAAAGGCATTAATGTTTATGGTTAGGTACATTTGTGCAACGATTGTGCTTTTTTCGCAAATGTGCTTTTGTTAAATCATCCCCCGTTTGGTGAAGTTGAAGTAGCATGTCATTTGATGGTAAATTAACAGGCACCACTTTGATTATATGCAACGCAGGACAAGCTAGTTAACCTAGTAATATCATCAACTATGTGTAGTTAACTAGTGATTATGTGAAGTTTGATTGTTTTTTATAAGATAAGTTTAATGCTAGCTAGCAACTTACCATGGCTCCTTGCAGCCACAAGGTCCTTTTGATGCTGCACTCGTGTAACTGGTGGTTAGCCTGCCACACAGTCTCCTCATGGATTGCAATGTAATCGGCCATAATCGGCGTCCAAAAAGGCAGATTACTGATTGTTATGCAGATTACTGATTATTATGAAAACTTGAAATCAGCCATGCCGATTAATCGGTCGACCTCTAGTCTATATACTACTCTAAGAAGGCTCCCCTTTCTAAGGCTTCTTACCCTATCTGCAGGGACCAGACAGAATAAACTCCAGGAGGCAAACGGTGAGATATAGCCTGGGCTGGCATCAAAGTGCTCTGACATCTATGGCCAATCTTCTCTGACCAGTGAGGAAGGATGTGTTATAATATACAACAAAGGAAAGGATGAAACTAAGTATATTCCCCCTCATTAAGTACAGGGCCGGCCGGCTCTAGCCTTTTGGGGGCCCTAAGCGAGATTTGGTTGCCCCCCATACAAAAAACATCTGTTATACAGTTAATTTAAATTCTATACATTTTGCCATTAGGTGGAATCAAATAAAATGTTATTTGTCACATGCTTCGTGAACAACAGGTGTGGCGTAACGTGAAATGCTTACTTTTACGGGCCCTTCCCAACAATGCAGAGAAAGAGAGAAATGTTGCAATTCTACACATTTTGCCATGACTTAGGCCATGTTAATAATATCTGAGTGAGAGTGACTAACAAAATCAATGGGGGGCCCCCTGGAGGTCAGGGCCCCTGGGCACCTGCCCTGCATGCCTGGTCAGTATTCGGCCATAATTACTACAAATGTACAGTGCCTTCAGAAAGTATTCACACCCCTTGACTTTTTTCACATTTTGTTGTGTTACAGCCTGAATTTAAAATGGATTCATTTGAGATTTTGTGTCACTTACCACACAATACCCCATAGTGTCAAAGTGTAACTACGCTTTTACACATTATTACAAATGTAATAAAAAATTTGAAGCTGAAATGTCTTGAGTCAATAAGTATTCAATCCATTTGTTATGGAAAAATGTTCTTATCAAGTAAAAAAAATAACTTCACTCACTTTGTATGTAATAATAGTGTTTAACAGGATTTTTCAGTGACTACCTCATCTATGTACCCTAAACATGCAATTTTCTGTAAGGCCCCGCAGTCGAACAGTGAATTTTAAACACAGATTCAACCACAAAGACCAGGGAGATTTTGTAATGCCTCGCAAAGAAGGCACCTATTGGTAGATGGCAAAACAAAAAGCAGAGATTGAGCATGGCGAAGTTATTAATTACACTTTGGATGGTGTATCAATACACCCAGTCACTACAACAATACAGCCGATCTTCCTAACTCAGTTGCTGGAGAGGAAGAAAACCACTCAGGGATTTCACCATGAGGCCAATGGTGACTTTAAAACAGTTACAGAGTTATATGGCAATGATAGGAGAAAATTGAGGATGGATCAACAACATTGTAATTACTCCACAATTAGAAGGAAGCCTGTACAGAATAAAAATATTCCAAAACATGCATCCTGTTTAAGATTAAATAAGGCACAAAAGTAAAACTGCAAAACAATGTGGCAAAGAAATTCACTGAGTACCACTCTTCATATTTTCAAGCATGGTGGTGGCTACATCATGTTATGGGTATGCTTGTCATTGATATGGACTACAGAGTTTTATGGGGGGATAAAACTAACCGGAATTGCGCTAAGCACAGGCAAATTCCTAGAGGAAAACCTGGTTCAGTCTGCTTTCCAACAGACACTGGGATACAAATTCACCTTTCAGCAGGACAATAACCTAAAACACAAGGACTGGAGTTGCTTACCAAGACGACATTGGATGTTATTGAGTGGCCTAGTTATAGTTTTGACTTAAATCAGCTTGAAAATCTATGCATGACTTGAAAATGCCTGTCTAGCAATGATAAACAACCAACTTGACAGAGCTTGAAGAATTTTTTTAAGAATGTGCAAATATTGTACAATCCAGGTGTGCAGAGGGATTCTAGCATGTATTGAGTGTGAATACTTATGTGAATGAGACATTTCTGTATTTAATTTTAAATAAATTTGCTAACATTTCTAAAAACATGTTTTCACTTTGTCATTATGTGGTGTTGTGTGTTGATGGGTCTGAAAATATATATTCAATCCATTTTGAATTTAGGTTGTAACACAACAAAATGTGTAATAAGTCAAGGGGTATGAAAGCTTTCTGAAGGGCACTGTAGATAGCTGGCTAGACTGACTTACCATCAAAAAATTGGCTAATTGAGTGACTGTCAGTGACTGACATAAGAGAAAAACTGCTGATACACAACCAAAAATGTCAAACTTGCATCCTTGTGTGTTCTACTATTCTAACTCATACCAGTAATTTGAGACCCCAACTGAGTTCCAACTGAGTTCCTGTTTTAAAGCAAGTTTTCTGCAGTTCTACACATTTTGCCATGGGGCGGAGAGAAAATGTGGCAATTTTATTTTAAAAAGTACATGCACTTCTAAAAATGTTGACATGGGGCAGAAAGTTTTTGTTGTTGTTTGACAGCTAATTTCCTGCAATTCTACCCCATTTGAAATGACTTATGCCATGTTATTAATGATATCTGAGTGAGAGTGACTAAACATTTTTTATGGGGGCCACCTAGAGGTCAGGGTCCCTGGGCACATGCCCGGCGTGCCATGATTACTACAAGTTTAGTTAGCTGGCTAGACTAATTTAACAATCTAAGAATGGTTAGCTGACATGGCTAATTGAATGACTGTCAGTGACTGACATAACAATATAAAAATTGCTAATTCACAACCAAATTTTAAACTTGCACCTTGTTTTTCTACTATTCTAACTATCAACAGTAAGTTGAGACCTAGACTGAGTTCCTAGCCGCCTGGGGCCCTAGGCGACCGCTTATGTCGCTTCGGCCTGGAGCCAGCCCTGATTGAGTATCAGGAGATGAAGAGACAAGGAGAACAGAGAAGACACATCGGTGAAGGTATAATAATAGACAATTAAAATACAACAGAGGGCATTATGACAGAGAGAGATAAAAAGGCAGTAAAGAGAGTGAGGAGACAGCCAGAAAAACAGACAGCCAGAAAAGGGCAACAGTAGGGGTTTGGCGCTGTGTCACCATCTCCTAGAGACCCGGGCTGCCCACACTGTGCCAACCATGACATCACCACTGCCACTCGGGGGGCCTACAGACATTCGAGGGATCCACTGCCACTCGAGGGGCCTACACTGCCAATAAATATCTCGCCTCCAACTCTCCTGACCAAACCATCTTTCACTCTTGTTTTACTATATTGCATCCAAAATCATTGCTTAATTTTACTTTTACAGTATTCCATCTAGCTCCATGTAGGCTACTGAGGAGCTTGACTATTAGGTAAGAGGCTGCAAGCGGAGACGGAACAGTCATTTCTCAATTTTGAAACACCCTTTTCATAGATCTTTTGTTTTGTTTTCTCTCATAAAATCATTAAGAATTAGGGAAGTCAATTGTATGATGCCGCAAGATGCAAACGATTAGAAGTTGGTAATGAATACTAATTGCACCACAATTTTGTGCGTGTGTAACCACAACTAATCTACAGCCCACACAGCCAGCAACACATCTGAATATCTCTTCTGCATATTGCATGGCAAATGCTCTAAGAGTAGCCAACACACACACACAATCATAAGGTGGGCATCTCCTCTCCATACTTATGTCCAAGAGGTGTCACGGTTCATGTAATGATTATAAAATGGCTGTCAAAAATGAGTCAGATGCACAGTGACATGTCATCCATCACCATGACAAACCCAAGACAGGGTCACAGGGTTGAATAGACAACAACCAGGGGACACGAATTATGAAAAATACCTGTCAAGGTGACCTTCAGCACAATGACAAGTAATACCATGACACCATTGCTTAAGGTGAGAAAACCCAGAGAGAGAAAAAGAAAGAACATTCTCTGTCCTTTTCCATCTGAACAAATCTTATTTCGGGAATCCAGCAAGCAAGGAGGTGGAAATTCCCATAAAATACCCCATAGATATGCCTCTTCAAGTGAATGTTAAGCGCTATGTAACATTTGGACAACGGATTTCCATTATGGAGGTTATGCATTCAAAACTTTTCGGCCCACTGATGTTTTGTCCCTCACTGTATTTGTGATTTGGATGTTGTCCTTCCTTGGAGTGTTGAAATGTATGAGTATGTTTGTTGAGGCTTGAGGCATGTTTCCTCCCTTCAATACAAAAGCTCACACGATACACAAACAAAGAAAATCAAGAATAGCTGCAACCCATATCATGAGAATGACAAATCTAGGTGACAAATCTAATTATTGTTTCCTCGGGGAGAATTTTAGTAATCTCTCTACGAGAGATTTTTTTATTTTATTTTTTTATTTCACCTTTATTTAACCAGGTAGGCTAGTTGAGAACAAGTTCTCATTTGCAACTGCGACCTGGCCAAGATAAAGCATAGCAGTGTGAACAGACAGCAACACAGAGTTACACATGGAGTAAACAATAAACAAGTCAATAACATGGTAGAAAAAAGAGAATCTATATACAATGTGTGCAAAAGGCATGAGGTAGGCAATAAATCGAATAATTACAATTTAGCAGATTAACACTGGAGTGATAAATCATCAGATGATCATGTGCAAGAAGAGATACTGGTGTGCAAAAGAGCAGAAAAGTAAATAAATAAAAGCAGTATGGGGGTGAGGTAGGTAAAATTGGGTGGGTAGTTTACAGATGGACTATGTACAGCTGCAGCGATCGGTTAGCTGCTCGGTTAGCAGATTTTTAAAGTTGTTGAGATTTTTGCAATTCGTTCCAGTCGCAGGCAGCAGAGAACTGGAAGGAAAGGCGTCCAAATGAGGTTTTGGCTTTAGGGATGATCAGTGAGATACACCTGCTGGAGCGCGTGCTACGGGTGGGTGTAGCCATCGTGACCAGTGAACTGAGATAAGGCGGCACTTTACCTAGCATAGCCTTGTAGATGACCTGGAGCCAGTGGGTCTGACGACGAACATGTAGCGAGGGCCAGCCGACTAGGGAATACAGGTCGCAGTGGTGGGTCGTATAAGGTGCTTTAGTAACAAAACGGATGGCACTGTGATAAACTGCATCCAGTTTGCTGAGTAGAGTATTGGAAGCTATTTTGTAGATGACATCGCCGAAGTCGAGGATCGGTAGGATAGTCAGTTTTACTAGGGTAAGTTTGGCGGCGTGAGTGAAGGAGGCTTTGTTCCGGAATAGAAAGCCGACTCTAGATTTGATTTTGGATTGGAGATGTTTGATATGAGTCTGGAAGGAGAGTTTGCAGTCTAGCCAGACACCTAGGTACTTATAGATGTCCACATATTCTAGGTCGGAACCGTCCAGGGTGGTGATGCTAGTCGGGCGTGCGGGTGCAGGCAGCGAACGGTTGAAAAGCATGCATTTGGTTTTACTAGCGTTTAAGAGCAGGAAGGAGTGTTGTATGGCATTGAAGCTCGTTTGGAGGTTAGATAGCACAGTGTCCAGGGAAGGGCCGGAAGTATACAGAATGGTGTCGTCTGCGTAGAGGTGGATCAGGGAATCGCCCGCAGCAAGAGCAACATCATTGATGTATACAGAGAAAAGAGTCGGCCCGAGAATTGAACCCTGTGGTACCCCCATAGAGACTGCCAGAGGACCGGACAACATGCCCTCCGATTTGACACACTGAACTCTGTCTGCAAAGTAGTTGGTGAACCAGGCAAGGCAGTCATTAGAAAAACCGAGGCTATTGAGTCTGCCGATAAGAATATGGTGATTGACAGAGTCGAAAGCCTTGGCCAGGTCGATGAAGACGGCTGCACAGTAATGTCTTTTATCGATGGCGGTTATGATATCGTTTAGTACCTTGAGCGTGGCTGAGGTGCACCCGTGACCGGCTCGGAAACCGGATTGCACAGCGGGGAAGGTACGGTGGGATTCGAGATGGTCAGTGATCTGTTTGTTGACTTGGCTTTCGAAGACCTTAGCTAGGCAGGGCAGGATGGATATAGGTCTGTAACAGTTTGGGTCCAGGGTGTCTCCCCCTTTGAAGAGGGGGATGACAGCGGCAGCTTTCCAATCCTTGGGGATCTCAAATGATACGAAGGAGAGGTTGAACAGGCTGGTAATAGGGGGTGCGACAATGGCGGCGGACAGTTTCAGAAATAGGGGGTCCAGATTGTCAAGCCCAGCTGATTTGTATGGGTCCAGGTTTTCCAGCTCTTTCAGAACATCTGCTATCTGGATATGGGTAAAGGAGAAGCTGGGGAGGCTTGGGCGAGTAGCAGCGGGGGGGGCGGGGCTGTTGGCCAAGGTTGGAGTCGCCAGGTGGAAGGCATGGCCAGCAATTGAGAAATGTTTGTTGAAGTTTTCGATTATCACGGACTTATCAGTGGTGACCGTGTTATCTAGCCTCAGTGCAGTGGGCAGCTGGGAGGAGGTGCTCTTGTTTTCCATGGACTTTACAGTATCCCAGAACTTTTTGGAGTTAGAGCTACAGGATGCAAATTTCTGCTTGAAAAAGCTGGCCTTTGCTTTCCTGACTGACTGCGTGTATTGGTTCCTGACTTCCCTGAACAGTTGCATATCGCGGGGGCTCTTCGATGCTATTGCAGTTCGCCACAGGATGTTTTTGTGCTGGTCGAGGGCAGTCAGGTCTGGAGTGAACCAAGGGCTATATCTGTTCTTGGTTCTGCATTTTTTGAACGGAGCATGCTTGTCTAATATGGTGAGGAAGTAATTTTTAAAGAATGACCAGGCATCCTCAACTGACGGAATGAGGTCAATATCCTTCCAGGGTACCCGGGCCAGGTCGATTAGAAAGGCCTGCTCGCAGAAGTGTTTTAGGGAGCGTTTGACAGTGATGAGGGGTGGTCGTTTGACCGTGGACCCGTGGCGGATACAGGCAATGAGGCAGTGATCGCTGAGATCTTGATTGAAGACAGCAGAGGTGTATTTGGAGGGCAAGTTGGTCAGGATAATGTCTATTAGGGTGCCCATGTTTACGGATTTAAGGTTGTACCTGGTGGGTTCCTTGATGATTTGTGTGAGATTGAGGGCATCAAGCTTAGATTGTAGGACTGCCGGGGTGTTAAGCATATCCCAGTTTAGGTCACCTAACAGAACAAACTCTGAAGCTAGATGGGGAGCGATCAATTCACAGATGGTGTCCAGGGCACAGCTGGGAGCTGAGGGGGGTCGGTAGCAGGCGGCAACAGTGAGAGACTTATTTCTGGAGAGATTAATTTTTAAAATTAGAAGTTCGAACTGTTTGGGCATAGACTTGGAAAGTATGACAGAACTTTGCAGGCTATCTCTGCAGTAGATTGCAACTCCTCCCCCTTTGGCAGTTCTATCTTGACGGAAAGTGTTATAGTTGGGTATGGAAATCTCAGAGTTTTTGGTGGCCTTCCTAAGCCAGGATTCAGACACGGCAAGGACATCAGGGTTGGCAGAGTGTGCTAAAGCGGTGAGTAAGGCAAACTTAGGGAGGAGGCTTCTGATGTTGACATGCATGAGGCCAAGGCTTTTTCGATCACAGAAGTCAACAAATGAGGGTGACTGGGGACATGCAGGGCCTGGGTTTACCTCCACATCACCCGAGGAACAGAGGAGTAGTAGGATGAGGGTACGGCTAAAGGCTATCAAAACTGGTCGCCTAGAGCGTTGGGGACAAGGAATAAAAGGAGCAGATTTATGGGCGTGGTAGAATAGATTCTGGGCATAATGTGCAGACCAGGGTATGGTGGGGCACGGGTACAGCGGAGGCAAGCCCAGGCACTGGGTGATGATAAGAGAGGTTGTATCTCTGGACATGCTGGTCTCAATGGGTGAGGTCACCGCATGTGTGGGGGGTGGGACAAAGGAGGCATCAGAGGTACGGAGAGTGGAACTACGGGGTCCATTGCAAACCAAAACAATGATAACTAGCCTGAACAACAGTATGCAAGGCATATTGATATTTGAGAGAGACATACAATAAGGCATAAAGTGATTGCAGGTCATGATTGGGAGAGCTAGCTAAAACAACAGGTGAGATAACAGCAGCTAGTCAGCTAACACAGCAACAGAAGGTAAAAATGGCGACGACTGGGCAGAGAGGGTCGGATTAACTACACACAGATCCTGAGTTAAGGCACAGAGCCGACAGATAAAACACAAATAAACAGAATGGAGTACCATGAATTAATGGACAGTCAAGCAGGCATCAGCTATGTAGCCAAGTGATCATAGTGTCCAGGGGGCAGCCGTAGATGGAGCAGTGAGGCCTCCACTAAGCTAGCACGCGTTTAAAGTTAGTAGCCCGGGGGGTGGTCTGCTCAGACGGAGGGGGTCTGCTCAGACGGAGGCCGGTTGAGGACACCGGTTGAGGGCACGTCTGCAGACCAGACGTGGTCGTGTCGACAGAGAATCCAAGCCGGATAGCGATGGCGAAAGAGAGGTTGTGAATTGTAGAATTGTGTTTGCTAACTGGTGCTAGCTTCCTGGCTGCGCTAGCTGCAAGATAAGCTAGCAGTTAGCAGACCGGGGCAGGCAAGTTAGCCTTTGGGGGACGTCGCGATGGGGGGGGAAGTCTGTTTTTGCCTCTTCGTGCGGTGACGTCGATAGACCAGTCGTGGAATTAGTAGGGTTCCAGGTAGCTCTAGGTAGCTAACAGGCCTAGTAGGTTAGCAGAATGGGCCTTCAGCGGGCGTCACGCCTGAGGGGCCTGTTGGAGTCCTCGGGCAGATTATGTCGGTATTCCAGTCGTAGAGGATCGGCGGGGTTCCGTGCTCCGTACCGGCAGTAAAGGGGTCCGGATATTGTAGCCCAGGAGTGGGATTCAGTGGTAGCACAGGAGCCCTAGCCGGGCTAGCTTCAGGCTAATTGGTGCTTGCTCCGGGATGGAAACGCTAGCCAGGAGTGGTCACCCGGGATTGTGGTTAGCTAGTTGCGAAGATCCAGATGAAAATGTTCAGAGAGAATGGATGGAGAGAAATAGGTCCGTTATGCTCTGGTTTTAGTCACGTTGTTCGAACTAGCGAGAGCTTTCCGAGCTAAAGGTTAGTTGATGACCGCTAGCAATGGTTTGCTAACTGATAGCTGGTAGGCAGTTAGCTGGCTATCTTCAGTAGATGGATTCCAGATCAGAAGTAAATAGAAATACTTTAGAAAGAAGCAGATCCACGCCACATTGGGTGAGGCGGGTTGCAGGAGAGTATTTAGAAGTTGAGGTTTAAGAAAGTATTTTTAAAAGATATGCGAAGAAAAAGATGTAAAAAGATATATACAAGGGACACGGGACACGACAGGACAAAGACGTCTACACTGCTACGCCATCTTGGATCTAGATGTAGCCTACATGAAATTGATCTTCCCAAAAGGACCATCTTCGCTTGCACGGCTTGCTTGAGCCCAAGCACCTCAGTGCCTAAAGGTGTGTCAGGCAAATTGAATGCCTGGTACTCCAGGCCTAGTCAGCAGATTTGGGATCAGGATTGGAGACGGAGCAGGACGACCATGGGGACCAGTGGAAATAGAAGTCTTCAGTAGAGGATCAATGTTTACTGCTGTACTGCACCGTTCAAGGGAAACATCACATCAGCACAATATGCCTGCTTTCAGCAATAATATCTGTCTGTTCTGTGACTGCTGTCTGTTCGCTCGTTCGACTGCTTGTACTCCCTCTCTGTCTCTCTGATAATGAAGATAGTTTTATCTGTCATTTCTCTTTGCTCATTTGAGCTGATCTTGACATAACATGGACTTGGTCTTTTACCAAATAGGGCTATCTTCTGTATACAAACCATACCTTGTCACAACACAACTGATTGGCTCAAATGCATTAAGAAGGAAAGAAATTCCACAAATGAACTTTTAACAAGGCACACCTGTTAATTAAAATGCATTCCAGGTGACTACCTCATGAAGCTGGTTGAGAGAATGTCAAGATTGTGCAAAGCTGTCATCAAGGCAAAGGGTGGCTACTTTGATGAATCTAAAATCTAAAATATATTTTGATTTGTTTAACACTTTTTTTGGTTACTAAATGATTCCATATGTGTTATTTAATAGTTTTAATGTCTTCACTATTATTCTACAATGTAGAAAATAGTACAAATAAAGAAAACCCTTGAATGAATAGGTGTGTCCAAACTTTTGAATGGTACTATGTATATATATATATATATATATATATATATATATATATATATATATATATATATATATATATATATATATATATAATAAATAAATAAAATAAATGACACTGTATGTTCAGATCATAAACATAATTGTATACATTCCAGCACACATTTCAATAATTGTGCTAAACCATGAGTAATGCATTCACCAGACTTTGGGTATATGAACAGGAATAAGCAACTTCCGCATGGTTGACTTAGGGCTTGATTCAATCAAATCTGCTTTAACCAACATCCGCATAGCGGTTGCTTTGGCAGTGTCTGTTTTGGAGGTGAAACTGCATTAGAGCTGTCAAATCCACAAGTGGCTCTAGGCATTTTACCTAAAGCGGACATTGCCATTGGCTGCATGGAGTTGCATTAACATAGGATGACCAGCTGTCCCCGGAAATGTCCCCGTTTTTAACAGTGAATTAAAAACAGACTGCAAAGTGAAATTATATTTTACGTGGCAAGAAAGACCGGGCAGCAGAGCCTACCGGTTGACGTCTCAATCGCGTTGTGCTTGTTTTGTCCAGCAGAGGGGGCTGCTCGATATAGCAGCTTCACTCACTCTTCTACTAACTATTTTCTGGGCGCTAGTTTTAGAGAAAACTGCTGTGGAAAACACGGCCAGAAGCTAGCAAGTGTAAAGTGAATCCACAACATCACCACAAACATATTTTCAAGCCAAGTAAGTTACAATCGTTTCAGATACTAGCTAGTGATGTTATAATGTCACACTTTATTATATAGATAGATGATCTGCTCTATAAGGTTTAAAATAGGTTATGCTAGTTAACATTAGCTATGTCGTTTAAGTTATCTAGCTAGGTTAGCTAGCTACTGTCATGGTAGCTAGGTTAAAAAACGTTCACATGTATACATGCAGTGGACGGGCTGTTTTGAAAATATGATTATATTAAATTAATGCACAATTAATTATGAGAATATTTATTTGTAGAGTACAATTTTAATGGTTTGGCATTTATAAGTAGTGTGAAAATATATTTTGAAATTTTCATGGATAACATTAGCATAATGTTTTCTGCTAGAGAGTGGAGAGGAAGGAGAGGAGGAAGACTGGATAGGAAGAAGAGTGAGATAGAGGAGGAAAGGTTAAGATATGGTTACAGTGCCTGCCAATTTATTATTCCAAACAATGTTTTTGAAATAAAATACAAAAATGAGGCAAGCAATGGGAATCTGTTAACCAAAGTATCTTATCTAATAGTGTACTATTTATTATTAAATATTGGAGAGGAAGGAGAAGGAAAAATGAAGGGAGTGAAGCGAGGAGATTGTAGAAGATTGAGGTGGACATTTGAAGAGAAGGAAAGGAAGAAAGAGCAGTAAGATGAGTGAAGAAAAGAGGAGGAGAAAGATTGGAGCGGAATAAAAAGTTAAGAGAAAAAGAAGAGCAGACAGAGGAGGTACAATGGCTCTTTCCAAGAAACGGAATGAATGATATATGGACAGCAGCAAGAAATAGGTTCCCTGTTCCTACCATCAAGGCCGTGCTTATTGTGAAGCCAAACTTCAACCTCCCCTGCCAGGAGTTCATGGAGAAGCTGGCCAAAGACAGAGCAATCCTGAAGAAGATACATTCTTCTGAGAAATATACAGATTAGGTTGGTATAAGTTATATCATGTAGTTACCAATCACGTCATTGTCTTATTTCTTTATTATGTTGTTAAGTATTTCCCATATACTATTGCCTGTTTTTTAAATTTTGCTCATGTTCTCTTCTGCTCTTATTCTACCCAGACTACCAGGACCACTGAATGGCTGTTCAGATCGGACAGCTCTGTCTCGTCTGTAGTGTTTCTGTAATATAGTTGTTTTCTCTATCACAGTGTGCTTGTTAGACTAAATACATGAAATCGGAATTGTCCCCCCTTTTTTTTTTTTCATAGATAATAACATTGGATATTTTAATGATATATTGACCGCCGAACTGGAAATGTTCCCGGTTTTATTTTCAGAAATCTGGTCACCTTACATTAACAGAAATACCATACAGCCTTGATTACAAGTTCGAACAATTGAATGTGAGATGTAATCTACACCTCGATTAGGAAGATAGAAATCCTCAGTATTTAGTTTCATGATATTTCAATTTGAGCGTAATTATTTATATTTATACCATGGCATTGTTAAATACTTGTTTCTGATTGACTTGAAGGGCATTCAAGAGCATGCATTATTTCCCTATAATGCAAGGTATATTTGCCTGGTAGAATTCAATGACATTCTTAGATATTCTATGTTTGAGCTGCTTTTGAAAGCAAAAGTTGAATTGAAAGTATTATTGGCATTATTTAATTCAAATTTCATAATGACAAGTTAGGACTGATGGGGTTTTTCATCTAAACTAGCAAATCTGTTTGTTTGGTTACCATGGCAATGAATGTAGCTATCTAGTAAACTTGCTAGCTACTTCAGTGGGTGTTGAATACATTTCTCCTGGCAAATGAGCACATTTCTAAAGGCAATTGTGTTAAAATGTATAGCCATGGTATAAAAGGGATAATCAACTCGGGGCTCTACGCGTTCTGGAAAATAATGCAACTCCGTGGAAGGTTTATTCCACTCCGCTAGCGCATCGTGGAACACACCCTCCACTTCCTTCATTATTTTCCATAGAACGCATAGCCCTTAATTGATTATCCCTTACATAGCGTACAATTTCTCACTCTGAACTTCTAACATGAGAGTGGGCGGATGTGGCTTTCTGACAATGGTTGCAAAAGCAGCTGCTCACCGAGATTGACAGCTCCAACGTAACCTGCTATCGCTGGTTAACGCTTGCCGGGCGGGCGATCAGGTAAGAGAAATGGTCTAAATTGATTTGAGAGTTACTCTCACTGCACTTACATAGTAGTCATTCATTAATAGGACAGTAATCTACATAATATTTCAGTGGAGCAGTTCTTCATTGGTCTAATAGATTATTAACTTCCTTAATCAGATACTCTAATGAGGAAACTCAATGCAGAGGTCTGCTTGAGGGCAAATCTTAGCCTGGGTAAATCCGACCGAGTGCTGTGTAAAACAATGGTGACACAGTATTCAGTCTGGTTAGACCAAACTAGGCAGTCTAGCTAGCTAGACTAAATCCCAGCTTTATGTAAGGCAACACACATTGAACCATCTTTGAATGGTGGATTGTATTTTAGCCAAGCTATTCCAAGCCTTATTATTATTATTGTCTGTGTGTTTGCGCGTGCATGTTGTTCCTTTGTTTGCGTGGCTTCCTTCATACGTGTGTGTTATCCTGTTGTTATTCATAGATTGCACTTCGCTTCAACAAATTAGTTGATCTAAATAAGGTCTACGTGATTACATTAATTCGAACATATTTCCCCAGACGTGCACCTGTCAGCCAGGTCATGAACCAACACTCCTAAACCCGGTGTGAGAGTGGTTCTTTGTTTCAAACCCAATCCCAAATCCTGACAGATTAGGAAATAAGCACCCTGTTGAGTCGCTAATGCACAGTCCAGACGCCAAATTTATGGCGAGACGAACTGAATAGAAATTAAGACACTGTTCTCAACACTGCAGCCGTCCTCGTTGGTTTTGGGTCAAATTCAGGAATAACAGCGACCTCTTGTGTTAAAGAAACCAGAACTTGTATTGCACTAAATAGCGATATTAGGCCTACTATGCACCATAGATGTTCTATTTTCTCCCGAGATTGCCAAACAATTTGTATGTTGATATAATGCCCATCGGTTATAAATGTTTCAACCTCTGTGTTGAGAAGTCGGGGTTTTACCATAATTTCCTGGTTTTAAAGTGCACCTAAAAATGACACTAACCATAAGCCTTAGAATTTCTGCAGACACAAACAGACCCTAGGTCTGTTCTAACGCGACCACCTGCAAATCTAAGGCCATGATTGTATTTCCTTTGTGGGAGTGGTAGCAAACCAACCTTTATTTGCATGCAATTAACATATATTAATATGTATTTCTCCCGACAGTGGAAGAACTGCTCCGGCGTGATGCATGAAACAGAGGCTAGTTCACCCGCACCACGCATAAAGAGCGGCAGAGGCTCCCAAACTATCATCAAAAGTCTGGCGAGGCACACTGCAATGTTTCAGACAGCACTCTATCCCCGCTCTTCCGAAGAGAAAGTGACGTAGTGGTGTTTGAACTAGGACTAAGACTTCATTGATTTGAAACCATCCAGTAAGTCGTTGTAGCAAATTATACAGGCATAATGACGACGGTAATCGCAACGTCCTTCAATTAGAAATGTATTTAAACTGGATGAAGTGGGATCACCTGATCGTGCCTGTCTGCCAGTTTCATCCATAATGGTTTGGCAGACCACTAATGTTTATTAAGTTTATGTCTATGGATGTGGAATGGTCAGATTTTTATGGATATGGTTAATTAAATCCCTCAATTTCCTATAAACCTGGTAATACGAATTGAATGAATGGGACCGTAAATAAAACGGCAACACACTCCATAATCTATGTTGCCTACAGCTATGTCAAATGTCTCTATTTGCCTTGGAGGTTGCGTCGTGTAATTGACAACCAAAGGGCTTGATTCAATCTGTATCGCAGATGTTCAGCGCTATAGCTCGATTGAAATTTAAAGGCAATGTGGGAACATTGCCATTCATGGTAAAGTTTGCCCATGACGTCTCAACTGGAAATGACCTTTAAATTTAAACCGCTTTTCCTACAGACCATTGTCCAGTCTACATATCTGCTTAAATTACCATAACCCTATCAGGAAACAAAGCATTTATCCTAGTAAAGTGTATGTAGGCTGTGTGGGTTGAACAGTGGGTAGCAATGACAGTGTGACTCAGCACAGTAGCCTCAGGCTAAACCTAGCCTTGCTAAGCTAGCCAATAGCTCTACGAAGCTCAATGAAATGCTATAGGCTACGACTGATATAGCTAGCTCCTAGAGAGCACCCAAACAGGTTAATCTAATGCACATTAGCTTTGACTTTTGCCCACAAAAACATTTAGCTGACTGTCAAGCTGGTGCACTTTCACTTGACCATGGTGGGTGAGAAAGCTACATTATGTTCAAGTTGTGATTCAAAGCATTACCCCAAAATTTGTGCCTGGGAGCCTGATTATTTTATTGTAAAAATATATATAAAATAAATCCTAATGGTAGCCCCACTAGCGGTTCTGGGGGGGGGGGGGGCAGTGCCCCTGTGACAACAATTTTGGACTACCTTGTGGCCCCCCTAAATGTGGAGTATGAAATAATTTTTACATAACTAATTTTTGCTATCGTTCTTTTTTTACATCCGTTATTCGACAGTGGCAACGCTGATGATTATGAACGTGGTCTTTTGCCTGCTAATACCTGCAATGCAGTGAAGACAACGATATGACAACAATAACGTCTAATGTAACTGGCCCCTCTAACAGTACAACTGGCCCCAGCTTGGCCCCCCAGTTGAAATGGTCTAGAACCGCCACTGGGTAGCCCCTCCACTTTACAGTCATACTAATGGCTAATTAATTTACATAAACTTTCATTATATTACAGAAGGATAATTAATGCAGTATCCTATCAATTCGCGTTAGAGTAACATCATTTGAATCCCTCTTTCATCCCTGCTATTCCTCTGTTGATCAGTATTTCCATTCATCATCACTGGTCTTACAGAGGCTGGCAGCTACGCAAGCAGATACATGCACACGCAAGCACGCGCACATACACACAGGCTGCGTCTGAGTCGCACAGACCATTGCTGAGTCACTGGAGGCCTGGGACAGTCCCAATTCACACAGCACAACACTAGTATCCATAGGTAACAACATTGCTACAGAATCTCAAACGAAAAAGGTACTAATCACATCGTATTCAAGAGCAGAACAAATAATCTTCATGACACATTTCTGTACAACATTCACAATAACACACAAAACATGCTGCCCTAGGCAATAGCTGAACAAAGAAAATCAGTACCAAAATTTCTGACATTGACAAATGAGACTAATTCACCCGTTTACGATCAATTATATTAATATCTTTAGAAAATGCAAACATTCCTAAGTAACGTACACTTTATTATAGTCTATTTTGGAGCCTAGAGGGACGTTTGTGCGTGCTTGTTTTGATTCTCAATATTGTCCTCGATGTACGGAGAGGCAAGCACATGTAACGTCGTTCTCCACAACGTATCCATATCACGCCCACTCGCGGTTAAATGAACATGCATCATCCAATCGAGTGGAACGAATCGAACTACAGCTCAAGGCGCCCAGTGGAAACAAACCAGCATTCTATTGCGCCGATTTAATTACATTCCTATTTCAATATTTTCAATACTACATCTTAATGAATACTACGGCTACATTTTCTTTTACCTGATACAGTTCAATATTAAAAGGAATTATGCCACATGCGTGTGTCTAATCTTCACTTCATAGCCCATTAATCCAGTTACTTTGGATAAGGCAAAGAGTGGTTAAACTCCGTCACCTGAGCGTTCTGTACCGCTCTCCCATATGTCAAGGTAGCTTTAAATGACTGTCTGATTATTTAATGACTTAGTACTGTCTGGCATTTTTTCAACAAATTACTGTCACGGTAAATATGCTATTCAAATAACATGAATTAAATGTGAATTAAAAAGTCAACATGTAAATGGCAATACGGTAGATAAATCAGATGCGTCTAAAAATGGGCTCATGCTGTTTCTGATGAAATACATTGAAATGTAATGCAGTCATCTGAGGATAAGGGGAGAGGAGCCAGTCACCCTACGTCACAAGTCTATCGGTACACATCTAGTCTACCATTGATCAATTCCATGCAAAAATAAGGAAAACAGACTCGATTTTAGGAACGGCTGAACATATAGCCTAATCATTCGACATATTTTATGTCAAACCGATTTGCCAGGATAACTTGTCATAGACAGATTTACATACCGTTACCGATGCCGAGCCACTTAAGCGTAGAGTCGTGTGTCTAGAAACCGGAGAGAAGCATTGGTGGTGTGGGCGGGGTGAGAAGGAGGAGGATGAGGGAGGGCGCGAGGGATTGGAGAGAAGATTGGCAGATTTTGATACGAATGCAGGCCTGTGGCAAAGCGGGACGGGATGCGGCAACATCGTCTGCAGCCACCAGCCGCCTATGGTTCAGCTACGACTTTTTGGGCCAGTGAGGGGCGCTATGGGACTCACATATTGCACCAGCTTTAACTCTTCCACTGCTAAGACTAAGCACAAAACATTCTGGTGAGTAAGACAGGGGCGGACTGGGACAACAATTCGGCCCTGTGCGCACCACCAACTCATCCCAAAAACGAAAATCCTACATTATATATATATATAGTGCAATTCAGAAAGTATTCACACCACTTGACTTTTGCCACATTTTGTTGTTACAGCCTGAATGTAACATTTATTAAATGTAGATTATGTGTCACTGACCTACACACAGTACCCCATAATGTCAAATATGGAATTACATTTTTACAAATTAATAAGAAATGAAAAACTGAAATGTCTTGAGTCAATAAGTATTCAACCCCTTTCTTATGGCAAGCCTAAATAGGTTCAGGAGTAAAAATGTGCTTAACAAGTCACACAATGAGTTGCATGGACTCACTTTGTGTGCAATAATAGTGTTTAAAATGATTTTTGAATGACCACCTCAACTCTGTACCCCGCACATACAATTATATGTAAGGGCCCTCAGTCGAGCAATGAATTTCAAACCCAGATTTAACCACAAAGACCAGGGAGGTTTTCCAATGGGTGAAAAAATAATAATAAGTCAGACACTGAATATCACTTTGAGCATGGTGAAGTTATTACACTTTGGATGGTGTATCAATACACACAGTCACTACAAAGATACAGGCATCCTTCCTAACTCAGTTGCCGGAGAGGAAGGAACCACTTAGGGATTTCACCATGAGGCCAATGGGGACTTTAAAAGAGTTACAGAGTTTATTGGCTGTGATAGGAGAAAACTGAGGATGGATAAACAATATTGTAGTTACTCCACAATACTAACCTAAATGACAGAGTGAAAAGAAGGACGCCTGTACAGAATACAAATATTCCAAAACATGCACCCTGTTTGCAATAAGGCACTAAATTAAACTGGGAAACAATTTGGCAATTTTTTTTAACTTCATGTCCTTAATACAAAGCGTTATGTTTGGGGCAAACACAACACATCACTGAGTACCACTCTTTATATTTTCAAGAATGGTGGTGGCTGCATCATGTTATGGGTATGCTTGTTAGGATAAAAAATAAATGGAATAGAGCTAAGCACAGGCAAAATCCTAAAACACAAGGACTGGAGTTGCTTGCCAAGATGACATTGAATGTCCCTGGGTGGCTTAGTTACAGTTTTGACTTGAAAATGGCTGTCTAGCAATGATCAACAACCAACTTGACATAGCTTGAATAATTTTTAAAAGAATGTGAAAATATTGTACAATCCAGGTGTTCAAAGATCTTAGAGACTTACCCAGAAAGACTCACAGCTATAATCACTGCCAAAGGTTATTCTTCATTTTCAATAAATTAGCAAAAAAAACATGTGGTGATCATCCGTTCACCTACTCTGCATCTCATAAAGACACGGCGGTTGGAACCAAAAATCTCCAATTTGGACTCATCAGACCAAAGGACAGATTTCCACAGGTCTAATGTCCAATGCTCTTATTTCTTGGCCCAAGCAAGTCTCTTCTTATTATTGGTGTCCTTTAGTAGTGGTTTCTTTGCAGAAATTTGACCACGAAAGCCTGATTCACGCAGTCTCCTCTGAACAGTTGATGTTGAGATGTGTCTGTTACTTGAACTCTGTGAAGCATTTATTATCCTCGATTTCTGAGGCTGGTAACTTCAATGAACTTATCCTCTGCAGCAGAGGTAACTTTGGGTCTTCCTTTCCTGTGGAAGTCCTCATGAGAGCCAGTTTCATCATAGTGCTTGATGGTTTTTGCGACTGCAAAAAACTTTCGAAGTTCTTGAAATGTTCCAGATTGACTGGCCTTCATGTCTTAAAGTAATGATGGACTGTTGTTTCTCTTTGCTTATTTGAGCTGTTCTTGCCATAATATTGACTTGGTCTTTTACCAAATAGGGCTATCTTCTGTATACCACCACTACACAACTGATTGGCTCAAACGCATCAAGAAGGAAATAAATTCCACAAATTAACTTTTAACAAGGCACACCTATTAATTGAAATGCATTCCAGGTGACTACCTCATGAAGCAAAACTGTCATCAAGGCAAAGGGTGGCTACTTTGAAGAATTTAAAATACTAACTATATTTTGATTTGTTTAACACTTTTTTTTGGTTACTACATGATTCCATATGTGTTATTTCAGAGTTTTGATGTCTTGATGTAGAAAATAGTAAAAATAAAGAAAAACCCTTGAATGAGTAGGTGTGTCCAAACTGTATATATACAGTACATTCGTCAAATATCCCGACCCCTTGACCTTTTCCACATTTTGTTACGTTAATCCAAAACAAACACAAACTTCACACAATTCTGTCATATACGCAAAATGTTTAGACTGGGAAGCATGCAACAGGCTTAAGATAAGTGTTTAACATGTCATTAACCACATCAATATGATTTTGCAATTTGATGCCCATATGCAATGTAGATGATGTTGCATTAAATCACTAATTTGTGCAGCATGACTGATTTACAGACAATCTGGAATTTAGCCAAAGATTGCCAGCTACAGAGTCAGACGTTACAGACGATCTCTTTTGTAAATGTAATAGGGTGACGTTTCCCCTAGTTACAGATCTAGGATCATCTTCCCCTTTCCCAATCCTAACCTAACCATTAATGGTGGGAATGCAAAACTGGCCCAAGATCAGCGCCTTGGGGCAACTTAACACCTACATCTCGCAAAGTATGCTACATTTCACTGCTCAGCAGTGCTCTTTTAAGACCTCACCTAATAACACACACACACCTCCAAAGTAAACATTCCTGCCATGGACTGTGTTCTGTTACAGTATGTGTCCAGGGCTGATACACCCCCCCGTCAACCCATGGCTGGGTTCTGTTTGACCCACCAGGGTACCATTGATGTGTGTGGTGTGGGAATTGTCTGAGAGATCAATGGGATGATGAGATGGTTGTTGTTCCTCTGACCTAAGCTTTATCTCGCTCTCGCTATATCCTCCCTCTCACCTTTCCTTCTCCCCTTTTTCTATGTATTTCTCCATTTTCTTTCTCCATCTTTCTCTCTCTCTCTCTGAGCCAGACTACAGTGATATCAGGCCCTGGGATCAATATGAATGCTTTGAATAATTCAACATCAGTTTCCATAATGCATGATGCTTGCACACACAAACACATACACCATTTTGGAGAGATGGCGCTCTTATGTCAGGGTCTGTGCTATCCGGGATCCTTGGGATGTACATACTCCATTGAAGTTGGCATTTAAATTGGTTAAGGTTAGGGTAAGAGTTATGGTTAAGTTAGGTTTAGGGTAGGGACGTCCCAAGGATAGCACAGACCCTCAGGCCAGGTGCCCCTGAAGCCACTTTTTACTCTTGGCTTTTTGATTCTCTATTTGTAATCATGGGATTATTTCCCCCATTCATAGTATACATTCGTGAGGTTCCACAACTGTATGAAGTCTACATGAAACAAATCTAATCAGTGACATTGCCTTGTGCTTTTGGAATCTTGTAGATTTTCATGTTGTACTGAATTAACACAAAAGAGAAAGATTTAAAAAGAGTAGAAAATATTTAAACAACTGATACAGTATGCTCCGTAATTGCCCATTAGCACTGCACCAAAGATCATTCCTGGGTTTCTAAGATATCCACTCACCCTCTCCTGCTGGCTCAAGACATTGTAAAATCACAAGGATCCATACCCGCAGTGCCCAAGTCTTTAATCTGAAATGTTAAACATCTGTCACCAAGGAGAATACTCTTACCTTGCAAAACCTCTTTCTACAGTTCCTCACAACAGATAAAACACTCCACCTATTTCTGTGGGTGGGTACAGGGAGGAATATTGTACCTCTGAGAGACTACTTGAACTGTCGAGAGTTGAACATGAAAAATGGACCCTGGCAAAAACATTTCTCCATGTATTGCTGTTTCTGAAACATTTTCAGTGAAACCTCAGCGAAGGAAATTAAACCTACAGAATGAGACCCCAGCAACTTTTCTGAAATATGACTCGACATTACACATTGACTATTTTATTACACCACTCTTCACATAAGGAGAGTTAGCATGCACTAATATGCCTGGTGAGTGTAAATGGGATTAACGGACAGTCAGTCCACCATGATGACACTGAATTTTACTGCTATCGGATTAGCATAGCAGCAGCAGATTGGATGTACTGTAGCTAGTGACTATGGGCCATTGAGTACTTGTGTGCAGTAGCAAAAGCCTATTTCTTAAATAACACCCTATTTTCTGTATAGTGGGTGGCACCCTATCACCTTCAGAGTGTAGCACTATGTAGGGAATCTGGTGCCATTTTGAGCACAGCCTATAATTTATCGGCATAAGCCTAATACTCATAGTTAATGTCAGCCCATTGTTAGCCTTTTACAATGTACACTGGATTCTCCCTACAGTGCGCAGTCCTGTGTATCTCCTTTTGACTTCCCTTTCTCAATCTGTAGCCCTGTAAACTCTTGCTCACCGCCTGCTTAGCTGTAATGCACTGTAGTAGAGCAACAACGCTTCCTAGAGAGCACAAGTCAACCCAATGTGCAGGGAGGTGGAAAAAGAGAAGTCAAGTGCAAGGCCATGTTCTGTTGGTTTAGAGAATACTGACATGTAAATGGAAGCTGACAGCTCTTCACCCTCCATTACAATAATAGCTATTTTTACGGACTCGTTTGCAGTGCGCGTGTGCCTGTGTGTGTGTCTCGACGCCGCCCTGTGCAACTGGGTCCTGGACTTCCAGACGGGCCGCCCCCAGGTGTTGAGAGTAGGAAACAACATCTCCACCCTGCTGATCCTCAACACTGGGGCCCCACAAGGGTGCATTCTTAGCCCTCTCCTGTACTCCCTGTTCGCCCATGACTGCGTGGCCATGCACGCCTCTAACTCAATCATCAAGTTTGCAGACGAAGCTACAGTGGTAGGCTTGATTACCAACAGTGACGAGATGGCCTACAGGGAGGAGGTGAGGGCCCTCGGAGTGTGGTGTCAGGAAAACAAAGGAGATGATCGTGGACTTCAGGACACAGCAGAGGAAGCACCCACCTATCCAAATTGACGGGACAGTAGTGGAGAAGGTGGGTTAGTTTTAAGTTCCTCGGCATACACATCACGGACAAACTGAAATGGTCCACTCACACAGACAGCGTGGTGAAGAAGGCGCAACAGTGCCTCTTCAACCTCAGGAGGCTGAAGAAATTTGACTTGTCACCACAAACACTCAAACTTTTACAGATGCACAATCGAGAGCATCATGTCGGTGCTGTATCACCGCCTGATACGGCAACTGCTCCGCCCACAACCGTAAGGCTCTCCAGAGGGTAGTGAGGTCTGTACAACGCATCACCGTGGGCAAACTACCTGCCCTCCAGGACACCTACACCACCTGATGTCACAGGAAGGCCATAAAGATCATCAAGGACAACAACCACCTGAGCCACTGCCTGTTCACCCTGCTATCATGCAGAAGGCGAGGTCAGTACAGGTTCATCAAAGCTGGGACCGAGAGACTGAAAAACAGCTTCTATCTCAAGGCCATCAGACTGTTAAACAGCCATCATTAACATTGAGTGGCTGCTGCCAACATACTGACTCAAATCTCTAGCCACTTTAATAATTAAATATTGGATGTAATAAATGTATCACTAGTCACTTTAAACAATGCAACTTTGTACAATGTTTACATACCCTACATTACTCATATCATATGTATATACTGTACTCTATACCGTCTACTGAATCTTGCCTATGCCGCACGGCCATCATTCATCCACATATTTATATGTACATATTATTATTCATTCCCTTACACTTGTGTGTATAAGGTAGTTGTTGTGAAATTGTTAGATTACTTGTTAGATATTACCGCACGGTCAGAACTAGAAGCACAAGCATTTCGCTACACTCGCATTAACATCTGCTAACCATGTGTATTTGACCAATGAAATTTGATGTGTGTGTTTATGTGACAGGAAAAGGTGGGTACCACACGTAAGTGTAATGGGTGTTCACAATCACGTGTAACAAGGTTAACTCCGACTATTAAAACACTACCATTCCTCCAAATAAGTAACCTGGGCTACTACTCAGGGAGACTCAGAGTGCAGGGTGACCCAGTCAGAATCCCCGGGGCTAGCAGGGTAATTAATGGCAGTGACAAGAAGCAGAAGCCAGTTTCAGGGCCCTAAATGAGGTCAGAGAACTGGGCTTCACAGAATCGCAGGGCACTAATAGAACCCGGAAGTGTCGGTAATAGAACCAGGAAGTGTCGGTTATAGAACAAGGAAGTGTCTCAGAGTAATCAAGAGGTCCTATCACACAGTGTTATAAAGCAGTGCTCTACCACTATAGTCTGACTTGAAGATTTAGAAAAACAAAGGGGTATAAACAGGAAGAAGAACAGCCTGGATGCTTGTTAAACATGTTGAATAAGTATATAGTATTTATGGGTGTTTTACTATATAGTATTTAAGACTTTACTGTACCCCCTCCCCCCCGTATATGTTCATGAAGTCTTTATAACAGCTTCATCAGACATAACATTTACCATAGTCAGTCATAAACATGAGTGTTTGTAATAAAGTATCAATTTTGATCAATCAATGTGATTAAGGCTTGATTACTTGTTGTTGCTGTTAGGTCATTAATACAATACATTCGGAAAGTATTCCGACTCCTTCACTTTTACCACATTTTGTTGAATGGAGCAAAGTACAGAGAGATCCTTGATGAAAACCTGCTCCAGAGTGCTGAGGACTTCAGATTGGGACGAAAGTTCACTTTCCAACAGGACAACGACCCTAAGCACACAGCCAAGACAACACAGGAGTGGCTTCGGGACAAGTCTCTGAATGTCCTTGAGTGGCCCAGCCAGAGCCCAGACTTGAATCCGATCTAACATCTCTGGAGAGACCTGAAAATAGCTGTGCAGCGACGCTCCCCATCCAACCTGACAGAGCTTGAGAGGATCTGCAGAGAAGAATGGGAGAAACTCCCCAAATACAAGTGTGCCAAGCTTGTAACGTCATACCTAAGAAGAGGCTGTAATCGCAGCCAAAGGTTAAACAACAAAGTACTGAGTAAAGGGCCTGAATACTTATGTACGCAGCAGGTTCTAGCAAGAGAAGGAACAGCCTCCTACTGTGATAATTACCTATCGGCAGTTTATCAGCAGTCAGATTCTCAGTGTGTTTAATGCTTTACAGTCAAAAGGCTATATAGACTATTAGTGAACATGCAACTGCCGTAATGAAGCGGCTAATAAAACGTCATTTTTAAACATTTGCCAAAATGCAATTTGTTTGAAAACACTGCTCTAAACAGCACACCTAATGCGGTCGGTTTCATACAGATGTAGGATCTTAATTTGATCACTCTTTTGTTGCTGAGAATGTTTCTGCACAGCAGGAAATACAAACGTGTTGCGTATTTGAGGTTTAAAAAGGCTTCTAAAGTTTGATTTGATTTGCCCTATGAAAAATGTATCAACCCCTTCAAAAAGTCCATTAATTATAATCTACAATAATCTATAATAATTCACATTTCTTGTTACTCCAGGATTATTTTCCTGCTATAGCAAACTGGCTCAAATTAAGATCTGACATCTGTATGTGACAGACATTAAAATATCCGTTCCAAATTTAGAAAGCGGGGGAATCTAATAGCAACAATTAGAATGGGTTGCTAGCCACTAGGATTATGTTTTGTCTTTTGGAAAATTAAAGAAAGTTGATATGAAAACCAATAGAACAGGAGAGAAATGCTGGTTAATGGCATGAGGAAGTCTTCACATTTCTATGGTTGGATTTTTGCTAGGCTATTTTGAAGCATTGACATTCCTCATTATTTGAAGTCAAGTAAAATATTCAGGTTTCAAACAATTATACTTCCTCAAGCTCACATTTTAAAGTGGTAGGCAGTGGTGACCCGTCATTCCTGTTTTGAGCCCCACTTTGGTTGTTGCATGTTATTTTGGCATTAATACGTGTCACATATCAGTTTGCAAACAATGTAAAAAAGTATAATTGAGTATACAAATATGGTCTTTTTTCTGCTTTCTTGAGTAAGGCAGCTCCAAAATGCAGGGGTTTCAGCCTAGCTCAGTGCTTTCTGTGGTGGTAGGGCAGCCAGCGGAAAATACAGAGCTTAGGGGTTGGTAGTGTTCTCTAGTTGCGCCGTGCTTGGCTCAGTGTTCTGTCACTCATGGGGACACTACGTCACTGCAAAATCTACAGGGAGAGCTAGAAAGTAAAAAATCCTTGGGTGCTGCCATATATTTACATTAGAAGTGCCCATCCAAGAAGGCTCAAGGTCATTGACCACAGATAAAATGTCAACATCATACTTTCAAAATCTTAGCTAGCAAGCTAGACAAGCAGTCATCATTATTAATCAAGTCGACAAACTACTGGCAAATCCTTTTCAATCCTTGTCATATGAAGAGAAATTATAAATAAAACGTATCGGTGCTCATCGGCCATTGGACATAAACATTACACAACAAGTTGGAAATTGCTTATTCAACAATGAGTGGTTTGGAAAGAATCAGTGGCTAACTGCAAGCGTTGCAAAGCAACCACTAGCCTGCTATTCGGTGTAGAGGGTATGTGGTCTAAGTCTGAGTTTAAGGGTCTCTTTTCCAAGCTTTTCCAAACATTCATATGCAACACCATGGGTTAGAAAAGGTTTGATACATTGGCCATGCTGTCAATCCAGCATGACTTCTTGCCACGTCTACTCCTGCTCCCTCTCTCCAGCGCTCGACGTCGCTGGTCTACTAACCACCGGCCCTGGCAACCATTCATTCGCACACCTGCTCCCCATCATTACACACACCTGGACTTCATCATCACCTTGATTATCTTCCCTTTATTTAGCCCTCAATAGACATCATCTACCTCGCAATTTGGAAGCAGCAGAGGATAAAAACATCTTTGACGGTCAAGGAACAGGGTCATCTACCACCAACACCACGACCAGCTGGCACAACTGGGTATGGCCATAGAGGTCCTCCGCGTTCTCCAAACCTCGACACACCCAGTGAGGCTCTCCATACCCCTATCAGAGGGCCTCCTACCACAAGTTGTCACAGTGAGCCAGTCTACCCAGCCGTCCACCCAGGTCAGCGATGTCCGACTGTCCCTTCCGGAGAAGTATGACAGTACTCCATCGAAATGCTATGGCTTCCTACTCCAGTACTCCATCTCTTTCGCCTATCAGACGGGAAGCCCCACCACCGACAGGTCCAAGGTTGCCACGGTCATTTCCCTGTTGACCGGGTGGGCGTTGGAGTGGGTATAGGGCCATTTGGGAGAGAGGAAGAGTTCCTATGAGAGGTTCATGCTTCTATTCAGGGCGGCCTTCGACCATCCTCCAGAGGGCAGAGAGGGAGGTGAGCGACTTGCCCAGACCGCTGCGGAGTACGCCCTCACCTTTCAGACTGTGGCCTCCAGTGACTGGAATGAGCCGGCACTCCGCACTCTATTCCGGAGAGGACTGCGCGAAGAAGTCCAGACGGAGTTGGTGTGTCGGGATAATCTTCTGGATAATCATCCATCTGGATAACCTTCTTCGGAAGAGCCGGTGCCCACCTCGCCACTCGTCTCCCTCCTTTGCCTGTCCTGAGGCAGAGCCTGAACCCATTGAGGTAGGGGCCACACACCTCTCCATGGCACAGCGGCGTCACCGCAGTGAGGCTCACGTGTTCCATCCTGGTGATCACGTCTGGCCCTTCAAGGTTGTCCGGAGGGTCAATGAGAATTTATCGTCTACAACTCCCCTCCAACTACCGGATCTCACCATCCTTTCATGTCTCCCTCCTCCTTGTTCCTTGTTCCTGTTCCCCTGGTGGATGCCATTCCCCGCGACGCCACCCCTTGACATTGATGGGACCCCCGCCTATGCCGTTAAGTGCCTCCTGGATTCCCAACGTCGTGGGGATCGGCTCCATCCTGGACCCCAACATCATCCGTGATTTCCATCTCCGCCATCCGGACTGGCCCACTCCTCACCCTTGGGGCCATCCTGCGGCTAGAGCCGCGCGCTAAGGGGGTGTACTGTCACGCCTACTCCCGCTCCCTCTCTCCAGCACTCAACTACTAACCACCGGGCCTGGTAACAACCATCACGCACACCTGTTCCCCATCATTACACACACCTGGTCATCATTATCTCCTTGATTACTCCGTTTATTTAGCCCTCAGTAGAAAGCAGTCACTAGGTAGTATTGTTTTCTCTCACGTTCTGTACGCTTCTCATGTTCTGTTCATCTGCATGATTATTAAACTCACCTTCTGCACTTGCTTCCTGACTCACACTGTATTACGTTACACTTCTGCCGCATTCAAAACAACTGGGAACTAGGAAATCTCAAACTTCAGTGAGTTCAAGATAACTGGGAACTCGGGGGAAAAAATTAGCTCCGACTGGGAAAATGCGTTTTGAACGGTCATCCAGCATGGAATTCCAAGTCGGAAACTTGGGCCTCTAGAGCTCCAATCTGAGAGCTCTAGAGCTCTTCTAGAGCTCCAATCTGAAGATCAATGATATGATTCGACCTTGATTTTTTTTTAATTCCCAGTTGTCTTGAAAGCACCATAAATCCAGAGAATGCCAGACTTTGATGACAAAATTTGCCCAGAAGGACCGCCGCGCCACCTTCCTGTTCAAGCGAGGACTGCACAACAAGGTACTGTAAGTCCAAAAATGTCTTGTATGCTGCTGCATAAATAATGTAATATGCCAGGGAAATAAGAAAGTAATACTAAGTGTATGTTGTGTAGTAAGCTGATAGGAGCCCATGTGCGTCACCCTAATAATTTGGTCCCTTTCCCCCCTCAGCCTACTGTTCTGACTTGGTGGTGCACATGTAACCTATAGCCTGTTTTAGAGAAACATAATTGAATATTGAAAGAACTTTCATTGTCTGCTTATATGCCACTTGGTGTACAGGGAAAATACTGTAACCCATGTTTTGAATTCTGTCGCTGTACATTTCAAAAGTGCTGATTTTAAATAGTTATACTGAGTATGTCCATCTCAGCTTACTCATTAATGTCTTAATCAAAATTGCAGATTGCCTCATCTGCTCATTGTTCCCTTATGCCATAGTTTGTACATCTCAATTGTATAAGCAAGTCAACCATATCAGCTGTTTTTTTTTAAAGGCAGTAAATGAGGCTGAATGAACTGTTTCGCTGCCAGACAAGGCTCCGCTGACAGCCAGGTGTAGCGGTGGTAAGGATTCACTCCATGGTGCTGAAAAGAAAGCTCCGCTGTTGGGACAGCTTTATGCCGACCCTAATAGTTTGTGGGCACCGTTTGTTACTGTTATAGTGTAATTAATGTGTTGTGTGGTGGCTTTGCTGGTGTAACAGTTTAACTTTAAACTGTCCCCTCGCCCCGACAAGGGCGCGAACCAGGGACCCTCTGCACACGTCAACAACTGACACCCACGAAGCAGCGTTACACATCGCTCCACAAAAGCCGCGGCTAGGCCGTGGCCCTTGCAGAGCAAGGGGCAACCCTACTTAAAGTCTCAGAGCAAGTGACGTAACTGATTGAAATGCTACTAGCGCGTACCCCCTAACTAGCTAGCCATTTCACATCCGTTACACTGGCATGCATAAAATTCAAAAAATTCCCCACCAAGGTTCACATGCTAAAATCGTCACTGGTGGTGGGTGACGCGTTGATAGGTTGCCTACCATTGGCTATAGCCTGTGCACTCGAATGGGAGGCTATCAAAACTGTTAACATGTGATTGCATTATTTGTTGCGACTGTCCATGGATACAGAATAAAGCAACCCTAGATTTGTGTCGGGACTACATGTTGTGGAAGAATTAAATAGTATGAATAGATTTTTAATAAAAATATGTCAATCATTATTTGAATATGTTGGTAACCCGCTGTATAAAAGTGATAATGCCCTCGAAGCCGGTGTTTGGAGGATGTGTTGGCACGGTTTGCCGGCCCTATTGCTTCCTTGAAAATTGGACTTGGACAAATCTTTTAATCAGAAAAATTGTCATGATTAGGCCCAATCCAAATCCATGTGTCAATCATCTGATTTCAGTATCAATATTAGAACAGCAGCACTAGTGGAGTCAAAATAGGGTAAACATCATTCTTTGCATTGTATTAAAAACCATACTATTTCATTCTTCCACAAGATATAGTCCCGACACAAATCAAGGGTCGCTTTGTTCTTGTAACGTCTGCTTCCAACTCACACTCCCAAACACATAGATCCCCTGAATGCAGCTCACTCTCCAGATCCCAATCACCTGAATTCTGATCACCTGTTCACACACCTGTATGTCATTATCACACACTATTTAGATCAGTTCTTTGCACCCCATCATTGTGGGGGGTATTGTTTGTTCTGTGACACACTTCTAGTTGGAGCGCTGGGTTTCCTGTAATGTAACCCTCCTGTGTATGATAGTTTTTGCCTGCCTCACTAACGATGCCTATTCCCTGCCTGTACTTTAGCCTATCGGATTTCCTGTTATCAACCTCTTGCCTGATCTCCCGGACGACGTTACTAGCCTTTTTCCTGCCTGTACTGTTACCTTGTTGGACCCCCTGTGTATGACCTTCTGCCTGTCCCTGGACCCAGCTAACTGCCTCCTGCTGTGGTCCTTTACAAGTAAACACCTGCTGTGCCCTGCGCTTGAAATCAGCTCTGTCTCCCATCGTGTTCATTACAGTTCTGTATCTATGGACGTGACACAGTCTTTCAAAATAATGTTCCATTGCCATACAGGCTGGCATAGAAAATGTGCTCACTCGTCAGGACACTGTTGTTCAGAGGAGGTAGCCAACAAGACAGCTAACACAGTCACTTCAAACTGAAGATGGAAAGACTGCAAACTAGATGCACTTTGTTTTGTTTGACCTTTTTACAATTGACATTTCTGTAAAAGTGATGCCAGCTGATTCATGATTTCTATTGGCTGAGAAACACTGTCTGTTTTGTCCCGACTCCCAACTCGTTCATTACTATGGGACAGATGGAGATTGAATATTGAAACAATGTTGCAAATGTTGGAGACAGACAGCAAGGTTTATACAAATCTGTTGAAAACTAAATGTTAGTCTAAAAGAAATGTGAGATAATGTCTAGATGCTTTTTACAGTGGAGATCAAGTTTATAAAGTGCCTGGCTGAGCTGATGAGACAGTGGATTGCACAGTCAGATGGAACAGAGTAAATGGGCATTTTAATGTCTCTAGATTTAGCCGGTGGTAAGTTGTGGCAAAGACACCGTCTGAAATGCGGTTTTAACCAATCAGCATTCAGGATTACACCCATCCGTTGTATAAAGGCTTATATCTGTGCACTGCTATGCATTTTGCAATCAGTGGCTTTTGCAGTAAAATTGTAACTTGATCTCAATGTGAATTTGAAAAGGTTAAATAACCATACAGTACTAGTCAAAAGTTTGTACACCTACTTATTCAAGGGTTGTTCTTTATTTATTTTTTTACTTTACCTCGATGACAACTTTGCACACTTGGCATTCTCAACCAGCTTCATGACAAATGCTTTTCCAACAGTCTTGAAGGAGTTCCCATATATGCTGAGCACTTGTTGGCTGCTTTTCCTTCACTCTGTGGTCCAACTCATCCCAAGTAATCTCAATTGGGTTGAGGTCAGGTGAATATGGAGGCCAGGTCATCTTATGTAGCACTCACTCACTCTCCTTGGTCAAAAAGCCCTTACACAATCTGGAGGTGTGTTTTGGGCCATTGTCCTGTTGAAAAACAAATGATAGTCCCACTAAGCACAAACCAGATGGAATGGTGTATTGCTGCAGAATGCTGTGGTAGCCATGCTGGTTAAGTGGTGACAGACAGTGTCACCAGCAAAGCACCATCACACCTCCTCCATGCTTTACGGTTGGAACCACACATGCAGAGATCATCCGTTCACCTACTCTGTGTCTCACAAAGACACGGCAGTTGGAACCACAAATCTCTAATTTGGATTCATCAGACCATTGCTGGTGTTTCTTGGCCAAAGCAAGTCTCGTCTTATTATTGGTGTCCTTTAGTAGTGGTTTCTTTGCAGCAATTCGACCATGAAGGGCTGTTTCACACAGTCTCCTCTGAACAGTTGATGTTGAGATGTGTCTGTTACTTGAACTCTGTGAAGCATTTATTTGGGCTGCGATCTGAGGTGCAGTTAGTTAACTCTAATGAACATATCCTCTGCAGCAGAGGTAACCCTGGGTCTTCCTTTCCTGTGGCGGTCCTCATGAGAGCCAGTTCCATCATAGCACTTGCACAATTTTCTGAATTGACTGACCTTCATGTCATTAAGTAATGACGGACTGTCGTTTCTATTCGCTTATTTGAGCTGTTCTTGCCATAATATGGACTTGGTCTTCTACTAAATAGGGCAATCTTCTATATACCACCCCTACCTTGTCACAACACAACTGATTTGCTCAAACACATTAAGAAGGAAAGAAATTCCACAAATGAACTTTTAACAAGGCACACCTGTTAATTGAAATGCATTCCAGGTGACTACCTCATGAAGCTGGTTGAGAGAATGCCAAGAGTGTGCAAATCTGCAATCAAGGCAAAGGGTGGCTACTTTGAAGAATCTAAAATATATTTTGATTTGTTTAACACTTTTTTTGTTTACTACATGATTCCATATGTGTTATTTCATAGTTGTGATGGCTTAGCTATTATTCTACAATGTAGAAAATAGTAAAAATAAAGAAAAACCCTTGAATGAGTAGGTGTGTCCGAACTTTTGACTGTTAAAACGGTTGTGCTTTGTTTATTTCGCTAAATCAATAAATTTCCGCTCTCAAAGTTGCAAAGGTTTTCAAGATCAAGCAACTTCCAAAGTGATCAATGCAAACATAGAAAGCTTATGAATAACCATGGTAGTAGTTAAAAGGGAACCGTTTGGAGATCATGGGGGACATTATTAGACTAAAGGTGAGGACAAAACAGTTAATCTGAAACGAGACTGAAACCAAACATTACACCGTTGATTTTATGTGCTTTTTGTATTTACTGTACTTTTTGCCGCATTTGTTGATAACAAAATCTGAAAATACTCTAACATGGCCATTTGGGGTAGATGCAGCACAAGACCATAAAATGGCACACCCCTCTCCAAAGTGTGCGCACAGTTCCGAAGTAATTTCAATGCCCTTTTGTGACACGATACGGTTCTTTTTGAGCTCTCCTAGCTGTGCTATTGAGGAACTAGAGCACACGTATAGTTGTTTTGGACCACAGCTCTGCATCCCCGCCTTTACACAATTATTGTTGTTTACGCAATGCAAAAACGGCCCATTATAAATCGCATTCTGGGTCAAGTGGGCATAATTTGAAAGCTTGTTCTATCGCCAACATGACTAGCTAAATGATAAAATACGATCTTCCAGTAATTAGGCTTTCACAATGACGTTTCAGAGAAGCAGATCGTAATTGGTGCGCATAGAACGGAGTCGTGAGAGCATTCAGATGCATGGTCCAAAGCAAATTTTCTTCAAACTACAACACAGGCTCGTTCTGTTCAGGACAACCCAGGGTATAATGCCATGTCATCTTGTAACTGTACATCAAACATAGTGATTGTCACGGATCCCTCCGGAACATTCATTGCGCCCACCTGGCCCCTATTCCCACTGATATTATTTGTATATATGTTCCCTTTTTTCACCATGGTGCTGTCGACTATTGTTACAATGTCCGTTGGTTCATGTGAGTACCTGTGCTGTGTTAATCATTGTGTGCCTGTGTATTTATTCGAGGTACTCCTCGCTCTTTTGTTTGGGTTTCAAACCTGTGTTTTTGTTACGTGTTTGTTTGGTCTTCGTTCCCACGCCATTACACAGCACGCCGTAATTTGGGCTAAATTTTAAAAAACTATTACGCATTCCTTCGACTGTCTCCCGAATCGTTTATACCAGCGTGATCATAAATGTTCACACTGTAAATTGAGTTTTATGATTTGAGTGTTTGGCTCACGTGTTTGGCTTGCTTGTATGACATCAAAGCGGTATTTATTATAATCCTCAATGTCTCATCTTTTCCAAATACATAGATCCTAGTAATTTACAGCATTTCCCTCACTCAGACAACAAAAAATGCAACTTATTGTTGTGCACCGTCCTCAAGTTCAAAACGTCTGTAAATCAAAACCCATACAGAGCTGTGAAGCGGAGACCCATAGCTCTGACGTCATGTATAGCGTGTTACTGAGCACACACTAGTTGAATCAACGTTGTTTCTGTAACGGATGTGAAATGGCTAGCGAGTTAGCGGGTACGCGCTAGTAGCATTTCAATCAGTTACGTCACTTGCTCTGAGACTTTAAGTAGGGTTGCCCCTTGCTCTACAAGGGCCGCGGCCTTTGGAGCGATGGGTAACGCTGCTTCGTGGGCGACCGTTGTTGATGTGTGCAGAGGTTCCCTGGTTCGCGCCCGTGTCGGGGCGAGGGGACGACGTAAAGTTATACTGTTACATTGGTGCCGTGACGCGGATCACTGGTTGCTGCGGAAAAGGAGGAGGTTGAAAGGGGGGTGAGTGTAACGGATGTGAAATGGCTAGCTAGTTAGCGGGTACGCGCTAGTAGCATTTCAATCAGTTACGTCACTTGCTCTGAGACTTTAAGTAGGGTTGCCCCTTGCTCTGCAAGGGCCGCGGCCTTTGTGGAGCAATGGGTAACGCTGCTTCGTGGACGACCGTTGTTGATGTGTGCAGAGGTTCCCTGGTTCGCGCCCGTGTCGGGGCGAGGGGACGACGTAAAGTTATACTGTTACATTTCCAAGTCATTTCAATGAAATTACGTCCAACCAACGTAGAATAGACGTTTTATTGGGTGAGCTTTGACGTCACGTATAGTGTGTTACTGTACAGTCACTGCGTTCCAATTTAGGCGCTTATCAGTGTCCAAATCTGCCATTTTCCACCCGTATATGGGTACAAGTGCAAAGGGCTACACTTTCATCTGCCAACCCCAGAGGTCAACGTCAGGGCCAATGAGGTGTCACCATGGTAACCTGGCTGAAGAGGAGGAACATAAATGCAACTAAGAAAATTGGAACCATCGACCCTGGATCTTATTAATTATCATCTAACCACTACCCTCAGGCCCCCTCTAACCTCTGTCATGTCACACACTGTATGCATTTTCACATACATTTTTAAGAGGTTATTTTGAAGTCGTAAAGGCAATTTTGGCATCACTGTACTAAAATGGCTTGCATATTATAATTTTTTTTAAATTATTGAATTGGAGGGGATATTGTGCAGTGAGTTTTCTGACATTTTGTCTTCTTGTTGTGCCAACCTAAGATAAAGAATGGAGCATAAAAGTAAAATGTATTTTATTTAATATCCTATAATTTCTTACCATATGTTCTGTGTTATCATTCTGGAACCTTCTCATCTAATGATCTAATTCATTTTGCACGGCATTACTGTCTCATATGAATCCATCTGATTGTGGCTTACCGTATCTGACAAACACACACACTATCCCAGGTCATCTCGCCTCCTCCTCCTCCTCTCCACCTGTGGATCGTGTTGGGGAGGAAGATCTATATGGCGATTACAGCTGCTTACGATCGCACCGCTCTCTTGCTTTCCTCCCATATCCCCCTTTCACAGAAATAATAAACGGCCTCACTACAAAGTACCCCATAGGGCTTTTGGGCATTGAAGCCCACATCCGCCCTCATTTCCCATAGCCCACTGCACCTAGCCCCAATTAACACTGAATGATCTCTGTGTTCTGGGAAGAAGTAACAGGCTGCTTCCCAAATGGTAACATGTTCCCTTTATAGTGCACTGGTCAAAAGTTATGCACTTCATAGGGAATAGGGTGCTATTTGGGATGCAGACTCTGTCTGTTTGTACCATTACTGACTGAGAATAAAATGATTGGGAAAAACACAACAGTTGAAGGATAGAATAGTTGTTTGTTTGATAGTTTTGGTGGAAATTGAGCCATTTCTGTTGATGGGAACCCGGCGAGCACCATCGATACTCCCCATGTGAGGTTCCGCCTACACACCTCTGTGTGTATCGGTGACTTAACTAAGCCAAGAAGGACTTAATCAGAGTAAATTGCTGACGGTAATCCATGCCTCATGCTTTGCTTCTCTGCTGGGTGTTAGAGGGGATGAGTTAGACACCACCAGAAAGGATACTGCACATCATTGCGAGCAAATCATTTTTAGGTCCGTCAGTGGGAAAGTGTGTATGTGTGTGAGTGCGTGCGTGCGTGTATGATACACACCCTTGAAACTGTGTGTGAATATGCTCATTGTTTGTGAGTGTCAAGTACAGATGACAAAATGAATAAACGGATGGAGCAAAATGTAGAAAATGCAGACAGGCACAAAATACGCTGCAGACATCCTTGACAACTGAGGAGGCGAATCATGGGTGTTCACTGCTGCACTTCTACCATCCGACACTTGAGTGCGCAAACTCAAAATCACAGCTCATTTAAGTAACGTACAGTATAGAAGAAGTCAGTCAGGAAGACTGCACTAAACGACCAGACAGTGGAAAGGTTAGTGCAATAAGGGTTCCTTGGGATGTCCGTACACTAAACCCTAACCTTAACTCCTACCCTTACCATACCCCTTACCTAACCCTAACCTTAACTCCTACCCTTACCATAACCCTTACCTAACCCTAACCTTAACTCCTACCCTTACCATAACCCTTACCTAACCCTAACCTTAACTCCTACCCTTACCATAACCCTTACCTAACCTTAACCATTATAAACTTCAATGGGGTGACCTCAGAGTTCGGGCGTCCCAAGGGTCCCCGTTTAAAATGGTTACGGTAAGGGTTATGGGGCACTACTTTTGACCAGGGCCCTATAGGGAATAGGGTGCTATTTGGGATGCACCTGGGTGAGCCTTTATGGAACAAATGAAACATTTAGATAAAATAAAGAAAACACAGGCTTCAAAGAGACACATGAATGACACACAGTTTCAAAAGGCTTCAAGGCCACACGGCTGACAACAGGAGTCACATACACTGAGTGTACAAAACATTAGGAACACCTTTCCTAAAATTGAGTTGCACCCCCTTTTGCCCGCAGAACAGCCTCAGTTCATCGGGGAATGGACTCTACAAGGTGTCGAAAGAGTTCCACAGGGATACTGGCCCATGTTGACTCCAATGCTTCCCACAGTTGTGTAGAGTTGGCTGGATGTCCTTTGGGTCATTCTCGATACACACAGGAAACTGTTGAGCGGGGAAAACCCAGCAGCGTTGCAGTTCTTGACGCACTCAAACCGGTGCACCTGACACCTAATACTATACCCCGTTAAAAGGCACTTAAATATGTTGTCTTGCTCATTCACTCTCTGAATGGCACACATACACAATCCATGCCTTAAATGTCTCAAGGCTTAAAAATCCTTCTTTAACCTGTCTTTCCTTCATGTACACTGATTGAATGAAGTGGATTTAACAAGTGACCTCAATAAGGGATCATAGCTTTCACCTGGATTCACCTGGTCTGTCTATGTCATGGAATGTTTTGTACACTCAGTGTATGTCATGGAAGAGCAGGTGTTCCTAATGTTTTGTGCACTCAGTTGCACAGCATTCATTAAAACACAGTTTCCATAGGTTTTCCTCAGTCTTAGGCTGTGTCATGCTAGACGATGTTAAACTGGCTTTCACTTTGTGGATGTGGACATTGGTGGTTTCCCGGACACAGATTAAGCTTCCTGGACCCAGAAATATTTTCCATGGAGATTCTCTATTGAGCTTGCTCCAGGACCGAGTTATGTCTTTCCATCGACTTTGAGCAACATGATCCCATTATCTATTTCTGCAATGCAGGCATTGAATTCCCCTCATCATTCAGTGCCATTGATCTGCATTGTAGCCTATCTCATGCTGAACAGAGGAGTGCAATTGATAGCCCCAGCCCTCCTCTCTACCCCCACCCCCCCATCCCAGCCATCCCCGGCCCTCCTAAGCAGGCCCAGCCCCACTCAACCTGAGCTGCCTCAGAGAACCAGCAGTCCCTTTGTCTCCACCACAAAGTCCAGACTCGGCACAATCTGATCCCGCTCTCGAGTGCCCTTGGCTGGGAACGGTGGCCTCGCTCACCCCCCCTTTCCGCCTGGAGGACCAGCATGCAGACGTGAAGTAATGCAGAGGTGGTCTAAAATGAAAACCACAAGCTAGGTTATGAACACACCGTTTTTCAACCCTTTATTGTGCTAGTGTTTCAAACCTCAGCGTTGACAGAATAAACCCATAATTATTGACGTGAGCAACTTTTTCCAGCAACTGCACAAAGCCATTGGATGTGTTGTATGTTCTGACTATTCTACATTCATTCAGTTTCTTGAGCTTAAACCACGTCTTAAAAAAAAAAAATCACATTCAATTACAGCACATATCCACATTCTTATGAGATTCTTAAGAGCAAAGGTTCTCGGATACTAGATCACTAAGAATAGATCGACTTTAGATCAAAGCTGCCCACAGAAGCAGTACACAAGGTGACTGATAGAGCAGATGGCTTTATGCAGCACAATGTCTGTGTGCATTTGGTAACCATACCAACGCTTTGGACACCTTGAAGCGACCTGGAAACACAGAACGGATGAAACCGAATAAAAGTTGCACCACTATAAAAACAAGCGTTCTTTTAAGATAGAACGTTCTCTGGAAGTTTATCCTCTCGAAAAAATGCTTTGTCATTTCTGCTTGCTCTGATATGGCTCAGCACTTACTGTCGGTGCAGTGTAATGATCTAGCCTGTAGTTTGTTTGTGCGTGTGTGTGCTCTCAAGCTACCTGCAAGTCCCTGACCTGGCAGGGAATTTACCCTCCTCTCTCTCTAAAACCTGACAATGCAGTACCCCTGCCCCTGACACAGCTCCCCAATAATAACCATGGTTATTATATTTATTAATTTATTTAACCAGGCAAGTCAGTTAAGAACAAATTCTTATTCACAGTGACACCCTACCGGGGAACAGTGGGTTAACTGCCTTGTTCAGGGGCAGAACGACAGATTTCTTACCTTGTCAGCTCAGGGATTCGATCCAGCAACCTTTCGGTTATTGGCCCAACGCTCTAACCACTAAGCTACCTGCCGCCCCAAAAGATAAAGCAATGAAGAATGTGGACGCTATGGGATGGCAGTCAAGCCCCTGGATACCATGCAGAAATGTCTATCACCATCACAGGACTAAGAATTGTTGGTGTGTTGATAACATGTCTACTGTAGCAAAGTGTGGCTCATCTTCATTGCAATGAATTCAAATTGCAGTCTCAAACTTTGGCCATCTTAGTATTGTGTTTAACAGCTCATTTTATGTGACAAAGATGAATGAGTGAGTCAAGATTACTATGATTATTCCTAGGCAACAGGTATAGTGATGACGTCTAATGTCCAAGGTGAATGAGGTAATAGACTTGTTCCAACATCAAAGAAATGCATCCTTACCTCCATCCTCATTTTATTTAATCACAGACCTGAAAAGGCAGGATTGGTGAAAGCAATAGGGGGATGCTATAAACGTCTCGTATCTCTTTGTTCTCGTATCGCTAATCGTTTATAGATCAGTGATGCCCTGAAGGAAGTGAGGTAGGAAGGATGTTTTTCAAAAGCATTTGAACAGGACCCAAGTCCTCATAGAGTACCTCGCCAGGCCCCTCGCCTTGCACCAGAGTACTATTACCGTACCATAGAATTCAGGCACGTGATAGGGTTTCCAGTCTCCAAAATGTATTTTTCGGTGGTAGTATAATATCCTCAAAAATGTATACTTTTTTTTTTGTCCTAGTTGTTGTTCTGAACCGTCGTCGCAAAAGTCGTCGCTAAATTCTCATCTAAGCAGCGAAACCAAAAAAAGTTGTGCATCTTGATTGTTGACCAATGAACAGTCATCAGCATTGGCGCAGAAAGGCGGGCACGATCAGTGACCAGAAAGAACTTGTTTAATTTCCTCCAGTTTTGCCTGGCAAAACAGAGGCCTACGTTTTGAAAATCCACTGTTTTTGGCTGTAATGACAGGCTACATTTGCACAGCGATTGTGCGTGCGTGTTTGCGCGTGCACATATGCGTGTGCGAGGGGTCGCGAGTTTTGTAGCACTCCTTTTTGAGGGGTTGCGGGTCAAAGTTTGGGATACATGGGATACATGAGAGTGGCAACAAACAGAGCTGGATGTAGTAATGGTAGGCTACATTATTTCTGACAATCTTCTCTTTTGACTGGAATTGTGTAAGTCCTTGTCAATAAGTGCAGCATTTATTTCAGTTCAAAATAATTGAGCAAAATACTTTACTCATCGGTTTGTGCTGCTCTGCCCTATTCTTGTAGCCTATTGATTGGTCAACATGTCCGTGAGAATGGTTTCAGGATTTGTTTTGTTTGATAACATCCCCCCCCCCCCAACAGGTTTGTGCAAGGCCCTGATATAATTATATAGTATAACTTCATTTAATAGGATCTCTGTGTACTCTACCTATTAATGAAGTATCATCTTATTTATTTGAACATGAATTATTGTCAATTGGTGTTAGAACATGGCCTGGTCCCAGATCTGTTTGTGCTATCTCGCCAACTCCTATGTCATGGCCATTGTTTGGCGTGACAAAGACAGGAGGTGGCAAGATAGCATAAACAGATCTGGGACCAGGCTAGTTTGAATAGGGCCCATATATTCCAATGCCGTGGTGTGTGATGTCACACGACCCAGGTTTGACTGACCTCTGACCTCTGCAGAGAACTGGGCGGAGTGGCGCGTCACAAATAGCTGCAGCTGCTGGTCCAGGTCACATGACTTGAGGCTGATGTCCCAGGAGCGAATCCCTGGTGAAACGACACAGAACAAGAGGGCAAAATATGTTACATTAAAGGATAAGTTCTGTATTTTGGACCTTACCCTGACATAAGTTCCTTACCCTGACAGTAGTCTATGGGTCAGAAGAAACCATGGTTTCTTTAAACAGCCCCTACTAACTTCAGTGGAAGGGATAGGGGCAACCGTACAATAGTGGCACATAGACTACATGCAGGGCTAAAAACCATATAACATTAATTTATAAAATATTAAACTTCCCCTTTAATGGATTTCTTATAAACTGCAGATCCTTATAGCATTCAAAAATGTATGAGGGGACTGAGCAAGGGCACAGGGGTAGAAAGGCAAGGAAATATGAAAACAACCAGCGTCTCTGAAATCTCTGGAACCTTCATGTTTTTAATATTTCAGTGTGATTATTTTTATTCATTTATTATTAATTTAACCCTGACTGATGCTGTATCTAATTGGAATGAATAAAAGTGTTTTTTTATTTTATTTTTATGAATGTACTGGACTAGAACCTATTGTAATTTAGTGAAGGAACAGTTTTCCTCCCCAAAAATAATAATTCTGATTTACAATTTTTCCTCAATAATTATGACATCACAATAACATGTCATGATAAGGTATCATACGCTTATGACAAGCCTTACAATACATTAGAACGGCATCATAACGCATTCTATGTGGATTCAAACTAAAGTGTTACCGGAACAGGCACACTGATGAAGAGCAGAGAGTTCAGTACAAGCAAAACCGATTCTCAATAATGTTCCCGCCAACATCCTCGTTCCACTAGGGAGAGCCTTTGTCAGATCGGATTCAGGCTAAGATTCTCTGAAGTTCAGAGAGAAACCAGCGTCAGATCTCATTCAACAGGGCATAAACCGCAGGAGAAGCCTGTCTCTGATCCTATTCACTGGTAGGGAAAGGAGTCTGGGATAGGAGATTAATATAATTTACTTTCATCCACCCCCTCATCCTCTCCTTCATATCTCCCAATGTCTCAAAAATAATATGATGACTGTACTCTGTATATAAGTTAGGTCGTTTTTTTCCAGGTTCTGTTTTGCGTCACTGAGAGAGAGAGAGAGAAATGTTCCTTCCCCCACTGCAGACGACTGTGGTCTATTCTCTAAAATGCTGTGTCACTGATACTAATTCTGGTAAAGGGCTCAATGCTCCTCGCTCATTTGGGTATTTTGTGTTTGGACTGACAAAACACTTCACAAAGAGGTGACAATGACATCCGTCATTTTGACAGACAATTTGACATCTTTTGACACTGGATTGCTGATGAATTGACCAATTGGCCAATGAAAGGCTTTGAAGCCACTGGTCGGCCATATTGGCACTCCCCAGAAGAAGGACAAAATAACATGTATTTAAATATTTTTGTTATTGTAGTGGGGACAGTAACATTAGTACTTTCTACAAAATTATACTTTAAGGAAATTATTATTATTATATGTATGTTTAGATCACATAATATAATTTAAAAGTATGCATTTTGGTGTACGTAATAGAAAATAAATGTGACAAAAACAAATGTAGACATTAGTACATTTTATATAGCTTCCAAAATATATTTTACATTGGTGCCACGATGGAGGAGCTGTGGCTTTGAAACTTCGCCCCCTGTCAGTCATCTAGTGAATATATAAATCATTGGTTTTGATTTCCTGGACTGGTGGAAGGTGAGATAAGATAGTGTGTATCCATCTTTCAATACCTGACTCCCCACTGGGCACAAACTGGTTAAATCAACGTTGTTTATACGTAATTTGTCAATGTATTGTGACGTGGAATCTATGTGGAAAATACATTGGATTTGAAAAAAGTGATCAACTGTTGTTTTGATGATAACATTTTAACCACAGGATTATGTCATCATGATCTATCTACAGCTATGCCTTCGGCACGGCCGGCCCGCTCATTAGGCAGGATTAGGTGGTCTCCTGTGGTGGCAGCCCTACGAGGGCGGCATTTTCTGAGCTAAACTGACCAAGACGTACCTCCAAAAACAACACATAAAACCTCACATAATTCGGCCCCAAAACAATGACAATTTCTTTCAACCAGTGGCATAAGGTCTTTTAAGTGAGCGTCGATGCCGCCCTGTGATAAGCAGTGCCCACTTTGTCAAAGGCAGGGGCGCAAAATATTTTGCTTGTCCATTCACAGCTTGCCTCTCCAGGGTGCTGTTGGAGAAACGCATCGCTGCAGCGCTCCACCAACGTTCCATCAAAAACATCAATCATGTAGCAGATATAGGATATGGTAGAAAGAGTATGTGGGGCCTCCCGATTGGTGCAGTGGTCTAACACACAATCAGAATCTCTAGCTGTGCCACTAGAGATTCTGGGAGAGCCAGCTGCGACCAGGAGACCCATGGGGCGGCACACAATTGGCCCAGCATCGTCCGGGTTAGGGGAGGGTTTGGCCGGCAGGGATGTCCTTGTCCCGCTTACACGGTCGCCAGGCGTACGGTGTTTCCTCCGACACATTGGTGCGGCTGGCTTCCGGGATAAGTGGGCATTGTGTCAAGAAGCAGTGCGGCTTGGTTAGGTTGTGTTTTGGAGGATGCACGGCTCTCGACCTTTGCCTCTCCCGAGTCCGTATGGGAGTTGCAGCGATGAGACAAGACTGTAACTACCAATTGGATACCATGAAATTGGGGAGAAAAATGTGTACAAAAATCTAAATAAAAGAAAGACTATGTGGCCTTTTCTGTAGCCTACAGGAGACTTCTTATATCATGCAGGTTTCTCAGATCAAATAGCCTAATCTAAACAGCGCACAGTCAAATACAAAAATGCGCTGTCATGTTAACAAACAACATATCCTAAAAACAGGACAGGTCAAAGTAAAATCTACAATATGGAACGGACAATCAATCACAACTGTTGTCCAGGAGTTTCACCCAATTGTCATGATCAGTGATTTCAAGTTTGTATCTGTCAATTTTTGACCAGCTGATCATAGTGAAAATGAAAGTACTTCTGCATTTCCCACTGTGTAAACACATTTCAAATAGGCGCACGATAACTCCGAAAAAGTAGGGTAACTGATATTCAGAGCTTAAATAGCCAAATTGATTAGTCACAGGAATCAGGACTAATAAAGCCAATGCAACAGCCTGTTTTACAAATGGTGGGCTTACCACATGGATGGGCATTCATAACATTCCATTGCAGGCAGATATAGTAGACTATACCCCAGTAAGCACTAGCCAACGTTTTTTGGTCGTCTTTTTTTGGTCCTTTCCAGACCATTCAGAACCTAACTTCAACATCCAAAAAATACATATTTTAGACATGTTTTCAACGTCATTTTGCTTACCAGGACTATTCTAGTGTTGCAGAGCATATTTTATTGGTCTCGCCTAGGGCCGCAGAACGGCTAGGACCGGCCCTGCCCTTTGGTCTCCCATCCAGACTTTTAACCAAGCCCTGCTTAGCTTTGATACTGTATTTGTTACTGACTATTACCAATGTGCAATCATGAGAATGGTTGTTGAGAACTCTCCACTTAATAGATTCCCTGTTGCTATCAAAGTCCTTCCAAAGGATAGGTTCAACAGTGCAAATGAAATGTAACCATACTTCATCAATCATATATCATCAAGGTTGTTATTCAGCAGAGGATTCAATCAAAAATAGACAATATATATATATATATATATATATATATATATATATATAGGCATAGGGTTTCAAGCTCAGTGGTATAAAGTACTTAAGTAAAAATACTTTAAAGTATTACTAAAGTCATTCTTTTGGGTATCTGTATTTGACTATTTATATTTTTGACAACTTTACCTCTACTTCACTACATTCCTAAAAAAAAGTTTTTAGTTTTTACTCCATACATTTTCCCTACATTTGAATGCTTAGCAGGACAAGAAAATTGTGAAATTCATGCTCTTATCCCTGGTCATCCCTACTGCCTCTGATCTGGTGGACTCACTAAACACACATGCTTTGTTTATAAATCATGTCTGAGTGTTGGAGTGTGCCCCTGGCTTTCGTCAATAAAAAAAACAAGAAAATGTTGCCAGTCTGGTTTGCTTAACATAAGGATTTTGATGATGATTTATACTTTTGTTTTTTATACTTAAGTATGTTTTACCAATTACATGTACTTTTGATACTTAAGTATATATAAAATAAAATACTTTTAGACTTTTACTGATGTAGTATTTTACTGGGTGACTTTCACTTTTACTTGGGTCATTTTCTATTAAGGTACCTTTACTTTTACTCGAGTATGATGATTGTGTACTTTTTCCACCACTGGTTAAGCTTTGGTTCATTTCAAATTGAATCTACGTGTTAATAATAAATATGTTGGATCCATGTCTGCAACTCAACCAAAAATATAAGTTAAAAAATAGGATTAAATCAAATCAGCCTGTATTTAAAGTGCATTTAAAGCTTGATTTGATTTAGTCTTATTCTTTAACTTTGATATTTGGTTGCGATGGAGATGTGAATTCAACATGTCAATGATTAATTTGTAGACAAACTGGAATTAAAACCAGACTAATTAGTGGCACAGATGGAACTATCCAAGTACAAGATACATCTACTTCAAATGTTGATATTCGGTTGCGTTGACAACCAAACACAATTCAATGTGACTTTTATAAGACAGTAAATAGCCTAATGTTAAGGCTAGCTTACAAATGAATGTAACAGTATTCATTCCACCTTAAAATTAGTAACACATCCACATTTTGAGGTTACAGTAACAATAAATGTATTAAGTAATTATAGAAAGCGTGCATGTTCAGGGTCACAGGTCGGTGGAAATCTACACAATTGCTAAAAGAATCTGCCATTGATCACTTGCACCATGTACTTTAATGTCATCTCAACTAACTGCAATCCAGGTCATTTGGTTGCGCTACTAGATTAAGCACAGTGATAACACATTAAGTTGTTTCAGAAATAAACACAATATCTGACACTGTATTCCCATTTGAACTTTGGTGTGCCTTTGAATGGTTGAAAGCACAGTGATAACACATTTAAGTGACAACTGAACCAAACATTTTCATTTGGAATTTCGTAGTTCTTTTAAATGTTCGAAAGCATAGTGACAACACATTGGGAATTCAACAAACTTTTGGCTTTCATTTTGAGTGGGTGACAATAGGTTGGAATCTCATTGATCAACGTATCTACCAAATATTACCCAATTCTCCACGTTAAAATGACGTGGTGTGCCCAATGGGTCATAGAAGGAGGAGTTTGTGTGATCACTCAATAGTTGTAAGAAAACAGTGTGTTCAATAGCTCAGAAGAGCTCTCTGACTAACTACCCATCACCAATTGAACGACACTGCAGCTCAAAAAACTCTGCTCTGATTGGCTCAAACGAATCATAAAACCCCACGGAGCCAATAAGCACCATTAATACTGATTCCCCAAGTGTTACCAAATGAATAATGGAGGACTAGTTCCGCACCCTGTAAATCTGTGTGTAGGGCACACAGTGTGATGCCAAAGGTGGTTTAGAAATCCTCTGAGAATGAAGGATAGAGAATGCAAAGTAGCTACTCTGTGTTCGCACTGTGTCTGAGGAGCGGAGCAGGGGAGAGAAAGCAGGAGGAGAGCTCATTTTCTCAGTTACACTGTCAAGGGTAATTTTCCATGCTGCTGCCTGCCTGCCTCCAGTTTTGGCTAAGCCACTGTGAGGCATGACCGCTAGGCTATATGTCTTCTTCTGACACTTCTTTTTTTTGTGTGGAATACGCCTGTAGCCTATTTCGTATGCTCCTACAGAACGTATTTAAAATGTTCCCTGGGGGTCGTAATTGCTGTGGCATTCGTGGCACTTGCCTTTGAATAAAACTTTTAATATGACAAATAGTTTTTGTTTATATCAGACTATTTATCAATAATAAAACATAATGCAAGTCCTTTATACTGCAAAACTTTATGTTTATGCCTTGCTTTAAGTAGTTAGGGTAAGCAAATTGGCTTCTCCCACTGGTGATGTGTAGAGTTGTAGTGACATGTCTTGGGGATTTAGAGATACTGTATCTAGCTATTATTTGGAATGTTGGAGAGTGAACAAAAGTATTTAATACACAGATTAATAAAAACAAATATGGCTCTTCAAATAGCAATTTATTTGAACTAATATACTGTTTGTCCCTCAGGTTAATGTCATTGGTGTTACTGCCTTCAAAATCACCCATTTCAAAGGACCTTGAGCATTCCCCAATGGCAAACTGTTATCAGGGAAGGGGTTTATTTATACTAAAGAAAATGATTAGCTAATCACACGATTTTAGTATGTCATACATTTGTGTCTAAATCCAAAGTCTCACTTGGTGTTATTCAATTTAAATGAAGGGAAATAACATTGTGTACAAAATTATTAATCATATTACTTCAGTAAATTATTTTTAAAGGGTTAATCACTTTAGGATTGAGCAACTGTGGCCTCCCTTTAAGAAAAGCCTCAATAATCTAAAATGTCTAATTGGTGTTACTGCTCCTGGCACAATGTTATAATGGTAAAAATACGATTTAAAGTCATTACGCTGTTAGTCAATTGAGAACGGGAAGATGTCTCGTGGGTTTCATAACAATATATACCAATTAAATAATTACGAGATGGGAGACGGGAATCAGTTCAACCATTTATTTGAACATGCGAAGTCTGAACACCATACAACCCCCCATGATGCTCTGTGGCACAAACCCAAAGCACAACAACGCCTCCCCTCCTACAAGTCCAAGTATCTAGACGCCCGCCCATCTATCGTAGGGTAACGACGGTCAACCTGACTCTCAACAACGACGTCTTTAGACTGTCGTGTTGACACAGGCGTAGGCACGTGAGTAGCCTGTGTCACAGTCTCGTCGTGTTGTTGTGTGGGTGCCGGCTGAGTCCGTGCCCTGAGAAAGTGACTGTGAGCCCCTAGGTGATGACTGCTGGTGTCCGGGTGTCACTCAGTAACAGTTCTGGACCACTCACAACTGGTGGTTTTGTCAGTGTTTCTTTACTCAACAGTAACTGATCTGTGTGCCTTTTCTAGATGACCTCATCTGCAGTCTGGACAGTGTAGGACACAGGAACAGTCTGAGCAATGACTGTTGCAGGAACCCACTTTGGTAATTTTGAGGTAGTTCCTAGCTAAGACAGTTTCTCCCGGATTGAAAGCTCAGTCCTGAAAGCTCATGACATTTGACTTGACTCTCCTGTTGACATATCGCCCTGTGTTCTTTGCGTTCGGATGTTTGAGTAGATCGAATCTTGTGCGTAGCTCTCTCTTCATGAGTACTTAAGCAGGCAAAGCTCGGGGGTTGCATGAGGAGTGATCTGTTCACGCATTGGTTCAGTGTCCCTTGACCCTGAGACACTTTTAAGGCATGTTTCATGGTCTGTACAAACCTCTCCGCCAGCCCGTTGGTTGATGTATGACACGGTGCGAACCTGATGTGCTGGACGCCATTCACCTGTAGGAACGTGGCCATTTCTTGGGACACTAGCTGCGGTCCGTTGTCGCTAACGAGTTGGAGTGGCGATCCGAACCGACTAAACACTTCTCGATGGTCTTCTCTCTGACACCCACCGGCCACTTGCTATGAGCATCCACAACCATGAGAAACATTTGGTCTAGAAATGGACCTTCAAAGTTGACGTGTATGCGTTGCCATGACTCTTCCAGGCCAATCCCACAGATGAAGAGGTGCAAGTTGAGGTACGTTGCAAACCTTCTGACATGTGGTACTTGTTTTTACTTTCTCTAATGCAGCAGCAAACATTGTCACTGAATCCCAATACCCCAATACACAACTTACACAACAGTACCCAAATGCATTTAAATGAAAACAATTCTGGAAAAACCATAGAATTTATCCCAAATGCCATGTCCAAATGACACCGCAATTCAAGAATGACCCATGAACTATATTTTATTTAACAGAAGGAAGCAAAACTAAATGCCCTCATAGCGGTAACTGTCTCAACTATCCCCGGTCCCTAAACTATCCCCGGTCCCTAAACTACAGGGGGAAGTTTTCACGCAGATTCCAAGAACAACTGTGTATAATGTTGGTAAATGAAGTCATACCCAACCATCCTTCAAGCTGCTGTCTCCCATAGTCTACCACACTTACCCTTGATGGGACAGTGATACAATTGGACTACAATGGTAGCGTTCACATTTCAATGGGCTCTTACATCTAATGTCAGCATATACCCACCAACTATGGCTAAACAACAGTTGACATTGTTAGTCATTTTCGCTTGTTGTTGTCGGCCTGCTGTAAAGCCCATGAGCAATAGACAGTTGGCCGGTGAGCTCTGCAAATGGTTCGCCGCTCATGGCCACCGGGAACTTGCTAGCTAAATGTCTTCGCTAATAAAGAGTACAGACAGTGGTTAACTTGGGGTGGCTTACACAACATGCTACACTAGGGTCTCGATTTAATCAGATCCACTCTAGTCAACATCCGCATGGCGGTTGTTTTGGTGGTGTCTGATCAAGCACTAAGCGGCTCCTGGCATTATACCTAAAGCGGACATTGTCATTGGCTGCATGGAGTCGCATTAAGATAAATCCCATGCAGCCTTGTTTACAAGTTCGAACACTGGAATGTGAGATGTAATCTACACCTCGATTATGATAGAAATCCTCATTATTTCGTTGAACGATTTTCTATATTGCCTACACTTTCTCATTCTGAACTTCTAACGCGAGTGGGACAGGTGTGGCCTCATGACAATGATCACAAGCGCAGCTGCTCACTGATTTGACGGCTTCAACGCAGTTCCACCTCCGACAACGTCAAAACATCTGCTATGCTGGTGTCTGCTATCGCCGGTTAATGCTTGATCTGATTGAATCTAGGCCTGGGACTAAAGTATATTGTGATCAGAGGGTATTGTCTGCAGAGGTTTGCCAGTAGGGTCATCATTCAGACCTTGATCAGAGGACTAAACCCAACTGGAGACCAGTAGTCTGATCCAAGGCAACATAAAATGGCCACTCATCTCCATCAAGGGAAGCCTACCAAGTATTGACGTCACTTTCAGACTACAAGAGAACGGAGAGGTCAAGTCTTTTACAGGATAAAATCCCAATGGAACTAGCAGGGAGGGTTGCCTGACTCATTCTGCATTCAACATTGACATGACAATTTCTGTTGCTTTTCCAAAACCACGAGAAGTTGGCATGAATGGAAACAGACCGGCATTCTGGCTCTTTTGATATCACTCCGTATGAAAAACAATATGAGGATGACGGCGATCTCTCATATCCTGAGAAAAAGTGTCATGATGTACATGGTCCTTGGTAATGACGGCAATGAGGCGGTTGCCATGGTGCTAGCCAGGCACTTAATAGGGTGATTCATCATTAGCCGTCTCTGGCGGAGGAGAGCTGGCAGCCACGCTCAAATTGCTGCTGACCAGCAAACTCCTGTGAAAACACCTAGCATCTTTCACACCACGAGTCTGTGTCAAATGGCACCCTATTCCCTATACAGTGCACTACTTTTGACGAGAGCCCCGTGGGCCCTGGTCAAAAGTAGTGCAATATGAAGGCAAGTGTATAGGGTGCCATTTGGGACATAACACACTGTGTTAAACATTGGATGACACTCTCCATTTGTACCCAACTTTCTATTATCCAAATGGCAACCCTTTAGTATTTAGCTCACACTGAAGATTTTCCCATAGGTTCAACACTTGGCATGGTCCCTGGGCTTCCTTGATACAGAGAGAACGTGCCAGACAACAACACTAGTGTATTTAACCGAACATCCTTCTGAATGTTTCAGTGCTGTGGATGACTCATTATTCATGAGGACAACACACCAGCAGCTCAGCAGGGTGCTTTTCTAACAAGGTAAACCAGTTATTCTGAGCATTTTCCCACCTCGTGGTCAATGCGTTGCTGTTGTTTGTGTATCACACCATTGCTGAGGATGTGCGCAACTTTTTTTCCCCTTGCCGTAGTGGGCCCTCTAATGGCAGGCTACATGTGTTATTAGGATCACGTTCACAGTAAGTTTTTTAAACAAATGGGCTATAGAAAAAACCTGAAGGCTACATCTTATATTGTAAACTATTCAAAACAAGCATGAATTATCCGGGAAGCAATTATTATGACGTGTTTGTGTCCCTATTTTGAAAAACGAATTTTAATTTTAACCAAAGAATGAGAGAATCCCTCGTAATTTATTCAACGATTGTGAAACGTTCAAGACAAAACAGGTGCACTTCAAGCAAACCAGAAGTCTTTATTGCACAAAAGGTTCCAGTAAAAAGTGGCGTATGGGCATTTCGTTGAACTGCTGATTCAATATTCCCGATGCGTCATTTCCTTAAAAGGAAACCGTCCACGCATTTTTAATATCTTTCAAATGTATCTTATACGTTTCAATATTTTCTATGCTATTATATATATATATATTAAAGGACGTTATGCATGCTGGAATTACAGAATTATTGTGTAAAAAGTGAGACTCGGTGACTCGGGGCTACTCACCCCGCTCAACGTGGTCTCTAGCGCGTTGCAGCTGGTGGTCTGTCGCTATCTCTCCTATCACTATAAGCATGTAGTAGTTCCCTTGGCTGAAAGGGGGTCCTTGGCGCCGCTGCTCTCCAAGGTCCTGAATTCGCTTCTCGAACCCTAGCTGCGTGCTCTCGTCCTCCTGCACTGCCGAGAGCTCACCTCGAGCAGGGATCTCCATGGCAACAATCCCGAGAGCCTGGGACGGATCTATCTCCATGACAACTTCCAGGAGCACGGTGTGTGCAGGGGCAAAGGTAGGGGAGGGCTCGCGGGGGTATCATAACGTTCACTTTTGGAGCTGTTTACTTCCATTTGATTGGTCTAAATGCCCATGCAGCAGGGTGATGTCACATATTGAGTCATTGGGCATGTTCAAGGGGAGTACCTTGATTTTAGAACTCCACCCCAAAGTATGATTACGTTTAATTCTCAAAGGTACCAATGGGCTGACATCTGCAGCATCTCAAAGTTTATTTTTTAGTAACCTATATAGTCCACTCTGAGAACAAAACACATGCACACACACACGGACATGTGCACACACACAAACACACACATCAAATAGCATTTTAGCAGTTTTTCAAAGTGTTATTGTGTTAGTCTCTGCCCAAGATGGCAGATTAAAGTGCCTGTATAGTACCAGTGTAATTCCAAAGCCACAGCAAACTGCAAATTTGCTAATTTCTCAGACATTTTGGCGATGCCAGCTCATGCCAGGCTCAGACTGGCATTAAACGCAGATAGCTTGCTGCAATGCTGCCTCAGAGATCCGCCCATTGTATTTTTTTCTGGATCTGTCAGACAAGGTAGGATTAATTATGAACATTGGTAAAAATGCTGAGAAAGACTCTAAGCCTTTTTTTGGGTATGTTGTCAACATCAAAGTTAAAATAAATTGAGGGATGTTAAAATATAAAAAGCCTTAGTCATCGTGATATGACTCAACAACACTAATGCAATGTGTCAGATTAAAAGTCTATTGATTTGCCCCGTTTTATTAAGATGGATAAAATGTGGTAAATAAAAATGCAAATATGTAAGGAAGCTCTTTTTTCAGGCTCTAGATGACTTTGCACCCCGTTTCCAATTTCTGATTTGTTCAATGTACTAACCCAGGCAATCTTGCACAGTGGATGAGCTAGGCCTAAAATGATCAGTGGAAAATGAAGTCATCAGTTGCTATTTCCCATTCAGGCCGTGCAGTGAAGTCAATGTAAAGTCCAGTCTTGAAATAGTCTCTTTATTCTCTGCCTAATTCAGCTTTTCTCCTTGTTAAGCTTTGTTTCTGTCCAAAATGGCACCCTATTCCCTTAATAGTCTACTACTTATGATCAGGGCTCATCCACTGTGCAAGATTGCCTGGGTTAGTACATGGGGGGGGGGGGGGGGGGTAATTAACTGTGTGCAATGTCCTGTGTGTGTGCGTGTGCACGCACGTGTGTGTGTAACAGAGAGAGACAGATAGAGACAAAGACACAGACAGGCAGACAGGGGGGGGGGGGGGGGGGTAATTAACTGTGTGCAATTTCATGTGTGTGTGCGTGTGCACGCACGTGTGTGTGTAACAGAGAGAGACAGACAGAGACAAAGACACAGACAGGCAGACAGAGAAGGAAGGAAGTTCAGCATTACAGCGTGATTGAGATTTTAAAGCAATGTTCCCGCGTTAATGGGGACAGCATTCACGGTAAACACTGCATATCAACTCAATCGGAATTGCCTTTCAATTGCTATAGCGCAATCTGTAATGCTTCATTTAACAGCTTTCAATCCAACCTTTTTATTCCAGCAAAGTGCATGTTGGATAAAACATGTCAAATTTGTCGGATAAATTCCAAATTTAGACCAAAATAAATATGCTAGACAAGCTGGGATATTGTGTAGGTAAAATCAATGATGCGAATAAGGAGGAAACGTTTTTCAGCGCAAATATTGATATAATAACCATCGAAGTAAACTTGGGAGTCATGCGATGAATCTCTGTGGTCCTCTCACTATGACTCGGGAAAGCATGCAGTTTATTAGGCACAGATTAAATTAATGATGATGAACTTCACAGGGTGGTGAAAATGAAAGGTGATGAGCTTGATGCTCCTTTCCAATAAATATCGAGGTGTCTTATTCTGGTGACATGATCGATGCTTGGCTGCCGTTTGACAAACATAAATAATATTTATCTTTTGTACGTAACAATCTCTTAATGTAGGCTATACTCGTACTGTCTGTGAGCTGTTGGCTAAGGCGCAATTGCCAAGACCAGAGTGGGCACATTCGCTATATAATGCCACATTTTTTTGTGACAAAACCACCAGGAGAGTTGAAAATGCATGAAAACATATTTAACTTCGATTTTTTTATTCGGTACATTTAACCATAAACGTTATTTGGACATGTACTGCGTCATCATGCAACAACAACAAAATTCTGCAACAAGTACATTTGATGGAAACATCTCTGGCGGGAAAATGCGCATATTGTTTTTATACAGAATTTATTTAGAATATTCGCCAAATTGGATGGAAACCTAGCTACTGAGAGAGACACGAGAGAGAGAGAGACTGAATCAGAGCGAGATTGAATCAGGCATTCACCATTCATAGATTGGTCATTTGAGTACATACACCAAGCAGTAAATGTATAGATAAAGGTACATGTGTATGATACAGCACCGTACAGTGAGTCAGCACTTCATTCCAGCATATTACAGAAACGCCACCATACTGCCCTCTACTGGCAAACATGTCTCTCCTCGATAAAAAAAAAGTATACTCAGTCATTCATGTCTCTGCAGTGCTGCAAGTTATGATAGGTCAAATCCCAAGTTTTTTAGTGAGCTTTCAGCTAAACTTCTAATATAATAATATGCCATTTAGCAGATGCTTTTATCCAAAGCAACTTACAGTCATGTGTGCATACATTTTACGTATGGGTAGTCCCAGTAATCAACCTCACTATCCAGGCGTTGCAAGCGCCATCCTATACCAACTGAGGTAGGTGATGCCATTCCAATAATGTCAAGAATAAGTTAGTATATAACTCCTGAAGATGTGGAGTGTCCTCTGCTTGTCATCAATGACCTTAGGAGTTGGTAAGACAGCACAAACAGATCTGGGTCCAGGCTTTGACTACAACTACCACAACACTATGCTTTGACTACAACTATTGATTGGTAACACCGCAAACTTCCTGGACAGAAAACCACAACAGTATGTTTTGTCTGCAGCTATACAGTTACACAGCCGCCGGCCTCCTTCATGCCTCCCTCCCTTCATTGACTTGCCAAAGATGTTCAGACTCAGAGACTGTTCCTCGCCTCCTCTGACCTTAATTGCTTTGTTTGACTTATAAATAGCTCCCCTGCCGTGTAATGTACCTGTAAAGCGTCAGGAGAATTTCCCTGGGTCTCTGTGTCTGGCCGCCTGTGCTCTGAATGATCAGTGTGCAAGGTCAGGTGGTTGACGGGTTAGCTGGGACACTGTCTGGCCCCATTTGGTGATGGTGGAGAACAGGAGGAGGCTGGGTTGTTATTCTGGGCTGCAGCCAGACTCCCCTGGAGAGAGAAGGATGAGCCTCACCTGCTGTTCGGTCTTTACTGCAAAGTCACTGCAGCCCCAGACAGTGGAGTAATAATAATAATTAGGTGGGTGCTTACATTTGTCCTATTTCTCTAATGTACAAGTTTTTTTTGCATATCCCACTCCCCCTGAGAGTGGGGTCAGAGCCAGGGATTAGCCATTACTGACAGTGACGCTTAGGGTTAAGTGTCTTGCTCAAGGGCACAGACATATTTTTCACCTAGTCGGCTCGGGATTTGAACCAGCAACGTTTCGGTTACTGGTCCAACGCTCCTAACCGCTAGGCTACCTGCCACCCAAGTGGGTCAAGGGCTTAGCTACAGAGAACAACCAATGTACTACATTTGTGAAGAAAATACTTCCCCCCCGCTTCTTAATAATAAAAAAAGGCACTTCCTGCGGCTATGATCAATGAGAAGGTGGCAGAAATCAATGAAGGCCACGCTGCGTTTCAACAATGTCCCCATTCAAATACTTTCGATTTGCATGCTTCCTTCCTAGTTTCCTAAAAGTGTAGAGCACTTCGGTATAGAGAAAGTGTAGAGCGTGTCGGTTCTGATATCACTAGATTGGTAAAAGTAACGCTTCAGAAGCCTTGCTCTTATCTATCCAATCATGTAAGATCAGGGATCACTTCAAGGAAATTATAGAGTTAAGTTTTAACAGGGCCTAAGAATCCAAAGTAGCCCTTTGAGACATCACTAATGAAAAGATCCTGAGTAAACTTACGATCTCAATTTAAACACATACGAATTGTATCAATTAAAGCAACCATTTTTATTAGATAGACACTAAGTTAACTATAAACATTGAAATACAAAAGGCAATATATAATTCTCCACTCCCAATACATTGCAGGCAAATGGTCATATTCACACAGATATTAAGAAAACAAAATATATATTTCAATATCAAGTAACAATGATTCAGAAAATTAAATATTTACCCATTAGTAAACCATTAGCTTGAATATTACATTCTTCATAAGAGTTATTGATTTGCTTAGTTGATCTCAGACAATTGTTACATTTAAACCGAACAATGAATACATACTCTTGTGAAGGTGACAAATGAAAATGACAAAATAGATAGTTTCCATCAATCCATTCACAAATAATTTAGGTGCTGGTCTTCCTCTAGGAAACTTAGGGAAAAATCAATTCTGTTACAGTAGCTAGGTTTCTATCCGAATATTCAAAAATCCGCATAAAAACAATACACACATTTTCCCCACAGGAGTTACGTTTCCATCAAATTGATTTGTGAATAAAATGCTGTGTGTGATGACATAGTGGACATAAAAATAACTTTTGTGGTTAAATCCCCCCCCCCCCTTTTTTTAAGAAAAAAAAAAAAAGTTAAAATGTTTCCATCACATTTTCAACTCAGATTTTTTTGTCACAACAAATGTTGCGTTACATAGAGAATGTGCCCACTATGGTTTTTGCACGTGCGCCCTAGCCAACAGCTCGCAGGTACAGCCTACTACACGATGAGATTACTAATGGACAAAAAGAGCAAGATTATGTTAATTTGTCAAACGGCAGCCAAGCATCACCAAAATAAGACCCTCGATATTTATTGGAAAGGAGCATCAAGCCCATCACCTTGCACTTTCACCACCCTGGGAAGTTCATCATAATTTATTTAAATCTGTAGCCTGATAAACTGCATGTTTTCTCAACAAGCAGTAGTGGGAGGACCTCACAACATGACTCCAAGTTGTTTTTTTCTCTCGATATGGTTATTATTCACCTCTATTGCTCGCGTAATTCATTTAATTGACACAAAAAGAGCCCACCTTGCCTAGAGTTTTTTGTTCTGTCGATATTTAAAAAAAATCTAAACATCTACTTTACACGCATACAAAAAGTTGGATGGAAACCTGGTTAAGAAATACTTTGCTTTGATTTTTTTTAACCACTCAGCACTACTTTATCCAGCTTTGACTGACAACCACTTCCGCCTGAAGTATAAAAAAAGTATCAAAGTGTAGCAAAAAATCTATTTCGCATTGTTCACGTTTAGTCTTAGTGGCAAATCCATAGAATACAACAGAGCAAATCATTTGTAGGTAGGATTAGGAATGTCAGTCTAACTGATACCTTTTTCACACTACTGAGCTAAGCTGAGCTGTACTGGTCTAATTACTCATCCTCCATAGTTGACTGAATCGTACTGGAAAGAACAATGTGGGAAAAAAATACGATACAGGTCGACACAATACTATGAAAAGGTATGTCTCAATTTTCTTTCAATTCTTCCTTCAATCATGTCATTTTCCCCATTAAAAAAAGGTTAAGACTTGGTTACCGTAGGAACCAATGGCAACAGAGGCAAACGCAATAGGTGACACCTCACACAGGCTTTGGTCAAGGCACAGGTCACGGCTTTGGTTAAAGGTGGAGTCCACGCCAAAATCCAAATTTGCCAGATGCCACCATACCGTAAAAGGTGTGACTATCACAGTGGGCCTTTAAATTGTAAGCAGAGTCTATTCCGTGCTATCTGCACTAAGATCCCCATTGGTTTGAGATTGACGCCGACACATTTCTTTGAATGCATGTGTAGTGGGATCACATACATTGTGAAATAGACCACTTTGAGGGTATGAAAACGACAAACTTTGGTTTCGGGGTGAACTGTCCCTTTAAGTTGTATGGGATAGTCTATACTGACAAACCAACCTATAGTCAACCCATTCTTACACAACACCAGTCTCTCATTGCCAAAGCCAATACGCAGACAACAAATACAGAAGGCACTTTCTACCACGTGAAAAGATTGAAAACCAAAGTACCTCGTTTTAACGAGAACTGTCTGAAAAGGCTAACGAAATGTTGTAAATCTGAAAAGGACATTAGATTGTAATGCGCAAGTATAATGGCAAATGTGCATTTAATAATTACAGTAGCCCTGGTAACTAATAACCTAGGTGATTATTATAGTTCTTCTAGACTGAGTGCCCGCTAAACTAAACTTCATACATGATGCTTTTTATTCAGGTATCACCCTACTGGAAGCAAACACTCATTCTCTTCATTAGCACATTGAAATTGAAGGATGCTGAAAAGCCACCCTCGTTGGAGTCCCAACATGTGGTTAATTTACAACAGTCAGACATGCGAGAGGAATATACAAAGACTGAATTGACAACAAGCATGAAGCAAACAAAACACGTCATCTTCTTTATGACACGACCAGGGGACACGTTACACACACACACGCTGGAGAGCATAGCTAAAAGAGAACATTGACACATACACGAACAAAGGGCATTGCAAAAAAAATAAATAATAATAATAATAAAAATAAAAAAAGTGCACACATACTGAAAAACATCGCAAGATTCGCAATCATTCGACTTTCCATTCTGAAAAAGCACAGCGGGGACAAGTTCCTACTCAAGTGCCCTTTTTTTTTTGTTGCTGTCAGGTGACCACAGCTCATATATAAAATTAAAAAACAGATCCCAGATCAGGCTTTACGGAAGCCCCAGCAGACAGACTGCTGGTCAATGGTGGTTTCTTCAACTGAGGCTCCATGGTGTGACCTATAAGGGATTGATGACAGCAGGGTGTGGGGGATCCATCCCCATCCCAGAAAGGTGGTGTGGTGGTGGGCGTTGGATGGCTGGAAGAGGGGAAGGGCGTATCTGGGGGTTAAGTTAGCCCGGCCTGGGTCTAGTTGTTCCCCTGAAAAGCTCCGGAGGCGGCGGAGGAGGCTGCGGAGGTGGCGGCCGTCTGGAAGGACTTGTTGGTGAGCACACCCTGGGAGAACTCCTGCTGGGCCTTCTGGAAGCTGGCCCCGGTACGCCGGTACTGGCTGTGCACCTGGGAAAGGAGGAAACCCAGGCATTAGGGTTTATAGATTCTATACTGATAGGTGTAGAGATGGAAGTGCAATGAACTATGGTATTTGTAGTAGGGCTGGGATGATACCAGTATCGCGATACTCGTTAGTATCGTGGGCAAGGGAACAAAATACAAAGAAGATTTAAATTCTTTAGGAAAACAGCCCTAATGTTGGAAACAAACGTCATTCTGTTGTCATCCAGAGTCACATGGATTTATTTTCCAAGCTCTAGCACACACATTTTACATACAGCAGGTTTTTTTCCCCCATCATTTTTGCCAAAATATCCCAGCATTAATTTGTAGTGCGATGTAGCAATCAGTCTTTATTGTCGAATGTTGAACACAAACTGAGCGAGTACGGTAGTTAATTGTAGTCATGTAGAGTACCAGTCATGTGTTCTAGTAAGAACTGAATTTATTTTTTATTTTTTTATTTTATTTTACCGTTATTTTACCAGGTAAGTTGACTGAGAACACGTTCTCATTTGCAGCAACGACCTGGGGAATAGTTACAGGGGAGAGGAGGGGGATGAATGAGCCAATTGTAAACTGGGGATTATTAGGTGACCATGATGGTTTGATGGCCAGATTGGGAATTTAGCCAGGACACCGGGGTTAACACCCCTACTCTTACGATAAGTGCCATGGGATCTTTAATGACCTCAGAGAGTCAGGACACCCGTTTAACGTCCCATCCGAAAGACGGCACCCTACACAGGGCAGTGTCCCCAATCACTGCCCTGGGGCATTGGGATATTTTTTTTTTAGACCAGAGGAAAGAGTGCCTCCTACTGGCCCTCCAACACCACTTCCAATACCATAGCTTGAACAGAAGTGAACAATGGGATTTGTAGTCATCATGTCTATACAAGTTTATAGTAAAGCACCAGTCATGTGGTCATACTGAAAAAAATGGTGCTCAGTCACAAGTAAAAAAAACTGTTTTGTCCCCAAGTCTGGATATGTACAGTTATAACATACAGGTAGGTACTGTAACGCCACATACCATCTTCAGTAGGATGATTGACAGCACAGCGCAGACGGTGAAGAAGCAAGCCACCACGATCATGATGGCTCCCACTGCCTTGTTGGTGCTGATGATGGTGAATGAGGTGAGCCAACCACTGGAATCAAAGAGAGGGATCAACATAGGGTAATTCGTTTCATTTAGTCTAATATGGGAATGTATTGGCCTATGAAATTATGTTATAAAATGTATGTTATTCACCATTGAACTATTCTGTGGTTTATATTCACAATATTTATAGAATTTCCCAAAATACTCCATTTCATTGATGAAACATGGGGGGGGGGGGGGGGGGGGGGGTTATAAAAAGGTTGGAGTGTATTTTATGAAAAATATTTTCAGATAAATGATATTAACTTATCAACTATTCAAAGCAATGCATCTGTTGAGTTCCGCCAGATTGTACTAAGCTATTCACTTTTGACAGTGAACCACCTGGAGGTCATCCTCAGCGACATACACCATTCTGACTAAGAGCCTAATTGTAAACAAAGTAAGAAGCTTCATGTTTAAATCAGACAAAGGAAAGCACAACTAAACAGATGGATGGGAAGTAAAAAAGACCTGAGGCCTTGGGAGAATCTCACTTGCTTGCATTTCCTTGATTCCCAACCTTCTCATACAACGGGTTCTGAGAAGGAGGTGAGGAAAGAGGACACTAGGAATCAAGCAAATGCAATTTACATTCTCCCCCCTTTTCGAATTGCATTTTTTCAGAAACATGCACTTGGCTGACCTAAACAAATAGGATGGATAGGTGTAAGCAAAATGGTGATGTTTCCACCTAGCTTCACCACAGGACATAGGGGACCTTTCACCATATTGCTCGCTTACACCTACTGTATCTAATTCGCTCAGATCTGCCAACACTGACGATGTAGGGGAGGGGGGGGGGGGGGGTTGTTTCTGGATGGGGTTGTAGTATTGGAAGAGGGCCAGGAGAGGAGAGTTACTGCAGGAAGAGCAGAAGAAGCCAAAGCCTCTCACTTACAGAGGAGTCTTTAGGAGGAACGAGAGACGCTAGTAGGAGGGAATCTGTCAAAGACATGACAAGAAGAGTGAGAGGAGATGGGCGAGAAAAAGAGAGATGGAGAGAAATCTCAAAGTCCGGCATGTACACCTTCGTACACACACACAAAAACACATGTGCACCGCAATCCTCCTCCACCCCCACACATACAGATTGAAGACATGCAACAAACAAAAAAATACATCTATAGCGTCCCATTCAGACCTGTCCCTCAGACCCACCTGTTTCCCCATTTGGGGATGCCGATAGACTGGATGACGAACAACACCACTTGGCAGAAGAACACAAAGAAGAACGAGAAGAAACTGAAGGAGCTGTCCGTCCTGCAAAAGAAGTGAGAGCGAGCACACAGGGTTGAGCGAACTCACATTGGATGTCAATTCAATAACAGAATCAGGCAGTTCTTTGAGAAGTAAAACCCTTCATTTTACACACTACTCTGTGCCTCCGTGTCTGGTCTGTCCCTTACAGGTATTAGGCTAATGGACAGGATGCAATCAACATCAAAAATGTCATGATCATTGTACTACTGGAAAAGAAAACAGGAAACCATTTCTATTGCAAGTATTTTAACCTTCCTTCAACACAATGTTAAAATGTTGTCCACCAGTGCAATGCAAATAAATTGGATGCCAAAATGTGCTTTACGCAAATATGGTAAGAAATGAATTGAGATCAAAACAGGAACACTGTCCCTTTAAGCTATTACATAATTGCAAGTCAACAGTAGGTCAGTCAATCCTGGTACTCACTTGAAGGCCTTGTAGACGGGTCTGTACCAGCAGAGGAAAGAGCAGGGGGCGAACAGGATGAACCAGAGGATGGACAGGCCAAAGTCCACGCCGTACGCGGAATCCGTGGTGAAGCAGGCCAAACATGCCAGCAGGTTGAGGAACAGAGTCACACAGTGGACTGGAGGGAGAGGGTTGTGTTCATTAGGCACCAAATGGAAGAAAACTGACTGAAACATGGTGAGGCAACCTGGTCTCATTTTTGTTTTCCGTTGCAAAACTTATGGAATTGTTTTAAGAGGGTCATACCATGGATCATTTAGCTATCTGATTTGGAAATATATGGCCCGGTACCGGGTTACCTTCAGACGAGTCTTGTGGGCGTTGTAGAGCAAAACATGTACCTCATCTACGTGTTTGTGACAGTCTCAGCTTTTGATGGCGGAGTCATATTAGTTTGTAGCCCAAACCGTTTGGACGCTACAGACAGAAGTTGGCAAATCGGCGGTACCGACTTCAGACGAGACCTGTGAAAACGTATCCTGGTCTGACAAACACCGCTGTGGCTCTGCCACCTTCCACCGAAGATGCAGGAAGGCCGACATGGGAGGATGTGGTGGATTGAGACGCAGCCCATGCAACAAAGGGTATATCTCTAGCTTAAACTGACAGCTTTTTAATGGGGATTTTGTTATTCTGCTTATTAGACTTCCGCGCGGACATAAACTCCATGGGGTATTAAAGGAGGGTGGGCAGTGCGTCACATTACAATATTCCATGAGTCAGCATCTTTGCAGTATTTAACAAAGTAACAAACCAGTCTCTGCGGTAGTACTGCATGCATGCGCGCACACACACACAGACAGTGTACTTACACATCCACAGATAGTAAATCATCTTGCAGACCCTCTGGTACTCCACTGGAATCTCCTCTGAGAAGTCCTGGTAGAAGCAAGGCTTGATGGGAAAGATCTTGGGCAGAGGTGGCCAGTTGTTTTCTTTGCCTATTACAATAGAAATTCATTGATTAACATTCAATCAATCACTTTTTCCAACAGCTCCATTGCAAATGTTTTAAATGTATCCTGATTGATCCTCATCTTTCCCAAGAAGATTTTTCCATTAATGAATTTGAATTTCAATTCACTTCCTGGCTTGCCTGAAATGAAGTGGGCATTGACCCCGTCCCTGCTGTAGAGGTAAATAATGTCAGAGGCAGGGTTGGGGTCAATTCCATTTATTCAGGAAGTACATTGAAATTCAAACTGAAATTCCAGGAATTGTTTGAATTGAAATTGACCCAAAACTTGTTGAGAAGGTAGGATATCTTCAGAGCGTGAGCGGTGTGTACAAGGCGTGGCATGTATAGGGAGAGAATAGAGTGAAGGGGAGTGACCTGTGGAGGCTCCCCTGCTCTGAAGTGCCTGCTCTCTGCGATCCAGCTCTGCTGCCTTCCTCTCCAGCTCCTCCTGCTGCCTCAGCAGGCTGGCCTGGGCTGCAGCCGCCGTGGCCTGCAGAGACAGGAGGGGAGAGAGGACAGGTCACATATTGGCTGTATGGTTCACATACATGTATGATATAATTGTAACGTAATCAATGACTTATCTCATGAAACCACACAAACAGTTTTAGGCAAACAATATATGCTTTTGCTCATGGTAGATGTGTCCCCTTTCTGTCCACTGATGTAATTTCTGGACTATAAATCTGTCCATTTAAGGGACCCCTTTTGGCACCCCCAGAAGCAAAAAAAATCCATATAGCTTAAATCAGTATGGACAGGTGAGACAGTTAAATGTGAAAAAGTCTATATTTTCAGTCTCATGCGAAGACCGATGGCTTTTGGTCTCATAGTGAACTAGTCAATCAATCAATCAATCAATTTTATTTTATATAGCCCTTCGTACATCAGATAATATCTCGAAGTGCTGTACAGAAACCCAGCATAAAAACCCCAAACAGCTAGAATGCAGGTGTAGAAGCACGGTGGCTAGGAAAAACTCCCTAGAAAGTCCAAAACTAGTGACAAGCGCCATCACTGACCTTTGGGCCGGGCTCTGTGGACGGCTGGAGCACGGCAGGCTGGGAAAGGGTCGTGGAAGCCGGAATGGTGGGCCCTGATAGGCCAGCCTGAAACAGGAAAGACACACGGCAGACTGAAAAAAAGTGGGACAAACACCAACACACAATACAGCAATCTGTGATCAATGGGAATCAATCTAGTCCACATCAGTTACTGTAGTTTTGATCAGTGAGTGGTTTGGTTTGTTGTATTACAGAGTGTATGTGTGTTCATGCTAGGGTAAAAAGCAGGTAATCTTACCGTCTGATGGTCTGGGAAAGGGTTAAATTGCTCAATGTGGTCTACACCAGAGTTGGTCACTTGTGTAACTGAGGGATCCTGAAACAAAACAACAAATTGCTCTTCAATATTATGGGCAATTCCACAGTTATGCTTTGACTCCGAATTTTCACGTTAAAAGGTATGCCAAACAAACTATTGATTTCAAAGTTTAACAAATGATACAACTCTATGCACAAGGACTACTTTGAACAATTTACACAGAATTTCACAAAAACACATTTATTGTAAGAATTGCACAGATGCATATTTAATGCGACCACGTTTTCCAAAGAATTCTGTTAAATATCTACTCTGAATTAAGATTCAAAGAATTCTGTTAAATATCTACTCTGAATTAAGATTCAAAGAATTCTGTTAAATATCTACTCTGAATTAAGATTCAAAGAATTCTGCAGAAAGAATGGGATGTCAGCTATGACATGAAAAAAAAAAGTTTTGTTTATTGAACTACAGTAGGTGAATCAGATTTACATCTGGTAACAGAATTACATCATGGGTCCCTGATCTGTACTATATAGAAATGCATGATTCTGGATATTAATATCATTCTCTTCATGGTGATGTATCCTGAATAGGTACACAAAGATAGAAATATGCAATATCCTTCTTTTGCATATTTTGGTCATATTCTACACACTGGCTATTATTGTAAGACCTACTTATTGTGGGTCTTTACTTCAATATTATTCTGTTTTGATCCATTTCTAATAAATGTTAAGACTTTTTCTGGTAGATGACCCTTTATCCATCTGTTTGACCAGAAATAAAAGCCTTTTTCAATCCTGAAAATTAGGAATAAGCAAATGGTTAAAACATTTATATATGCCTTCATTTCTAAAAAAGAAAGACTACTAGCTTTTATTTGACATGCTCCTATTTGACTTCACATGTTGTTGCTCATGGGTCCTTTTAGATGGAAATGCCAATATGCAACACTCATTCTTATTATTACGACATAAATTGTCTCATTGTGATGGCCTATTGATCCATCACAGGAAAGAATGTGACGCAACATTGGCAATGTTCACGTGACGCAAACAGCCTTTCATTTCAGAGCTCACATAAAAGAGATTGCTTATGAATTCTTGTGATATTTCTAGAGGTCGAATAGCTCAAGAAGTTTCATTTCCTGAAGTCAAAAAACAGTGTATCAAAAATGTAAATCAGGGGCAACCACATTCATCCCAGAGTCCAGTTTGACCTGATATTTCAGTGGGCATCAGAGAAAGGATTAATGTTAGCCTAAGCTAGAATAATTCTTTACAGGACCGTTTAGTAAACTTCAAGTAAAGGCTGAATGACCCCTGGCCCGAGAGCAGAGCAATACAAACAAACAAAATCCAGAAGAGACATGGGGGTTGATATGAACAGGTGGGAGTCGGCCTGCTCTCAGCACATGATAATGTGTCAAACATGAAGTCATGTGACATAGGCCTTATACTCTGACTTGCGTAGTAGCCATCCGCCCCTCTGACACACCTGGCAGCTTTCCCAAGCAAGGAGGAAGAGACATCCCTGCCATTTAAGAATTCAATCAGTTAAATAGATGGCAAACCTTGGTAATCATTGGCGACCACAAAAATACGGATACAGTGCATTTGGAGAGTATGCAGACCCCTTCCATTTTTCCACAATTTGTTACGTTACAGCCTTATTCTAAACTGGATATTTTTTATTCTTTTTTTATCCCTCAATCTACACACAATATCCCATAATGACAAACCGAAAACAGGTTTTTAGAAATAAAAAAAACAGAAAGACCTTAACTATTCAGACCCGTTGCTACGAGACTCAAGATTGAGCTCAGGTGCATCCCGTTTCCATTAATCATCCTTAAGATGTTTATACAACTTGATTGGAGTCCACCTGTGGTAAATTCCATTGATTGGACATGATTTGGAAAGGCACACACCCGTCTATATAAGGTCCCACAGTTGACAGTGCATGTCAGAGCAAAAACCAAGCCATGATGTTGAAGGAATTGTCCGTAGAGCTCCGAGACAGGATTGTGCCGAGGCACAGATCTGGGGAAGGGTACCAAAACATCTCTGTAGCATTGAAGGTCCCCAAGAACAGTGGCCTCCACTATTCTTAAATGGAAGAAGTCTGGATTCACCAAGACTCTTAATAGAGCTGGCCGCCCGGCCAAACTGAGCAATCAGGGAGAAGGGCCTTGGTCAGGGAGGTGGCCAGGAACCAGAAGATCACTCTGACAGAGCTCCAGAGTTCCTCTGTGGAGATGGGACAACCATCTATGCAGCACTCCACCAATCAGACCTTTATGGTAGAGTGGCCAGACAGAAGCCACTCCTCAGTAAAAGGCACATGATAGCCCGCTTGGATTCTGTTCTGATGAAACCAAGATTGAACTCATTGGCCTGAATGCCAAGTGTCACGTCTGGAGGAAACCTGGCACCATGCCTACAGTGAAGTATGGTGGTGGCAGCATCATGCATCATCCATTTTTCAGTGGCAGGAGACTAGTCAGGATCGAGGGAAAGATGAACGGAGCAAAGTACAGAGGGATCCTTGATGAAGTCCTGAGCACTCTGGAGCAGGTTCTCAGACTGGGGCGAAGGTTCACTATCCAACAGGACAACAACCCTAAGCACACAGCCAAGACAACGCAGGCGTGGCTCCGGGACAAGTCTCTGAATGTCCTTCAGTGGCCCAGCCAGAGTCCGGACTTGAACCCGATGGAACATCTCTGGCGAGAACTGAAAATAGCTGTGCAGCGATGCTCCTCATCCAACCTGACAGAGCTTGCGAGGATCTGCAGAGAAGAATGGAAGAAACTCCCCAAATACAGTTGTGGCAAGCTTCCAGCGTCATACCCAAGAAGACTGTAATCGCTGCCAAAGGTGCTTCAACAAAGTACTGAGTAAAGGGTCTGAATACTTATGTAAATGTGCTTATATATATATATACTGCTCAAAAAAATAAAGGGAACACTTAAACAACACAATGTAACTCCAAGTCAATCACACTTCTGTGAAATCAAACTGTCCACTTAGGAAGCAACACTGATTGACAATAAATTTCACATGCTGTTGTGCAAATGGAATAGACAAAAGGTGGAAATTATAGGCAATTAGCAAGACACCCCCCAAAACAGGAGTGATTCTGCAGGTGGTGACCACAGACCACTTCTCAGTTCCCATGCTTCCTGGCTGATGTTTTGGTCACTTTTGAATGCTGGCGGTGCTCTCACTCAAGTGGTAGCATGAGACGGAGTCTACAACCCACACAAGTGGCTCAGGTAGTGCAGTTCATCCAGGATGGCACATCAATGCGAACTGTGGCAAAAAGGTTTGCTGTGTCTGTCAGCGTAGTGTCCAGAGCATGCAGGCGCTACCAGGAGACAGGCCAGTACATCAGGAGACGTGGAGGAGGTCGTAGGAGGGCAACAACCCAGCAGCAGGACCGCTACCTCCGCCTTTGTGCAATATATAAATATAAATAATTTTGAAAAAAACATTTTCTAAAAACCTGTTTTTGCTTTGTCATTATGGGGTATTGTGTGTATATTGATGAGAAAATGTATCAATTTTAGAATAAGGCTGTAAACGTAACAAAATGTGGTAAAAGCCAAGGGGTCTGAATTCTTTCAGAATACACTGTATGTTTGAGGTAGTTTGGGAAACAAATGATGACGGCAGAAACATACATAAGCCAAATAATGATAATAAGGTGTAGGCCTAACCAACAAGAAATACAAGACGGGACGCTCTCTCAACAATACAGTAATAACAACTAGGGAGTGGTGTTGTCTATAGAGAAACCAGTGAACTAGCCTAGCAGCCTACTAGAAAGTAGACTTTGACAACGTCACACCAGACATTCCTATATAGGCTACCCTGGCAGTGTGTATGTCAGGGGTGTCAAACTCAATCCACGGAGGGCCTAGTGTCTGCAGGTTTTTGGTTTTTCCTTTCAATAAAGCCCTAGACAACCAGGTGTGGGGAGTTCCTAACTAATTAGTGATGTTAATTCATCAATCAAGTACAAGGGAGGAGCGAAAACCCGCAGACACTCGGCCCCCCGTGGAATGAGTTTGACACCTGTGGTGTATGTGGTCACCAATGATTACCAAGGTTTTCCAGTTTCACAAACCCACAGCTAAGGCAAACTCATATCTAATCCAACGGCGAGTCAGACTTCATATCCAAATTCATAATTGAGTAATAACGCCCAGAATTGCAATATCAGAGATGTGAACAGCAGCTGTGAACTGTAGGCTGAGCTATTTGTTCAGGCACATACACACCCTACAAGCAAACAGTCAGTACCATTGCGAACTAGAGACAGTGACAATACAGGAAGAGCGATCGCTTTGCAACTATTAGCTACCATTGAAGTAAATTGTAGGTCTGAATCAAAATGTGACGTGGTTACAGTAATACTGTTTTTCACTCTACGAGTAGCAAACACAGAGCGTGCTATATAGCCTACTTGGTATTTGGTTTCTGTAAGTTCTGATTGAAACAGCGGATATGATTCGTTAAGCCTAGATTTTGCATTCTGTCAACATTACACACTAGGCCAGTCCTTTAACTGATGGCAAACGTAAAATTGGTATTGTACACTAAAGTATGCAGCATTCTATATGCAGAGGTATTGTTAGAATATACTGTAAAATACTCAAATGGGACAATGCAACCACCCTACTGTTTAATGGACTTACCAGCTGTGGCTCTAGCCAATAGAAGAAGTTTGCCCTACTCTACATAGTAGTCACAGGAAACATTACAGAGTTTTGCAGCGTTGCAAGATCTGTAGCATTCATTCTGACAAGTTCAGCCTACTGCTCTAGATCAAAAAGCATTGATATTCATGCCCAGCCTATATGCCATCTCGCTGCTGTGCAATTGAGTTTGTTCAGCTTATCTCGCTCACACTTCCTTGATGGTCAGTGTGGCCATAAGCTTGTTCAATTCATTTTGTTAAAGTCTATAGAGAGATAGGCCCTTTGTAAAAGGTGCAGCTGAACTGTAGACCTACAACCTAGACATCATGGAAGCTATGAAGTCAGTCCACACAGCCTGGTGTCAAACTAGACGTAACATAGTACAGTAAACGTACATCCTCAAATTACACTGAACAAAAATATAAAACACAACATGTAAAGTGAAGTCACCAGAAATGTCACCCATTGAGGATGTTTGGGATGCTCTGGATCAACGTGTACAATAGCATGTTCCAGTTCCCACCAATCTCCAGAAACTTCGCACAGCCATTGAAGAGGAGTGGGACAACATTCCAAAGGCCACAGTCAACAGCCTGATCAACTCTATGTGAAGGGGATGAGTCGTGCTGCATGAGGAAAATGGTGGTCACACCAGATACTGACTAGTTTGCTGATCTACGCCCTTACATTTTTTTTTTTTTTACGCCCCTATAATTTTTCTTAAGGTAACTGTGACCAACAGATGCATATCTGTATTAACAGAAATCCATAGATTAGGGTCTAATGAATTTATTTAAATTGACTGATTCCCTTATATGAACTGTAACTCGGTCAAATCTTTGAAATTGTTGCATGTTGCATTTATATTTTTGTTCAGTATATGTGTACACTTCTGTGTGTGTGCGCGTGCATGTCTGTGTGTAGTGTTTTTGTGTACCATTTTAATTAGGAAAGCAACAGTATTCTGATGCCCTGTGTATTTACTTGAGAGTGAGTGTAAGACTATGTATACATGTCTGTCTACCTGTGAAATGTAAGTCTGTAAAATCTTTGAAATTGTAGCATGTTGCATTTATATTTTTGTTTCGTATAGAATTATATTTTATGTCATCATGAATCTCATCACGGTCAACTTTAGCAACTTCTTACTACCTTTTAGCTACTAGGCATGTTAGCTAACCCTTAACCCCGCTAACATTAGCCACCTAGTTAACGTTAGTGTTAGCAAGGATGCTTCAGAAGAGATCGGAAACTCCATCGTATTTTGTATATTGCCCATGCTACTTCAATTGTATGCGGTGCATTCTGGGCTATTTTGGGACAAAGATTTGTCCTTCAAGGAGTGAATGGGAGTCAGTTGAGCACTAGCTCAACAACCCAACATTAGCATGAATTTCATCAACATCACAAATATTTTCCGAGATGTGAGATGATTAACTTGCTATCTGTATTATTGTATAGCTTTGGTATCGTGACATTACGTTCTGTCAGGGAAAATAGGCACGTTTCTCGACTCATAACCTGACTCTGAGAAGGGATTGCGTGACAATTATCTTAGCAACCGCGTGATGCGGTATGACAACGAACGCAATTGGTCGATAGTCTGCTGCTTGGGGTATTATATATTTATACAATCCTCCATAGATTGAACAATGGGGTTCCGATCTCCTTTCTCTAATATCTCTGGTGTTAGCAACCTAACTAATGTTGCCCCAACAAATATGAATTTGTAACATATCATACGCTTTGCAAATGCATAACATATCATACAAAATGGATTATTGACATCCACAAATTAATGCATAGCATATGAAACGGAACATATCAGCCCAATTGGAGTGTATCGGATTTACATTTACTATATGTCTACCCCCGAGTCCAGGTTGGTCCCCACCTAAAGGTAAACTGAATTCTGTAGGTTTCGGTTTATGAAAAACAGATACAGACAATGTGCTCACTAACAGTAGCCTACCCTAAGAACGTATAGCCTATGTCATGGCGTGCTAGCTAACTTGTGGAATTCCATATTATTTTGAAAAGAAGTAGTAGACCAGTCTATCAGCTTGTAAACTATTTCCTTGATCAAATTTGCATTTATCCACATTTGCAACTTCCTGTATCTGAGAGAACGGCGAAACCCCACCCTCGTTTGCAGACAATGACAAATTAGAAGCTGAAGCTTTGTCAATCATGCCACGTCGTTCGAATTAAACCCAGAATACACCCAACAGGTTTCTTTGTGTTACTTTTGAGCAAATAATGGTTAAAAGTTAGCAGCAACTTTGTATCAACTCTAGTGTGGAATGAAAGGGTCTTACTTGGAAAGGGTTGACATTGGACGAATCTGCAAATGGGTTATCATCAAATCCCGACATTTTAATGGCGTTTTATAGATCTCCTCAAAGTATAAACAATACACAGTCCTATCGTTTGATATGCTCCTTTTTATCGCACTGGTAACTTCCTGAAATGGAGTTTAGTGCGCAGACGTTGGTTACGTAAGAGATGACGTCTACCTACGTCATTTGGCTATTCAAGTAAGACCCCACCTTTAGATCAAAATGGGTGTTTTGGGAGACGTCATGTCTCCGATTTATTTACAAAACAAATAGACAAAACATTTGTGCATGTCTTTAGTACTATTTTGAAACAATTCGATGTGTATTAACGGCACTAGGCAGACCTATGGTTAAAAATACAATCATTTGTAAATTTCCCCCCTTTAGGCTAATGTTAACATGGTCATGGTAGATTCTTTTTTTTTAAAGAAACTATTATTTTAATTTGATCCGTAAACTTTAGCAGAGGGAAATACATACATAAAGGTGGGTTGAAAGTAACATATACATGCCACGTTCAAAACAACTGGGAACTCAGAACTCGGAAATCTCCAATTGATTTTCAGGTCGGAAAGTCGGAGCTCCAGAAAGATGACAGAGTATCCGTCTTGATATTCCGAGTTGGATGACCATTAAAAAAATGTTTCTCCAGTGTTCCCGTTTGTCTTGAACACACTGAAGTCGGAAGTCAGAGATTTCCGAGTTCCCAGTTTTTTTGAACGCGGCATAGGATGAGCCCATGGTCATATCAAGACGTCAGAACTACAGTGATAGCCGACGTTGCAGCCATGGAGGAAGTAAGAGGTGAGACATATTTCTCCTTTTTTGTATTGATTTAATCCGTAAAATGCCTTTAATGACACTGTCACATGTAGCGACAATGTCGCTATATAACAGCAATCGAACAGCAGAGCATGTTTTCGTATTTAAATGTGAATGAAGTAAAGCAACTTCGTGCGCAAACATCCATTGAAATTTTAGCAGAGATTACGTTTACTGCACGCGAGCCACCTTCATAATAGAGCACACAAACGCATTAGTTATCGTGTATTGTATAGCATACTGAAAATGAGAACACATGATTTACACGAGATATATTCCAATTAAAAGGTTGAGTTCAATAACCTATAAAATAACTGATGGTTTGCTTTCAATGAACGCTGCAGATTCAGCAGTGTGGAGGGACTTACTCAAAAGTGCAATTCTCAGTCATATTGTAGACTTGTGATACAATTGGTGTGCATGTTGTTCATATTGAAAGTTACTGACTGTCTTTGTTTTCTCATTTTACAGTATTCCCGCTATCCTGTGCAGTGCAGAACTATGCATGGGGGAAGGTCGGTCTGGACAGTGAGGTGGCCAAACTGGTTGTTGGTGGGGATACCTCGGCTGTCATTGAAGCTGACAAACATTATGCCGAGGTAAGATTTAGACAGTGGTGAACCGTGATTATTGGACCTAGGCCTTTAGCGGGGTAAAAAATATTCCAAAACGTCAAACTTCACCAATAGTCTAGCGATGACAATAGTGACACATCTAAGGTGACCATAATTTGCGCACTCCGTGTAGGAGAGAATAGTTTTTATAAAAACACATATACACGCCCACAAGCAAGGGAGCAGTCACACACAGCATACTGTTAAAAGCGACCCATTCATTAAAGGCCAGTAGGCCCCCAATCATGACAAAAACATTAAGCATTTCCAAATTGAAATTTACAATGTACTTCCCATTGCGCACGTCTTATCACGCTCAGCACACAAAGTAACCAGTGATCTAAAGTATAAATGCAACAATTTTTCACGCATTATTTTCAAAGAGTGAGCAAGTGACCTGCAAAAAACAGTGCCACTCACCAAATGATGATCATTTGAAACAGAACTTATTTTTGAAAGTTAATCATGAAGGGCGATGTTAACAAATTAGCAAAAACATCCTAGCACAACAAAAGCTAGCTAAACCAAAGGAAAACTAGGCTACTGCTCATGCTCTCAGGAATGATGTGTCTAGGCCTTCAAGAAGTTGGGAGTAAAACATTTTTTTAAAGAAGAGCTAGTAAAAATAGTCCCACTCATTGCAAGTCAAAATGTTATTGGTTGATTTACATGTCACTCCAAAATTCTGCCCTAATACAGTTCATTCCTATGTGAAGACTCAATAGCTAGATTAAGCTAAATTAAGTTGTTTTAAGATGGCGTTTCTTGGAGAAAATAACATGTACAGTTTGAGCTACTCCAAGAAGTGATGTTGCATGCTAGCATAGTGCTGCCCCCTCTCATTCAGTAATTTTAAATGAAGACCGACCGGGGTACTGCAGGCTGCCATTAAAAACCTCTTCAGGATCCGCCCCTCTTTCAATTTTTGCCTAAAATGACATACCCAACTCTAACTGCCTGTAGCTCAGGACCTGAAGGAAGGATATGCATATTCTTGAAACCTTTTGAAAGGGAACACTTTGAAGTTTGTGGAAATGTTAAATTAATGTAGGCGAATATAACACATTAGATCTGGTAAAATATGCTTTTTTTTGTATCTTTGAAATGCAAGAGAAAGGCCATAATGTATTATTCCAGCCCAGGTGCAATTTAAATTTTGGCCGCTAGATGGCAGCAGTGTATGTGCAAAGTTTTAGACTGATCCAATGAATCACTGTATTTCTGTTCAAAATGTTGTATCAAGACTGCCCAACTGTGCCTAATTGGTTTATTCATCAATTTTCAAGTTCATAACTGTGCACTCTCCTCAAACAATAGCATGTTATTTTTTCACTGTAATAGCTACTGTAAATTGGTGAGTGCAGTTAGATTAACAAGATTTTAATCTTTCTGCCAGTATCAGATATGTCTATGTTCTTGTTACTTACAACCTCAGGCTAATCACATTAGCCTATGTTAGCTCAACCGTCCCGCGGGGGACCCACCGTTCCTGTATAGGTTGCCAAAGTGGGGTACCTAGTCAATTGTTCACCTGAAATGTGTCTTCTGCATTTAACCCAACCCCTCTGAATCAGAGAGGTGCATTAGCAAGTAAATTATACTCTTCTGTGTGATTTTTTAAATAATTGGTTCAAGGACATGCATCTGGTCTATTAAAAGCTATTATTATTATTATTATTATTACCATGATTCTCTTCTAAACATTACATTTTTTTACACAAAGATTGACAACGAATATCTGCCTTTTCCCATTCAATATAATGGGGGATCCTGTTTTCCGCTAACAATGCCTGCAGTACCGTGGCTTCAATGAGAGGAGGCAGTCGTTCTCCCCTGTAAATGGCAGATGTCCACCCCCCAAAAAATCCTGATTGGATATTTTTTTCTCTTCAGTGTTAACCTTTCCCTTTTCAATACAAACTGAATAGAAATCAGAATAACATTTTAAATTATAGAAAATATTTAAATGACATTTTAATAAAGAATCAATCACTTTATAAATCCTTATGCTCTCTCTGAAGGTGTAGCCAATGGCGTTTTTCCCCCTTCCAATGTATTATTCCTGTCCTGCAGATATTTAAAAAAAAAAAATTGTTTTATTACAAAGCCCTTCAGGACTTTGGCTGAGAGTCTCTTACCCTTCAAGCTCCCCCTGTCACAAGTCATTCTTTATTTAGCTTCAGCTTCACAGGGAGTGTTTATCATAAAGGCTAATAGGTCTGAGTGTGGGAGTGGGGACATTTTGTCCAAGTGAAACGCATAGTCACATGCTATTGTGAATGGGCAAATGTATTTTCATACTCCGCAATCAGCATCCATAGTCAATAGCCTGGGTGCCTTCTCCTGTTTGAGACAATCCTCTGGTGCTAAACAATAGCTTCCTAGGATGGCACCTAGGCTATCGTATATGCATTGAAGATCATTCTATTGAACTGTGTTCATATCCTGTTTGTCATTGCATGTTATTGACATTTTCATACTTAAAAGACCTTTAATTAATTTAGTTTTTTATCTTTGAAAAACTTGATCACAATGGATGATGAAGCTAAATCACAAAGTGATGTTAACTCTGTTTTTATATATATTTAAAGAGTCACACACTCCATATGTATAACCTCCCAGTAATTTATTGGGTAAAAAAGACCCTGAAGAAGGAACAGTGATGCTGAAACGTTGTTTTACCCAATATATTACTAGGAGGTTATACACTGCTCAAAAAAATAAAGGGAACACTTAAACAACACAATGTAACTCCAAGTCAATCACACTTCTGTGAAATCAAACTGTCCACTTAGGAAGCAACACTGATTGACAATAAATTTCACATGCTGTTGTGCAAATGGAATAGACAAAAGGTGGAAATTATAGGCAATTAGCAAGACACCCCCAATAAAGGAGTGGTTCTGCAAGTGGTGACCACAGACCACTTCTCAGTTCCTATGCTTTCTGGCTGATGTTTTGGTCACTTTTGAATGCTGGCGGTGCTTTCACTCTAGTGGTAGCATGAGACGGAGTCTACAACCCACACAAGTGGCTCAGGTAGTGCAGCTCATCCAGGATGGCACATCAATGCGAGCTGTGGCAAGAAGGTTTGCTGTGTCTGTCAGCGTAGTGTCCAGAGCATGGAGGCGCTGCCAGGAGACAGGCCAGTACATCAGGAGACGTGGAGGAGGCCGTAGGAGGGCAACAACCCAGCAGCAGAACCGCTACCTCCGCCTTTGTGCAAGGAGGAGCAGGAGGAGCACTGCCAGAGCCCTGCAAAATGACCTCCAGCAGGCCACAAATGTGCATGTGTCTGCTCAAACGGTCAGAAACAGACTCCATGAGGGTGGTATGAGGGCCCGACATCCACAGGTGGGGGTTGTGCTTACAGCCAACACCGTGCAGGACGTTTGGCATTTGCCAGAGAACACCAAGATTGGCAAATTTGCCACTGGCGCCCTGTGCTCTTCACAGATGAAAGCAGGTTCACACGCACATGTGACAGACGTGACAGAGTCTGGAGACGCCGTGGAGAACGTTCTGCTGCCTGCAACATCCTCCAGCATGACCGGTTTGGCGGTGGGTCAGTCATGGTGTGGGGTGGCATTTCTTTGGGGGGCCGCACAGCCCTCCATGTGCTCGCCAGAGGTAGCCTGACTGCCATTAGGTACCGAGATGAGATCCTCAGACCCTTTGTGAGACCATATGCTGGTGCGGTTGGCCCTGGGTTCTTTCTAATGCAAGACAATGCTAGACCTCATGGGTCAGCAGTTCCTGCAAGAGGAAGGCATTGATGCTATGGACTGACCCGCCCTTTACCCAGATCTGAATCCAATTGAGCACATCTGGGACAACATGTCTCGCTCCATCCACCAACGCCACGTTGCACCACAGACTGCCCAGGAGTTGGCGGATGCTTTAGTCCAGGTCTGGGAGGAGATCCCTCAGGAGACCATCCGCCACCTCATCAGGAGCATGTCCAGGCGTTGTAGGGAGGTCATACAGGCACGTGGAGGCCACACACACTACTGAGCCTCATTTTGACTTGTTTTAAGGACATTACATCAAAGTTGGATCAGCCTGTAGTGTGGTTTTCCACTTTAATTTTGAGTGTGACTCCAAATCCAGACCTCCATGGGTTGATAAATTTGATTTCCATTGATCATTTTTGTGATTTTGTAGTCAGCACATTCAACTATGTAAAGAAAAAAAGTATTTAATAAGAATGTTTCATTCATTCAGATCTAGGATGTGTTATTTTTGTGTTCCCTTTATTTTTTTGAGCAGTGTACATATGGAGTGCGCGTCTCTTTTGTTTTTACAGCTTACAGTTTATTCTCAGTTAGTCAGCACCTCTACACTAAATAATATTCTCTGCACCAGCTCATGCTTTTTATTAAACTGTTTTAAAAGAGAAATACTCTTGTATGGTCAATGATGAGGCCCCTCCCTGTGTGTCTTGCAGCTGTGGATGGGCGCTCACCCCAAAGGCGACGCCCTCATCAAGGACAACCGGATAGCCCAGAGGACGCTCGGTCAGTGGATTGCAGACTACCCAGCATGCTTGGGGTCAAAAGTCAAAGACACCTTCCAGGGCCAGCTTCCCTTCCTCTTCAAGGTCCTGTCGGTCAACACCGCTCTGTCCATACAGGCCCATCCGAACAGGGTAAGTCCTGGGTCGTGTTCATTTGGGCACACTGTAGCACAGCATTTTGCAGTGGCAAATTAAAACAAGGGTTTCATGTCTGCTGACCAACCCAAAAAACCAAAGTAAGGGGAGGGGGTTACATGTATTTATCTCAAGTAGATATGGTGAATTTTGTTGCGTTTCTATTCTAAATTTGTTTCATTTTGCTAATCAAATGGCTCTTTTCCCATTGGCTCTAACACCAGGAGTTGGCTGGACGGCTCCATGCTCAGTTTCCAGAGCATTACCCTGACAACAACCACAAGCCTGAGATGGCTGTCGCACTCACCCATTTTGAAGGCCTCTGTGGCTTCAGGCCCGTGGAAGAGATCATTGGCTTTCTCAAATGTGAGTCCCATATCTTGCAGACTGTCCATTATCAGTGTTTTAAAGTCCATGTTTTTAAAATGCATTCAACAGCACAGCAGCTCAGTTGAGGGATTTCCTTCACTTTAAGATAAATTAAGTAGAGATCAATGATGCTCAGTAATCCCTTTTAAAGCGATAGTTCATTTGAAGTGTTGGCTCATTTTCGACTTACCTAGGGTCTTTCCTCCCAACTATTTTTAAGTTTGTTACCTGGTTATTTAGCGACATCCAGAATATTCTGGCTAGCATCTTTTGAGAATATAGCAATGCTAGTGGAAACGGATTGTATAACTTAGCAGTGCATTCAAAAGTATGGGGAATGCGGGGGAGTGGACCAAAAATGGCACCACTCTCTGTGGGAGGCAAAGCCCTTTCCCCACGCTTTTTTTTATGTACAGCTAACTGTTACTGTTCAAATTGTAGGAAATGTACTTTAAAACTGCACATGTTTCTCTCCGCCGCCAAATCGTGCTTAGGGCCCCCAAAAGGCTAGAGCCGGCCCTGACTGTTACAATCCATCCGAGGATTGTATTCAAGTTTGCTAAGAGTGTAAAATGTGTGTCCCCCAGCCGTGCCAGAATTCCACGCTCTTGTAGGGAATGAGGCGGCAGAGGAGCTGGTGAGCAGTATAGGGGACGCGGGCCGCACCTCGCTGGCCCTGAAGAAGTGCTTCACCCGCATGATGAACTGTGAGAAGAAAGTGTTTGTGGACCAGCTCAACATGCTGGTGAAAAGAGTCACTGAGGAAGGTGAGCATCAAACAATAAGTATTTTGTTTTTGTGACACCTTATACTTCCTCATGTAGGTAGACACCAACTATCTTGGTCCCAGATCTGTTTGTTCTGTAATGCAAACTCCTATGGTCGTTGACATGTCAATCCAAACATGACCTATTTGGCAACAGCCGATAAAAGTTGCCAAGAAAGCACAAACAGATCTGGGACCAGGCCTCAACTTTCTTGCGTAAGTTTAAAAAAAAAAAGGTTATCTTTTTATAATAACAGGGGTTAAAGTTCTATGTCACTGCGACAGAGTTCCATTATATGGATTTTGGAGAGGTTGTTTTTGAGATCAGTGTAAATCTTTTGAAAGAAGTTTTGTCAAATGTATTTTGAAAGCAGTTTTGGTTTTTGTTAAAGAGGTGGATCTCAGTTTTAAATGACTGTTTATTTCTCTACTTCAATTGCGTGCGTGATATCGTTTTATAAATGCTGTTTTACTACTGGAGCATCAAGCATGGTTTAGGGAGGTGCCGCTGCACAACATACTTCTTAAAGGTGTAATGATATCCAGTGCATTCGGAAAATATTCAGACCCCTTGACTTTTTAAACATTTGTTACGTTACAGGCTTATTTTTGAAAATGGATTAAATGGGGGGGGGGGGTTTGCCCTTCAAATCTACACACAATACCCAAATAATGACAAGGCAAAACAGGTTTTTAGAAATATTTGCAAATGTATAAAAAATCAAAAAACATTTTACACAAGTATTCAGACCCTTTACTCAGTACTTTGTTGAAGCACCTTCGGCAGCGATTACAGCCTCAAATCTTTTTGGGTATGATGCTACAAGCTCGGCACACCTGTATTTGGGGAGTTTCTCCCATTTGTCTCTGCAGATCCTCTCAAGCTCTGTCAGGTTGGATGGGGAGCGTTGCTGCACAGCTATTTTCAGGTCTCTCCAGAGATGTCCGATCGGGTTCGGGCTCTGGCTGGGCCGCTGAAGAACATTGAGACTTGTTCTGAAGCCTCTCCTACGTTCTCTTGGCTGTGTGCTTAGGGTTGTTGTCCTGTTGGAAGGTGAACCTTCACCCCAGCCTGAGGTCCTGAGTGCTCTGGAGCAGGTTTTCATCAAGAATCTCTCACCTTTGCTACGTTCATCTTTCCCCAAACTCCAAGCAGGCTGTCATGTGCCTTTTACTGAGGACTGGCTTCTGTCTGGCCACTCTTTGATTGATGGAGTGCTGCAGAGATGGTTGTCCTTCTGGAAGGTCCTCCCATCTCCACAGAGGAACTCTGGAGCTCTGTCAGTGACCATCGGGTTCTTGGTCGCCTCCCTGACCAAGGCCCTTCTCCGCCAATTGCTAAATTTGGCCTTCTTCCATTTAAGAACGAAGGAGGCCACTGTTTTCTTGGGGACCTTCAATGCTGCAGAAATTGTTTGGTACCCTTCCCCAGATCTGTGCCTCGACACAATCCTGTCTCGGAGCTCTATGGACAATTCCTTCAACCTCATGGCTTGGTTTTTGATCTGACATGCACTGTCAACTGTCTGACCTTATATAGATGGGTGTGTGCCTTTCCAAAGCATGTCCAATCAATTGAATTTACCACAGGTGGAGTCCAAGTTTTTAGAAACATCAAGGATGATCAATGGAAATAGGATGCACCAGAGCTCAATTTTGAGTCTCATAGTAAGGGGGTCTGAAATACTTATGTAAATAAGGTATTTCTGTTTTTTATTTTAAGACAGTTGCTTTGTCATTATGGGGTATTGTGTGTAGATTGAGGAAAACAATTAATTTAATCAATTTTATATTAAGACCGTAACATAACAAAATGTGGAAAGTCAAGGGGTATGAATACTTTTATAGGCACTGTACTTTGTAATAAATTATGAATCATTCAATCAAATTCAATTTCTATGTACTCATAATAATAATAATAATAATCAGGATATTGTGTGTACATTTTACAGCCACTATGCTGTGTCAGTTAGGCTTCATGTGATCATGCTTATAGCACATCTGACCATGCATGGGCTCCTAAATGCATGGTTCAATATGTTAAAGTCATTCAAACATCATTTTTACCAATATGTTATTGGGCTCATTTCTGGAGGTCAAATGTATATTTTATATGGTGTCAGCATAATTAGAAAAAGTATCATTTTGGAGTAGAATGTTCTTTTTAAAAGTTCCTAGAACTTTTCCTAGGTTCCTAGAACTTCCTTCTCTGTCCTGCTACATACAAATTCTCCCAGGGAGAACCCCAGACCCACTAAGGGGACTGGAATTGGTCAAACTCGCAGTTTAATACATGTACAAAATTGTCCTCTTTCCCTAAAAGCATGATGGCCATGACTTTCTTACATGAAAGGGGAGGTTAACTTGGCCCCAAACAATTTTTTTCTTCCTTTAACCCCTGTAATCAATAGTGCATGAATGTGGGCATAAATTATATACTCCTTGAGATTGACTAAGCATTATGCAGTAGAAAATATACAAGGTTTCCAAAGGACCTCTTGCATCAAGACAGCTTTCTATGTAATATCAAACTTTCATTTATCCAGGTTAGTCTTATTGAGATACAAATCTTGTTCAGTAAGAAACACTCATTTTTATTTTCTGTAGCAAAACATTTTCGTTGCATGCCCTAATGAACACGACCCTATGTTAAAGGCTTTTGTTGTACCTCATTCAGCTGCTGCAGGGAAGGACACATCGGGCAGTAACAGTGAACTGTTGCTCCGGCTCCACTCCCAGTATCCGGGTGACATCGGCTGTTTTTCCATCTACTTCCTAAACCGCATGGTGCTGGAGCCAGGCGACGCCATGTTTCTGGGTGCCAATGAACCACACGCGTACCTCAATGGAGGTCAGGGGTCAACCAGTCAGCTTCTTAGAGTTAACTAGATGTATTGATAAGCTGTTAGTGCATTTCCACTGTACTCTATATATACAAAAGTATGTGGACACCCCTTCAATATAGTGGTTTGGCTATTCCAGCCAGACCCGTTGCTGACAGGTGTATAAAATCCAGCACACAGCCATGCAATCTTCATAGACAAAAGTTAGCTATAGAATGGCCTTACTGAAGAGCTCAGTGACTTTCAACGTGGCACTGTCATAGGATGCCACCTTTCCAACAAGTCAGTATGTCAAATTTCTGCCCTGCTAGAGCTGCTCCGGTCAACTGTAAGTTCTGTTATTCTGAAGTTGAAACGTCTAGGAGCAACAATGGCGCAGCCTCTTAGTGGCAGGCTACACAAGCTCACAAAACAGGACCGCCGAGTGCTGAGAAATCGCCTGTCCTCAGCAGCAACACTCACTACCGAGTCCCAGACAGCCTCTGGAAGCAACGTCAGCTCAAGAAATGTTAGTCGGAAGCTTCTTGAATGGGTTTCTGTGGCCGAGCAGCTGCACACAAGCCGAAGATCAACATGTGCAATGCCACATGTTGGGGGGGGACTCCATATTAATTCCCATGATTTTGGAATGAGATGTTTGATGAGCGGGTGTCCACATACTTTTGGCCATGTGGTGAATAATACAGTAGATGAGTTATTGTTTAGTGTGGTGGTTTAGTGTGGTGGTATGCACACAGCCATAGAAACATGTTTCCCAGGTGTTGGATTAGTGAGAGAATAATGTAGAAGTGAGAGAAATTATTCTGCACAATTGTATAGCTTCCAAAGTATAGAGCTTCAGACTGATTTTAAACTACACTTTTGGAGCTATATCTGTATGTGGATCTGTTTGTTATACAATGAGATTACCTATTGAAATACATTTTAAAATATGACTGATTTATTATGTAAAGTTACAATGAATCTCAAATTCATTGAGAATTCTCAATGAATTCATATTTACATATTTAAATTTTTACATATTTTTTAATTTGAAGTGAACTTGAAAGAAAGTGTCCTATATCCCATTCTCTCTCTCATAATGCTATTCAGACTGCATCGAGTGCATGGCCTGCTCGGACAACACGGTGCGCGCCGGCCTGACGCCCAAGTTCATCGACGTCAACACCCTGTGTGAGATGCTGGACTACAGCCCCGCTCCAGCCAGCGCTAAGATCTTCCCCTCCATACAGGACCCCTCAGACCCCTTTGTCCACCTCTATGACCCCCCTGTCCCTGACTTCACTGTCATGAGGATACAGGTAATTGACTTACTTATTTAGCCTGGTCCCAGATCTGTTTGTGCTGTCTTGCCAACTCCTATGGTCATTGTCACGCCAGACAACACAAACAATTATACCCCGCCTTGACAAAATTCTCTGTTTGAATGGTTCTCTTGTAGTAAGCCATTACCATATTTGTTCCAGTGTGGCTCATACATTTTAAACTTAACATAGGTAATGTCATATTCTCCCCCTTCTTCCTTTTCTCTTTGCCCCCCCCCCCCTTCTCTCTCCCCATCTCTGTCTGCCTCCTCTCTCTCCAACCCCCTACTCCCTTTCTTTTTCCTCTCTGCTCCCCCTCATCTCTCTCCATCTCCAGGTGCCAGCCTCAGTCAGACAGTACACGGTGGCCCCGGTGGACTGTGCGGGCATCCTGCTGGTGATTGAGGGCGAGGCCACCGGCACCTCCGCCGCTGCCCTCTCTGACATCACCCTGAGCCGGGGCACCGTCCTCTTCATCTCAGCCAATGAGAGCGTCTCCCTTCACGTCACCTCCCCCTCCGGAATGACCATGTACCGGGCCTGCAGTCTCCTGTAGCCCCAGGCCTTCTGATAATGTTTCCTACCAACGTCAACCCAACCTGTGGTTCTGTGTCATTTGTCATGCCAGGGTGTTCCCTGACATAAGGCCAGTAGTGATAGGCTACTAACAGTTTTAACCGTAGTCTATGTGCAGTTCCATTCATTTTTCTCAGACAATCGCCCTGACAGGTCCAGGAACATGCACAGCTAGTGTGTACTTGCTGTGGTCCTTCTTATTCGGCCCATGTTTCTGTGACGGTTTATACAGTATCGAGGCAGTGATTATGGAGTTTTCATTGGTACAGTATGCCTCAGCTCACATCTCGCTGTAAGTGTCACATACTCTGTCATTGCTGCTGATTTTTAATTGAGCATGTTGTAATTAATTACCTCATAAGCAAGATGATTTAATTTTTTTCAGTGGGGGAAATCTTCTGTTCAATATTAGTGCTGTTAAGACAATGCATCATAACAAAAACATAGTTTTTAAAATATATATATCAGCTGTATTGGGAACATTTGGCATTTACAGTATGCTGAGGTTCCTGTGCATGTTTGCGGAACAAAGGCACCTGCCATTCACACATGCATACATAGCTGCATACATAGTGTACATGCATATAGTAAGAATGCATAGCTACTGTATGGGGAGACCTTTTTTTAGCTGGACGGCCAACATTGAAGTTGGTTCAGTTGACAAATGTTTGCACTAGGGCCGTGGCATTTAGTGATCCAAAATGTCTGCCGTAAGGCTGAAGCAGCATGTGACCATGCAATTCAACTCACGCATCCAACAGAAGAAATGCATTCAGTAGTAGTCTGGACTGAAGGTGGCTTGTGAGCTGTACTGTGTCAATGGTAACACCTCACACAGTGTTACAGGATACAAAGTTGGTGTTTGAGATGGACTGCATTGCAGTTGGTGACTGTAGACTGCCGAATCATCTTGCATCCTAAATGACTACTGATTCTAATTTGTATATCAGACAGTCTAGTCGTAAACTGCAATGTAGTCTCTCAAACACGCAAAATAGCTTTCCCCAAAGGTAAAAAAAGTGACATTTTGTATGCTATAGTTTGTTGTTCCAAGACTGTTAGTCACTTTGAATGAAGCTCTGTTGGGTCAGGCATGTCTGCTGGTTGGTGTTCGTTAGAGCACATTGTAGCAAAACGAAAAGTTTCAAGATTTCCTATTGGAGAAGTACTGATTGTACCTCTCCGTTAATGTTTTCTTCCGTTTTGTGCTTAATGAACACGACTCTGGTGCTTTCAATTGAACAGCGATGATCCACTTAAGATTTGTGAATGAAGGACGGGAACATTGAGAGCAAACGATAATAAGAAGTAATTTGTTCTGAACTTGTTTTTATTCCAACTGGTTTTGTCCAGGATATTTTCATTTACATGGAACTGTTTGTACTACAATAGTAAAAAAAAAAATATATATATATATATATATATATATATATATATATATATACACACACACACATACTACTGTAGGTTTGATTGCAAACAAGTCTGAAGACTAAGATTTATGGGTTAAAAGTATAACGGTTTTACTTTAACATTATGCGAATGTTTCTTTCAATAGAAGCTGGAATGAGAGCATGGTTTTGCATTTGACTATACTACAGTAGCATGGATCTCTACAGAGAGTGTCTGTATGTAAATCTAAATAAAAAAACATTCTGTACTAGTGCGTGGAGTGCTTTCATTGGGATAGAATACCCAGAGTGAAAAGATGTGTGCTCAGTACTTATTTCACCTTTATTTAACCAGGTAGGCTAGTTGAGAACAAGTTCTCATTTGCAACTGCGACCTGGCCAAGATAAAGCAAAGCAGTTCGACACACAGTTACACATGGCATAAACAATCAATAATACAGTAGGAAAATCTATATACAGCATGTGGGATAATAGGCCATGGTGGCAAAGGAAATTACAATATAGCAAATAAAATACTGGAATTGTAGGATGTGCGGGGAATGAATGTGCAAGTTGAGATACTGGGGTGTAAAGGAGCAAGATAAATTAATACAGTATGGGGATGAGGTAGATTGGATGGGCTATTTACAGATGAGCTATGTACAGGTGCAGTGATCTGTGTGCTGCTCTGACAGCATGTGCTTAAAGCTAGTGAGGGAGATAAGAGATTTTTGCAGTTCGTTCCAGTCATTGGCAGCAGAGAACTGGAAGGAGAGGCGGCCAAAGGAAGAATTGGCTTTGGGGGTGACCAGTGAGATATACCTGCTGGAGCGCGTGCTACAGGTGGGTGCTGCTATGGTGACCAGTGAGCTGAGAAGGCAGGGCTTTACCTAGCAGAGACTTGTAGATGGCCTGGAGCCAGTGGGTTTGGCGACGAGTATGAAGCGAGGGCCAGCCAACTAGAGCATACAGATCGCAGTGGTGGGTAGTATATGGGGCTTTGGTGATGAAACGGATGGCACTGTGATAGACTGCATCCAATTTGTTGAGTAGAGTGTTGGAGGCTATTTTGTAAACGACATCGTCGAGGATCGGTTGGATGGTCAGTTTTACGAGGGTATGTTTGGCAGCATGAGTGGAGGATGCTTTGTTGCGAAATAGGAAGCCGATTCTAGATTTAATTTTGGATTGGAGATGTTTAATATGAGTCTGGAAGGAGAGTTTACAGTCTAACCAGACACCTAGGTATTTGTAGTTGTCCACATATTCTAAATCAGAGCCGTCCAGAGTAGTGATGCTGGATGGGCGGGCAGGTGCGGGCAGCGATCGGTTGAAGCGCATGCATTTAAGAGCAGTTGGAGGCCATGGGAGGAGAGTTGTATGGCATGGAAGCTCATCTGGAGGTTAGTTAACACAGTGTCCAACGAAGGGCCAAAGGTATACAGAATGGTGTCGTCTGTGTAGAGGTGGATCAAAGAATCACCAGCAGCGAGAGCAACATCATTGATGTATACAGAGAAGAGAGTCGGCCCGAGAATTGAACCCCGTGGCACCCCTATAGAGACTGCCAGAGGTCCGGACAACAGGCCCTCCGATTTGACATACTGAACTCTATTGGAGAAGTAGTTGGTGAACCAAGCGAGGCAATCATTTGAGAAACCAAGGCTGTTGAGTCTGCCAATAAGAATGTTGTGATTGACAGAGTCGAAAGCCTTAGCCAGGTCGATGAATACGGCTGCACAGTAATGTCTCTTATCGATGGCGGTAATGATATCGTTTCGGACCTTGAGCGTGGCTGAGGTGCACCCATGACCAGCTCTGAAACCAGATTGCATAGCGGAGAAGCTACAGTGAGATTCGAAATGGTCAGTAATCTGTTTGTTAACTTGGCTTTCAAAGACCTTAGAAAGGCAGGGTATAATAGATATGGGTCTGTAGCAGTTTGGGTCTAGAGTGTCTCCCCCTTTGAAGAGGGGGATGACCGTGGCAGCTTTCCAATCTATAGGAATCTCAGACGATACGAAAGAGAGGTTGAACAGGCTAGTGATAGGGGTTGCAACAATTTCGGCAGATCATTTTAGAAAGAGAGGGTCCAAATTGTCTAGCTCAGCTGATTTGTAGGGGTCCAGATTTTGCAGCTCTTTCAGAACATCAGCTATCTGGATTTGGGTGAAGGAGAAGTGGGGGAGGTTTGGGCGAGTTGCTGTGGGGAGCGCAGGGCTGTTGATCTTATATTGAAAGCAGTGATGATAGTGCAGATGAAAACAGAAGGGGCAGATTTTTTTTTGTTTTGTATCTACACATTGTAATCCTAGTCGCAGGGCCAGCTCAAGGCAAAATATTTTTGTGGCTCTCCTGACAGTGGAGAAAAAGTTAGGCCTAATTTCCTGCAATTCTACACATTGTGCCATGCAGCTGAGATAATTTCAAAAATGTCATGCAATTCCACTAGGGATTTAACGATTCACCAATATGCATCGATCCGGTCCTCGGTTCAAATGTGTAAGATATGAGTGCATCATTAGGCAGAACCCAAAAGATCCAAATGTAGCATGCATCGGTCCAAAAATGTTTTCTAACGTTACAAATCATCAGTTCACTAAAATGTTTTGCTCAAATTACTTTATTTCTAACTTCCGAAAACCTAGTATTTTGTGCCAACTGCGTCCTCTCCTTCAGTGTCAAACTAAGCATGTGATTATGTTGACAATCACTAGGCAGGTTACCATTGACCCAGGTATATTTGACAAAAGCAATGTCACAAAGTTTTTGGGATACATGTGTGATGGAAACGGAAGAGATAGGAGGCATTTTCTAAAGAGCAACAATATTTGTATCCGTTCGACGGGTGGATTTGTCTACTACCAAACTTTATTGCGACAAATTAAGATGGAAATGGTGTTTTTCAAAATAAATTATGATTGCAGAATAATTTGGAAGGTATGCAGGGCACGCGATGTCATCACTTAACTATAAAGCGCCACTTTTATTTCTAAATGCCTAATGCTTTTTTTAAATACGGGGTAGATCATATTGCAGATCAATTGTAGCTTCCATTAATGTAATTGTCGGCATCATTTCCAATCCCCCATATATTGTTTTGTAAATATATATATACATATATAATGTACCAGTCAAAAGTTTGGACACCTACTCATTCAAGTGTTTTTCTTAATTTCTACTGTTTTCTATATTGTAGAATAATAGTGAAGACATCTAAACTATGAAATAACACATGGAATCATGTAGTAACTAAAGAAGTGTTTAATCAAAATGTAATTAAGATTCTTCAAAGTAGCCACCGTTTGCCTTGATGACAGCTTTGTACACTCTTGGCATTCTCTCAACCAGCTTCACCTGGAATGCTTTTAGATATACAGGGTAAAGTTGATAATTTCATAACAAGGACAGCAATCACTTTTGGTTTGCCTGGAAACCTGAATTTGAATTGCATTGAATCAGGAAAGTTTCCTCCCATGACCTCTACAAGTAAGAATGTTGACTAAAAGTATATTTTAACGTACTTTACCAGTTGTCTGTGTGGTTGGTCCTTTTGGCAGTAGGAATGTGAGACAATATATCCTCAGGACAGAATAATTACAAACTTTTCAAAGCGCTGGGAATGCATTCAGATTTCTATCACCTGAAGCATGTGCAGAAACATGTAAACACTGTAACGATCTCGGCAACTATGCATGCGTCTCATGCATGTATACTGAACAAAAATATAAATGCAATATGTAAAGTGTTGGTCCCATGTTTCATGAACTGAAATAAAAGATCCCAAAAATATAAATTTTTTCACAAAAAGGTTATTTCTTTCAAATTTTGTCAACAAATTTGTTTACATTACTGTTAGTGAGCATTTTTTCTTTGTCAAAATAATCCATCCACCTGACAGGGGTGGCATATCAAGAAGTTTATTAAACAGCATGATCATTTCACAGGTGCACCTTGTGCTGGGGACAATAAAAGGCCACTATAAAATGTGCAGTTTTGTCACACAGCACAATGCCACAGATGTCTCAAGTTGAGGGAGCATGCAATTGGCATGCTGACTGCAGAAATTTGGACAGAAAATTGAATGTTCATGTCTTTACCATAAGCCGCCTCCAACATAGTTTTTAGAGAATTTGGCAGTACGGCCAAACGGGCTCACGACCGCAGAACACGCCAGCCCAGGAGCTCTACATTCGACATCTTCACCTGCGGAATCATCTGAGACCAGCCACCCGGACAACTGATAAAAACTGAGGAGTATTTACATTTGAAGTCAGAAGTGTACATACACTTAGGTTGGAGTCATTAAAACTCGTTTTTCAACCACTCCACAAATTTCTTGTTAACAAACTATAGTTTTGGCAAGTCGGTTAGGACATCTACTTTGTGCATGACACAAGTCATTTTTCCAACTATTGTTTACAGACAGATTATTTCACTTATAATTCGCTGTATCACAATTCCAGGGGGTCAGACGTTTACATACACTAAGTTGACTGTGCCTTTAAACAGCTTGGAAAATTAGAAGCTTCTGATAGGCTAATTGACATCATTTGAGTCAACTGGAGGTGTACCTGTGGATGTATTTCAAGGCCTACAGTAGTGGCCAAAAGTTTTGAGAATGACACAAATTTTAATTTTCACAAAGTCTGCTGCCTCAGTTTTTATGATGGCAATTTGCATATACTCCAGAATGTTATGAAGAGTGATCAGATGAATTGAACTGAATCACCCAAAAACATTTTCACTGCATTTCAGCCCTGCCACAAAAGGACCAGCTGACATCATGTCAGTGATTCTCTCGTTAACACAGGTGTAAGTGTTGACGAGGACAAGGCTGGAGATCACTCTGTCAGGCTGATTGAGTTCGAATAATAGACTGGAAGCTTCAAAATGAGGGTGGTGCTTGGAATCATTGTTCTTCCTCTGTCAACCATGTTAACCTGCAAGGAAACACGTGCCGTCATCATTGCTTTGCACAAAAAGTGCTTCACAGGCAAGGATATTGCTGCCAGTAAGATTGCACCTAAATCAAGCATTTATCGGATCATCAAGAACTTCAAGGAGAGCGGTTCAATTGTTGTGAAGAAGGCTTCAGGGCGCCCAAGAAAGTCCAGCAAGCGCCAGGACCATCTCCTAAAGTTGATTCAGCTGTGGGATCGGGGCACCACCAGTACAGAGCTTGCTCAGGAATGGCAGCAGGCAGATGTGAGTGCATCTGCACGCACAGTGAGGCGAAGACCTTTGGAGGATGTCCTGGTGTCAAGAAGGGCAGCAAAGAAGCCACTTCTCTCCAGGAAAAATTTCAGGGACAGACTGATATTCTGCAAAAGGTAGAGGGATTGGACTGCTGAGGAATGGGGTAACGTAATTTTCTCTGATGAATCCCCTTTCCGATTGTTTGGGGCATCCGGAAAAAAGCTTGTCCGGAGAAGACAAGGTGAGCGCTACCATCAGTCCTGTGTCATGCCAACAGTAATGCATCCTGAGACCATTCATGTGTGGGGTTGCTTCTCAGCCAAGGTAGTGGGATCACTCACAATTTTGCCTAAGAACACAGCCATGAATAAAGAATGGTACCAACACATCCTCCGAGAGCAACTTCTCCCAACCATCCAGGAACAGTTTGGTGACGAACAATGCCATTTCCAGCATGATGGAGCACCTTGCCATAAGGCAAAAGTGATAACTAATTGGATTGGTGAACAAAACATCAATATTTTGGGTCCATGGCCAGGAAACTCTTCAGACCTTAATCCCATTGAGAACTTGTGGTCAATCCTCAAGAGGCGTGTGGACAAATAAAAACCCACAAATTCTGACAAACTCCAAGCATTGATTATGCAAGAATGGGCTGCCATCAGTCAGGATGTGGCCCAGAAGTTAATTGACAGCATGCCAGGGCGAAATGACCTAACCCTAAAAACCTTTGACACTTATGAAATGCTTGTAATTATACTTAAGTATTCCATAGTAACATCTGACAAAAATATCTAAGGACACAAAGCAGCAAACTTTGTGTAAATTTATATATGTGTCATTCTCAAAACTTTTGGCCACAACTGTACCTTCAAACTCAGTATCTCTTTGCTTGACATCATGGGTAAATCAAAAGAAATCAGCCAAGACCTCAGGAATAAAAATTGCAGACCGCCACAAGTCTGGTTCATCCTTGAGAAATTTCCAAACGCCTGAAGGTACCACGTTCATCTGTACAATCAATAGTGCGCAAGTATAAACACCATGGGACCACGCAGCCGTCATACCGCTCAGGAAGGAGACGTGTTCTGTCTCCTAGAGATGAACGTATTTTGGTGCGAAAAGTGCAAATCAATCCCAGAACAACAGCAGAGGACCTTGTGAAGATGCTGGAGGAAACGGTTACAGAAGTATCTATATCCACAGTACAACGAGTCCTATATCGACATAACCTGAAAGGCCGCTCAGCAAGGAAGAAGCGACTGCTCCAAAACCGCCATAAAAAAGCCAGACTACGGTTTGCAACTGCACATGGGGACAAAGATCGTACCCTTTTGGAGAAATGTTCTCTGGTCTGATGAAACAAAAATAGAACGGTTTGGCCATAATGACCATTGTTATGTTTGGAGGAAAAGGGGGAGGCTTGCAAGCTCGAAGAACACCATTCCAACCGTGAAGCACAGGGGTGGCAGCATCATGTTGTGGGGGTGCTTTGCTGCAGGAGGGACTGGTGCACTTCACAAAATAGATGGCATCATGAGGCTGGAGAATTATGTGCATATATTGAAGCAACATCTCAAGACATCAGTCAGGAAGTTAAAGCTTGGTTGCAAATGGGTCTTCCAAATGGACAATGTCCCCAAGCATACTTCCAAAGTTGTGGCAAAATGGCTTAAGGACAACAAAGTCAAGGTATTGGAGTGGCCATCACAAAGCCCTGACCTCAATCCTATAGAAAATGTGTGGGCAGAACTGAAAAAGCATGTGCGAGCAAGGAGGCCTACAAACCTGACTCAGTTACACCAGCTCTGTCAGGAGGAATGGGCCACAATTCACACAACTTATTGTGGGAAGCTTGTGGAAGGCTACCGGAAACGTTTGACCGAAGTTAAACACTTTAAAGGCAATGTCACCAAATACTAATTGAGTGTATGTAAACTTCTGACCCACTGGGAATGTGATGAAAGAAATAAAGCTGAAATAAATCATTCTCTCTACGATTATTCTGACATTTCCCTTTCTTAAAATAAAGTGATGATCCTAACTGACCTAAGACAGGGAATTTTGACTAGGATTAAATGTCAGGAATTGTGAAAAACTGAGTTGAAATGTATTTGGCGAAGGTATATGTAAACTTCCGACTTCAACTGTATTTGCAGTAAGCTCCAGGTATATGTTCTAATTCTTCAGACATTCCAGGAACCTGCGACCAAAAACAAAACATATGGGCAGTACCAGAACAAGTGATCTAATGATTCTGTCTCTTCGCAGCAAAATCTGCAGAGCTGGGATGGTTGTATCCCCCATATATATATATATATATATATAACATTCTATTGGCTGCAAGAATTTTAAATAATAATTTAAATGGGAAAAACTCTACGTTTTGAATCAGGCATCGTTTTGTGTATCAGTTTATAAACCATGGGCCATGGAATGTTACATTTATTTCACAGTACAAGGGGGAGAGGGGTGTTGCATTTTTTTTAATGACCTCTTGAGATGGTCTCGGTTCGGGTTAGCTTCGGGGGCTCTTTTGAGGGGTCTGAGTGTCTTTGGAGTGTTCACATTGCACTAAAAATGTTCACAAAAATTGTCTGAAAGTGTGAAAACCCCCTTAAACACAGCAGGCTACCACTACCCCATTCATAGACGCTAACTACCTTTAGTGTATTTTGATGAAGTTAGCTTCTTCTGGAGGGACTTTTGTTAAGACGTTCAGTCTGAATGTGAACACGCATCGCTTGCGGTATGGTTTTGGAAACATAAAGAACATATCATTCATATCAGCAAGAATATTTTTTCTAAAAACAGAAGGTTAAGTTACTACACACCTTTATGAGTTCAGTGAATCCGCCAGATCAGAGGCAGTAGGGATGACCAGGGATGCTCTCTTGATAAGTGTGTGAATAAGACCATTTTGCTGTCTTGCTAAGCATTCAAAATGTAATGAGTACTTCTGGGTGCCAGGGAAAATGTATGGAGTAAAAAGTATATAAATTTTCTTTAGGAATGTAGTGAAGTAAAAGTTGTAAAAAATATAAATATTAAAGTACAAATACCCCAAAAAACTACTTAAGTAGTATTTTTTATTAATTACTTTACACCACCGCCCACACGGTAATTTCTCCACGTCACAGCGCGTTTACAGAACACAGACGGAAGACAGAGGCGACCAACTGTGCTAATTAGCTATCTAGCATGCTCCAAACACTTGTGTGTAATGGAAGAATGCCACCAGACACATGTCTGAAAACTACTGTCTGCTGCAACTGTGATGAAGCCAGTTTGCATTTGTGAAATGATTTTGATGTGATATTAAAGTAAAGGGCTTTTTGTTTCTAGAACTGTAACGCAATTGAGAATAGATGCACTTTTAGATGGAGTATTTGGCTGTCAGAGCCAGTCTACCTCTGAAAATAACATCCTTGGTCCTTGGATCTTAAGGAGTAAAGTCAGGCTCACCTACACGTCTTAAGAGTACATTATTGGACTAGACTACCACATGATTATTGTTTGCTAAAATTGTACATGACATTATTTAGATACATTTTGTTGTTTTTTTATACTGTGGACATCCACAAACTTGCTGAAACAAAACCAAACAACACTTTAGTTGTAAATTAAAAGTGCTATATTCAATGTACAGGCCAGGGCACACATATGCAGAAAATTCAAAGGACTTAATTTATTTTTCTAGGTTAAAAAAGCTACAAGTAACTGTGGAAATGCAGTGTGAGAACACACATAAGAAAACAGTACAACCTCTGTGTGTAATCAAAAAAAACTATATTGTACATATGCTTCCCTCGATCAGAAAGCCCTTCTAGTCAATGGGTTAGAAGCATATTGCAGGGGGGAAGGCGTGACGGCGCACCACTGCCTGACTGGGACTCAACGTTTGGTTGCGCTCCTGCAGGGGAGTACCTAGCCAGTCTATGAGCAAACAGCTCCTTACTAATCAAGAACATATCTAGGAAACCAGACACTTCTTCCTTGAACCAATGCCTCAGGGAGCATTCCCCTAGAGCCCTGGCCAGCACGTTGCAGTCGAAGCGCCTGCACCATCCCTACAGTGAAGTATAGTGGTGGCAGCATCATGCTGTTTGGATGTTTTTCAGCAGCAGGGACTGGGAGACTAGTCAGAATTGAGGGAACGAACAAAGAGATCCTTGATGAAAACATGCTCTAGAGTGCTCAGGACCTGACTGGGGCAAAGGTTCACCTTCCAACAGGACAACAACCCTAAGCACACAGTCAAGACAACGCAAGAGTGGCTTCGGGACAAGTCTCTGAATGTCCTTGAGTAGCCCAGCCAGAGCCCGGACTTGAACCCGATCGAACATCTCTGGAGAGACCTGGAAATAGCTGTGCATGGACGCTCCCCATCCAACCTGACCGAGCTTGAGAGGATCTGCAGAGAAGAATGGGAGAAACTCCCCAAATACAGGTGTGCCAAACTTGTAGTGTCATACCAAAGAAGACTCGAGGCTGTAATCACTGCCAAAGGTGCTTCAACAATGTACTGAGTAAAAGGGTCGGAATAGTTATGTAAATGTGATATTTTGTTTTTATTTATTTGCAAAAAATAGTAAAAAAAAAAGGTTTATGGGGTTGCGGTATAGTTGGTTATTATGGGGTATAGTGTGTGTAGATTGCTGAGGGGGAAAAACGATTTAATCTATTTTAGAATTAGGCTGTAATGTAACAAAATTTGGAAAAAGTCAAGGGGCCTGAATACTTTCCGAATGCACTGTATTTTAATCACACAATTCACAACAGTTTGGCCTTTTTAATAAGCACATGATTTTTTCCATACATTTTTATTTTTTACCATAGACATATATTTATATAATAAAAAAAGAAATATTACACAAATTGCACCGTATACATACAACTGTGTCCAGAGTAGCACACACACACAAAAAGACACAATTGCTCAAGTTGGATTTTTGCTGTAGCACAAACATGACAGTTTTTTTTTGAGCCTGTAAAAAACATTAAATATGATTAATATTATCTAAGGAGTCATACACAGGATAATATATCCTTTTAGTTACAGGCTTTTTTTTCTTTTCAATGTACACTCATAAGCATGATCATAAATACAATATACATACTGTATATAAAAATAACAACAAAACGACAAGAGAAAGCAGAGCATTGCCTTCCAGTGATAGGTACATTCACTTTAGCAGGACGCCAATGCCAGCCTTAGGGTGTACAAATACCGTGCTTAGTGTGGGTTCTTGACCAGCACGAATGGTTATTTTCTCCCACGCCCCTCAATGCCCCAGTGCTCCCCTCTCAAACTGAACTTCTGAGTGCTCTTTCTGATAACCAGGGTCATATTCATTAGAGCACACCGTAGCAAAAAGCTTTGCTACGTAAAACAAAAACAAGCGTTTTTTATTGGTAGTCAGTTCGGGTAGTCCCTTCCTGTTTCAGTCAGTTTTCTTTCATTCGGTGCCTAATGCACACAACCCAGGTTTGGTTGTGACCGATCGAGGTGCCTGCTCTCTAAAATACCACCATGGTTCAGCTGCTTCACCCGAATAGTAGACAACAAGCAGCAAGTGAAGTCTCTACCGGTTTCGGGACACAGTGGAGAACCTGGATGGAACAACGCACACTGAAGAAGAGGCAAGCTTGTGACAAAACACATAGGCTACATGAAATTCCCTATTCATTATGATGACTATTCTGCGATCAAGTCCTACACCTTCCCTATGACAAGACTTTGATTGTGTTGTTTCAGATGTGTCCTTGTTGTAATGCATTCGATGGCAAGTACAGTACAGGAATGGCAAGACTATAATACTGATTTAACTCCAGGTTAAGTACTGGTGAGAAGAGATAGATAGATAGGTCCCCCTACAGGACACATAGGATATTGCACGGTATAGAGAGTGAGAGTATAGCGGTATTTATCTTACAGTACCAGAGATAGTTATCTTCTGTTTAAACACACTGGACGATTGAAACTGATTGCCTTTTCTCTGCGAGGCATTTAAATACACATTTAGCATGGCGTAAATGCTACTATTCAGGCAAGCCCGGTAGTGAAGTGGATGGAAAGGTTAATTCATATTTTAACCAATGTAAAAATCAGAGGTGAAGGATTTGGCTGGCTCAAAGGTTGTATGGGACATACATAGCAGAGGACTGTGTGTGTGTGTGTGTGTGTGTGTCTATCGTAAAGGTTGGACTGTGTTGACATCAAATGAACAGAGCAGTAGTGATAACCAACCAACCACACACACCTCTTGGTACAGAGAGGCGATAAAAAATGTATTTCGTCTCAACAAAATCCCCATTACCACGCAAGTAAAGCTGTTGCAACAAAAAGATGACAGCCTCAACGGCAACTATCACAACAACGATAATGATACACCAATAAAGAGACAAAATAAATTCAAGTCCTGATTTGGTTACTCTTAACACTGATGTCTCAGAACAAACGTAGCTTCAACGTAGAATTGTGGTGGGGGGGGGGGGTGGGGGGGGGGACGACGACACACAGACAAATGACAGATGGAGGAGAAAGGCATTACAATACATTATGGCTGATAAACATTGAACCCCGCAGTCGCGGTATCAAACACAATGGCGACAGTGCTGTGATGATCGTAAGTGTCTGAAAGTCAATCTCTCGTCGCACCACATGTATTATTTCACATGAGAAGAAGTGGCACCAACTGAACACATCAAGTGGCTCTGTTAAAATGGTATGTGCTATCTGGGATTCTTGGGACGTCCCTACCCCATTGAAGTTGACATTTAAAAAAAATGGTTCGGTTTAGGTAAGGATTATGGTTATAGTTAGGATAAGGGTTAGTGTTTAGGGTAGGGACGTCCCAAAGATCCCGTATAGCACCTACCTCGTTAAAATCAACAAAACACAACGACAAAATGACAAACAAAACCATAACCTGAATCCCATACACTTCACTTTGCAAAAGACTCCTGACAAGAGACTGGTATCATAAACACTGGACGACCCAGTAGCACTGGAGTTCCTTCTATGTACATATTTTTAATAACATAATAATAAGGTCATATTACACGTTTATAACATATCACCACAGTAGTCTCTTGAACAGGCATAGGAAACAAGTGTAATGAAGGAGCATGCAGCCTTGTGGAGAGGCTGTATCGTGTAAACGTGAAAGCAGATGTGAGAGTAGCTGAGTGCTTCTTATCAAAATGGTGGACAGTCCTCTCAGTCAGTTACTCTGCAATTGAGTGGCTCAAGCCACTTTAGACCTCCACTCAAAAGATGGCGCTGTAGCTTCTATTTTTTCATTCTCTCCAGCCCCCCTGTGCCCCTGAGGCTCCAGCAGGGGTCAAGGGGTTTGGAGGTCAAAGTTCAAAAAGACAGGTGAGTCAAGGCAGCCGCCCTCATCATTTTCCTCACTCTCCGTCTCTCTCTCTGTCGCCCTTTTATTTCCTCTACAGCCTCCTGCCACTCCTCCATCTTAGTTCCCGAGGCTTCCTATTTTTTTCATTCATTCATTCCATCTCTCTTTTTCCCTCTCCGTTCATCATCTTTCACTTCACTCTCAGCCCACTCCCACCAAGCGTATAGCGCCCAACTGCATCGTGGGACGGCGGCAGACCTCCAAGGCAAGACTGGCACAGGGAAGAAGTAGAGAGGTGAGCACAGCTAGGGGAGGACAGAAGTGAGACACGGATGCTTACATGGCCCATTCCAGCCCTGTTTCACTCCCTCCCTCCCTCCCTCATACACATTCTATCGGCATGGGAGATAGAAGGCGGTTCGGATGTCTCGTCTCTCCGCCACTCTCCCTCACACCATAAACTCGTTACTGCCATACAGAACCAGCTGTTGGGGCGGCGAGCTGAAGTCAGACTCCCTTCTGTGGCCCTCGGGGGCTTCACGCGGCGAGCTCCTACTCAGCCGGAGGCGGTGGCGACTCTTCACCCCCACAGTGCCCCTCGGGTCCCCCTCAGACTGCACTATGGGGACTCCTAGGCCCGACGAGCAGGAGGCGAGCAGGGGGCCGGATGAGGAGGAGCGGAAGCGGTAGTTGGGGGAAGGAGGGATAACCGAGGAGGAGGGATGGTAGGAGGAGGAGGAGAGCGAGGAAGAGGCGGTGGACAAGATGGAGTCGACCGAGTCCACAGAGTCGGGTTGTCTCCGGAGGCCGCGGCGGCTCTTGGCTTCAGACATCCGGGAGCGGTAGGTGCCTGTCGAAAGAAAGACTTGGTTAGAGAGAAGTGTTTACGACACACAGACAGACAGACAGACACCACATATAGAACACGGCGCACACACACACACTCTCCAGTCTCACCAGAGGGGTTGGAGGCAGCTCCCTCTTGGTCCATGCTGAGGTTTTCAGAGCTGTCTGCTGTTCCTATCGAGGCCTCCGACTCCAGAGTCTCATCATCAGATGCCCGCGGCTCCAACATCAACATCTCGTACGTCAACTCCTCTCTACACATACACGATCAACAGTTACACATCCCATCAACACCCTGTCGACATGCGGTCCTGTGTAGCTCAGTTGGTAGAGCATGGTGCTTGCAACGCCAGGACAGTGGGTTCGATTCCCAGAACCACCCGTATGTAAAATGTTGCTTTGGATAATAGCGTCGGCAAAAATGGCATATATTACCCCATCTACAGAATAACAAATTGAGTACTTATCAACAAAGTTGTTCACAAGATAATATAACTTGTCTCTTTCTCAATTTGTCTTTCCTCAATTCCTTATGTCCTCGTCTCATTGTCAAAACACATTGGAGGAGAAGGTCCAAGGGCCCCCTACAGTACTACAGTTATCGTGAATAAGAGATAATAAGGATGACATGACAGGCTTACTTCTCTCTCTGCAGGCTCTCGATCTGCTCGGTAAGGACCCTCTCCTCCTGCTGCATGACGGCCTGCTGCTGTTCCGTCAGCCCTGGCTCTGCCCCCTCCTCTCCAGCGCTGTCCCCGTCCACCGGGGGCGCTCTGGGGCTGAGGGGTGGGGAGGGCGTGTGGTGGCTGCTACCCCTCCGAAGACCACCTTTGCCCTATAGGACACAGAGCAGAGGGCTAGTTAGCATAAAGGCTAGACTATGAGGTAAGCTAGGCTAGGCTACTGCAGGCCATTAGGTGGTTAGGATAGAGGCTGATGGAACGGTTCACATCCGACTCAGTGTCACGAGGACAGGTTCTACTAACAAACACATACACAGTGGCGACAGCCCAAGAGATGAGTATTCAAGATGGCTGGACAGAAAACCCACAGCGAGGGACATGGTTGATGGTCTTTTAAACGTTGATTTCTCAAACCTGCACAAAGCAACTGAATATGCATTTTTTCTAGAATATGTTCATCAAGTTATGATAAAAACTACTTCATGAGTGTTATAAAACCAACAAACTGTAGCATACACAAAGACACGCACGCAAGCATACACAGGTGTGCATGACCTTTTTAGGCTGCATTTTATGACCTTTTTAGGCTGCATTCTATGATGCGAAGCAACAAAAAAATAAAGTGGGGAAAAAATGATGTTAGCCATGGGGCTTTGGTTCGGTCGAGATGCAAATAATGACAACATAAAACAAACAAAGCAAGCTCATTGGTTATTTGAGTGATAATGCCAGAGAAGCCAATGTTTGGAGGATATATTTGCACGAGTGTTGCCGGTGTTGTGCCGAAAATCTCCCCCTTGCCAGAATCCCCCCCCCCCCCTTCTAATTTCCTTCATTTACTTTCTGTAGAACAAACTTCACGTCAGGATAGGCAACCGAAATGAATAACTAATGTATGTGTGTTATGTTAAACATAGAGAAGCGAGTAAAATGTTGGCAAACAAACATTTCAGAAGAACTATGGATGAATTATGCTTACACTTTCAAAAATACTAGTCGAATAAGACATGAGAGCTGACAAATTTTGGCAAAGAGATTTATTTATAGACTAATACAAATCAGTAGTGGATTTAGGTACGGGCGACATGGGCAGCCGCCGAGGGGGCACCGATCGCGGATGCTGAAACGGGTGTTCGCCCAGGATACCATACAAGCTAGAACCGCCACATACACTTGAAACAAATAGCCAAACCGAAAACTGCAGACAAAAATGCCTTCTGCTACTAAGATCAGTGAAATGTAGGCAAAACTGACAACGGAGTGAAGAGCAGAAATCTCAACTATCAAGCCAGTCGCAGCAATGAAGAACGCGAAGGGGGGCGAGAATTCTGTCAGGGGGGAGGTTTTCGGCACAACACCGGCAAACCGTGCCAATATTATATCGTCCAAACACCGGCTTCGATGGCATTATCACTTTTATACAACGGGTTACCAACATATTCAAATAATGATTGACATATTTTCATTAAAAACTTAATTTTTCTGAATTTATTCATACTATTTAATACGTACAGTCCTTACATAAATCTAGGGTTGCTACCCAAGCCAGCTTGTCGGTCGGTCGTTCGTTGTATCGGTTTGGTTGCCAGAGACGCAACCGAGTCGTTCAGTCTTTTTGTTCTGTATCTATGGACGCGACCCAGTCGTTCGTTCTAAATGTTCCATTGCCATACTTGCTGGCAACGTTCTTATCCCTTGCTTGCTTGCTAGCCAACTACGGCTAACTTACAGTCACGTCAAACAGTGCAGACAGAATAACAACAGTAGTTGTAATTGCATTTGTTTCAGCTGTTTTCTAGTGACATTTATTTGGATTTTGCCTGGCACAGAAAATGTGTTCTCTCATCAGTACACTGTTATTCAGAAGAGCTAGCCATCAACACAGCAACACAGCTAATAACTTCAAAGTGAAGCTGGAAAGACTGCAAACTAGCTTCACTTTGTTTTACCTTTTTTTCTGTATATATCCATAAATATGATGCCAGCTGATTCATGATTTCGACTGGCTGAGAAACCCTGCATGTCTGTCTCGTCCTGTCTCCCGAAACGTTAATACTATGGGACACCTGGAGATTTAATTTGAATATTGAAACAATGTTGCAAATGTCGGAGACAGACACTAAGGTTTATACAAATCTCAGCGTTTGAAAACCAATTTTTATTTTAAAAGAAATGTGAGATAATGTCTAGATGCTTTTTATAGTGGAGATCAAGTTTATAAATTGCCTGGCTGGGCTGATGAGACAGTGGATTGCGCAGTCAGATGGAACAGAGTAAATAGGCATTTTACGTCAGATTTAGCGGTGGTAACTTGTGGAATAGCTAGAACGCGGTTTTAACCAATCAGCATTCAGAATTAGAACCACCAGTTGTATAACATAAGCTAAACTCTGCCCTATCTATCCAACGGACGAACCACAGCTCTCATTTCTCTCACATGACCTAGTAATGACCGTTGATAGTCATGAATGAATCATAAAACAGTTTCAATTAACAAATAATAAAAGGTTGATATTTATTACAAATGTATGACAAATCAACGGTGTCAACGGTGCGAGGATAAGTAACAAGCGGAGAATATTAGTTGGCTGACTGGTAGACAAAAATACAATCTTCTGTGGACAAGAGATATACACTGAGTGTACAAAACATTAGGAACACCTGCTCTTTCCATTACAATGACTGACCAGGTGAATCCAGGTGAAAGCTGTGATCCCTTATTGATGTCACTTGTTAAATCCACTTCAATCAGTGTAGATGAAGGGGAGGAGACTGGTGAAATAAGGATGTTTAAGCCTTGAGACAATTGAGACATTCAGAAGGTGAATGGGCAAGACAAAATATTTAAGTGTCTTTGAACGTGGTATGGTAGTTAGTGCCAGGCGCACCGGTGTGAGTGTGTCAAGAACTGCAACGCTGCTGGGTTTTTCATGCTCAACAGTTTCCCGTGTGGATCAAGGACGGTCCACCACCCAAAGGACATCCAGCCAACTTGGCAACTGTGGGACGGATTGGCGTCAACATGAGCCAGCACCCCTGTGGAAAGCTTTCGACACATTTTAGAGTCCATGCCCCGATGAGCTGAAGCTGTTCTGAGGCCAAAAGGTGTGCAAATTAATATTAGGAAGGTGTTCCTAATGTTTTATACACTCAGTGTATAGAGAAAGGGAGAATGAAGAGAAGGGAAGAGAGACAGAAGGACGGAAGAGATAGCAATGTGAGGGCACGTGGACTTCACAGCATGAGGGAGGTGCCGACTTGCTGATTGACTGCGCCACAGACAAATGGGCTGACAGGACTGGTTGATTGACAGCACCACAGACAAATGGTCTGACAGGACTGGTTGATTGACTGCGCCACAGACAAATGGGCTGACAGGACTGGTTGATTGACAGCACCACAGACAAATGGTCTGACAGGACTGGGTGTGATCTCATGGAGTATATACTAGGAATACATACCGGGGTGGCTGTGCGGGTTATGCCAATAAACCTAACAGCGATTAGTAGAGGTTTCTGGAGTGGGGGGGAGGGGGAAAGGAGAGAACAGGGTTAGGGCTGAAGCCTAAACACTACATGGTGGTATTAGAAGGAAATGGAGGGTAGGCCAATTTTTATTACAACTAATTGCACTCAAATGAACTTTCATATGGTGGTAAAGTGAAATACTTCTGGAGATGAACTTAAATCGTGACCCATGATGTCATGGCCGAAATCACGGCTAAAGTAATTTCATACTTGAGTAATGTTTCGATCACTGGGAGAATGTAGGAGAACGTTGCATCCGGTGAGAGGATCTAAGGGCTAAAGATTAAAGGTGAAAGGTCAACCACTGGAAGATGGAGAGGGAAGTCTATGATGACCTCAGTCACATTTGTCCTGCCTGGAACCCCTGGGTCGTATTCATTAGGGCATGCAACAGAAAACGCTTAAATGTTTTGCAATGGAAATGGAAATGAGCGTTTTTTTATTGGACAAGTCCAGGAAGTCCCTCCAATTTTTTATCCGGTTTGATGCCTAAAGAACACGACCCCTGGTGTCCTGGTGCCTTTACCATGGACCTCCTGATGTGTGTCAGTCTGCTCTTGGCCTTGTTCTCAGCAAACTCCAGGCTGTTGATGTCCTTCAGTCTGGCCCTGTACTTATTCATCTGCTCTCCAATGATCAGCTCCACACACCTAGAGGAGGACATACAGAATGAGCAACCAGTGAATAACGTGACTTGTCCTGTTGCTCAGTCTATACTTTATACTTTATAGTTTACAATTGGCTCATTCATTCCCCTCCTCTCCCCTGTAACTATTCCCCAGGCCGTTGCTGCAAATGAGAACGTGTTCTCAGTCAAGTTACCTGGTAAAATAACGGTAAAATAAAAATAAAAAAAATAATCGATTCTGTCTGATAGGAACAGGATTCACAACAGAAATAACACATCGACTCATCTGATGAATAGCTATTGAGGTCTGTCAGTTGTCAGTGCCTTGGTATACACACTCGCAACTATCGAGTGACGGTGGGTGTTTTGTTAATTCTGGTCTGAGTCGTACGCTGTGGTCTTGCCGATGTCCTGGACACTCTGCAGGGGGTCGATGGTGTCGGGGCAGCGGAGGATGCAGGGGGCGAAAACTATGGCCAGGGCGTTGGCCGACATACGGTTGGTGTCCTCTTGCAGAGTGATCCTGGAAGATCACACACACACACACACAGACACACACATCAGAGGAGGTCGCAACAAAGTACAGATGTCAAAACTGGAACGCAGTGGATAACAACCTCCCAATTATCCACCCTTCTCCCACACACCCATTCATGGATTTAGAAGCATCGCCTTGGTGTATTGACTGGAGGGAGTTTCCGATAGTTAAGTCCATGACGGAAAGTGCACACTTTGGAAGAAGAGGACGGAGAATCGGGAGGCATCCAGTGAGTCTCCACATCCTGCTTCCCGTGGGGTAACGTGACCACTCACCTGACCAGGTGGAAGATGAGGCGCTCCAGGGTGCTCAGGTGGGTTCGGCTGAGCTGGTCAATCACAGAGTACACCCCACGGATCACCTCTCGCTTGTCTGGCTGGCCTGCGTGGGGGAAGCAACGTCATACAAAAAATATTACTTCCTGCGTCTTACTTCCTGCTTTACTTCTATGGGTGCAGTCAATATGGCCGCCGGTGGCACCCGTCACAGACTCGAATGGGAATGTATGTTCTAGTATTTCTATTTCTATGCATCTAGTATTTCTATTTCTATGCACACACACAACATACCTTCATTCATTATATCATCATCATATCTATTATATTATATCTACACCTTTGGGCATCTATAAAATGGTACAGAGGCCAATTTTAACCATTACCACACAGTAACATTGTAACAAATACCAATGTGGTTACTTCTGACCCCAGTTCTTACCCATTGCTCGGAGGAACTCCTCGTAGAGTTCAAAGGTCATCAGAGGGTTGGGCAGGTCGCGGAGCCACTGTTTGAGCACGCTGGCAATGACGTGGATGTTGTAATCGTCCAAGTTCATGCTGCTCACATCTGGAGTTGAAGGGCAATGGGAGACAAACAGAGAGAGTGACATACAAGTATACTGAACAAAAATATGAACGCAACATGCAACAATTTCTAAGATTTTACTGAGTTACAGTTCATAGAAGGAAATCAGTCAATTGAAATACATTCTTAGGCCCTAATCTATGGATTTCACAACTGGGTAGGGGCACAGCCATGGGTGTGCCTGGGAGGGCATAGGCCCACCCACTGGAGAGCCAGGTCCAGCCAATCAGAATGAATTTTTCCACACAAAAGGGCTATATTACAGACATAAGCACCCCCCCCCCCCCCCCCCCCCCCTCTTATTTCAGCTCACAAAACATGGGAACAACACTTTACAAGTTGCATTTATAATTTTGTTCAGTATAAATATGACTTAAATACTATAGTTGGAGTAAACATTACAACTGTTAAACTCTTTGCTACGGACACAGTGCTTTCGATCCGGTAGGTGTGAATACCTTGAACATGGTGTCATGGCAACTTGTTCATGGGAACTGTTGCCACTACTATTACAGCCTGTGTCAACAGCCTATTTTCATTCTAGGGCATACAGTTTCTAACATAACTGTATCCTGTCATTATATTAACCAATCAGAAAACCTATAGACAGTGCCTCGACCACAGCTCTGTTGTCCCTCCCCGGTTTACAACATAACCCTACAATCTACGGTAAACTGGAGCAGGACCCTGTCAATCACACCTGTGTCCAGTCCCTGCCGGAGCTCCTTGATCTTATTGGTGGAGCCAGACTTCCTGAAGATGCCCTCGGTGTAGAGGCCGTGCATCTCAATGTAGTTGATGAGCTTCTCCACCACCAGGGGCACTGTCCTCTCCTCGCTGGTCAGACGAGACAGCTCCACGCCAAACTGCCTGGACGACAGTTCCGGGTCGTACTGATAGAGGCACACACAGATAGAGACAAACACACACACATACACACACGGACGGACACATAGAAATAGAAGTTGAGAAGTACAGGCAAACAGACAGATAGTGGAGTTTGTTTAGGCTATTTTACGGCTACTGTAGCTAGCTACTTCACATGCTGATACTGATACTGACGTAGCTATGTTGACTAGCTAGCCTGTGCTTCATTTGTAAATCGGGAGGTGCCGGAACAAAAAGTGAGCGTGAGAAGGTGGCGACCTGAGGAGCTCTGAGGTACCGGAAGGTATGACATTTTTTTATTGTTATAAAAAAGTATTGCCCGCATAGGGTTGCCAACTGTCCCGTATTAGCCGGGATGTCCCTTATATTGGGATAAATTGGTTTGTCCCATACGGGACCTCCCTTGTCCCCTATATTCATCCAATCACAGTACAGCGTAAACGCACCAATTCCTGCAAAGTAATTTCTGTTGTTGTTCGGTCGGTTTGGCAGATCAAGGAAATATGGATAAACATGCAAAAAAGACTGTGCAGCTACAACAAACAAAGGGAAGCAACAAAGACGTGGGTTAAGGCCGTCAGTGGTGACTCGACGAAAGCTTTCTGTACTTCATGCCGTCGGGAATTCTCAATTGGCCATGGAGGGGAGAATGACCTAACTCAGCATGCATCCACAGAAATGCACAAGGCCACGCAAGCTAAAGGTGCTAGCAATATCGGTGCATTCTTCGTAACGTCTACTGCGGACAAACGACAAAACCGCTGCAAGTGAATCCTCGTACGTGTACCACACGGTTAAACACGGACTCAGCTACAACAGCACCGACTGTCTTGTTAAGCTCAACGGTGCCTTTGTTTCATGACTCAAATGTTGTGACGAAAGACCGTGCGGGATATTTTGGATGATCTGTCCCCGACCGAAGGCGAGCCCGTGTATTTCTCAGCTGCCAGTGACGCCTCAAACAAGGGAAATAGAAACATATTTCCAGTGTGCGTGAGATATTTCTCTGTCTGATGGAGTTACATGACTTTTATGAAGACCGTGAGGAAACTGTAAATACATCGAGCTCTGATGAACTGTCTGGAAAAGCATGAACTGGATATTAGACACATATCACAGCCCTATGCAGCAGATAATGCCAATGTCAACTTTAGAAAACACCACTCTGTTTACCAGATATTGAGTAGTGCCAACAATCGCATTCTGAAAGCGAATTGCCCAGCTCACGTAGTTCATAATGCCTGGAAGCACGCCTGCGATCAGCTGTCAGTGGATATTGAGAATTTTTTTTTAAAGATCTACAGCCACTTCTCAGTATCTGCTTCCCGAAGAGAGGAACTGAGTGCATTTTTTTGCCTTTGTTGACATTGAGTGGCGTGAAATTCTGCGACATGTTTGCATCTCGACTCTGATGGCTCGCTCTTCATCCAGCTGTCGATCGTCTCCTGCAAAGCTGGCCAGCTCTTACTTCATACTTCCGGTCCCTCCTGTCCTGTGGCGCTGAAGAATATTTCTGAGTATGAAGAAAAAACGGAAGCTGCTGAGATTTATCTGTGCTTTTTCCACAACGTGGGGTGTGTTTTTGACCAACTCGTACAAAAGCTGGAGGAAACAACGCTCTGCATCACAGATGTTTACGAGGAAGTCCAACATTTCAAAATGAAGACGCTTCAGTGGAAACAGGACAGATTTTTGGATACCAGACCAAGCAGCTGATGGACAAACAATTGTCGGCACAAATGTCCAAGCAGCAAGAGGACTTTGAAGTTCTATGACCCTGTCATTACATACATTGACAAGTGGTTTGATTTCTCACCAGAACATGCAATGGTGAAACTGATCGGCTGCTATGAGCTCTCCTTCACTGACCTGGAGCAGGTGGTGGTTTCCCTCAAAATGACAGAGACAGTCAGTATGGACCAACTCTATGAAGACTTTTGTGCTAGCCGGGAGGAAATACAGAAAGCCAGACAGGATACCACAAAATCCACCAGGGAGAAGTGGGTGGCAGTTTTCCAAAACCTAGGGAAAGCCAACTTGATCAACATGTTCAGGATGGTCTCATTTGTCCTCAGTGTGCCAGGCTCAAATGCCTTTGTGGAGGCCAGAGGATTCTCTCTCTGATGACCATTAAATGGTCAGACTCAAGAAACAGATGCAGCACAGAGGCTCCGTGACAAATCTGATCAAAAATGAACTTCAATATCTGTGAACTGTGACTTGTCATGTAAGGACTTCTCTCTGGCTATGCAAAAGGACAAATGATTGCTTGAATCAGTCAAGAGCAGCAACAGATATCCATGGAAAAAGTAAACTTTGTGAGTGACTCATGCCCCTCTTTTCCATTTGAAATATATTGTGATTTCTTTGATCATTTATTTTGAATTTTATTCACATAAGTTTACATAATGATACAGTTTTAGTAAAGCTATAGACTAAATGGAATATAAAAATGTTTTGCCTTTCCAATTGAATAAGAATATGAATATATACTGTATATTCATTCATTCACACAACACCATACCCACACCGCCGTGGCACCGTGCACTGGCACGCTACGTCTCTTATTTGGTAGTGAGAAAGTTGTCAACCCATGCCGCAATATCATCGCGTTTGCGTAGTAGCATAGAGCAGTAGAGTAAAGTTGGTTGCAAAAGTAGAACACAAGGCAAACATTGTTAGCCTGTAGGGTCCCGAAAATGTTATGCTTTTTAAAAACGCATTTCATGCCATGCTGTGTCATTTTATGTGACTGGAGAAGAATCTTCCTACTGCGCAAAAGATCGAAATGACAGGCAAACTGAGACTCTGAGTTCAATAAAAACAACCTCGTCTTGAATCCATCAATATACTAGGTGTGTTGAGACACATATTGTACAATACGAGGAGGAAATTATGGTCCTAAAAAAGCTTTCCAGTTTCCAGTCAATGATGCGCAGCTCACTCCACTCGTGGCAAAAAGCATATATTATCGTTTTACTTTGTACAATAGGCTACTGTTCGCTTGACCTATTTGGAAGTTGAGGAAATATCTTGGTAGCCTACAGACAGATTAGAGTCTTCTCTTTCAGCAGGAGCAATTTGCTTTCCTACCTGTGTTTTCCCGCAATTGTATTTGAAATATTGCGAAAGGCCTGTTCTGGCTGCATGCTGTTCACCGATAGATTTGCCACGCGTTCCCGACCCCTTGTGATTGGGCTACACACAATTAAAAGCTATTGATCCTAATCCTGGTGTAGTATTCTGAATGATTTCATTTCTTTCTGAACAGACAGCAGTAGGCCTAATTCTATAACTTTGGCAAATTTATTTCAATTTATCAAAGTTGCTGCAGCACGGTTCCCACGGATATGACTCTATAAGGAAATAAATGACGAAGTGCTACTGGAGAGATGAGAGCTGCAGGCTCGTGTCTATCAGAGCAGAGAGAAGGAGAGAGATCATAGAAAGTAAATCTCATTCTAGCTCTGTGTGAGAGACTACAGGCGCGCTTCTCTCTCTTACCACAGCCACAGCAACGTGTTGGTCTCAAGGCTACAATGTAGCGCCATCCATGAGCCCAGGCCTGACCTTAATCAATTCTTATCCGGCACAGGCTGAAAATGTACGCTTTCACATTCTGTTTTTTAAGGGGGCAGGAGGCAACTCGAATGAACCCTGATTGCTTTTTTTATTTTTTATTAAATGGCAAACGGTGAAGATTATTTTTCATGCCACGAGAGGTATAGGTTCCGGAAGGAAACAGTCCAAAACTAAGAGGAGCCAAATTAAGCGCTACCTAGCCAGCCCAAAGAGAGAGCATCGCATTGTGGGTTTTGTAGTTGACTTGAGCTGCAACAGATTTCCTCAACGATTTTCACATTGCTACCAAACCTTGTTATAACGACAACATTTTTCATTAAAAAATGATTGTTTTTCACATATTAGTGTTATTTAACACTGTTAATCATTGGAATTAGTGGTTTGGATGGATTTTTTTTTTTTTTTTTTTTTTTTACCTTTATTTAACTAGGCAAGTCAGTTAAGAACAAATTATTATTTTCAATGACGGCCTAGGAACAGTGGGTTAACTGCCTGTTCAGGGGCAGAACGACAGATTTGTACCTTGTCAGCTCAGGGATTTGAACTTGCAACCTTTCGGTTACTAGTCCAACGCTCTAACCACTAGGCTACCCTGCCGCCCCATGCCACCCCGCCGTTTGGATGGATTATCCCTTTAAAAACTACAACATCCCTACAAGTACTTCTAATTGTCTCTTGGTTGATACTCTATCCCTTTCTTCCATTCTTAATAATGAATACACAAATACAAACACTATACAATAGCCTCTTACCTTTTTGCTACATTTCGTGGTCATCCTAGAGCAGCACTTTCTATGGCAGGCGTACCGACACACTGCAGAAGAGGACACAGAGTCAGACACAATCTCTATACCCTTCCCCAACCTATCAACGCTAAGTCTCCTACTGCTTTTCAGTCAACAACAAGCAAACTGCATCCCCTAACCTTTAAGCAACGTTCGAACAATGCTTTGTGTCCAAACACAACCCGTCAGTCAACAAGCAGACCACAAAGGCTTAAATATAGAGTCGTCAGTCTGGAGAGAGAAAGCTGCCAATGCCTGTGCTCGAGTGAACATTAGAGAGCGGATGGAGAGGATAGATTTATGAGAACAGCTGGATACAATTTGATTACAGACACTTAAGAGGCAGCACAGGAAGAGGGCGTGTGTGTGTGTGTGTGTGTGGAGTGGTAGTGTGTGGGAATGTGAAAGTGTGTGTGTGTGGGGGGGTTATATCTGTGTGTGCATGTGTGTGTATGTAATGGTGGGAGTCTGTGTGTGTTTGTATATATCAGTGGAGGCTCCTCCTCCGAGGAAGGGGAGGACCATCCTCCTCAGTCAATTTCAGAAAAATGTAAATTGTGAAACATTTAAAAAGTTTAGATACAACTATACTAAATATATTCACGTAACAGAAAAGTATTTACACCCTTGACTTTTTCCACATTTGGTTGTGTTACAGCCTGAATTTAAAATTGATTACATTTAGAATTTGTGTCACTGGCCTACACACAATACCCCATAATGTCAAAGTGGAATTATGTTTAATAAAAAAATTAAAAAACGAATTAATAAAAAATAAAAAGCTGAAATGTCTCGAGTCAAGTATTCAACTCAATTCTTCATATTTTCAAGCATGGTGGTGGCTGCATTATATTATGCGTAGCTTGTCATCGGCAAGGACTGGGGAGATTTTTTGGGAGGCGTTGAAAAGAAACAGAAACGAGCTAAGCATAGGCAAAAATCCTCCAGGAAAACTTGAATCAGTCTGCTTTCCAACAGTCACTGGGAGATAAATCCACCGTTCAGCAGGACAATAACTTAAAACACAAGGCCAAATATACACTGGAGTTGCTTACCAAGACGACATTGAATGTTCCCGAGTGGCCTAGTTACAGTTTTGACTTAAATTGGGTTGAAAATCTATGGCAAGACTTGAAAATGGCTGTCTAGCAATGACCAACAACCACCTTGACAGAGCTTGAAGAATTTTTGAAAGAATAATGGTCAAATATTGTACAATCCAGGTGAAACAAAGCTCTTAAGAGACTTACCCAGGAAGACTCATTGCTGTAATAGTTGCCAAAGGTGATTCTAACATGTATTGGCTCAGGGGGTTGAATCCTTATCTAATCAAGATATTAGTGTTTAATTTTCCATAAATTCTTAAAACATTTTACTTTTTCTTCCATTTTGACAGACTATTTTGTTTAGATTGTTGACACACAAAAAAAGACAATCAAATCCAGTTTAATCCCACTTTGTAACACAACTAAATGTGGGAAAAGTCAAGGGATGTGAATACTTTCTGAAGGTACTGTATATCTAATCAAATGTCACAAATGCGCTGAATACAACAGGTACCTTACCGAGAGATGCTTACTCACAAGCCCCTAACCAACAACGCAGTTGGAAGAAAATAGAGTTAATAAATATTTACTAAATCAACTAAAGTAAAAAATCTAAAAAGTAACAATAAAATAACAATAATGAGAATAAAACAGGGGATACAGGTAGCGAGTCAATGTGCGGGGGAACAGGTTAGTCGAGGTAATTTGTACATGTAGGTAGGTGTAAAGTGACTATGACTAGATAATAAACAGCGAGTAGCAGCAGTGTAAAAAACAAACAAAGTGAACAGTCTATAACTTGGGTGACTGGAGTCTTCGACCATTTTTTGTGTGGAGTGTATGTGTGGATTGGAACTGTTAATGTGTGTGTGTGAACTCACGTTTGCAGACGCAGGCCCGGTCCATCATCCAGATAAGAGAGGAGCAGTATTCGCAGTAGGTGGGGATGCTGTACTGGGTGGACTTGAAGATGTGCCCATTGTGCTCCTCAACCTACAGAGGGTGATAGAAGGGCTCAACTCAGTTTGCCATAAAGATACAGCCATCAAATGCATTACAAAGCGTACGGTATAGAATATAGTACTCACAATGTCAGGTTCCTTTTTCCTCCTCTTCTTGCGTTCTGGTTTGGGGGCCTAAGAAAATAGGAGACAGACAGACCAGTGACTAGTCCCATCAGGCCTTCGCCCATCAAGCCTTCGCCCACCCATCCATCCAACATGCCATGCACCCACCCATACATCCAACACAGTGTTAATGTTGGCAATCTTTTTTTACATTTAGTCTAGTCTTCATAATTTTGACAAAAATATCACTTAGTCACATTTTGGTCATTTAAATAAGGACTTGGTGTAGTTATTGTTAAAAATGACAAAAACAATGGGCCATTTTTGTAAACTATATGCCCTTAATTTGTCACATTTTAGTCAAATGACATTTGTATTGCCTCGTTAACCTATAGTAAGCATAAATCACTGACTTCCATGTGCACAAACATACATTGCCATGTCCTACCAACATATTTTTCTGCATAACATCCTATTCCCTTCCCAACAGCAGACATATGAGAAACATATCTAAGAATATATACGAATGATCTGCCCATGTAAATTCCTAATTCAGCCTACATAAATATTGCACATTATCTAGCAAACACAGAGACAGAGCGAGAGAGACAGAGCGAGAGAGACAGAGCGAGAGAGACAGAGCGAGAGAGACAGAGCGAGAGAGACAGAGCGAGAGAGACAGAGCGAGAGAGACAGAGCGAGAGAGACAGAGCGAGAGAGACAGAGCGAGAGAGAGAAGCACAATCACCAGATGGTGCCGCAAAGTAGTATGGGTTGCACCTCAGTGGCATCATTGCTTTTGTTATCAACGTTCCACGGACGCAGAAGCCACATTGATGTTCAAAAGTAGAACGAAAGCTAATGGCCGTTTCGCCCAGTGATGTAGTCGAGTCACTAAACCTAGAGTCCGAATCGAGTACCAAGTCCCCTGTGCTCAAGTCCGAGTCCCCAATGGTCGAGTCCCTATGGCTGGAGTCCTGGTCCAAGTGCTGAGTCACTGGATCCACATTGACTCAAAATAAAGTTATTTACCAAGTCAGTCATAGTGTAGTGGCAAGAGAAATGTAGTCAATAAATTGTTTGCTATCTCTTTTACTTTCTTTGTGTGCCACCAAATGTTTACGTATAGGCTACTGGTAATGTTAGTAGGACCACGTTCAGTTGCAAAACTTTCTTGAATGTTGCAGATGGAATTCCATGAGTAGAGCCAATGTTATTCCCAGGGAGAATGACTGACCCCGCGGTCATTGAAGCCACAGAAGTTCAAGGCTGACCGCGGTACTTCAGGCATTGTTAGCAGAAAACAGGATCCCGCATGATAGTGAATAGGCAAATGGCGATCTTCTTGGTCAATCTTTGTGTAAAGAAATACAACATTCAAAGACAATCATGGTACCAATAATTGCTTTTAATACACCAGATGTATGTCCTTGAACCGATTATTTAAAAAAGAATCAAACACAGAAGACGTTTTAAGGATAATTGGAGTTGCTAATGGCAGCCTGCAGAGCCTACCTGAACGTTCCAAAATGTTGCATCCTGCTGTACGTGGCCCAGTAGCATAAAACAGTTAAGTAGCCTAGTTCTAGAATGGCCCACGATATGCTTTATGAATGTAAAAAGTGGCCCACCAATGCACGATAGAAAGAAACAGCATTATGGGTCTTTTGAACGGTAATCTCTCAAGCCGTTTTCTCTGAGGGAAAGAGGGAGACGTGGCTACAGAATCTGGCTTTGAAATGCAGTGGGGAAAGTAGGAGGGTTGAGCGAGACTACAAAATCAAAGACAGACTACTTCTCTATACTGAAGGGAGAGAAAAACATACCCTTTTTTTTCTCTTAAACTCAATGCTGCTATTGTTTAAAATTTCTTGAAGCAGCGTGTGTTTTTTTATACCCCTTTTTCTCCCCAATTTCATGGTATCCAATTGGTAGTTACAGTCTTGTCTCATCGCTGCAACTCCCATATGGACTCGGGGAGAGGCGAAGGTCGAGAGCCGTGCGTTCTCCGAAACACAACCCAACCAAGCAGCACTGCCCACTTAACCCGGAAGCCAGCCGCACCAATGTGTCGGAGGAAACACTGTGCACCTGGCGACCGTGTCAGCGTGCACTGCGCCCGGCCCGCCACAGGAGTCGCTAGTGCGCGATGGGACAAGGACATCCCTGCCGGCCAAACCCTCCCCTAACCCAGACGACGCTGGGCCAATTGTGCGCCGCCCCATGGGTCACCTGGTCGTGGCCAGCTGCGACAGAGCCTAGACTCAAAAACTGAATCAATAGTGGCACAGCTAGCACTGCGATGCAGTGCCGTAGACCACCGCACCACGCCACTCGGGAGGCCCTAGCTTGTGTTTTTTTAACCAGGCAAAGGGTAGCTAACTAGACGGCTGGTGGTGACTGGTTTGCTACAGGGAAGCAAGAGAGTTGCCTGCACGATGTGTATAATCGAAAGCGGGGCCAGAGCGGAGCCTGTCTGCCTACACTCCTCGCTTGCTCCCCTGCAGCTCACCAGCTGATGTAGGCTGTGTGTGCCGGGTGTCACGTGTCCTTCGCACTGCTGTCACGATTTCTGTTGACCAAATTAACACTGATCCAACATGCCATGCATCAGCTTGTAAGACTGCTATAGGATTTCCATCTCAATGGGACTGACCCGTCGAAGCATATTCTAAATAAACAACACACACGCATTGACACATAAGCACTCACACCCACCCACCCACCCAGCCAAAATCCTTCCACCCGCTCACACAAACCCTACCTTGCCGATGGTGCTGTCCATGGGCTTGTACTCGGTCATGAACTCATCCAGGAAGACCTTGAAGGTGTTGACCCAGACCTTGACGGGCGACTCGCGCCAGTCCCTCTGCTCCAGCCGCATGCTCTTCTCCAGGATGTGCTCAAACAGGGCATACAGGTCCTTATAACGGATACTCTTACCGTCATCCATCTGGAGGAGAGAGAAAGGGAGAGAAGGAAGAGATGTGGGGGATTGGGATGAGGGAACGAGGAGAAGAAGATATTAGCGGAAAAAGCCCATATGTGTTACTGTAAAGAGTTTTGAGATCTTTTGAGAAAGTGTTATAATGCAATTGATTACAGTTCTACCGTCTAAAGTAGTATGGGACAGGCAGAGATGAGGAGGAAAGTAGTAGTGAGGGAGGCAAGATTACAAAAATCGATTCATGTGCTACAATACAGTCAGCCACTGTCCAAGTAAAAAAGCATTTGTGGTCACTGACGGTTGTGATTGGGGTGCCCAGTACCTTGAGGCCCACTGTAAAAGTGATCGTGACCAGTGCCCAAGAAAACCAAGGTGGCATGGCCAAATGACTATCGCCCAATCTCACTCACCCCTTTCATCATGAAATGCTTTGAGAGGTTTGTCATGGCCCACATCAAGGCCAGCATGCCAGGCACACTGGACCCACTTCAATTTTCTCTTTGGACAAGAGGAACACCTATGTGAGAATGCTGTTCATTGAGTACAGTTCAGCATTCAACACTATTGTTCACTCCAAGCTAGTTACCAAGTACAGAGCCCTGGGTCTGGGCACCACCCTCTGCAACTGGATCCTGAACTTCCTGACAGGCAGACCACAGGCTGTGAGGATTGGCAATACCTCCTCCACACTGACTCTTAACACAGGGTTGTGTCCTCAGCCCTCTGCTGTAGTCCCTGTTCAGATACGACTGCGTGGCTTTGCACGACACCAACTCCATCATCAAGTTTGCTGACGACACCAAGGTTGTAGGCCTGATAACCAACAACGACGAGTCAGCCTATAGGGAGGAGGTAAGTGTTTGTGGTGCTAGGACAACAACTTCTCCCTCCACGTCAGCAAAACAAAGTAATTGATTGTTGACTTCAGGAAGCAGAAGAGGGAACATGCCCTGATCCACATCAACGGGACTGCAGTAGAGCAAGTCAGCAGTTTTTAGTTCCTCTGCGTCCACCGAGGACTTGTCATGGACCAACAACACCACCACTCTTGTCAAGAGGGTGCAACAGCGTGTCTATTTCCTAAGGTGGCTGAAGAATATTGGCATGCCACCCCGGGTCCTCTCCAAATACTACAGCTGCACCATTGAGAGCGTCTCGACCGGTTGCATCACAGCCTGGTATGGGAATTGCTCCGTAGAAATATGGGAACAAATAGTAAACTTTTTACTACACATAAGTGAATTTGTCCCAATACTTTTGGTCCCCTAAAATGGGGGACTATGTACTAAAAGGGCTGACATTTCTAAACGGTTCACCCGATATGGATGAAAATACCCTCAAATGAAAGCTGACACTTTAACCTCATAGTCATTGTATCATTTTAAATCCAAAGTGCTCGAGTACAGAGCCAAAACAACAAAAAATGTGTCACTGTTCCAATAAAAAAATCACTTTATTTGGCCACTTCAGCTGTGATACAAATCTTTTCACAATATATATGCCTATGGGCTAGGCTACATCACACAATGCATGCAACTAGGATTTGAAAAAGTTGTAAAGGAAAGTAATGTGCTTAATATTAGGAAAGTTGAGAAATAAATATAGCAAGCCTATAGAAAGCTGATGGTATCCTCCTATTTTTAATAGAGGCCATCAAAGGCCTATAGAAATGTTGCGCAACATGGGCTTATAGGAACACACATTTCATTCAATGCATCAACCAGCTATGCGGAGCTGGCTCTTTCTACACAAGAGGTGATCCTATTCCACACAAACTCTGAATGCCAGGGCTCTCATGAAGTGTTTGACTTGATTTTCCATTGCATTTGCATTGATGACAGACTGATTAAAGGGACAATATAGCGCTGAGTATCAGGCCATTCACGATTGGCCGTTAGAAAGTTTAGTAGCCTACTAATGACCATCAGCGGCATCAGAGCGCAGTTTTGGAGAAGCCTAGTTACCGTGACTCAATGGTCATGTGGAATTTGACTGCGGTCATGACTCGTGACTGCCAGTGTGGCAGAAATATAGTCACCATAACAGCCCCCCCACACACACACACACACACCACAATTGCTGCTACTAGACTCTTATTTAATTGCTAATCTCCCTTTTCACTGATACACGTGTAATTATTGTACTATAAATTGTGCCTTCCTGTATTATACGTATGATAAAATGTTTATTCTATTCTACTAAGCCATTAACTTTATGTTCGAAATCTTATCTTTTATTATTGTTGCGAAGGAACCTGCAAGTAAGCATTTTGTTGGACGGTGCATACCATGTGTATCCTGTACATACGACTGATAAAACCTTCAGACTTGAAAGGACCGCGAAGCAGCCACAGTGGTACTCACAGCCAGAGCGGTCGAGTAGGAGTTGAATATGTTGAGACGGAACTCCTTCAGAGCCTTCTTGAAGACCACGTCCACCAAGGTGTCCTTCTTGCCGTCCTCAGAGTCCAGGTCATTGATCTATGTGGTACAATAAATGGTCGTATTAAATACAGGTTTTCTTCATCAAATTCATCAAATACTGTAGTCTACAAAACCAAAAGTATGCTGCTGCTGTGTAAATATGTGACTATCGTATTATACGGCATTGTACAATACAGTACTGCTTTAGAATTCTGGTGTGTGTATGTGTGTGTGTGTGTGTGTAGCGTTCTGGTGTGTGTACACTAAGTTAAAGGTAGACGAGTAGCACCGCAGATTTTGAGAGTAGCGAAATGCAAGACATTGCTCTCGCACAGTCACACACAGTATCTGCGTATGTGCACGGGTTGGCATCACGCTGTTGAAGCCTGGTATAGCCACAGGACCAAAACAGCGGAGAAGTTGAGCCTCACGCTACAACGACCCATTATGCTGTTTACTGTCTGCATCTACGACCTATCGCTGAGTCTACCTTTAATGGGGAAGTCATTTACACGACTGTATTTGAGAATAAGTGTATGTTGGTGAATGTACAGTTCATTCGGAAATATTCAGACCCCTTGACTTTCTCCACATTTTATGTTACAGCCTTATTCAATTATTAATTCATTTGTCCCCCCCCCCTTCATCAATCTATACACAATAGCCCATAATGACAAAACAAAAACAGGTTTTAAGAAATGTTTGCTAATTTATATATATAAAAAAACTGAAATATAACATTTACATAAGTATTCAGAGCCTTTACTCAGTACTTTGTAAAGCACCTTCGGCAGAGATTACAGCCTTGAGATTACAGCCTTCAACTGTTCTGCCTGCGGTTATGGAACCCCTACCAGTCCCAGAACTGCTGTTTTCAACTCTTAATGATCGGCTATGAAAAGCCAACTGACATTTATTCCTGATTATTATTTGACCAGGCTTGTCATTTATGAACATTTTGAACATCTTGGCTCTCTCTAATTCTCTCCTCTCTTTCTTTCTCTCTCTCGGAGGAACTGAGCCCTAGGACCATACGTCAGGACTACCGGGCATGATGACTCCTTGCTGTCCCCAGTCCACCTGGCCTTGCTGCTGTCCCAGTTTCAACTGTTCTGCCTGCGGTTATGGAACCCCTACCTGTCCCAGACCTGCTGTTTTCAACTCTTAATAATCGGCTATGAAAAGCCAACTGACATTTATTCCTGATTATTATTTGACCATGCTTGTCATTTATGAACATTTTGAACATCTTGGCTCTCTCTAATTCTCTCCTCTCTTTCTTTCTCTCTCTCGGAGGAACTGAGCCCTAGGACCATACGTCAGGACTACCGGGCATTTTTTTTATTTATTTTTTATTTATCCATTATTTTACCAGGTAAGTTGACTGAGAACACGTTCTCATTTGCAGCAACGACCTGGGGAATAGTTACAGGGGAGAGGAGGGGGATGAATGAGCCAATTGTAAACTGGGGATTATTAGGTGACCGTGATGGTTTGAGGGCCAGATTGGGAATTTAGCCAGGACACTGGGGTTAACACCCCTACTCTTACGATAAGTGCCATGGGATCTTTAATGACCTCAGAGAGTCAGGACACCCGTTTAACGTCCCATCCGAAAGACGACACCTTATACAGAGCAGTGTCCCCAATCACTGCCCTGGGGCATTGGGATCTTTGTTTAGACCAGAGGAAAGAGTGCCTCCTACTGGCCCTCCAACACCACTTCCAGCAGCATCTGGTCTCCCATCCAGGGACTGACCAGGACCAACCCTGCTTAGCTTCAGAAGCAAGCCAGCAGTGGTATGCAGGGTGGTATGCTGCTGGCAATGATGACTCCTTGCTGTCCCCAGTCCACCTGGCCTTGCTGCTGCCCCAGTTTCAACTGTTCTGCCTGCGGTTATGGAACCCCTACCTGTCCCAGACCTGCTGTTTTCAACTCTTAATAATCGGCTATGAAAAGCCAACTGACATTTATTCCTGATTATTATTTGACCATGCTTGTCACTTATGAACATTTTGAACATCTTGGCAATGTTCTGTTATAATCTCCACCCTGCACAGCCAGAAGAGGACAGGCCACCCCTCATAGCCTGGTTCCTCTCTAGGTTTCTTCCTAGGTTTTGGCCTTTCTAGGGAGTTTTTCCTAGCCACCGTGCTTCTACACCTGCATTGCTTGCTCTTTGGGGTTTTAGGCTAGGTTTCTGTACAGCACTTCGAGATATTAGCTGATGTATGACGCGCTATATAAAATAAACTTGATTGATTGATTGAGTCTTCTTGGGTATGATGCTACAAGCTTGGCACACCTATATTTGGTGAGTTTCTCCCGTTCTACTCTGCAGATCCTCTCAAGCTCTGTCAGGTTGGACGGGGAGCGTCACTGCACAGGTGTTTTCAGGTCTCTCCAGAGATGGTCGATCGGGTTAAAGTCCGGGCTCTGGCTGGGCCACTTAAGCACATTCAGAGACTTGTCCCGAAGCCACTCCTGTGTTGTCTTGGCTGTGTGCTTAGGGTCGTTGTCTTGTTGGAAGGTGGACCTTCACCCTAGTCTGAGGTCCTGAGTGCTCTGAAGCAGGTTTTCATCAAGGAACTCTCTGTACCTTGCTCCGTTCATCTTTGCCTCAATCCTGACTAGCCTGCCAGTCCCTGCCGCTGAAAAACATCCCCACAGCATGACGTTGCCACCACCATGCTTCAGCATTTGGATGGTTCCAGGTTTCCTCCAGACTTGATGCTTGGCATTCAAGCCAAACAGTTCAACCTTGGTTTAATCAGAACAGAGAATCTTGTTTCTCATGGTCTGACAGTCTTTAGGTGCTTTTTGGCAAATTCCAAGCGGGCTGTCAGGTGCCTTTTAATGAGGAGTGGCTTCCGTCTGGCCACTCTACCATAAAGGCCTGATTTGTGGAGTGCTGCAGAAATGGTTGTCCTTCTGGAAGTTTCTCCCATCTCCACAGAGGAACTCTGGAGCTCTGTCAGAGTGACCATCGGGTTCTTGGTCACCTCCCTGACCAAGGCTCTTCTCCCCTGATTGCTCAGTTTGGCCAGGCCTCCAGCTCTAGGAAGAGTCTTGGTGGTTCCAAACTTCTTCCATTTAAGAATGATGGAGGCCACTGTATTCTTGGGGACCTTCAATGCTGCAGAAATTATTTTTTTGTACCCTTCCCCAGATCTGTGCCTCAACATAATCCTGTCTCTGAGCTCTACGGATAATTCCTTCGACCTCATGGCTTTGTTTTTGCTCTGACATGCACTGTCAACTGTGGGACCTTATATAGACAGGTGTGTGCCTTTCCAAATCATGTCCAATCAATTGAATTTACAACAGCTGGACTCCAATCAGGTTGTAGAAACATCTCAAGGATGATCAATGGAAACAAGATGCACCTAAGCTCAATTTCGAGTCTCATAGCAAAGAGTCTGAATACTTATGTAAATAAGGTATCTGTTTTTTATTTGTAATACATTTGCAGAAATTCTAAAAACCTGTTTTCGCTTTGTTATTATTGCGTATTGTGTGTAGATTGATGAGGATTTTTATTTATTTAATCCATTTTAGAATAAGGCTGTAACGAAACAACATTTGGAAAAAGGGAAGGGGTCTGAATACTTTCTGAACGCACTGTTTGTGTACACTTCTGTACGTGTGAGCGTGCATCTGTGTGTGTGTATTGTGTTTTGTGCATCATCTTAATTAGGAAACCAACAGTATTCTGTGGTGCCCTGTGCATTTACTTGAGAGTGTGTGTAAGACGGACAGGTGTACATAGTCTGTCTACCTGCGTATCCCTCTGTCAGTCTGCCTACCTTCTTCATGAGGAAGTCATTCATGCTCCTGTAGTCATGGGCGCTGGTGAGGATGTGCAGAGCGTCGTTCTGCCACTGGGCAGGCTCTAGGGCCACGCTGCTGATCTTGACGCTGCGTCTCCGCACTTTGGGAGAGGGGTCCTTGTTCTCCTTGGAATCCCGGCCCCTGGTTGCAGTCAGGTCGGGACTGTGGGGGGGAGATGACATGCCATCTTGACCCGCAAAGCACAGAGAGACAAAGATACAGTAACGGTGTTGTGAAGACAATTGTTTAGGTTTTCTATTCAGTTTTATTTTTAACAGCACGTCACCTGTGCAACTAGAGGCAACAAAACTCAGGATCACCTTTAATCCACAAACAGAAACACCTACAAGGCTCTTCCTCGCCCTCCCTTTGACAAATCTGACCAAAACTTTATCCTCCTGATTCCTGATTACAAGCAAAAACTCAAACAGGAAGTGCCACTGACGCACTCAATACGGAAGTGGTCCGATGAAGCGGATGCTAAGCTACAGGACTGTTTCCCTAGCACAGACTGGAATATGTTCATTGATAACATTGAAGAGTTCACCACATCAAGTCACCGGCTTCATTAATAAGTGCATTGATGACGTCATCCCCACAGTGACTGTACGTACATACCCCAACCAAAAGCCATGGATTACAGGCAACATCCACACTAAGCTAAAAGCTAGAGCTGCCGCCTTCAAGGAGCAGGAGCACTAACCTGGAAGCTTATAAGAAATCCCGCTACAACCTCCGACGAGCCATCACACACACAAACGTTAATTCAGGACTAAGATCGAATCCTACCATGCCGGCTCTGATGCTCGTTGGATGTGGCAGGGCTTGCAAACTATCACGGATTACAAAGGAAAACCAAGCCGCGAGCCGCCCATTGACGTGAGCCTACCAGACGAGCTAAATGCCTTCTATGCTCGCTTCGAGGGAACCAACAATGAACCATACATGAGAGCACCAGCAGTTCTGGACGAAGTTGTGTGATCTCGCTCTCCTTAGCCGATGTGAGTAGGTTATTTAAACAGGTTAACATTCACAAAGCCGTGGGCAAGACAGATTATCAGGAAGTGTACTTCGGGGCATGCGCTGACCAGCTGCCGGGTGTCTTCACTGACATTTTCAACATCTCCCTAACCCAGTCTGAAATAACTACATGTTTCAAGCAGACCACCATAGTCCCTGTGCCCAAGAATGCCAAAGTAACTTGTCTAAATGACTATCGCCCCATAGCACTCATCTGTAGCCATGAAATGCTTGGAAAAGGCTGGTCATTGCTCACATCAACACCATCATCTAAGACACAATGGACCCACTCTAATTTGCATACCGCCCCAACAGATCCACAGATGACACAATTCCTATTGCACTCCATACTGGCTTCTCCCACCTGGACAAGAGGAACACATATGTGAGAACGCTGTTCATTGACTACAGCTCAGTGTTACAACACCGTAGTGCCCTTCAAGCTCATTACTAAGCACAGAACCCTAGGACTGAACACCTCCCTCTGCAATTGGATCTTCCTGACGGGCCACTTCAGGTGGTGAGGGTGGGCAACAACACATCCACCAAGCTGACCCTCAACACGGTGGGCCCCACTGGGGTGTGTGCTTAGTCTTCTCCTGTACTCCCTGTTCACCCACAACTGTGTGGCAGTTTACGACTCCAACACCATCATTAAGCTTGCTAACGACACAAGAGTGGTAGAACTGATCACCGACAATGATGATACCGCCTATAGAGAGAAGGGCAGTGACCTGGCAGTGTGGTGCCAGGACAACAACCTCTCCCCTCAACGTCAGCAAGACAAACTAGCTGATTGTGGACCACAGGAAATTGAGGACTGAGCACACCCCCATCCACATCAACGGGGCTGTAGTGGAGCAGGTCGAGAGCTTCAAGTTCCTCTGTGTTCACATCGTTCATCTGTACAAACAATAGTACGCAAGTATAAACACCATGGGACCAAGCAGTCGTCATACCGCTGTGGAAGGAGCGCGTTCTGTCTCCTAGAGATGAACGTGCTTTGGTGTGAAAAGTGCAAAACAATCCCAGAACAACAGCAAAGGACCTTGTGAAGCTGGAGGAAACAGGTACAAAAGTATCTATATCCACAGTAATATGAGTCCTATATCAACATAACCTGAAAGGCTGCTCAGCAAGGAAGAAGCCACTGCTCCAAAACCACCACAAAAAAGCCAGACTACGGTTTGCAACTGAACATGGGGACAAAGATCATACTTTTTGGAGAAATGTCCTCTGGCCTGATGAAACAAAAATAGAACTGTTTGGCCATAATGACCATCATTATGTTTGGAGGAAAAAGAGGGGTGCTTGCAAGCCGAAGAACACCATCCCAACCGTGAAGCACCGGGTGGCAGCATCATGTTGTGGGGGTGCTTTGCTGCAGGAGGGACTGGTGCCCTTCACAAAATAGATGGCATCATGAGGGAGGAAAATTATGTGGATATATTGAAGAAACATCTCAAGACATCAGTCAGGAAGTTAAAGCTTGGTTGCAAATGGATCTTCCAAATGGACAATGACCCCAAGCATACTTCCAAAGTTGTGGCAAAATGGCTTAAGGACAACAAAATCAAGGTATTGGAGTGGCCATCACAAAGCCCTGACCTCAATCCTATAGAACATTTGTGAGCAGAACTGAAAAAGCTTGTGCGAGCAAGGAGGCCTACAAACCTGACTCAGTTTCACCAGCTCTGTCAGGAGGAATGGGCCAAAATTTACCCAACTTATTGTGGGAAGCTTGTGGAAGGCTACCCGAAACGTTTGACCCAAGTTAAATAATTTAAAGGCAATGTTACCAAATACTAGTTCAGTGTATGTAAACTTCTGACCCACTGGGAACGTGATGAAATAAATAAAAGCTGAAATAAATCATTCTCTCAACTATTATTCTGACATTTCACATTCTTAAAATAAAGTGGTGATCCTAACTGACCTAAGACAGGGAATTTTGACTAGGATTAAATGTCAGGAATTGTGAAAAACTGAGTTTAAATGTATTTGGCTAAGGTGTATGTAAACTTCCGGCTTTAACTGTATATACCTCAATTACCTTGTACCCCTGCAAATCGACTCGGTACGGGTACCCAGTGTACGTAACCAAGTTATTGTCAAACATGGGGCTCCCGAGTGGCACAGCGATCTAAGGCACTGCATCTCAGTGCTAGAGGCGTCACTACAGACCCTTGTTCGATTCCAGGCTGTATCACAACCAGCGTTGATTGAGAGTCCCATAGGGCAGCGCACAATTGGCCCAGCATCGTCCGGGTTAGGGTTTGGCCATCATTGTAAATAAGAATGTGTTCTTAACTGACTTGCCTAGTTAAATAAAAGGTTAAATAAAAAAAATAAAACGTGTATTTATTCCTTGTGTTATTATTTTTCTCTCTGGCTTGTTGGGAAGGGCTCTTAATTAAGAATTTCACTGTAAGTCTACACCTGTTGTTTATAAAGCATGTGACAATTTTTATTTTATTTGGAATGTCACATGTCCAGTGTTATACAATATGTAAGGGATTATCAACGAAGGGCATTTCGTTCTCTGGAAAAGGATGAGCAACATGGAAGGTGTGTTCTACGATGTGTTGTTTTCCAGAGAACGCATAGAAATGTGCTCATTTGCCGGTAGAAATGTGTTCAACATCCACTGAAGTAGCTAGGAAGTTTACTAGATAGCGTCAGTAGTTGCCTTGGTAACCAAACAAACAGACTTGCTAGTTTAGACGCAAACCTTAGCTTGCCATTATGAAAATCTAATTCAACAATGCCAATTACGTTTTCAATTCGACTTTTGCTTTCAAAAGCAGCTCAAACATAGAACATGTCAGAATGAACTATAGCATTTGAATTCTACCGTGCAAATATACCGTGCGTTACTGGGACATAACGCATGCTCTAGAATGCCCTTCAAGCTAGCAGAAACAAGTATTCAACAACGCCATGGTATGAACAACTGTATTGTCCATTGCGCGCGCACACACACAGTGTATTTATTACCTGTCTTGTCGGTGCCGTCTCCCTGTGTGGACTCACTCCTGGTGGTCTGCTGCTTCTCTCTGGACAGCTTCTTCTCTGCATGCTTGGCCTTGCCCCAGAAACGCATCTTCCCTCGCACTCTGTTGCCACAAACACAGTCACACACAGGCAGTTTAGAACAAACCTTTATTCTATTTCGATTGGGCCGACCAGATTCGCCAGAGTGTGTGCTGTCTCGGGTAGGTCTTCGTATAATCTTTTCACATGTCCTTTTCAGCACGTGTTCAGCAACTTGTGTGAAAAGGGTAATAGTCTGTTTAATACAATATGAGCTTAATTTGTTCCTCTGCATAATGATTGTATTATAATAATAATAATAAATGCCATTTAGCAGACATTTATCCACAGTCCTGTGTGAATCCATTTTTCGTATGGGTGGTCCCGGGAATCGAACCCACAATCCCTATGTTGAAAGAACCATGCTCTATCAACTGAGACATTGTGTCTTGCTACTGTAATATGGGCTAGAGAGCAGGAGAAGGTACTGTAGCTACCTTCCATCCTGACTGGATGTCTTCCCAAGCGCTGCTACCTTGCCCAGGTCCCCTGAAGACATAGTCTTGTGGAACTTCTTATGCTCTTCCTTGTGAGAAGCCTGGGAGAATAGAAAGTTAGGGTGTAGCAAGGTAAGTCTTGATACCAAACATAGGGAAGTGAAATGTTTTCAATATTCATTGATTGGGCATCAAAACGCTCAGGCTATTTTGCCATGTCTTTGAGTCAGTCATATGCTGAAAAGACAGAAGAGACACATTTGAGACATGAAAATGCATTGTCCTCTAGAGGGCAGTGCAATCCAACTTGAATCGCAGAACAAAGAAATACATCCACGTTGGATGTTCCTACTGCATCCATCCATCACTCATTCATTCTGCACAAAACAACAGCTAACAGTCCACAAACATTCTAACATGTTTACATACTGAGACATGGACATATTAACATATAGAGTACAGACATATTTGCTCAGAAAACTACTATTTCAAACTAAAAGAGATATGACTGGGTGAGGGAGGGAGGGTGCTCATGCTCGGAAAGACCTGTTAGGGAAGTAATAAAAGGTAGTAATGAAATGGTGTCAATGGTAGAAGGTTCCAGCATGCATCACCGATTGCACTTCTGGCTAAGACTAGTTGGACTAACCTGGTCCCAGATCTGTTTGTGATAACCATAGGAGTTAGCAAGACAGCACAAACAGTTCTGGGACCAGGCTAAGAGGAGTGGGACATAGCATTACTCCTCTTCCAGCAACTAGACGGATGTCACAAGTTCAGAGTAGACACAAGACTTCTGTCCCAGGGTCAGATCAGCTCCAGGTCAGCTCCTTTACTACTGCCCCAGGGTCAGATCAGCTCCAGGTCAGCTCCTTTACTACTGCCCCAGGGTCAGATCAGCTCCAGGTCAGCTCCTTTACTACTGCCCCAGGGTCAGATCAGCTCCAGGTCAGCTCCTTTACTACTGCTCCAGGGTCAGATCAACTTTGAAACCTCCAAGGTTAAGGGTTAGGTTATCTGATCCTAGATCTGTGGTTGGTTAGTACTGAGTGTTTATGAAGGATGATTATTCTCTTCAGGAGAAAACACAGATCTGAAACCATGGCATTACCACTTACAGTTGCAGCCACGCTGTAAAGTTTATTTTTTGCGACAAACTATCGCTAGAAGAGGCCTGAGCCCGTACTGGGTTTTCCCTATCTGCGAAATAAAGGAGCGTCAAGCAAAGAGCTGGTAGTACAGAAACATGTCTCTGTCCAGTAGGTAAAAACTAAACGAAGCTGGAGGATGCTAGTTCAATGGGGTTAGTCGTGTTAAAAGAGTACCCTCAGGCTAGTAAGCATGGCCCCAAGAGAGAAAATAAATTGGCTGGGGGGGTCAGTAGGAGGCAGGAGACAAGAGGGGGAGGGGGGGGTCGCTTGGACCCCTGCAGGGTCCGTTTACCATTTCAGAGTCACTGTAACAGGCCGGCTCAGTGCCCCCCTTGGGGTGGGTCAGGGGGGACGGGGGGAGGAGGGGCAGCGTGCGGGACAGGGCGGGGGTGTAGAACGTGTCGACATCGTCATCGTCTGACTGGCCCGCCCCCTCGGAGTTACAGCGGGTCAGGAAGTCGGAGCGGGTCCGAGACATACGGGCTTTCTTTTTGGGGCCGGGCCGGCCCACCTGCTCAACCACACACACCACAACACGTCAGTGGTCTGGGTACGTGATGGGAGATAGGGATATGTGTGTGTGTGTGTGTGTGTGTGTGTGTGTGTGTGTGTGTGTGTGTGTGTGTGTGTGTGTGTGTGTGTGGAGAGGAACGGTGTGTGTGTATATGTGTTCTATGTGGATATCACATAGAGACACACTGACAGTCTGAGTGACACAAATTTACAAGACATGCAAACTTATACAAGCACACACTCTCACATGCGCATACAAGCCACAGCTGCCCGTTCTATTATTAGTTTAAACAATATATCAGTATGAACTACACATCAACATTGAGTGCTTTAGTATATTACAACAGGATGAGTAACGAGTTACAGTGTGTAAGTTCTTAAAAAAAACTCCCAAGATACGTATGTGTAAACTCTTTGTGTATTGTGTACTCTGTGTGTACTCTGTGTGTACTCTGTGTGTACTCTGTGTGTACTCTGTGTGTACTCTGAGTGTGTATGTCCTTTGGGTAGTGTACTTGTGCGCAACCCACCTCTTTGGTTCTCTGTCCAGCGGTGGCTCTAGAGGCGGAGGCCTCCTGTCTATGCATGGCCAACGACCGCTCCTGGTTCACCAGGTCCTTATCAGACCTACAACACATTCAGGAAACGTTACAACTATTTGTAGACTTTCAAATGTACGCATTTAGTTGCATATTCAAACATATTTTTCCTGTGTTTTTGCTGTACAAGGCAATGAAAAACAACAGAAATAAGAAACACATTTCTGTACATTTGGAGAAAAGAAGAGCCCTGTGGTGATTTGTTGAAATGAAAGTGTTCATTTGTACACACTGCCCGTCAGTGAACAGAGTCAAGCTAGTGTAGAGAGAAGAAATGAATTACAAAGCTTTTGCTAAGTGACACTTTGACTGAGCAGCATCATTACAGCAACGTTACAGCAAAATGACACTCACTTGGAGAAGGGGAGCTTGCGTCGGGAGCAGAATGTAGTGTTGGTGGGGGGCTTCTCGGTCATACTGACAATGATGGTCTGGGTTGGGCTCTTCTGTGGTGCCTTGGCTGCTGCTTTGCTGGAAACTTCCCTCCTCTCCAGGATACTGTTGGTGGAGACCCAGCTGTCCTGCACCGGCCAGCCTGCCTTCCTCTCCACCTGGCTGGGTAGGACTTCACCGGATGGGGCCTTGGGCTCGGGGACTATCTGGATGCCTACCTCGGAAGGACAAAGGCCATGGGTGGAGGTGGAGGAGGGGACCAAGCTAGACCTGTCTACCCCAGCTAAGTCTCTCCGAGGCTGGGTAACAGTACTGGGTGGCTGGGCCTTCTCTGATACTTCCAGGCCGGCGATGGGTGTAAGGCGGGAGGCAGTGGTGGTCACACCGGTCTGGAGTGCACTCTCTTGGTCTGGCGCCGCCCACAGCTCCCCCTCCAGAGGGGTCTCCTTCTGCATGCTGATGACCACAACCACGGGCCTTTGTAAGGCGGACTCTCGTCTCTCCTTCACGGGCTTGCCTGGGCTCTCTTGCTTGGGCTCGCTGCTTTGGTCCTCAGAGGGGATATAGAAGGTAGCTTGTGGATCCTCTGCCACCACCTCCTTGATTGGGGATGGTATCATGGCGGGTAGTTCCTCCATCCTGGAGCTTGGATCATTCTCATTTACCACCTCTGGGTCCTTCTCTGGCTGGGGCTGGGACTCTGGAGACATTGGTCCATTCAAATCCTCTTGGGAAGAGGTCCAGAGCAGCGTGGACTGGTTATCATGGCAACCGGCGTAACCAGGCCTTCCCGCCTCCACATCCACGGTGGTGTCGAGCAGCTCAAAGCTCCCGTGGCTAACGGGGAAGCCGCGGTGGGGCAAGGAGGGCTGGTGGTCGTCCAGGGGACAGGGGGTGCTGTCCGGACACGGGGGTACAGGGGTCTCCTCCTCTTGCAGAGTTGCTCCTGTGCTGTGGGTCCGCACCTTGAGTAGCTCCAGGCTGAACTGGGCCTGCTCCAGCTCCCTCATGCGCCGGCTCTGTCTCTTGGCCCGCGTCTTGTGGCAGTTGGGCTCCTCTATACTCTGGCTTCTCTCGCTCTCTCCTTCTTCCTCCTCCTTCACTAAACATGCCGACTTAGACTCCTTAGAGTCTTCAGCAGGCCAGACTGTGGAGACATCTTGGATGTCATGATTGTGGTTGATCTCGAGGACCTGTTCGTCCGAGGTGTCAGTATCCAGGCCCATGGTCCTCTCTGGCTTTCTTTCTTCTGTGGTGGGGCTCCTTTGTCCATTGAGCAACTGCTTTTCATGCATACTCTGCTCTTTTAGTTCTGTGAACCTGTAGGAAACAGTCATTGTAAGCAAACACAGTTTAAAGCAATCTTCCTTCCATTCCTTCTCGTCTCCGATGTTATTCATCAATGTAGGATCATTTGGACCTGGGAGCAATAGTGTGCAAGCTTTTGTTCCAGCCCAGCACTAAAACACTTGTGTTTTCTTCAACAAACTATATTAATCAGGTGTTTGAGATCTAGGTTTGAGCAAAATTCAGCCTATGGAATCCTTATTGTGCATCTTTCTATACAGGTAACTGCCAAAACAAAGGAAACACCCAGATAAAGTGTCTTAATAGGGGTTGGGCCACCTTGAGCCACCAGAAGTGCCTTGGTATAGATTCTACAAGTGTCTGGAACTCTATTGGAGGGATGTTACACCATTCTTCCAGGAGAAATTCTGTCATTTAGCGTTTTGTTGATGGTGGTGGAAAACGCTGCCTCAGGTGCCGCTCACTTGTGTTGAGACCCGGTGACTGACACACACACACACACACACGCACACACACACGCACACGCACACGCACACGCACACGCACACACACACACACACACTTTAAATGCCCTATGCTCCTTTGAGATCCCTCTTTCAAAGTCATTGAGCTCTCTAGCCATGGTAGCCAAAATAATGGGCAACTGGGTATTTTTATACATGACCCAATGCAATGTTTCCTCTAAGCTCCCCCGGGACTTGCACCATCGAGAGCATCCTGACTGGTTGCATCACTGCCTGGTATGGCAACCGCTCGGCCTCCGACCGCAAGGCACTACAGAGGGTAGTGCATACGGCCCAGTACATCACTGGGGCCAAGCTTCCTGCCATCCAGGACCTCTATACCAGGCAGTGTCAGAGGAACGCCCTAAAAACTGTCAAAGACTCCAGCCACCCTAGTCATAGACTGTTCTCTCTGCTACCGCACGGCAAGCAGTACCGGAGCAACAAGTCTAGATCCAAAAGACTTCTTAAAACTTCTTATGGCTGCAATCCCGTTAACGGGATGATATGACAACAGCCAGTGAAGGTGCAGGGCGCCAAATTCAAACAACAGAAATCTCATAATTAAAATTCCTCAAACATACATGTATCTTATACCATTTTAAAGGTCATCTTGTTGTTAATCCCACCAAATTTACAGCGAAAGCACCACAAACGATTATGTTAGGTCGCCGCAAAATCACAGACAAACAGTCATTTTCCCAGCCAAAGACAGGAGTCACAAAAAGCAGAAATAGGAGATAAAATTAATCACTAACCTTTGATGATCTTCATCAGATGACACTCATAGGACTTCATGTTACACAATACATATATGTTTTGTTCGATAAAGTTCATATTTATATCCAAAAATCTCAGTTTACATTGGCGCCATGTTCAGAAGTGCCTCCAAAATATCCGGAGAAATTGCAGAGAGCCACGTCAAATAACATAAATATTCATCATAAACTTTGATGAAAGATACATGTTTTATATAGAATTAAAGATAAACTTGTTCTTAATGCAACCGCTGTGTCAGATTTAAAAAGCTTTATGGCAAAAGCACAATATTCAATAATCTGAGAACAGCGTTCAGCCACAAAAGGAAGCCATACAGTTACCCGCCAAATTGTGCAGTCAACTCATAAAAAGCATTAGAAATCTTCACTTACCTTTGCTGATCTTCGTCGGAATGCACTCGCAGGACTCCCACTTCCACAAGAAATGTTCGTTTTGTTCGGTAATGTCCATCATTTATGTCCAAATAGCTATTTTTGTTAGCGTGTTTGGTAAACAAATCCAAAGTCAGGAAGCGCGTTCACTAAAAGCAGACGAAATGTCAAAAAATTCTGTAACAGTCAGTAGAAACATGTCAAACGATGTATTGAATCAATCTTTAGAATGTTTTTAACATAAATCTTCAGTAACGTTCCAACCGGAGAATTACATTGACTTCAGATGTGCGATGGAACAGAGCTCCTTCATGTGAACACGCATGGTCAGAGCATGGTCAGGTCATGATAGACCTGACTAATTCCTATCTCCTTCGGCCCCACTTCACAGTAGAGGCATCAGGCAAGGTTCTACAGACTGTTGACATCTAGTGGAAGCCGTAGGAAGTGCAAACTCATCCATATCCCATTGTGTATTCAATAGGGTCTTGGTTGAAAATCGACCAACCTCAGAATTCCCACTTCCTGTTTGGATTTGTTCTCAGGTTTCTGCCTGCCATATGAGTTCTGTTATACTCACAGACATCATTCAAACAGTTTTAGAAACTTCAGAGTGTTTTCTATCCAAATATGCATATATTAGCAACTGGGACTGAGGAGCAGGCAGTTTACTATGGGCACCTCTGTGCACCTTTCATCCAAGCTACTCAATACTGCCCCTGCTGCCATAAGAAGTTAACAACTTCTACCCCCAAGCCATAAGTCTCCTGAACAGCTAATACAAATGGCCACCCCCTCCTTTACGGAGGGGGTGGCCATTATGACTATTTGGAAATTATGACTATTTGACTATATGGCCATTATGACTATTTGCATAGCGGCCCCCCCCTCCTTTACGCTGCTGCTAGTCTCTGGTTATTATCTATGCATAGTCACTTTAGCTCTACCTACATGTACATATTACCTCAATTACCTCGACTAACATGTGCCCATGCACATTGACTCTGTACTGGTACCCCCTGTATATAGCCTCGCTATTGTTATTTTACTGCTACTCTTTAATTATTTGTTATTTCTATTTCTTACTTATCATTTTTTTTTTACCTAACACCTTTTTCTTAAAACTGCATTGTTGGTTAAGGGCTTGTAAGTAAGCATTTCACTCTAAGGTCTACTACACCTGTTGTATTCGGGGCATGTGACAAAAACTATTTAACTTGATTTGACTACCGTGCAGAAGAAATATAACCCCGCGCAGAGAAGCACGAGATTGAACTTTACTCAATTTTCTAGAGTCACCATCTTGGCAGTCCTACGGACGAATCTGAGTTTGGCGGATGCCAGGTGAATGCTACCTGCCCCATTGCATAGTGCCAACTGCATAGTGCCAACTGTAATATTTGGTGGAGGAGGAATAGTGGTCTGGGGCTGTTTTTCATGGTTGGGGCCCCTTAGTTCCAGTAAAGGGAAATATTAACTCTACAGAGTACAATGACATTCTAGACGATTCTGTGCTTCCAACTTTGTGGCAACAGTTTGGGGAAGGACCACATACTTTTGGTCATGTAGTGTGCTTTGTATCCCTCATTTACTCAAGTGTTTCCTTTATTTTTGGCAGTTACCTGTACCTTTCATAAAATAGAACGGTTTGTCACTCCTCATTACCTTAGGCGTGCCAGGTAGCCCCTACTCGCTGCCTGTAGCAGTGTCGCTGCACTGTGTGTCCTACAATCGTGGGCTCTCTCTCTGTAGGCCCGCCAGGCTGTCTGCACCGTAATGGCCGCCAGAACCCTGCGCTGGCTGCTCTTTCTCCAGCTCCTCTGTATTATCAGGGCAGAGTCCTTCCACTGCATGAACAGCCTGCGCTCCCTGTAGCCCTTCCATGCTGCCTGCAGGCACACTGCTGCCTCCTCCTGGACAGCTGGGTCCACTGCTGCCTCCGACTGTCTGAGCAGGCAGCCCCGCCACCACCTCTATGGAAAGGAGAGAATGAAGAAATATGAATGAACAAAATGAATTTATTGACTGGGGTGACATCGTTGCATTGGAGTAATGCTGAGAATCCTTTCGAGGTAAGGAAAACGGATTCGGTTTGTTTTTGTTCAATCTGACAATGATTAGGACAGCAGACTGAGTCTCTTCTTGTAGCCATAAACAATATGGCTTCCAGTAACAGGGTCGTGTTCATTCAGGGAGGGACTACCTAGACTTTTTTCTGCTGCAAAAAATGTTGCTATGGCGTGCCCTAATGAACACAACCCTGGACTTGGTGTGGTGCCCTGACTTCGTCGTCTCACCTGGATGACATCAGCGGCCTGTCTCATCCTGATGAAGTGTTTCCTCTCCAGCCGGGCTCGGAAGCGGCGTTGCAGCGTGACGATGCACCGCAGCACCTCCGTGTGGAGCAGGGCCTGCAGCCGCTGACGCTCTGCCTCCCGCAAGAACACCTGCAGTACAGAGAGAGACCCCGGGGGGGGGGGGGGGGGTGGTTGGAGCGTTAGATACACCCACAAATGACCAGACCCACCCACAGCCAGGGAAATTCAATAGGAACAGAACGGCTGCAATGCAAGCGTGTATCAAAGTGAGAGAAAGAGAGAGGAGAGAAAGAGAGAGGAGAGAAAGATGGCGAAAGAGAGAGAGAAAAAGAGAGACAAATAAAGAAAAAAAGGGACATCCCCAGAGTGCGTACCATTGTGTTGCCCACTTGATACCCAGCAGGTGCTAGGTGAACCTGACGAAAGAACTCCCGGATGCCAGACTTGGTTGGTCTAGTTCTGTCTGGTAAGAGCACACGGAAGTGACGCACAAAGTCCTGCAAAGACAAGACGAAAGACAACATATCAATAGTGACCTCAGAGGGATAAAAGTTACAAGCTGTTAATAAGACTGACTACATTACAAGTGCGTGGATGTGACTTCACTACGTCTACGTGCAGCTCATTGAGATTCTGATTGATGAAACTGATGACCATCGATCAGCAGTTTTCACATTTAAGTCATTTAGCAGATACTCTTATCTAGAGCTAAATGCAGTCAGTGCATTCAACTATGGTAGGTAATACACAGTATTGTGTATCTGGTGTGCCTATCTGTTCTGCTAATTCTGTGCCCCATGACAGTGCTGTATCCTGATTGGTTGGCGAGGGCTTACCTGGAAGGTGTATTTGATGGAGTATCCTGATTGGCGGATGCGGACAGTCTCCAGCATGCCTGTGTACCTCAGCTGCCTGAGCACCAGGGCATCGTTGAAACGCAGTGGGAGCTGAGAGAGAGAGTGCAGCGAGATAGCAGAGAGAGAGAGAGAAATATCCAGAGAGAGAAGGAAGGAGACAGAAATAAAGGCACGAAAGAAGAAGGGGAGAGAGGTACAATAGAGAAAGAGATTTAGATCACCCAATAACAGTAAAACATTGTATAATTGGCTATAACGGGCTATGCAATTACCAGACAGTGGTTTGTTCAGTGGTTTTATTGTTCGCTGGAGCTTGTCAGTAGTTACATTAGCATCTAACCAAACTGAAGTAGCTGTAACAACAGGAGCTGAACACACCTTCTCTGCATTGGAGCGGATACACTTGACAAAGTAGGGTTCCGAATGACCCAGGGTCTCCATCAGCTTGTTCAGGGAGGCCTTCACACAGCAAGAGACAATTGGCATTAGCTTATTAGCACAGCAATTCATTAGCACAATAACCATTAGCATCCCATCATATTGACATCTCGTAATTAACATCTCATAATGCATTGCATAAACCTGGCATTATAATAGCTCATGTTATTTATTACAGTCAATTCCTGTCCAATTCAACCTCTTGCCCCGACAATTGATGCAGATCTGAGATCATTTCTGTGACATTTTTGTGAAATGCGCTTTAAGTAAATGTTTCATTTATATAAATATTTCTTGACACCTGTCCATTCTTTAAGATCTACACAAAGTGCCCCGGGAATATGTAGAAGCTGAGTGTTGGAATTGGGCATTGGTTTAACGGCTGAAATTCTGATTGACAGAGTCTGTCACTAGAGGGCGAGAAAGAAATTGAGTCTTACCTGGAACTGGGCGCTGATGCTGGGCGGCTTCTTCTTCTTGTGCAGGTGGAGGAGGGACTTGGTGATGCGGTCGTGGAGGGTCACACTGCTCAGGTACCTCAGCGACTTCACGTCCAGCAGGTGCTGCACAGAGAGAGGAATCGCCATAAGAACACAGTCAGATGAGTATTATTTTTTATGACATTTTAACAGGCGCTTTTATCCAGAGCGACTTACAGTCTTGCAATCATACCTTTTTTTATTTACCGTATGAACATGGTCACATGACAATATGACATACTGTTTAATTTCCATTCTTGCATGATAATGGACAATATTTTATTCAAAATAATTCTAAATAAGTATTCTTCTACGGCCAAGTGTTAATGAATCGATTTGGTAGATTTTTTATTTGTATTTTTATGAGCTTACCACATAATTGAAGGAAACAATTACTCAAACATAGCCTATTAGCTAGAAAGGTGCCATAAACGCCACACACTTTTCGCTAATAGGAACTATATATCTTGTTAAACAAAGGATAGCCATGTGTTGGCCAGAATAATACTGCATCTGCTAATTGCGGGTGTTTTTTCAAAGCCTATGTTAGATACTCCAGTGAGTGTAAGTTACTCAATATTAGGAATTGAGAAATAACGTTGACATTATAAATAAAACATTTGTTTATTCTGTTGTTGCTAGTGATATTTGTCCACTCCCCCCCCATGTAATTTAAAAAATATATATTTTTCGCAGACCCCAGGTTGAATACCCCTGCTGTAATCCATTACTTCACTATTGGCCTTTCATACGTATATCATGTTGAAGCCATAGAGAAATTCTCACTTGTACTTTCACGGTGGAAAATGACCACATCTTTGTACGGCCCTTACCTTCGGTAGGCAGGGCTTGGACTTATAGTTTTTGTTCCGCCTGTGGGAGAGAGATTGGTTGTCAGATATATTACAGAATGAACATACAGCATAAACACACATTGTCCATGGATTGACCACTGCCCGACCACGGTTTTCTGACCGTGGTGCGAGCTGCATGATGATGGTCAGACAGGTCATATTCACATGAGGATGCCCCTGTGCTCTCCCCAGGAGAATCATTTCGTTATGAACACATATTGAGCGTGGATTGAACACTGGCTGATCAAGGTTTGAGTGTGTGCGTGGTCCGACTTTGCAGTCATACTCACATGAGGATGCCCTGCGCTCTCTCCAGGAGCTTGCTGCTAGTGGAGTTGACGAAGACGCCGTCATCGAACTCCGAGCCTGAGGAAGACAGACGACCCTGTATGGAGCTACGCCCGTTACAGCCCACACCATAACCATCCCTAGAGGAAAGAGAGAGAGACAAAGACACAGAGAGAGAGAGAGTGTGAATTGCTGTAGCATATACTGAACAATCACACACTGAAAGCAGAACAGCTCATTGCTTTGAGTGTCCATAAAACAGGTTCATACCTGGCGGATTTCTCGTTCAGTGTGTTGGTGCCATGGAGGTCTGACAAGGGGGTCCGGGGATTCTTCCTAGTGATACCTGTACGAGACCGTGATGTAAGGCAGGAGGGAGAGCGAGAAAGAGAGAGAGAGGATGTGTCAATTGTATAAACCTTTAAGGAGGAGCATGTGGTCTCATCACCAAAACAAACATGCATACAATGACCGTCGGTCCACTCAGTCCGTATCATTGGCTAATGTATTGCTTAATTCACATTGGGCCATTATCAGGCAAGCCACCAAGATGCATGTGTGCGTGATTAAAGGCACTGCACTGCCAGACCCTCATTTCCTAAACAGTGATCAACCACCGCAACAACCCCCCCTCCTTCCCCAAATACCAAAGGCCTGATGAGGACAGATATGAGCGCTCCCTCTCGTCTCAACTCTCATCTCTCTTAATGGACTGATTTCCCAGCAGGTCTCTCCCTGCCATGCTTTGAAAGGCCAGATAATGGGGAATGAGAGAGATATCCCCACGGGCCTGAGGCGTAATGGTATTTAACATTGAACATTTGAGACAAGCTGCATGGTCTGGAAGATTGGAAGCTCACTGAATTCTTTAACTGTCCATTGTTCTATACACTGGAAACATTTCCCTCAGGGATGATCCATTTAAGAGACCGAGGCTGTTGCGCATTGGATTCAGTTTGATTTGTGTGTCCATCATGAAAGTGCTATGACATTTGGAACACACACACACACACGTGCATGTACGTGCACACACACACACACACACACACACACACACACACACACACACACACACACACGTGACAGGGTCCAGGCTATTGTCAGTCTGTCTCTGAACCGGCAGCGAAGCCTCTGAGGACGGAGGAAAATGGAACAACAGAGGAAGGAGGAAACAGTAACTCACAGTGCTTATTAAACACACTGCCATGAGGTCTATTTCAGTGCGTATGTGTGGGAGTGGTCATGCATGACAAACAGCTTCATTACGATGACTATTACAGGGCAAATAGCGCAACAGTGCCTTATGAAGAAAGAGGATTCATGTCTGATTTCCAATGACTTATTAGTAATAGCAATGCAAATTCTAGTCGAGGCCAAAAATTGTTGCAGACCTGTTTATTTATTATTACTAGTGATGCACAGATATGGCATTTTTGGCCGATACCAATATCCAATATTTTCCTTGCCAAAAAAACGATACCTAAAACCAATATTTAAAATGTTAGCAGCCTTTAAAGCATTCTAATACAGTTAAATAGTTAACACACACATACATGGACGCAGCGGTCTAAGGCACTGCATCTCAGCGCAAAAGGCGTCACTACAGTCCCTGGTTTCAATCCAGGCTTTATCACACCCGGCCGTGATTGGGAGTCCCATAGGGTGGCGCACAATTGGCCCAGCGTCGCCCGGGCCGTCATTGTAAATAAGAATTTGTTCTTAACTGACTTGCCTAGTTAAATAAAGGTTGCACCACACACACACACACACACACACACACACACACACACACACACACACACACACACACACACACACTGACCAAAAAGCTATTTTGTTGGCATTTACGTATGTCCCCATTACCAGTAAAACATAATCAAAAAATATTTATTTCACTTACTTGCTGTGCTGTTTCTTTGTTCATTTGTTCAATCGTTTCATTCTTAACCAGGATTTCTATGGAACGCCGTTTGGGTCTTTGCGTGTCAAAAAAGATACATGTCAAATAACACTATTTGACGTGTCAAATAACACGACATCTGTTTCTGTAGCTATAGTTAGCTAGCTAACTATACAGCTAGGTGTCATCTAAAATAACCCTAATTTATAAGACAGTTCTTATTTGATTAATGGTGGTCGGACCCATCTATGTGAAGCTAAGGATTAGCCACAATAGTGGACTTTGGGGTTAGCCTTCAAAATAAAAGTATGGAATAATTCTACTATTTGTATTCATTTGCATCACTGTCAATGACATACTTTTCATTTGAAGGCAAACTGCACATTCCACTATTGTGCGTAATCCTTATTGTTGCCAGCTCCGGTCGAGCCTCACTAGCCAGATGAAGCTAGCTGGCTGCCTATAAAGTTAGCTTTGGGCAACAGGGTTAAGTAGCTGGCTAGCTAGTTCAATTTCAATAGGCGAACAACAAGTGGCAACCTAGCTAATACTTACTCACAATGATTCCTAAATCATTGCTAAGAATAATGAAAATGACTGCAGTTTCTACTGGTCATTGTTTTCAGGCTTGTTGTATTGGTGTTAGCTACCCCAGAAGTTGCGGTTGAACAAGTGATGCTTTATTACCAACGCGGTATTGTAAACACATCGTTTGTGGTCGGTGTTTGCTTGTTTGCAGACTTTTTTGTACAGCTTTGACAGTGCTACTGTATCTTTTTTGACAAGCAAAGACCCAAACGGCGTTCCATAGTATGCATGTCGTGAAGCTAATAGCAGTGACGCCATTACTGTGTAACTCCGGTAGGGCAACATCTGAAAAATAGCGCACTTGGTAGTGTGTACCGGTGCTCGACCAGTCGGCGAAAGCCAACATCACCCACGACAGAGAACAGTTGATTGTCAAGGGCAATGAATGCCATTATCTTGGCTTTAATGGATTTCGCATTTGAGTCGTCCCGCTGAAATTTTCTTATTCTTTCAAATGACTGCTCGACATTGTGTGGGCTTGGTCAGGAATGCACGGTAGCATCAACATTGGTTTTTAACATCCGGGCGTTACCGATGTTGGCATTTTTAGCTAATATCTGCCGATTCCATTATGTCCACCGATATATCGTGCATCCCTAATTATTACATATTTGGCCTATGTGAATTTGGCAATAAAGTATGAAAGTGATGCTTTGATCTGACTAGAACAGAAGTTTGAAAGAAAGAGGGTGGCACTACATATGAACCAAATACATTGGTTACATGTTAAAGGATCAAAAACGCTGTAGATATCAGAGTGGGCCTTTAATTGAGGGAGTATTTTAAGGGAGAACAAGTTAATTCAAAACAAGCTAATTGTCCCCTTCTTTATTTGTAAGCCCAGGAAAAGGGAGTTGGGCAGCAGAGAGGATTGTGGGACTTGGAGTTTCTTACTGTATTTCTCATCTTTGCATCTCTGCAGGATCTCCAGGCTCCTCTGGTGCACAGGGTGGTGGAGGAAGCTGAAGCTGTCCACGCTCTTGACGACACATGGTACAGCAGTATCATTCCCTGCAAAAGAAAGAAAGAAAAAGAGATAGAGAGAGAGGAGAGAGACAGAAAGACAGAGACAGAAACCAAGAGGGAGAGAGAGCGAAAGAGGGAGGGAGGAAAGAGAGGAACAGACAGGGAGAAATAAGAGGAATAAATAGTATGTGTTAAGTTTGCAAAATGTTTGACTGAATGTCACGTAAATGGCTGTAGATGAAGGCTAATGTGGAAGTTCAGTTATAATCAGGGGGGAAAGTAGCAGCCCATGCATCATCACTGGTCAGTTTTGTCCCCCTAAAACTATCAACCTCCGGGATGTTGCCTTGCCAGTGTTTATACATGGGTATAAAAATGCATACTTGAACATCCCCGAAACCAGGGGGCGGTCTCCATGGCGATGAATAACAGAATAGACTTTCGTTCGGGGGTTGTGAAATCAAGCTAGTCTAATGGCGGAGAACGATCAGGAGAAACACATTATGTGGCAGGGAAACTTTTTCCCCCGCAACCCTGGAGAAAAGTTACATTTGATCAGTTGCTATTTCTGACATCCCACTGAGGGAAACATACTGTACTGTGGTGGCTCGGGAGGGAGATAACTCATATCACGGAAAGCCTCAGTATGTGGCTCTCTATCACTGTGGAAGAGGGGTGAGTGTGTGTGTGTCTGGGAGAGTGTACGTCCAAGAGAGAGTGTGTGTGTGTGTGTGTGTGTGTGTGTGTGTGTGTGTGTGTGTGTGTGTGTGTGTGTGTGTGTGTGTGTGTGTGACTGAGTGTATACACATACATGTGTGTGTTAATGTTTATGTACACGAGCAGTCTATGGTCTCACCTAGGGCTGTGGCGGTCATGACATTTTATCAGCTGGTGATTATCAAGCAAATAACTGCCGGTCTCGGTAATTGACCGTTAATTAGCTACGAGCCACTGATGCAGACCTTTGGAACATCCACATTTAAAAAAAGTCAAATAAATCCATTTAATAGAGCCTACACCTTCGCAATAAATCCATTATTTATTTTAGACAGGTCTAAAGAAACATGATATGGAGAAAATGTAGTCCATTTCAGAAGAACAGAATAGCATACTCTGAGTTGTCCTTATGTTAGGTCCTGATCTGGCTATGCCAAATGGCTGTGGGCTACACTAGTTCATTTAGCAGACAAGATTTGCTTAGAACGCCGTGGCATTATTTTATATTATTTGATAGTATGAAGAAAAAAATTGTGCGCACATTCGGCTATTCTGTGTTGAGCGGTTAACAAAGAAACAGGTCCTCCTATATGCTTAATTTAGAGTAATTTATGCTACTTTAGTTGTGATACAATCATTGGGCTATATGTTTTGATGTTTTACACATTCTAAGGCTGCATGATGGGACTCTAATGATGATTTGAAAAAAGTTGCAAGCTACACACACTTCATCAGTCTCTTATTCACAATTTGACAAGCACTTGGGGGGAGCTAGTGAGCAAGCCATGGATTAGGTCACGTTTTTCCAAGCTCCTGCTGAAATTGCATTTATTTTATACTTTCTCTGCGCATTGACCCAAAAAGGACTAGGGAACACAGCCTTTGAATGACACGCTTAACTTTGTTCAACTTGTATATATGCTTTAATGCTTAAATTGCACATAACCTACAAAAGTTCAGCAGAGTCACTGACAAGAGAGAAAACACTAGGTCCAAGACGAGGAGCTCGAGTTCTTCAACAAGGGGTAGCAGCGGCTCTACCCCTCTGCGAAAAAAGTAACGCTGATTATTTGAAGTCCGAGATTCTTGCTGCCCTCAGAGCGGACATTTCATCTACACTCAAGTCGGAACTCAAGGAGGCGCTCAGTGAGGACTTACATTTTACTAAGTCGGAGTTGCAAGCAGTCAAGAATGAACTCGCAAAGCATACAGCAATGGTTCGTATTGAACTGGATACAGTTAAGAAAACTGTCTCCTACATGGAACAAGGCTTGTCAACATGCTCAGATGACACGATTACGCTACAAACCACGGTTAAGAAGCTCGAAACTGATGTGGCTAGCCTTAAAGAACAATGCATACATTTACAAGGTTATATGCGAAGAGTCAATATCAGGATCATGGGGTAGCTGAGGACCTGGGCTCAAGTTCTACTTCATCGGTCTCAAAGTTATTGAAGGAAACCCTCAAATTGGATAAAGACATCCTTGTAGACCGCTCAAATCGGGGTCTCAAGCATTGAAAGCCTGGCGGAAAGCCTTTGCGTCATTGTGGCTAAACTACACTACTATCAGGATTGTATTGATGTTCTTCGGCGTGCCAGAGAATTTGTCCCACTTCGATGCAACGGCGCACCAATCTCCATCTTCCCAGACTATGCCCCCAGCGTTGCTTGTGCCCGTGCTGCTTTAAACGATGTCAAGAGTGTGCTCCGTGGACGGACCGACGTTCGGTATGATGTGGCTTTTTCTGCCTGACTCCGTATAATATACAACGGCACTGAGAAAGAGTTCCAAGACCCCCATAAGGCGAACGTTCTACCGAGGTTTAACTAAGAAAATGGCTGAATGTTCACCTATTTGACGATTAAGGTAATGGACGAATGTGTCTAGCACTGCAGACCCAGTCTCTCTTTGCAGAGACTGTATAGCGTTGCCAGTGGTATCAGTTTATATTGTTATTATTAGGTAACGTTAGTGCCTTAGTTCTGGTGAGCCAAGTCTCCTTTTGTTTTAATGTTTTATTTTATTACCATGAAGCTGCTCATTTCCTTTTATTGATGGTACCCGTATCCAGGTTAAATAAAGCACAGTTCAATTATTAGGTTACGTAATTTCTTTAAAGACGTTGCTGCTAACTTCGTGGTATTGCTGATTTTTAAAATGTTAAACTTTCCTTTAAAACAGCCTAGTTTAGGGGTTGTAAATAAGTATCTCTTATTTATTTATTAACTTGTTTAAATCCTTCACAATTTCACCAGGGCTTTCTACTTGATCGGTTAAGTGTTCCCCACTACAAGCACATGATGTGTGGATTTCTTTGTGTGGGGATTAGCAGTTACCTTGTTCTATTAGGTGACCAGGGTGGGATTTATTTTTCATACCCGACTTCAGAGTATTGTTATTTTTTATTTATTTAAACTTTTGGGTTTATTTGCTATTTTTGGAGAAAAAATGTAATGGATCAGTTGTTATTGTAATCGGGCATCTATCCTTTTCCCACCTGACTTTACATGGCTAGACCTAATATCATGAGAGGGAGAGCTGGTTGCTCGGTCACTTTTGCTAGCTGGAATGTTACATCTTTAAATCACCCAGTGAAACGTAAAAGGGTTCTTTCTCATTTAAATCACCTTAAAGTAGATATCGCCTTTCTTTAGGAGACACATCTCCGCACTTTCGACCACTCTCGTTTAAAAGGAGGGTGGATCGGTCAATCATATTATTCCAATTTTCATTTTAAAACTAGAGGAGCAGCCATTTTCATTAGGAAAAACATACTGTTCGTAATGTCAAGTGTAGAGGCAGACTCGGCAGGCCGCTTCATTAATGTAGTAGGAAAACTGTATAATACACCTGTTATCTTGGCTTACATTTATGCAATAAATTGGGATAAGTTCATTCTTCACAAATTAATTGTCTTGATTTCCAAATGTGACTCGTTTCAGGAAACTAGGCATATGTCGTGCATCACCACTAGCCATTTGAATGTAAAAGTTTAAAAAAAAATCTAAATGCGTTTTGGGGCAAAAATGCCTTCTGAAACATGTGAACATTCATGTGCCTTAACCTGTTTGGGCTGCACGCTGAATATTGAAAAAACTGGAAAATGTGTGCACATTTTCAAACGGCCTCCTAAGAAACTTTTTATTTTCCAATATGCATATATTTACTACTGTTGGATAGATAACAGTCTGTAGTTTCTAAAAAGGTTTGAATTGTTTCTCTAAGTCGAACAGAAATATTTTTACAGCCATTTTCCCAGCCGAATTGAGTTTCCCAAAATGCGATGTGTCTCTTTAAGACCTTCTCTATAAAAGGCCATTTGACTTATGACCATAGGGACACGTCAGAGGCGTTCGCCAGACTGTAATGCGGAAGTGAGAATTGAAAGGAGTCGAATATCTCTTCCCTGGACTGAATAACAGAACTTCTTGTGAGACCTGCGCAGTTAAAATAAAAATCCGGGCGCGAAGGATAATTTGATCTCGGCTTCTGGAACAAGGTAGATAACGTTGAATATGATGCCTGACTACGATATTATTTGCTACATGTCACAAAATCATCCTAAAGTGTGTTTTTTCAATATACTTTAATTATATTATTGCAATTTATTCTGGACTTTAGATGTGAAACGACGGAAGAATTTTTTGAAGAAACGCTTTCTGGCGCAGCAATGCTACCGTGCTAGCTAACCAAAGAGGGAAATCATTCGTTCTGGAACCCAACTAAAGACTCTACTGGACATTGGACCCCGTTACAACATTCTGATGGAGTACCAAGAAAGATAAGACCCAATTTGGGATGCTTTTTCATATATATGTCGAACTGTTGAATGCTAACTCTGCTAACTATGCTAGGCTAGCGCTTGACTAGAATCAATGCTGCCTTATGCTAGCTTATGATGTTAGCTAATATAACGATATATTGTGTTTTCGCTGTAAAACACTTCAAAAATCGGAAATGTTGTCTGTATTCACAAGATATCTGTCTTTCATTAGTTATCCACCATATGTTTTTCTGAAATGTTTTATGAGGTGTAATTAGTAGCCGACGTTGGTGTATGTATTTTCTCTGGCTACTCCCGGCTGGATTCAGACTGTAGCTATGTATTAGCATTTTTGGGTAGCATCAATGTAAAACTGATTTATAGCTAAAATATGCACTTTTTATGAACAAAACATAGATTTATTGTGTAACATGTTATATGACTGTCATCTGAGGTCGTTTTTTCTGGGCTCTTTAGGTTGGTTTTAGTTTATTTCGGTTGGTTGTGCATGCTACTTCAATCATAATTCATACTTCATAATCATAATTCATACGTGTCTGTCCACTTTTGTATTTGGTGGTGAGCTAACATAAATATATGTGGTGTTTTCTCTGTAAAACATTTAAAAAATCGGACATGTTGGCTGGATTGACAAGATGTTTATCTTTCAAATGCTGTATTGGACTTGTTAATGTGTAAAAGTTAAATATTTTAAAAAAATAGATTTTGAATTTCGCGCTCTGCAGGGGTGTCATTTTCGGTCCGAGGTCGGGCTTGCACCCCAAACAGGTTAATAACAAACTTGTCTGCCATGTGTAAATACTAATACCTTGTTTAAAATACAAGCCTAGTTCGTTTAGCCACAGAAAAAGTCAGTAACCTTCCTGCTAGCCATGATTGGCTGAGATAATGAGTGGGCTGGACATGCCGAGAGATCGAGTTTTGAAATCATTGGAATTAGAGTATGATAGCTAAGGAGATGGAGAAAACACCTGTCTCCAGATTACATCTTCATGGATAACATAAAAACAACCTAACCAGCTCTGCTAGGGCGAGTAAAATGGTCAGTGAGCTGTTCTCTCAATTTGTTCGGGAAATAGCTAGCAAGCCAGCCATTTAGCTTGGGTGCTTGTCTGCTGATGTTAGGACAGAACGCTCGGGTGAACCCTATTTCTCAGCTAGAGCGTCCAGTCTGTGCTCTGAACTCCCCTAGAGCGAAATGCTCTGAATTTACGAACGGACAATCTGACAACGCTCTGAGTTTATGGGCGGGGCTATAGCTTAAGAGGGTGTGAACGATGCCGAATAGGTGTAGACAAAAAATAGCTCTCCAGTGGGTGTACCAAAATATTCAAAGGCCATTTTCTCAAAAGTGGAGTTACAAGTTGATCAACTTTCGAAGCAGAATTACTTTCCCACTGTTCCTCAACTGTAGTGTATGATATACCATTTTCTAGCTCTGAGTCTTTATTTTATCCAATGTAAAAAACACATTTTCAAATTTTGCTACATAAGACCGAATTGAGCCACAAATATGGACACACAACACCTAATACTACGTGGTGATGTGATGAATTGTGTACTGTCGCCCAAGGCTTATCTAGGGGACCAAATTATTTTGTACAGCGCAAGATTAAAGAAGTGCAATATTCAATGCCTTTACAAATAAAATTCTCAGATCAACTCTCTCCTCTATTGCTTTCCGTATTTGAGGAATCATTCCCCTCAAACCCTTTACCCTCAGCAATGAAACATTGAGTGTGGTTCATATAGGCCAATTTCTTACTGAATTGTGATGTAAAGATACTTTCTAAGATGATTGCATGCCGTTTTGAGTCAGTCCTTCCCTCCATTATATCTACAGGTCAAACTGGTTTCATAAAAAAGTATCATTATTTTCTCAACATTTGATGTCTTTGTAATATACTTTATAATTCCTTTTCATCTGACACTCCAGAGATATTGTTATCACTTGATGATGATAAGGCGTTTGATTATCTATTTTATACTCTCAAACAATTTGGATACGGTCCCAGTTTTATGTCCTGGATAAACGTCCTTTACTCATCCACTATAGCTACAATGCGCACAAATAATAACCTTTCATCCCATTTCCAACTTCAACGTGGGACAAGACAGGGTTGTCCTCTATGCTCTCAGCTGTTTGCCATCGCAGTTGAGCTTTTAGCCATAGCAATACGTAATAACACCAAAGATACTTGAAGAGGGGGCTTACAGCATAAAGTTTCACTCTATGTGGATGACATGCTATTATGTCTGACCCTTTAACTGGTCTTCCAGAGATTTAGGTTCCACTAAAGACATTTGGTAAAATACACCAGTCAAAAGTTTTAGAACACTAAGGGTTTTTCTTTATTTTTACTAGTGAAGTTTTTTTACTAGTGAAGACATCACAACTATGAAATAACACATATGGAATCATGTAGTAACCAAAAAAGTGTTCAACACATCAAAATATATTATACATTTAACTTCTTTGGGGCAGTATTTTCACGTCCGGATTAAAAGCGTGCCCAGAGTAAACTGCCTGCTATTCAGGCCCAGATGCTAGGATAAGTATATTATTAGTAGATTTGGATAGAGAACACTCTGAAGTTTGAATGATGTCTGTGAGTATAACAGAACTCATATGGCAGGCAAAAACCTGAGAAAAAATCCAACCAGGAAGTGGGAAATCTGAGGTTTGTAGTTTTTCAACTCTTTGCTTATCCAAGATAGGAAGTGCAATGACCCCATTTCCACTAAGGCTTCCACTAGATGTCAACAGTCTTTAGAACCTTGTTTGATGCTTCTATTGTGAAGTGGAGGTGAATGAGAGGGGATTGAGTAAGGTCTCTCCCAGAGTGCCACGAGCTAACCATGCGCGTTCATGTGATAGTTAGCTTACGTTCCATTGCATTTCTGGAGACAAAGGAATTCTCCGGTTGGAACATTATTGAAGATTTACGTTAAAAACATCCTAAAGATTGATTATATACATCGTTTGACATGTTTCTATGGACTGTAACAGAACTGTTTGACTTTGTCTGGACCTAGTGCTCGCGCCTCATGAATTTGGAATACTGGGCTAAACGCGCTAACAAAAAGGAGCTATTTGGACATAAATGATTAACTTTATCGAACAAATCAAACATTTATTGTGGAACTGGGATCCTGGGAGTGCATTCTGATGAAGATCATCAAAGGTAATGCTATTTCTGACTTGTGTTGACTCCAACATGGCGGATATCTGTTTGGCTTGATTTGTCGTTTGAGCGCCGTACTCAGATTATTGCATGGATAGCTTTTTCCGTAAAGATTTTTTGAAATCTGACACAGCGGTTGCATTAAGGAGAAGTGGATACAAAATTCCATGCTTTTATCAATGTTTATTATGACTATTTCTGTAAATTGATGTGGCGCTCTGCAAAATCACTGGATGTTTTGGAACTACTGAACATAACGCGCCAATGTAAACTCAGATTTTTTGATATAAATATGAACTTTACCGAACAAAACATACATGTATTGTGTAACATGAAGTCCTATGAGTGTCATCTGATGAAGATCATCAAAGGTTAGTGATTCATTTTATCTATATTTCTGCTTTTTGAGACTCCTCTCTTTGGCTGGAAAAATGGCTGTGTTTTTCTGTGACTTGGCTCTGACCTAACATAATCGTTTGGTTTGCTTTCGTCGTAAAGCCTTTTTGAAATCGGACACTGTGGCCGGATTTACAACAAGTGTATCTTTAAAATGGTGTAAAATACATGTATGTTTGAGGAATTTTAATTATGGGATTTCTGTTGTTTTGAATTTGGCGCCCTGCAGTTTCACTGGCTGTTGACAAGGTGGGACGCTACCGTCCCACGTACGCTAGAGAGGTTAAGATTCTTCAAATAGATACCCTTTGCCTTGATGATAGTTTTGCACACGCTTGGCATTCTCTCAACTAGCTTCACCTGGAATGCTTTACCAACAGTCTTGAAGGAGTTCCCACATTTGCTGAGCACTTGTTGGCTGCTTTTCCTCTGTAGTCCGACTCATCCCAAACCATCTCAATTTGGGTTGAGGTCGGGTGATTTTGGAGGCCAGGTCATCTGATGCAGCACTCAATCACTCTCCTCCTTGGTCAAATAGCCATTACATAGCCTGGAGGTGTGTTGGGTCATTGTCCTGTTGAAAAACAAATGATAGTCCCACTAAGCCCAAACCAGACGGGATGGCGTGTCGCTGCAGAATGCTGTGGTAACCATGCTGGTTAAGTGTGCCTTGAATTCTTAATAAAATCAGACAGTGTCACCAGCAAAGCATCCCCACAACATCACACCTTCTCCATGCTTCACAGTGGGAACCACACATGCGGATATCATCCGTTCACCTACTCTGCGTCTCACAAAGACATGGATGTTGAAACAAAGAAAATCTCACATTTGGACTCATCGACCAAAGGACAGATTTCCACTGGTCTAGTGTCCATTGCTCGTGTTTCTTGGCTCAAGCAAGTCTCTTCTTCTTATTTGTGTCCTTTAGTAGTGGTTTCCTTGTAGCAATTCGACCATGAAGGCTTATTTGCTTATTTGAGCTGTTCTTGCCATAATGTGGACTTGGTCTTTTACCAAATAGGGCTATCTTCTGTATACCACCCCTACCCTATCACAACACAACTGATTATCTAAACCGCATTAAGAAGGAAAGAAATTCCACAAATTAACTTTGAACAAGGCACACCTGCTAATTGAAAATCATTCCAGGTGACTACCTCATGAAGCTGGTTGAGAGAATGCCAAAAGTGTTCAAAGCTGTCCTCAAAAGCAAAGGGTGGCTACTTTGAAGAATCTCAAATATATTTTGATTTGTTTAACACATTTTGTTTGTTACTACATGATTCAACTACATGTTTGTTACTACATGATACAATGTAGAAAATAGTACAAATAAATAAAAAACCTGGAATGCGTAGGTGTCCAAACTTTTGATTGGTACTTTATATTTTTGTGTGTGCCTGTTTTGCATGTTATTTTGGCATTAATACGTGTGACATATCAGTTTGCAAATAATGTATATATAAAAAAAAAAGTGTTAATAAAACCACATACAAACATGGTCTTGAGTAAAGCAGCTCCAAAATGCAGGTGTTTCAGCATTAGCTCAGTGCTTTCTGTGGTGGTGAGGCAGCCAGCGGAAAATACTAAGCATAGGGGTTGGCAATGTTCTCTAGTTAAGCGGTGATATGTTCAGTGTTCTGTCACTCATGGGGACACTACGTCACTGCAAAACCTATGGGGAGAATTTGAAAATTCAAGCCCCTTGGGTGGTACATTAGAAGTGCCCATCCATGAAGGCTCAAGGTCATTGGCCACAGATAAAAGTATGTCAATTCACGTTATATCTACCGTAGATTTGATTGGACTGATCATGTCAACATCATACTTTCAAAATCTTAGCTAGCAAGCTAGACAAGCAGTCATCATTATGAATCAAGTCGACAATCTACGGACAAATTATTTTCGATCCTTGTCATATAAAGAGAAAATACAGATAAAACGTATCTGTGCTCATCGGCATTTGGAAATAAACATTACACAAGAAGTTGGAAATCGCAAATTCAACAATGAGTGGTTTAGAAGAAATCAGCAGCTAACTGCAAGTGTTGCAAGGCAATCACTAGCCTGCTATTCAGTGGAGTGGGTGTGTGGTCCAAGTCTGGGTTTAAGGGTCTCTTTCCAAGCTTAAAAGGATAAACATTCACATGCAACACAATGTGCCAGAAAATATTGAATACATTTGCCATGCTGTCAATCCAGCATGACTTCTGCCTTGTTCAAAATGAACTGGAAACTTGGAATTGTGAAATCTTAGACTTAAGTGAGTACAAGAACACTGGGACTCTGAAAAAATTGAGCTCCGACTGGGAAAATACTTTTGAACAGTCATCCAACTCGGAATTCCAAGTCGGGAACTCAATTGTCTTTCTAGAGCTCTGAACTGAAGATCACTGATGTCATGATTCAACCTTTTATTTTTCTGAGTTTCCAGTTGTCTTGAAAGCACCATAAATCCAGAGAATGCCAGACTTTGATGACAAAATTTTACCACAAGAAGGACCGCTGCGCCACTTTCCTGTGAGGTAAGTCCAAAAAAGTATTTTATGCTGCTGCATAAATTATGTAATATGCCAGGGAGATATGTATACTGTAGCTAAGAAAGTAATACTAAGTGTATGTTGTGCAGTAAGCTGTTAGTAGCCCATAGTAGCTCACCCTAATCATTTGGTCCCTTTCCCCCTCATAATTTAGCCTACTGTTCTGACTTGTTGGTTCACATGTAGCCTATAGCCTGTTTTAGAGAAATGTAATCATCGAATATTGTAAGAGCTTTCATTTCCTACTTATATGTCCCCCTTTATTTATCCTACGATTCTGACTTGGTGCACAGGGAGAACACTGTAAGAATAGCCCATGTTCTGAATTCTGTCGCTAGCTCGCTCATTAATCGAAATTACGGATTGCCTCTTATCCGCTCCCCTTATTCCGTAGTTTGTACATCTCAACTGTCAGTAGAAACCATTTGTTTAAGCAAGTGAGCCATTTCAGCTATGTTTTTAAAAGGCAGTAAACGAGGCTGAATGAACTGTTTGACTGCCAGACAAGGCTCTGCTGATAGCCAGGTGTAGCAGTGATAAGGATTCACTCCATGGTGCTGAAAAGAAAGCTCTGCAGTTGGGACAGCTTTATGTAGGCCCTAACAGTTTGTCAGCACCATTTGTCACAGTTATAGTCCAATTAATGTTTTGTTTAGTGTTGTGTTCTGTAGTGGCTTTGCTGACATGCATCCCAATGTTTTGTTGTTGTTTGCCCCACCAAGATTTACATGCTAAAATCAACACTGGTGCGTAATATTAGGAAAGTTGATAAATAAATATATTAGGCCTAGCCTATAGAAAGCTGATGGGATCCACCTCTTTTTAAGAGGCCATCAAAACTCTTTTCTCACGCAGTTGCATAGCCTATAGAAATATTGCGCAACATGAGCTCATGGGCACTCATGAAGTGTTTCGATTAGATTTTCGATCACATTTGCAGTGATGCCAGTGTGATTACAGGAACAATAGAGTGCTGAGCACCAGGCCGTTAGCAAGTTTGGTAGGCTACTAATGACCATCAGCAGCGTCAGAGCTTGGAGAAGCCTAATTACTGTGACTAAACGGTCACGTGGAATTTGACCACCGTTATGACTCGTGACCCCCCAGGTGTGGCAGTAATACGGTCACCATAACAGCCCTAGTCTCACCAGTCTTTTTGTCGGTGTGTCTCTTCCCGGCCTCCCTGAAGGCCACCATGGCTCTGAAGTAGGCTCTGAGCACGGCCCAGCGGAAGGTGGCCACGGGATCGATGCCCATCAGGCCACAAATGAAGGCGTTCTTACTGCTCTTCAACAGGGCCACGATGTCCGGACGCATGTGGTCTGTGTTCTTCTCCCTGAAGTCCTGTGGGGGGGGTGGATAGTATACAGATCTATCAACTAGATCAACTATAGATATACAGATATTAGACATGAGCTACACCATACCTTAGCAGCAGAATTGCCAGTACGAACATAAAGAATTTGAAGAAAAACTGTTAATGGTAAGCGTTATTTAATTGAACACTTGGGTGTTCATTCTACTAATTGTACATCTATGAACTGACTAATACCCAATGGAGGGGATGGCTCTAAGGTGGATTGAACTGGCAAGGATTTGGCAACGTAATTAGCTACACTTGATGTGTAAGAACTATGACACAAATGCGGGAATGACTATATCATGGCCCACTTATGAGCTCGAAACCAAAACCGAGTGCAAATGTGTCCTTTGAACACGAAAAGGGCGTTATCATCATTTTCACAATTTCACAGTATTATTCCAACCTCGTGTAGAACTATATAAAACATAGGAAAATCAAGTGTTTGCCTGCACTGGGCCTTTAAGGAGAGAACATCGATAATGTAAATACGATTTGTTTCATATCATTGTGCAAGAGAATACTACGCCCTTTACTTAAGAATGCAAAACACTGCGGTGGAAAATAAAGACATTTGTTTAGTAGCACTGATGTCGCACACACACACACAATTCCATGTACTCTCTCCCTCCACTGGTGTTTTTACACTCACGGCTTCTTATGTACCAGCTGTGTTCATTATCAACCATATTACTAACACGTTTAATGCATACATGCGCGGTAGCTGCCAACTGATATGTGAGAGCTTCATATCTACAGTTAAAGCTGTTATGGGTGGGCCTATATACAATATGATAACAAATATCACCCCTCCAGCATATATAAAGCTTTTTATCAAAACACAGCAGGGAACTGGGCAGTGAATCTGATTCAAATTGCAAAACAGGTCAATGGAACAACAAGAGGACTGGTTTTTATTTCTGTAACTATACCTACGGTCTACACTGAGTGTACAAAACATTAAGAACACCCTCCTAATATTGAGTTCCCTCAAAACGGCCTCAATTCGTCAGGGCATGGACTCCACAAGTTGTAGATAGCGTTCCACGGGGATGCTGGCCCATGTTGATTCCAATGCGTCCAACGGTTGTGTCAAGTTCGCTGGATGTCCTTTGGGTGGTGGACCATTCTTGATACACGCGGGAAACTGTCGAGTGGGAAAAACCCAGCAGCGTTGCAGTTCTTGACAAACTCAAACTGGTGAGACTGGCACCTACTACCATACCCCGTTCAAAAGGCACTGAAATCGTTTGTCTTGCCCATTCACTCAATTGTCTAAAGGCTTAGAAATCCTTCTTTAACCTGTCTCCTGCCCTTCATCTACACTGAGTGAAGTGGGTTTAACAAGTGACATCAATAACTTTCACCTGGATTTACCCTATGTCTACGCCATTATGTCACGGAAAGAGCAGGTGTTCCTAATGTTTTGTACACTAAGTGTATGTTTGAGAAGTCTGACAAATGACTCAAAGAATGGAAGAATGGTGCAAGGCCAGGGCAAATACCAGAGTGTCATAAATGCATTTGTTTTTGCAGTTGTGTCATTTCTCTTTTGCTGAGCATTTTCTGATTTTCTCTCAAGGGCAGTACCTAGCTACACACCTAGTTACACTTTCTCTGGCACAGAATATTTCATTGGTTTTATTAGAGGCCCAGGAGCACATTTAGGCTTGTGTCAAGGGCAATCATCAGTTAACAAAGCCAGGCTGACATGTGGTATGACCTGTTGTTGAGAATGTTGTGTTGTCGACAGGTGAGTACACTGATCTAAGGACACATGTTGCCATCATGAAATAACGTCAGCAGTCCTTACCTTGACCCCATATTTGACCTTGCCGGCGTAGTGGTGGATGATGAAGGCGGGCTCCATGACAGCGGGGAACTCGATGTAGCTGTTCCCCTCGTGCTGCCGCTTGAACTTGTCCAGCAGGGTCTGGTTAGAGGCCTGGGGAAAACTAAAGGGACAAACGAGGGGGGGGGTAGTTTAAAAGGGTTAATTCATTAATATAAAGGACTGCAGGATGGGATACCAAGGGATAGAGATCTGACTAGCCTGGTTCCAGATCAGTTTGTGCTGCCTTGCTAACTCCTGTGGTCATGCATGACAACACAAACAGAGTTGGGACCAGGGTATTTACTGACAGGTAACATATCATCTTTAGACGTCTCGGTATTCCTCTCAGTATTCACAATGAAACAAATGCATGACAAAGTCCTATGACCTGACACAAATCTCTAGCTACACTCCACTACGTATTTATTTGGACGACCCTCCTTTGGACAGTGAAGCTAAAACATTTAATTTGGATCTATGCTCCAGCATTATGGATTTGAAATCAAATGTTTCATATGAGGTGACAGTACAGAACGGGACCTTTTATTTGAGGGTATTTCCATACATATGTTTTAACATTTACAAACTAAAGCATTGCATTTGCGTAGTGGCATAGAGCAGGAGAGTAGAGGCGCTTGCAGTAGTTACCCACATGGGGAAATGTTTCGGTAGCCTAGGGTCTAATAAAAATATGGCCGTCTATAAACACATTTTATGCAATTCTACATAATTTTACAACGTTGGAGAGTGCAACGCTGGAGAGATGAGAGTTGCAGGCTTATGTCTATCACACCATTCAAGTTCTGTTAGAGATACAGGCGTGCTTCTCACACAGCCACGACCACGCGTTGGTCTAAAACATAGGTTACAATGTTGCACAAACCATAAGCCCGGACCGGCCCAACCAAAATCAACTCTTAGAATATCAGGCCCGGGCTGAAAACAAACTTTTCCACATTATGTTTTTTGGGTGTGCAGGAGAATTAACAGAGAGGCCACTCCAATGAACGTTGATCGCTTTTATTCAAATGTTTACACGTTGCAAAAAGTGAAAACTGTTTTAGATGCCACAAGAGGTTTCGGATCCGGCCAGAAAGGCTACGGAGCAACAGTCCAAAAACGGAGAGGTGCCAGACCTGTTCCAGCAAGATCCGGCTCAAATGAAATCCACCCATTTGAAGGTGTTGTAAGTATTTGGACAAATTCACTTATACAGTGCATTCGGAAAGTATTCATACCCCTTGACTTTTTGCACATTTGTTACATTACAGCCTTATTCTAAAATTTATTAAATAGTTTTTTCCTCATCAATCTACACACAATACCCCATAATTACAAAGCAAAAACAGAAATACCAAATTTTCATAAGTATTCAGACCCTTTTACTCAGTACTTTGTTGAAGCACCTTTGGCAGCGATTACAGCCTTGAGTCTTCTTGGGTATGACATTATAAGCTTGGCAGACCTGTATTTGGGGGAGTTTCTCCCATTCTTCTCTGCAGATTCTCTCAAGCTCTGTCAGGTTGGATGGGGAGTGTCGCTGCACAGCTATTTTCAGGTCTCTCCAGAGATGTTCGATCAAGTTCAAGTCCGGCCTCTAGCTGGGCCACTCAAGGACATTCAGAGACTTGTCCCGAAGCCACTCCTGCCTGAGGTCCTAAGCGCTCTGGAGCAGATTTTTATCAAGGAACCTTGTCTTTTGCTCTGTTCATTTTTCCCTCGGTCCTGACTAGTCTACCAGTACCTGCAGCTGAAAAACATCCCCACAGCATGATGCTGCCATCACAATGCTTCACTGTAGGGATAGTGCCAGGTTTCCTCCAGACGTGATGCTTGGCGTTCAGGCCAAAGAGTTCAATTTTGGTTTCCTCAGACCAGCGAATCTTGTTTCTCATGGCCTGAGAGTCCTTTAGGTGCCTTTTGTAAAACTCCAAGCGGGCTGTCATGTGCCTTTTACTGAGGAGTGGCTTTGTCTGGCCACTCTACCATAAAGGCCTGATTGTTGGAGTGTTGTAGAGATGGTTGTCCTTCTGGAAGGTTCTCACATCTTCACAGAGGAACTCTGGAGCTCTGTCAGAGTGACCATCGGGTTCTTGGTCACCTCCCAGACCAAGGCCCTTCTCCCTCGATTGCTCAGTTTGCCCGGGCGGCAAACTCTAGGAAGAGTCTTGCCGGTTCCAAACTTCTTCCATTGAAGAATGATGGAGGCCACTGTGTTCCTGGGGACCTTCAATGCTGCAGAAATGTTTTGGTAGCCTTCCCCAGATCTGTGCCTCGACACAATCATGTCTTGGAGCTCTAAGGACAATTCCTTCGACCTCATTTTGACATGAACTGTCAACAGTGGGACCTTATATAGACAGGCCTTTCCAAATCATGTCCAATCAATCAAATTTACCACAGATGGACTCCAATCAAGTTGTAGAAACATCTCAAGGATGATCAATGGAAACAGGATGCACCTGAGCTCAATTTCGAGTCTCATAGCGATGGGTCTGAATACTAAATACGGTATTTCAGTTGTTTTTTTTCTTAAAAAAAAAAATCTAAAAACCTGTTTTCACTTTCCAATTATGGGGTATTGTGTGTAGATTGATAAGGGAAATATTTTATTTAATACATTTTAGAATAAGGCTGTAATGTAACATGTGGAAAAAGTGAAAGGGTCTGAATACTTTTGGAATGCACTGTATGTGTATTAAAGTAGTCAAAAGTGTAGTATTTGCTGCCATATTCCTAGCACGCAATGACTACATCAAGCTTGTGACTCTACCAACTTGTTGAATGCATTTGCAGTTTGTTTTGTGTTTCAGATTATGTTGTGCCCCCCCAAAAATGAATGGTAAAATTTAAAAAAGCATTTTCAAGTCACTTTTATTATAAATAAGAATAAAATGTTTCTGAACACTTCTATATTAATGTGAATACCACCATGATAACGGATAATCATGAATGAATCGTGAATAATGATGAGTGAGAAAGTTAGAGGCATAAATATCATACACCCCCCCCCCCCCCCCCCCCCCCCCAAATGCTAACCTCCTCTATCATTGGTAATGGTGAGAAGTTTATATTAATGTCTTGGGGGTATGACCTTTGTGTGTGATCTTTCCAAATACTTATGACACCTTGAAAATGGGGGGACTAGATACATTACATAAAGTGCTTTCATTTCTAAACAGTAAAACAAATATGTATGAAAATACCTTCAAATAAAAAAGGTGACATTCTGTTCTGTCACCTCATATGAAACATTTGAACCTGAAAGCAAATTAACGGTTTTAGCTTCACTATCCAAATAAATATGTTTGGGACTGTATACCAAAAATTATAAGCCTATGGTATACCGGGGTAAATTGGTGTCAGCTTTTTCTAGCATACACATTGTCGCAAACTTTCGCCCTTTAGCTAAAGCATGCTATGGGACTCCTCTGCTCTGTACAAAGTAGCGTGCTCCCTTATTAAAGTAAACTACACACCATATACACTAAAACATGCCTCGGAGGCTATGACACATCCTGGTTCCCCTTGGGGTCAGAGAACGCGTCACTAGCCCGTTATAAATGGACTAACCTGTAGTAGGGCCCCTGGAAGCAAATGCTATCCTTGAGAGATTCTGATTGCTTCAGCTAGCTTGCGGTCTCTTAACTATAAATTATGAAATCTTAAGTGGGTTCTGGGCTGCTTCATAATGATTACCATCGCGTTCCTCCGTATGATGAAATAAATCACGTGAGAGGCCCGGGAGGGAGGCCTTTAAGAGGGGAAAAAGATCCCTCTTTGACCTTGTGGCTCTGGGAAAGCAGTCCCCACACTCATTCATCCACTTGTTATTACATCCAGATGAGTGTTCCGGGCTAAGTGGTTAGCAGCGCTAATAGCTATGTTAGGCTAGGTTAGCATGGCTAATACAGTCATGGTGGTCCTGTGTGTTCTTGTGTGCGTGGCTGACTTTAACTTATGTGGGATTGAGATGGTATTGTGAAGTGGCCTGTGTGAGAGGCTTTTAAAAAGGGCGGGCGAAAGCGTACATGTGCCCCAAAAAGGCAAACGTATGAATGAGTATCATTTTTATGTGCTTAAGTTAGCCTGGCTAAAGCTGTAATCAATCAAGCATTTCGCTAGTAATGAAGAGAGCCTGTTGTATTCCTCATCTTGTCTGTAATCTGCGGGGTGACTAAGTAGGGAGACTAAGGTCACTATAAATGTGTAGGTCCATCAATGTAACTAACTTGGTTTTATATTGGCTTTGTCCTAAAGAAGTTTGACATAGTCAGGTCAAACATTATTGGCAATAAAAGACTGTGTAAAATAAACAATACAAACACTGAGCTATACTGTATGCAATTTCTTTTTTGAAAATGATATTATTTTATACTACTGTAATACATTTGCTCAGGAAAATAGATACAAGTAATACAAAAAAATATAGGGGAAAAAAAGATAATTTTTTGCACTATTTTTATTTGTCTTTTTTTTTTTTTTTTTTTTACTCTGCATAATTGGGAAGGGCTCATAAGCAAGCACAGTAAAGTCTACAACCCGTTGTATTCGGTACATGTGACAAATAAAATTGGATTTGATTTCAATACTCCAGCACCCTCCCCTTGCGAGGATAATGACACAGCCTATTTTCTCAAACATTTTATGAGATTGTAGAACACTTTGGGAGGGATCTTAAGCCATCCCTCCATACATCATCTTTCCAGATCCTTGATATCATTTGTCTGCGCCTATAGAGTGGCCCCTTCAATTCAAACTGTAGGTTTCATCCAAAAACGTAAGCATATCCTGAGAAGTACCTCATACCTACGGTAAAATATGGTGGTGGCTCTTGGTTGTTACGGGGCTATTTTGCTTTTACTGGTCCTGGGGGCCCTTATTAAGGTCAACAGCATTATGAACTCTACCAAGTACCAGAACATTTTATCCAACAACCTGGTTGCCTCTGCCAGGAGGCTGACACTTGGCTACAAGTGGATCTTCTAGCAAGACAATACCACCAAGCACACATCAAAAATCCACAAAGAAATGGTTAATTGACCACAAAATCATCATTTTGCAGAGGCCATCTCAGTCTCTGGACATGAACCCAATTGAAAACCTGTAGTTTGAATTGAAAAGAGAAGTACATAAGAGCAAACAAAAGATACCAATAATGTTGGACCTGACTGTATAAAACCAGCACAATCTTCTGAGCCCTGCCTAATCCTTCCCAACTACTATGTTCTTAGGAGCTTGAGGACATTCAAGAACAAACCCTTTTTACAGGTTTTGGAAAGAAAGTACACATCTTAATGTGACATTGCAGGAAACTGCCCAGAGGTATTGCTTTAACTAGGACAGGCGTGTACAAAAAAAAGGATGGCGAAAAGAGAAAGGCTTTGACGTGACAGCTCACATACTTGCACTCTTCGTCCAGCAGGTGGAGCAACGCAGTGGGCTTCTTGCTGATGAGGTTGATGCAGCCGGTGTTGTCGATGTAGTCGATGTTGTGCCAGCTGATGCCCTCTGCCCTGTACTCCTCCTGAGGAGGCAGGGGGGAACAACAGTGATGTGGTGTCAGAAAGTGCTGACGGTAAAAGTTGTTCACAAATCATCCAATACATAACATTTCCCCTTTGGTTTATTCAATTCATGTGAAGGTCAAGTCAAAAGTCTGGGGAATGCAGCAGAGAAACAACATGATTGAACAGTAAATTCATCACACTTGTTATGGTACATTCTGCTAACTTTAAAGGGATACTTCGGGAATTTGAGGCCCTTTATCTACTTCCCCAGAGTCAGATAAACTCGTGAATACAATTCTTAAGTCTCTGCGTGCAGTTTGAAGGAAGTTGATAACAAGCGCTAGCGCAATTGCTAACAAGCGTTAGCACAACGACTGGAAGGCGATGGTACATGCTAAGCTAACATATGGAATTGTTTTAAGATGGTCATACCATGGATCATTTAGCTATTAGATTTGTTATTTTAGGACCACATTAGGTATAAAAAAAAATGATAAAAAGATTATTAGATAAAATATTGAGTTTGGTCTTTACTACTAGCCCATAAAAATGCATTGCATTGATTCCTTAGGATTTATTTTTTGACTAAGGTTTTGAAGTATCCGTCTCAGGAAGTACTTTAGTTTTTTTGGCCACATATTTTGTTGGCACAAAACTACCTTCAACCCTTCGTTTGTATGGGTTACCTTCAGATGAGTGCCGTTTGGGCGTTACAGACATTTGTGAGAAGACCGATTTTCGGCTCATGGTATGATAAACACAGTTGCAGGCCGGCATAGGCGGATGCAGTGGATTGCCCAAACCTGATATCTCTAGCTTAAACTGACGGATTCTGCTAGCCGATTGTTGTATTATGTTACTTAGATTGACGCATGGGTGCGTCAATAGACTCTTAAGGATTAACTTCCTTCATACTGGACACAGAAAGCATAAGCCACATTGAAACAGACCAGACGTTAACTATACAACAAAGGTCTCCAAGTGTGAACAGTTTCCCCCCCAAAAAATGAGGGCGAGACTTTTTACAGTGTAACGTCGCGAAGAAAGTCTAGAAAACCATCAGTTTATGACACCTGGAACCCAGTGGAGTTGGGGGGGATATAAACAGGTTTAGGGGTGCAGGTCACGTATGTTAGCTGGGTGTTCTAAGCCCCTCGAGCTCTCCCGACTACTGTAGTATGACCCAGAAGCCCTGTGGGAGCCATCGTGTGCATCTTTGGGTCAGACACCATCACAACAACAGAGGACCAGGAAGTGGAACTAGCCGGGACGCCCATCTCTGCGGCTAGCAGGGCTTACGGTGTGGCCAGCTGAAGCAGGAACATGCTTTCATGTGTGCGACTTGACATGTGGCAAGCACACTAAGAAAAGCCTTCTTAACATGCAGTAGTTAGAGAAAAGAGGTTGTGGAAAAGGAACCAGAAATGACAAATTAGTCATTAGTGTGCGTTTTAGAGGAAATAAGTCTTTCTATTCCTCAGCCCAAGTGGCAACTAGAGGCAAACTATACCCATGAAATTGTACATACAACTTACTCACATCATGAAGCATTACTATACCGTCTCATTATGACAGTGCTCCTGTGTTCATCTATCACAAAAGACAAAAGTTCAAAATATATATTTATATATATTTTTTGAATTGTCAAAGAAATTCCAACCTGGGACATGACAAATCTGCACTAAACACAGGGCAAAGCAATCAAGGCCTAAACCTTCCTGTATTACAGAGGGGAACATAAGTTTTATGTGCAACAGAGCTTTTCAGGGGTTATGGCCGTATCATCTATTACTGCAGTTTGTGCTCTCTTCCTGTGCTCTGTCTCTCTCTTTCTCTCTCCCCCTCTCGGTCACTTGCTCTCTGTCACTCGGCTCTCTCTCTCTCTCGCACTCTCCTCTTTTTCACTGCTCTCTCTCGGCATCCTATGCTGTATTGTGCTTGGCAGGCTGCCCCAGTGTTAATGGCCCAGGGCCGTAGGGGACAGAAGCAGGCTCTCTCTCGTTACTATAAAATGAAAGGGTGGTTTATTGAAGTGTAGGGAGGAACACTGGGTCTGTAGAGGGAGTTGGGAGCAGGTTATGGTGATTTTACACCTTTAAAAGCAGCTACAGTATAGATACAGCATTGTGAGTCATGGAGCATCTCTGTATAGCCTGATCCCAGATTTGTTAGAGCAGTCTTGCCAATAGGAGTTGGAAAGAGGCAACATAGGATGAATAGATCTGGGATCAGGCTATCGGTGTTAGTGAGGGTAGTTTACTTTCTCTGTACTAATACTGTAGAGCAGAGAGTTCTGAAGGAGTCAGAGGATTGGGACTTAAGACGGGTCCACATGACTCATAGTGATGACGTCCTCAAGGCGTAAGCTGAACTCACTGACCGGAAATAGTAGCTACGGGGTTGGAATAAGGCGGTTCCGGTAAAGCTAATGAAATCCTATCAAAATGATGACCATTTTACATTTCATTAAGTTTCCAGACTTCAGTGGGTGGGTGATGCATCATGAATGAACTGGCATTCCATTTACACAATTATTCATAGAAAAGGCAGAATTGAATCACCCTCTGATTTCAAACACAGACACCAGAGCACAGATGTTTTCTTGAAGTTGGTGAGAAGTCCATATATCTCAGGAGAGTGCCTAAATGTGATACACTGTTCGCATAGAGGCTGTGGTCAAGTGCTTTTGAGCTCGGATACGTCTGTAAATCATTTTCATACGGAGCGAAAATTAAGGAGCAATTGGCATGGTGGTGTAAACATTGGAGTCGGGCCCCTGTGGGTAATACTATTCGGTGGGGTCCTATTTGCTTTGGCCACTGTTCAAATGTAAACACTCAAATACTCGCTGCTGATAAGAGTAACTGATTGGTTGGAGAGGTGAGAGGGCCCAGTGTGGGGGAAGAGGACTAGGACTCATTTTTGCATGTCATCACCCTAACAATTCAAGTTAGGATTTGGGGAGGATAAACTGGATAGCTGATCCTAGATTGAGCGCAAGCAAGGGGGAGTGGAATAAATTGACCCTACACACTAATCTGAGGTCGTTTTTGCATTTCATCAGGATCTTATCAGATTAGGATTTGGAGATTGTAGGCTGATCCTAGATCTGTGCAACTTCGACCCAGAGCAAGGGATGGGGATTAGAGGTGTGTAGTATTTTTCTTCATTCAAACGTCAGAGGGAGGGAGGGGACATGACCACACTACTATTCACAAACACAAATCATTCAGAATCTGGCAACCCCTTACACAGGGCCTGGTACTCAATTTAACCTCCACAGTTTCTATTGTAAAATAAACTCCCATATGAAAAAACAATAACTATGCAGGGCCAAACTTTTGGGTGAACTTATAATAAACTTTAATCACCTTAAAGCAACATTAGGGGTGATGTTTTTGGGGTAAATGCTTAAGTGGCAGTTTCCTACTTACTAGTTGGCCATCACAAGGACAGGTCCTGATCATGTGTCAGAATGTTACGGCAAAATGTAGATTTCCGCCTAAATAGACATTCCCAAAAGTAATTCATTTCATGAGATAGCCATAAAGAATAACTAGTAATGCGGCAGAGTTCTAGAAAGGTCTGGAACTCACCTTTCTGATAAAGATAGTTATACATTGCTGAGGTGTACTCACTTTTGAGGACAAAAGCTCAAGGAAATAATATTATGAAAATATAAACAACTATACAACTTTTTTTTCTATTAAACATAAGTGGGGGAATAGGGCTTGAAGTACCTGCAATGCTTTCTAAATATAGTAACAATCAAATTACAAATAACTTATAAGATTTCACCTTTCTTATAACTGTAAAACAAATCTGATCACATTTAGTGACGGTACAAATTTGGCCTCATTTCATAGAACTGACGACAGAGCATCTTCTACCAAGCCTCCTCTGAGCGATGCAGAGACACCATTAGAATGTTTGCAGAGTCGTTACAACTTCAGCTTTACGCACAAAAGGTGACTCCGTCCTTCTGTGACTAAGAGAAAGTGTCTGTGTTTCAATTCTACAAAATTATTTACAAACTATTCACATTGAGAGCTCTAAATCTGGCTGAAAATAATCCCAGCGAGATGAAACCACGATTGATCAAATTGCTGAACTGTCCCCTTTCATATGGATTATGTGTGTGTTTGTTTTCGCAGGGGCATTTCGGTGCACCTGTGATAACCTCTGCTAATCTGTGTACGCGACCAATAAACTTTGATTTGATATGCCGTCTCCCAGGCTGGGCTCTGTCGATTCTTTGTCTAGGTAGGCCAGAAAATGTGATGTCTTTGCTTTGCTGACAGGGTGGTAGCGGGAAGCAGGCAGATGGGGCTTTCCAGCACTGAACCCTGCGACGTTCACAGAGCGCTTTGTACACCAGTCGGAACCGGTCCAGAACTGCTCAAAGTCCCCTTAATATCAAAGTGAGGTATGATGATAGAAATCTACAGTATAGGCCTAACAGAAAAACACTGACTTCATAAGATTTACTAAGGCTTGGTTGGTTTTAGCTACTGTTATGTTTGACAGGGCCTTACACAACAATGTTTTCCATGACAAATGACACATTTTGTTTCACACCTGAACTAATATTAACCAACACTGTACAATTGACCAGCTGTATTTGTTCAGAAAATCATTTTGTATTATTTCACTTCATATCAAAAGTTCCTTTTTATGAGAAAAGAGCAATTAGTGCATTTCAAAAATTGCTGTGAAGGCCCTAAGCTGGGCTAAAAACACTCAGTATGTTGTGTGTGTGTGTGTGTGTGTGTGCGCACACGTGTGTTCCCAGCCCACAGAGTGGAGGTGACAGAAACAGATGACATAGCCAATGCCAGCTGGTGGTTATATGTGAGCGTCATTGTGAGTGAAGGGACATTAGCCCACATGTTTAAAAACACTGCCCCCCCCCCCCTCCCCTCCTCCAGCTGGCAGCGATGGGCCCGCCCGCCGACCTGCCACAGCCAATCAGGGACCGGAGAGAGGGAGACGAGCGGTGACAGCCATCGTGTCTGTCTGTCTGATCACAGCGTACATCTATCCAGCATCAGTTTTAGGAGGTTACCATGAGAATGAGAGAGCTACGGTGGTTTACAGAGTAGACGACCTAACATGCAGTGCATACCACATCCACTGTAGTTGTATGCATGTGTATCAGAGATGTGTTGACTGCAGAACGAGGGTGCAGGGTATGTCATTGTGTTAAGGACAACTGAAGTGTTGCTCACCAGTTTCTCATCATGATAGACCGAGACAGACAGAGTATTACTGTGTTAATGAAAACTCAAGTGTCTCAGCCTCGTAATGACAGCTCATCACACAGCCTAGGTCCTCCAGACCTAATTTACTCACGGGTGACATGCTAAATGTTAACTAAAGTACACTGAGGAAGTGCAGGCAGTCACAAAATTTTGTCAGCCGGGTGATTGTCAAGCAAATAACGGTCGGTCTCAAGGTAATTGACCGTGAATTAACATAAACACATTTAGCATCTCCTGGCTTCCACACAGCCTACAAGTCACTGATGCAAACCTTTGGAACATCTACATTTTAAAAAGTCTAATAAATCCATGTAATGCAGCCTACACCTTCACAATAAATCGATTATTTATTTTAGGCAGGTCTAAAGAAAATGTAGTCTATTTCCAGAAAAACAGAAAAGTATACTCTGAGTTGTCCTTATGTTAGGCCCTGATCTGGCTATGCCATATGGCTGTGGGCTACACTAGCTCATTTATCAGACAAGATTTGGTTAGAATTCCGTGACATTATTTTATAGTATGAAGAATACAATTGAACAAAGTGGAATAAAACAGAAAGGATATTTTCTCCAAACGATTTGCGCACATGCGGCTATTCTGTGTTGAGCGGTTAATGAAGAAATAGATACTCCTATATGTTTTATTGAGAGTTATTAATGTAACTTTAGTTGTTCTACAAACGTTGGGCTATATGTTTCCAAACATAGTCTGGGACAGTTGTGGGATGCGATAGATCCCAAATTAATACAACCACTAGCATCAAAAAAACGTTTTTACGCAATGAGGCTGACACAACGTGTAGCTTAAAATGTGATCAACTATTAGGCTATTTCTTCACATTATAAGCGCAGCAATGCGCACATGGCAGTTGGCTATAATCGTGAATGTTCCATTACCGTGAAAATACCATTATCAAAAAGGGTCTGTAAATGCAATTATGCAGGTAATGCTTTTATTATAAAGGTGGTGGTGGTCATTTTATGGTGAAAATGATCTTCCCCAAACTTGAAACTCACGCACTGCTCATGTATGCCAGTTAGGCTCTACACCCCTTGTAAAGCGGATTAATGTGCTACATTGGAAGTTATCTGGCCACTTTAGTTGTGATACAAACCTTATCAAAACATGTATAGGCCTATCGGCTAGGCTACATGAGGTGTGCGACTATGATTTGAAAAAGTCAACAAAAAAGGCATTGTTTCTGGGCATCCTTCACAAGTGATAATATATAATTCACAAGTGATAAGCAATGTGCTTAATATTAGGAGAGTTGAGAAATAAATATGGCCTATAGAAAGCTGATGGGAGCCTCCTCTTTTTAATAGAGGCCATCACTCTGATTTTATAGAAATGTTGGGCAACATGAAGTGGTTGATTTGATTTTTTATTACATTTGCTTTGATGTCAGAGTGATTAGAGGGACAATAGAGTGCTGAGTACCAGGCAGTTAGCAAGTTTGGTAGGTTACTAATGACCATCAGCAGCATTAGAGCTTGGAGAAGCCTAATTACCGTGACTAAACAGCCAAGTGGAATTTGACTGCCTTCATGAGGCCAATGTCACCGCAACAGCCCTACATGCAGTGTAGCGATGGTTGAAATAGAACAGAGAGATTCCACCACACATACATTATTCTACACTTAGACAAAGAGGGAAAGACCTACAGTAAAATAATGATTACCTGATTAGATATGAAAACACTCAAACACAATTACAGACAAAATCAATTGATAGAAGAGTGAATCTAAAAGGTCCTGCTTTAGCGCAACCACTTAGCAGCTGTGTGTGTGTGTGTGTGTGTGTGTGCCCTTTCTGCCTTGCTATTTCACTGTAATGGCAGTGGGTAGTAGATACGTGTAGTCGTGCAGGTGGTGAGTCATGGAGAGGTAACAGTACTGACACAGTTTCTGACACAAATGACCGGTCACAGCAATGACAAGCAGCAGCTAAAGGACTCAGGAATCTCTTTTTCAAGTTAACCCTATCTCAATGGGACCAGGTCCTGTATCCACAAAGCGTCTCAGTAGGAGTGCTGATCAATGAACAGTTTTGACTTTTAGATCATAATAAATAATATTATATGGAAAGATCCTAGATCAGCACTACTTCTCAGATGTTTTGTGGATACGGGCACTGATTAAATAAAGAATAAATAAATAAAAACATGCATCATAGAATTAATGCTAGGATGGATGAACTATACTTTCTGGTACAGAGAAAAATAATACAAAAAATGAATTGGATGTTCTAAGCCCACAATAATGCTTAAACCACATCAGGATAAAATGTTGAGTGTAGTTAACTTTTAATTCAAGTGCGCACCAGCAAGAGAAGATTCTTTGGTCAGTGGAGTTTCTGTAGCGCACATGTGATTACGGAGTTTGCAAAACAAAAGGCCACTGGATTGATGCAAATAATCATGATATCATCCTGCCAGGTAGGCATAGTTCACCTCGTCAAATAACATTTAGAAGGTTTTTGGGATCATCTCAACAAGAAGGTTATCGTTAGCATCATCGCTAACGGCTGCACAAAGGGTAGACATACACGCGCATACAGATACGGCCATTGCCTTTTCAGAAAGTTGCAGGGAATATGAATCACTGACACATTTTGTTTCATGTCTTATGGTCAAATTAATACATTTTCTAATAAGTTCAATCAATTTAGTTGATTTTCTACCAAGTATATTTTAGAATATTGTTGAATTCCGTTTTAATGTCTGGATTCTGTGATTCAGTCCGCAACGCGGATATGGTAAGGCCCCACATAAGCTACTTCAAATACTCAAAAGTCCGCAAAAGAAACTTACCACACTGAAAAGTCTGCATAAGAAATTTAAAACACACAGAACCTGAGTAAGAAACGAACCACACTCAAAAGTTCTCCTAGTATGCCATAAGCAAATGAACCAACTCAAAAGTCCTCATAAGCCAGGCACTGGGGCGCTAGCCTAAATAGGCTAAATGAGACATAAACCAAAACAATAAACACCATGCATACAAAACATGAATAGAACAAGCCTATCTCCAGGTCATTATAAGTGGTAAACACAGACAGAGGGGAGACAGGCAGCGTTACTCGAGTCGGTAGCCAAGAAGGCCAAAACATCCTCATCAAAACCAAATCAAAACACCCCGCCTGGAAACCTCTTGAGTGCGTAAATTCCAGACCTCGTAAACCGTGCATTTACTGCATTCCTTCCGACGATGAGGAAATAGCCCTTTTTCACAACCCTATTCATTCTATGTGGTTTTCATCTACTGTTTCAATCTGAAGCGATAAAAAGCCCTATCATTTTTGGAGAAATCATCTATAAACATAATGTTGTGGAATGTGGAGTAGATTCAATGCAGTGACACGAACACATACCCACTCTGAAGCGCAGACATACATATATATACACACACACACACACACACACACACACACACACACACACACACACACACACACACAACGACTGGGTGTGAGCGATTGTGTGCCCAGCGAATAAGACCAAGGTGAGGGTACTATAGAAAGGAAATGACAACACACCTCACAATAGCCACTGTGGAACTTGTAAACAGGCAGATCAGTCACTGCTTTCAGGTTAAAGTGCTCACACATCTCAGCTAAAGAGCCATAAATCACAACTATAGAAATATATAATTACTAGAATGGACATTTGCATTCAAGTCAACATTCCATGATGGGTAGACTCGCAGCTTCCTTCTATTTCTACAGTCACAGCATCGGATTGAATAGGAGACATTATTGTCCACACGACACTGTGGTTCAAACATCAGTTAAAACTTGTATGCCAGTCCGGAGTATGACTGAACGCTCTTCATTCTGTTGTTGACCTGAAGTGTGGTCCATAAGCACTGACACACACACAACCACACACACACAACCACACACACACACCTCTTACCTGCTCAAGCTTAAAGATGTGCTGATTGAAGTAGTATTGGAGCCTCTCGTTGGCAAAGTTGATGCAGAACTGCTCAAAGCTGTTGTTCTCGTAGTCTTCAAAGCCAAAGATGTCCAACACTCCAATTGAAAGAATCTGAAGTGAAAGAGAGAGTTCAGTTTTTTTTTGGCATTGATCAAATATTAAACATTTGAGTACATAATACTCAATTTAGAAAAAAAGACAAAGAGCTCTTGATGAACCTTCCATCAAAACCTACATAACCCGAACATAATGGAATAACGGTGCACCATATGTCACTGTCCATGCCATCATGCTATCTCTATGCAGGCCTCATGAAAAGCGTACAATTTGAAAGACCCCCAAAAAACAGGGGAATGACAAATTGTGAGTGACAGATGGATGTTCAACTCTGCTCCAATATCTTATGTCTCAAGAGTCTAGAGGTCTGGCTGAGCACATCAGAGAGCACTGTGGGACAGAAGAGAGCTAAGGGACAACAGTGCCTCTAACATTGCCCCAAACCACAGCAGTCTAAATCTACCCTCATCTGCCCTCCCACACACACACACACACACACACACACACACACACACACACACACACACACACACACACACACACACACACACACACACACACACACACACACACACACACACACGTCTGTTGAGCACCACCAAAACAAGCAGAAGAGGCCATCATGCCATCTGCCTCAATTTTCTGGGCACACATGTGGACACAAACACACGCACGCATTTGGGCGGAGAGAAGCAAATATGATCTGTGATCTAATCCTTTGCATGCCCACTGGGCAAAGCCAGTCAGCTGCCACGGTGACCCCTCCCAAACCCACATGCAGCAAAAATGATGCAACTTCAGTACACACCAAACTGAGATAGAGCGAAACATATTCAGTACAGATAACAGTAACAAAGAAATTGAGAGAGAGATAGAGAGACCTTTATATAGAGCCACAGACCAAATGAAAGAGGTCAATAGAGCTAGACATGAGGTTATGTAAGAAAAGAAAAGGTCTGTTAGTGTAATGCCAGCTAAAAGCTAACAAGCTCCTCTGGTTTTTCTACACTCTGAACCCTGCTGGAACACACAGCCTAAGCAATCTTAATCACAGTGCAAAAACGTGACGAATTCTACTGGCCTGTGATGAAATTATGTGTGTGTGAGTGAGCCAGTGACAGAGAGAGAGAGAGAGTGTGTGTGTGTGTGTGTGTATGTGTTTGTGTGCGTATGTACAGTTGAAGTCGGAAGTTTACATACATTTAGATTGGAGTCATTAAAACTCGTTTTTCAACCACTCCACAAATTTCTTGTTAACAAACTATAGTTTTGGCATGTCGGTTAGGACATCTGCTTTGTGCATGACACAAGTAATTTTTCCAACAATTGTTAACAGACAGATTATTTCACTTATAATTCACTGTATCACAATTCCAGTGGGTCAGAAGTTTACATACACTAAGTTGACTGTGCCTTTAAACAGCTGGAAAATTCCAGAAAATTATGTCATGGCTTTAGAAGCTTCTGATAGGCTAATTGACATCATTTGAGTCAATTGGAGGTGTACCTGTAGATGTATTTCACGGCCTACCTTCAAACTCAGTGCCTCTTTGCTTGACATCATGGGAAATTCAGAAGAAATCAGCAAAGACTGATAATTGTAGACCACAAGTCTGGTTCATCCTTGGGAGCAATTTCCAAACGCTTGAAGGTACCACATTCATCTGTACAAACAATAGTACGCAAGTATAAACACCATGGGACCACGCAGCTGTTATACTGCTCAGGACGGAGACGTGTTCTGTCTCCTAGAGATGAACGTACTTTGGTGCAAAAAGTGCAAATAAATCCCAGAACAACAGCAAAGGACCTTGTGAAGATGCTGGAGGAAACAGGTACAAAAGTATCTATATCCACAGTAAAACGAATCCTATATCGACATAACTTGAAAGGCTGCTCAGCAAGGAAGAAGCCACTGCTCCAAAACCGCCATAAAAAAGCCAAACTACGGTTTGCAACTGCACATGGGGACAAAGATGGTACTTTTTGGAGAAATGTCCTCTGGTCTGATTGTTTGAACTGTTTGAACTGAACTGTTTGGTCTGCACAATGTATCACTGGGGGCAAACTACCTGCCCTCCAGGGCAGCTACACCACCCGATGTCAAAGGAAGGCCATAAAGATCATCAAGGACAACAACCACTGAGCCACTGCCTGTTCAACCCGCTATCATCCAGAAGGCGAGGTCAGTACAGGTGCATCAAAGCTGGGACCGAGAGACTGAAAAACAGCTTCTATCTCAAGGCCATCAGACTGTTAAACAGCCACCACTAGCATTGAGTGGCTCCTGCCAACATACTGACTCAACTCCAGCCACTTTAATAATGGAAAAATTAATGTCAAGGTATTGGAGTGGCCATCACAAAGCCCTGACCTCAAACCTATAGACAATTTGTGGGCAGAACTGATAAAGTGTGTGCGAGCAAGGAGGGCTACAAACCTGACTCAGTTACACCAGCTCTGTCAGGAGGAATGGGCCAAAATTCACCCAACTTATTGTGGGAAGCTTGTGGAATGCTACCCGAAACATTTGACCCAAGTTTAAATTGTTTAAGGCAATGCTACCAAATACTAATTGAGTGTATGTAAACTTCTGACCCACTGGGAATGTGATGAAAGATATAAAAGCTGAAATAAATAATTCTGTCTACTATTATTCTGACATTTCACATTCTTAAAATAAAGTGGTGATCCTAACTGACCTAAGACGGGGAATTTTTACTCTGATTAAATGTCAAGAATTGTGAAAAACTGAGTTTAAATGTGTCTGGCTAAGGTGTATGTAAACTTCCGACTTCAACTGTATATTATGTATGTGTGTGTGTCAGAGCTTGCATGAGTGTGAAGAATGTGTGTGAGGGAATGTGTGTCAGTGCTTACATAAACGACTTGATGTGTGCTGTGTGTGTGTACACTACCAGTCGAAAGTTTGGACACATCTACTCATTCAAGGGTTTTTCTTAATTTTTGCTATTTTACACAATGTAGAATAATAGTGAAGACATCAAAAATATGAAATAACACATATGGAATCATGTAAAAACCAAAAAAAGTGTTAAACAATCAAAATATTTTTTATATTTGAGATTCTTCAAATAGCCAGCCTTTACCTTGACAGCTTAGCACAGGCTTGGCATTCTCTCAACCAGCTTCATGAGGTAGTCACTTGGAATGGTTTTCAACTAACAGGTGTGCCTTGTTCAAAGTTAATTTGTGGAATTTCTTTCCTTCTTAATGCGTTTGAGCCAATCAGTTGTGTTGTGACAAGGTAGTGGGGTATACAGAAGATAGCCCTATTTGGTAAAAGCCATATTAGGGCAAGAGCAGCTCAAATAAGCAAAGAGAAATGACAGTCCATCATTACCTTACGACATGAATTGTCAGTCAATACGGAAAATTTCAAGAACTTTGAAAGCGCAGTCGCAAAAACCATCAAGCGCTCTGATGAAACTGGCTCTCATGAGGACCGCCACAGGAATGGAAGACCCAGAGTTACCTCTGCTGCAGAGGATATGTTCATTAGAGTTACCAGCCTCAGAAGTTGCAGCCCAAAATAAATTCTTCAGAGTTCAAGTAACAGACACATCTCAACATCAACTGTTCAGATAAGACTGTGTGAGTCAGTCCTTCATGGTCGAATTGCTGCGAAGAAACCACCATTAAAAGGACACCAATAATAAGAAGAGACTTGCTTGGGCTAAGAAACATGAGCAATGGACATTAGATTTCCACCGGTCTAATTGGAGATTTTTGGTTCCAATCACGGTGTCGGTGAACAGATGATCTCTACATGTGTATTTCCCACTGTGAAGCATGGAGGAGGTGGTGTTCTGGTGTGGTGCTGCTTTGCTGGTGACACTGTCTGTGATTTATTTACAATTCAAGACACACTTCACCAGCATGGCTACCACAGCATTATGCAGTGATACGCCATCCCATCTGGTTTGGGCTTAGTTGGACTATCATTTGTTTTTCTATAAAACAATGACCCAACACACCTCCAGGCTGTGTAAGGGCTATTTTAACAAGAAGGAGAGTGATGGAGTGCTGCATCAAATGACCTGGCCTCCACAATCCCCCGGCCTCAACCCAATTGAGATGGTTTGGGATGAGTGGGACCGCAGTGTGAAGGTTAAGCAGCCAACAAGTGCTCAACATATGTGGGAACTCCTTCAAGACTGTTGGAAAATAATTCCAGGTGAAGCTTGTTGAGAGAATACCAAGAGTGTGCAAAGCTGTCATCAAGGCAAAGGGTGACTATTTGAAGAATCTCAAATATGAAATATATTTTGATTTGTTTAACACAATTTTGGTTACTACATAATTCCATATGTGTTATTTCATAGTTGTGATGTCTTCACTATTATTCTACAATGTAGAAAATAGTTTAAATTTTTTTAGAAAAACACTTGAATGAGTAGGTGTTCTAAAACGTTTGACCGGTAGTGTAGGTCTAAATCTTACCTTGGCACTGTCCTCCAGGTCTTTGTTGTTGAGCAGGGCATGGTTGGTCCTGAAGACGATCCAGTCAAACAGGGCGCTATACAGGGATTTGGCCATGGAGTCCCGCACGGTTCCAGCCTACATTCACACAGAGACAATCGTGACACATTTTACTGTCTTGCTCCAATCACAGCGCTATATCAATCAATCAAATGTATAAAGTACATGCATTTCATCTGGACAATGGGCTTATCCTCCTGTCACACCCCCCCCCCCCCCCCCTGCTCCTCCCCTTCACAAACACACACAATATTCTCCCCTCTTGATCTTGAGCTGTACACAGTGTAGGACAATATAAAAACACAATGTTGTCCAAATCCTTACATAATGTAGATTAGGTACAAGCAGCAATGGAAAACATTTCCATAAAATAATCTGCCGTACTCTTCACAACACACCAAATTAATCCACTAGACAGAAATAAAGACGTGTGTGTGTGTGTGTGTGTGTGTGTGTGTGTGTGTGTGTGTGTGTGTGTGAGCATCTGTAACATATTATTTAAGTACCTTATTGTCCCAGATGTTTCTCCCTTCTTAAAGTGCTTGCTAATCTTCCTGCACAGCATGTGGTTTTACAGAGATGTAATACTGCACAAGGTTAATCAGACATGCAAGGGCAAACCCACAAAGGCTATAACTGCAGCAAAACAAAACAAAACTACTGTACCGTAACCTTCTTTCTCCTGATCTGTTTATCTTAACTATCTCTCTAGTCTAATAGATTTGTATTTCCA